>NC_142356.1:13135030-14504711 GCF_059441175.1 Urocampus carinirostris
CGAGTTTGTGATCCGAACACGGAAGTGGATCTTCCGTAGCGAGCGATGGCAGTGTCAAGGACGAAAAAAATGGTCGATAGCCAGGACAGTAGAACAAAAATCGTGGTCGGGGGACAGAAACGGGTTGTAAGCCGGGACGGAAGAGCAGATGTGGTCAGGATCAAAATACAGGTCGAAGCCGGGAAACAGACGGGAGCAAAAACAGGCGTGAGTCGGGGTCAAAAAAGCTTGCATAGAGTAAACTGAGGTTTGCAGACGGACTACCCACAGGTGACGAGGAAGACGGGGGGTTTAAGGAGAGAGAAGCAGCCAATCAGCGTCTGAGGCAGTTGGCAGTAATTATGACACGAATACTGCAACTGTAACACTGACCGCCATGTTGTTCAGATTTTCTATGAATATCTGAAGACAGCTCTGAAATGTAGTGATGGCAATTCCAGCTTTTTTTTAGAGAAGCGGCACTTTCGACTCGGCTCACTAAAAAGAGTCAGCTCTTTCGGCTTTTATTTGTAGATTAGTAATAATAATTGAGCACCATAACTCTGCTGAACGTATCATCACCAAAAAAAAAAACGCTCTCACCATCACATCACCAATATTCTTTAGCAACTCTACCGTCTCCCAATCTACCACAGAATACACTACAAAATCTTTCTCTACACCTGCAGAGCTTTCAGCCGCTCTACCCCTCAGCTCTGGAACTCATTGCCGCCTGACCTCGGGATTTTTGCGAGCCAGTCCACCTTCAAATCTGGACTCAAAACTCACCTCTTCAGACATGCCTTTTCTTGACCATCTGCCTCACATATTGCCTGTCAGGACCAGAACCGAGACAGGACCCACTCGCGTAACGTTTCTCACAGTTTTATTGGAAAAAGGGAAAGGAGCGCACACACGATCCAAAGATCGCCAGACGCGGAAGTGGGACTTCCGTGGCAAGCGACGGCGGTGTCAGGAACGGAAAAAACGAGTCAGTAGAGCAAAAACCTGGTCGGGGACGGGTCGTAAGCCGGGACGAGAGAGCAGACGTGGTCAGGATAAAAAATGGGTCGTGAGTCCGGACGGGAGAGCAGACGTGGTCAGGATAAAAAAACAGGTCAGGAAACAGACGGGAGCAAAAACAGGAGTGAGTCGGGGTCAAAAAAGCTTGCATAGAGTACACTGAGGTTCGCAGACGGACTGACCACAGGTGACAGATAGACGTGAGTTTAAATAGTGACAGGGAGCCAATCAGAGTGCGAGGCAGTTGGCGCCAAAGGAGCGGACCCAGGTGCATCACATCGATAATCATGACAGAGGGGGTGGGGAGGGGTTAAATTATTCATAGATCATGATATTCCAAGCATATCGATATCGATAGATACCACCAATAATTACAATCAATTACTATTAATAAAATAGTATCGCCCAGAATTTTCAGTAAATTTCAACTCCTTTCCGAGTGAATGAAACCCGACGTCTAAAACCAGCCTCAGCAAATGATTTTTGGGGGCAGCATGCGAGTGTGGCGGGTCTGCTCGCTCTTGAAAGTGAGAGAGTAAGAAAAACCGGGCAGCTGCACTGTGTCAAGACTGGCGAGACACATTCCTGTTAGTGTAGCATAACCTTCTACTGCTTTTCTGATAACACCGGCACCTCATCCTGTGCGCGCACGTACACTCTTCTATGTGTTGTACTGCACAAGCACTGCTAATGCCATGGGAACCAAACACCGTGTGTTCAATTCTTCCACTGCTGGGTTCACAAACACACACATGTTGTAGTTTTCAGTGACCTCACCGTGGAAAGAGTTTGTTAAGATAGCATTTCGTATCTGTTGTGCTAGCAATAACACCCTTGTTGTACCCTTAAACCGGGAGCAGGGTTGGGTAGGGTTACTTTAACTGGATTACTTTCAATGACTTTTGGATGACTCGGATACCAAATCTGCTAATGAAAGACAAAAGAAACTAAATATGAATCAAATGATGACTCACAACACGTGGTAAGTTTTCTCTCCTGGCTTTGATCTCTTTGATCTCCGGCAAAACGAACATAAAATCAGGGTTGGTTAGGGTTACTTTAACTTGAATACTTTCAATTACTTTCGGATTACTCCAATACCAAATATGCTGATACAAGACAAAAGAAACTAAATATGAATCAAATGATGACTCACAACACGTGGTAAGCTTTCTCTCCTGGCTTTGATCTCTTTGAACTCCGGCAAAACCAACATAAAATCAGGGTTGGGTAGGGTTACTTTAACTGGATTACTTTCAATTACTTTTGGATTACTCCAATACCAAATATGCTGATACAAGACAAAAGAAACTAAATATGAATCAAATGATGACTCACAACACGTGGTAAGCTTTCTCTCCTGGCTTTGATCTCTTTGAACTCCGGCAAAACCAACATAAAATCAGGGTTGGGTAGGGTTACTTTAACTGGATTACTTTCAATTACTTTTGGATTACTCCAATACCAAATATGCTGATACAAGACAAAAGAAACTAAATATGAATCAAATGATGACTCACAACACGTGGTAAGTTTTCTCTCCTGGCTTTGATCTCTTTGAACTCCGGCAAAACGAACATAAAATCAGGGTTGGGTTGGGTTACTTTAACTGGATTACTTTCAATGACTTTTGAATTACTCCAATACCAAATATGCTAATAAAAGACAAAAGAAACTAAATAGGAATAAATTGATGACTCACAACAAGTGGTAAGCTTTCTCTCCTGGCTTTGATCTCTTTGATCTCCGGCAAAACTAACATAAAATCACGGTTGGTTAGGGTTACTTTAACTTGAATGCTTTCAATTACTTTTGGATGACTCCAATACCAAATCTGCTAATAAAAGACAAAAGAAACTAAATATGAATAAAATGATGACTCACAACACGTGGTAAGCTTTCTCTCCTGGCTTTGATCTCTTTGATCTCCGGAAAAACTGACATAAAATGCGACAGAAACAAAATGAAAATAAGTCCAAACAGCTTGCCAACATCATTTTTGCCGTTCCATGTATTCCGTTACTCCCCAAGCCTGCACAAAATTGAGTCATTTTATACATATTTAGTTTATTTTGTCTTTTATGAGCATATTTGGTATTGGAGTAATCCAAAAGTCATTGAAAGTAATCAAGTTAAAGTAACCCTACTCAACCCTGACCGGAAGTGGGTAAAGGTTTTGAGTCACAGGCTATGAGTCGGTTAAGTAACCAGGCGACAATGAAAAATAATTGTATTGATATAATTTTTGGGGGGATCCGTCTTGAATCCGATACCTCGGTAATGCATTAACGAAAGGATTATGTAGACCAGGGGTGTCAAACTCATTTTAACTCGGGGGCCACACGATAGAACAAACATTCTGTCGGGGGCCGGACTAGTAGATTAAAGAGAAAGGAAAAGAGAGATAAAGAAATATCAGAAAGAGGGAGGGAAAAGGAGAGAGGGCAGGACAAAGAAAGAAAAAGAGCGAGAGAGCGTGAGAAACAGAAGATAAAAAGTCGTGAGAGAGGAGGAAAAGAAAGGGAGAGGAAGAAAGAAATCCAAAGAGAAATAGAAAGACAGAAAAGGGAAAAGAAAGCGTGAAGGGTAGGAAGAGAGAAAGAGGAAAGAGAGAAAAGAAAAAAAAGGAAATTAGAGCAAAAGAAGTTAAAAAGACACAGAGAGAGAAAGAAACAAAGAGTGACATATAATTTAAGACCTTGTGTCATGGTTGCCATGGCGCCAAACTGGCCACGCCCGTGTGTTTCACGGTTGCCGTGGTGCCCAATTGGCCCTGCCCATGTTTGTCACGGTTGCCATGGCGCCCAATTGGCCACGCCCGTGTGGTAAAAGGGTTGTGTAAGAACCTCACGCGATTGGGTCCTGTATTTGTTCTGGTTCTGCCACCTGGATGTGAAATGGCTCGTTTTTATGGTTGTTTCAGCGTGAAACTTTAAATCATGTCTTATTTTTTTGATATGGTATTACCGTAAATCCTTGAATGGAAACACAAACCTGGAATTACTGTTAGTTAGTCTATATCAGGGGTGTCAAACTCATTTTAACTTGGGGGCCACACGTTGGAACTAACATTGTCTCGGGGGCCGGACTAGTAGATTAAAGAGAAAGAAGAAAAGAGAAAGAAATAAGAGAAAGAAATAAGAGAAAGAGAGGGAGAGAGAAGTAGAGAAGGTAGGACAAAGAAAGAGAGGAAAAAAGCGTGAGAGGGAGAGAGCGAGAGAAAACATAAAATACAAGAGATAAAAAGAGAAATAGTGAGAGAGGGGAAAAAAGAGAAATAGAGCAAAAGAGAGAAGGAGAGAAAGGAGAAGGAAAGAAAGACAGAAGGAAAATGGAAGAGAGAGAGAGAGAAAAGGAAAAAAGGAAGAGCAAAAGAAGGTAAAAAGACAGAAAAAGACCAAGAGGAACAAAAAAAAGAGAAAAAGTTAGACAGAGAAAGTGAAAGAGAGAGAGAAAGAGTGAGAGAAAAAGAGAAAGAAAGAAATACAAGTACAGTGCCTTTGTTCGAGGCGCCTGGCTTTGGCAACATCAAGTTGACGTATTCCAACCTGCTGCTTGTTTTTCTCTTGCGCTTCTCGCCTTTTTGTGGTCTATATTCTACACTAACATGTTCTCAAGACCTTGTATGCACAATATAAACAAATAGGCGAAAAAAAATGGAAGACATCCACAGAAAGAGGAGCGAGCAGATGCCCCGATGATGATGTCCAGACCGAGCCGTGGAGCGTCCATAATTCAGTTAGCATACGCCAACGGGCCCCCGGCTGTTTAGCCGCGTGTGCGTTTGGCATCCTGATCGACGCGTGATCGAGTAACTAAAGGTTAACTGAATTTGGTGGAGATGTCGTGGATACATCCCGTTTTACTGTCTTTCTGTCATTGTTTACGTTCACTAAAAGAAATCTGAGGGATGTTCGACATAGAAATATTCCATTCGGGTGAAAATACGATACCGCAAAAGTAGTATCGACTCAAGTATCATTTTCCAGCTGCTTAACCTCGATAGGGTTACAGTGAGTGCTAGGTGTGCGTTTACCGTAATCATAAACTAACTCAAGGGGTTCAATTATTCAATCATCCTGATACTACAAAAATACAACAGAAATACTACAGAAATACTGCTAATTACTACAATACAAATACTATAAAAACACTACTGCAGAAATACCACTAAATAAAACTACAGTAATACGACAAAAACACTAAAGGAATACTAGAAAAGTCTACTATGGAAACGAAAATACACAACATATCAAACCTAGCTGAAATCCTTGCCCGGTTTGTGTTTGGAAATACCTGAAAAATACAACAGAAATACTACAGAAATACTACTAATTAATACAATTGAAATACTACAAAAATACAACAGAAATACTGCAGAAATACTACTAGTTACTACAATAGAAATACTATAAAAACACTACTGCAGAAATACCACTAAATGAAACTACAGTAATACTACAAAAACACTAAAGAAATACTAGAAAAGTCTACTATGGAAACGAAATACACAACATATCAAACCTAGCTGAAATCCTTGCCCGGTTTGTGTTTGGAAATACTACAGAAATACATCAGAAATACTACAGAACTACTATTAATTACTACTATGGAAATACTAAAAAATACAACAGAAATACTACAGAAATACTATTAATTACTACAATGGAAATACTACAAAAAATACAACAGAAATAATACAGAAATACTACTAATTAATACAATTGAAATACTACAAAAATACTGCAGAAATACTACTAGTTACTACAATAGAAATACTATAAAAACACTACTGCAGAAATACCACTAAATAAAACTACAGTAATACTACAAAAATACTAAAGGAATTCTAGAAAATTCTACTATGGAAACACCACAAAAACCCAACAGAAATACTACAGAAACACTACAATGTACTACGATGGAAATACTTTAAAAACACTACTGCAGAAATACTACAAAATACAACTAGATTAATACTACAAAAACACCACTGCAGATATACTACAAAAAACACTACATAAATACTACAAAAATACTAAAGTATCACTACAAAAATCCTACAATGGAAATACTATGAAAATACTATAGAAATAGTAGAAAATTCTACTATAGAAACAAATATACACAACATATCAAACCTAGCTGAAATCCCTGCTTGGTTTGTGTTTGAAAATACTACAGAAGTACTATTAAATACTACTATGGAAATGCTACAAAAATACAACAGAAATACTATTAATTACTACAATGGAAATACTACAAAAATACAACAGAAATACTACAAAAATACAACAGAAATACTACAGAAATAATACTAATTACTACAATAGAAATACTATAAAAACACTACTGCATAAATATCACTAAATAAAACTACAGTAATACTACAAAAAAACTAAAGGAATACTAGAAAAGTCTACTATGGAAACGAAAATACACAACATATCAAACCTAGCTGAAATCTTTGCCCGGTTTGTGTTTGGAAATACTACAGAAATACATCAGAAATACTACAGAACTACTATTAATTACTACTATGGAAATACTACAAAAATACAACAGAAATACTACAGAAATACTATTAATTACTACAATGGAATTACTACAAAAATACAACAGAAATAATACAGAAATACTACTAATTAATACAATTGAAATACTACAAAAATACAACAGAAATACTACAGAAATAATACTAATTACTACAATAGAAATACTATAAAAACACTACTGCATAAATATCACTAAATAAAACTACAGTAAGCCCTGCGATTGGCAGGCAACCAGTCCAGGGTGTCCCCTGCCCACTGCCCGATGATTGCTGGGATGGGCTCCAGCATCCCCGCGACCCTACTGAGGATAAACGGTGCAGCTGATGAGATGAGATGAGATGAGAAAACTACAGTAATACTACAAAAACACTAAAGGAATACTAGAAAAGTCTACTATGGAAACGAAATACACAACATATCAAACCTAGCTGAAATCTTTGCCCGGTTTGTGTTTGGAAATACTACAGAAATACATCAGAAATACTACAGAACTACTATTACTTACTACTATGGAAATACTACAAAAATACAACAGAAATACTACAGAAATACTATTAATTACTACAATGGAAATACTACAAAAATACAACAGAAATAATACAGAAATACTACTAATTAATACAATTGAAATACTACAAAAATACAACAGAAATACTACAGAAATACTGCTAATTACTACAATATAAATACTATAAAAACACCACTGCAGGAATACTACAAAATAAAACTACAGTAATACTACAAAAATACTAAAGGAATTCTAGAAAATTCTACTATGGAAACACCACAAAAACCCAATAGAAATACTACAGAAACACTACAATGTACTACAATGAAAATACTTTAAAAACACTACTGCAGAAATATTACAAAATACAACTACATTAATACTACAAAAACACCACTGGAGATATACTACAAAAAAAACACTACATAAATACTACAAAAATACGAAAGTATTACTGCAAAAATCCTACAATGGAAATACTATGAAAATACTATAGAAATACTAGAAAATTCTACTATGGAAACGAATATACACAACATATCAAACCTAGCTGAAATCCCTGCTTGGTTTGTGTTTGGAAATACTACAGAAGTACTATTAATTACTACAATGGAAATACTACAAAAATACAACAGAAATAATACAGAAATACTACTAATTAATACAATTGAAATACTACAAAAATACAACAGAAATACTACAGAAATAATACTAATTACTACAATAGAAATACTATAAAAACACTACTGCAGAAATACCACTAAATGAAACTACAGTAATACTACAAAAACACTAAAGAAATACTAGAAAAGTCTACTATGGAAACGAAATACACAACATATCAAACCTAGCTGAAATCCTTGCCCGGTTTGTGTTTGGAAATACTACAGAAATACATCAGAAATACTACAGAACTACTATTAATTACTACTATGGAAATACTACAAAAATACAACAGAAATACTACAGAAATACTATTAATTACTACAATGGAATTACTACAAAAATACAACAGAAATAATACAGAAATACTACTAACTAATACAATTGAAATACTACAAAAATACAACAGAAATACTACAGAAATAATACTAATTACTACAATAGAAATACTATAAAAACACTACTGCATAAATATCACTAAATAAAACTACAGTAATACTACAAAAACACTAAAGGAATACTAGAAAAGTCTACTATAGAAATGAAAATACACAACATATCAAACCTAGCTGAAATCCTTGCCCGGTTTGTGTTTGGAAATACTACATAAATACATGAGAAATACTACAGAAATACTATAGAAATACTAGAAAATTCTACTATGGAAACGAAAATACACAACATATCAAACCTGGCTGAAATCTCTGCCTGGTTTGTGTTTGAAAATACTACAAAAATACATGAGAAATACTACAGAAATACTAAAGAAATACTAGAAAAGTCTACTATGGAAACGAAAATACACAACATATCAAACCTAGCTGAAATCTTTGCCCGGTTTGTGTTTGGAAATACTACAGAAATACATGAGAAATACTACAGAAATACTAAAGAAATACTAGAAAATTCTACTTTGGAAACGAAAATACTCAACATATCAAACCTAGCTGAAATCCTTGCCCGGTTTGTGTTTGGAAATACTACAAAAATACTACAAATTACTCCAATTGAAATACTACAAAAGTACAACAGAAATACTACAAAAATAATACTAATTACTACAATGGAAATTCTATTAAACCCCTGCTGCAGAAATACCACTAAATAAAACTACAATAATACTACCAAAAAAAAGAAAATTATACTATGGAAACACTACAAAAACACAACAAAAATACTGCAAAAAGTGTACTATATAAATAATGTACAAATACAACAGAAATACTACAGAAATACTACTGTGTACTGCAATGGAAATATTATAAAAACACTACCGCAAAAATACTACAAAATAAAACCACAGCAATATGACATAAATACGAAAGAAATACTAGAAATATCTAGTACGGAAACGAAAATACACACCATATCAAACCTAGCTGAAATCCCTGCCCGGTTTGTGTTTGGAAATACTACAAAAATACAACAGAAATACAACAGAAATACTACCAATTACTAAAATGGAAATACTACAAAAATATAACAGAAATACAACAGAAATACTACCAATTACTAAAATGGAAATACTACAAAAATACAACAGAATTACTACACAAATGCTACTAAGTACTACAATGGAAATACAATAAAAACACTACCGCAAAAATACTACAAAATAAAACTACAGTAATACTAAAAAAATACTAAAGAAATACTATAAAATTATACTATGGAAACACTACAAAAACACAACAGAAATACTGCAAAAATTCTACAAAATGTCTACTATATCAACAATATAAAAATATAACCGAATTACTACAGAAATGCTATTAAGTACTACAATGGAAATACAATAAAAACACTACCGCAAAAATACTACAAAATAAAACTACAGCAATACTACAAAAATACTAAAGAAATACTAGAAAATTCTACTATGGAAACACTACACAAACACAACAAAAATACTGCAAAAATACTACAAAAAGTCTACTATATAAATAATGTAAAAATACAACAGAATTACTACAGAAATGCTACTAAGTACTACAATGGAAATACAAAAAAAACTCTACCGCAAAAATACTACAAAATAAAACTACAGCAATACTACAAAAATACTAAAGAAATACTAGAAAATTCTACTATGGAAACACTACACAAACACAACAAAAATACTGCAAAAATACTACAAAAAGTCTACTATATAAATAATGTAAAAATACAACAGAATTACTACAGAAATGCTACTAAGTACTACAATGGAAATACAAAAAAAACACTACCGCAAAAATACTACAAAATAAAACTACAGAAAGAAATACTAAAGAAATACTAGAAAATTCTACTGCGGAAACGAAAAAAACCACACCATATCAAACCTAACTGAAATCCCTGCCCGGTTTGTGTTTGGTGCATCCACCCTAAAACTCCCAAAACCTTTGGTCCCTCCTGATTTATAGTGTGAGTATTTCAGGTAAGTACCTCATTAAACCAGAGCAGTTACTAAGCTGACCCTAAACCTCGAGTGTGTATTCTTGAGTGTGTCTGTGTTACTGTTTGTGTACAAGTACTTACTTTCATCGTGTAGTAAAACAACTGTGGTGGTCAGCGCTGGTGGGCCGCGAGGGCCCGCAAGGCCTAAAAGATATCGAGATCCTGTGATATCGAGGATATTTTCTCCGTCGATACTTGGTAATCGATGACAGATGCTGTTATCCTTTTGGAGCTTTGTTGAAAGAAAGCCAGGGGTGTGAAAAAGGCGGGCCGCGGGCCGGATCAGGCCTGCTAAGGGAATGAATCCGGCCCGTGAGACAACGGTGAGAGAAGCCTAAGAGAAAAATGAGCTGCAGGTTAAAACATGTCCACTTGATATTGCCAAACCAGGTGCCTTTCACAAATGCTGTACTTGTTTTTTTTCTCTCTCTCTCTCTCTCTCTCCCTCTCTCTTTCTCTCTCTCTCTCTCTCTCTCTCTCTCTTATCCTCCCTTTGCTCTCACTCTCCATCTCTCTGTATTTCACTCTCCCTTCTCTCTTTTTCGCTTTCTTTGTTCCTTTTTGTCTGTTCCCCTCTCTGTATCTTTTTACCTTCTTTTGCTCTATATTCCTTTTTTCCTTTTCTCTTTCTTTTCTCTCTTTCTCTCTCTCTCATACTCTCTCTCTCTGTCTCTCTCTCTCTCTCTGTCTCTCTCTCTCTCTCTCTCTTGCTTTCTTCTTTTCTCTTTCTCCCCTTCTCTCTTCCTCTCTTTCTATTTCTCTATGGATTTTTCTCTCTCATTCTTCTCATTATTTCTCTTTTGTTTTTCACATTCTCTCTCTCTCTCTCTCTCTCTCTCTCCCTCTCTCATCCTCCCTTTGCTCTCACTCTCCATCTCTCTGTATTTCACTCTCCCTGTCTCTCTTTTTCGCTTTCTTTGTTCCTCTTTGTCTCTTCTCTCTGTATCTTTTTACCTTCTTTTGCTCTATATTCCCCTTTTCCTTTTCTCTTTATTTTCTCTCTTTCTCTCTCTCTCTCGCTCTCATACTCTCTCTCTCTCTCTCTCTCTCGCTTTCTTCTTCTCTCTTTCTCCCCTTCTCTCTTCCTCCCTTTCTATTTCTCTTTGGATTTTTCTCTCTCATTCTTCTCACTATTTCTCTTTTGTTTCTCGCATTCTCTCTTTCCCTCTCTCTCTCTCTCTCTCTCTCTCTCTCTCTCTTCTGTTTTCCCTCACTCTTCTTCTCTCTCTCTCTTTCACTCTCACTGTTTCTCATTTTCTCTTTCTTTGTTCCTCTTTGTCTCTCTCTCTGTCTTTTTACCTTCTTTCTCCCCGTCTCTCTTTCTCTCTTTCTCTTTTCCCTCCTTCATTCTTTTTCTCTTTCTTGTTCTTTTTGGATTACTTTTTCTCTCTCTTTCTTCCCCCTCTTTCACAGTTTCTCTTTTTTATCTCTTTTTCTTCTTACATTCTCTCTTTATCTTTCTGTTTTTCTTCCTTTCTCTGTCCCACCCTGTGTCTTTTCTCTCCCTCTCTTTCTCTTATTTCTTTCTTTCTCTCTTTCTTTCTCTCTAATCTTCTAGTCCAGCCCCCGAGTTTAAATAAGTTTGACACCCTTGGTCAACACTGAAGTCATTCCAAATCGTCTGTCAATTTCCTTTCGTTGCCTCTCTCCTGCTTGCACTGCTTCCAGACTTGTGAGTTCCTATCCAAGCATTTAACCAATCACATATCAGGATGACTTGGGCCTGCAATCTTTCATCTGCAGGCGTCCCTGCATTACCACACAGTGATATTGCTCCTGGTTCAGTCAATCAAATTTCTAATTGGTTCAAATTTGGATTCTGGAAGACGTAGAGCAGGGGTGTCAAACTCATTTTAGCTCGGGGGCTACACGATAGAACAAACATTTTCTCGGGGGCCCGGATGAGTACCGTAAAGAGAAAAAAAAAGAGAGAGAAAGAAATAAGAGAATGATGGGAGAGAAAATGAGAGAGGGTGAAAAAGTAAGAGAGAAAGGGATAAAGAGGGAAGAGAGGGAGAGAGAGCGTGAGAAACAAATGAGATAAAAAGAGAAATAGTGAGAGAGGGGGCAAGAAAGAGAGAAAGAAAGAAAGAAATCCAAAGAAAAATGGACAGAAAGAGAGGAGAGAAAAGAGAAGGGGAGAAAGAGGAGAGAGAGAGATGAGGAAAAAAGGAAGAGAGAGCAAAAGAAGGTAAAAAGACACAGCGAAAGAGACAAAGAGGAACAAAGAATGAGAAAAAGAGAGACAGAGAGAGAGTGAAAGACAGAGATGGAGAGTGAGAGAAGAAGGGAGGAAGAATGTGAGAGAGAGAGAGAGAGAGAGAGAGGGAGAGAGAGAGAAATACAAGTACAGAGTTTGTGAGAGGCATGGCTTTGGCAACATCAAATGGACAGCAGCTCGTTTTTCTCTTGCGCTTCCCTCAGGAATGTCTCGCGGGCCGGATTCAATCCCTTGACAGGCCTGATCCGGCCCGCGGGCCGCCCGTTTGACACCCCTGACATAGAGAAATGTTACCACTTACCCAAACATCTCTTCTCATCCCATTAGCTGCACCGATTATCCTCAGTAGGGTCGCGGGGGTGCTGGAGCCCATCCCAGCAATCATCGGGCAGTGGGCAGGGGACACCCTGAACTGGTTGCCAGCCAATCGCAGGGACAGACAACTCACAAACATAGAGAGCAGAAATGTGTTTCTGTCATGCTCCCATAGGAAGAAGGAAAAAAATAATCGACCATAGAAATAAACTACAGTTGTACTTTAAAACCGAGTATTAAGATTTTGTGTTTTGGTCTGGCACGCCTCTCACCACCAGAGGGCGCCTGATCTATGTTTTTCATTGTTAAATTCTGAGTTCAAGTCATTCATAATAGTACATGATGGATGGTAATACCGTCAATTCCGGACTATAGAGCGCACCTGATTATAAGCCGCACCCACCATATTTTAAGAGGATAACCGCTTTTGTACTTACACAAGCCGCACCTGTATATAAGCCGCATGTGCCCACATTAAAAAAATGTAACACAACACAAAATTAACCCAAACCCGACTTTGAGTCCTGTGATTGTGACTGACTATAAAGTACACAGTCCAAAAACCACAGCCGACAAAATGAACGTAAAATGATACCGGTACTTAAGGTTTGATGCAGACCGGCAGAGTCCGGGTCCCGTTGAAAGTAATCCAACGAAAAAAATGTATATTTCCAAAGGTAAAGGTGGGAAAAATATGTATCCACTATTGTCCACTGCGTCCACAAACACGTCTCACCTTTACTCCACTTCCCGTCAGCCCCCGTTGTTTTCGCCCCTTCTTTTTGATTCGCCCGTGGAAAACATATCAGAACAAGTCTCTAAAATAAATACATGACAAAAATCTACAGTTGCAAATACATATTATACATGGTTACACATATTTACAAAGAAAAACGGTACACAAAGCTTTAATAATACTATTATAACTTTCATCCCAAACCGTGCCTGTGAAGGGTAGCAAAACGCTACTAGCAACACGCTCGCAACACGGTAAACGGCTCTGTTAAAAAAACATACCGTACTTGGATCACGGTAGACTATGTCTTATAGACGTCGTCCCACGCTCCCTTATTCAAAAACACGCTAGCAACACGCTAGCAACACACTAGCAACAAGCTCGCAGAGTAAAGTTGACGTGCAGTAGCTCTGTTTCCTTGCTTTTAGCTTGAAAGCTGCGTCATGTTCCTTTCTTTTTGCAATTTGCATGGTGAGGATATGTCTACGCTAATTTAATTTGTGCACAAGCTAAGAAGTTGCAGTCTTCCTCGGCGCATATATTCCACTAGTCTACATCTTTTCTTTTGTACTCGAGCGCCGCTGGCGGCCGTTAGAAAAATGACATAAATTAGCCGCATCACTGAATAAGCCGCAGGGTTGAACGTTTGGGAAAAAAGTAGCGGCTTATAGTACGGAATTTACGGTAAACGGATTAAACAACGAAAACCCGAAGAGGGATTTAGGAGCCGAAAGAGTCGGCTGTTTTTAGTGAGCTGAGCCGAAAAGGCCGGTTCTCTAAAATGAGTCGGAATTCCCATCTTCGCAATGGACCATTGGATTTTATACTGCTTATTGTTATTTTATAATATTGTTTACTGTTTCTTTTTGTTTGACTTTAAGTGTAGGATCTATTTCTCTTTTTCTATTTCTCTGTCTCTCTCCCTCTTCCTGTCTTTCTCATTTTTCTTCTCTTTTTCTTAATATCTCTTCTTTCTTTTTCTTCCTCTTTCTTTCTTCTTTTCTCCCATTCACAGTTTATTCTATTTCTTCCCACTTCCTTTCTTTGTATCTCTCTCTTTCTCTGTCATGACAGGTACAAGCAGGGGACCCAAATGCGTAACGTTTTACACGACGCTTTATTAAGGGATCGGGGAAGTCAGGGCGAGAGGAAAAAGAGGTGCTTGCTGGGCAGGAGGAGCAGCCAGGACGGGAGACGGAGCGTGGTCGGTGATCGGAACAAGTCGGGTAGCCAGGAAGGGAGATGGAGCGTGGTGGGAGATTGGAACATGTCGGGTAGCCCGGACGAGCAGGAAGCCAGGGACCGGAGATCGATACAGGAAACTGAATCAGTCAGGATACAGGTAGCCGGGACAGGAGAACGGAGCTTGGTTCGGGGATCGATAGAGGGAACAGAATCAGGATACGGGTAGCCGAGACAGAAGAACACAGGTTGGATCGGGATCGATACAGGAATCGGAATCAGGCAGTATACAGGGAGCCAAGACGGGAGCACAGAGCGTAGTCTGAGATCGGAACAAGTCTGGTAACCGGAGACGATCGTAAAGCCATGGACAGGGGATCGATACAGGAAACAGAATGAGGCAGGATACGGGTAGCCGGGACAGGAGAACGGATTTTGGATCGGGGATCGATACAGGAAACAGAATCAGGATATGGGTAGCCGGGACAGGAGAACGGAGTTTGGATCGGGGATCGATCCAGGAAACAGAATCAGGCAGGATACGGGTAGCCGGGACAGGAGCACAGAGTGTGGTCGGAGATTGGAACAAGTCAGGTAACTGGAGACGATCGTAAAGCCATGGACAGGGGATCGATACAGGAGACAGAATGAGGCAGGATACAGGTAGCCGGGACAGGAGAACAGAGCTTGGATTGGGGATCAATACAGGAAAAAGAAAACGGGAGCTAGAGTCAAAAGTGCTTGTCTTGCATGCGCTGAGGTTTGCTGACGGACTGATCAGGAGTGAATGAGAATGACGTGCTTAAATAGACTAATTAGGGAACAAGTGCAGGTTAGCTAAAATCAACCCAAATTACTGTTATAAAGTACCCTGCCCAGCACCGAATATAAAGAACTATAATATATAAATATCTTTATGTATATTTATGAATAAACAAAAAAAAATGGCCGCATTTTCTCAAGCCATAGCGCCCCCCCCTCCCTCCCCGACTCCAAACAGTTGCCCACCATCTAAGGTCTTCATGTGTGTAAATGCGATCAGGAATTCATTAGTGGAGAGGAAGCTGGATGCCGCAGTCTGTTTTGTGTCAGTCTGACGCAGGCTGATTTTTCCCAAGACCCAAAGGATATCCCTCCACGGGCGACACAAACTCATGCGCGCAGTAAAAACACACGCCAATGTACACCGAACCCCCCAAAAATCAACCTTATGGAAATATGAGCAAAAACGCTGTCGAAATATTCTCAATTTTTCCAGTATAACTACAACTCGTACCTGACAAATACGGTGAACGTGATTTTATTTTGAAATGTGATTTGCATTTACAAAAGATTTCGAGAACGGATGTTTTTCAAAATAAAACCGAAACAATATTTGAGTTGATAAGCCGAATAGCGTTATGATTGTTATCATTGATGATGGTAAGAAAAAGTCTATTCATCTTAAAGTCAATCGAGACAAATTCACGATGGAACAAACATTCTCTCGGGGGCCGGACTAGTAGATTAGAGAGAAAGAAAAAGAGAGAGGGAAAAATAAGAGAAATAGAGGGAGAGAAAAGGAGAGAGGGTGGGGCAAAGAGAGAAAGAGAAAAAGAGAGAGAAGGAATTAAGAGAAAAAGAGGGAGGGAAAAAGAAAGAGGATGGAACAAAGAACAATAGAAAGGAAGAAGGAGAGAGAGAAGAGAGAGAAAGAGAGAATTTGACAAACAAAAAAGATAAAAAGAGAAATAGTGAGAGAGGGGAAAGAAAGAGAGAGGGAGAAAGAAATCGAAAGAGATTGAGAAAGGGCGAATGGGAGAAGGAGAGAAAAGAAAAAGAGAGAAAGAGAGAAGGGTAGAAAGAGAGAAGAGGAAAGTGAGAGAGAGAAAGAGATATTAAGAGATAGAGAAAGAGAGAAAAGAAAGAGAAAATGACAAAGGAAGAGAGAACAAAAGAAGGTAAAAAGACACAGAGAGAGAAAGAAACAAAGAGGAATAAAGAAAGAGACAGAGAGAGTGGGAGAGAGAGAGAGATGGAGAGTGATAGAAAAGGGAGGATGAGAATGAGAGAGAGAAAGAGAGAGAAATAGTGTGAGAGGGGAGAGGAAAGAGGGAGAGAGAAAGAAATCCAAAGAGAATTAGAAAGACAGAGAGAAGGAGAGAAAGGTGAAGGATAGAAAGAGAGAAGGGGAGAAAGAGAGAAGAGGAAAGCAAGAGAGAGAGAGAATGAGAGAGAGAGAGAGAGAGAGAGAGTAAGAGAGAGAGAGAGACAGAGAGAGAGAAAGAGAGAGAGAGAGAGAGAAAGAGAGAGAGAAAACAAAGAGGAAAGGAAAAAATGAAAAGAGAGCAAAAGAAGGCAAAAAGACACAGAGAGAGAGAAAGAGACAAGGAGGAAGAAAGAAAGGGAAAAAGAGAGGCAGGGACAGTGAAAGCAAGAGAGAGAGATGGAGAGTGAGAGAAAAGGGAGGACGAGAGCGAAAGAAAGAGAGAGAAAGTAAGAAAGAGAGAAAGAAAGAAGGAAAGAAGGAAGGAAGGAAGGCAGAAAGGAAGGAAGAAAGAAATAAAGAAAGAAAAAAATGGACAAACACATCAAAATGTCCCTTGTTTTAATGATTATTATTTCTCATATTTTACAGAAATTACAAGAAATATTCAAACAACTAAACTTTGGTAAAAATCAGAAACCAAAACTCTTTTTCTTCCCCGTGACTAACGGCAGCTGGCATTAGTTTGTATGGCCTTGTTATGTGAAGCACCATCGTCCCCTACGCATCATGCCCAAGATAACAAGTCAAGAGATCAATTGGAGAGGAATTGGAAAATTGCCTTTAAACGTCCTTCTAAAGTGCTTGAATTTGGCCGTATATTTCTTAAAGGGACAGCGTGCGATATTTACCGCCTCCAAGTGGTACAAAAAAACATTTGAATATTAGGAAAAAATACATGAACCAATCTAATTTTCTATAAGGTGGAGAAATGTGTATTTCTTTCCCATGGTGGAAACACTGGCTCGACACAGTGCCATCTAGTGGTGAAATAGTACACACTGGGGCTTTAAGTGGAATCTCAAATGATAAATATCTCATATCGTTTTTACCTGACTAAATTAAAAACATAAATCCTACTTTCGGGCTTATTTTATTGATTATTACACATTCTAACTGTTAAAGAGTCATAAAAATATGTCGTGCTGCGTTGTAATTTTTTACCACTAGGGGGCGCTACATAATACAAATTGTCCATTTGATAATCAATATGAAAACAAATCAATCAATCAGTAACAAATCAATTTATAATTTAAGCTGCACACGCTGTACATTTTTGCCTATTTATCCTGACATTTTTTTGTCGTTTTTCTCTTTAAAGGGACAGTTTGTAATATTTGGCCACTAGAGGGCAATGTATTGTCTAAAGCAAGGGTGTCCGAACATTTCAGAAAGCGGGCCAGATTTCAACGGTCTTTAATGTGATCACGGGCCGTAACTGGCCCCCGGGCCGGACTTTGTACACTGTAAACAGTGCTGAGAGCACAACCTAGCAGCAGGATGTCAGAAAAACATGGCGGCGTCTTCTAACTTATGATTTCACCATGTAAAAAAATACAAGAATAAAAATCAACATTGGTATAGTAATTTCTGCATTTTTCCTAGTAAATTAATGTTTTTTTTAACTGAATATAACTTTGAAATATGACACACTGTCCCTTTTTTATATATTTTTTTTGAGTTTTGGAATATGTGCAAAGGTGGGTGAGTAATGAGGTACATTTACTCGAGTAAATTTTGGGACTTTTTGTACTTCTGGGAGTATTTTCAATACACTACGCTTTTTATTTGAGTAGATTTGTGAAGAAGAAACTGTACTCTTACTCCACGACATTAGGCTACATCGAACCCGATAACGAACCGGTTGGGTTCATTATAAGGCTTATATAAGGCTTTTCGGGGGTTTTTTTTTGGTCTAATATGGCTCTTTTAACATTTTTGGTTAGCTTCTTTTTCTGCCTGCAGAACCGGTTGAAAAAAAAAGTACTGGGCCTTTAAATGTGGTACTTTCATTTATTTTATCCTCACAATGCCCAACTGAATTCAAAGAGCGCCTATGTTTTTTTTCATGGCGCCTATCTGCTCTTATCTTACTTTTATCATCTGTGTTTCGGCCACAGAGCACATTACGCTGAACGGAAGGAAGCCTGTGGGTTGAGAGGGACAGAGTGATATTGTGGGGTTTTTTTTTTTTTTAGTTCCAGGATGAAAATGGTGAAAGTAAGAAACGGAGCGTTTCAAATACAGTCCGAATTCCATAGCAAACGCCAAATAAGATAAAAATGTCAGGAACCAGAACAGGATCAATGTTCTGGTTCCTGCAATGTCTTTAGACTAAGCAGAGAGCAGCCGATGATCTTTTAGGCTGTGTTGATGACTCTCGATATTTTTCCTGCATACCACACGATGATGCCCTATACCAGTATGCTTTCCACCGTGGCTTTCTAGAAGGACACAGACAACTCCTGTTCTAGGTTGAGTTTCCCTATCAGTGCTATAGCTTTTAATGTCAGGAACCGGAACAGGAGGAGAACCCAAATGCATGACGTTTCTCACACAAGCCTTTTATTTTGCGGGAAATGGGGAGTCATGCATGTTAGGCAGCAGTCTGGCGTGGAATGACAGGAAGCCAGAGGCCGACGAAACCGATACCAATTGCCCCGAGCTGATATTGGACAGATGGGGTCGATACCGGGAGAGACAGGATTGATATCGAAACAGGATATTGAAATTAAACAGGACAAACTAGACGGGAACGAAAACTGCAGAGAATAATAAACAGGGCAAAAATAGACGGGAACGAAACTGGAAACCGATATTAAACAGGACAAAAATAAACGGGGACAATACCGGACTGGAAATACCAACAGGAAAACAGGACCGAGTCAGAACCCACGTCTTGCGGGGCAGAGGTTCTTTGACGGACTGACAAAGAAAGAGAGAGCGCACTGAGCTTAAAAAGACGGAAAGCCATTTTGTTAATGAGCCGCAGCTGGCGTCACACGGGAGGGGCCAATTGGGTACCATGGCAACCGTGACAAAAAAAGGAAGAGTGAATTCGAGCGCTCGAAGAATTTCACATACGTTGTTGTGATGGGGTGGTGTGAAGTGGGACGAAACGATATTGTATGGTTGCGGTTATCTTTAGATCCAGGATGAAAATGGCAAAAGTAAGAAACGTAAGAAAGGGCGCCCAATTGGCCCCGCCCATGGACACCGGCTGAAACTCGTTGACGGATTGCTCCCTGTCACTACCTAAAGGCTGTCCTGTGAGTTGCCTTTGGTCGGAGCGTCTACCAAACCCTGTTTTGACACGTCATGCCCTGAGAATCTCCGTTTTTTCCCGTGTTTTTGCTCCTGTTTTGCTCTCGCCACGATCTGTTTGATTCTGACCACTTCCGCGTTCCAAGAAATCTACTCCCCGCGACCAACGATCTCCGGATGGAGTGTGCGCTCCTTTCTCTTCTCCCCAATAAACTGTGAGTAACGTTACGCGAGTGGGTAATGCTTCCTGTTTCCTGTCCTGGTACCTGACATATTGTGTAGTTGCGGTTTCTTTAGATCCAGGATGAAAATGGCGAAAGTAAGAAACGGACTGTTTCAAATACAGTCCAAAAGTCAACACAAACCCCAAATAAGATGAAAAAAGAAGAGTTTATTTGAACGCTTCTGAGAATATTACATCCACGCACGTGCGACAACAAAAGCAACAATGATGATTTCAGCCAGAAATTAGCGTGAGGAAGTAGATAAAAATGGCGAAAGTAAGAAACGGTCCAAATGCCAACGCAAACCCCGGATAAGATGAAAAAAAAGAGTTTATTTGAGCACTTCTTAGAATGTTACATACGTGCACCCGCGACAAAAGGAGCAACAATGATGATTTCAGCCAGAATTTTGCGTGAGGAAGTAGATGAAAATGGCGAAAGTAAGAAACGGTCCAAATGCCAACGCAAACCCCGGATAAGATGAAAAAAAAGAGTTTATTTGAGCACTTCTAAGAATGTTACATACGTGCACCCGCGACAAAAGGAGCAACAATGATGATTCGGCCAGAAATTAGCGTAAGGAAGTAAATGAAAATGGCGAAAGTAAGAAACAGTCCAAAAGGCAACACAAACCCCAAATAAGACGAAAAAGGAAGAGTTTATATGAACGCTTCTAAGAATATTACATGCGTGCACGTGCGACAAAAGGAGCAACAATGATTTCAGCCAGAAATTAGCGCGAGGAAGTGGATGAAAATGGCGAAAGTAAGAAACGATCCAAATGCCAACACAAACCCCAAATAAGACGAAAAAGGAAGAGTTTATTTGAGCGCTTCTAATAATATTACATATGTGCACGTGCGACAAAATGAGCAACAATGATGATTTCAGCCTTTAATTAGCGTGAGGAAGTAGATGAAAATGGCGAAAGTAAGAAAAGGTCCGAATGCCAACACAAGCCCCAAATAAAATGAAAAAGGAAGTTTATTCGAGAGATTCTAAGAATTCCACATACGTGCACACGCAATAAAATGAGCAGAAGTAAGGAGTTCAGCCAGAAATTACACAGACTGATATTGTGTGGTTGAGGTTTTCTTTAGTTCCAGGATGAAAGTGGCGAAAGTAAGAAACGGTCCAAATGCCAACACAAACCCCAAATAAGATGAAAAAAGAAGAGTTTATTTGAGGGCTTCTAAGAATATTACATACATGCACGTGCGACAAAGGGAGCAACAATGATGATATCAGCCAGAAATTAGCGTGAGGAAGTAGATGAAAATGGCGAAAGTAAGAAACGGTCCAAATGCCAACACAAACCACAAATAAGATGAAAAAGGAAGAGTTTATTTGAGAGATTCTAAGAATTTCACATACGTGCACACGCAATAAAATGAGCAGAAGTAATGAGTTCAGCCAGAAATTACACAGACTGATATTGTGTGGTTGAGGTTTTCTTTAATTCCAGGATGAAAGTGGCGAAAGTAAGAAACAGACTGTTCCAAATACAGTCCAAAAGCCAACACAAACCCCAAATAAGATGAAAAAGGAAGGCTTTATTTGAACGCTTCTAAGAATATTACATACGTGCACGTGCGACAAAAGGAGCAACAATGATGATTTCAGCCAGAATTTAGCGTGAGGAAGTAGATGAAAATGGCGAAAGTAAGAAACGGTCCAAATGCCAACACAAACCCCAAAACGCTACAAAAGTTGGCTACTCTACCCCCCCTCTGGTCATATTTGCTTAAAGAAAGCATAACTTTTTGGAGAGGGGGTGGACTGCAGGGGGTCCTGGGGGAATACTGCACTTTAGCATGTGGGGGGGGGGGGGGGGGGGGGAGTTTTGCAACAGTGGAATCTAACCTCCGTGCCCTCAGCTTTCGATTTTTCTGAAAAGGAAAAGATTCTCCATTGCTTTTTCCGCAGTCCGCCATTTTAAAAGCTGAGTGTGTTTTTCAGGCTTTTGTCAATCATCATCTTCTGCAGAGACCGTGAGGACTTCCTAGCATCTCAGGAATCAGGACTAGCTAATAGGTAGGGTTCTTAAACTATATATACATTCATATATAGTGTTAACCTCAATTGCTACCCTAACGACTGCTATCCCCCTTATTACGCGTTAATAAACCCTAAAACGTACCCGGCACCTATTTACTCATTGCAGTGTTTTTCGTTCTTTTTAAGCCAATGCTTACTTTTTTTTCATGATAAAAATCTCGAGGAATACCTTTTTTTGTTTTTTAATATTAAATTATTATATATCTTAAATTCACTGTATCATGTTTTTCTTTAATTCGTTCTTACAGGTTATTCATTTTAATTTAGTTAATTATTTTCCCGTAATTTGGGATTTTATTATTTGTTTTGCTGTATTGTGATCGTTTTTTTTATACATGCAACAAAATAACTACTCAAATATTTCCTACTACGTTCGTCAGCAATATTATCCGGAATTTTTGTACTTTATTGGATTTATTTGATCTTTTTTTAGCGATCTTAAACAACAACATTAAAAATAAAGAATATATTCTTCGAATAATTGATTTCCCGAAACGAAATCATGAACAGATATAAAAGCAGATAAAAAGGGAAAAGTAATATGCTGCCACCTACTGGTATGGATAAGTGTGACAGCAGCAATAAATCAAAATATACTGAAAAATGGCGTTCTTTTTTAATATATATATATATTTTTTTTTTTTTAATATTCTGCAGCACATTAGACAAAATCCTGCGGCACATTGGTTAAAAAACACTAAAATAGACTATATAGAATAAAAGACGTCATTTTATTTTACTAAATAAATAACAAAAAGCAATTCCTTCAGCATAATTTTTTGTTTTTGCCCGATACTTGCAGTACATTTATTGTTAATTATTATAGGACATTTTCTAGTGTACAATAGAAGCAATCTGCCACCAGTGACCGAGACGATACGGAATAATATATTTTTTTACACGTACAAAATTTCGAAATGAATACAAAACGAATAATTACAAAGGGGGGGGGGGTATACAGGAAAAATGCAAGAAGGTGAAAACGAAATAATAATAAAAAGATAATTATTAGGAACGGTTGACGCACGCGTTTTCATGAAATAGCTGAAAACTGCGTGTAATTCCTTTCTTTTGTTTTTTTGCGATATTTGACGTGAAATATAGAATTATTGTATGACTATTTTACACTCCAATGTAGTTTTAATTGTATTATTCCGTGTATAAAGCGTTATTTAATGTATTTTTATCTATTTCGTTCAATGAAGCGTTCAGGTTTCCTTGTTTATTTCGCTATTTTGGTGTTTTTCGAGTTACTGTTGCTTTTTTCCATTTTTTTTTTGTTATTTAATGTATCGTATATCGGGTTCGTTTATTTTATACGGTATTATGTTTGTTTGTTTTATATTGTCACCTCGGTTGCAGTAATTTTATTGTAAAACTGAAATACAATTTGTTTTTTTCTACCCCTAGTGAACATAAAATCTAATAAACAGAAAAAGAAAAGGAAGAAAAAGAAGAAAACACTCATAATTTCATTTACTTTTTGCCGATGCGCAGTTTTGGAATATGAGAAGATTTTTTTAAATGTACTGAAAAGTCGTGAAAAGTACTAAATAGTATGAAGTATTAAAATATAGAAAAAGTTCAGTAAAGTGATAAAAAGTTGTGAAAAGTAAGAAAAAGTACTCAAAGGTACTAAAAAAGTAAAACGTAAAAAGTAACAAAAATAACTTAAAGTATGAAAAAGTACTGCAAAAGTATAAAATGTACTGTAAGGTATTAAAATGTACTGAAAAGTCGTAAAAAGTATGAAAGTACTAAAAAGTATGAATACAAATCTAATGAAAAATATATTGAAAAGCATGAAAAAGTACAACATTGTATGAAAAAGGTCTGAAGTTTGAAGTATTAAAATACACAAAAACTTTAGGAAAGTATGAAAAAGTACTAAAAGGTACTAAAAAGATAAATGTAAAAACGTAAAAAATGTACAGAAAAGTATGAAAAAGTACTGCAAAAGCATAAAATGTGCTCGCAAGGTATGAAAATGTACTGAGAAGTCGTGAAAAGTATGAAAGTACTGGAAAGTATGAATACAAACCTACTGAGAAATATATTGAAAAGCACTGTAAAATATGCAAAAGTACACCATAATATGAAAAAGGTCTGAAGTTTGAAGTATTAAAATACACAAAAAGTTCAATAAAGTATAAAAAAGTAGGAAAAAGTAAGAAAAAGTACTAAAAGGTACTAAAAAAGTAAAATGTAAAAAAGTAAAAAATGTACCGAAAAGTATGAAAAGTACTGCAAAAGTATAAACTGTGCTGTAAAGTATGAAAATGTACTGAAAAGTCGTAGAAATTATGAAAGTACTAAAAAGTATTAATAAATACGTACTGAAAACATGATGTACTGTAAAGTATGAAAAAGTAAAAAAAATAGTACGAAAAAGGTCTGAAGTATGAAGTATTATTTAAATATAAATGTATATAAATATACAAAAAGTTCAGTAAAGTATGAAAGAGTAGTAAAAGGTACTAAAAATATGAAACGTAAAAAAGTAAAAAATGTACTCAAAACTATGAAAAAGTACTGCAAAAGTATCAAATGTGCTGTAAGATATGAAAATGTACTGAATGAAAGTACTAAAAAGTATGACTACAGACCTACTGAGAAATAAATTGTAAAATATGAAAAAGTACACCATAGTATGAAAAAGGTCTAAAGTTTGAAGTATAAAAATATACAAAAAGTTCAGTAAAGTATGAAAAAGTAGTAAGAGGTAAGAAAAAGTACAGAAAGGTACTAAAAACGTGAAACGTAAAAAAGTAAAAAATGTACTGAAAAGTATGAAAAAGTACTACAAAAGTATAAAATGTGCTGTAAGGTATGAAAATATACTGAAAAGTCGTGAAAAGTATGAAAGTACTAAAAAAGTATGACTACAAACCTACTGAGAAATATATTCAAAAGCACTGTAAAATATGAAAAAGTACAACATAGTCAGAAAAAGGTCTAAAGTTTAAAGTATTAAAATATACAAAAAGTTCAGTAAAGTATGAAAAAGTAGTAAGATGTAAGAAAAAGTACAGAAATGTACTAAAAAGTATGAAAAAGTACTGCAAAAGTATAAAATGTGCTTGAAAGGTATGAAAATGTAAAGTTGTGAAAAGTATGAAAGAACAAGAAAGTATGAATACAAATCTACTGAAAAGTATTTTGAAAAGCACTGTAAAGTATGAAAAAAAGTACAAAATAGTATTAAAAAGGTCTGAAATATGAATTACGAAAATATACAAAATGTGCTGTAAAGTATGAAAACGTACTGAAAGGTATAAAGAAAAATATTTAAAGGAACGAATAAAGCAGCACTGCGGCGCAGTGTGTGGCACAGTTCTGAAGTCATGAGATCAAACCTTCCTGTGTGGAGTTTGCATGTTCTCCCCATGCTGGCCTGGGTTTCCTCCCACGTTCAGGTTAATAGTCCGGACCAAATTGTCCCTAGGTGTGAATGAGCTGGCTGGGACCCAGTTCAGAGTGTCCCTCACCCACTGCCCGAGGATAGCTGGGATGTGCTCCAGCACCCCCGCGACCCTACTGAGGATAAGCCGTGCAGCTAACGAATGGATGGGATGAATGAAACAGACTAAAAACATACTGCAAAGTATTCAAACCTATTAAAGAACACTGTAAAGTATAAAAAAGTACAAAATACTGTTGGAAAGGTCTAAAATATGAAAAGATACAAAATGTGTCGTAAAGTATGAAAAAGTACTGAAAAGTTTAAAAAAAATACACGAATTAAAAACAGACTGAAAACATACTGCAAAGTATTAAAACATATTGGAAAGTGTTAGAAACTACGAAAAAGTACAAAATAGTATGAAAAAGGTCTGAAGTATGGAGAATGAAACTATAAAAAATATAATAATATACAGTATCCGCAGGTTCGAGAGCGATCTCTTTGATCTCCGGCAAAACTAACATAAAATCAGGGTTGGGTAGGGTTACTTTAACTTGATTACTTTCAATTACTTTTGGATGACTCCAATTACAAATATACTAATAAAAAACAAAATAAACTAAATATGAATAAAATGATGACTCACAACACGTGGTAAGCTTTCTCTCCTGGCTTTGATCTCTTTGATCTCGGGCAAAACTAACATAAAATCAGGGTTGGGTAGGGTTACTTTAACTTGGATACTTTCAATTACTTTTGGATTACTCCAATGCCAAAAGTGCTAATAAAAGACAAAAGAAGCTAAATATGAATAAAATGATGACTCACAACACGTGGTAAGCTTTCTCTCCTGGCTTTGATCTCTTTGATCTCCGGCAAAACTAACATAAAATCAGGGTTGGGTAGGGTTACTTTAACTTGATTACATTCAATTACTTTGGGATGACTCCGATACCAAATATGCTAATAAAAGACAAAAGAAACTAAATAGGAATACAATGATGACTCACAACACGTGGTAAGCTTTCGCTCCTGGCTTTGATCTCTTTGATCTCCGGCAAAACGAACATAAAATGCGACAGAAACGAAATGAAAATAAATCCAAACAGCTTTTTTACCGTTCCATGTATTCCGTTACTCCCCAAGCCTGCACAAAATGTAGTAGTTGTATTCATATTTAGTTTCTTTTGTCTTTTATTAGCATATTTGGTATTGGAGTAATCCAAAAGTAATTGAAAGTAATCTAGTTAAAGTAACCCTACAAATAAACATGGATTTGACTTAATTCCTTGTTACTCTCTAACGAAAAAAAAGAGTCAATAGAATGAAGAGTGATGGATAGCATCTAAAAGTGTTTACATAATGATAATAACTCCGATTAAGTATCGTTTATCGGCCTTATCCACTCAACAACTCCGGAAAATGCGCCGCCTCCCACGCGAAATCACGATTAGGCCTCCTAATGCGGACAAAATGATTATTATACTCTTTAAATCTATTTTTAAAACATGCACAAACAGATAAATGTGTTTTGGGAAAATTGTGAGATATAAAAACACGCGTTAATCGCATTTGCGAGTACAGCGTTGGGTATTTTTTGTTGCTGTGAAAAACTGTGAAATTAAATGTCTTCCAATAGATTTTAAGGTTATTTGTGTTGCTACTAAATATTATTACACTTCTATTCATGAACGAATTATTCATTTTTATTGCGTTATTAATATTATAAATCAAACCCGCCTCTACGCAATACATTATAAATATTTTTTGCGTCATCATCCTGACAGTCTTTTATTCTTTATTATCGTTTTACTCTTTAAAGTCTTTCTGTGTTTTTTCATTCTTTTTCTTTCTTTCGTCCTTTTCTTTCTCTCTCTCTTTCTCTCTCTCTCGGTCTCTGTCTCTGTCCATGTCTCTCTGTCTCTCTCTATTTTTCTTTTTCTGTCTTTTTTTGTTTTTTTCCTCACTCTTTCTCACCCTTTTTCTTTGGTGGTTTCTGTGTTTCCTTGTGTATTTCTTTGTTTATTTGTTTGTTTGTTTATTTGTTTCTTTTTTGTTTCTTTTTTGTTTGATTCTTTCTTTTTGTTTCTTTCTTTATTTCTTTGTTTCTTTGTTTCTTTTTTCTTTCTTTTTTGTTTCTTCCTTTTTTGTTTGTTTGTTTTTTCTTCTTTCTTTCTTTGTTTATTTGTTTCTTTTTTCTTTCTTTTTTGTTTCTTCCTTTTTTGTTTCTTTCTTTCTTTCTTTGTTTCTTTGTTTCTTTCTTTCTTTCTTTCTTTCTTTCTTTCTTTCCTTCTTTATATCTTTCTCTCTTTCTTTCTTTCTTTCTTTCTTTCTTTCTTTCTAATCTCGTCGCAGCCTATACAATATTTCACCACGTTGCTATCAATGGCAATACATTTAATTCAATGAACATTTTCACCAATTTTTTGTTCTCACTTGTAAATATTTCAATGGAGGAAAATCAATTAATTTGCCGATATATTTAAGTATTAACTGTAAGAAATATAGACTTTATTACGGTTATTTAATGTTGTATAGAGAATTCGATCACGTGACCCGTAATATGAGTGCCGATTATAGACGCAAGGAGTATAAATGCAGGTTTAAAATGTCAATTGTGTTTTTTCTGTTTTGTTTTCTAATTTTACGGGTTAAGATTCGTTTTTTCTAGTTTTGATTTTGGATTTGTCTTCCTCGCAAGAAAATAAATCGAGTACAGCCTACTCCATTTTGGGTACAGTTTTTTTCTTTTTCCGTTAATTAATAGCTTATTTTCATTATTTTTGGTGTGCTGGACGTAAATTCCTACACTCATTTTAGTTTAAGATATTATTATTATTATCACCCTTATTTTTATTATCTTTCAATTCAAATAATATAATAAGAGTAATAATAATAATAATAATAATAATAATTTGAGTAATGTTGCTCTCGGATTTGTTTATTTTCTATTAAAAATCTATAAACTTCCTATTTGATTATGACATTTTATTCTTATTTCGTACAAAAAAAAACAACCAACCCCCACCCCAAAAAATGGCCCCCGGACTTATTTTGTGTAAAAGAGAAATTTAAATATAAAAGTAATTGCGCAAATCGAATACGAGTATTTTTGCTTTTAAATAATATTAGAATTGATATTGATAAATGATTTCGTCGGAAATTATATTTCAGAAATGTCTGAATGAATCGAATTGTAGTGTTTATTGTGTGTATACACTCAAAAAATGATTGTTTTTTTTGCAAAGTGGAATTAAATTATATTGAGATAAATGTTATTTGATTATAATTAATTGCAAAGTAAATAAGGCATTTGTAACCTTAACGATTTCAAGTACACTGTATGCAATTAATCAATTTGGGTATAGGCGAAAACAATGCGTAATTTATTTAGTATTATAGATTTTGGCAGTGAATTTGGATTTATGTATCTTGATTTTATTTCTATATTTGAAACTAAGAGTGAGAGTACATGATATATGCGTTTTAACGCTTAAAACGCCTAATTTTGGTTCGACTTTGATTGAGTACGCGTTTATAATTCAATGTTGATTTTTCGTTATCCAATGATGTTGATGGGCCTGGGATTATTTCAATTAAGTGGGGGCCTTTTTTTCCTTGAGTGTGTCTTCAAAAGCGCCTGTTCACAATTACAAACGTGGAAAACGTTAATAATTGTTTTAAAGTGGTTTATAGTCTGTATAAATTCGCTTTTCTCGCGATTTTAATGACTTTATTTTTCAAACATTGTGATGTGATGCCAAAAATATTGCACGACAGGGATTCCGTCTGCCTTCGTGGAGTTATATGATTCCTATGTACACACGTGACTGATCAAGACGCCATGACGGACGAAGGTAAACCGTAGGAAACTGTCACGGTTGCCATGGCACCCAATTGGCCCCGCCTGTGTGGCCCCAGCTTCTGTCACGGTTGCCATGGCACCCAATTGGCCCCGCCCGTGTGGCGCCAGCTGCAGATTGTTGACAGATTGGCTCCCTGACAGTATTCAAACTCTGTCCTGTCAGTCGCTTTTTGTCGGTCCGTCTGCCAATCTCTGTTTCTACACGGCAAGCCCTGTTTCACCTGTCCTGTGTTTTTGCTCCTGTTTTTCTCCCGCTACGATCTGTTTGATCTCGACCACGTCTGCTCTCCCGTCCGGTATTACGACTTGTTTTGATCTAGACCCAGGGTTGGGTAGGGTTACTTTAACTGGATTACTTTCAATGACTTTTGGATTACTCCAATACCAAATATGCTAATAAAAGACAAAAGAAACTAAATAGGAATAAAATGACTCAATTTTGTGCAGGCTTGGGGAGTAACGGAATACATGGAAGGGCAAAAATGATGTTGGCAAGCTGTTTGGATTTATTTTCGTTTTGTTTCTGTCGCATTTTATGTTCGTTTTGCCGGAGAACAAAGAGATCAAAGCCAGGAGAGGAAGCTTACCACGTGTTGTGAGTCATCATTTTATTCCTATTTAGTTTCTTTTGTCTTTTATTAGCATATTTGGTATTGGAGTCATCCAAAAGTAATTGAAAGTAATCAAGTTAAAGTAACCCTACCCAACCCTGATTTTATGTTAGTTTTGCCGGAGATCAAAGAGATCAAAGCCAGGAGAGAAAGCTTACCACGTGTTGTGAGTCATCATTTTATTCCTATTTAGTTTTTTTTGTCTTTTATTAGCATATTTGGTATCGGAGTAATCCAAAAGTAATTGAAAGTAATCCAGTTAAAGTAACCCTACCCAACTCTGTCTAGACCACGTCTGCTCAGTAGCCTAGATGGTAAGGCGCCCGCTTTGAGACTGGGAGGTCGGTGGTTCGCGCCCTGGCCGAGTCATTCCTAAGACTTAAAAAGTGGTCGGCGGCGCCCTCTGTTGGCTGCGGCTGCATCGGCTCGCTACAACGGGTCAGGTGCAATCGACATTTCGTTCTGTGTACATTTGTTACACAGAATGACAATACAAGAAAATTATTATTATTATTATTATTATTCTCCTGCCCCGATCACATTTTTGCTCTTCCACCCTGGCTACTGACCCGTTTCTTTCCGCTCTCGACACTTCCATCGCTCGCCACGGAAGTCCCACTTCCGCGTCTAAGCAACCTACACCCCGTGACCAGCAATCTCCGGATCATGTTTGCGCTTCTTTCCCTTCTTCCCCATAAAACTGTGAGTAACGTTACGCGAGTGGGTCCTGTCTCCGTTCAGGTCCTGACAGAAAACCGTGCTCCCCGTGACTGAGCCCGGTAAACGGTAGACGACAACAAAAAAAGCGATACTATTTGACACCATCGGCGATGACAAGGCCAACGAATATTGTGCTGCTCTCGGATGAGGTGGATCACCTTGTCGTAAAGCGCAAAAACCTCAATAGAGACTATGAATAGCTGGGCTAGCGACTTACCCATACTGTCTTCCTCCTGACATTTTCACAGATCTAATCAAATCGTACAGTCTGACTTCTGACCACACGATCTGTACCACAATATTGTAGATCACAGGTGTCAAACTGGCGGCCCGCGGGCCAGATCAGGCCCGCTAAGGGATTGAATCCGGCCCGCGAGACAACACTCAGAGAAGCGCAAGAGAAAAACAAGCTGCAGGTTGAAAAATGTCAACTTGATGTTGCCAAAGTCAGGTGCCTTAAACAAAGACAATGTACTTGTATTTCTTTTTCTCTCTCTCTCTCTCTCTTCTCCACCCCTTTTCTCCCACTCTCTGTCTCTGACTCTTTCACTCTCTGTTTCTCTTTTTCTCTTCCTTTGTTGCTCTGTCTTTTTCTCTCTCTGTGTCTTTTTAACTTCTTTTGCTCTAACTTTCTTTTTTCCTTTTCTCTCTTTTCTCTGTCTCTCTTCCTACCCTTCACGCTTTCTTTTCTCTTTTCTCTCCTTCTGTCTTTCTATTTCTCTTTGGATTTCTTTCTTCCTCACCCTTTCTTTCCCCTTTCTCATGACTTGTTATCTCTATTGTTTCTCATGCTCTCTCCCTCTCTCTCTCTTTTTCTTTCTTTGTCCCGCCCTCTCTCTTTTTTCCTCCCTCTTTCTCTTATTTCTTTATCTCTCTTTTTCTTTCTCTCTAATCTACTAGTCCGGCCCCCGACAGAATGTTTGTTCTATCGTGTGGCCCCCGAGTTAAAATGAGTTTGACACCCCTGTTGTAGATGGAGTATCCCCATACACCAGTGCTGATCCAAAAGCTTATAAAAGTCTGGATGCTTACCAATTCTTCGTAGCGTTACCGCGCTGAAATGTCTCCCCTGGTACAAACATTACGAAAACGAGTACGTTTTTAATTTTTGTGAGAATTTAATAGAACAGTAAAGCACGGCTCACTTTGTATACCTCGTCAAAATAACTTTTGCCCCGAAATACATAAAACGAATTGTTGGGAATGAATTATTAAAATGTACCGTTAACCAAATTGTTCGAATTAGTTATCTGACTCCATTAACTAAACACAACCTAGATTCACACAACAATTTATGCGCGCTCGCCAACATTTTCACACGGGGGCAGATTTAATTTCATTGGCAATTTAACTAAGTGTACTCCATCGAATACGGCCGAATTAGTGTCGTCGGAGTCTCTGGGAAGCCTTCTCAAGTCCCCTAGCTTTTTCCTCTCGGCCCACGTCTTTCCGCAAGATGGTGAGCCGGCTCTTCCCATGGGCGCGCCAATGAAGCCCAACGTGAGCTTCACAATCTCAGGGACGAGCGTCCCGATGTCTGTGGTTCCTCAAAACAACAGAGAGCGATTCTCAAAACAATGCCTGCCGTCCTCCGTCATCAGGGCCTTTCTGTGTCTGGATGTGCTGATTATCTTATCAGCCTTACGTCCCGTTCCCGCCATTCCTGTGAACAATATTTCCTACCAGGGTGCCCGATATAAATCAATCTGGTCATTTTAAAACAGTCACTTTTTTTTTTTTTTTAATAAAGGCACAGTCAGTAAATAACTACAGCATTAGACTCAATAAATGTAACTTGTATTCAATCGTATAAAATCATTTATAGTCAAATGTATAAAATCCTTCAGTACCTTAAAAAATGCTCGCTGGGGTACCTTGATGGCTGCCAGTCCCTCCGATCGATTTCAGATATCCATCGTCGTCTTCTGTCTTCAACAAAAGAGATACGCTAAAATGCCAAATAGGGCTTAGAACCTTGCCGGTTCGCACAGCAAGAAATCGCCGTCGTAAAAAGTCGTGGTTATATTCTCATGTCGTGGTTATTGATATTCGTTTCAACTGCTTATTTACTGCCGTGCGCTCAGGTGCTTTCGCCGTCCGTCATGGCGCTCATACTTTTGGGGAGTGTATAATACGTTGGCTCAAAATATGGATAGAGGGAGAATAAAGAGAAAAAAGAGAAAAAAAGAGATAGCGTGACAGAGAGAGAAATCTGTCAGGAACCAGAACAGGATCAGGACCCAAACGCGTGACGTTCTCACACAAGCCTTTTATTTTACAGGAAATGGGGAGTCATGCATGTTAGGCAGCGGTCTGGCGTGGAAAGACAGGAGGCCGGAGACCGACGAGAACGATACCAATTGCCCGAGTTGATATCGGACAGATTGGGGTCGATAACAGACAGGGCGGGACAGACGGGTTAGATAATGAAACAAAGAGAAACGGGAACGTAAACTGGAGAATATAATTAACAGGACAAAAATAGACGGAACCAAAACTGGAAACCAAAATTAAACAGGACAAAATAAACAGGAACAATACCGGACAGGAAATACCAACAAGAACAGGATCGAGTCGAAACCCATGTCTGGGCTGACAAACGCCAAGCTGAAAATAGACCCAAAGCCAATCTGTTAACAAGTTGCAGCTGGCGCCACACGGGCGGGGTCAATTGGGCGCCATGGCAACAGTGACAAGATAGATAGATAGGGAGAGAGAGAGAGAGGGATACATAGATTGATAGAGAGAGAGAGAGAGAGAGAGAGAGAGAGACAGGGATAGATAGATGGAGATAGAGAGAGAGGGAGAGAGAGAGGGAGAGAGAGAGAGGCAGAGAGAGACAGTGAGAGAGAGAGAGAGAGAGAGAGAGAGAGAGAGAGAGAGGTAGATAGGGTAGGTAGGTAGGTAGCTAGATAGATAGATAGATAGATAGATAGAGAGAGAGAGAGAGAAAGAGATAGATGTGTAGATAGATAGATAGATAGATAGATAGCAGTCGCTATTCCTTTAGGTTTGATTGGTTTGAAAGAAGTGCAAAGACAGCGTTGTAAGGGCTCCCCCCTTCTCTGTCTGTCCCATTTTCATCCCCTCGGTGGATTTACTGCATTTGGAGCAGATTGAGACAGTTAAAAGCGGAGAGCTTGTGTTTCCATCCGAGGCAAGAAAAGAGGAAATTGAACGAGGTGACGGCTGAGTATTATTGCCGAGGGAAGAAAGATATTTCTATATTTGCGGCAACGAGACTGACAAGAAAAGACGAGCTGATCCAAACGCATCTCCAGACAACTTGAAATCAGGTGTCAAACGTTGATGGGAAAATGAAGTGGCTCTTTTGGCTCGGCTCACTAAAAACAGTCAGCTCGTTAGGCTCCCGTACGGCTCCGATTTCTTCGTGGCTCTCGCCCGCCCACAGAGCGAACCAGGCCAGCCAGACATGGTTGAGAGAAGCTTAAGAGAAAAAAAAGGCAAAATAGGAGCTGCAGTTATGAATAAGGCCAGGCCCCACCCACAAAGCAACTGTAGCTGTATTTCTTTCTTTCTTTCTTTTTCTCTTTCTTCCTCTTTCTTTCTTTCTTTCTTTCGTTCGTTCTTTCTTTCGTTCTTTCTTTTAGCATTCCTTCTTTTTTTCATTCATTTGTATGTCCGTTCATTCAATCATGAAATGAAATGATCTGCATTTATATAGCGCTTTTCAAATCAATGACATCCCAAAGCGCTTTACAATGTGCTCCGCATTTCCCAATAGCGGCCTTGCAGCCATGTAAGGCGCTAACCTGCTTATTGGGGGCATTAGGGGTTCAGTGTCTTACCCAAGGACACTTCGACATGTAACACGGAAGAGCCAGGCTTCGCAGCTTAGAGGGAACACTGGTTACCGGTACCAACAAAGTAGGGATTTGACTTCTCGCAACAATAGCATCAATGCCAGTCGGATTTCTGATCCTGTATTGAAGAACTGGACAGGGTATAGCTGGAATCGCGGGTGCAGGTTCTCGCCATGCGTGTTTTGGCCTAATGTCAGCCGACGCTGATGAAGTGCAGATATCTGGAGCTCGGGAGACCATCCATCATCTCTTTCAGGCTTAAGTGTGTCTCTCCGGACCGAGACGCCACCAGACCACGACCCGGGTTCACCACTCTGGACTGGCCTTAAATAAACATCTCCCCCTTTGTGGTCTTCGGCATCATTATATTCATCACGGTGATTATTTTAATTGGGACAATATCAACATCCGCATTAGGGGAACTGAGCTTAGCTAGAACTGTGATGGTATAAACTTGTGAAACCACAATACATTAAAGGTCTTCCTGGAGCCGTTCTATACTGTGTTCATCCATGTCGATATTGTGGATAAATAATGCCAGGTTTTGCGTGTTATTCTATCAAAAGCGTAGGCAAACTACGGCCGGTGGACCAAATAAGGCACGTCGGGCTTTTTCACTCGGCCCTCGAAAGAAAACTGTCATATAATGTGATATAAAATTATCCCGAATACTATTAAGTCAAGTCCTGTTTATTTGTGACACCCTTAATCACAAAGAGTCTCAAAGGGCTGCACAGACCGCAGATTATAGCAAACCACAGACTATTATGACACCATCCCCTGATCTAAAACCTACATGAGGGCAAGGGAAAACTCAAAAACATCAGTCAAGTCAAGTCATGTGTATTTGTGATGCCCTTAATCACAAGGAGTCTCAAAGGGCTGTTCAGACTATTGCAAACTAGACTATTATGACGCCATCCCCTGATCTAAAACCTACACGAGGGCAAGGGAAAACTAAAAAACGTCTGTCAAGTCAAGTCATCTGTATTTGTGACGCCCTTAATCACAAAGAGTCTCAAAGGGCTGCACAGACCACAGATTATTGCGAACCACAGACTACTATCACACCATCCCCTTATCTAAAACCTACATTAGGGAAAGGAAAAACTCAAAAACATTTCAAGCCATGTTTATTTGTGATGCCCTTAATCACAAAGAGTCTCAAAGGGCTGCACAGACCACAGATTATTGCAAACCACAGACTATTATGACATCATCCCCTGATCTAAAACCTACATGAGGGCAAGGGAAAACTCAAAAACGTCTGTCAAGTCAAGTCATCTGTATTTGTGACGCCCTTAATCACAAAGAGTCTCAAAGGGCTGCACAGACCACAGATTATTGCAAACCACAGACTATTATTACACCATCCCCTGATCTAAAACCTGATAAACGGTAAATTGTCTGCATTTATATAGAGCTTTTCAAGTCAATGCCTCCTAAAACACTTTACAATGTGCTTCACACTCACCCATTTACACACACACACACACACACACACACACACACACACACACACACACACTCACACACTAATAGGGAGTCAGCAATGCCACAGATTATTGCAAACCACAGACTAATATTACACCATCCCCTGATCTAAAACCTACATTAGGGAAAGGAAAAACACAAAATCCTCAGTCAAGTCATGTTTATATGTGACGCCCTTAATCACAAGGAGTCTCAAAGAGCTGCACGGACCACGGATTATTGCAAACTACAGACTATTATGACACCATCCCCTGATCTAAAACCTACATGAGGGCAAGGAAAAAAATCAAAAACATTTCAAGTCATGTTTATTTGTGACGCCCTTAATCACAAAGAGTCTCAAAGGGCTGCACAGACCACAGATTATTGCAAACCACCGACTATTATGACACCATCCCCCTGATCTAAAACCTACATGAGGGCAAGGAAAAATTCAAAAACATTTCAAGTCATGTTTATTTGTGACGCCCTTAATCACAAAGAGTCTCAAAGGGCTGCACAGACCACGGATTATTGCAAACTACAGACTATTATGACACCATCCCCTGATCTAAAACTTACATGAGGGCAAGGAAAAACTCAAAAACCTCAGTCAAGTCATGTGTATTTGTGACGCCCTTAATCACAAAGAGTCTCAAAGGGCTGCACAGACCACGGATTATTGCAAACTACAGACTATTATGACACCATCCCCTGATCTAAAATCTACAATAGATAAAGGAAAAATTTTAAAACATTTCAAGTCATGTTTATTTGTGACACCCTTAATCACAAAGAGTCTCAAAGGGCTGCACAGACCACAGATTATTGCAAACCACAGACTATTATGACACCATCCCCTGATCTAAAACCTACATTAGATGAAGGAAAAAATCAAAAACATTTCAAGTCATGTTTATTTGTGACGCCCTTAATCACAAGGCGTTTCAAAGGGCTGCACAGACCACAGATTATTGCAAACCACCGACTATTATGACACCATCCCCCTGATCTAAAACCTACATGAGGGCAAGGAAAAATTCAAAAACATTTCAAGTCATGTTTATTTGTGACGCCCTTAATCACAAAGAGTCTCAAAGGGCTGCACAGACCACGGATTATTGCAAACTACAGACTATTATGACACCATCCCCTGATCTAAAACTTACATGAGGGCAAGGAAAAACTCAAAAACCTCAGTCAAGTCATGTGTATTTGTGACGCCCTTAATCACAAAGAGTCTCAAAGGGCTGCACAGACCACGGATTATTGCAAACTACAGACTACTATGACACCATCCCCTGATCTAAAACCTACATGAGGGCAAGGAAAAACTCAAAAACCTCAACATGAGGTAAATGAAGAAACCTTGAGAAGGGACCACACATGATAATTATATATGTACTTTCCTACTCTAACTATCAAGTACATTTGTATTTTCTGTTACCCAAGATCTGCTTCCAAGTATTTGGCAGGAGTTGGATTCCCGAATTGACGTATTCCGTGTATTAGGCAATACCGTTCATTTAATCCACATACTTTGGAATTTCTCATTCATATTTGGAGGGATAAATATTATGATCTTCAGCATTATGTTTTTTTAAATTTAATTTGCCTTAATTATGTACTTTCTGTGATATTTATATCCAAAAAATATCAATTTTTGAATCACCATGTATAATATAATATACTATGATACAATATAATATAATGTTATGTAATGTAATATAATATAATATAATATGATTAGATAGATAGATAGATAGATAGATAGATAGATAGATAGATAGATAGATAGATAGATAGATGGATGAGAGGGGGGGAAAAAGGGTAATGGAAGATAGATAGATAGATAGATAGATAGATAGATAGATAGATAGATAGATAGATGGATGAGAGAGGGGAAAAAAGGGTAGTGGAAGATAGATAGATAGATAGATAGATAGATAGATGGATGGATGAGAGAGGGGAAAAAAGGGTAGTGGAAGATAGATAGATAGATAGATAGATAGATAGATAGATAGATAGATAGATAGATAGATAGATGAGAGAGGGGGGAAAAGGGTAATGGAGAAAGACAGATAGATAGATAGATAGATAGATAGATAGATAGATAGATAGATAGATAGATAATTAGATAGATAGATACTTTATTCATCCCCATAGGGAAATTCACACTTCCAGCAGTATCATTGTGTTAAAAATTAAAATAATAAAATAAAAGATAGCATGTTCAATATAATATAATATAGTCCGAACCAGAACATATGATAGACCCAAACGCGTAACGTTTCACACAAAAGTTTATTGAGATATCGGGTAAACAAGCGCCAGCGATCCGGTGCTCGCGGGAAAGGAGGAGCAAGCAGCTCACGAGATCGGAGCGTGATCGGTGGTCAAAAACGGGTCGTTAGCCGGAGCGGGAGATCAGCGCGTGGTCAATTGGAAAAACGGGTTGATAGGCAGAGAAAACGGAAAATCCGGAACAGACGAGTAGGATACGGACGAAGACGGGACCGACGGGGGCCAAAGTGCTTGCCTTGCGTATGCGTAGGTTTGCTGACGGACTGACAAGGGGTGACTGGAGTAGTGGGTATAATATAATATAATAATGGAACATGCATCTATACCTACTTTGTTTAATATGGCTTTGAATTAATCATTTTTATATAGTTTGATTCGTTTGACTTCTAACCTTTTACTGTACCATATTTCACTTTTAATTTGATATTTTGTTTTTGCTCTGCAGTTTTATTTTTATTTTTTGATTATTTCTGTGTTTTATCAGGTAGGCTGTGGTTCAATGGCTGAAAATCCTTTCCTGATGCCTTCTGCTCCCGTCCATATCAAGGTAGATGTAAGGTTTATTGTTCTATATTCTTTATCAATTATCAATTATCCATTATCGGTCAAATCATAATACGCTACAAAGCCAAGGGGCCGAGACACTTGCTCTCAGCCAAGAGGCCGAGTCAAGGTCCTTGCCACAGAGCCAAGCAGCTATCATTGCGAATGAAACTAAATGTCCTTCATTGAAGCACACAGTCCAAAAATCACAGCTGGGGTTTTTGGGGTTTTTAAGGGTTATTGATCTATCTTCGTTATTCATTATCCATTATCCGTTATCGGTCAGTTCATAATACGCTACAAAGCCTAGGAGCCGGAACACTTACTCTCAGCCAAAAGGCCAAGCTAAGGTCCTAGCCCTAAAACCTTGCTGCGATCATTGCGAATGCACCGTTCCCGGAGGTACTGCAATACCGGGCCGATGCGTGGAGTGGACAGAGCAAGCTCATATTCCATCTCCGAAATGCAAAAATCAAAGATAGTGGGGGGGTTTTTAAGGGTTATTGATCTATCTTCGTTATTCATTATCCATTATCCGTTATTGGTCAGTTCATAATACGCTACAAAGCCTAGGAGCCGGGACACTTACTCTCAGCCAAAAGGCCAAGCTAAGGTCCTAGCCCTAACACCGGATAGCCACTAAGCGTTCAGCTAAATAAATATTAGTTCATCTTAGAACCACAATCGGCATCATGAATGGAAAATGATACCCGTAATTAAAGTATGATGCAGACTTGTAAAGTCCGGGTCCCGTTGAAAGTAATTCAAGGAAACAAAATGTATATTTCCAAAGTTAAGGGTGGGAAAAATATATATCCACTATTGTCGGCTGCGACAACAGACAGATCTACCGGTAACTCAGCTTTACCCTACTTCCCATCAGCCCGCGTTTGCTCCGCCCCTTCTTTTTGATTCGCTCGTAGAACACATAACAGAATGAATATCTAAAATAAATACATTACAAAAATATACAGTTGCAAATACATATGATACATGGTTAAACATATTTACGAAGAAAGACGGTACAGCATCCCGTAATTGTGAAATTCACGGTGGATCGTCTTCAACTTCCTCCTTATATCTATCGCCATCAAGGGCGTCTTCCTCATTATCGGAACGTACCTTTTCGTTACAGACAATGTACGCATCAATTTAGAGGTTGCAGTCTTTCTTTGCGCACATATTCTACTGGTCTTAATCTTAGCTTTTATACTCCAGCGCCGCCGGTGGCCGTTAGAAAAATTACATAAATTGGCCGCTTCAGTGAATAAGCCGCAGGGCTGAACATTCGGGAAAAAAGTAGCGGCTTATAGTCCGGAATTTACAGTAGTTTCTTTTGTCTTTTATTAGCATATTTGGTATTGGAGTAATCGAAAAGTAATTGAAAGTAATCCAGTTAAAGTAACCCTACCCAACCCTGTTCCTGTTTTGCCTATTTATCCTGATAGTCTTTCATCTTCTTTCCCTTCAAAGTTCCATGTTTTACTCTCGAGTGCCGTGTCTAATCTCGTTTCGGACGGTGTTTCACAACGTCGGTATCAATGACAAAAAAAACTTTTTTTTCCATTTAATTTAATTTCATTCTATTCGGACACCCTGAACCGGTTGAATTCAGGTCATTATTACGTGTAATTTTCAGTCAATCGTCTTTTTTTGGTCAAATGAAATGAACCAGGAAAACGTCGATGAGGTCACGAATCCTTGCACTCGAGCGGCTTCTCGTCGCTGTCTGTCGCTCGCTAATGCACACAAACCACGCGCAAAGGTCAAAAGCTAAAGGTCGTATTGTGTCTGGAGAGGATTTACTGGTGGGCTGCTTCATCTAGGATACGCGTACAGGTCTACCTAGATTTCGATTGGAAATTCCGAGTTTACTCCCAAGGACTCATTTATCACTCCATTTTGGGTGATGACATTTAGTGTCCAGGACTACTGCATATTCAAAAACAATAATAACATGACAAAAAGTTACTGGACACCAGGTCTGACAAAAAAAAAAAAAGAAATATATATATATATATATATATATATATATATATATATATATATATATATCCACTATTGTCCGCCGCATCCACAAACAGGTCTGTCTGTTCCTCACCTTTACCCCACTTCCCGTCACCCCCCGTTTGTTCCGCCCCTCCTTTTTCATTCGCCCGTGCAAAACATAACAGAATAAGTGTCTAAAATAAATACGAATAAATACATTACAAAAATATACAGTTCCAAATACTTATTATACATGGGTTACACATATTTACAAAGAAAGACGGTACACCGAGAGAGTTTTCAAAGCTTTAATAATAATAATATAATTTTCATCTCAAACGGTGCCTGTGACAGGGCAGTTAATGGTATCAACACGCTAGCAACACGCTCGCAACACAGTAAAGGGGTCTGGTAAAAAGAACAAAAAACGTACTTGTAAAAATCACGGTAAACCGTCCTCATCTTCCTCCTTAGAACTGAAGCCATCAAAGTCTTCTTTCTCAGTGTCGTAAAGAAACTTTGTCATATAGACGTCGTCCCACGCTCCCTTATTCCAAAACACGCTAGCAACACGCTCGCAACACAGTAAACGGGGTCATATACATACCGTACTTGTAAAAATAACGGTAAACCGTCCGGACTGCTCGATTGCTTTTAGCTTGAAAGCTGCATGGTGTGTGTCATGTGCCTTTCTTTTTGCATTTTGCATGAATTTAATTTATGCACAAGCCAAGAAGTTGCAGTCTTCCTCTGCGCATATATTCCACCGGTCTAACTCTTACCTTTTGTACTCGAGCGCCGCTGGCGGGTGTTTACATAAATTGGCCGCATCACTGAATAAGCCGCAGGGTTGAAAGTTTGGGAAAAAAGTAGCGGCTTACAGTCCGAAATTTACGGAAATCAGATCATATAAAAGAACAACACTTTAAATTAAGTTTATTATAAATCTACTCACAAAATTAATTGCATGGATATGAAGTCGCTGTTTTCCATCTGCCATCAGTATGTACCTTTATTTACTCATCTTCATTCATCCAATGTTTGCGTTGCGTCGTCTGCTACAATTCGCGTGAATTCCTCTTTCCACGATGCTTTTAATGTACCTTTACGTTTTGTAGCGTCAGCAATTTTGTTAGCTTCTTTTGAATCTTTCTTCTGGGGCTGAGGTTTTGGCTTGATTCCTAACCACTTCTCCATTTTTCTTGTGTTCTCTGCGCGTCGACTTTGGAAAATGATATGCAAATGCACGACCTTATAAGGCTCGGGGAAGTCCGGAAGCACGATGTTATTCGATGCAGGCTTCTGATCGGCTGCTGAGTATGCAAATTGCCAAACGTATCGAACTTCCGAAATATCCAAACAAACCGTAATTCCAAAATTTCCAAACCAAACGAAGATGTTTTTAAGTTGTTCGCCCGACGTAAAAGATGCACGCTACGGGTGTTCGGGCAGACACTGAAGTAGCTAATGCACAGGGCAGCAGCCTTTTTGTTACTGATCAGTGCAAAGGGTTAACAGTTTGATATGTATTTCTCAAATAACATGTTATTACTATGTCGTTACTATGACATTGCTACAGTATTCCGAGAGTGTAATTATTGGAGATTAGAATAGGCTCAGTCAACCACTAAACTGCATACTAGTTAGAAATCGATTTTCCTAGAAAATAACATTGACCTATGCTATATTTTCTTCTCATGTGGTCTTGGAGACCCCTGAGCTAAAGGTTTCCGCTATTATCAGAGATGGGCGAGATTTTTTAAGTTGTGTACCCCATCGGATTGAAAAAATGGCAGCAGGACCAGAAGGAAGAAAACTATTGAATTTCAGTCTCGAATCTGATACCTCGGCGAGACATGATGGGAAAAGATAATTAAGGACAATTCGTTTTTCTCATATTTAATTTCAAAAAGACGTATCTCTATTTTTCAGCATTTATTTTTTTGCATATTCCATTCTATTTGATAAAAACAAAGTATCGTTAAATGTATCAAAAACAAAGGTTATAGTATTTGGTAAATCCCCAAAAAGATGTTCAAGTTTCTTGGAGTGATTATTAGCCATAATAACTGGAGACCTCATATTACTAGTATACAATCCAAGTTAGCAAAGAACATCGCAGTTATGAGACGGTGCTGACAAACAATCCAAAGAAATTTTCCTCCTCGGTGTTGAGGTAAAAGACGCGCGGTTTCCTCCTTCCTCCTCCCTCACGTCATTTCTGCTTCTCGCCAATAGCTTACAAGCTTTACAAATTTTATTTCTGCTTTTTGGGCCAAATCTCTCACTATTTGCAGTTTGTAATTTGCAGGATTTGATTTTCTTTTCGGTGCCATTTTGTTCAAGGTTCTAGCATGGCCCAGCCAAATATTACCAAATATTAACACTCATTTTTTTTCAGGTGTTCAAATACTTATTTGCAGCTATATCACACAAATAAATCGTTAAAAAAATCATGCATTGTGATTTCTGGATTTTTCTTTTTAGTTTATCTCTCTCACAGTGGACATGCGCCTATGATGAAAATTTCAGAATCCTCCATGATTTCTAAATAGGAGAAATAGCAATATAGCAGGGTGTTCAACTAATTATTTTCTTCACTGTATCATAGCTCAAATATAAAGCAAAAGACAGAAATTGAAGACTTCATAGCAAAGACAAGATTTAATAACTAACATCTTACATCGTGTCAGTTTTACATTCTAAACACAAATAAAATCAAACAAAACATACAACATAAAAAGGCTCTCCTAATTAGGAAAGCCAGACTTCATTATGTTCAATGGATCTTTTACATAAATAACCCGTGGGCGGGTAAGACTTGATTTCGAATGAGGAGTTATTGACTTCAATGAAAGGAAAATTGAAAGGAAATAAAAGACTTGAATTGAAAAAAGGGACTACTTCTCTCGAACTATAGTCTTTGGGAGGTAAGGTACTCAACAGTTCCAACTAATAAGCTCGATCTCAAAAGGCTGCACAGACTATTGCAAACTACAGACTATTATGACAGCATCCCCTGATCTCAAACCTACATGAGGGCAAGGAAAACCTCAAAAACCCCAACATGAGGTAAATGAAGAAACCTTGAGAAGGGACATGAGGTCATCCCTCTTCCAGGATGACCAGACTGCAACTGATGTTGCAATAACAAACAATCAAATTAAAAATAAAATATAAAATAATTTAAGAATAAGATGAAATAAGAAATTAAAAAAATAAAACAAAAATGATGACCAGGTTGCAATGGATTTAGCATGAACAAACAATACACAGATAGTGTCAACATGAAATATACCGTAAATTCCGGACTATAAGCCGCTACTTTTTTCCCAAATGTTCAACCCTGCGGCTTATTCAGTGAAGCGGCCAATTTATGTAATTTTTCTGACGGCCACCAGCGGCACTCGAGTACAAAAGGTAAAATTTAGACCGGTGGAATAGTGCGCCGAGGTAGACTGCATCCTCTTAGTTTATGTTCGAATTGTCCGTATGACAGAGGACAGAGGTTCGTTCCGATTATGAGGAGGACGCCCTTGATGGCGACAGTTATGAGGAGAAAGACGAGGACGGTTTACCGTGAATTTCGCAATTGCGGCACGGCTTTTTTTCAACAGCTATGCTTTGTGCGTTGCGAGCGTGTTGCTAGTAGCGTTTTGCTACCCTTCACCAGCACGGTTTGGGATGAAAGTTATATTATTATTAAAGCTTTGAAAACGCTCTCGGTGTACTGTCTTTCTTTGTAAATATGTGTAACCATGTATAATATGTATTTGCAACTGTATATTTTTGTAATGTATTTATTTTAGATATTTATTCTGTTATGTGTTCTACGAGCGAATCAAAAAGAAGGGGTGGAGCAAACGCGGGCTGATGGGAAGTAGGGTAAATGAAATGATCTGCATTTCTATAGCGCTTTTCAAGTCAATGACTTCCCAAAGCGCTTTACAATGTGCTTCACATTTCCCAATAGCGGCCGTGCAGCCATGTAAGGCGCTAACCTGCTTATTGGGGGTATTAGGGGTTCAGTGTCTTACCCAAGGATACTTCGACATGTAACACGGACGAGCCGGGATTCGAACTGGGATCCCTTGATCCCAAGACGAGCGCTCTACCTCCTGAGCTACTGCCGCCCCGGATAAAGCTGAGTTACCGGTAGATCTGTCTTTTGTCGCAGCGGACAATAGTGGATATATATTTTTCCCACCCTTAACTTTGGAAATATACATTTTTTTCGTTGGATTACTTTCAACTTTAAAGGTTTGCATTAAATTTAACTACCGGTATAATTTTCCGTTCATGTTGCCGATTGTGGTGGATGGATTGTGTACTATGTTTGCAATTACAATCGCGGCACCTAAAGTCAGGTTTGGGATAAGCTTGTGACTGTGTTACGTGTTTAATTGTTGGCGCATGCGGCTTATATACAGGTGCGGCTTGTGTACGGACAAAACCCATAATGTCCGCAAAATGTGGTGCGTGCGGCTTATAATCAGGTGCGCTCTATAGTCCGGATTTTACGGTAGGTCATTCATAAACTATAGAATATACTGTGTCATTTCAATAATATTATTATTTATTTTCTGACTAGTGTTCTGTGAAGAATACAGAAGTGTTGCTTGATTCCCGAAGAACTACATTTGTGCATTAAGCCCCTCCTGCAATCGTCACACTTTTTGTGCAACAAACTGACCCTGGCCCCTCACCAGGGAAGGGAAAAGTTATCCGGGGACCCCTGTTTCAAATTCTTACTTTGCACATGTCATGTTTATTTATTTGTATAGCCCTTAATCACAAAGAGTCTCAAAGGGCTGCACAGATTATTGCAAACCACAGACTATGATTACAGACTTTTATGACACCATCCCCTGATCTAAAACCTACATGAGGGCAAGGAAAAACTCAAAAACTTCAACATGATCACCCTTTGGGCGCAGTGGATTGAAGATTGAGAAGATGACTTTGTCTTACTGTTCGATATATTAATTGGTTTACCAGTTCTCAGTGTGAGGATCATGAGGTTTTACGTTTATTCGACCCGCCCACGTGAATTCATTTTCGGCTTGTTTTTTTTTCCCTCCAGTGATGGATGGAGTAGCATGACCGTTACTGATCTCAAGTACCTTTCCCAACACGCCTATAATCTTCCAAGACAGGGGTGGGCAAACCTTTCACAGACCGCGTTTGGTTGAAAAAAATTGCATAGGGGCCGAGTCAAAGAAAACAAAAAGCTGACTGAATAATTTCTTTGTATATGCCGATAGTCTTGTATCCGATAACTCGGCAATAAATGAGGAAAAAAAGATAACAAAAAACAATCTGTTTTTGCTTATTTGCATTTACCTGCACAAGTATGTCTCATCCCCTATTTGTTTAAAGGACAATATAAGGATAATCTCATCCAAATGGTTCTGAAATACTCAAAATATACAAATATATATATATATTTTTACAAAAAAACTTGAATTAAAAGTAATGGCAAAGTATTCTCTCCCTTTTTTCAAGCACTAAATTTGATTTGCATTGAAAAACGATCGTTTTTTGCTTTAAAGGGAAAGTGTGTAATGTTTAGTGCCCTCTAATAGTAGAAAAACACGTTCAATTAGTAACATAACATTGATTAGAATACAAGGCAAAATTACTATCATACCAATGTTTATTCTTATAATAAAAATCATAGGTCGCCATGTTTGTCTGCCATTTTGTTGCCCGCTCTGGCACTGGTTTTCGTAAGCGTTAGACAACAGTGCCGTCTAGTGGTCAAATATTACACACTGGGGCTGTAAATTGAATGTATTCATAGATAACATTGATTTTAAAAAGCAAGTACAGTGGAACCTCGGTTTTCGAACGCCTCTCTGTTCGAACAAATGGGAGTCCGACCCAAAATTTCGGGAAATTCTTGCTTCGCTGTTCGGTCAAAAAATCGGAGTTCGAACGCCGGTAATGCATGAGTGCGTACGCTAGGGTGCCATGCTGAGCGGCGTACGGGTGGAGATGGCTCTTTTCGTGACCGACTGTTATCGCGTGCGGACGTGCTTCGTTTTGCTTTCGCTTTTAATATAGGTGTACCAAGTGTTTTAGCCCCTAATTATGCCTCCGAAGAAAGTCAGTGCAAGCAGCAAAGTTGCTACAGGTGAAAAAAGAAAAGTAGTGCGTACAACTATTGGATTTAAGAAAGAAATAATAGCAAAATATGAAGGAGGTGTGCGACTGACTGATCTTGCTAGGGAATACAGCATGCGCCTTCTGCTGACCACCACAAAGGTAAGAAATCCTATTCATAATTCTTTTCTTTATGTTTTTTTTTTTTTTTACACGTTTTGTTAGCGTAATCTTTTGTACGGAAGAATACGCTAACGCGAACGTACGATTAGCCTGGGTTAGCTTTATGTTTACGTTAAACATTCAAGGTAAACATTCAGGGTGTTGGAACGGGTTAAAACGATTTACATTATTTTTAATGGGAAAAATGATTTCGGTGATCGAACAAATCGGTTTTCGAACAGGGTTCTGGAACGGATTATGGTCGAGAACCGAGGTTCCACTGTACAGAAAAATGTAGCCAGGTATTTGAATGTCGCCCATGAGCGCAAAAATATTGATTTTATTAGGCCACACGAAGGGACACAGGATAAGTAAGACAACAAAATAACGCAAGTTGTTCTTATTTCAACTTTTGATATGTAGGCAATATATTAAATGATTGTTTCAATAGGTAAAAAGTCGTTTTCTGTTTTTAATTTTACTTTAAATGTCTACCTGTATTTGAGAACTATGCTGTTAGATTCCAATCTATTACATACCTGTCAACCTGTACGTTTTTGCCGTACAAAGTACGTTTATTATGCATTTTAAGACGTGTACGACATACAAGAAAATGTGTACGGAAAAACGCAAATTTGTCAATTATGGGTACCATCCCGCCTGGGGATATCCCATCATGCATCATTCTGGAAAAAAAAATATGGTGTATGATTATTTTGTATTTTGTAAGGGAAAATACGACAGTGTGTAACGGGCATGGAGCCGTGGAGCTTGACAGCTATGCTATTATAAAAGCATTTAACGCATCTTTAACCATCAGGATGGTTTGTTTCCTCAAATGTTCTCTGGTTGATAAATAGTAGTCAGCAATTACAGCTTTGGGAGTGGCGCCTTATTTTGGCAAAATCCAGTGGACGATATTTTAAACTGCAGGACATTGATTAAAGCCATTTTTGCCTGTGCTTCTCTCAACTTCGTCTGGCGGGCCAGATCAAATCCATTAGCTGGCCTAATTCGGCCCACGGGCCGTAGTTTGCCCACTCCTGTTCTCAGGTATATACACAACAATGTATCATCTATTTCTGAGGTGAATGTAATTGTTCAACTGGCGGTCGTGAAGCAGTCCGACGCAGTTGGAGAGAAACTGTCAAGTTCATCCTTCCACCACGTAGTCATGGTACTTTATCAGTGCAGTGTCAGAGTTTATCTTCCTGGTTTTAGTCCAAACCATCTTCCTCGATTACAAACATCTCCGGACATAACATATCATTTTGGCGGCAGCATCTCTCCCACACTACAGTGATCTATTACAGGGGTGCTCATTAGGTGATGGGGATCTACCAGTAGATCGCAGCGTAGTTAGTGTATTCAGTGCTGTGTGTTTCTTAGGATGCACTGGCATCTAGTGGTAAAATGCAAGTACATCAAATTTGGTCAATTGCAGACTTCTGACTATTTAAAATTTTAAAAATGAAATTAAAAAAATAATATATATATATATATATATATATATATATTAAAAAAAATATATATATGTATATATATATATATATATATATATATACACACCGTATTTTCCGCACTATAAGGCGCACCTAAAAGCCTTTATTTTTTTCAAAAGCTGACTATGCGCCTTATAATACAGTGCGCCTTATATATGGATCAATATTAAGTCGCAAAGTCTTGCAACTAAGGCAAGCAGCCGCCGACTAGATTTTCCCCCGAAGGCGAAGTACTCCGCGGTGTATGCTGGGATTTATATAACGGCGTTTCATTTCCTAACCAATGTGTCAATCATCATTTGAATCAGTCACTATTGGCTAAAGTTACTCGGAGGTAAAGGGGGCGGATCCTTTTTATCATTTACAGGCTCGCATAGGCTAAAGGGGCGAAACAAAGCCTGCAATTGGCCGAAAAAGATGAATGTGAATCACACGTTGGGTTGCACTACATAGAGAAAACATTTTTTACTATTCTGTATTTGTAAATATTTGACTCTCCTGGATTTACGACACTCACGGTTGTAAGAAGACCATGGTTACGTATCGTTATTGAATGTGATGGCTGCAAGAGAACTTAGGTGAGCTATGCGGCTTTATATATTCCCGGTATCTTGTTTTAGAACGATCTTGATGTTTCTGTGATGAGTCTATTTTTAAACTAAATTTAATTCAAAGTGTTTATTGTCATATGCACGGTAAAGAACCCCGTTGCACAATAAAATTCTTACTTTGCTGTCCACACAGTTGCCAGCAAAAAATAAAATGGAAACTAAGAAATGTTGGGCATTTCTTGAATCCCAAGACTTTAACCTTCCGAATGATATTTGGAACGATGCATTTGAGTGATTTGTGACATCGTACAGACACTGTTTCCGTACATGTCTGACACACGTATTTGCTTCTTTGCAAGCTTTGGGAATGTTAAGGGGGTAATAAGTTTGACTGAACTATCTGACTGTTTTGTTGACCTTCCCATTGTAGCGCCTTATAATCCGGTGCGCCTTATGTATGGAAAACATAGGACCAAAAACTATGTTTTGGGGGTGCGCCATATAACCCGGTGCGCCTTATAGTGTGGAAAATACGGTATATACATACATACATACATTACTACCGTTCAAAAGTTTGCTTAGAAATCTTCCAATTTCCAACGAAGATAACAATAAACTGATTCGAAATACACCCCATACATTGTTCATGTGGTAAATTACAAATTTTTGATTGAAATGTCTGTTTTGTAATGCAGTATCTGATATCTGCGAATAGAGGCCCATTTCTAACAACCAGCAGTGTTGTAATAGTACATTGTGTTGACTGATTGCGCAAGAAGGCTAATGGATGGTTAGAAAACCCTGGTGCCATGATGTTAACACAGCTGAAAAAAGTTGAGCTGGTTAGAGAAGCTATAAAACGGACTTCTCTTTTGAGCTCGTCAAGTATCTGGAGCATCACATTTGTGGGTGTGATTTAACATTCAGAACAACCAGAAAAAGAGAACTTTTGCGTACAACTTGACAGTCTCGTCTTGTTCTAAGAAACGAAGGCTATATCATGCGAGAAAACTATAGATCTCCTACAACGGTGTGTACTACTCTCTTCTGAGAACAGCACAATCAGGCCTAACACAGAGTAGAAAAATAATTGGGAGGCCCAACCAAGTACATTAGATTCCCTAGTTTAAGACCTAGACATCTTACAGGTCCTCATCTAGCAGCTTTGTTAGTTAACTAGTACCCGCAAAACACTAGTGTCAAATTCTACAGTAAAGAGGTGACTGGCCTTGAAAGCAAGCAGATTGGCAAAGAAAAAGCCATTTCTAAAACTGGCCGACAAAAGGAAAATATTAATATGGGCAAAGTGAAAAACAAAAACATTGGACAACTCATTTGATAAGAAAAAGTGAAACTTTTTCAGGGAAAATACAAAATTGTCTGGGTGACCCTAAACTTTTGGTTAACTGCCCAAATGGTAGTGCAATATATATATACATATATATATATATATATATATATATAATGTGTGTGTGTTTAAAATAATATAACAATTATTTCATGATTGGAGTTTAAATGAAATGTAATATGTAAATTAGCATTTATATTTCATAACATGAATGACGGTGGAAATAAAGGTAAAACATTGCCTTACAAAAAAAAAGTCAACTATATATTCGGAATATTCTTTTATGTATACATGTATATAGTTTCTTAGTTTTATTACAATGGCAACTGTGCGAACAGCTAAATAAGAATTTAATTGTTCATGGAATTGTGGTTTTTTACTGTGCATATGACAATAAACACTTTGAATCTCTTGAATACATTTACTCTATAAGTATATGTTGTAATTTCAATTAATAGGCATAAATGTATGTATTTGTTATTCGTTTTTAAACTGCAGTACAGTGGTACTTATTATTTCTTGCAATCGCAACATTTGACAAAAACAATGGTAACAGGTTGATTATTGTACTATTATTCTGAATGAATGTATTTTATTTTTTTATGAATACGGTGAGAAATGTCAACATTCTTTTGAATATTTTTCATTTACTTTAATTTTTGGCGTAATAAAGATACAATATATGTAAAAAGATTGGCTGTTTTGCATATTTTGTAGTTTCCGGTATATCGTTCAAGGTTTGTTAATATTGTAAGTATTAAATATTGAAAAATGGTGAGCACCCCTGGATATTTGTATCTGCTTGTTTGCAAACAATGTATAAATATTTTCAACATTTTAAAAATGTACAGATATAATTAGGAGAAGACATTTTTGGAAGATGAGCTACGCTGCCACATGGCCAATCAGGTAAATGTTGTCATAAAGATGGCCCACAAAGTCATCGGAGACATTATGGGCGGCTCTGCGAGTGTTCCTAATAAACTCCCTTTTAGACATTTTGTTTTTGACGTGCGGACTGGTGAGATCGATGGACAGCAGGATGAGACTGTAGCACAGAACATACACAGCATCTGCAGAGAACAAAACAATATAAGAGATTGTGATAAAAGTATTCCGTTGAAATGCTCTCAGTAGAGAATATGGCAGAGCATAAATATCTATTGACATTGTTAAACCTTTAAGAAGAAGCACTACAATGCAACACAGTTTAGTAGGCTACAGTATGCAAATGAGTAAAATGCCAGCTGAACAACACAAGTGTATTCAAAATGGAATACAACATTTTTTTGAGGTTGTGATTATACAGGGTGTTGCAAAAGTCTTGGGTACAATTGAAGTCCCCGTGTTTCCTGACTTTGATTGGAAGTTAGACGAAAGCCTTATAAAGTGAAATACATTACGTTTCTTGTAAGGCAATTCATTTGTTAATTTATTCTCAGACCCTTTAGCGGTGTTGTCACTCGACAAGAAAAGGCGTTTTGTGTGCTTGAATTTGCAAAAAAAAAACGGAATCATGGACTGTTGTTACATGTATTTCACACACACTGCAGCCTCGGAGTTGGACAGTTTCTGAACACAACACTTCCAGACCTACAGATTGTAAAGCCTGGACAAAAGGATCACAATCTTGTGTCCTGGCCACCTATATCTCCCACCATGCAGTCTTTTTGTGGGGATTAGTTGAAAAGATTGGCCTATGTACCCCATATTCCAAGACCTGTGGATGAGCTGAAGCCACAAAAAACAAAAACTGTTGCAAGCAATGGCAATGCTGGGACACGTTTGGCAAGAATTTCACTATCGGCTTGATGTGTGTTGTGTGACCGATGGTGCTCTCATTGAACATCTTCCAACATTCCATTAAAAAATTGAGATTAAAAGCTATCTGAATTTACCAGATGTGCTTTATATCTTTAGTGGTTTTATAGACTAATAACACACATTAAATTGTCCTAGATTCACGTTTTGTCATTTGCTTCTCAAGATACTTTGAGATATGGATAAATCCATGTGTTTTTCAAATGTGGTAAATTTGCTATTATTTACCGTAAATCATAGACTATGGAACGTACCTGAATAAAACCTGCATGCTAATATTGAAGAAGAATGCTCAATTTTGCATTTTTACAAGCCGCACCAGATTTTAAGCCACAGGCTAGAGAGCGAGGTAAGACTGGGCCCCAAAATAATCCGTCCCGACCCAGGCCTGAGGGTATTGAAGCCCAAACCCAACAGATTAACATGATTTGCAGGACCGTCCCTAAAACAAACCCGAATTTTTTTTGGAGGACTCAGGAGGAGAGGTGATTTGGGCCAACCCCAGGCCCCGCCGTGCGTCCAGTTCACTGGGCTTGACGCCATCAATGAAGTCCGCACGGGGAGTCGGCGACACAAGCTGTGTAAAATGTGACCCCTGTATTTCTAAGCAACACAGATGTGTTTTTTGTGCTCTAGTCATTGGTAGTTTCTGCAGCGACCGACCAAATTGCATATGCTTGTCATCGTTCCTTGAGGAGTAAAGGAAACTCCCGACACCTGACAATGACTCCAATACAGAAAGAGAACAGAAGCGCTTTTGATAGATAACTTCCACTGCTATTCAAGTCAGATGTGGGAGTTGAAATATTGTGAGCACATAGCCAATACTGAATAAAGTACCGTCAAAATCCCCATTATGCTCCTTGGATGTATGATATGAATAATGTTTGCCAAAATATAAACACATTTTTTTCCTCTAGAAGGGCGTCATAAATGTTTCCAGACATCAGCGCGGTAATCAGAGCGAATGCGCCGTCGAAAAAGGCAGTTTTCCAATGTCCCTCGCACACTTGAGGAATTTGCCGACCGAGCGCCAAAATGATCGGACAGATTCTTCACCATTGATTCATTTATGCCAAGTTTACAGGTAGCAGCTTGATTTCCTTGCCAGAGTGAAAGCTTGAAACCTTAACGCCAGGGATGAAAAAATGATGACTCACAACACGTGGTAAGCTTTCTCTCCTGGCTTTGATCTCTTTGATCTCCGGCAAAACTAACATAAAATGCGACACAAACAAAATGAAAATAAATCCAAACAGCTTGCCAACATCATTTTTGCCATTCCATGTATTCCGTTACTCCCCAAGCCTGCACAAAATTTTGCCATTCTATCCCTATTTAGTTTCTTTCCCAAGGTGAAAAAAAAAAAAGAATAAGCCGCAGTGTGTAAAATATAGCCAAAAGGTAGCGGCTTGTAGTCCAAAAATGACGCTACCTAACTTTCACCTTCGAGTACAAAATAGCTTAAACGTCATGCAAGAAAGATATGACGAGATTGCTCAGGACTTTAAATAAAATACCGACTTATCGCATGAAATGCGTTGGTTGTCGGAAGCTGAAATTCTATTCTTCTACCTTGATCTTTTAAAACCCTTCTTGAGCAAATTGCAAAGCAGAAAATCTGAGAGAGAGTACCAAGCATCCATCCATGATCCACTACCATTACACTAATCCCACAAATCACATAAGTAAGTCCAAGCAGTATTAGAGTAAATTGTAGTATAATTGAGTGATAGAGCAGTATTAGGTCACTCATACTCCACTGACAATACTAAAGCTAAGGTTTGTTGCTGAAGCACTTGATTTTGGTGATATTGTGTGTCCTTTTCCATAAAAACTAAGTTTACACAGTGTATTAAAGTGTGATCTGAGAAATGTCTGATTATCATTTCTTCTTCAAATTCTGAATGTACTCAATATTCTTAATGTTATAAATGTTTTGTGTACAGAACCCAGATTCAAGGCAGTCAATGTGAAAAAGAAGCGTGCCTTATATGTTGGATTTTTTTTTAATCTGGCATTTTATTTTCAAAGTATTCTTGGAGGTGAAAAATAATCTGAATGTTTTCTTTTTAAATACAATTGCGTGTCACCTTTTTCACTTACCGTAAATTCCGGACTATAAGCCGCTACTTTTTTCCCAAACGTTCAACCCTGCGGCTTATTCAGTGATGCGGCCAATTTATCTAATTCTTCTAACGGCCGCCAGCGGCGCTCGAGTACAAAAGGTAAGATTGAGACCGGTGGAATATATGCGTCGAGGAAGACTGCAACTTCTTGGCTTGTGCACAAATCAAATTAGCGTAAACATACCCTCATCATGCAAAAAGAAAGGCACGTGGCGCAGCTTTCAAGCTAAAAGCAATTGAGCAGTCCGAACGGTTTACCGTGATTTTTACAAGTACGGTATGTATTTTTTACCAGACCCGTTGACTGTGTTGCGAGCGTGTTGCTAGCGTGTTTTGGAATAAGGGAGCGTGGGATGACGTCTATATGACAAAGCTTCTTTCCGACACTGAGGAAGACAACTTTGATGGCTACAGTTCTAAGGAGGAAGATGAGGACGGTTTACCGTGATTTTTACAAGTACAGTATGTTTTTTTTTTTACCAGACCCGTTTACTGTGTTGCGAGCGTGTTGCTAGCGTGTTGCTACCATTAACTGCCCAGTCACAGGCACCGTTTGGGATGAAAGTTATATTATTATAATTAAAGCTTTGAAAACTCTCTTGGTGTTCCGTCTTTGTTTGTAAATATGTGTAAGCCATGTATAATATGTATTTGCAACTGTATATTTTTGTAATGTATTTATTTGTATTTATTTTAGACACTTATTCTGATATGTTTTGCACGGGCGAATGAAAAAGGAGGGGCGGAACAAACGGGGGGTGACGGGAAGTGGGGTAAAGGTGAGAATCAGACAGACCTGTTTGTGGACGCGGCGGACAATAGTGGATATATATTTTTCCCACCCTTACCTTTGGAAATATACACTTTTTTCCTTGGATTACTTTCAACGGGACCCGGACTCTGCAGGTCTGCATCAAACATTAAGTACCGGTATCATTTTCCGTTCATTTTGCCGGCTTTGATTTTTGGACTGTGTACTTTAATGAAGGACATTTAGTTTCAATCGCGGGACTTAAAGTCGGGTTTGGGTTTGCATGCGGCTTATATACAGGTGCGGCTTGTGTGAGTACAAAGTCGGTTTTCCTCTTGAAATGTGGTGGGTGCGGCTTATAATCAGGTGTGCTCTATAGTCTGGAATTTACGGTAGATTGTACATACCAGGGGTCACCAACCTGTTGCCCGCCGGTTTATAACACGAGTAACCCACAGACGGGTTTTGAACATCAGTGATGGGCCATTGAGATCTTGGAAATATGTTTTCTAATTGGTATGAGAAATCATTAGCATGATCAGTGTCTTTAAATACGGCCATCCATCCATTGTCTGCACCGCTTATCCTCAGTAGGGTCGCGGGGATGCTGGAGCCCATCCCAGCCATCCTTGGGCAGTGGGAAGGGGACACCCTGAACCGGTTGGCAGCCAATCGCAGGGCACACAGGGACAGACAATTCGCTTGCTCATTCACACCTAGGGACACTTTGGACCTGAAATTCATGTTTTAGGAATGTTGGAGGAAACCGTATTGCCTGGAGGAAACCCACGCAAGCGCTGGGAGAAAATGCAAACTCCGCTGAGGAAGGATGGTAGCTGGATTTGAACCCATGACCTCAGAACTGTGCCGCGGACACGCTAACTACTCAGCTCCCATGCCGCATTCTATAAATACATGAACTTTCAAAATGATTTCTAAAATTAGATGATTGATATATGTAATCGAAGACATGGCTGACTGAGTCTATTTTAACTCTATCTCATAATTACAGCAGGGGTCTCCAACCTTTTTCAAGATGAGAGCTACATTTTCCAAATAATTAGTGCAAAGGGCACCCAGTTTGATATGTATTCCTAAAATAATAACTAATCACGTTATTACCTGCTTAACTATTAGAAGATAGGTTAAATCGACTCAGCCAACCACTAAAAAAAATATTTTACAAGACAAAACAACGACCCAATATTGGTTAGCAGTTTTCAGAACAGGTCCACTCCTCAGCTGTCCTAGGGAGGCACCCTGGTGCCCACGAGCACCACGTTGGACACCCCTGAATTACAGCCTGGTAATAACATGATAATAACAAGGCAATAACAAAACATTTTAGGAATGCATATCAAACTCCTCCCTCATGGTGCTAATCAATAATTAAAAAAAGGTATCTTTCAGCTTCAAAAAGGTTTGCGGCCCTTGTTATAAACTGAAACATCCTATAAAATGTGCTGGTAATGTTTTCATTCCAATGTTATATTGTCATGATAACTGATGTGAAGCCTCGGACTCTGATTGGCTCCTTGTCACTATTTGAATCCTCGTTTATCTGTCACCTGTTGTCAGTCCGTCTGCGAACCTCACTTTACTCTAGGCAAACTTTTCGACCCTGACTCACTCCTGTTTTGCTCCAGTCTGTTCCCCGGCTTCAACCCGTTTTTTGATCTTGAGCATGTCTACTCTCCTCTCCTGGCTTTTAACTCGTTGCTGTTCCCGACCACGTTTTTGCTCTCGTGTCCCGGCTACTGACCCGTTTTTTTCCCGTTCCCGACACCGCCATCGCTCGCCGCGGTAGTGCCATTTCCGCGTTCAGAGCGACCTGCTTCCCGTGACCAGCGATCACCGTATCGTGTGTGCAATCCTTTCCTTTCTTCCCAATAAAACTGAGAGAAACGTAACACAAGTGGGTCCTGTCTCCGTTCTGGTCTTGACAAATATATGTAAATAATTTTCTAGACCACCCATTTTTGCTATGATGGATCTATTTTCTTCAAGCCTATTTGTTATTCCTCAAAGCAAAGATCAAATATTTTTCCAAGCCATAAATGTTAAATCCGTAGGTATACAATATACTTTCAATACAGACGCTTACTCTTTTCACATACGTAAAATATAAAATTCTACACTTACCAGGACTGAGACCCAAGTCTCGGACTAGACCAGGGTTGCAGGTACAAAACCTCTGGCTGAATTTGGTGATGAGGGTTTCCAGATACTCTCCTCTCTCCTCCGGTGCATGGATGTGTCTGAAGAAATCCCGTAGGGCGTTGGGGAGAAACTGATTGCTGAAGTTGTGAAGTGTCACCAGCTCGTCCAAAACATCACGCCTAAGCACGCATAGATGGACACAGGCATGAGATAAGAGGTCTAGTTTTTAAGGGTGCATATGTACTGAAATGATCCAACACAGGCCTGGAGCGCCCTCTTGCGGTTTAGCGTGAAAATAACATGTGAAGTGATACACAGTATCGTAAGAAAAAATTACAACTCAATGATATACCGTAAATTCCGGACTATAAGCCGCTACTTTTTTCCCAAACTTTCAACCCTGCGGCTTATTCAGTGATGCGGCCAATTTATGTAATTCTTCTAACGGCCACCAGCGGCGCTCGAGTGCAAAAGGTAAGATTTAGACCGGTGGAATATATGCGCCGAGGAAGACTGCAACTTCTTGGCTTGTGGACAAATTAAATTAGCGTAAACATACCCTCATCATGCAAAATGCAAAAAGAAAGGCACATGACGCAGCTTTAAAGCTAAAAGCCATCGAGCAGTCCGATAAAGAAGGAAACAGAGCTACTGCATGTAAACTTTACCAGACCCGTTTACTGTGTTTTGGAATAAGGGAGCGTGGGACGACGTCTATATGACAAAGTTTCTTTACGACACTGAGGAAGACGACTTTGATGGCTTCAGTTCTAAGGAGGAAGATGAGGACGGTTTACAGTGATTTTTACAAGTACGGTATGTTTTTTTAACAGACCCGTTTACTGTGTTGCGAGCGTGTTGCTAGCATGTTGCTACCATTAACTGCCCTGTCACAGGCACGGTTTGGGATGAAAGTTATATTATTATTATTAAAGCTTTGAAAACTCTCTCGGTGTACCGTCTTTCTTTGTAAATATGTGGAACCATGTATAATAGGTATTTGCAACTGTATATTTTTGTAATGTATTACTTTGTCTTTATTTTAGAAACTTATTCTGATATGCTTTGCCCGGGCGAATGAGAAAGAAGGGCCGGAGCAAACGCGGGCTGACGGGAAGTGGGGTAAAGGTGAGACGTGTTTGTGGACGCGGCGGACAATAGTGCATGTATATATTTTCCACCCTTACCTTCGGAAATATACACTTTTTCCCTTGGATTACTTTCAACGGGACCCGGACTCTGCAAGTCTGCATCAAACCTTAAGTACCGGTATCATTTTCCGTTCATTTTGCCGGCTGTGATTTTTGGACTGTGTACTTTAATGAAGGACATTCAGTTTCAATTGAGGGACTTAAAGTCGGGTTTGGGTTAATTTTTTGTTTGTGTTACATTTTCAATGTGGGCGCATGCGGCTTATATACAGGTGCGGCGTGTGCAAGTACAAAATCGGTTTTCCTCTTAAAATGTGGTGGGTGCGGCTTATAATCAGGTGCGCTTTATCGTCCGGACTTTACGGTAATAATGTGTTAATAATTTCAAATACAAGTCTCACCAGAGTTTGAGTCGCTAAACTATGAAAAAAAAACTGCGACTTATACTCTCGAAAATACGGTAATTTTTTCAGGTTGTAATGCAGAAGAGATTTCTTAAATGTTGCCATCTTGAATAAAAGCAATTGAAATATTAATGTCAGAAATATACAATCACATCAGACAAACTCCATACCCCTCCACTGTTACTTGAGAGTCCTTAAAGGAACACTGTGTGATAGTTGACCAATAGATGTCAATGTTTTGTGAAGTGCTACTAAAAACAAAAGTTACAAATCACAAGAAAGAATAAAAACTACGGAGACTCAAAGAGACTAAAGCACATTACTTTTCTCATTTTTTTGTCCAGCCTTTTAAAAGGTTTTTGGTTTTGGGTGGGTACCTTTATCAGCAAGATTGCAGACAATCATGTCAATACCTTCTAAGCGAGCCTCATGTTTATGTGAGATAAATCTCAAATTTATTGACCTACGCGTAATTAAAGAAAGGCATGATAGTTACTTTTTATTATTATTAAAACAAATTTATATTTTGGGGGGTTTCTTGAAATGTGAGCATAAGAAATGATTGCATCAATCAAGGTGTTAGCTCTGATAGAAGATTGGATTTGGCAGCTTGGAGTGGATGGTGGTCAGGAGCTGCAGTACCCAATTTGGCCGCCAGAGGGCCTTAGAGACGCCACGAATGCAGATGTTTATCGATTTTGTTGGTATCTTTTGGGGTGTCTTAACCTGAAACCTAGCTAAAGACACTGAAGGAAGCTGAAAGTACAACTGAGTCAATCTTCACGAAAAACGGTTCCGCTGTTTCCGAGCCTATAAGCCACATGCGAACACGCACACACATGCACCCACGCACACAAATTGGGATTTATAAATAAGCTCAGATGTGTATATGTGTATTTATATTATATATATTGAAGGATTTTATACATTTGACTATAAAGGATTTTGTACGATCGAAATTCAAATTACATTTTATGCAAAAGATATTCACTGGCGGGGTTGCGGTGCGAGGTCAGTGCAACCTAGTGGAGAATATTGTTTACAGTAATGGCGGGTACGGGACGCGAGGCTGATAAGATAGTCAGCGCATCCGACGACGCAGAAAGGCCCTGATGACGGAGGACGGCAGGCATTGTTATGAGAAACGCTCTGCTGTTTTGAGTTTTCCAGACATCGAGGCGAGGTGGTGGAGCCCACGTGGGGCTTCCCTGGCACGCGCATGGGAGGAGCCGGCCCACCATCTTGCGGAAAGACGCGGGCGGAGAGGAGAAGTGAGAGGACTTGAAGAGAAGGCTTCCCAGAGACTCCAACAACGCTAATTCGGCCATATTCGATGGAGTTCACTTAGTTGAATTGTTTAAGAAATTAAATCTGCCCCCATATGAAAATGTCAGCTTTTCTTGTTCATCTTTTCCATCAAGAAACGAGCGCGCATTGGTGGGTGAATGTATGTTGTGTTTGGTTAATGGAGTCAGATAACGAATTCGAACAATTTGGTAAACGATACATTTTAATATTAAATTCCCAACAATTTAGAATGCAAAAAACATGAACAAAGTATCTATCTATCTATCTATCTATGTTTAAGAATTTGGGATTAAATGTATTGGTGCAACTGGGTCTGCTGTGTTTGCAGTGTGCAGTAATTATACAAATCCAGCACATTATTTTTTTTTTCAAGGATGAGAATAAATAATGTACAGAAAAGGGGGCGTTTAAAGATATAATGTATAGAGAGAAAAATATATACGGTGTACAAACCAAGCCTACCTCTCATCCAGGTATATTCTCAGCATCTTCCAGTTGAGCCGCCTAGTATAAAAGATGAACTTAGCCTGCTCTTTGGGGTGATCCAATAGAATGCCTTTCGACATGAAATACAAAATACCCTGCGGAGGGGAGGGTGGGGAAAAAGCCAAAGGGTGAGAGAGTGGGAAAGGGGGAGAAAAAGAAAGATCATGGCTCGGCCGTAGTACTTTAAAAGAGTGCGTGGTGGGGGGTCGGAGGGACCCGTTTTCTTTGATGTTTAGCATGCGTTACCTCCTGCGGGTTGGCGTTGAATGTAAGGCTCCCTTCATCTAGTTGTAGAAAAAGTCTTCTATATGAGAAACCAGCAGGCAGCCTTCTGTTGTAGATGGAGCAGTGACCCCAAGTGGACTTGCAGAGCCTGGAAAATCAATACGAGGGGTTATCAAAAAGACTCATTTGGAAGGAAAGCAAAATGGACATTTACTGCAAACATGTGGAAAAATGCCATCGGTGGAAAGGGACTTAGGTTTCCTCACCCCTGCCACAGATATTCATCGTTTCCTAAATCCTGCCACACGCATCCGGCCAGGCATAGATCAGTAGCATTCAGATACGACAAGATGGTGATTCCCAACTCGGGAGGGAGCATCTCCAAGTCAATAAAACCGTTTTGTTCTTTCCCTATGACAACGATAAGAATGCAAGATTAAAAATTAAAGATGAAACAAAATTAGCTCAGAAAAAAACACAACAAAATTAGAAATTGCACACAAACACGTTGGTGTCTGTCAACATTTTGAGTCCCAGAGAATTTTACTCGTGAAATGAAATGATTTGCATTTATATAGCGCTTTTCAAGTCAATGACTTCCCAAAGCGCTTTACAATGTGCTTCATATTTCCCAATAGCGGCCTTGTATTGCAGCCATGTAAGACGCTAACCTGCTTATTGGGGGTATTGGGGGTTCAGTGTCTTACCCAAGGACACTTCGACATGTAACACGGACGAGCCGGGATTTGAACTGGGATCCCTTGATCCCAAGACGAGAGCTCTACCACTTGAGCTACTGCCGCCCCCGCCCCCACTCGTGAGATGTTAATTATATTTATCATAACTTAAGCCAGTTTCTAATCATGTGAGGTTAATTAATTTTTTCCCATGAGTACTTTCTTAATTAAATCATTCTAAATTGCCTGTCAGCTTCCTTTCATTGCTTTTCCAGGTTGTGCCAATTCCATATGTGTGTTTTCATATTTAAATTTTTAAACAATCACAGATATCTACCTGGAGGCCTTCACAATCTGTTCTGCAGGCCCTGTAGCATAAAATACACGTCGACTAAGCTGTTACTTTCACCAATCCATTTTTGAGGTTGGTGAAACCAAGGTCTTCTAGCTTGTGTCGAGAAACGTCAGCGCTTTAACAAACTATGGTTGGCTAAGGGGCGGTAATGCACTTAAGTGATGATACCAACCGGCGTTTAACTGGAAGAGGACGAAAAAGAATGATTGGCTAGTGATAGATTGTACCAACCAGGGCCAGCAAACAGTAGAGGCCTGCACAAGCAAATATATTGTTATGTAGATTTGGCTGAAAGAGAAGACATGGATTTGGTTGCAGATTTGCTGTCAAAGCCATTTTCAAGAAGGACTTTTAAAGAAAAGCCGGACATCATTAAGAAAGGTCAGACAACTTTGAAACTAGCAAGCCTGTCACAACCGAGGAAAGGAGTGACTTTCATTTCGAGAACACGATAAAAGCGCAGGATTCAAAAACCAAGAAAATTATGTAGAACCAGCAGCCTTCAAATAAGTAGGGAAAGGAGGATTGATTTCGTGTAACACTAAAAAAAGATTTTTGATGTGGCTTTATTCCTAAATAATATTGAAATTTTGCAAGGGTATTATTAATGTTTTTATGTGTTGTAGCTTTACATAGATAGATAGATAGATAGATAGATAGATAGATAGATAGATAGATAGATAGATAGATAGATAGATAGATAGATAGATAGATAGATACTTTATTCATCCAGCAGCATCCCTGCGCTGAGAACAATACAATAATAAAGCAAAAAGAATACAATATACAAATACCCAATGTGACGTGCTAATACCCACTGTAGCGTGTTAAATAGAGTATCTAGATAGTGCTACACAGAATAAATATTGCAATAAAATTCGGTAAGATGCAATGTAGGGGGTGTGGTTTAATGTGGGCCTTTACTCTGCCGGGTGGAGTTAAAGAGCCTTATGGCATGAGGAAGAAAAGATCTCTTCAGTCTGTCCGTGGTACAAGACAGTGACAGCAGTCTGTCGCTGAAGCTGCTCTTCTGTCTGGATATAATGCTGTGTAGTGGATGCGATGAATTGTCCATGATTGACCGCAGCTTTTTCAGTGCCCGTCTCTCAGCTACTGTTGTCAGGCTGTCCAGCTCTGTGCCCACAACAGAGCTCGCTTTCCTCGCCAGTTTATTCTTCATGACGCTGCCTCGCCAACACGCTGCCGCATAGAAGAGGGCGCTTGCCACAACTGTCTCATACAATATTTTCAGGAGCGTTTTGCAGATGTTGAATATATATATATATATATATATATATATATATATATATGTATATATAACAAAGTCATGTCCCCCTTGTGGGAGGTGGCTAGAGTCATTTCTGACTCTTTTTGGGAGATTATTTCAGAGGAGGGGATTCCCAGCCCCCTCGCTCAAACCAACTGAGGTGTTGGGAGTCATTAGGTGACCAATTCCAACCCCTAATGCCGAGCACCAAGCAGGGAGGCAATGAGTACCAATGTTGTAAGTCTTATGTATGACCCGGCTGTAGCTGCAGTAAAAGGTTTATAGCCAAAACAAAGTTATTGAGAGTTAGATTGATTCAGGTGTAGCACTACTTAGACCTAGGCATGAAATGCACAAGCCAAAACTGGATTCTACACTGTATTATGTGCCTATTGGCTGTCATCGCTTATAATGTGATGAGTATCTGTTACATATTTTCTTCATGTGGTTTCTCTGTGCCTCACCACATCATTCTCATTTAGGTGTCTGCATGTGCATTTGCGTACGTACCCATGGGGATGTTGACGTCAAAGGCATGGTGTTTTCCTTTAATTGTCTAATAACTCTTTTTTTCATGTGTAAACGGGGCCTTATGAATAGCGTTTGCAAGCATCAAGGGTGCCTCCATGTTGTTCTTTTCCATCAAATATAGATGATACACAAAAATATATATATTTTTCAATCCATTTAAATTTGAGTAGAATAGAATAGAATAGAATATGCCTTTATTGTCATTGTTACAACATGGGATATGATGTGATAACGAAATTGGACGACTCCAGTTCCACATTTACAGTGAGGATAAGGACAAAGAGACAAAGGAACAAAGAACTAACTGACTTTGTTGTAACTAGGCTTTGTTTTCCTCCGGGGGGGTTGAGGGTCAAACAGAGTTGCCGGATACAACCGAATGTTTGATCTTACATTACACATAGTTCAGTGTTTTTCCGAATTGCTCAGTCCACAATTGAATGGATTTGGGAGTACAGTCCATAAACATGCCCGATTAAAGTCGCCGTCGACGATAAAGCTCCGTTGGGGTGTGCAAGCTGCTGTTTATTGATAGCAGCGGGCAGGAGATTTAGCGCTATGCTAACGTTAGCATCCGGTGAAACGGTTAGCGGAAAATTAGCGGATTATTTGGAAAATAATCTTAAAAAAAGAAATCGTAATTTGATGTAAACAAGTTGTTTATAAAAAGAAACACATGGTTTTTGAAAATCAAAATAAAATACAAGAAAAAAAAACAAGGTAATTAGATAATATAGATTAAAAGTCCATTTATATTAATGTTGAAGGGCTTTTGATAAACATTCCTGGGCGTTTAAGGAGATGAGAAAACATGGAAACAAGGTATCAGTCACATACAATTCTTTCAAACAATAACAATATTGTACAAGACAATACAAATACACATGAATGTACCGCTCCAATGAAATTTATACTCTATAGTTTTTGATGGCAGGCAGAAGTAGGAAATAATAGTAATCGTAAATATTTTGGAATTAATTGAACACACTTACTTAATGGCACAACACATGAAAATGATTAAATGCTGAAATATTTAAGAACAACAAAAATGTGTAAAACACTATGATTATTTTAATGTAATTCAATAATCATTTGGTCACGATTATGAGAAATTTGTAACTTTGGACCTTAATAAGTGAACTGTAATGTTATCATTATAATTTAGCATTATCAATACATGTAAAAATGTAAAATATTTTAGGTACAATTGCATTAGCTGATTTTAGTGATTGGGTAGGGTTATTTTATGGTGGGTCATTTTAAGAGACGTTCATCGCATGTTTTAACAACTTCAAATCAAGCAACCCCTTTGATTAGTCAGAATCATTTGTTATTTCCACTAGAAAAAGTATTGTTTTGGTTTTATCTTACCTCTGCGTGTTTTCAGCAGATGGTAGACGTCAGGGCCATAACAATGTTGAGGGACTCTTCGAAGTGTTCCCCCATCTCTACCTAGGGAAATGGTAATGACACGCACAGTAGACTAAAATTAATAACTACTCGAGGTAAATCTGGAACCAAATGAGTAAATACAACACAAAAGCAAAAAAACATGTTTGAATAAGCATTTGTTAGATAATCTCTGGTATCTTAAAATATTTCAAGGCACATTCATATTTGAGGCAGAGAAATAGATGTAAAGCTCCCGGCAGAATATGCATTCTTCGAAATAAAAATGTGTAGAATTTTCACTATACCAGATTTATTAATGTGTAACGTGCACAGGCGTATAACACACAACTTTAATTGTCGATTAAAAACTGGTATAAAATGGTGTTGTTGTTGTGTAAGGTCAGTGTTCATGTCTCCACTATAAGAAAGACCCTGACCAAAAAGGCATCCGTGGGAGAGTTTGCAAGCGAAAACCACTAAAGAATAGAGAGAGTTGTCTCACTTTTGCCAAAAAAAGCATCTTGATTATCCTCAAGACTTTTGGAGAATAATTCGGTGGACTGATGAGTCAAAATGTTAACTTTTTGGAAGGTGTGCAGCCTGTTACATTCGGCGTGAAAATAGCACAGCATTTGACAAAAAGAACATGATGCCAACAGTAAAGTATGGTGTTGGGAGTATGATGGACTGGGGCTGCTTTACTGCCTCAGGACTAGGACATCTTGATGGAATAATGAATTCTGGTGTTTACCAAAAGATCATGAAAGAGAACGTCCGGCCATCAGTTTGATCCCTCAAACTTAAGCGCTCTTGGATCATGCACCACGATTGGCTCAAAGAAACAAACTGAAGGTTCTTGAGTGGCCAAGTCCAACTCCGGATTTAAATCCAATTGAGATGCTGTGGTGTGACCCTAAACGGGCAGTTCATGTTAGAAAACCCTCCAATATGGCAGATTTGAAACAATTTTGCAAAAAAAGAGTGGGCCAAAAGTCTTCCACAGCGTTGTACAAGACTCATTACCAGTTATCGTGCACTTTTGGTTTCTGTTATTGCTGCCAAAAGTGGCCCAAATGGCTAAAAGGTTCAGGGGTCAAATACATATTCACAAAGGGACAGACTTTTAGACAAAATCCTGGTGTAATATTCCCCGGCATTACCTGGATTCACAATTTAGGTCAAGACCCATTTGCTAAATGCTACAAGTGCAGTATTATTCATACCTTCGTCTTGTCTGGTTCCTCTTGTGTCTGCCAGTCGGTCAACGAGCTCTTCTTGAAGTTGCTGCTGTTGTCTTGGTGGCAGCCTCCACAGTGCCTGACCCATCTGTATGGTTACAGTACAAGTATAAGTCCATTAAACAGTAAAATAAACAAAGTAGTATGTGGCAAAATTTGTGGTAATGACAAAGAGTTACAAAGGCAAACATGTTTAAAACATTTGATTAATTTTGGTTCCTAAAAGAACATGCAAATTAAATATTTTCCAAATTCAATGTTGTATATAATCAAATAAATTGAGACCAAACAAAAAGGAATAGATGAAATAATTAAAGCATTTCTAAATAAGCTTTTTCTTTCTTCAAAACAATAAAAATAATGTATGTGTGTGTGAAAAGTTTTTAAAATCGGCCCAAGTTATACATTTAACTGCTTCTAGCAAAACACATTTTTGAAAAAGCTGAATTTATGCCTACTGAACACAAACAAGCCAAGCCTGATTATCTCAGGATCCGTTCAACAAGAAATAACCAAAAAAAACAGTATGTGGACAACCGGTATAAATATTACATTCCGATTAATATTGTGTGTGTAAAGTATGAGTTATCCTAGCTCAAACCACCGCGACATTTGCCAGACTTAAACCCATCTAGATGGACAAGAACATAGCACTGAAATCAAAGATCAGACTCATGCAAGCTCTGGTGACTTCTATCTTCCTCTATGCTTGCGAGACATGGACTGTCACAGCAAAACTGGAAAAGAAAATCCAGGCCATGGAGATGCGATCATACAGGAAACTTCTAGGCATTACCTAATTAGCCTAAGCGACAAACAAAACGGTGCGCAACACCATCAGAGGGCAGATTGGACCCTACGAAAAACTGTTGTCAACTCTGCGCGGACAGAAACTTCATTGGTAAGGTCACGTCACAGGATCCTCAGGACTGACCAGGATTATTGTCCAAGGCAGTCCAAGGGGACAGGAAGTGAGGAAAACCGAAAAAGAACTAGGCTGACAACATTAAGAAATGACTGTTGCCAACTTTGCCACGACCAAGGAACAGGCCAGCGACCGTCAACAGTGGAGAAGGCTGTCCAGAGTTGCGTCCTCATTGGTGCCCCGACGAAAAAATATATATACATTTTTTAAGAGCACAAAATTTCACTACAAGCACCAAACATGCTATTTTGCTGTCCACATGACGACATAGCCGAGGAAAATAATTATCTTAAAGCCCCAATGTGTGTGTGAAGCATTTCCCTGCAGGGCTTCATTTTGCCATCCCTAGATGTTCCATCCATCCATCCATTGTCTTCCGCTTATCCGAGCTCGGGTCGCGGGGGCAGCAGCTTTAAAAGGGAAGCCCAGACGTCCCTATCCCCAGCCACCTCCTCCAGCTCACCCGACGGGACCCTGAGGCGTTCCCAAGCCAGCCGAGAGACATAGTCTCTCCAACGTGTCCTGGGTCGCCCCCGGGGCCTCCTGCCGGTGGGACATGCCCGGAACACCTCCCGAGGGAGGCGTCCAGGAGGCATCCTTATTAGATGCCCGAGCCACCTCAACTGGCTCCTCTCAACGCGGAGGAGCAGTGGCTCTACACAGAATCCCTCCCGGATGACTGAGCTTCTCACCTTATCTCTAAGGGAAAACCCAGACACCCTGCGGAGGAAACTCATTTCGGCCACTTGTATCCGGGATCGTGTTCTTTCGGTCATGACCCAAAGTTCATGACCATAGGTGAGGGTAGGAACGTTTTTACCTATTTATCCTAACAGTCTTCTCTTTTTTTTCTCTTTATCAAATGTTTACCCTGCAGTGCCATGTCTAATATAGCTGCATACAATGTTTCACAACGTTTACATCAATGGCATTAAAAAATTATTAATTTAAATTCAATTAGGTTTAAGTTGGTTACTTCAGAACACATACCTGTCAACCTGTACGTTTTTGTCGTACAAAGTATGTTTATTATGCATTTTAAGACGTGTACGGCGTACAAGAAAATCTGTACGGAAAAACGCAAATTTGTCAATTATGGGTACCATCCGGTATACACCGACTATGGCAAAACGTCAAATCAATCAAGTCAAAAGAGTTCGCCGCGGTAGCCTCTATCTCGGTATCGGGTTTTTTTCCGTTGCAAACGAAGTGAGTGGTTTGATGCTACTGTGCCCATGCATCTGCTCCCACGGATTTCATGTGGTAGTTATGTAGTGAAAGGAAGTCCGTCTCTTTTTAGAGAACCGGCTTTTTCGGCTCAACTCATTCAAGAGAGCCGGCTCTCAAACGGCTCACTTGCTTTGATACATTATATTACAAATCATTATTGCTGTATAAAGAAGTTAAGAAAAAAAGGAAGTATAAAACGAGAAAATGAAAAAAGACAGGTTTGTTGTTAGCCCTTTAATCAGTATATTACCAACAATTAATGCAAAAAATGAATTCATAATTTGAATAAGAAAATGTATTATTCTACTTAATTATATTTGCATGTATTTTTTCCTTCTACAGTGAAGGTCCAAGCTACTTCATTTTTGAACTTTTTTTATAATAAACCTCATTCATGTCGAGCAACTCAGTATCTCACAACAAAATGTTAATGAACAATATATATGATATAACGAAACACATGTAAAATATAACATGTTAAACTACATAAATAAACACGTTTGGAAAAGAAATATTGTGTAAAATTATTTTGTAAGGGAAAATACGAGTTTGTAAGGGCATGGAGCCCTGGAGCTTGACAGGTATGAAAACACCACACTGTGAGTACAGTAACTTGTATATTCGATATTTTGGAATCTTTTTGAAAGAAATCAACAACAAAATACCAAATCGTCTTTTCACCGCCGTGGTTGTTGTTATTGTTCCTGCTTGTCCAGACACGTCAGATGTGTTCCATAAACAATCTCCGACTGTTGTGATCAGGCCATTGCAGGCAGTTCCGCCATCATCCTTAGTGAGACGTGTAATCCCATTAACCGTCCAATGAAAATTAACGTGCAAGTCACGTGTACGTTATTTCTGAAATTCTATTGGTTGTAGTTGCCTTCGTCACTTTCGATTTGATGAGTTAGCATAGCATGCTACGTAAACAGTAATGGAGATTGTGACTGTTAACTAAACGGCCGACCAAGCATCTAGTAAAATTTAGGATAATTTAACACAAATGTCAATGTTTCATGTTGATTGGCAGTTGTATATTAAAAAAATAAGATACATACCTGAGTTGAAAGGTTCCTTTGACGACTCAGGTTGCACACGAGCACAGCCCCACATTTAATTTCTCATGGAGTTCGGTTCACTCGATTGTTTTTCCCCTTCATCTACTGTTTAATAAATAAACCCAGTCATCTTCGATTAAAGTAAATATTCCTCAATTTGTGAAAAGACCTCCATTCTTGCGATGACACTGTTTTACAAATATTAGCCTTCCTCTCCTTGTTATTCCAGCCCTCCCTCCGTTTGTCATGTCACATAACTCCAACAAAAAAAAACTTTTTTTTTTAATATAAAACTATTTTTTCAAGTATTATTATTTATTTGCGTATACATATAATTAAGTCAAAACATATTCAAACAAAAATATGATAATTATATTTCAAAGTAACGTCGGTAAACATCACGTGACAGCAGGAGCCAATCCCGTTTTGTTTTCTTCACACCCGGGAAGAAACCAACGTTCAAATTTCGGCTCTTCATTTTGACGCAACTGTGAAAAGAGACGGTTAACGTTTGTAAAAAGCCAAAATAGGTAAGATTTTTGATTGATAAACCTATTTAACGTCGTTAGTTCGAAACTATCGAATCCAAACGTTAACAGAGGCTTTCTTAAACTCTACAAGGCGATAATGCTGCCGACCGGTGATGTGCAAGGCTGTCTTCGTAAGCTGGAAAGTCTCTTACGAATTGTGAAATATCCTGACCCTGTGGACTACAGTGGGTAAGATTCTAACGTTTGATAATAGTTGGGAGTAATAAGACCAATATCGGTAGAATAAGTGGCGGTTCTACATTAAATTACTTCCAGGGCGAGACCACCTCCAAGCGCCACTGAACATAGGCTGCTTTCAAAATGGGGTGTGAAGATAGATCCAAATACTGATGTTTTCATCCATCCATTAGCTGCATCGCTTATCCTCAGTAGGGTCGCGGGGGTGCTGGAGCCCATCCCAGCTATCTTCGGGCAGTGGGCAGGGGACACCCTGAACTGGTTGCCAGCCAGCTGCAGAGCACACGGGGACAGACAACTCACTCGCTCATTCACACCTAGGGACAATTTGGACCGGCCAATTCACCTGAAATGCATGTTTTTGGAACGTGGGAGGAAACCGGAGTGCCCTGAGGAAACCCACACAAGCACGTGGAGAACATGCAAACTCCACACAGGAGGTTTGATCTCATGACCTCAGAACTGTGTCGCACACACACTAACCACTGCCGCCGTGCTGCCCCTGATGTTTTCAATTCTAGGCAAATACTTGATCAGTTCTATACTATTCTCCGGGGATTCATCCTTTGCTATTGCACCAATTTTCTCTGCATAACTAGCGCACCTCCTCTCTCTGTCTTTCTCACCTAGTGCGCTCCACAACCCTCTAAATCTAAGGCTTGGTTCACGCTGCAGAGACTAATGCTCAATGTCGATATTTTAGTGAAATCCAATATTTTTGTGAGATTATTCACATTTCCAACTAAATGCGACTTGTATTTGAGCTTCTGTCTGAACGCCATAAGTTTCCAGCATGCCCAGAAGAGGGCGTGTGACGTCACAGACAATGCATCCAGTGTTTGCGGAAGTACTCATGGATCTTGAAATATTTTAGAACACTGCCCGGTTCTGATTAGATCCCTTGAGTTGGTCCTGTACAGAGTTGTCCCCACAAATGCTAATTTAATTAAAATCTTCGCTTTCCCTCCATTGAATGCTGTCTGTGTTTTTATCCGCCATGGTTGTTTATTTCTCTGCTTCCTCTCGCCTTGTTGAACACAGAATAGTGACGTCTGTCGCATATTATTGTCATGCAGGTCACATGATTACATCTTGACCATTCACACAGCACTTGCGTTCCTAAACATCAGGTGTTTATTGGATTTAGGACCCCATGTGAAAGTGGCCTGGGTTTGGTCTGAAAAGATTGGATATGTGTTGTCCATACGAACGTTTACTCATCGGATCCAGGTCGTCTTTGTGCAAAAACATCCAATTTTCCTGCAGAGTGTGAACCAAGCTGATGTGACTGGCACCCCTTTATGACTACTTGACTAGCCTTTCTACCTACCTATGCCACTGTCTGGCCTGCTGCATCCAGCCTGCAAGGCAAAAGAGTGGGCGACAAACAGTTTTGGACAGCCAGATCGATGCACTAACCCCTACTAGAAGCAAAAAATGACAGAGGCAAACGGGAAGCACAATGTGGATTTTTCTTTAACAACAGAAAAGGACCGTGTCATTTGTGTGGTGACATGATATGCTACTGTGGCAACACCACAAAATTACATTAATTCAAGAAAAAAGCTTACCCTGAAGAGAGCTGCAACCAAAAAATGTAAACGTGTTACCGTTCCCGTACAAAAAAACAGTTTATCCGTCATAACTATGGCAACAGGACCAAAAGGGTTTCTTTCTGACTCGTTGACATTGATGTACAGTATTTGTATTTTTGTTGCATTGCACTTTTTGTTTTGACGCTTTTTGTTCTGAAACGGAAATATACACATATTTTTTTGTACTACTGTAGTTGTCTAATTGTTTAATTTTAAAAATACAGTAGTAGTTTATTTCCTATAATTTCTGTCCTGTGTTTGTTTTAAATATAAACCAACTCATGGGTGGAAGAGTTCTGTTTTTCATTTTTTTATCTAAGCTAAAAGTATCGAGTGATACTTCCCTGTATCTACTTGGACCGGATTGATACCAAAATCGCTAGTATCGCCCACCACTAATGGAGGACTAATACATGAGCAACAATTTATAAGCTGTGTTGAAGTCTGAATTTTGGCTCAGCTGTGAGGGAACTAGAACTTATTTCACTTTGTTTTTTTTCTACTTTTAATGATTTTTTTCATATACATTTTAGCTGCTGTTTCATACAAACAAAAGCATGTCAGAAAAGCATGTTGTTGCTGTCATGTGTTAAAGACTGGTATCCACTTTTTTGTCCTAAAAAATATATAAATATGTAATTTTCAATTATCCTTGGTTCGCCATAATTTCATAATGGTGCGATTATACAGAATCTGAGATCGTTAAAAACATCAGTGCAACAAAATGGGAGTTAGGCCTAAATATAATGCATTCTATTCCAGGACTGCGTGAGTATAGTCTAAGCCTTAGAATAACTGTAGACTCTAAGGTTACAGCATTTTCTAAATGTGTGTTATTTACTCACAACTGTAATTATCTTGGTATGAAAGACATTAGAAAACATACAACATGCCAATACCACACATTTATGCAAGAAAGCTATTTTAATGGTATTATGAATAACAAGAGTATGAGTATGGATGTTAAGAGAGCACTGTATCAGAGCGTGATTGTGACGACTGTGTTGTATGGTGCAGAGACTTGGAGCCTGAACTCAGATTTGAGAATGAAATTAAATGTTTTTGAGATGTAGAAGTGATTGAGGAGTATGTTAGGAGTGACAAGATTGGATAGATTGAGAAAGGAAATTGTGAGAGACAGAACTGGAGTAGTAGTGGAACTGAGCATGCGTGTGGATAAGAGAGTACTCGGTTGGTTTGGATGCATGGAGAGGATGGATGAGGAGCGAATGTTGAAGAGGATCTACAGAGCAGGAGTAAATGGAAGGAGACCAAAAGGAAGGCCGCGATTGACGTAGATGGATGGTGTTATGAGTGCACTGGAGGAAAGAGGTCTAAATGTAGTGGGATCTAAAGCTCTTGTTGGTGATCGGAATAAGTGGAGAGGTGTTGTGAAAGGATAGTGGGATGTGTTCTAAGTGATGGGTTGGACACCTATATGATGCGGCAGGGGTAAACCAGTGAAAGCTGTCGGGCCCTGCTTTTGAACAGTAGAGTGTGTTGTGTCACCCTGACCCAAGTGACAAGGCCGCTTTCTTGTGTCCCCTTTTATCTGGAGGGACGAAAGCATGACCAACTTGGGTGCCGGGGTGCTTAACTTGTTTGGGTGTTTGGGCATTTGGGTTGGCCATGGGCATTTTTTGTGTGTTCTTTGCTACTTTGTTTTACCTTTTTCTTTTCTTTGTTTTGTGTATGTGTTTGCGTTTGTCTTGCAAGGGATATGACCAGGGTGGATATTTTTTTTTTTTAAAAGAAGACAATACCATAAAATATAAATTATGTTATGGCATAATCTATAAAGTTTTTGTTGACCTTTGGAAAAATATAAATGATGATTTCAACACTATTTTAAATTTCGAGGTTCAAGCTAACCAACATGTCATAACGCTTACCCAATAGGTTTAAATTACGAAGAGACCGTTTTATACGATCAGCAATTCTTTGAAATATATGTGTGGGGGGATTCTGTTGCCAGATGCCTCCTCCTATATGCTTTAGTGTACGTGGCCTGACAAAATAGACAGCGCCATTCAATCATCTTTACTATCCCCAACAAACTTGTTTGATTGCCTACCGAGTTCTTGCTTTCAAAGGAGCCCCACCCCAGACATGAATGTCCTCAAATGCGCCTGTTTAAAAATCAACCGTCAATTGAAACTAAATGCATTTTTATTTCAGTGCTAGTACTGTAATTTTTTGTGGAGGTTTGGCTGAAAGGGTCTCTGGGTCTGGACTAGGGGCACGGTCAGACAGTTGGGGAGCCCTTTTCCATAGCAATGTACATGTGCCATTTAGAGTGATTAACTGATTGGACATTGTCTACATTTTCGAGTACTTTGATTTAAAATTAATAGAATTTAAAAAAAATAACATTAACCCATGTCTCTTTTTCAAAATGCACCATTTACAGTTTTAGATATATTGCACAGGGAGCTCAAATAGAATATTACAATTATTATTATTGTTCTTATAAGTAATATTATTCTATACTCCACTCCTTTTCAGGCATTGTTATGAGTTAAATTATATTTACAGGTGTTCACTAGGAATTTAACTGCGTGAAATAAATGAATGAAAAAAAAAGAAAATGCATTTGAATAGATTAAAAAAAACTCACATTTACAAGAAAACAATCTTGAAATTTTTCAATGTTTAAGGTATCAAATCTGCTGGAATTACACTAATACACTCATAGAGATGTGCCACACTTGTGACATCGGAAGCCACGCCCTCATCAATCAACACTGAAAGAATGAATGAATGAATGGATAAAAAACTTTATTTTGATCATTATAAAATAAAAACAGGACAAAAACAATGACTCAACAACAAAAATAATGTGAACATAACATGTTCGAAAAGGGGTAGTAAGAAGCAGACGCTTCTTTTCCCTACCCCTTAATTAAATTTTACAGCTAGCTCTTCTTTTGTGTCTAAATATAACAAAATCTCACGGATATACATATTACATAGGTCAGCCATCTATCATTATAATAATAACCATGATCACATATTTTATACACTAATCATTGTAGTACCCATCTATTAACGTTATAATGCTACTAGTCACTAGATATCATTGTGACACCAATGATAACAATAGCAATGATAACAGTTATGATATAATAATAGTAACAATAACAACACTACTGGCAGTTCTTTATACCTAGCCACTCCTTTGCACATCTGTTCTCCTCTGCACTATCGTACTACAGTGTTATTGTTACTGTATAGAGACTTGTTTACCTGACTGCCCATTTTGCACATCTGGTTAGCTGCTCCTCTTGCACTCTTGCACTCTTTGCACTACTGTATAATACTATACATAGCCATAATTATTTAGTATATTATTAGTACTTCAATACTCCAACTCAATACAACATTTTATTTATATCAGTACATTCAAGGAAACTGCGGGTCAGATGTATCGACATTTCGTTCTGTATACACGTGTACTAGAATGACAATAAAGTATATCTGAATCTGAACTATAGTTGCAAATGCAGTATTTCCAATCTCTAGTATTACTCATACCCCATTTTCTTCATCTCTGTATTCTGCCAATATTGTTTTTTTGTATCTGGATTTAATTTTGTTTTGGTATTTGCATGAGCAAATTAGTCTGACTAAGTCCATTCTTAATACAGTGCATCGTCCAGTTAGAGGAGAGCATTGGGTTTTTAAAGCAGCTGCCCCGCTTCATAGCCGTTGTAGCAAAGTTTAGGTGTGAAGTTTGAAGATTGTTACAATAACTTTGTTTTATTTTTTACCATAGTATCTCTGTATCGTGCCCATATAACAAGATATTGTAGTTGGTTAGCTATATAGTGATAGATAAAACTAGGTGCTTCGAGACCGCCTAGGGATTTTTTTTCCCCGTTTAGGTGAAAGGGGTAATGATTGCTTCTTATTCCAGTAGAATATTATGATAGCAGGGATTTGAACCAGTGTGATAAATATAACCTTTTAGTTATTAGAGTGAATACATACAAACTGAAAGGATCTTCTAAAATACAATATGTATGATTAGGTGATGGGTAAATAATTTCCCAAAGCCAAGCTTACTTAAAATAACGAACAAGACAATTAACCTCAAAGGTTTTTTTCCTGCATCTAGGGAAACATTAACTGCTTCTTTATCTTGTCGCTGACTAATGCTACCGTAATCAAGTTTAAAACCCTTTTATGGTTGTGAGTGGGGCTGCACCATTTTGGGAATAAACCTAATTGCCATTTTTTCAGACCAGTATTGCAATTTTGATGAGATTTTGGATTTTAAAAGGAAAGTGTATTTTCTGTGCTGGTTTTGTTTTTTTGTGAGTACTTGGATGCATGACCTACCAGTACATACACTTTTCCATGTGTGGGGTCGATAATTAGTGGGGAAAATAATAAAGTACTCATGGCATCATGTTACACATGTTTTATGAGGAATACTTGGAATATAACTGTTTTACAACTTTTTATTTTTAAAGATTTTGAAGAATAACAAACCATGGGTACATTTGATCCCATTTAGGCACCCATTGGTTGATACTAGTGACATGCTTTAACCTGTATGATGTCGACAGTCACTGGTCCTTTTGGAGTCTCCAAATGGCCAATTTTGAAAACGCTCCATCGTACCCTAAAAAAAGAAATCAGCAAAATACTTATGTCTAGTTTTCCAGATCAAATTTGACCTAGGATCAGGTAGAGCTTAATGCATTTCTAATAGTTGTTTTCCAGCTAAAATGCCCATGCTACACTCATCTTGCATGTGATTGCAAAAAATAAATTCAGGCGAGAATAAATGCCTACTATTTCTGTGTGTTCCAACTTCGGTTGCTCATGTTAGTAGCACTTGCAGTGATTATTTCAGTTTGGGACAAAACTTCAGAGTGTTACCTGTCAAGAGAGCAAGGCTGTCCAGATTCTCCAAACAGTTCAACAACAGAGTTCAATTTACTTTGGGTGCTTCTTGGATTGAGATTTTACGTGAATTTTACAGGATTATTATTAAGAGGGGAAATTTAGGTAAACAGCGCCCTCTTCTGGGGATCATTGTTAGGGTTTGCTGTTTATAAATCCTTGGGAAAAAACGCTGCAGTGTTATGCGATTACACAATCGCACTACATCAAATCCCAATGTCGATTAGATTTTAGTTAATCGTGCAGACCTAGTTGTTACTTTAATGCCTACATTTAACAAACGGTGTGATCAATAAAATATTTTCTCAAATCTAAAAGTGATGGCCTTCAAATTAATAAATGTTTTATATTACTCAAAATGCATTTGAAAGTTATTTATTTATGTTGTGTGTGTGTGTGTGTTGAAGTTTATGTATGCCATTTTTTCCAGTTATTTCTTTTTACTCATGCTATTTCACAACAGTCTTTCCAAAGGAGATCCCTCAGCGTTTTTGCCGATTTTGAGCTTCAGTCTTATGACATTCTCTCCACCTTTTGCTGAGCAATTAGTGGGAGCTGGACTGGAGCTGTCTGGCAAAACTGACATGAGATTCACTGACACACTCTATAAGGTACCGTACTCTGGCACACACATTTCATCTGTTTCTTTTCCTTGGGTTGTTATTTCTGATGGCAATGGTGAAACTGAAAAATAAAATTGTATCAATGCATTGGGTGACTTAATTGCAGTGACAGGACTTGTTCTCAACTTTGTACATTTTACGTAACTATTCCATTTTTTTTTCTCTTCAGTGTTATTAAAACGCAATTTAAATAAATCATTATTTAAACATATTACATTTAAAATATGTCTATTATCAGAGCAGTTAACTAGGAACATTTTTGTCAAAAGGGTCCTTGAAGCCTTGACTCCTGTGATTTAAAACCCAAGTGTGTAATATTTGACCACTAGATGGCATTGTATAGTCTTATGTGAACGAAAACCAGTGCCAAGTGCACAGAGCAGAGGCAAGATATCAGACAAACATGGCGGTGACTTCTAAGTAGGGATTCCACTCGGTAAAAGAAATACAAATTTTGTGAACCATTATTTTTTTACTGATATTTACATTGGTATGATAGTTCATGTATTTTTGCCTAGTATTCAAATTGTTTTTTTTTTTTTACTGAAAGAGTTTTGTGTACAACTAGGAGGCACTAAATGTTACACACTGTCCCTTTAAGTGTCATTGGCTTTGGTATCCAGAGAACCAAACTCTATTACAATATTACTACTACTAACACTCACACACCTACCGCACAACCACAGGTCAAAAAAATGCTCTTGGCACAATACATCAACTATTAAGTACTATAGTTAAAAAGATGACAGGAAAATCATATTTTTGTACCACAATGTTAAAATATTGTAATACTGCATTCACCTGTCTAAAGTACTTAATTTGTTTTAAAATGTCAACTAATGTGTCACATAATAATTGCATTTATTTTGCCTGCATAGACTCTAAGCTTGAGCTTTGCAGGTTTTAGAGTAGGGGTTGGCAACCCAAAATGTGGAACGAGCCATATTGGATAAGAAACAATAATAAAAAATGTTTGCACGTGCAGAAAATGTAAAGCTTTATTTACGCCTTTTAAGGAAACCAACACATACTGTTTCTATATGATGTAAATATCTATATTCATTAGAAAACATTAATGTTTGTTCTCCCACAGAGACTGTATACTTTTCCATTTAAAAACATTTTGAAATAACCACTAGGGAACCAGTAAGGAGTGTCAAAGAGTTGCATGCAGCCTATTGATGACTAGCAGTTAAGGGAAATTTGGTCATGTCCTCTTGTACGTCTCTCTGCCCACTATGGTGTTCATAGCCCTTGAATTAATTATTTGATTGATTGACATTTCTATTTATTTTCTATTGTTCCTCAAATACATGGTCACAATGAGTTCAAAATCGACAACTTTGATAAACAATTGAGAAAACAAGAGGGGAAAAAAAGCATTGCCATACTCTGCATATGCTTAATAACTCAAAACTCCCAAAAAGAGAAGGAATGTGTGTACTCGCCTCCGTAGTGTAATCCGTGTCTTATGGGAGCCTTGATGATACAATAATGGGAAGCGGCAAGTTCTGAAATATACCGTGTATTAATTTTCTTTGTTTGGAAAACCGTTCAGAATATCCCTAAAATAAAATATGCAAGAGAGAATAACAACAATACAATGATGAAAGTGTCTATTTTCTACATCTTTCTATCTTTTTTTCAAGGTTTTGCGAGATGTATTCCACTATAAACCAATACTCTCCAAGCAACAGTTCCTTCAGAAGGGTTTTGTGCAAAGAAAGATTTCTACCGTTTGCGACATCATTGACTTGGTCCTGAAGAAACACAAGGAACTAAAGAAGGTACAGCATATACGTTCGGAGATGTGTTGTCTTACATTGTTTTCTTTGTGTTGTGTATTTCAAAAAATTGGATAATAATGCATTTTAGAGTTAAATGGATCTTAAGAGAACTTAAGTGTCTGCCATTTAATAAGGAATGATAAAAAGGTTAATACAATCAATTTATTTCTTTTTCTGTATATTTATATTGTAGTTTAATCATAGTGTACTGAAGTTTATTACAGTTGAGTTTATCAGACATGCTGTACTGGTCAAAGGTAAGGTCTCTTTGTATACAAGCAAAGTTGAATAATTGTTACATACAATTTGACAACAAACTCAGGTAAAATCTAATTACTTGGCTGAAGTAGGAGGACATTTCTCCTAAATTGTTTATTGCATTAAAAACACCCCTGCAAGGACGCCCCCCCCCCCCCTCTTCTCCCATTTTCTAATAAGGAATCGTATTGATGCTTGGAATTTTTCAAAATGCTTGAATTTTAATCTTGTGATTTCAAAGTTTGAAAAACACTGGAGTATTGGGTAAAGTGCTTGTAAATGCTTGAAAGTGTTGCCATGTTTCTTGGTAGTCTGACTCGATAGACCACACATTAAAGTTAAATATATTCTTATGCCAGCAAATTAATTGGAAAGAAATAGTAGCATAGATGAAGGGTGGCATTAGCTTAGGAGGTAGAGCGCTCATCTTGGGATCAAGAGGTCGCATGTTCGATTCCCGGCTCCTCCATGTTATATGTCGAAGTGTCCTTGGGCAAGACACTGAATCCCTAATGCCCCCAACAAGCAGGTAGGCGCCTTGCATGGCTGACATATCTATTGGTGTGTGAGTGTGTGAATGGGTAAGTGTGAAGCACATTGTAAAGCGCTTTGGGAGGTCTTCATTGACTTGAAAAGCGCTATATAAAAACAGACAATTTACCATGACCAGTTTAGATTCACAGTAGCTTAGTTCACACATAAGTTAAACTTTAGAATAAAGGACTTTCCTTGACTTGAATCCACCTTAAATACCTCGTTACTGGTGGTGGGATCAATGATGCCAAATTAAATTACTTTTTAATAACATTTAATGATAAATATCATTACTAACACTATACTATAATAATGTATTTTTCTCCTTTGAATGGTCCTGGAGAAATCAGACAATAGGCTTTGAAAGTCCTTAAAAAGTGCTAGAATTTGGGCATGAAAAAACTACTGTCCAATTTTGTCTCTGAGCAATATTTTATTGGATTGTACTGAGTTTGATGTGTGTTCTAGCCCACCGAGAGAAATCCCATCTTGCACAAGAACACAAAAGGAGTCGACTATGCAAAAGACAGTAAGCCAGATACTGTAAGTACACAAAGATAACAATATGTTATGTTAAGCACATCTAGTAGTTATGCAAATGGACCTTCTCAAATACCACACACAGTTCATGTTGTGTAATGAAATCATACACAAACATTTGACAAATAAAGAGTCGAAATGTACAGAAAGTACAGAATGTTACTATGTTGACAAGTAAATTTTAAAATACCCTGCTTATTAAAATTAAAATGTGGATTAAGCTTCAGGACAATTTAAAGAATTGGGACAAACATTTCCCACCAGTAACAGTCAAAGATTTGGTTAAATTATGTATTATTTCTGGAGGTCAGTATTTGGGGTGGAAATATTCCAGAAAATTATGTTATGGATTCAGAAAATGACTAGGGGTTTTAACACCGGTGAAAAACATATTGGGCGTAAAGCTACTTACAAAAAATTCACACTACAGATTGTGATGCTCAAATGTGTATTTATTTACCAAATCAGTTTTTTATGTACTCTGTTCACATTACAAAAACAAATTTTAATTGTATTATGTGTTTATTATTTAGACTTTATCTTGGTACTAACATAAAGCATTGTTTCAGGTTTGTGACCGGCACTTTGTTGTAAATCATTTGCAACAAGATGACCAATTTTCATGCCACAACAAAGTGCAGCCACTGCTCGATGATGGATACAGATCAAATTCTCCTGATAATGAGAGCACAAGTCAAACAGAAGAGAACCAAGAAGATCCTGACATTCATCATGTAAGAAATGTGTGTATGTGTGTTCATATCACTTAAAATTCTCCAGAAAACAAGACACAAAAGAAACCTATAAAAACACAAACATTGTTCTTTCGTATTAGCAATTAGAATTAAGTATATCAGATTGCAGTGTTTCAGTAGTGTAGTGGTTAGCACATTTGCCTGACACGCAAAAAGTCCATGGTGCCAGACCGGGTGGAGAGGGATGGGCGCCACCAGGCTGCACTTGCCCAAGGCACTCCACAGGTAATTGTGCCTATACAACCCTAATGGTAGTGGGATACAACCAACCAACCAACCAACCAACTAATTACTATATTTTTTGCACTATAAGGTGCACCGGGTTCCAAGGCGAAATCCCCCAAACATAGTTTTTTGTTATATATTTTCCATACATAAGGCGCACCAGACTATAAGGCGCTACAGTGGGAACGTCAACAAAACGGTCAGATGGTTCAGTCAAACTTATTAACCCCTTAATATTCCGACAGCTTGCAAAGAAGCTAATGCGTGTCTCAGACATGTACGGACACAGTGTCTGTACGATGTCACCAATCACTCAAATGCGTCATTCCACATATCATTAGGACGGTTAAACTCTTGGGACTCAAGAAATGCCAAACATTTCTTAGTTTCTATCTTCTTTTTCCACTGGCAACTGTGTGGACAGCAAAGTAAGAACTTCATTGTGCAGGGAAACTTGGTTTTTTACTGTGCATATGACAATAAACACATTGAATTGAATTTAAAAATAGACTCATCACAGAAACATCAAGATCACTGTGAAACAAGATATAGCTCACCAAAGTCGTTTTGCAGCCATCACATTCAATAATAATACATAACCTTGGTCCTCTTACAACCGTTAGTGTAGTGAATCCAACCGTGTCATATATTTACATACTCCAAAACACACAATAATGCTGACAAATAAAAGGAAAAAATCAGCTAAAAAGCATCTATGAATTGTTGGACGTTGCTTGTTGCTAGCTGTCTGTTTAGCCCCATAATTCCTGTTTACAAATACAGACTAGTAAAAAAAGAATGTTCTCCAGGCCGTAGAGCTCCTGCACCTCCGAATAACTTTAGCCAACAGTGACCGATTCAAATGATGATTGAAACATTGGTTAGGAAATGAAACGCCGCTGTATATATATATATATATATATATATATATATATATATATACTGGACTGTCTCAGAAAATTAGAATATTGTGATAAAGTTCTTTATTTTCTGTAATGCAATTAAAAAAACAAAAATGTCATACATTCTGGATTCATTACACATCAACTGAACTATTTCAAGCCTTTTATTATTTGAATATTGCTGATTTTGGCTTACAGCTGAAAAAAACTCAAAAATCCTATCTCAAAATATTAGAATACTTCCTCAGACCAAGTAAAAAAATAATTTTATAACAGCAAAACTAAATCAAACATTTGAAAATGTCCATTGATGCACTCAGTACTTGGTTGGGAATCCTTTTGCACGGATTACTGCATCAATCCGGCGTGGCATGGAGGCAATCAGCCTGTGGCATTGCTGAGGTGTTATTGATGCCCAGGATGCTTCGATAGCGGCCTTCAGCTCATTTGCATTTGTAGGTCTGGTGTCTTTCATCTTCTTCTTAACTATACCCCACAAATTCTCGATGGGGTTCAGGTCAGGGGAATTAGCAGGCCAATCAAGGACAGTGATGCCATGGTCAGTGCACCAGTTACTGGTGGTTTTGGCACTGTGGGCAGGTGCCAGATCATGCTGGAAAATAAAATCCTCATCTCCATAGAGCTTTTCAGCAGATGGAAACATGTAGTGCTCTAAAATCTCTTGGTACACAGTTGCATTTACTCTGGACTTGATGAAACACAGTGGATCAACAACAGCAGCTGACATGGCTCCCCAAACCATTGCTGACTGTGGGAACTTCACACTGGATTTCAAGCAACTTGGATTTTGCTCCTCACCAGCCTTTCTCCAGACTCTGGCGCCTTGACTTCCAAATGAAATGCAAAACTTGCTTTCGTCTGAAAAGAGGACTTTGGACCACTCTGCAACTGTCCAGTGCTTCTTCTCCATAGCCCAAGTCAGACGCTTCTTCCGTTGTCTTGAGTTCAGAAGTGGCTTGACCATGGGAATACGGCTATTGTAGCCCATTTCCCGGACACGTCTGTGAACTGTGGCTTTTGATACCTGGACTCCAGCTTCAGCCCACTGTCTTTGAAGCTCCCCCAAATTCTGGAAGCGGCTCTTAGTCACAATTTTGTTAAGGCTGCGGTCATCTCTCTTGGTTGTGCAGCGTTTCCGGCCACATTTTCCCTTCCAACAGACTTTTGGTGGATATGCTTTGAAACTGCACTGCTCTTTGAGAATTTTCCTTTTGTGTCTTACCCTCCTGATGGAGGGTATCAATGATGGTCCTCTGGACAGCAGTTAGATCAGCAGTCTTCCCCATACTTGTGATTTAGTTTACTGAACCAAGCTAAGTGTTTTTAAGGCTCAGGAAACCCTCGCAAGGTGTTTCGAGTTAATTAGATGATTCAGGTGATTAGTTGAATAGCCTACTTGTATACTTTTTCATGATATTCTAATATTTTGAGATAGGATTTTTGGTTTTCTTAAGCTGTATGCCAAATTGAGCAATATTAAAATAATAAAAGGCTTGAAATAGTTCAGTTGATGTGTAATGAATCCAGAATGTATGACATTTTTGTTTTTTTAATTGCATTACAGAAAATAAAGAACTTTATCACAATATTCTAATTTTCTGAGACAGTCCAGTATATATATATCCCCAGCATGCACTGCGGAGTACTTCTCCTATGGGGGTAAATCTAGTCGGCGGTTGCTTGCCTTAGTTGCAAGACCTTGCGACTCAATATTGATCCATATAAAAGGCGCACTGTATTATAAGGCGCATGCTCACCTTATGAAAAAAAAGGGGTTTTAAGTGCGCCTTATAGTTGTGAAAATACTGTATATTATATAGCAGATAAGCACAGTAATATTTGAGAAATGAAATGAGTTTTTTTTTTATTTTTAGAAATACATAATTACATAAACAGATGTTGGGTGGGTTATTTGTTTTTTGTTCAAGAATTAGTGTCAAAGTTTTGTCTGTCTACCTACCTACCTACCTAACTGTATCTCTAGTTTGTGGATTTTTATATGGGCAAAGCACACACACAAACACACTAACCACTAATTAACAAAAGGCTAAGGTATAAGCTTTTAACAGCCTACCGCTATTCCATTTTTCTTGCAGGAAAGATATTCAAAATCAGAAAGATAAAACTGAACTCCACCTCACAAAAAGGAATTGGGGAATAAAAACACAATTTCCATTGAAGACATATAAATATACCGCTAGCCACTCCTATAACATATACTTACCCAAAGGAACTCTTGATAAATAAATCCTCTTTAGCATATTTATCGAAAAATGTATAGTATAGGTGGCACTTTGGAAGACTGGTTCACGCTTCCGCCTCCATGAGCGGAGTTTGCATGTTCCCCCACGTGCCTGTGAGGGTTTTCTCCTGCACTCTGAATTCATCCCACATTTTAAAATCCATTATGGCTGGTCGATTGGCAGGTCTAAATATTCCCTATGAGTGGGTATAGGAATGATTGTCTGTCTCTGTGTCCCCAGGTCAAGGCGTCCCCTGCCCACTTCCCGAAGACTGCTGGGATGGACTCCACCCCCCCCTCGACGCTAGTGAGAATAAGCGGCTCAAAAAATGAATGATGGACATATAGTATATAATCTTTTTATTTATATAAATATAATATATAATAATATAAAACAGCACGGTGGCCTTGGGGGTATGGCGCCCGCCCCGAGACTGGGAGGTTGTGGTTCAAGCCTCGGCCGAGTCATACTTAAGACTTAAACATTGGTACCCGTTGCCTTCCTGCTTGGCATTCAGCATTAGGGGTTGGAATTGGGGGGTTTGGTCACCTAATGACTCCCAACACCCCAGTTGGGTTGAGCAAGGGGGCTGGGAATCCCCTCCTCTGAATCAATCTCCCAAAAACAGTCAGAAATGACTCTAGCCACCTCCCTCTAGGGGGATATGGCTGTGGTATATATATATTTATATAAATTGGGAACATTTTTAAGGTTTTCATCTGAATCATTTAAAAAACGAATAACTTTTGAGGTGGCACAATGGCTTTTCAATGTTGTACCAGAATATTGGACAATGAGTTCTGGGTTCCCCTTTGATGATCAGTGTCTGCTCTGTATATTATCTTTAGGAGCTGACGTATACTTGCTTTATATACTAATAATCAAGATTTAAGTTTGATTTTCAAAACAGTTTGTAAGGTCTTCAGGGGCACAATCTTTACAGTTCTTCTGTAATCAAAATAATCCTTTTTATATTGCTTCTATATGATCTTCCTCAAATCTCTTTACAATAACTTAAACAAGACCACATTAATAACTACATTATAGGGGGAGTCAAATATATGTTTTAATCTACTCATCACTGCAATGTTCTTTGCTAATTTGGATTGTATACCATATATATAGTGTCCAGCTAATATGGAGAATAACTTATACTCTACAAGCTTTATTGGCATTTCAATATGATTTTGGGATTTCCCAAATACAGTAACCTATTTTTATATGTTTAATGATTTTTTTATCAAGCCATTCATCTGGCACGCTCAGAACGCGACAGTTCAAAGATTCTGAGGAGATATGCCTTCAGTCCCTTATATTTATCCAGTTCAGGAGGTGATGTGATGAAGCTCACCGCTCTGGCTGCAGTTGAGCTCCCCAGAGCAGACACCACGTGGTAATAGCGAGAGTCATCATCAGTGATTCCGCGCAGGGCGAATTGAGCCTCTGCTTGTGCGAACCATGTTGCCGCCGATGACTCCCAGAACTCGGGGAGCATGAGAACTGGCGCGTATGCCATGTCGGTATGCTCAGTATTATGCACGGCCTCGGAAACTTCCACGAGACTAATGTCGGGGTCACCAATGTAGCGGGCAGAGACGGGAGTTGTAGGCGGAGTGTCAAACAAAGGTGCCAACGAAAGCTGCTTTAATGATTGAAATTCAAGATGGCGGCGCCCCTGTTCAGCTGCGGCTACATCGGCTCGCTACAGTTTTTTACACTTCGGCCAAAAGACCCAGTCTTCAACTCAGTTTTGACGGCGCACAAAGTCAACTCAAACTGCAGATTAATATACGATCGCAGTTTTTGTTGCTGGATATGCGATCATCCAGGCATCAAGCGCTCGGTGCTACGACCACTTGGGAGTGTTTATTTAGCCACGGACTGCTACATCAACAAGACCCAGCGGCCTACAAAGCAGCGAAGCAAAATGGCAAGACAGCGGCGTGACCGCCGGACGAGGAAGCGAGGTTGTCGGGCCGGGCTAACAGCTAGGCTAAAGGCTAAACCCTTCAAAACACCTCTCCCATCCATTTTCCTCTCCAACGTTCGCTCTCTGGACAATAAACTGGACCATTTACAACTGGAAGTAACATCGAACCGTGAGATGACGAACTGCTGCGGTAAAATTCTAACGAAGACATGGTTAATCTTATCTGACGCTCAAGGAAACGGTGCGGGTCAGATGTATCGACATTTCGTTCTGTATACACGTGTACACGAATGACAATAAAGTAAAACTGAATCTGAATCATTGACCTTGTTAAGCTCTATGGTCATTTTTGCCTGTAGTTCCTGTAAATTTGCACTCAAACCTTTTGTTATGGTGTCATCAACAAATAGAATATATTTTAATGGTAATGATGCATTACACAAGTCATTTATATACAATGCAACAATCTAATATGTGAATAAATCTACTTCTAACTCATTATGTACAATGTCATCTTGTTTTTCAGTCTTACAATACAGAGCAAAAGATTTCTGCCATGGAAGCCAAAATCGAGAGTCTTCTTTCTGGTTTGGAAAGGCTCAGTGCCCTGGAAGCCCGTCTGGAGGTCCTGGAGAAAAGGACTAGCAAAGAAAAGGTAGGGTGACATTTCAATTTTAGTTTTCTTCAAGGTAACAGTTTATTTAGTATCGCGTGCAATCAGGTGAATACTTAGCCTATATACTTTTAGCAGGGGTCTCCAATGTGGTGCCCGCATGCACCTGGGTGAAAATTCTATTCAAATTATATTTTTATTGGTTGACTGAGGGGCGGCACAGCAGCGCAGTGATTAGCCTGTGTGCGGCACAGTTGTGAGGTCATGAGATTGAATCTTCCTGTGTGGAGTTTGCATGTTCTCCCCGTGCTTGCGTGGGTTTCCTCCGGTTTCCTCCCACATTCCAAAAACATGCAGGTCAGGTTAATTGGCTGGTCAAAATTGTCCCTAGGTGTGAATGAGCAAGCAAATAGTCTGTCCCTGTGTGCCCTGCGATTGGCTGGCAACCAGTTCAGGGTGTCTTCTGCCCACTGCCCGGAGATAGCTGGGATGGGATGGGATGTTTTTATATACCTTTTTATACCAGTTGCTTCTAAGCGTAATTTTATTTCCTGCACTATTTATTTTTCGTTTAAGTCAAAAATAAGGCATCCTAGTGGTGTTAACATTCAAATGTATTTACTTTAAAAGCTTTCAGAGAGCTATTAAAGTTTTATTTGAATTCATAACAAATATTCTTTGTTTCATTTCGCATTATTGAAAACTCCTTACGACAATTTTTAAGCTTTTACAGCAAATGAATATTGATTCCAAATATCGGTTATAAGCCTCCTCTCAATACTAATAATACTAATAAGCTGAGTTCAGACAAGTGGTGAGCCATACGAGATATAATTGTTTCTGAATCCTTTTGGTTGAGTTCCACTTAACCTTTTTTCTCATTGCGTGTCACGGTTTCACTTAAGTCGTACCTGTTCTGTCATACTATGTATCATATTTTTACAGAAGGAAGAGGAATTGACAATATCAAGAGAGAGCTGGGAAAATCTAAATGGTAGAATTCTATTATTGGAAACCAAATTGGAACTTGGCCAAGCAAAGGTAGGATGCTTACCTTTAGTTTTGGCTGTGGGACGGGTGTTGAAGACAAGTTTTTGAGCTTCATAATTATGCTGAGCAATAAGTTGTTAAGTAACTGGAGTAAAGAAAATCAGAGGTATTCTGTTGATTTTAGATTGATGTTTCTTTTCAGTTCACTATGCCATTCTCTGTTATTTATACGAGCACTGTCCCTGTGTTTCTGTTATAGCAAAGTGTTCCTTCACAGCATAAGTCATCTGCTCCGCTCCACTCTTTGAGCTCCATATCTGATGATTCAAAGGTGAGACCATACTCTCATACTTGATTTTTCATGGAGCCATGTATTCTGGTTAAAATGAATGCGAACGGTCATAAGGAATGCTCCATATGTACACCTTAATCGAAAGGCTGAATCTGAAAGGAATTTTATTCCGAATAAAACAAGTCAAAAAACAATGTTAACGTTAGAGTAGGAAGAAACATAAGTTGATCAAATCCTCCTATTTGTTCAAATATTTTATGTTTTGGCCAGATAGACGCACACAAAAACAAAATATTCTATGATATCAAACCAAAAAAATAATAAGTGTTTGTCAATTTAACTCGTTATAAAAAACAATGCATAGAAATGTATGCTATAAATCTGCAAATATGTACGCTACTCTTTTCATACCACCTTATTTGAAGATCATATTAAATTTGGACTTATCATACAAAACAACAAAGGAAAAGCAATACATTTTAATTTGTGTAGATTTTTTTTATCCACAAAATAAATAATCAAAACTGTAAACAAACCCACTTTTCAAAATGCTGTCAACAAATTTGTTATTGGGTGTTAAATTTGGGAATATGTTAAACATTGCCTATATGAAAATGATATTTGCTCCAGAATTTGCCCCTTGGGTAGAGTAAAACATGTCAATATTATTATTTTTCTTTTTACCTTATTTATTTTCGGATTATTTTTCTCTGTATTTCTCTATTCCCCTGAAAAATGACTTAGTTTCATGACGAAACAGTCAAACACTACAAAGTTGAGACTTTCATGTAAATTTTGTTTGTTCAAAATATAGTATATAAAAAAAAATGTAACATTCTTTTATAAAAACTGTCTGGGCGCCCTCTGCGGGCCCAAAGCAATACTACAATTCCCAGTGTCACAAGGAAATGGTGTGCACTCTAATATGCATCAATTTAACGATCTTATTAGCTCATAAATCATGCGATACAACAAATCGATGATCCAATTAGTCGCCAACGCTGAATGTGATATTTTTACCCTCCTAAATATGATTGCTGCCATTGATTCCATTAAGTGTTGAAGTGGTCTTTTGTTTTACACACAGAATGTTTTTATCCTTTCATTATTTATTTTTCCAGGATGATATGCAAGACAGACTAGAAAGGATCACCCAAATGTAAGTGACGAGTTCATAAAAGCATCATCAGAGACGTGTTACCTGACTTTAGTTTGTAAACCTTCAAGCCTGAGTCATGTATTTTTTTCCAGTTAATAGTATTCTTTAATCAATTCACGAAAGGTAGTGCTTATGAATCAATGTTTCAATGTAAAATAAAAAACCTGACCGGTTTTTCAACTTCTACAGGATGAAGAGTACATCAACTCTAATAAAGAATACAGTCTCGTCGAGAACACCTTGTGAATAGATAAGTGAAACCTTTTGCGAGTTAGAAATTGACAGAAGCCACTCTGTTCATCAAGTCTAGCTTCTTTTTAGTTTGGGATTTGGTCAGAACGGAAAAAATATTTGTTTTTTGTAATGGGAAAATACTGTCGTTGTTTACAAAACTGGTACTTATGTTTTGGGTCATATTTTTGTTATGTTCTGAAGTCTACAGAGCCGTGTTATAACGTTATATCGCTAATACAATAAAGTATTTATTTACCTCTTAACTGGCCTTTTTGTTTACTGTTTTTTTACAACCCATTGAAGAACTGATCCAATGACGTCTGCTTTTGCTGGCTTTTGACAATCTGTCAAAAATGCGCGAGGCAGAGGTCATCATAATGAGCGATAGCTTAACCTTTCAACATTTTTCTGGGTCTTTTCTTTTCCGCAAATTCTGAGACTTCATGGACAGACCACCGATTATTGCAGACTGCAGACTACACCATCCCCTGATCTAAAACCTACACGAGGACAAGGAAAAAAAAATCGAAAACTTCAACATGAAGAAACCTTGAGAGGGGTCGCACATGAGGTAATTCCCCTTCCACAATGACCAGGCTGCAAGGGATGTTCCAATATCAAATAATTCACAGATATTGTCAACATCAAATATAGGTCATTCATAAGCTAGAGAATTAAGAAAAATGTAATGATAAACACAAACATGAATTAAGCTTAAAGTTTTAAAAAGTAAATTTAAAATGAACTTAAATATCTGGATAGTTTGAGCTGAGAAAGAGCTAAACAAAATTTGATACCGATTTCTATTCAAAAATTAGGGGTGCACGTTATACACGAGTGGGCATCCTACACAAATAAACAAGTAAAGCACTAACTCTACTTACAAATGTCTCTACATACAAAAGTACTAGATGGAAAAAGTACCTGAACGGGAAAATATTGCCTCTAGTTACAAAGGCGTTTCAGGATACAAAGTCAAAAATACAGTACAGTACGCACTGCCATTAGCTGCTCCCAGAGTTCTACCCGGCAACTGTTGCAAATGCTACAAAGAGCTATCATTCATCACAGACCTTACGAAACGGCATACAGAAAATTGAACTAGAAGAAAAGAAGAGGAAGAGAATTTTTCTGGCCATTGAAACAAAGCAAGAGATACAAAGAGGAAGATGCAGCCAGGTGTAGGTTGTGGTTTGCAATAATCTGTGGTCTGTGCAGCCTTTTGAGACTCCTTGTGATGTCTTGACTATTGAGAAAGTGGTTGTTGGTTGGGTAATTTTCTATTATCATTCTCTTGATAGATTTCCTTTGTTTTGAATCCATGCATACATTGTATTTACATTTTTTTTCCTTCACTCTTCAGTAATGTTTCTAAATTACTTAAGATTTCCTGATATACGTTTATCATATACAGGGTTGGGTAGGGTTCCTTTAACTGGATTACTTACAATTACTTTTGGATTACTCCAATATCAAACATGCTAATAAAAGACAAAATAAACTAAATATGAATAAAATTACTCAATTTTGTGCAGGCTTGGGAAGTAACGGAATACATGGAACGGTAAAAATTATGTTGGCAAGCTGTTTGGATTTATTTTCATTTTGTTTCTGTCGCATTTTATGTTAGTTTGGCCGGAGATCAAAGAGATCAAAGCCAGGAGAGAAAGCTTACCACGTGTTGTGAGTCATCATTTTATTCATATTTAGTTTCTTTTGTCTTGGAGTAATCCAAAAGTAATTGAAAGTAATCAAGTTAAAGTAACCCTACCCAACCCTGATCATATATTGGATGGGTTTTCTATAGTGTAGCACATAGATGAGTATAATGTATAATAAAGGGGGATTCATATGTTTAATAATCCTTTTCCATTGCAAATGTTTTTTTTTTCCTTGTGCTAAATCCTTAAAATTCCCTTACATGAAACTGATTTCTGTATATGTACTGAATAAAGATGATCTACATCATACATGTTATTTGTTTTTTCACACTATTTGGCACCCTGTGTTTGGTAAAACAGAGAGGACCATAACAGAATACTTATGAAGTCACAACAAAGAGTTCTTAAGAGTTTGGAGTGCTCATTGCATCCAATTTTTCCCGATTGTTGGAATCGATTACCGTAAATTCCGGACTTTAAGCCGTTACTTTCTTCCCAAATGTTCAACCCTGCGGCTTATTCAGTGATGGGGCCAATGTATGTATTTTTTCTAACAGCCCCCAGCAGCGTTCGAGTACAAAAGGTAACATTTAGACCGGTGGAATTATATGCGAGTGTGTTGCCAGCGTGTTTTTGAATAAAGGAGCGTAGGACGACGTCTATATGGCAAAGTCTCTTTCCCATACTGGGGAAGACGACTTTAATGACGTCAGTTATAAGGAGGAAGATGAGCACGGTTAACCATGATTTTTACAAATACCGTATTTTTTTAACAAAACCGTTTCCTTGTGTTGCGAGCGTGTTCCGAGTAGCGTTTCGCTACCCTTCACAGACACGGTTTGGGATGAAAGTTATAATATTATTATTAAAGCTTTGAAAGCTCTCTCGGTGTACCGTCTTTCTTTGTAAATATGTGTTACCATGTATAATATGTATTTGCAACTGTATATTTTTGTAATGTATTTAATTTAGAGACTTATTCTGATATGTTTTCCATGGGCGAATGAAAATGAAAGAAGCGAATACAACGGGGGCTGATGGGAAGTGGAGTAAAGGTGAGACGTGTTTGTGGGCGCAGCGGACAATAGTGGATATATATTTTTACCACCCTTTGGAAATATACATTTTTTTTTTCCTTGGATTACTTTCAACGGGACCCGGACTCTGCAGGTCTGCGTCATATCTTAAGTACCGGTATCATTCAACGTTCAATTTGCCGGCTGTTGTTTTTGGACTGTGTACTTCATATTCAGTTACATTTGCGGGACTCAAAGTCGAGTTTGGGTTAATTTCGTGATTGTGTTACATGTTTTAATGTGGGCACATGCGGCTTATATACAGGTGCGGCTTGTGTAAGTACAAAAGCGGTTATCCTCTTAAAATGTGGTGGGTGCGGCTTATAAGCAGGTGCGCTCTATAGTCCGGAATTTACGGTACAAGAAAGATCAGCTCCTTGAATATACCAGCTCAGTAGCTTAGATGGTAAGGCGCCCGCTTTGAGACTGGGAGGTCGCTGGTTCGTGCCTCGGCCGAGTCATACCTAAGACTTGTAACATTGGTAAAATGGCGGCGCCCTCTGTTGGCTGCGGCTGCATCGGCTCGCTAGAACAGGTCAGGTGTATCGACATTTCGTTCTGTGTACATTGTTACAAAGAATGACAATACAAAGGAAATTATTATTATTACATTGGAGGATGGCAGTGGCGCGCTGTGCATTTCATACCTAGGCCTTCAGTGATGTCCTACTTAGTCCGGCTTGAATAAATATCCATTCAAATTCCAGAATTTTGGAGTCACATTGCCTTAGTCTATTTTCCAGAGCATTTAAATATCAATAAAAATGAGTCTGCAAATGTATCATAATAATGCAAATATTAACAAATAACAGATTTCAAAATCGATTGTCCTGAAAGTTGTACCTCCTAATGCGATCTTGCTTCTCTTGAAAGGTACGTCTTGAAAATGGCTTTGGAACTGGTCATCAAATTCAGTTGCAGTGGGTTAAAATTTTAACGTTTTTAACTTAAAAAGCTATGATGCGACTTTGTTGATCTGTATAGCACTGCTTTTGCTTAGCTCCAAACTCGTTCTTTATGTTAATTTTTCGCGTTGAACATGGTAAATGCTTAATGGTCTGCATTTCTATAGCGCTTTTTAAGTCAATGAAGACCTCCCAAAGCGCTTTACAATTTGTTTCACTCACCCATTCACACACACACACACTCACACCATTAGGGAGTCAGCCGGGCAACGCGCCGACCTGCTTATTTGGGGCATTAGGGATTCAGTGTCTTGCCGAAGGACACTTCGACATATAACACGGAGGAGCCGGGAATCAAACCCGGGACCTCATAATCCCGAGACGAGCACTCTACCTCCTTAGCTAATGCCGAACATCTGATCTCACTGGCGCCATCTTGGGATCTAATTGGTTATTGCAAAATTCGACAGTGTGACACATTTGTTATCTAACATATCTCCACTACGTCTGACCATTTTCATTTTTTTAAATAGACATTTGAAAGCAATGCAGGGGTCGGGTACCTTTTTGACCCAAAGAGCCATGGAAGCATTTTTTTTAAAGAGCCACACCATCATTTTTAAGTTAAAAATCCAAGCAGAGGGTGTTTGGCGAGAGAGAGAAGGGAGCGTGCTGTGTATAGACATCCACCCACCACTACTGCTTACCCTATCTGGCTGCTTAGCTGGTGATTTTGGGTGTTTACAGTTTATTCTGTGGCTTCTCATCTGAAACTGTCTCAACAGTGAACATGGATTGTTTACGTACTTCAAGATGTGCACATTCTACAAGTTTGCTGTATATATCTCTTGAGACGGATTCACTCATAAAAAGAGTCACTTGGCCCCGCAAGGCATACGTTCCCGGCCTCTGCTATATAGTCACAAAAAGATTGTTTGCTATGTATGTACTACACACCTGACAGGTTTTGCAGCAAAATGACATAAGCGGAGACAGTTTAATGCTGTTTATTCACGCCGCAGGTCTCTTTTAGGAACCGTCCATAAATGTCTGAATATGGTGTGATCTGTAGGAAAAAAATACTTAATCATAATAAATACATTTTAAAAGTATCTATTGTTAATTCAAATCTTAAATGCTGCTGCAAGGCTTTTAACTAAGACATTACCTCGATTTTAGCTAACCTGCAATGGCTCCCTGTTAGCTTAAGATGTAATTTGAAGGTTTTGTTGGTATTATACAAATTCATGCATGGACTTGCTCCCTAATATCTTTCAGATTTAATTTCACCCTATGTTCCGCTCCAGAGCCTTTGTTCTGAAAATGCTGGTCTAGTGATCCCAAGAGCCAAGAAGAGATACGCAGGTTTAAGAGCGTTTACCATTCGGGCCCTGGTGCTGCGGAATGCTATTGCAAACTACAGATTACACCATCTCATACACCAGGGCCTTGATGTCTGGTCAGCAAATCCACGAGTCCTGTTATCAAAATTTCCTAGACAACATATTATGCATTCTGAACAGCCTACCCTGACATTGAACTAAAGCCCAGTCAGTGAATATCTTTATTGCATTAAACTGAGTCAATCGTATAAAATCCTTTATAGTCAAATTTATAAAATCCTTTACCATGCACCAACTTCTATATAGCTGGTTCTATGTTTCTTTTATCTTATTCTTCTCTATTACAGTAATCCCTCGGTTATCGCGGTTATTGGGGACCAACACCACAAAAGTGAAAATCTGTGAAGTAGCGACGCCCCTTCAAAATTGCTAAAAAAAAAAAAAAAAAAAAGATACTTTTTTTTAAATTTATTTCATTTTATTATTATTATTATTTAGACCTGGTTAATTGGGGACCAAAACCACCCGTGAAAAGTGAAAATCCGCAAAGTAGTGACGCCCCTTCAAAAATCCTTAAAAATAATAAAAATATTATTATTATTTTATTTTATTATTATTAATTTTTAGACCTGGTTAATGGGGACCAAAACCACCCGCGAAAAGTGAAAATCCACGAAGTAGCGACGCCCCTTCAAAAATCCTTAAATAATAAAAATATTATTATTATTTTATTTTATTATTATTAATTTTTAGACCCGGTTAATGGGGACCAAAACCACCTGCCAAAAGTGAAAATCAGCGAAGTAGCGACGCCCCTTCAAAAATGCTTAAAAAAATAAAAATTATTATTATAATTATTAGTATCATTATTATTTTTTTTTTTGGGATTATTATTTTTTAGACCCGGTTAATGGGGACCAAAACCACCCGCCAAACATGAAAATCTGCGAAGTAGCGACACCCCTTCAAAAATGCTAAAAAAAACAAAAACACTTTTTTAAAAAAATATATTATTTTATTTTATTATTATTATTTTTTAGACCCGCGAAGCTCAGAACCCGCGAACGTGTAACCGCGAAGTAGCGAGGTCCCACTGTACATGTTTATCCTGGAGTGCCATGTCTCATCTCGTTGTTAGCAATGACAACAAATACAATTCTAATTCTAAAATAACGACTGCCTCGGATTTGTCCGTCTACCTGGGAAACCAAAAATCGGGAAAAGTTTTCTCTACAAACGCGGGAAATTTTTTCCAAGTTCAGGAAGTCAACAAACCGCTACTAGTCGTCACGCTAGTTCGGGATCTCGGGCTGTGCAACAAACATGGACGCTGTTCAGCGATCGAAATCTGATATTTACACTGGGTAAGTAAGATTAAAAACAATATTTGGAAACAACTGAAAAAACACGTCGCCAAGTGGCAGGATTCTGTCATTTGGAGACAAATGGACCTAAAGACGATCTCTTTTTGAGAGTCACAAATTCTTAGTCTTCTTGATAAGTCTTTATCTGTGCAGCAGCACGACGAAAAGGGAAGACTACCTGCAGTGGCCTGAGTACTTTATGGCTGTGGCGTTTTTGTCTGCTCAGAGGAGCAAAGACCCAAACTCACAGGTGTGTATCCAATCTTTTGTCTACTCGTTTTAAAATATATTTCAGGAAGGCTTTTTTACATTTCGGACTGCAAAGGTTGTTGAGCAGTGTTCCCTCTAAGCTGCGCGCGTGCGCAATTGCGCACTGCTCGCACATTCTCAGCGCACAAGAAAATCTAGCCAGCGCACAAAAATGAGGGCTCAAAACTACTAATTAAGAAGCGACTTAAGTCAAAGTTACAGTGCATGAAGGTAAAAATACACGGTTTCCCCTGACGTTGTGTCCTAAATGCCGTATTTTGAAGTCGAGTCGAAGTAGAACGAAGTTGAGTAAAGTTAGTAGAGTTTGTCGAGTACCGGCTTCTTCGGCTCGGCTCACTAAAAGGATCCGGCTCTTTCGGGTCCTAAACGGCTCTTTGGGTTGTTTTTGCTTCTTTAATCCCAACCTGACCAAATATTATGTAATTATGCACAAAATGACTTAAAGGAAGGGGGGAATAGAACAAAAAAGAAAAAAAACACCAAAATGAAAAAGTAGTGAAAATCTGAGAAAAAAGAAACAAAAGAAAGAGCAAAAAGAAGGAAAAATTTAGAAAAAAGACAGAAAAAAAGAAAAGAAAGAAATGTAGGAAAAAAAGTAAATAGAGAAAAAAGTAACAGCTCGGAAACAATAAACACAATGAGATTTTTTTTAAAAGAATTTTTAAAAAAAAAGTAGAAAAAAACACGGAAAAAAAGAAGAAAAAGTTTGTTTTGCATTCAAATAATTTCCAATTATATCAAGTGAACCTTGTTGCCAACATTGTACTTCCACTAAAAAATGTGATTAAGTACAGTTCTTGCAACCGACTAAATAAGCCCCCAAAAATGTTAATATTATGCGACAAAATATATCAGGAAATAAAAAATGGATATCTTGTGAAAGAATTGTAAGAACAAAGGACGTTTGTAAGCTGTACAACCTTTGCAATAGTACATGAGTCAATTCATTCAAAAGAAAAAAATCATTTTGCATTGCCGGAAACTCGGCAAAATGTAACTTGATGTCAAGTTTTGGACATGTTTGATAATGGATTATCTTGCCACACTTGGTATTGCTGTTGCTCATTGTTGTTTCAAGCGTTGCTCACCGACTTTGTGTGAACGCCCAGACCCATAAGGAAAATTACAGGGAAAATTGTTGTTGAGTAATGAGCATGCGCGCATTTTAAAACCACCAGGGGCGCATTCCTCGAGTGAAGGCATACTGAAACGTTATAAATCAGTGAAGCCCTGCAGGGACATGCCTCACACACTCACACGTATGGGCTTCAAGATGAATCATTTCCTCAATTACGCCATCATGTGGACAGGAAAGTGTGTAACATGCCAAGGATCCACATTCAGGCTGGACTGGATGATGAGGCTTTCATTTTAGTTACGTTAGCAGCGCGCTGGAGACTGCTCTAAACATATCAAACAAATAGATTTCTTTTCAGTTACAATACAATACAGTTCAGAAAATCAACCATGACATTTTGACATACATTTTAACAAGATACTTTTAACAAGTGATCGTATAGTGGTTTTAAATTTTACAATGAATTCAACTTGACATACCGTCAAATCCGGACTATAGAGCGCACCTGATTATAAGCCGCACCCACCACTTTTTAAGTGATTTTCCCCTTTTGTACTTACACAAGCCGCACCTGTGTATAAGCCGCGTGCGCCCGCATTAAAACTTGTGACACGATCACAAGTTTAACCCAGACCAGACGATTGTGATTTTGTAGAGGTTTATTGTTCTATATTCTTTATCAATTATCATTATCCGTTATCGGTCAAACCATAATACACTACAAAGCCAATAGGCCGAGACACTTGCTCAAGGTCCTAGCCTCCTACCGACACAATCCAAAAGTCAATAGTACACAATCCTAGAACTACAGTCGTCATCATGAATGGAAAATTATACCCGTAATTAACGTATGATGCAGACTTGTAAAGTCCGGATCCCGTTGAAAGTAATCCAAGGAAACAAAATGTATATTTCCAAAGTTAAGGGTGGGAAAAATATATATCCACTATTGTCCGCTGCGACAACACAGATCTACCGGTAACTCCGCTTTACCCCACTTCCCATCAGCCCGCGTTTGCTTCGCCCCTTCTTTTTGATTTGCCCGTAGAACACCTAACAGAATAAATCTCTAAAATAAATACATTACAAAAATATACAGTTGCAAAAACATATTATACATGGTTACACATATTTACGAAGAAATACTCTTTTGGTTTGAACAAATTTATTGACACTAATAACAGCAAATAAACACCGAGAGAGTTTTCAAAGCTTTAATAATAATAATAATATAACTTTCATCCCAAACCGTGCCTTTGAAAGGTACCAACACACTAGTAGGATCACGCTCGCAATGCATCAAACGTGCCTGTCAATAAAAAAGCATCCCGTAATTGTGAAATTCACGGTGGATCGTCCTCAACTTCCTCCTTATATCTATCGCCATCAAAAGCGTCTTCCTCATTATCGGAACGTACCTTTCCGTTACAGACAATGTGCGCTTAAACTTAGAGGTTGCAGTCTTTCTTGGCGCACATATTCTACTGGTCTTAATCTTACCTTTTATACTCCAGCGCCGCTGGTGGCCATTAGAAAAATTACACAAATTGGCCGCTTCACTGAATAAGCCGCAGGGCTGAAAAATTGGGGAAAAAAGTAGCGGCTTATAGTACGGAATTTACGGTATTTTTAATCTGAATTTTAACCAACATCATCCTTTTTATACATTTATGAAAACAGAAATAATTACAATAACGAGTATAAAAAAACGGGAACAATTTACCTGCAATGTGCGACACAATAAACACACACCATGTGGTTAGCACCTCCGCTGGTTCTCAACATCTATGAGGGGAATTGGCATATCAGTAGAGTACAACATACAGCAAAACTATCGTTAATAACGACAGGAACAAAGCGAAAATAAATCCAAACAGCTTGACAATATCAATTACCGTATTTTCCGCACTATAAGGCGCACCTAAAAGTCTTAATTTTTTTCAAAAGCTGACCATGCGCCTTACAATACAGTGCGCCTTATATATGGCTCAATATTAAATTCGCAAGGTCTCGCAACTTACGCAACAGCCGTCGACTCGATTTTCCCCCGAACGTGGAGTAGTCCGCGGTGTATGCTGGGATTTATATACCGGCGTTTCATTGGCTAACCAATGTGTCAATCATCATTTGAATCGATCGCTATTGGCTAAAGTTATTCGGAGCCTCGGATTGGCTAGAGGGCCAAAACAAACCCTGCAATTGGCCGAAAAAGATGACTGAATAGCTAGCTTGCTAAACAACGCCATAAAGAAACATGTTTCATCAGTCTGTATCTGTAGATATTTTACTCTCCTGGATTTACTTCACTCACGGTTGTAAGAAGACCATGATTGCGTATCATTATTGAACGTGAGAACTTAGGTGAGCTATGCGGCTTTATATTTTCCCGGTATCTTGTTTTAGAACGATCTTGATGTTGCTGTGATGAGTTGAGTGAATTAAACTCTAAAAGTGTTTATTGTCATATGCACAGTAAAGTTGCGAGCGAAAAAGAAAATAGAAACTAAGGAATGGTTGGCATTTCTTGAATTCCAAGACTTTAACCTTCCGAATGATATTTGAAATGACGCATTTAAGTGACATCGTACGGACACCGCATCCGCACGTGTCTACCACCCGTATTTGCTTCTTTGCAAGCTTTGGGAATGTTAGGGGGGCAATAAGTTGGACTGAACCATCCGACTGTTTTGTCGACGTTCCCATTGTAGCGCCTTATAATCCGGTGCGCCTTATCTATGGAAGATATAGGAACAAAAACTATTTTTTGGGGGTGCGCCCTATAGTGCGGAAAATACGGTACATTCTTGTGTATGTTGCAAGATTTGTCAATTGTGGTTTTAATGTTGTCAATTAACTTTTTGCGGAGCACCAAAAGATATTAGCTTACCGTTAGCAGCGCGCTGGAGACTGCTAACAACGGTCATAAAATCACAGGCTAAACTAAACCTTACCCCCCACCAGCAGGTGGCACTGTTGGCCTCGTCATTGCAGGACACTTATACACGAACTATACAAGCATATTTCAGCAGGAATTTCAACAAAACAAAAGATATTATTACACTCATGACACATGAATGATCAGCTTTTCTGCAGGGCTTTTTAAGTCGAGACTTCCCAAAGCGCTTTACAGTGTGCTTCACATTTCCCAATAGCGGCCGTGCAGCCATGTAAGGCGCTAACCTGCTTATTGGGGGTATTAGGGGTTCAGTGTCTTACCCAAGGACACTTCGTCATGTAACACAGAGGAGCCGGGATTCGAACTGCGATCTCTTGATCCCAAGACGAGCGCTCCACCTCCTGAGCCACTGCCGCCCCCCCACATAGATGGAACATCGTAGAAAACCTAATGGGTTCAATTCCGTACTCATAGGGCATAGTTTTCACCAATGTTCCTTGTAATTTTCCTTACGGGTCTGAGCGTTCACACAAAGTCGGTGAGCAACGCAGTTTCCGGCAATGCAAAATGATTTTTCTCTTTTGACTGAATTGACTCATGAACTATTGCAAAGGTTGTACGGCCTAAAAACGTTGTTTGTTTTTACAATTCTTTCACAAAATTTCCATTTCTTTTTATTTCCTGATATATTTTGTCGCATAATATTAACATTTTTGGGGGCTTATTTAGTCGGTTGCAAGATACAGAACTGTACTTAGTCACATTTTTAGTGGAAGTACAATATTGGCAACAAGATTGACTTGATACAATTGGAAATTATTTGAATGCAACACAAACTTTTTCTTCCTTTTTCCGTGTTTTTTTTTCTACTTTTTTTTAAACTCTTTTAGAAAAAAATCTCATTGTGTTTATTTTTTCCGAGCTGTTACTTTTTTCTTTTTGTTCTCTATTTAGGCTTTTTTCTAAATGTGTCCTTTTTTTCTCAGCTATTCACTTTTTCAATTCGGTATTTTTTTTCTTTTTGTTCTATTCCCCCCTTCCTTTAAGTCATTTTGTGCATAATTGTACATAATATTTGGTCATGTTGGGATTAAAGAAGCAAAAACAACCTGAAGAGCCATTTAGGACGCGAAAGAGCCGGTTCCTTTTAGTGAGCCGAGCCGAAGAAGCCGGTTCTTGACAAACTCTATTAACTTTACTCAACTTCGTTCTCCTTCGACTCGACTTCAAAATACAGCATTTAGGACACAACGTCGGGGGAAACCGTGTATTTTTACCTTCATGCACTGTAACTTTGACTTATTACATTTTCAGTGGAAATACAATATTGGCAACAAGATTGACTTGATACAATTGGAAATTATTTGAATGCAACACAAACTTTTTCTTCTTAAATTCCTTTGAAAAAAAAATCTCAATGTGTTTATTTTTTCTGAGCTGTTACTTTTTTCTTTTTGTTCTCTAGGCTTTTTTCCTACATTTCTTTCTTTTCTTCTGGCTTTTTTCTAATTTTTTCCTTCTTTTTTTCTCAGCTTTTCACTACTTTTTCATTTTGGTATTTTTTTTCTTTTTTGTTCTATTCCCCCCTTCCTTCAACTCATTTTGTGCACAATTTTACTTAATATTTGGTCATGTTGGGATCAAAGAAGCAAAAACAACCTGAAGAGCCGTTTAGGACCCTTTTTAGTGAGCCGAGCCGAAGAAGCCGGTTCTCGACATACTCTTCTAACTTTACTCCGTTCGACTTAAAAATACCGCATTTAGGACACAACGTCAGGGGAACCCGTGTATTTTGACCTTCATGCACTGTAAATTTGACTTAAGTCGCTTCTTAATTAGTCATTTTGAGCCCTGATTTTTGTGCGCTGGTTAGATTTTCTTGTGCGCCGAGAATGTGCGAGCAGTGCGCAATTGCGCCCGCGCGCAGCTTAGAGGGAACACTGGTTCTCACTCCAGTTTACAGTTAAGGTGTCACACCAATAGACTCCATTTTAGCTGTACGTTGCTAAATAATGCTTTATATGGAAGCTCATTAAACAATCTATGTTCACTGTTGAGACACTTTATGACAAAAGCCCACATAACTAATTAAACAACCCGAAGGTAGGTGGGATCAAACCATATGATGCTGAGGGGGTAAGCACTATATATTGAAGGAGAAAAGGCCGCATGTTCTTTTCCAAGACCAGACCGAGTATTCGGACTTTGGAAAAAAACAGAGCTGGGGATAAGCAATGCAGTTGAGGACATTTATGACAAAGTATCAAATGCTGTCACAGTCTTGTTCTGCGGAGACTGAGGAGATCATTTCTTCTTCATGCCATGAGGCTCTTCAACTCCACCCGGGGGAGTAAACGCCCACATTAAACCCCACATTTGCATATTACCTTATTTTTATTACAGTGTGTAATTTCTGTAGCACTATTTACCGGAAATTCCGGACTATAAGCCGCTACTTTTTTCCCCAAAACTTTCAACCCTGCGGCTTATTCAGTGATGCGGCCAATTTATGTCATTTTTCCAACGGCCGCCACCGGCGCTCGAGTACAAAAGGTAAGATTTAGACTGCAACTTCTTAACTTTTGCACAAATTAAATCAGCGTAGACAAACAGAGCTACCGCACGTAAACTTTACTTTGCGAGCGTGTCGCTAGCGTGTTTTGGAATAAGGGAGCTATGATGACGCCTACATGACAAAGTCTCTTTCCCATACTGAAGGAAGACGATTTTGATGACGTCAGTTATAAGGAGGAAGATAAGGACGGTTTACCGTGCGTATTGCAAGTATGGTATGTTTTTTTAACAGAGCTGTTTACTGTGTTGAGAGCGTGTTGCTTGTAGCGTTTTGCTACCCTTCACAGGCACGGTTTGGGATGAAAGTTATAATATTATTATTATTAAAGCTTTGAAAACTCTCTCGGTGTACCGTCTTTCTTTGTAAATATGTGTAACCATGTATTATATGTATTTGCAACTGTATATTTTTGTAATGTATTTATTTTAGAAACTTATTCTGATATGTTTTGTACGAGCAAATGAGAAAGAAGGGGCGGGGCAAACGCGGTCTGACGGGAAGTGGAGTAAAGGTGAGACGTGTTTGTGGACGCGGCGGACAATAGTGGATATATATTTTTCCCACCCTTACCTTTGGAAATATACACTTTTTTTTTCTTGGATTACTTTCAACGGGACCTGGACTCTGCAGGTCTGCATCAAACCTTAACTACCGGTATCATTTTCCATTCATTTTGCCGGCTGTGTTTTTTGGACTTTATCGGGTATGGGTTAATTTCGTGTTTGTATTGCGTTTTTTCAATGTGGCCGCATGCGGCTAATATACAGGTGCGGCATGTGTATGTACAAAATCGGTTTTCCTCCCGAAATGTGGTGGGTGCGGCTTATAACCAGGTGCGCTCTATAGTCCGGAATTTACGGTAGATACTCTATAGCAAAACGTTACATTGGGTATTTTTGTATTCTATATCTTTAGTTTATTATATTGTTTTTCAACACAAGGATAATGCTGGAAGTGTGAATTTCCCCACAAGGATGAATAAAGTATCTATCTATCCATTCATCTATCCCTATCTAAAGACAAAATCAGAGTACACTCTGGTCCAGTCGATGGGAAGCGCGTCTCCCACCAAGAAAGGCATCGGAATGTTTCAGCCCCACTCCACTCCTATAGGAGAAAGGTGTGGATTATGCAAAACGTAAAAATGAAACGAACATGCTCACCTGGGAACTCGCATTACAAGATAAAAGAAAGGATCTCAATGGACAAGAGACTTTTGTTAAATCTGCACACTGCTGGATTTTGAAGGTTGCATGATAAGGGTGGAAGACCATTGCTGGGAAAGTACTGATACGAAAGGATACAGCAAGTAAATACTTCACTCAAATATGAGGATGAACATAAGTGCATTTATAACAACTAAAATGAATAATGCCATGATCAAATACTAAAAGTTATATTGCTGGAAAACTCATGTTATGGTGACAACTTACTCGGTGACCTGTTTTGATAATCTGACATATGCAGTGGAACCTCAGTTTTTGAACGCCTCTCAGTTCGAACAAATCGGAGTCCGACCAAAAATTCGGAGAAATTCTTGCTTCGCTGTTCGGTCAGAAAAATCGGAGATCGAACGCCGGTAATGCGTGAGTGCGTACGCTAGGGTGCGATGCTGAGCGGCGTACGGGTGGAGATCGCTCTTTTCGTGACCGACTGTTATCGCGTGCGGACGTGCTTCGGTTTGCTTTCGCTTTTAATATGGGTGTACCAAGTGTTATAGCCCCTAATTATGCCTCCGAATAAAGTCAGGCTAAGCAGCAAAGTTGCTACAGGTGAAAAAAGAAAAGTAGTGCGTACAACTATTGCATTTAAGAAAGAAATAATAGCAAAATATGAAGGAGATGTGCAAGTGTCTGATCTTGCCTGCGCCTTCTGCTGACCACCACAAAGGTAAAAAATCCTATTCATAATTCTTTTCTTTATCCTTTTTTTTTAATTTTTACGCGTCCATGTTAGCGTAATCTTTCGTACGGAAGATTACGATAACGCGAACGTACGATTAGCCTGGGTTAGCTTTGAGTTTACGTTAAACATTCAAGCTAAACATTCAGGGTGTTAGAACGGAGCCCAACATTCAGGGTGTTGGAACGCAGCCCCCTTTCCAATGAACCACTCACCACTTGTTGTGGGGACCCGGGTGCTAAATGACTTAAACGACCTGATTTTTTTATTTTTACGCGTTCATGTTAGCGTAATCTTTCGTACGGAAAGCGGACGTACGATTAGCCTGGGTTAGCTTTATGTTTACGTTAAACATTCAAGGTAAACATTCAGGGTGTTGGAACGGATTAAAACGATTTACTACTTACTTTTAATGGGAAAAACGATTTCAGTGATCGAACAAATCGGTTTTCGAACAGGGTTCTGGAACGGATTATGGTCAAGAACCGAGGTTCCACTGTATATGTGTATATAATACATACTAAATAAAATTCTAGAAGACCGAAAAAGACATGGGCTGACACCATAAAGGAATCAACTAGTGCCAAGTTTGCCATGACCCAAGAACAGGCCAGGGACCGTCAACAGTAGGGAAGGCTGTCCAGAGTTGCATCCTCATTGGACCCATGCGATTAAGGGATCCGTAAACCGCGATAACAATCTATTTTGTATTCAGAGTAGGAATTACACCCAATTTCTTTTATTGCACGCACCAATACATTATTCCGTCCGCATGATTGTGTTTTCGAGGAACTGATTCGTTTTGAAGCCTCTGTGTGTTTCCTGCAGGGCTTCACTGCTTTATAGGGCTTCATTTTGCCATCGCTACATCAATGTATACCAAGTAGCATCGTTTCTCAACTTTTTGAATTGTTTTTGTTTGATCATTTGAAGTCTGATCAGTTATTTTCTTGTCCGCAGGTGGGGGCCTGTATAGTGAATCAAGAGAACAAGATTGTAGGGATCGGCTACAACGGGATGCCTAACGGCTGTGATGACGACAAGTTACCCTGGGCTCGGTCCGCAGATGACCGTCTGGATACTAAATATCCATACGGTGAGAAGGTTTCTTTAAGAAAAGTATGCTGGTCTTCATGACAATAGAAAGCACATGACTGTTCCATCTGGTCACCTATAGTTATACAGCACTTTCAACTTGAAAGCTGGGACAACGGAAGCAATTTTACCACCGAAATTTGGGCTGCGCTCGGGTTTAAAATGTCAATTATTAAGAGCCATCCTTAGTGGAGGATCTGCACAGCATTGCATTTACTTTTACTTGTGTACCGTATTTTCCGCACTATAAGGCGCACCGGGTTATAGGGCGCACCCCCAAAAAACGGTTTTTGGTCGTCTATTTTCCATACATAAGGCGCACCGGATTATAAGGCGCTACAATGGGATTGTCGAGAAAACAGTCAGATAGTTCAGTCCAACTTATTACCCCCTTAACATTCCCAAAGCTTGCAAAGAAGCAAATACGTGTCTCAGAATTTTATTGTGGCGGGAAACGGGGTTCTTTACTGTGCATATGACAATAAACACTTTGAATTGAATTGAGTTTAAAAATAGACTCATCACAGAAACATCAAGATCGTTTTAAAACAAGATACCGGGAAAATATAAAGCCGCATAGCTCACCTAAGTTCTCTTGCAGCCATCACGTTCAATAACGATACGTAACCATGGTCTTCTTACAACCGTGAGTGTAGTAAATCCAGGAGAGTCAAATATTTACAAATACAGAATAGTAAAAAATGTTTTCTCGATGTCGTAGTGCAACCCAACGTGTGATTCACATTCACCTTTATCGGCCAATTGCAGGCTTTGTTTCGCCCCTTTAGCCTATGCGAGCCTGTAAATGATCAAAAGGATCCGCCCCCTTTACCTCCGAATAACTTTAGCGAATAGTGACTGATTCAAATGATGATTGACACATTGGTTAGGAAATGAAACGCCGGTATATAAATCCCAGCATAAACCGCGGACGACTTCGCCTTCGGGGGAAAATCTAGTCGGCGGCTGCTCGCTTTAGTTGCAAGACGTTGCGACTTAATATTGATCCATATATAAGGCGCACTGTATTATAAGGTGCATGGTCAGCTTTTGACAAAAATAAAGGCTTTTAGGTGCGCCTTATAGTGCGGAAAATACGGTAATAGAGATTCAAAGATTCCCAAAACGTACTCAAGTAAATGTACTCCTTTACTACCCACCTCTGCTTTCAAGACAATTCTATTTCATTCTAAATCGTAAAAGGTGCTCCTTCACCATTATATGGAAGTGAACAATATTTTAAATCCACTTGTGAACGGTATCAATGTTCATTTTTTTTTCTCCCGCAGTGTGTCATGCAGAGCTAAATGCCATCATGAACAAGAACAGTGCCGACGTGAAGGGCTGCACAATGTATGTCGCACTGTTCCCCTGTAACGAGTGCGCCAAACTCATCATCCAAGCAGGTTGGGATCCCATAAATACACACTTCTCCTGTTATTATTATCAGCAGTTGAATGAGTCTGTTCATTTGTACCGTATTTTCTAGACAATAAGTCGCTCTGGAGTATAAGTCGCACAGCCCGAAAATGGATAATTTTATTTTCTCTATCTACCCTGGTCATATCCCTCGAGAGGGGTGACCGACAGCCAGTGTTCCCTGTAAGCTGCGCGTGTGCGCAATTGCGCACTGCTCGCACATTCTCGGCGCACAAGAAAATCGAGCCAGCGCACAAAAATGAGGGCTCAAAATGACTAATTAAGAAGCGACTTAAGTGAAAGTTGCAGTGCATGAAGGTAAAAATACACGGGTTCCCCTGACATAAAGAATGAGTTTGGAGCTAAGCAAAAGCAGCGCCATAAAGATCAACAAAGTCGCATTATAGCTTTTGAAGTTAAAAACGTTAAAATTTTAACCCACTACAACTGAATTTGATGACCAGTTCCAAAGCCATTTTCAAGACGTATCTTTCAAGAGAAGCAAGATCGCATTAGGAGGTACAACTTTCAGGACAATCAATTTTGAAATCTGTTATTTGTTAATGTTTGCATTATTATGATATTATTATGATACATTTGCAGACTCATTTTTATTGATATTTAAATGCTCTGGAAAATAGACTAAGGCAATGTGACTCAAAAATCCTGGAATTTGAATGGATAGTTATTCAAGCCGGACTAAGTAGGACATCACTGAAGGCCTAGGTATGAAATGCACAGCGCGCCACTGCCATCCTCCAATATATTCAAGGAGCTGATCTTTCTTGTACCGTAAATTCCAGACTATAGAGCGCACCTGATTATAAGCCGAATTTAAAAAAAAGTAGAAAAAAAACACTGAAAAAGTAAGAAAAAGTTTGTGTTGCATTCAAATAATTTCCAATTGCAACTTTCACTAAAAAATGTGACTAAGTACAGTTCTGTATCTTGCAACCGACTAAATAAGCCCCCAAAAATGTTAATATTATGCGACAAAATATATCAGGAAACAAAAAGAAATGGATATCTAAATAATTTTGCGTTGCCGGAAACTCAGCAAAATGTAACTTGATGTCAAGTTTTGGACATGTTTGATAATGAATTATCTTGCCACACTTGGGATTGCTGTTGCTCACTGTTGTTTCAAGCATTGCTCACCGACTTTGTGTGAACGCTCAGACCCGTAAGGAAAATTACAGGGAACATTCCCGACAGCAAGACAAAAACATACACAAAAACAAAGATATTAAAAAACAACCAAAAATTATTCCTGTGGTGAGGGCCCCTCTCCCTCTGGTAGAGGGAGCGAAAGGACTGGGGATCCTCTCCTCTCAATCTCTACTCCCAAAGAGAGAACGCTCCCCTTGAAGTTATAGCTCTCCGCCACTACATGGCAGTGTTTCCATATCAATGCCAATGAGGGGAATTGAGGCATAAATCAAGCCAAGAAAGTCCGAGAAGATTTTCTTATATTTAGTCTACATTATATACGTGTAACTGTCATGCTTTTGACTTCAATAACTAATACAAATTCATTCAATACGTGGGCTCAGCAACCAGGAGAGATCCGGCCATCTCTGTCTGTCCCTCACCCCCTCATACACCCCCCTACGGAGGAAAACAAAGCCTGCAACAAGGACAGTACAAACATCTTCTTTGTTCCTTATCTTCTTTGTTTTCTTTATCCTCACTGTAAAATGTGGAACTGGAGTGCCACGTCCAATATATTCAACCTATGTTGTAACAATGACAATAAAGGTCTATTCTATTCTAACTCTGTGTTAGTTTACATAAACAAGGAGACCCATTTATTTTACCTGCCATTCGATTACGTTTAGTTACATTACATAATGGTCTACGAACAGACTGAGGAGATCATTTCTTCCTCATGCCATGAGGCTCTTTAACTCCACCCGGGGGAGTAAAAGCCCACATGAAACCCCACCCCCTCATTAGCATTTTACCCTATTTTATTAGTGTGTATATTCCGTAGCACTATTTAAATCCTCTATATCAACACGTTATATTGGGTATTTTTGTATTCTATTTCTTTTATTTTATTATTTTATTTTTCAACACAAGGAAACTGCTGAAAGTGTGAATTTCCCTACGGGGATGAATAAAGTATCTATCTGTCTGTCCGTCTCTCTACCACTCTTTCTATCTATCTCTATCCATCTCTATCTATCTCTATCTATCTCTATTTGTCTATCTATCTCTCTATCTATCTTGCTCTATCTATCTTGCTCTATCTATATCTCTATCTATCTCTATCAATCTCTATCCATCTCGATTTGTCTATCTATCTCTCTATCTCTATCTATCTAGCTTGCTCTATCTATTGCTCCATCTCTATTTGTCTCTCTCTCTCTATCTATCTATATCTATCTTGCTCTCTCTATATCTCTATCTATCTCTATCTCTTCTATATCTATCTCGATCTATCTATCTATCAAGTCAAGTCAAGTCATTTTTATTTGTATAGCCCTAAATCACGAAGAGTCTCAAAGGGCTTCACAGATTATTACACTATATTACACAGACTATTTTTCAGCTGACCAGAAGAGTAGGTTATTCATATGCAATGGAGTTTTAAGTTTAGATTTAAACATTTCCACGGAGGTTGCAGATCGGATCTCAGGGGGAAGGGCATTCCTCAGTGAATTCAACTTCCTAAATCCCTGTAAATATGCTTTATTTTATGTAATAAATATGCTTTATAAAGCTGTATTTTTTAAATAATACGATAAAAACTGTATACTTCGTTTATGTGTGCATTTATCTATGTATTAAAAGATGAAAGAAGTGCTAAATTCAAAGACTATGAGGGGAATCTCTGCTCTATGATGTCTTAAAGATGCTGTGATACAGTTTATCAACTATCTATCTATCTCTACCTCTCTTTCTATCTATCTCTATCCATCTCTCTATCTCTCTATCTCTATTTGTCTATCTATCTCTCTATCTCTATCTATCTATCTTGCTCTATCTCTATCCATCTCTATTTGTCTATCTATCTATATCTATCTTGCTCTATCTATATCTCTATCTATCTATTTCTATCTATCTATATATCTCTCTATATCTCTATCTATCTCTATCTATTTTTCTATCTCTCTAGCTATCTCTATCTCTTCTATATCTATCTCGATCTATGTATCTCTATCAACTATCTATCTCTTTCTATCTATCTATCTATCTATCTATCTCTCTATCTATCTATATCCAAAATTTACATCGGACCCTTTGAGGACTGGCATTTTCCTGATGTGGCCCTCTGTTCAAATGAGTTTGACACCCCAGCAGGTTCCTGGACTGTGTCTCCAGAAAAAGCTGACAGCTTACACGACATCACTGGAGTATTCAAAGACCTCCAAATAAAAACAGCTTTTAGTTAGATTTGAAATACTGACCACCGAGCGATAACTTGTCTTACAAACCCTTATCTTTCAAGAACAAATGAATAATTTTTCACATATTTATTGTAATCAATCACAATTAACTTCTGTCCAGGAATTAAAGCCGTGGTCTATCTTTCTGATAAATACCATGACACACTTGAGATGACTGCCTCGAGAAGACTACTGAACATGGCCGGAGTGGAGATCCAGTGAGTAACTGTTCCAAGCAGTGTTCCCTCTAAGCTGCGTGCGTGCGCAATTGCGCACTGCTCGCATATTTTCGGCGCACAAGAAAATCTAGCCGGCGCACAAAAATCAGGGCTCAAAATTACTAAATAGAAAGCGACTTAAGTCAAAGATACAGTGCATGAAGGTCAAAATACACGGGTTCCCCTGACGTTGTGTCCTAAATGCGGTATTTTGAAGTCGAGTCGAAGTAGAACGAAGTTGAGTAAAGTTAGTAGAGTTGTTCGAGAACCGGCTTCTTCGGCTCAGCTCACTAAAAGGAACCGGCTCTTTCGGGTCCTAAACGGCTCTTCAGCTTGTTTCTGCTTCTTTAATCCCAACATGACCAAATATTATGTAAAACTATGCACAAAATGACTTAAAATAAGGTGAAATAGAACAAAAAAGAAAAAAATACCAAAATGAAAAAGTAGTGAAAAGCTGAGGGAAAAAAAGAAACAAAAGGAAGAGAAAAAAAGAAGGAAAAATTTAGAAAAAAGCCAGAAAAAAAGAAAAGAAAGAAACATAGGAAAAAAGTAAACACAGAACAAAAAGAAAAAAAGTAACAGCTCGGAAAAAATAAACACAATGAGATTTTTTTTAAAGGAATTTAAAAAAAAAGTAGAAAAAATAAGAAAAAGTTTGTGTTGCATTCAAATAATTATATCAAGTGAATCTTGTTGCCAACATTCTACTTCCACAAAAAAATGTGATTAAGTACAGTTCTGTACTAAATAAGCCCCCAAAAATGTTAATATTATGCGACAAAATATATCAGGAAATAAAAAAAAATGGATATCATGTGAAAGAATTGTAAGAACAAAGGACGTTTGTAAGCCGTACAACCTTTGCAATAGTACATGAGTCAATTCATTCAAAAGAGAAAAATCATTTTGCATTGCCGGAAACTCGGCAAAATGTAACTCAATGTCAAGTTTTGGACATGTTTGATAATTAATTATCTTGCCACACTTGGGATTACGGTGGCTCACTGTTGTTTCAAGCGTTGCTCACCGACTTAGTGTGAACGCTCAGACCTGGGGAAAATTACAGGGAACATTGGTTCCAAGCCTTTGACTTTATATTACTACTACGAATTAAGTAAGCGCATTTTTTAGTAATTTGGAGTTTAAGGGAAATACAAACTCTGAAAACAGACTAAACCAGGTTATTGGCCGCTGGTCCGGGTCAGTATAGTTCCTCTTAGGCTTTGCGTAAGCATATGCTGAAGGATTCGCCTAATGAATGACTAATTTTGGAAATTCAAGTGCTTCCTAACTGATGCAACAACGGCAAACCAAAGAATAATGAATGATAAATTAACAGAAGAGGAAAGGAATAGACAGAAACCTTGGGTTTTCATTACTGAAATCCTGAAACAAACTATGAAATCTAAAAAGGAATTGAAAGCAAAATCATTTGAGTAAAAAAGACTAGTGGTGGCTGGTGGGGGGTGCTGGGCACATTACTTTCTGGCGGCTTTCTTTGAAGTTGCGAGCTCTCACCGCTCTGACCAGCCTCCTGGGGGGTTGTCCAGACAACCTGGAGTGTCCTTTGTTTAACAAATGCGGCATAACATACTGTACCTCACACCCAGTTGCTACCTGATAATTCAAACACTGTAAATAATTGAATTAAAGCATAGTATGGGATTGAATGGCTAGGTCGGACATTGTGTTATCAGTTTTTTTGATATTGCAAAACAGAATAGTGACCCAACGTTGAATGGCATCTGGTGTTGACTAATGGAGCTGATCGGTAATGGCGTCTTGCTAAATGTGTCTGGTCTTGCACACTCCTTGCTCTCCACAGAAATGAATTGTGGGGTATCTGCGTCCGAGCTTTCACTGCTCTGACCAGCCTCCTGGGGGGTTGTCGAGACAACCTGGAATGTCCTCCTTTTACCGAATGCGGGATAACATACTGTACCTCACACCCTGTTGCTACCTGATAATTCAAACACTGTAAATACCGTAAATTCCGGACTATAGAGCGCACCTGATTATAAGCCGCACCCACCATTTTTCAGGTGATTTGCCACTTTTGTACTTACACATGCCGCACCCATGTAAAAGCCGCGTGCGCGGCATTAATACTTGAGGCACAACCACAAGCTTAACCCAGACCAGACTGTATGTTTCACGATTGTATCTTTTTTTTTTTTTTTTTTTTTGGTTTGAACAAATTTATTGACACTAAGAACAGAAAACAATCATGACAATCTCAACAGCAATTAAGCACATTCACAATATTATATTCCAATATTACGTTTTTAACAGCAAACACAAAGTGAGGTTTGAACAAACCTTCTCGAAAATCAAACATATTCACAATTTCATTATATAACATCTTTGTTAGTGTCAATAGATCCGTCCAGGCCAAAGTCGATTGTCCTCGGTCTGAACAAATCCACCTACATAGATAATACACAATTCCAGAACCCCTGCTTTTATCATAAATGGAAAATGAAACCCGTAATTAACGTATGATGCAGACTTGTAAAGTCCGGGTCCCGTTGAAAGTAATCCAAGGAAACAAAATATATATTTCCAAAGTTAAGGGTGGGAAAAATATATATCCACTATTGTCCGCTGCGACAACAGACAGATCTACCGGTAACTCAGCTTTGCCCTAATTCCCATCAGCCCGCGTTTGCTCCGCCCCTTCTTTTTGATTCGTCCGTAGAACACATAACAGAATAAATCTCTTAAATAAATGCATTACAAAAATATACAGTTGCCAATACATATTGGTCACAGAATAGTGACCCAACGTTGAATGGCACCTGGTGTTGACTAATGGAGCTGATCGGAAATGGCGTCTCGCTAAATGTGGCTGGTCTGCGCAGGCTTCATAGCTGGTGTGAAGAATAAAAAACAAGGGAAGCAAGTAAACTCCGAGCTTGCCGTTTTTCCGGTGGATTGTAGATGCTTGGACAAACGTGTCTGCTGGCACTGTTGATCGTGCTTTGTCAAAAACAGGCATCGTTTCCAAAGATAGAAAGATACTCTGAAATCAAAGAAAGTGAACCTGGTACGCCTGATGGGCTTACGGAACAGTAGTTCAGAAACTGAGGATGAAGACTTTGATAGGTTTAATTGATAAAGATTACAAGTAAAAAAAACAAAACTAAGTGAATTGTGGTTGTTATAACCGACTGTTTTGTTGACGTTCCAACCGTAGCGCCTTATAGTCTGGTGCGCCTTATGTATGGAAAATGTATGACAAAAAGGTATTTTTGGGGGGTGCGCCTTATAACCCGGTGCGCCTTATAATCGTGAAAATACAATACTAAGAGCTCGTCCTGCTGGCGGGACCAAACCCTATAGATGGGTTTTTTTTTTTCCTGGTAATTTTTTTATTCCCAAAAGATTTCCCCACAGGGCAGCATGGCGGCGCAGTGGTTAGCGCGTATGCCGCACAGTTCTATGGTCTTGGGAACCTCCTGTGTGGGTTCAAATCCAGCTACCGAACTTCCTGTGCGGAGTTTGTGTGTTCTCCCCATGCTTGCGTGGGTTTCCTCCGGGCACTCCGGTTTCCTCCCACATTCCAAAGACATGCATTTCAGGTGGATTGGCCGGTCAAAATTGTCCCTGACAAGTGAGTTGTCTGTCCCAGTGTGCCCTGCGATTGGATGGCAACCAGTTCAAGGTGTCCCCTGCCCACTGCCTGATGATTGCTGGGATGGGCTCCAGCACCCCCGCGACCCTACTGAGGATAAGCGGTGCAGCTAATGAGATGAGATTTCCCCACATTTTTTATATTCAAGCACGTTTTTCAAAATACATTCTATGATACCTTTATTTTTGCATTTTTTTTTTGAAAATCATTTTCTGTGTGCGGGTTCTTCTCAAGGTTTTTTAATTTTTCTGATGTTGAGATTTCTGAGTTTTTCCTTGCCCTCATGTCGATTTTAGATCAGGGGATGGTGTCATAATAGTCTGTAGTCTGCAATAGTCTTTGATCTGTGCAGCCATTTGAGAATCCTTGTGATTAAGGGCGTCACAAATACACATGACTTGACTGAGGTTTTTGAGTTTTTCCTTGCCCTCATGTAGGTCTGAGATCAGGGGATGTTGTCATAATAGTCTGTCGTTTGCGATAATGTGCAGCTCTTTAAGACTCCTTGTGATTAAGGGCGTCACAAATAAACATGACTATTTTCCGTTAAATTGTTTATGTATTGTTTTGTATAGTTAAATATAGTTCATTGTTGATTTTTTTTTAATTTTCATTGCACTTTTTTATGGTCTATTCTTTTTGTTCCTTTTAAATTTGGCAATTTTGGCCCTCCCTGGAAGCTACAACCCGCAAGTTAGATAGATAGATAGATACTTTATTCATCCCCGTAGGGAAATTCACACTTCCAGCAGTCTACCCCGTTGTTTCTTAACAGATGAACATGATGCCCTAGGGGTGCTTGTAGCGAAGTGGATGACGTCACGCCAGTCCAAAAATTCGACATCCCTGCGGCAGATGGAAAACTTTTCTTTGTGAAAATCCAGGGATACACCACCTCGTGTTAGCAGGTCCGCCTCCTCTCCGATTCCCCCCGGCTTTCGTGTCTCTGTTTAGCGGCGTTGAAGCCGGATTGCTCCGGGTAGCTCCGGGTGGCTACACGTTAGCGTCCGGGGTGCTAAACGTGAGCCACGTTTCCGCAAAACACAGCAACTGCGCTCCCTGTGCGCTTCGATGTTTTCCACCAGCACTCGATGATCTTATTTGGTCGTGAGTTCGCATTTACCATGATTACGGATGGTACCAAAGACTTATAACGCCGCTAGCCGCTTCGCTAGCTCCGGCTTTTCTTCCACGATAGGCCCCTTCATCACTCCGGCACGAGAATTCTTCAGGGCAAGGAGTTGAAATTCCTTAAATACACGCATTTCTTGTGCGTTAAAACCCATGTCCATAGGATAGAAGTAATCCATAGTGTAGTTGTCAAAACGGGAAGAAAAAACACCGAAGATAGGAGCAGACAATAAAACAATAGGGCAGCTGCTGGAAAAGGCAGCCGCTCGTGGCAGCGCCGCTTTGAAAGGTCTTTCATTATCTACTTTTATCGAAGCGCTTGAGTTCTAAGAAAGTAAAAAAATCCAGAGCAATGTTTAAATTCTTATCGTTAATTCTTAGTTTATTTGATGCCTTTTTTTGTACATACTGTATTTTCAATGTCCTCTTATCTTCCCGTTTTAGGCAATTCCAGCCGAAAAGGAGCAAGATTACCATTGATTTTAATTCCATAAACCAAACGAGCACCCTGGACAACATGAACAAGTGACAGAGCGGATCCCGAATCTCGGCCTGGAATATCAAAAGTAGAGATTGGCACTCCATTCCGAGGTCCACAAGATTTGAACTGTAGTATTTTGCATACTGGATACTCGGAAGGAACAGGTGATGTATTTCCTCTTTTTGACCTCCAGCTACAAGTCCTCATGTTTTTAGTTAAAATGGGTCATTTAAAATTGTACATATTTTTAATTCTTCATGTATTTATCGGAGTTTTCGTCCAATTATATTTCCAGGAGGTTTCGGTTTTGTTATTTTTATCTTAAACTGTCACATTTTATGATCAAGAATTGCATTTAAAGGAATTTGACTTTGAGCTTGGCTATCTTGTCAGTATCGGAGAGAGTTTGTCCACGGTGCATAATATCTCAAACTTTGTTTTTTTTTCGTAACACTTTAAGCTTATGGTTTTGGTTTTTTGTTGACCCAACAAGGACTGGTTTTGCCTGACCAAATTGCAGACATTTTTAATATTATCTTCAGGGTTGGGTAGGGTTATTTTAACTGGATTACTTTCAATTATTTTTGGATTACTCCAATACCAAAATTTTTAAACAAAGGACACTCCAGGTTGTCTGGACAACCCCCCAGGAGGCTGGTCAGAACGGTGAGAGCTTGGACGCAGACACCCCACAATTCGCAACTTCAAAGAAAGCCACCAGAAAAGAAATGTGCCCAAATATGCTAATAAAAGACAAAAGAAACTAAATATGAATAAAATGACTCAATTTTGTGCAGGCTTGGGGAGTAACGGAATACATGGAAGGGCAAAAATGATGTTGGCAAGCTGTTTGGATTTATTTTCATTTTGTTTCTGTCGCATTTATGTTAGTTTTGCCGGAGATCAAAGCCAGGAGAGGAAGCTTACCACATGTTGTGAGTCATAATTGTATTCCTATTTAGTTTCTTTTGTCTTTTATTATCATATTTGGTATTGGAGTAATCCAAAAGTAATTGAAAGTAATCCAGTTAAAGTAACCCTACCCAACCCTGATTATCTTTGTATTAAGAGTGACCGTTTGGATTTTTAGCTAGTCCTTCAAATAGTTCAGTATTGTCATCAGTACCAGAAAAAGCTTTCATACCTAAAAAAAAATTCAATATACAACTTCAATGCTCGAATAAAGAAAACGTGATTCATTCTTATTGCCGAGTATGTTTTGGGTGTCAAGTACTATATTGAAGAGTATTACTGGGCAGTGTTTTACCTGTGAAAAGTGATGGGTCCCGGGGACTCGCATGCTCAAATAGCAAATCAATGGGTCCCAACAGAGATCTAAGGGTCCCCAAAATTTTGTGTTATTGAGGTTGAAATTGTAAATCGGTGACAAATGTATAATAAAAATGTATATATTCATTCAGTTTTAATCATCAAATTATTAATTTTCTGCATCAAATTATTGTTGGTAATATACCGATTAAAGGGATAACCACAAACCTGTCTTTTTTTTCATTTTCTCCTTTTATACTTCCTTTTTTCTCAACTTTATACAACATAATCATTCGTAATATAATGCATCAAAGCAAGTGAGCCGTTTGAGAGCCGGCTCTCTTGAACGAGTTGAGCCGAAAAAGCCGGTTCTCTAAAAAGAGACGGTCTTTTCACCACACAACTCGAGATGGGCGTGCAGACGAAAACTCGAACCGCGAGACCAAAACAACAATGGCGGATCTGCCTCACGAAAAGTTTGGAGTGCGGTAAATCTTTGTTTAAAAACAAAACGTAATCGGGCAATAATGACAATTTTGTGTCAAAAAAGTTGCGTCCCGGGGACGCACGTTGATTTGAAACTATGCGTCCCGTCTAAGACGCAGGGACGCGGGCAAACACTGACTGGGTAATGGATTACAAGTACAATATACGGTATTTCCTCTGTTTTCCACAGTCATCTGTTCTATAACCATCTACGTTTAGTGAATTTCCGCTAAGTCAAAGTTTTTGCATCACTTAAAAACAGTCATAAAACAGTAGTGGTCCAAAGTTTCCATACACTTGTGAAGAACATAATATCATTGCTCTCTTGAGTTTCCAGTTATTTCTACTACTGACTTTTCTCTGATAGATTGGAACAGATGGGTCTTTGTCACAAAAAACATTCATGAGGTTTGTTTCTTTTATGACTTTTTTATGGTTTAGCAGAAAGTGATAAAAAAATCTGCTGGGTTAAAAATATACATACAGCAGCGCTAATATTTGGTAACATGTCCCTTGCCCATTTTTACTTGAATTAGCCGCTTTTGGTAGCCATCCACAAGCTTCTGAATGAATCTTTGACAGAATTGGTGCAGTTGAGTTACATTTGATGGTTTTCTGACATGGACTTGTTTCTTCAGCATTGTCCATAAGTTCTCGATGGGGTTTAGGTCAGGCCATTCTAGAACCTTAACCTAGCCGGATTTAGCCATTCCGTTACCAATTATGTTGTGTGTTTGGGGTCATTGTCCTGTTTGAACAACCAACTGCGCCCAAGACCCAATTTTCGGGCTGATGACTCTAGGTTCTTGGTTCATTATCCTATTTACTCTCTCTAAAGCACCAGTTCCATTGGCAGAAAAACAGCCCCACAGAAGAATACTACAACCACCATGCTTGACAGTAGGCATGGTGTACTTGGGGTTAAAGGCCTCACCTTTTCTCCTACAAACATATTGCTAGGCATTGTGGCCAAATAGCTCAATTTTTGTTTCGTCTGACCACCGAACCTTCCTCCAGAAGGTCTTATCTTTGTCCATGTGATCAGCAGCAAACTTCAGTCGAGCCTTAGGGTGCCACTTTTGGAGTAAGGGCTTCTTGCACGGCAGCCTCTCAGTCCATGGAGATGCAAAACACGCTCGACTGTGGACAAGGTGAGGCCTTGAACCCCAAGTACATGTAGTGTGCCTTATCCCCCTCTACCCAGTACAAATTCTAGCTTTAAGGGGTTCATGGTTGGAGGTAGAGGTTTTGCTAGTTTTGGTTGCAGCTACGAGTGGTGTTTTAGTTGGTGTTTAGAGCTTGCCCTACATTCAAAGGGTTTTGGGTTTTATCTAATTCTAGCTAATGTAATTGATAAGATTATAGATTACTAAATGGAGCTAGGGTTAGACCCTAACCCTAGCTCCAACCAAAACTCTGTTAGCGTTTTGGATGGAGCTAGGGGTTACTGGTTTTGTTGAGGTTAGGGTTATGGTTTTGGTTCTACACTAGGGTTTTCAAAATATCCAGGAATTGAAGGAAACGTTACCTTTTGAGATACCAGTGACATGGAATGACAAAGTCAAGGAGCTTTTTTACATTCAAATAGGTGTGGCTTTAATCCTGGTTCTATCCAGTACAAATTATTGGTTTAGAAGGTTTGAGGTAGAGTTAGGGTTTTGTTGGACCTAGGGTTGGTTAGGCTTAGGGGTTTGGTTGCAGCTAGGCTTAGGAGTTTGGAGCTAGGCTAAGGGTTTTGGTTGCAGCTAGGCGAGGTTTGGCTGTAGCTAGGCTTAGGGTTTTGGTTGCAGCTAGGCTTAAGGAGTTTGGTTGGAGCTAGGCTTAAGGAGTTTGGTTGCAGCCAGGCTTAGGGGTTTTGGTTGCAGCCCGGCTTAGGGGTTTTGGTTGCAGCCCGGCTTAGGGGTTTTGGTTGCAGCCCGGCTTGGGGTTTTGGTTGCAGCCCGGCTTGGGGTTTTGGTTGCAGCCCGGCTTGGGGTTTTGGTTGCAGCCTGGCTTGGGGTTTTGGTTGCAGCCTGGCTTAGAGTTTGGAGCTAGGCTAAGGGTTTTGGTTGCAGCTAGGTGAGGTTTGGCTGTAGCTAGGCTTAAGGAGTTTGGTTGGAGCTAGGCTTAAGGAGTTTGGTTGGAGCTAGGCTTAAGGAGTTTGATTGGAGGTAGGCTTAAGGAGTTTGATTGGAGGTAGGCTTAGGGGTTTTAGTTGCAGCCAGGCTTAGGGGTTTTGGTTGCAGCCAGGCTTAGGGGTTTTGGTTGCAGCCCGGCTTAGGGGTTTTGGTTGCAGCCCGGCTTAGGGGTTTTGGTTGCAGCCCGGCTTGGGGTTTTGGTTGCAGCCTGGCTTGGGGTTTTGGTTGCAGCCTGGCTTAGAGTTTGGAGCTAGGCTAAGGGTTTTGGTTGCAGCTAGGTGAAGTTTGGCTGTAGCTAGGCTTAAGGAGTTTGGTTGGAGCTAGGCTTAAGGAGTTTGGTTGGAGCTAGGCTTAAGGAGTTTGATTGGAGGTAGGCTTAAGGAGTTTGATTGGAGGTAGGCTTAGGGGTTTTAGTTGCAGCCAGGCTTAGGGGTTTTGGTTGCAGCCAGGCTTAGGGGTTTTGGTTGCAGCCCGGCTTAGGGGTTTTGGTTGCAGCCCGGCTTAGGGGTTTTGGTTGCAGCCCGGCTTAGGGGTTTTGGTTGCAGCCCGGCTTAGGGGTTTTGGTTGCAGCCCGGCTTGGGGTTTTGGTTGCAGCCTGGCTTGGGGTTTCGAGCTAGGCTAAGGGTTTTGGTTGCAGCTAGGTGAGGTTTGGCTGTAGCTAGGCTTAAGGAGTTTGGTTGGAGCTAGGCTTAAGGAGTTTGATTGGAGCTAGGCTTAGGGGTTTTGGTTGCAGCCAGGCTTAGGGGTTTTGGTTGCAGCCCGGCTTAGGGGTTTTGGTTGCAGCCCGGCTTAGGAGTTTGGAGCTAGGCTAAGGGTTTTGGTTGCAGCTAGGTGAGATTTGGCTGTAGCTAGGTGAGATTTGGCTGTAGCTAGACTTAGGGTTTTGGTTGCAGCTAGGCTTAGGGGTTTTGGTTGCAGCCAGGCTTAGGGGTTTTGGTATCAGCCAGGCTTAAGGTTTTGGCTCTACTCAAGGTTTTTAAAGTGTTTTTAGAGTTACCCACCAATTAAATAAAATTCAGACGCATGTTGCAGGTAGCTCAAGTCCTTCACTCAAAGAGTTGTAGACTTAATCCCCACTCAAGCCAGTACAATATGAACTAAAAAGACACAGTTTGAGATTTTAAGAATTTTATTCTTTATTGTAGAAACACTGTACATAAATTACTTTCTCTGAGACTAGCATTGTAACATGAAATTCCTTCACCCCCCCCACACAAAATACCCACTTTTCTTTTTCCTGTCTAAAAAAAAGACATATCTAGTAAATGCTTTGTTTAATGATACTGTCCTTCAAATGATTTTGATTGCCTTCTCACCTCTGATGACAAAACACACACAGAAAAGCCTTCGGGGTACAAAGACCCCAAAACGATGGAAAAACATACACATCGACGCTTGATTTTTTTTACTGGTACTCAAAGTCACTGATGGCGATACACTCTCTTTAAAGGAGACAAGCAAAAATGTGGCAACAACCGTTACCACACACAGCAACACTAACCCCCAAAGCCAAGACGACATGTTTCTATTGCAAGCAATACTACCAACCGATAAAAGCACAGGTTCTATGCGTTATAAGACTGAGTGGCATTTTGTAGAATAGCAGAACTCTTGGACTTAGAAGGGTCCCGGAGTGGGAATGAACCCGCGGACTCACTGTTGCTAACACCCAAAGAGATCCATAAACAACCATGGCACGGTCCTATCTTTTTAATGAAACGGGGATAGTCATGATTTGACATAACAGATCATAGACATTAGTAACAAAGGACAAAAATACGATTTAAAAGAGATTTTGTTGAATTAGGATCGGAGTCTGGTGGAGCTGCAGGCATGAAAAGAGTGTGGAGGAAATACTGTATTTTGTGTGTAACGCGTAGCCCTAATTTTTTTTTCTGGTCACATTTTTTTGTTGGACTTTGTCACTTTCAATGCTTAGGAGCTAAATCAAACGGCCATGATTAAAATTATTTATTGACAACTATGAACACAATACCATCATGAAATAGACGATGTATTTTTCTAATGTTGTCCTTCAAAGTCTGATTTAACATCGGATCGTCGTGTTTTTTTGCTTTTATATCTTTCAGCGCGAATTTCTGTTTTCTAAATTCTCAAAACATTAGTCTCTGGAACCTAGTTCTGCCATACTTAACATATTTTGCAGAAGTCTGAGGCAATCATTACAAAAGTTCACTCCAGCCCCTTTGTGTCCTCCAAAAAGGTGCAATTAGAGCCATACACAGGGTAGGATATCGGGATCATACTCATATTTTATTTCTGCAGTCCAAATGATTAAAATTGGATGATTTAGTAAATGTTTTCCCTTCACAACTGCTATATAAGGTCAACAAAAACATAGTGCCAGAAAACATCCATAAATTATTCATTCCGAAAGAGGGAAATTATAATTTAAGGGGCTGTAGTAAATTCATAATCCCAAAGGTGAGAACCACCAGGAAAAGTATGTGTGTGTCTGTGCGCGGAGTCAAACTTTGGAATAATTTACAAGACGAGATAAAACAATGCCCAACTATTCACTTGTTCAAATTTAAATACAAAAAAAACATTACTGGCGGAGTACAGAGATGAAGAAAATGGGGTATGAGTGGTGCGGGAGATTGGGAATAGTGCGTCTAGAACTATGGTTAACTTTGTTATTGTTGCTATTGTCATTTCAAAACTGTTATTATTAATATTATTACTATTGTTATTATCATTGGGGTATTTAATAGGGAAGATGAAGGGGTAGGGAAAATAAGCATTTGCTTCATACTACCCATTTCGAACATATTATGTAACATTATTTTGTTGTTGAGTTATTGTTTTTATTTTATTGTTCGGAATAAAGTATTCATTCATTCAAAGTATGATAATGAGATTTTCTTTGCACTGTTACCCAATGCTGAATCTATTGCAACCTGGTCATCCTGATAGGGGATGTAACACTTATGAAGCCCCTTCTCAAAGTTTCTTATTATCCTCGTGCAGAGGTTTTGAGTTTTTCCTTGCCCGCATGTTGGTTTAAGATCAGGGGATGCTGTCATTGTAACCTGTGCAGTCCTTTGAGACATTTTGTGATTAAGGGCGTCACGAATAAATGTAACTTAACTCGATAGAATCGAATGCGTGTTACACACGAATAAATACAGTACTCCTTCCTGCGCAAACTACACCGATTTTAATTCAAACGCCCGATTCACTCCAGGAAATCTCACAATCGCCCCCCTCAAACTATTTTCCCCTCTGAGCTATACAAATTACGTACTTAACCCTTTGTGACTTCAAAATAAAGGTGCGAGATTTTCACGCCGGCAGCTGATGAAGTTAGAGTAATAGTGGTATCTTGAATACTATGCTAAAACTCCTTCATGTATTCAATGTATTGAATTCCCCTTTGAATAACAAACGCAATACAACGTTTCCGTACAATACAAAACAAAAATATTCAAACATTTTTACCCTTTCAGTTCCTTCGTACAAATCAGTGATTTGATGTGCTTTTCTCTTTGTAAGAGTCCATAACAGTTCTTGTTTGATTGCTCCAGCCAGGTAAAAATCCTCAAAGACATTTTCCTGTTAGGTTTAGAAAGCAAAAAACCAAAGTCACTTCCGTGGTTCAAGGACACAAGGGTTCCGTAGACCGGGTCTTGATTCTGCTGCAGGGACAGTTTAGAACTGTGGAAATGCTTCGCTTTTCATTTGGTCAAGTCAGTCGCTGAAATGCTCTTAGATATCCTGAAGTAGTCTTTACCTTCGCTCTCTCCCGAGTTTGACGGCATCTGGCATTATTCGGGTTAGCCCTGCCTACTTTCCCAGGTGGGGCATGCATGCATATACCATTTGTTCAAAGGCAGTTCATAGAAAGAAAAATATCAAAGAGTACCGTAAGTTCTGGACTACAGAGGGTACCTGATTAAAAGCTCTATGCTCATTTTTAAGGACAAAACTTAATTTTGTCCTGCACCGGATTTAAAGACGCAGGTTCAGCAGCATCATTTTCTCAGTTGTGCTCCCAGTTGTTTACGTCACATGTATTTGGATGGCAATTACAAAGACAAACACATATTTACTACTGCGCCGAAAGAAAACCTGTAAAATGTGAGCCTTCTATTTCTAGAAGACAAACGGAGAATCGTGCCAGATTGCAACACAGACATAAGAGTCGTCTTTTTCTGTTGTCATTGGTGGTTACTGCGGTACCGGACCAACTAGCATTCACTTGTTATCGTTCCTCGAGTATTAAAGGAAACCTACGTCACCATGACGATTCGGAAGGAGAAATGTAGTGTTTTTGATAGACAATTTCCACTGCTGTTAAATTTGGATATATAAATTGAGAACTTAAATTCTGGGTGAAGATATTGAAATATTGTGAGTACGTTGTAAATATTAAACAAAGTACTATCAAACCCCCCATTTTGTTCCTGCAATGTAATTCAGTAATCTCGTTTTCTGCGGGGTTGTGTTCCAAAAATGCCACGCAGTTGTCAAAACCCAAGAAGTAAAAACCTTTATTACTCAGAAAAAACACAATTTACAGGCTTGAGTTTTTGTTTAACAAATAAAAGTATTGTACTTTATAAACATTTATTTATCACAAAATATTTTGTACTGTCAACGTCTAAATTTTCAAAATAAATATACTATTTTATTTCACAACTGTATGGATTAAGAGCCCAATCCCACTTAACATGATACTTTGCTGCCATCAGGTGGACGGTATGGAAAACTGTATTTACCTTTTTGTCCTGTCCTACAGACATTTTTATTTTTCTATAAAAAAAAAAAAACATTTTCGAAAAAGTGCTAGCCACTAGAGAGTGCCAAAGACCTGCATATGGCTACAGAGCGAGTTTAGCGGGTGGAGAGGTCTTTGTTTGTTGGAGCTGGAAAGCATCTTCCTGTGAGCCAATCAGAATGCAGAACAAAATGCCCAATAAAAACCCTAGTGAAACCACAATAAGTTAACCACAATTCGGCCAGGGATTAGTGAAGTATTACTGTAGTATTTTGTAGTTTTTGTGTCGTCGTATTATCTATGAAGAGCAGGATGATCATTTACACCAGGGGGCTCCATTCTTTAAGTATTGAACTACTTTTTGTCAGTAATTAGCCCAATGGTCACCCAGTTTGATATGCATTTTTTTTCAAATAACAATTTAGTTAGAGGGTATGCTAAATAGCTAAAAGGGTAGATTGCTAAAAAGGTAAAAAAAAGGAAGAAAAAAAAACCTAAAATGTAGCTAGATAGATTTTTACTCTTTTTTGGGGGGGCTAACAATCAGTAAATAGCCATATAAAAAGTTAAAAGCTAGCTAGAAAGGAGGCAAACATGTTAGCTTGATAACTAGCAAAAACGGTCAAATGTTAGCTAGAAAATATGCAAAAAATGTAGCTAGATAGATTTTTACTCCTTTTTGGGGGGCTAACAATCAGTAAATAACCATGTTAAAAGTTAGCTAGAAAGGAGGCAAACATGTTAGCTTGATAACTAGCAAAAACGGTCAAATGTTTGCTAGAAATTATGCAGAAAAAAGTAGAAAGCTAGCTATATAGCTTGCTAAAAAGCTTAAAAGGTAGCTTGATCGTTAGCTAGAAAGGTAGCCAGCTAGCTAGGTAAAAGAACTGCACAGTATTCGCTTATTTTTTTTTAAACGCTTAAATTGGAATTTAGTTTGATTTATTTTACAGGAAATAAGACCAGCTCAGTAGCCTAGATGGTAAGGCGCCCGCTTTGAGACTGGGAGGTTCGGGTTCGCGCCCCGGCCGAGTCATTCCTAAGACTTAAAAAGTGGTCGGCGGCGCCCTCTGTTGGCTGCGGCTGCATCGGCTCGCTACAACGGGTCAGGTGCAATCGACATTTCGTTCTGTGTACATTGTTACACAGAATGACAATACAAGGAAATTATTATTATTATATTATTATAATGTAAAGACAAATATATTAAAATTAAAAATAAGTATCAATACTTGAATACATATTTTTTTCTCCTAGAATTGGTGATGAAGGTGCTGTATTTGAGTCAGATCAGAAAGCTCCGGAACACAATCAAAGACGAAAAACTGCAAAATAGCAAAACCGCGATAAGGGATGACTACATGTGAATAATGGTAAAAATGTATAATGAATTCATCCTCTAGAAGGGCATCCTAAGTATTTCCAGGCAGTGTTCTCTATTCAAGCACCGTCATTCAAAGCCGCGGTATTCAAAATGTAGCGGCTTGTAGTCCAGAATTTACGGTAATAATCTGAGAAAAGGCATCGGTCGATAGACTGTGTTCTTTTACGAAAATGTATACCAGATTGTAACGGTTTCGTACCAGTAATACGGTCTGATTTTTATAAAATCGGACTTATTGTTCAATAAAAATACCTTTTGCGCACAAGGGGGTCTTCAGTGCGTGTACTTTTGACTCGGTCCCTTTTTTCCCTTGAAAAACAGGAAGAGCGAAGAGCCGTTACCTCCTCCCGATCTCACTTTGACGCAAAAACTGGATGTTGTCGGGGCTGTCGGCCAGCTCCGGGTACTGCTCCACCGACAGGGCGTAGTACCCGTCGTAGCCCGAGACCTTCCCGCCGCTCAACAGTTGCCTTTTCTCCCCTTCCGTCCACAAGCGAGCCCCTTCCTCGCCGTCCTTCACCCGCCGCTGTTCCCGGACCCAGGCGTGGCTCAGGGCCCTCTGCCGAGCCTGCTCCAAGACCCTGGCCTTCTCCTCGTCCAGGGTGGTCCCGTAGCGCACGTGCAGGGCCAGGGCGCCGTACTGCAGCTCCACGTCGGCGAAGCGCCTGGTCCTGCCGTTCATCACCGTGGTGGACTGGGACACGCTGACGTTGGCGCCGTTCTCCAGGGATTTGCGTCCCGAGGTCAGCCTCAGGGCGCCCAGGTCGTTCTCGGGAGGGCCGGTTTTGATGAAGTAGTGCGTGTCCCGGCCTTCCACGGTGAAATGCAGGTCCTCCAGGTGGAAGGCGTTGTTCAAGACCGCCGCCACTTTGATGCAGTCCTCGTTGGCGATGTTGAGGGCGCTGGTCACCACCCGGCCTTGGATCACCGCCAACATGACCCCTTTCCCGATCAGGGACTTGATGGTGGCGAACCACAACCAGGGTTTGGTGGGTTCTGTGTGACGCCGGCTGAGCTGGATTTCCGGCATCCGCTCGAAGGACAGGAAGGCCTGAGACTGCCGCGTCACTTCCTGCTGGACACCCGAGATGGACTGCCGTAGAGGAGACATACACCGAGTGACACGTTAGTCAAAACACACTGTCGTTTCGTAGAAAGAGCGATAAATCTATCTTTGGTGTTTTTTGTCCCGTTTGACAACTACACTTTGGATTACTTTCTATCCTGTGGACAGGGTTGGGTAGGGTTACTTTAACTCGGTTACTTTCAATTACTTATGGATTACTCCAATACCAAATATTCTAATAAAAGACAAAACTAAATATGAATACAATGATGACTCACAACACGTGGTAAGCTTTCTCTCCTGGCTTTGATCTCCGGCAAAACTAACATAAAATGCGACAGAAACAAAATGAAAATAAATCCAAAACTGCTTGCCAACATCATTTTTGCCGTTCCATGTATTCCGTGACTCCCCAAGCCTGCACAAAATTGAGTTATTTTATTCATATTTAGTTTCTTTTGTCTTTTATTAGCATATTTGGTATTGGAGTAATCCAAAAGTCATTGAAAGTAATCAAGTTAAAGTAACTCTACCCAACCCTGCCTATGGACATGGGTTTTAACGCACAAAAATGCGTTTATTCGATGAATCAACTCCTTGCCCTGAAGAATTCTATCCTGGATTGAGAACCGGAGCAAGCTAAGCGGCTAGCGGCGTTATAAGTCTTCGAAACTGTCCGTAATCATGGAAAATGAACTCTCTACCAAATAAGACCGACGAACTGGCTGTGCTAGTGAAAAACATCAAAGGGAACAGGGAATGCAGTTTGCTGTGTTTTACGGAAACGTGGCTCACAACTAGCATCCCGGATGCTAACGTGGAGCTACCCAGCTTTAGCGCTGTTAGGGCAGACAGACACAAAAGCCTGCAGGAAGCGGAGAGGAGGTGGACTCGCTATCTACGTAAACACGAGGTGGTGTAAGACATTTTACTCTCCCAGAAAGAAGGACGTGGAATATCAACCCCATTGTTCACAGGCAGTCAGGTAGTTTACCACAGATGTGAAAACTGCTAAAAGAAGCTGACTCTGCATTCTTGGTTAAATCAGTAACTTTCCCAGAAAGAACAACGTGGAATATCAACCCCATTGTTCACAAGGAAGACAGGTAGGTTACCACAGATGTGAAAACTGCTAAAAGAAGCTGACTCTGCATTTTTGGTCAAATCAGTAGCTTTCCCAGAAAGACATTCTACTCTCCCAGAGGAACGTCATTGAAAATCAACCCCATTGTTTACAGGCAGTCAGGTAGGTTACCACAGATGTGAAAACTGCTAAAAAAAGCTGACTTTGCATTCTTGGTCAAATCAGCAGCTTTCCCTGAAAGACATTCTACTCTCCCAGAAAGAACGACATCGAATATCAACCCCATTGTTCACAGGCAGACAGGTAGGTTACCACAGATGTGAAAACTTCTAAAAGAAACTGACTTTGCATTCTTGGTCGAATCAGCAGCTTTCCCAGAAAGACATTCTACTCTCCCAGAAAGAACGACATCGAATACCAACCCCTTTGTTCACAAGCAGTCAGGTAGGTTACCACAGATGTGAAACCTGCTAAAAGAAGCTGACTTTGCATTCTTCGTCGAATCAGCAGCTTTCCCAGAAAGACATCCTACTCTCCCAGAAAGAACAACATAGAATATCACCCCCTTTGTTCACAGGCAGTCAGGTAGGTTACCACAGATGTGAAAACTGCTAAAAGAAGCTGACTTTGCATTCTTCGTCGAATCAGCAGCTTTCCCAGAAAGAACAACATAGAATATCACCCCCTTTGTTCACAGACAGTCAGGTAGGTTACCACAGATGTGAAAACTGCTAAAAGAAGCTGACTTTGCATTCTTGGTCGAATCAGCAGCTTTCCCAGAAAGACATTCTACTCTCCCAGAAAGAACAACATCGAATATCAACCCCTTTGTTCACAGGCAGTCAGGTAGGTTACCACAGATGTGAAAACTGCTAAAATAAACTGACTTTGCATTCTTGGTCAAATCAGCAGCTTTCCCTGAAAGACATTCTACTCTCCCAGAAAGAACAACATGGAATATCAACCCCTTTGTTCACAGGCAGTCAGGTAGGTTACCACAGATGTGAAAACTGCTAAAATAAACTGACTTTGCATTCTTGGTCAAATCAGCAGCTTTCCCAGAAAGACATTCTGCTCTCCCAGAAAGAACGACATCGAATACCAACCCCTTTGTTCACAAGCAGTCAGGTAGGTTACCACAGATGTGAAAACTGCTAAAAGAAGCTGACTCTGCATTCTTGGTCGAATGAGCAGCTTTCCCAGAAAGACATTCTACTCTCTCAGACCAGAACAAGTGTAACCAGGATAACCATCATTTACAAACAATCGGATAGGTCACTCTATATGTTGATGGCCCTGCCAAAAAGGGAAATGCCCCCCAAAAATGATTTGGTGTCTCTATCCTCGCTCCCTCCGTCCCTCTTTCTAAATTGCTTCTGTCGCGATTATTCATTTCTTTCATCATTTTTCATGTTCGCAGCTTCCGCGAAAGTGAGCGAGAAGAAAGGAGGCAAACCAAAAATGCAGTCGGGAGCTTGGAAATGATTGGATTCCTCTTTACGGCTCATTTCCTCTTTCATTATGGCCGCTTTCTATTCTTGTTTGTTTACCCGCGTTTTAGGTGATTCTCGTTTTCCCCATTCGTACTAGCTTTCAGATACTTCCTACATTTATTTTCCGGGTTACATTTTCCCGAGGATTTAATACGTCTGGTTTCTTGCCTGTTGGAAAGGAAAGTACTTTATTGAACCAGCAATGTCACAAATATAATATAATATATATAATGTGTGTAGGAGAGAGAGGCACATTGAGAGAGAGAGAGAAGAGGACGAAGCAAGAGAGGCAGATTGAGAGAAGAGGAAGAGAGAGAGTAAGAAAAATGAGGGAGAGAGAGAAGAGGAGGAAGAGAAAAAAGAGAGAAGCAGAATGAAAGAGAAAAAAAGGAGGGTAGAGAAAAAGGAGAGATAAGCAGAATGAGAAAGAGACAGAGGAAGAGAAAAAAGTGGGAGAGAGAGGAAGTAGGAAAGAGGTAAACAAGAGAAAGAGATGAGGAAGAAAAAAAGAGAGAAGTAGAATGATAGAGGGGCAGAATGAAAGAGAGAAAAAGAGGAAGAGAGAGAGAAAGAGGAAGAAATAAAGAGAGGGAAACAAGAGAAAGAGATGAGGAGGAGGAAGAGAGAAAACAAATAGAGGGAAAGAGAAGCAGAATGAGAGTGAGAAAAAGGAGAGAGAGAAAAAGGGATATATCAGCAGTATGAGAAAGAGAGGAAAAGAAAAAAGTGGGAGGGAGAGAGGCAGAAGGAAAGAGAGGAAATGAGAGAAAGAAAAAAAGAGGCAGAGAGAAGCAGAAAGAGGAAGAGAGAAAAAAAGGAGAGAGCAGCAGAATGACCAAGAGGAAGAGAAAAAAGAGAGGTACAAGCAGAATAAAAGAGGGAAACAAGAGAAAGAGAAGAGGAGGAAGAGAGAAAAAAGGGAAAGAAGCAGGATGAGAGAGGGGAAGAGAGAGAGAGAAGCAGAATGAGAGAAAAGGGAGGAAGGGAGAGATAAAGAAGAGAGAAAAAGGGAGAGAGAGAGGTATCACCAGCTATCAATGTTTATTTCTATGGATATCTATTTATAGAGATGGCTATCCATAAAGATCGCTATATATATAGATATTTCTTACGCATGTTTTTGGAATGTGGGAGGAAACCCAAGCAAGCATGGTGAGAACATACAAACTCCACACAGGAAGGCTGGTAGCTGGATTACTAATAAGAGTATAAAATATAGATAATTCATAATTATATAATTTTCTTAGTAGACTTTCTGGGGGCTTTAAAATTCGATATTATGGTCATTGTGGTTGATGTTTACGTTCCACCGGACGCTAACGTTCCACCGGATGCTAACGTTAGCATAGCGCTAAATCTCCTGCCCAATAAACAGCAGCTCGCACACCCCGACGGAGCTTTTATCGTCGCCGGCGACTTTAATCAGGAATGCTTAAGGACTGTACTTCCCAAATTCATTCAATACGTGGACTGAGCAATTAGGGAAAAAAACACTGGACCGTGTGTACAGTAAGATCAAACCTCTAGTTGGATCCGGCCATCTCTGTCTGTCCCTCACCCCCTCATACAACCCCCTCCGGAGGAAAACAAAGCCTATGCAATCAAGGACAGTACAAACATCTTCTTTGTACCTTTATCTCTTTGTTTTCTTTGTCCTCACTGTAAAATGTGGACCTGGAGTGCCACGGCCAATTTCGTTGTCACAATATATTCAACCCATGTTGTAACAATGACAATAAAGGTCTATTCTATTAGGAAAAGCCTTGGTCAAAGATGTCCATTGTACTCACAGGCAGGTCATCCCACAGCTGACTCTTCTTCATCTCCAACGACGGCTGCGTCAAGTCAAATTTGGGAATGGGGAATCCCGGGATGGCGTTGTGAAGGTGGAACCCGAAAGTCACCAACCAGATGTTGATGTCTCCACAAACACACAAAACACAAAACGTAAATGTCACCAGTTTCACAAACAAGGATTGGCTAGTGGGAGGTAATCCACCAACGGACGTTAAACTTGAAGAGACCCAGCTGCACGAGATAATAAATTGTTGTTTTATTTCAATTGGGAAAGATCGGAAAACTCTGAAACGAGCGAGCCTTTCACCAGCGGGATAGGGTTTTGTCCGCCACTTTCAGCCAAGAGCTATTATCTTTAGCCCTATTCCGTATTTCGGGCTAGTCTGGTGTAAAATGTCAATCATGACGTTCAAGTCGGGCTGCGTTTCTCTCTTGCTGACTTTTTAAAAAAATTATCCACCCTCCAGTTTTAATAAAAAATACCGTATCATGTTATTACCATGTTGTTACTATGTTATTACCAGGTTAATTGTTAGAAGTATGGTTAAATAGACTCAAGTCAAGCACTCAAAACATTATTTTACTAGAAAATCACAATGAACATGGAATGGTGTGCTATATTCAGAACAGGTCTGCAGGCACCTCAGGGAGCACCCTGGTTCCCACGAAAACCATGCTGGAGACTCCTGATTTAGCGCCTCTTAGTGTTTTTTTAATTATTATTTTTTTTTCATCTCTTTTTTCCCTTTTTTTTATTCTTTCTTTTTTCCCCTTTTCTCTTTACTTTCTGTCTTCCTTTGCAGAATACTGGACCCCAAAAAAACAGACCAGAAACAGTGCTGTTTGGACTTTGAGTCTCCATAGTTTGTATTCTTTCTCCTGCCTCTTAGCGCTCATTTTACACTGGACTATACAATACATCTAGCAGTCAAATATGACACACCGTCTCTTTAAGCCAGAAGACATGAACAGCAATGAATATTCTGCCTGCGTGTCCACAAAAGTGAAAAATGACTCCCCGGTTTTCATGCAGCTGGTTTGGGGATTACCTGTCACATATTCTTTGACTTGATGGATTTTGCTGATGGGGTTGTTGCCTTGGAACATGTAAAGATTGAAAGGCTGAGGGTCTTTACCCACCCGGGTCCACAGGCTGATATCGGGTGTGGTCCACCTTCAAAATAAAAGGACTGTGAGCAATGTTCCCTGTCATTTTCCTTACGGGTCTGAGCGTTCACACAAAGTCGGTGAGCAACGCTTGAAACAACAGGGAGCAACAGCAATCCCAAGTGTGGCAAGATGATTCATTATCAAACATGTCCAAAATTTGACATCAAGTTACATTTTGCTGAGTTTACGGCCTACAAACGTCGTTTGTTTTTACAATTCTTTCACAAGATATCCATTACTTTTTATTTCCTGATATATTTTGTCGCATAATATTAACATTTTTGGGGGCTTATTGAGTCGGTTGCACGATACAGAACTGTATTTAATCCCATTTTTTAGTGGAAGTACAATGTTAGCAACAAGATTGACTTGGTATAATTGGAAATTATTTGAATGCAACACAAACTTTTTCTTCTTTTTTCCGTGTTTTTTTTCTACTTTTTTTTTTTTAATTCCTTTAAAAAAAATCTCATTGTGTTTATTTTTTCCGAGCTGTTTCTTTTTTCCTTTTGTTCTCCGTTTACTTTTTTCCTACATTTCTTTCTTTTCTGGCTTTTTTCTGAATTTTTCCTTCTTTTTTCCTTTTGTTTCTTTTTTTTTCTCAGCTTTTCACTACTTTTTCATTTTGGTATTTTTTTCTTTTTTCTCCTATTCCCCCCTTCTTTTAAGTCATTTTGTGCATAATTTTACATAATATTTGGTCATGTTGAGATTAAAGAAGCAAAAACAACCCGAAGAGCGGTTTAGGACTCGAAAGAGCCGGTTCCTTTTAGTGGGCCGAGCCGAAGAAGCCGGTTCTCGACAAACTCTACTGACTTTACTCAACTTCGTTCTACTTCGACTCGACTTCAAAATACGGCATTTAGGACACAACGTCGGGGGAACCCGTGTATTTTGACCTTCATGCACTGTAACTTTGACTTAAGTCGCTTCTTAATTAGTAATTTTGAGCCCTGATTTTTGTGCGCCGGCTAGATTTTCTTGAGCGCTGAGAATGTGCGAGCAGTGCGCAATTGCGCACGCGCGCAGCTTAGAGGGACTGTGAGACTCCCTCTCAAAGGGGGTGCATCGTGTCCAACCGCATCAGGTACTCACAACAAATGAAGGAGTCAATCGGAGGGCGACTTACCTCCCGGCGGGGATGTCGTAGTCTCGATCTCCGAAATGCAGCAATCGTGTCAGGGGATCGTACAGACCGCCGTGGAAACCGATGACCAGCGCGAAATCCGGGTTGGAGTCGAAATAAATCTCCCCGTATGCCGTGTACTGCACCTGCGCATATCGAGAAAGGACTTGGCTCATTTGAAAAACGAGTAGTGATCGGTTAAACACTTAACTCATTACGTCTTAAGGAAACACAGATGCTCCCGTACTTACGACCATTCGACTTACGAAAAACTGTAGATACGAAAAAAAAAAAATTCAGAATGTCGAAAAATATCCGGACATTGCTGTAAGTTAGATTTTGTATTGTGTTCACCTTTTTATGAGTTCAGGAACGTACTGTAGTGCTTCTTTCTGCCACTACCGGCGTGTGGCGCTGTGATAGGCCACCCAGCATCCACCCCGAAGAAGAAATCCGGCTTCTACTTCCTAGTTCGTGTGTAAACATTCTATACTGTTTATACCAGGGATGTCAAACTCATTTTAACTCGAGTGCCACACGATAGAACAAACATTCTGTCGGGGGCCGGACTAGTAGATTAAAGAGAAAGAAAAAGAGAGAGAGGGAGAGAGCGTGAGAAACAAAAGAGATAAAAAGAGAAGTCGTGAGAGAGGGGGAAAGAAAGGGAGAGGAAGAAAGAAATCCAAAGAGAAATAGAAAGACAGAAGGAGAGAAAAGAAAAGAAAGCGCGAAGGGTAGGAAGTGACAAAGAGGAAAGGATAAAAGGAAGTTAGAGCAAATGAAGTTAAAAAGACACAGAGAGAGAAAGAGACAAAGAGCAACAAAGGAAGAGAAAAATGGAGACACAGAGAGTGAAAGAGACAGAGAGTGGGAGAAAAGGGGTGGAAAAGAGAGAGAGAGAGAGAGAGAAACAAATACAAGTACAGTGTCTTTGTGAGAGGAACCTGGCTTTGGCAACATCAAGTTGACATATTTCAACCTGCAGCTTGTTTTTCTCTTGCGCTTCTCTGAGTGTTGTCTCGCGGGCCGGATTCAATCTCTTAGCAGGCCTGATCTGGCCCGCGGGCCGCCTGTTCGACACCTGTGGTCTTTACTGTGTCTATACTATGTCCAGCGTGCTAAGAACTTTGACATTTTTATTGTTTAGTATCTCGTGCATCTGTTCAATATGGTTGGTGTAAAGTGTAAGGAAAAGGCAGGCTGCTTCTTTTGGAAAGATAGTGGAATAAGAAAGCTTGATGCGGTTGAGAAAATGTCCAGAACGCTTTTTTTTCGGCCACTATTTACCATGGAGGAGGAAGTCACCTAACTCTTGAAGCTCATCTTCCAAAAGTAAGTTGACTTTATTTATTTTTACAGAGCACATTATTTTATGAAATGTTTATTTTTTAGTACAAAACAATACAAGTTACTTCAACAGTACTGTCTTTACTATGTCTATACTATCTCCAACAGGCTAAGAACGTTGACATTTTTATTGTCTAATATCTTGTTCTTCCATTTAATATGGTTGGTGTAAAGTGTGAAGAAGAGGCGAGCTGTTTCTTTTGAAATTAAAGTGGAACAGGAAAGCTTGATATGGTTGACAAAATGGTCGGGAACGCTACTCTTTGGCCATTTTTACTGCGGAGGAGGACCTCTTGAAGGACATCTTCCAAAAGTAAGGTAAACTCAACTTTATTTATCTGTATAGAGCATATTATTTCATTAAAGTTACTTATACAGTACTGTCTATACTATGTACTATCTCCAGCTGGCTAAGAATGTTGACATTTTTATTGTTTCATATCTTGTGCTTGCATTCAATATGGTTGATGTAAAGTGTAAAGAAATTAATGTTGAATAAGAAAGCTTGATGCGGTTGAGAAAATGGTCGGAACCCCTTTTGCCCAAAATTCAAGCACTTTTTAAGGACTCTCAAGGCCAATTTTCCAATTTCTCCAGTGAGATATTTGGATCTTGAGTTAATTTGCAAATACATTTGTGGATCTGAACACTACGAGTGTGAATATTTTGGAGAAAATTCTCTCCCTTTAAAGGTGTTTGGTAAATGTGATGGTAATATGTAGCTTGCATTTTCAGTTGCAGGAAGTTCTTCCTAATACAATTTATCACTGGGAAACACTGCCTTAATTTTTGCATGGCCATGATCTTCATAATTGATACGCAATAATTGCACTCTTACACATTTAATGAGTGGAATATCGAGTCTGACTGCCGAGAACCAGAGAAACAATTTCAAGCAATTACAAGCACTTTTTGCACCTTGAAAACACAACATTAATATTCAAGCATTTTCACGGATTTAAGAAAACCCGTACGAACCCTGGAGGTTTCTTTATTTCCCTTATGCTAAGATTTTTTGAATTTTCTTCTGCCCTCTTGTAGGTTTCAGGAACTACACCACTTAAAAAGCATACATTCAACAATCGTACTAACCAGTCAATCACAGCTGTGCCACCTTTTTTCAAGCATTCAGCAGTACAACCATCCAACCCAGGTGCCTTCCCCCCTTTCATTTCTTCAGGTTTTATATCAGGAGATGTTGTATTTGTGCAGCCTTTTAAGGGCCATACACAAAAATATGACTTGACCATGTCCTAGTGAAGCAGCTTATTACCAAGGAGCATATGTGTTGCACAGTTGACCTGGGTTTGTTCCATGAATATAATTGGCCATATGCTTATAAAGAGATGACTGCAAGAACCCAACACCTACCTGTTTAAGCAAAAGTCCATTGTTGCTGAAAACTGCCAGCGGGGTCCCAGTGTTATCGCATGCAATATAAAACTCTTCTCCACTGCTGATTTCCATGGCAAAAACGTGACCCTGTGCAAAACATATCGATCTTTAATACCTTTTCATAAAAACACTTGAAAATGTGGCCTTGTGCAATGAAAGTTTGCATCACACACAACCTTGACATCTGAGTTATGAGCCGCCTTTAAGCCTCATTGATTGTGGCGTACAGTTATGTCAATTTTAACAATAGTTAGATTTTATTTTAAAAGGTGTGCACTGCTGATAAGTTTTATAGACATTAAAAATAAGGAAAAGCCGTTAATGGATTTTGAACTTGCAAGGAGAACAAAGAGAGAAGCCAAACCTGAGATAAGAGATTCCAACCCGTTCTAAAGGAGTCCTTTGAATAAATCCCCGAGGTTACAATAGAAAATTCAAGGGAGTGGGTATCAAAGAACAGCAACGTGATTGGCTGATAGTGACAATGATGTAAAAAACAGTTCACAATAGTCAAAACAAGTGCGCCATAATAGTCAAAAAAGGATCTGGCCTGTTATGCATCTCCTTGCAGATGTCCAATATTAAAAACTGAAGAAACAAATCAACTATTTTTGGAGAGAACGTTGCCCCCAAAAAATATGCAGAGAGGAGATATGGCAAAAAGGGAACGCTCTTTATTGGATCCGAAACACGTTTATCATTCGTTTTCTCACAGTGGCCTTCATACTGTGCTCCAAACAACTCGTGATGGTCGCCCAGCTCACTCAGCAAACATCTTTAGACTTTCTCCAACACTTCGGCCAGATTTCTACACACAATACGCTATTCGCAGCTTCAAGACTGCTTGCTTCCAGTTCATTTCAGGTTCAACCTTCCTTATCATTAGTTATTATCTACTTTTTACAACAATATCATCTATTTTAATATATAAAGTAATCCTTCGTTTTTTCCGGGGGTTTCCAAAAATTACAGCGATAGTCAAAACCCGCAAAGTAGAAACTTTAATTCATCCATTTCATTATTCACTCAAGAACAAACACAATATACAGACTTAACTATTATAACCGCCGTGCCAGCTTAATGATATAATGTGTTAATAATTTCACATATACCGGAGTATTATTTGCAACCTATGTAAAAAACTGTCATGTAGAGTTTCCTAATACTTGCATTGATTGCTTGGTCAAAGAAAAGGTGAGGTATATGTTAAACATTGTTTTTCCAATAAATTTGGTACCATTGAAACAGTTTTAGGTAATAAAGTGGAACCTCGGTTCTCGACCATAATCCGTTCCAGAACCCTGTTCGAAAACCGATATGTTCAATCACCAAAATCGTTTTTCCTGTTAAAAGTAATGTAAAATCGTTTAATCCGTTCCAACACCCTGAATGTTTACCATGAACGTAAACATGAAGCTAACCCAGGCTAATCGTACGTTCGCGTTCCGTACGAAAGATTACGCTAACATGAACGTGTAAAAATTTAAAAAAAAGGATTATGAATAGGATTTCTTACCTTTGTGGTGGACGGTGGGGAGAGAAAAATCCTCAAAAGTTTTTCAACCTCTTCCGAAACTTGCGGCAGTTGCTTGCTTATAGCGCTAACTTCCTTAGCCGCATCACTCGATTTCACAGCCTCCTTATTCTTTACTATTGTACTGATAGTAGATTTAGCCATGCTATATTCACTAGCAAGATCAGAAATTCGTACACCTCTTTCATATTTAGCTATTATGTCTTTCTTAAAGGCAATAGTTGGACGAACAACTTGTTTTTTTTTCACCTGTCCTGCTTGCACCGACCTTTTACGGAGGCATAATTAGGGGCTAAAACACCCGTCCGCCGCTCAGCATCGCACCCTAGCGTACCGGCGTTCAAACTCCGATTTTTGGACCGAACAGCGAAGCGAGAATTTCTCGAAATTTTTGATCGAACACCGATTTGTCCCAACTGAGAGGCGTTCGAAAACCGAGGTTCCACTGTACTGATTAACTTCTATTTGAACATGAAAACGATAAAGAAAACAAACAACTGGTATTACCTGCAAGTCATAGTAAAAGGAGGTGATATCGGAGGAAGAGTGGTTATAAACATGTGTGATCCTGGTTGGGTAGTTCAGGTCAGCGTAGAAGAACTGTAGATGCTGTCCTAGACTGTTTCTTGCTGCTACTCGCCTACCCAGACCGTCGTAACGGTACTGGATGGTCCAACTTGCAGCTTTACTATAGACTCGAACAAGAAGACCTAGAATAATTAACATGCAAAAAGACAGCGTTGGGTTAAAAGATACCAACTTTGAATTAAGCAAAATACCGCAATTTCTGTAACTCTACGGCAAATGTATGCATTCTTTCTAATGGCCGCCAGGGGGCGCTCGAGCAGGTGGTGTTGAGGAAGGCGTATGTCACAAGCGCCAATAAACACCATAGAAGTTAAACACACAACAAACTGATGAATACAACTAGGATAAACTTCTGTTACTTGTGTTGCTACGTTTCGGTAATTTTACTATTGACTGTTTTTTTTTAACTAACCCTGTTAGCGCTGTGTTACTTGTGTTTTTTTGCTGTGATACGGTTGTAGAGCAAATAAGCCCAGCACAAAAATGACTTCCACGTTCTATGTTTCGGGTGGCTCGCTTTGGAATGGATGGAACGCCGGCGTCCCCTTTGGACAGTTCCCGAACGTACCAATTCACCATGTACCATAATGAAATTTGATAACATGAAGTTTTGAATGTACTATAAGGCGCACATAAAATCTGTTTTTTTTTTAAAAAGCTGACTATGCGCCTTATAATCCGGTGCGCCTTATATATGGATCAATATTGAATTACAAGGTCTCGCAACTTACGGTAAACAGCCACCGACTCCATTTTTCGCATAGAAGAAGTGTGCTGTGCATACTGGGAAATATTAAACAACGATTCTCTTTTATTTGTGCGTTTGTATAAAGACCCTGAAATGGCTCCTATTAAGAGACACGCTTACAACGCAGAGTTTAAACTCAAGGCGATCAGTCACGCAGTAGAACACGGGAATAGAGCAGCAACGAGAGAGTTCAACAATAATGAATCGATGGCCAAGTAAGGAAGACTAAACAAAGTTTCCGTGGCCATAAAGCGAGATGGCCACAGTTAGAGGACACACTTGAACAGTGGGTTGTTGAACAAAGAGCAGCAAGTAGAAGTGTCAGTACAATAACTATTCGAATGAAGGCAACAGCGCTGGCACAGGAACTTAACATGAAAGAATTTAGAGGCGGTCCTACTTGGTGTGTGTTTACGTTTTACATTTTACAGTTATTATGTTATTGCCTTATTGTTATTGTTTTGCACTTGTTGTTTTTGCACATTACGAGTGTCACTATATTGCGATTGCACTAACGTTTAATTTACCATAACAGTATCAGACGTTTCTTTGCGTGTTGACTAAATGGAGGAAAAGAAAAATGTTATGCCTTGCTGTTGTTTAAAGATGTTTAAAGATGTGTCACGAAAATGCTTTACCTCAGAGAAAATAATAAAACGGCTGTTTATTCATTTTGGGAGTGAAGAGAGTTGTGGAAAGCTGGTTTCTTATCTATTAATAAAGTTTGACTGACCTATCTGACTGTTTTGTTGACATTCCCTTTAGCGCGGCACCATCTAACGGTTGCATAACGTAACTACATCCTCTACTGTAGCCAAGTCAAGCTAAGTCACATTTATTTATGACGCCCTTAATCACAAAAATGTCTCGAAGGACTGCACAGGATTACAATTACAAAATTGCACAATTACCTGATCTTAAACCAGCATGCACTTATAGCGCCTTATAATGGGGTGCGCCTTATGTATGGAAAAAGTTTAAAAATATATCATTCATTGGAGGTGCGCCTTATAACACGGTGCGCCTTATAGTGCGGAAAATACGGTAATAAAACATCAAAGGCTATGTATTGATAAAATACTGTTCTCAAGATACGTAATTATGTCGATTGGAGGGGCATTCTCAAGTATAGAACATCATGCAAATTTCTCACTTCTTTGGCTTTCTAACAAGTTTAGCAACTTTAAACACCGACATCCGATCCTGGTGGTCTCAGATATTTGAGATCACGCCTAAAGAAGCATGATCTGGTCAAGCGTCCCATGTCCATTAAAAAGAGGAGCTGATCGATAGCTCGTCCTCTTTTTCTCCTCCCTGCCTCATCACAAGTTGACCTCTTGGAGTGGTCGTGCGGGTCTGCACTGCGGCCATGAGATCAGTTCGTGGGCACTAGGTTGTAACCATCCGGAGCACAAGACCAAATCTCTCCGCGACAACAAGTAAGAGGACGGTTTTAGATTTAACAACATGTTTGCTGGTTCTTGTGAATGAGTGTTTTTTTTCTGTACAAGGGAACCTCCCCAAATCAACTAGCGTTATAGAAACTTTCCATCTGTGCTAGTAACTTCGACTTGAAAACTCCAGCGCCTTCCCTCCCCCTTTTTCCCCTTATCATAACTCATCTGTGTTAATAAATTGTTTGTGCTATTTCAGTTGGCCTGGTTCATTGAATCAATTTTCTTGGGATTAGTCATTCATATCAGAACTCAAAGTAATAACGTAATTGACATTTTCATCAGTATAGGAAATTCTAGCATCCTTCAGAGAAAAAAAAAAGATTTATGGTGGAGCACAAGCAACACCTAGAGGCAAACTTGTTTACTGATTGAAGTACAGAATAATTTGTTCTAATCCTAACGATTTTCAAAATGGAAGCTAGAAAAATCCTTACACGGTACTTATATTGCAGTGTCTGTGCCTTTTCTTGAGTTTGTTTCTTATTAAAACTTTGAGAAAACTATTTCTGTTTACTTTCTTTCTTTGTAAATATTTCATGTTTCCACATGGTCACATGGGGCTTATAGTCAGGTACATCATGTAGGTACAGAATGTTTTTTCTACCAAAAATAAACTGGCTCCGGCTTGTAGTCAGGTGCAGCTTATAGTACGGAAATTACTGTAACTTTGAGCAAAATAAATGTTTACAAAACCAAATTACAGATTGTATCTTATCTTTGTTTTCTGAATTGTTTTAGCTGCTACACCATTTAACCTATTGATTGCCCCTCAAAATTTAATTTAAATGAATAAAAATGCGACATAAAATAAAGCTGCAATGGATGCAGAGTGCCGAAAGTGCCACAAAAGGGGTCACTATGAAGACCTATGCAAAACAAAGCTGAGTAAGCATTAAATAGGCCACAAGGTAAATGCTAATCCCGGAATTTATAAAGAGTCCTAAATTTGATCAATACCAGTGTCTAAAACTCATGACATAAAGTTAGCGGACACCAGGGCAGATACCTCTGAAAAGTTGCCTGCCCAGCCATAAAGTTGCCTGCCCCACTTTTTACACCTTGAAAAACAATAAGACGACTAATCCCCCCAAAAAAACATGTATTAAGTATTAAGGATTGATAACACATGTGCGGTCCCTTCTCAAGGTTTCTTCATTTTCCTCATGTTGAGGTTTTTTGAGTTTTTCCTTGCCCTCATGTTGGTTCCAGATCAGGGGATGGTGTAATAATAGTCTGAAAAAATAGTCTGTGTAATAACCTGTGAAGCCCTTTGAGACTCTTTGTGATTAAGGGCTATACAAATAAAAATGACTTGACTTGACTTAACAGAACAACACTTTATCATTACTTTTATGATAAATCTACTTATAACATTCATTGCATGTATATGACATCGCTGTTTTCCATCTGCCATCAGTATGTACCTGTATTTACTCATCTTCATTCATGCAATGTTTGCGTTGCGTTGTCTGCTACAAGCCACCTGAACTCCTCTTTCCATGATGCTTTTAATGTACCTTTACGTTTTGTAGCGTCATCAATTTTGTTAGCTTCTTTTGAATCTTTCTTCTAGGGCTGAGGTTTTGGCTTGATTCCCAACCACTTATCCCTTTTTCATGTGTGTTCTGTCTACTTAGGAAAATGATATGCAAATGCACGACCTTCTAAGGCTCGGGAAAGTCCGGAAGCAGGAAGTTATTCGATGCAGGCTTCTGATTGGCTGTCGAGTATGCAAATGGCAAAACCAACCGAAATTTTCAAACCGAACTAAGATTTCGGAATCGGAATAGAGCAAATGTTTGATTTGAAAGAAGAATCTGTCTGTTTTCTTTTTTCTTTCTCGAAAAAGTTGTCGGCCACCCGGGTGGAGACGTTTGGATTGTACGCCCGACGTCAAAGATGCACGCCCCGGACACAGTCAATACACATAAGTAGTTTTCTTACCTTTGGAGTTGTACTCAAATATTTCCGCCCCTCTCTGTCTCAGAAATCCGTCCTCATCCAATTTGTACTGGACATCCCCAAGCCGAGTGATTCTGTCTCTGAGGTCGTACCGGAGAGGCGTCAACCGACCGCTGTTTCCCGGATTCAGCAAATGTAAATTGGCGTTCAGATCATAATTATACCTGCAAGTCCAATTCATCAGATTGTTATCTTTTTTAAATGATATTTTAAAAATGATGGTGACTTTACCTCCACATCAATTTTTCATTGAGAGAGACACTCTGCAACTGCCCATCCACATCATATTCGTAGCCGTATTTGGTGGTGTTGGCAAATGGTCCTATCTTGATCTCACGCTTGGTAACTCGACCGGTGGTATCATATTGAATGGTGATCCAGTACATGAGGGACCGGAATATCTCGTACTGGATTTCCTTGATTCGGCCGTGTTGGTCGAAGTGCTTTGTGTAGGTCATGACTGCTGTAGAGATGATCTAGATTGGTGTGAGCAAAGAACAACAATGACTTCATTGAAATCCCGACTGGGCGCACAGGGGTGGGCGGATCGATCCAAATATCGATATCATTGATACTTGAATGGGATACTATGGTCCTGGGATTGATATAAAGTTCGCAAAGCCCATTTCTCTCTCACCCGGCGCCCTTGGTCACGCTCTCAGTTTAAGCTTGTTTGTGTGACTGACAGGTGCACTTTGATCATATTACACACTGTCCCTTTAAGAATGCAGTCGTGGGCCGTAGTGTCCAGCAAGGTATTCTCTGCTGGTCTAACATAACCAGACATTATCATAACTGTAACAAGAGCTAATTTCATTTTAAATGGATTTTTCCAAGGTGTATATATGATTAAATTTTGTATTTTGTACTTTTCTGTCAAGGCCAGAACGGAGACACTTTTTTCATTGTTGGTTCCCGGGTAGACTGGCTGCTTACTGCATGTTTTCATTCAGCCCACTTCCAGTTTTTCCGCCGATCGGCCCCAGTTAGCCCTCTTTAGCAGTCTGCTAGCCTGCCGTGGGGTTTTATCTTCCACTATTTTTATATACTAATTATCTGCTTATGAGGTAGTACAGTGAAATATTTGACATAACTTCATTTTGAAACATTTTAGACGGACAGTGTGCCATGGAACTTTATGAATAAAAGTGTACCTTGGTTCAAAAAGGGTTGAAAAATAACTGAGTTACGATTAAATGTGGGTTTTTTTTTGCCAGTTGGCCCCATTCAGCTGCTTGCCATTTATTGTACAATCGCCGAACCCGCCTGCGACCATAAAAACTATCAAAACTTTGCTTAAAACACTCAATCTATTCAACTAAGTAACTCTTAAACCAATATAATGACTGGCTTGCTAGGGGGCTGATGTTCCTCTGATGACATCACAGCTCAAGAAGTCAAAGACATGACAGGCTGTTTTTAAAATGCATTATCTTGGAAAATATTTTAAATATACAGATGAAATATATATTAGGTATAATTAAAAGAACATGACTATTTTCTCACATTTTGCATGTTTTAGAATTTAAGTAACCCTTTAAAGTTATTTTGATCAACTTCGAGTTTTTATGTATTAAAAAATATTATATTTTTTCTTTATGAATGTTTGAGACACCCTGGAGGGAGCAATTAGTCCCTGGCTACCCGCCGGAGACTTTCAATGGCATTGGAAATGTCAGGACCAGAACGGAGACAGAATAGAATATGCCTTTAATGTCATTGTTACAACATGGGATATGCTGTGACAACGAAATTGGACGACTCCAGTTCCACATTTACAGTGAGGATAAGGAAACAAACTTGCGTTGCGTTTCTCTCAAGTTTTATTGGCAGAAAGAGAAAGGGTGGCGCCCACGATCCGGTGATTGCTGGACGCGTGAAGCAGGTCGCTCGGATACTCGGATTGTGCTCCAAATGCAGACGTGGATCTTCTGTGGCAAGCGATGGCGGTGTCGTGGAAGGAAAAACGGGTCAGTAGCCGGGACAGGAGAGCAAAAACGTGGTCGGGATTGGAATCGAGTCGAAAGCCAGAAAAGGAGAGAAGACGTGGTCGGGGACAAAAACGGGTCGAAGCAGGGGGACAGACGGGGGCAAAAAACTGGACAGGTGGGAGTCAGGGTTGAAAAGGCTTGCCTAGTGTTAACTGAGGTTCGCAGATGGACTGACAAAAGGGGACAGACTGTCCCTTTCATGTTTGAATTGTAGTTATAATAAAAAAATTAAAACATTTTTAGTTCCTTAAAGCGTTATGCTGTGTTTATCGTAAATATAAACCAACTCAAGGGGGAGGGTTCAATTATTCAATCGGTATTGGATCGGTATCGATTGATTCTACCGTGTATTTACTCGGATCGCCCACCCCTAAACACCAGATACATATCCTGAAATGATGACTTTTGATTCAATGATATTCAAAGTTCTCTCACCTGATTAATGTCATAATAGATGACTCCGAACTTTCCGAATTGCTCGACTTTCCCCGAGATGTCGTCAAACTGGTAGAGATCGATGGGCAATGGCGTCTCGTTGATCACGGCTTGCATGCTGGTGACCCGGAAGCTGTTGTCGTAGGTGTAGTCGAAACGGGCGTTGACCATTCCGTCCTCGCTGAAGCGGAAGATCTGACGGTCGACGAGCGGGCCGATTTGCCGGTACCGTATGGAACAGATGAAGCCTTCCGTCTGCAGATTGACCGTCTTCAGCACACCGGCCATCTCGTCGTAGGTGAAACTGACCCGGGTTGAATCGTACAGAATCTCTGCCAGTTTGTTCTGAGGAGAAAAGGGAAGTTGTTTCCTGATGATTCACGACAACAAGTGTTGGGCACCGATAATTAGTTTTAGTTACTCACTACTTCGTCCAAAAAGTAACTGAGTTGGTAACTGAGGTACTCTATAGGCAAAGTAACTAGTTACCAGGGAAAATAACTATTTCTGTTACTGTAAAAAGAAGTTGTATGTTTAAGAATTTGAAATTTTCTGAGCAGTATTCGAGTCAGTTGGATAGAAAAGACGCAAGCAAACGCAACCAACTGTAACCAACTGTAACCAAACCAAACGCAACTAAACGTAACCAGACCAAACATAACCAAACCAAACTTAACACAGCCAAACGTAACCGAACATAACCGAACGTAACAGAACATAACTGAATGTAACCAAACGCAACCAACCCAAACCAACCAGATCCAACCAACGTCCATGCCACGCCACATTTGTTCTGAGGAGATAAGGGAAGTTGTTTCCTGATGATTCACGACAACCAATGTTGGGCACTGATAATTAGTTATAGTTACTCACTACTTTGTCCAAAAAGTAACTGAGTTGGTAACTGAGGTTCTCTATAGTCAAAGTAACTAGTTACCAGGGAAAATAACTATTTCCGTTACTATAAAAAGAAGTAGTATGTTTAAGAATTTGAAATTTTCTGAGCAGTATTCGAGTCAGTTGGATAGAAAAGACGCAACCAAACGCAACCAACTGTAACCAAACCAAACGTAACCAAACCAAACGTAACACAACCAAACCTAACTGAACATAACCGAATGTAACCAAACGCAACCAAACCCAACCAACCCAAACAACCAGATCCAACCAACATCCATGCCACGCCACATTTGTTCTGAGGAGAAAAGGGAAGTTGTTTCCTGATGATTCACGACAACCAGTGTTGGGCACTGATAATTAGTTATAGTTACTCACTACTTTGTCCAAAAAGTAACTGAGTTGGTAACTGAGGTCCTCTATAGTCAAAGTAACTAGTTACCAGGGAAAATAACTATTTCCGTTACTATAAAAAGAATAGAATAGAATACCGTATTTTCCGCACTATAAGGCGCACCTAAAAGTCTTATTTTTTTTCAAAAGCTGACCATGCGCCTTATAACACAGTGCGCCTTATATATGGCTCAATATGAAATTCGCAAGGTCTCGCAACTACGAGAAACAGCCGCCGACTCCATTTTTCGCGCTGTGCAATACTGGGAAATATTAAACGATTGGTAGTTGCCGGGGCTCGTGTTGTATTTGTTTACTAAGTGGCAAAATGGCTACCCCATTAAACTGCTTAATTCATATTCAACAAATACAGTATTTGTCTGAATCCAGGGTTTTGACTGGTGAAGATGTAAAGCACAATTTACCTTAAACAAACGCAGAATTATTCAGAATGTCACGTTTGACAGAGAGAGAGAGAGCGAGAGAGAGAGAGAGAGAGAGAGAGAGAGAGAGAGAGCGAGATTCTCTTTCATACGTGCATTTGTATAAAAAATGGCTCCTGTTAAGAGACACGCGTACAACGCCGAGTTTAAACTCAAAGCGATCAGTCACGCAGCACAACACGGCAATAGAGCGGCAGCGAGAGAGTTAAACTTAAATGAATCGATGGTACGGAAGTGGAGAAAGGATGAAGATAAGCTCCGCCAAGTAAGGAAAACTCAACAAAGTTTCCGTGGCAATAAAGCAAGATGGCCAGAGTTAGAGGAGACACTTGAACAGTGGGTTGTTCAACAAAGAGCGGCAAGCAGAAGTGTCAGTACGATAACTATACGTATGAAGGCAACAGCGCTGGCACAAAAACACCGGACGTGTTGGATGGCCCATTCACTGAGATATGGTCAATTCGAACACAGCAGAAGAAGAATTCGAGGGATTCGTCGATGAGGAGCTTATAGAGTGATCTTTGTTTTTCTTTTGTGTGTTTACGTTTTACATTTTACAGTTATTATGTTATTGCTTTATTGTTATCGTTTTGCACTCGTTGTTTTTGCACATTACGAGTGTCACTTTATTGCAATTGCACTAACGTTTCATTAAAAATAACAGTATCAGACGTTTTTTTCTTTGCGTGTTGACTAAATGGACAAAAAATAAAATGATATGTCGATGTTGTTCAAAGATGTTAAAGATGTGTCACGAAAATGCTTTACCTCAGAGAAAATAATAAAACGGCTGTTTATTTATTTTGGGAGTGAATGGAGTTGTGGAAAGCTTGTTTGTTAATAAAGTTGGACCTTTTTGAATGTTTTGTTGACATTACCTTGAGCGTGGCAACATCTAGAGGTTGCATAACGTAACTACATTCTCTACTGTAGTCAAGTCGTCACATTTATTTACCGTAAATAGCCCTTAATCCCAAAAATGTCTCGAAGGACTGCACAGGATTACAATTACAAAATTGCACAATGACCTGATCTTAAACCAGCATGCACTTATAGCGCCTTATAATGGGGTGCGTCTTATGTATGGCATAAGTTTTAAAATATATCATTCATTGAAGGTGCGCCTTATAACATGGTGCGCCATATAGTGCGGAAAATACGGTATACCTTTATTGTCATTGTTACAAAATGGGTTAACATATTGTGACAACGAAATTGGGCATGACACTCCAGTTTTACACATTCACAGTGAGGTATGAGCCAAGAAGATAAAGGAACAGAGAAGATAAGGTTATAAAACAAGGGGGATAAGGCTATAGTTATAATTGACATGGTATTTACACAAGAAATGTCGGCATTTTCTGAGCAGTATTCGAGTCAGTTGGATAGAGAAGGACAGACAGGTAGTTGTGTTATAGAATCTTGTAATATTTATTGCGCCTTACTAGCAACGTATCCTACACTTCAAGTGCAACAAATATAAACAGTTAACCATGTAGTATGAGCATCAGCAGTATGTTGGCCTGGAGAGGGATGGGCGCCACCAGGCTGTACTTGCCCAGGACACACCACAGGAAATGGTGCCTCTACGACCCGTGCGGTTAAGGGATCCTACCAAACCAATCCAAACCAAAGGTAACCAAATGTAACCAAACCTAACCAAACATAACTGAACGTAACCAAACCAAAAGTAACATAACCAAACGTAACTGAAGTTTTGATAATTTCTGCAACAAGATATCATTGATGTATTGTATGGTAGCTGTCCATAGCACTTGTTTTTTGATTGTAGTTCATTGTTAATAAAGATTGGTTGATTCTGGTTAATTCTTGTGGCAAAAAGTTGAAGTCATGGATGGCTACAGGCCTTTCCACTTGTTATTCACTTTCATTTTTAGTTGACTGATGAACAAGAATAGTGCAAGATAAATTGGTCAGTTATACCAGTGTTTTTCAACCAGTGTGCCGTGAGACCTTGTCTAGTGTGCCGCTGGAATTTTATCTTTCCCTACAAAAAATCAGGCCATTATTCAGTATTTTTGCAATCTTCAGACGACTAACTGTAATAGTCATTCATATCAGTAGGTGGCAGTAGATTTTATATACTTTTTATGTACTAATTATCTGCTCTTGAGGTAGGACAGTACATTTAATAACTTAATTTGTTTAACAAAGCGGTTTAAGATTGCACTGTAAAAAAAAAAAGTCGGTGAGCAACGCTTGAAACAACAGTGAGCAACCATGATCCCAAGTGTGGCAAGATAATTAATTATCAAACATGTCCAAACCGTCAAGTTACGTTTTGCTGAGTTTCCGGCAATGCAAAATTATTTTTCTCTTTTGAATGAATTGACTCATGTACTATTGCAAAGGTTGTACGGCCTACAAATTACAATTATTTCACAAGATTTCCATTTCTTTTTATTTCCTGATATATTTTATCGCATAATATTAACATTTTTGGGGGCTTATTTAGTCGGTTGCAAGATACAGAACTGTACTTAATCACATTTTTAGCGGAAGTACAATGTTGGCAACAAGATTCACTTGATATCATTGGAAATGATTTGAATGCAACACAAACTTTTTCTTCTTTTTTTCCGTGTTTTCTTTCTACTTTTTTTTAAATTCCTTGAAAAAAAATCTCATTGTGTTTATTTAGTTACTTTTTCTTTTTGTTCTCTGTTTACTTTTTTTCTACATTTCTTTCTTTTCTTTTTTTCTGTCTTTTTTCTAAATGTTTCCTTCTTTTTTTCTCTTCCTTTTGTTTCTTTTATTCTCAGCTTTTCACTACTTTTTCATTTTGGGTATTTTTTTCTTTTTTGTTCTATTTCACCTTTCTTTAAGTCATGTTGTGCATAGTTTTACATAATATTTGGTCATGTTGGGATGAAAGAAGCAAAAACAACCCGAAGAGCCGTTTAGGACCCGAAAGAGCCGGTTCCTTTTAGTGAGCCGAGCCAAAGAAGCCGGTTCTCGACAAACTCTACTAACTTTACTCAACTTCGTTCTCCTTCAACTCGACTTCAAAATACCGCATTTAGGACACAACGTCAGGGGAACCCGTGTATTTTAACCTTCATGCACTGTAACTTTGACTCGAGTCGCTTCTTAATGAGTCATTTTGAGCCCTCATTTTTGTGCGCTGGCTCGATTTTCTTGTGCGCAGAGAATGTGCGAGCAGTGCGCAATTGCGCACGGGCGAAGCTTAGAGGGAACACTGCTCTGTTGTATGATTTAGTGATTTACAAGTAAATTTGAAAGTGGCACTCCATACCGAAAAGGTTGCTGACCCCTACTGTATATGGTTCGCTTCCTATCGGCTTCCGTGTGCTTTTAAAAAACACCTTCTTACTCTTTCACCACTGCCGCATCTACCCAAGTATAAGAATTCCCCGGAGAGCACGTGATACGGCTAGTGGGCTTCCTGATTTCCCTGCGCACCATTGATCTCACGCTGCCGTCAGCGGGCAAACAAAACACAACCTTGACGCAAACATCAATCCTGGAGTAGTCTCTTGTCTATACCGCTGAGAATATATTGTTTGTATTCAGCAAACAAATACCAAAGACGAGTAGAGAACACAACAGCACTGATTTTTTTCAAACGGGATTGGTATTTGAAAATATCGACATAAACGTACTAACCTGTTTGCGATATTTGTATAGTATGCGGCGTCCGGTTCCAAGATGAGCAACTCGAAGCAGCTGGTAGGAGACACAGAAAAAAATGGACATGTTTATTTCATACCTGTCAAGCTCCACGGCTCCATGCCCTTACAAACTGTCAAGAGATCAAAGCCAGGAGAGAAAGCTTACCACGTGTTGTGAGTCATCATTTTATTCATATTTAGTTTCTTTTGTCTTTTATTAGCATATTTGATATTGGAGTAATCCAAAAGTAATTCAAATTAATCCAGTTAAAGTAACCCTACCCAACCCTGATTTTATGTTCGTTTTGCCGGAGATCAAAGAGATCAAAGCCAGGAGAGAAAGCTTACCGCGTGTTGTGAGTCATCATTTTATTCATATTTAGTTTCCTTTTGTCTTTTATTAGCATATTTGGTATTGGAGTCATCCAAAAGTAATTGAAAGTAATCCAGTTAAAGTAACCCTACCCAACCCTGCCCATGATTGACCGGTGTTCCCTCTTCAATTGACGTAAAGAGCAGCATTTTCCTATGAAGCACAATATCCTACCTTTCAACCTTTTGTAAAGGATTTTATCATATACGCATTTTTGCTCAAATATTTTAATTTTATATTAGAAAATAATATATTTCTTCACTTTTTTTAACCAACATTAAGGGAAAGGTTTTGGACACTATAGTATAAAGGTACAAGTGGAAGTGAAAGATAACTATTAGACATACATCTTGCAAAACCCAGAGTTTATAGAGTGATGAGTGCGGAGGCGAGATTAAATTAAATCCAAATTACTCAAAGTGTGGCAAGCACCCAGCAGTCCTATTAAGAGCAGTTCACATACAATAAAACCAAAATGGAGGGGTGTGTGGACAGGATGGGGTGAGATAGGGCTGGGTTGGCCTAGATTTGAAACAATTTTGCAAAGAAGAGTGGGCTAAAATTTCTCCACGGCATTGTGAATGAGTCATTTCCCATTATCGTAAACGTTTGATTCCTGTTATTGCTGCCAAAGTTGGCCTAACTTGGGGTTAGGTTCAGGGGGCAATTCATTTTTCACATAGCAACAGATAAGTTTAGATAGATAGATAGAGAGATAGAGAGATAGAGAGATAGAGAGATAGAGAGATAGATAGATAGATAGATAGAAAGAGAGATAGAGAGATAGATAGATAGATAGATAGATAGATAGAGACATATAGGTAGATAGATAGACAGAGATAGAGAGATAGATAGGTAGAGACATATAGGTAGATAGATAGATAGAGATATATAGGTAGATAGATAGATAGAGACATATAGGTAGATAGATAGATAGAGACATATAGGTAGATAGATAGAGATATATAGGTAGATAGATAGAGGTATATAGATAGATAGATAGAGATATATAGGTAGATAGATAGGTAGAGATATATAGGTAGATAGATAGAGATGTATAGGTAGATGGATAGATAGAGACAGAGTGATAGATATAGAGAGATAGATAGATAGATAGATACTTTATTCATCCCGAAGGGAAATTCACACTTCCAGCAGTATCCTTGGTTGAAAAATAAAATAATAAAATAAAAGAAATAGAATACAGAAATACCCAATGATATAGAGTATTTAAATAGTGCTACGTAAAATACACACTGTAACAAAAATAGGGTGATATGCATAAGTGGGGGTGGGGTTTAATGTGGGCTTTTCCTCCCCCGGGTGGAGTTAAAGAGCCTCATGGCATGAGGAAGAAATGATCGCCTCAGTCTGTCCGTGGAACAAGACTGTGACAGCAGTCTGTCGCTGAAGCTGCTCTTCTGTTTGGAAATTTTAGAACTTTTTGATGCCTTAGTAAATAAACATTTCAAAACTGTATTTGATATTTTCTTGTGTCTATTAAAATTAGTTTGATGATCTGAAACCTTTGTGAAAGCACAGACTTCAGGAAAAGGGCAAATACTACTGTCACAGCACCGTACCATGGTCTGAAATACTGACACGCCAGGAAGGAAAGGCGACGGATGTACACACCTGTCCATCTTCAGAGTAGTCCACAGTAACTGAGGCGTTGCTCTCTGGTGGAGTGTAGATATTTCTGTAGTAGCCGATGGATCTAATGGTCTGCAAAGTGTGCCGGGCCACACTCGGCATGGTTACGGCTGACAGGCGGTCCCTGGAGTCGAAATCGAAAATATACTGCCGCTGGCTGTGCAGAAGCAGGACCATAGACTGTTGAGGGAGGAGATAAGCAGGTCAAATTGGCAACAGTTATTTGCACATGAATGACCTTAGAATTTAAAAGTCTAAAAACCAGAAAAACAGATACCTGGTATTTATACTCAAAAGGAAAAACACTGAGATATCAGAAACTATGCAAACTATTTAAGAGGCATCCATGTTTTCTCTTTTGGGTGGGAGATTTCTGTCCAGGGTATGCATACGTAGTCTACCAAGACCGCAAGAGAAGTAAATCATATTTGCTGTCACCAGGGTTGGGTAGGGTTACTTTAACTGGATTACTTTCAATTACTTTTGGATTACTCCAATACCAAATATGCTAATAAAAGACAAAAGAAACTAAATAGGAATGAAATAAAATGAAAATGAAATGATCTGCATTTATATAGCGCTTTTCAAGTCAATGACTTCCCAAAGCGCTTTACAATGTGCTCCACATTTCCCAATAGCGGCCTTGCAGCCATGTAAGGCGCTAACCTGCTTATTGGGGGTATTAGGGGTTCAGTGTCTTACCCAAGGACACTTCGACACGTAACACGGACGAGCCGGGATTCGAACTGGGATCCCTTGATCCCTAGACGAGCGCTCTACCTCCTGAGCTACTGCCGCCTGTATGAATAAAATGATGACTCACAACACGTGGTAAGCTTTCTCTCCTGGCTTTGATCTCTTTGATCTCCGGCAAAACTAACATCAAATGCGACAGAAACAAAATGAAAATAAATCCAAACAGCTTGCCAACATCATTTTTGCCGTTCCATGTATTCCGTTACTCCCCAAACCTGCACGACATTTAGTCATTTTATTCATATTCAGTTTCTTTTGTCTTTTATTAGCATATTTGGTATTGGAGTAATCCAAAAGTAATTGAAAGTAATCCAGTTAAAGTAACCCTACCTAACCCTGGCTGTCACAAATAATATCAAACTCTCACACATGCACAACTATACTCTCAAAAAGACAGTCACTAGGGGTGGGACGATAGGCTTGGGTCACTGTTCAATTGTATCACGATACTCGATTTATATCACGATTCCCGATAATTGCGATTCTACAAGTATTCAATATACTTGCCGACTGTCATTTCATTTTATTTGCTAAAAAACAAACACCCTAAACCATACATTTCTGGGACAAACCATGAACAATGCACATCAGTCTGTCTCAGGAGGTTCGACAAAGACTAATTAGACTAATTCGATGGAATTCACTTAGTTTAATACTTTAAGAAAATCTGCCCCCGTGTGAAAATGCCGGCTATTCTTGTCCATATTTTCCCGAAAAGAAACGAGCATGCATTGTTAGGAGAATGAAGTTTGTGTTTGGTTAATGGAGTCAGATAACTAAATCGAATAATTTGATAAACGATACATTTGTAATGTATTTAATTCCTAACAGTGTGTATAAGAGTATAGTAGTGTTTGAACATAACTAAGACTATGTCTGTATAAAAGTATAATTGTGCATGTGTGAGAGTATGATCTTACACGTGAGACCAAATATGATTTTTTTCTTAAAGCCTATCAAATAGTCTAGCTTAATCTAAGATGCTGTCCGAACAATGTATAAAATAGTGATCCTTTCTAGTAAGTGTGTTCTCCTTTACCTTATCTAAGTAAGTGTAGCTCCATATCTTTCCATCTGCAAATAGTCTGGAAACGATTCTTCCTTGACTGTCGTACTCCCATTTCTCTGTGGTCGGACCTCTTTGCAGACCTGTTACCTGCCCGGTACTGGATGCGCACAGAAAAACCACATCAGTTAAATCACTTCCGCCAATAGGAGTCCTTGAAAATTGCCAGGAGGTCTCTATATTAAGACTGTATGTTGGTCTTGGAGTGCTCTCTTTTGGTTGACATGTTAATTATTTGTTGCTGAAAGGAAAGCTGCATGGTTGGAACGGATTAAAATACTTACCATTGTTTCCAATGGGGAAAAAAAAATTCGGTACTCAACCAAAAACCAGGAACGCATTATGGTTGAGGAATGAGGTACCACTGTACAAGGCTTTTTTTTTTCCCTGACAAATTTGTGATTTGTTTTTTTTTGGTCCAAAATGGCTCTTTCAACATTTTAGGTTGCTGACCCCTGGGCAAGCTTATATTTTTCCATTTCTTTGATTTATAATATTGTAATTTTCTTGTTTATTAAAGTACTTGAATTAAAACTTATACATTTTGTCCCCTGCCCACTGCCCGATGATTGCTGGGATGGGCTCCAGCACCCCCGCGACCCTTCTGAGGATAAGCGGTGCAGCTGATGAGATGAGATGATGAGACATTTTAATCTATGGTATTTTTAAATTAAATGTAATTTATTGTTGATTGGATGGACTTTGATGATTTGATGATATGATTCAACATAAATAAAAATGTAATGTAATGTAATGTAATGTAATGTAATGATCTGCATTTATATAGCGCTTTTCAAGTCAGGACTTCCCAAAGCGCTTTAATAAACATCAACATCAATAAAAAAGACATTGCTCAAGTTACTCAGTACATAGTTTTCTCACCAAATCCATTTTTTTTGTACTTGTAACTCAAGTAATTATTTGAATAACTTCTTTACACTTCTACTTCTGTATTATTATGAACTAACAGTACTTTTACTTGAGTAAAATTCTGGCTACTCTACCCACCTCTGATTGACTGAAGATATTTGTTCATGGTAAAATGACATATTCTTATTTGAAATATTTGGTTCAATTACCGTATTTTCCGCACTATAAGGCGCACCTAAAAGCCTTTATTTTTTTTTCAAAAGCTGACCATTCGCCTTATAATACAGTGCGCTTTATATATGGATCAATATTAAGTCGCAAAGTCTTGCAACTAAGGCAAGCAGCCGCCGACTCGATTTTCCCCCGAAGGCGAAGTCGTCCGCGGTGTATGCTGGGATTTATATAAATCTGGGGGAAATGCGTTTCATTTCCTAACCAATGTGTCAATCATCACTATTGGCTAAAGTTATTCGGAGGTAAAGAGGGCGGATCCTATTTATCATTTACAGGCTCGAATAGGCTAAAGGGGCGAAACAAAGCCTGCAATTGGCCGAAAAAGATGAATGTGAATCGCACGTTGGGTTGCACTACGGCATAGAGAATTTTTTTTTTACTATTCTGTATTTGTAAATATTTGACTCTCCTGGATTTACTACACTCACGGTTGTAAGAAGACCAATGTTACGTATCATTATTGAACGTGATGGCTGCAAGATAACTTAGGTGAGCTATGCGGCTTTATATTTTGTTCTTGTTTTAGAACGATCTTGGTGTTTCTGTGATGAGTCTTTTTTTAAACTCAATTCAATTCAAAGTGTTTATTGTCATATGCACGGTAAAGAACCCCGTTTCTCTGCACAATACAATTCTTACTTTGCTGTCCACACAGTTGCCAGCAAAAAATAAAATGGAAACTAAGAAATGTTTGGCATTTCTTGAATCCCAAGACTTTAACCTTCCGAATGATATTTGGAACGATGCATTTGAGTGATTGGTGACCTCGTACAGACACTGTTTCCGTACATGTCTGAGACACGTATTTGCCTCTTTGCAAGCTTTGGGAATGTTAAGGGGGTAATAAGTTGGACTGAACTATCTGACTGTTTTGTCCACGTTCCCATTGTAGCGCCTTATGTATGGAAAATATAGGACCAAAAAACTATTTTTTGGGGGTGCGCCCTATAACCCGGTGCGCCTTATAGTGCGGAAAATACGGTACTAAGAATTTATCATAAAACACTGCAGTGGAAAGCTATTGGATTTCATGAGAGATTAATAACTGCGGTCTCAAATGCGCTCGATACGGTAGGTGACCGATAAGTGATTTGAAATATCAATATTTGACCAACTGCCTGTGATTAATGACTCAGGGTATAGAATCTTACCTGGAGTAGGTCAAGTTAACAGGAAGTAGCTTGCTGCTCGGAACCCAGAGTGTGGGATGCCCTTGGGTGTCGTAGATGATTTTCAGGAGGAACTTCCGGTGATCGTCGTAAATCTTCTCGATTCGTAGAGTGCGATCATAGTCTACAGACAAAAGGTTCCTTCCGTTCACCTTTGAATGGTAAAAACGCAGATTAGGAGAGACGAAGAGAATGAGCCAATTGTGGGTTTTGGGATTTGTTAGGCGATTTGCCTCTTATCTCTTGTCATATATACACGGTGGATAAGTGTGGAAGATTTAGGGCGACAAAACAGCTTGCAGCAAAGAAACTTGGTAAAATATTTTGGTAAAATATTTTAGTCCATGCTTCAGGTAAAAATTAGTGGTCTTTTTCGGTAATATACACCCGAGATTTTTAGAGTAAGGCTATTTCATCTTCTCCATGACCAGCAGATACGAACATTTTTGTTATAAAATTCATTCATAAAGTTTCAATTTTGAGGAATTAGAGAAACAGAATGTGGAAAAACCAACAGAAAATAATATTGTTTAATTTTTAGAGAATTATTTCCAAATTTGAGTGCGAACTAAATATTTGGTCACCGACAAACGAGCAAGATTTCTGGCAGTCAAAGGGGTCTAACTTCTTCGAACGAGGTCTAAAGAAGTCTAATGTGGAGCTACCCGGAGCTACCCGAAGCTACCTGGAGCTATCCAGAGCTACCCGGCTTCAGCACTGTTAGGGACAGAAACACAAAAGCCTGCGGGAAGCGGAGAGGAGGTGGCCTCCCTATCTACGTGAACACGAGGTGGTGTAACCCTGGGCACAAAGATTTCCATCTGCTGCAGGGACGTCGAACTTTTGGCCTAGCGTGTGACGTCATCCACTCCGCTGTTGCTAAACTACAACACAGCACCCCGAGGCCATCCTGTTAATCTGTTAATGAACAACAAGAGGATACTGCTGGAAGTGTGAATTTCCCTACGGGGATGAATAAAGTATCTATCTATCTATCTAATGAGGCTCCACTTGTTACCTGTATTAAGGGCCCCCGTTTAAGCTCATTATCGGTATAAAAGACACCCGTCCATAACTCCAAACTCCATTATGGCCAAGACCAAAAAGCTGTCGAAGGACACCAGGGACAACATTTTAGACCTGGACCAGGCTGAGAAGATAATCTACGATAAGTAAAATTCTTAGTGTAGATAAATAAAATCTAGGAGCACTTAGTAGAAAATGGCCGACTTACAAGACCACTGATAATCTCCCTCGATCTGGGTCTCCATGCAAGATCTCACCCTGTGGCGTCAAAATGATAACAAGAACGGTGAGCAAAAAACCCTGAACCACACAGGGGGGGACCTAGGGACCTGGTACCACGGTAACAAAGGCTACTATCAGTAACACAATGCGCCAACAGAGACTCAAATCCTGCACTGCAAGGTGTGTCCCCCGGCTGAAACCAGAAGATGTCCAGGCCAGTCTGTGGTTTGCTACAGAGCAATTGGATAATCCAGAGGACTGGGAAAATTTGTTATGTAATATAATTTTTAGGTAGAAACACTGGTTGTTGTGTTTGAAGGAGAAAGACTACTGAATTGGATCCGAAGATCACCATATCCACTGTGAAGCATGGGGGTGGAAACATCATGTGGTGGCTGTTCTCCTGCAAAGGGACCAGGATGACTGATCCGTGTAACTGAAAAGTAAATGGGGCCACGAGTCAAGAGATTTTGAGTGAAAATCTTCTTCCATTAGCAAGGGCGTTGAAGATAAGACAATGCTGGGTCTTTTAGCATGACACTGATCCCAAACACAGAGCCAAGGCAACAACAAAGTGGCCTTATAGGAAGCATTTCAAGGTCCTGGATTGGCCTAGCCAGTCTCCAGATCTCTACCCAATAGAAAATCGGTGGAGGGAGTTAAATTGTTTGTGTTGCCCAACGACAGCTCCAAAACATGACTGCTCTGGAGCAGATCTGGATGGAGGAATGGGCTGAAATACCAGCAACAGTGTGTGAAAAGCTTGTGAAGAGTTACAGAAAAAGTCCTCCATTATTGCCAACAATGGATACATACCAATGTATTGAGATAAACTTCGGGTATTGACAAAATACTTTGCCTCTATGACTTGCAAATTACGGTTCACGGATCTGGGTTGTTGGGGCACCAATGAGGATACAACTCTGGACAGACTTCTCCACCGTTGACGGTCCCTGGCCTGTTCTTGGGTCCTGGCAAAGTTGGCACCAGTCCATTCCTTAATATTGTCGACCCAGTTCTTTGTCGGTCTTCCTCTCCTCCTGCTCCCTTGGACTTTGCCCTGGAGAATGATCTTGGTCAGTCCTGATGATCTTGTGACCTGACCATACCACGGAAGTTTCCATATTCGCACAGTTGGCATCGTTCTTCGTAGGGTCCAATGTGCCCTCTCTGATGGTGTTGTGCACTGTTTCCTTTGTCACATGGGCTAAGTAGCTGATGCCTAGAAGTTTCTTTTTCCAGATTTGCTGTGAGAGTCCATGTCTCGCAAGGTTAGAGGAAGATGGGAGTCACCAGCACTTGCATGGGTCTACCCTTTCATTTCACTGGTATGTTCTTGTCCTCCCAGATGGGTTTGAGTTTGGCAAAGGCGGTTGTGGTTTGAGCTTTCCTGGCCATGATTTCTGGTTCTGACCTCTTCTGATATTACATCTCCAAGATATTAAAATTTGACCGGTTCTAGCTCTCTGTGGTTGATGGTGATGTTTGTGGTGATACCTTGGGGCCTATTGGTCATTACTTTAGTTTTTTTCTGTGCTGATTTTCATCTCATTCTGGGTTGACGATTGACCAGATCTCTTAGTTCCTGTACATCTCCTGCCAATCCGGCAATAACATCAGCAAAACGGAGGTTAGTAATGTTGTACCTCCCCAATACTGACTGTACCTCCATTTTTTTAAACAAACAATGAGAATTCCAGTTTTTTCCCACATTCTGTCTCTCGTGATTGACAATTACAGGCCTTTATGATTTTCAAGTAGGAGAACTTTCACAATTAGCGGTTGACTAAATACTAATTTGCCCCTCTGTATATGTACATATATCATTTCTGTTTTGTGGTCGGTCTTTTTGGGGATCTACTCACTCTCAGCTTTCTTCCAAAAACCATAATTTTTCCTCGAGTCTGTTCCTTTCTAAAGCGCCACTCCACAAGATTTTGGCCATTCTCTCCTGGAAGTGTCATGTTGCGTCGAGCTACAGTTGGGTTGGCTGCACCTGGTTTGACAGGAAAAGAAGAATATCCATTATGCAGGAAATGTCATGATTACCGATGGGAATCACCCAGTCCTGTCAGTCCCCTGTTGTCAGTCCGTCTGCAAACCTCTGTTGATACAAGGCAAGCCTTTTTTTTTTTTTTACCCTGACTGTCCCGTTTTTGGTCACGTTTGTCTACGGCTACAACCAGTTTTGAACCCAACCACGTCTACTCTCCCGTACCGACTTACAACCCATTTTTTATCCCGACCACGTCTGCTCTCCTGTCCTGACTTACGACCCGTTTCTGACCCCGTTTTTGCTCTCCTGTCCCGCCTATCGACCTGTTTTTCCGTCCCTGACACCGCCATCGCCCACTACGGAAGATCCATTTCCGCATTCGGATCACAATCCGATTGCGAGAGCGACTTGCTTCCCGCGTCCAGCGAGCATCGGATCGCGGGTTCTGCACTTCCTTTTTCTCTCAATAAAATTGTGAGAAAACGTTACGCGATTGGGTCTACCCTTTGTGCTGGTTGTGACAGGAAAAGCAGTTGGAAAAGGAATGAATGGCGGTGCTGTATTGTCACTGCAGTTTATGGATAAATATTCATTTGTAGTACTGCTACAAAAATGCCAGTCGTTAGCCTTTCTACATTATTTGCCGTGTGTTAGCATTAGGATAGTACTCAAAACCGAGGCTAAGGTAGACGTTTTGTCGGGCTCGGGTTGGTTCGGGCTTCAATACCTGCGGGTTGGGTCGGGCTTGATCTTTTAAAGCCAGATTTTACCTCTAGCGGCAGTTAAAAGTTCCGGCCTTTGCCTTGTAGTCGAATTCTTCACCATCCATTTGACTTTAACACCATTGCCTTATTTTATATATACAGTGGAACCTCGGTTTTCGAACGCCTCTCTGTTCGAACAAATCGGAGTCCGACCAAAAATTTCGAGAAATTCTTGCTTCGCTCTTTGGTCAAAAAATCGGAGTTCGAACGCCGTTGATGCGTGAGTGCGTACGCTAGGGTGCGATGCTGAGCGGCGTACGGGTGTTTTAGCCCCTTATTATGCCTCAAAAGAAAGTCAGTCCAAGCAGCAAAGTTGCTACAGGTGAAAAGAGAAAAGTAGTGCGTAGAACTATTGCATTTAAGAAAGAAATAATAGCAAAATATGAAGGAGGTGTGCGAGTGTCTGATCTTGCTAGGGAATAACCCACCGTCCACCTGCGCCTTCTGCTGACCACCACAAAGGTAAAAAATCCTATTCATAATTATTTTCTATCCTTTTTTTTTTATTTTTACACGTTCATGTTGGCGTAATCTTTCGTACGGAAGCTTACGATAACGCGAATGTACGATTAGCCTGGGTTAGCTTTGAGTTTACGTTAAACATTCAGGGTGTTGGAACGGAGCCCAACAATCAGGGTGTTGGAACGCAGCCCCCTTTCCAATGAACCGCTTACCACTTGTTGTGGAGACCCGGGTGCTAAATGACTTGTAAACGACCTGATTATCTTATTTTTACACGTTCATGTTATCGTAATCTTTCGTACTGAAGATTACGCTAACGCGAACGTACGATTAGCCTGGGTTAGCTTCATGTTTACGTTAAACATTCGAGGTAAACATTCAGGGTGTTGGAACGGATTAAAACGATTTACATTACTTTTAATGGGAAAAACGATTTCGGTGATCGAACAAATCGGTTTTCGAACAGGGTTCTGGAACGGATTATGGTCGAGAACTGCGTTTCCACTGTATTTTGTCCAGAAACAGCTTAACACATACAAACTGTGGCTGATTCGAGCCTTTAAAAAAACCAAAAACAAAATATTTGCCATCTGCTGAATGACACACCACATGCTGTGGACGATATATCACCCAAATTGGCACGCAGATGGCGAGTGTTGTACAAGTCAGAGGACATGAATCTCCATATTTATAACTTCAAATGACATGATGTATTCCTCATGAAAATTCCAAACTCTTTTATACGTAAATTCCATCCGACAAACATTTACTGGATTACTTTCAATTACTTTTGGATTACTCCAATACCAAATATGCTAATAAAAGACAAAAGAAACTGAATATGAATAAAATGACTAAATGTCGTGCAGGTTTGGGGAGTAACGGAATACATGGAACGGCAAAAATGATGTTGGCAAGCTGTTTGGATTTATTTTCATTTTGTTTCTGTCGCATTTGATGTTCGTTTTGCCGGAGATCAAAGAGATCAAAGCCAGGAGAGAAAGCTTACCACGTGTTGTGAGTCATCATTTTATTCATACAAGCGGCAGTAGCTCAGGAGGTAGAGCGCTCGTCTTGGGATCAAGGGATCCCAGTTCGAATCCCGGCTCGTCCGTGTTACGTGTCGAAGTGTCCTTGGGTAAGACACTGAACCCCTAATACCCCCAATAAGCAGGTTAGCGCCTTACATGGCTGCAAGGCCGCTATTGGGAAATGTGAAGCACATTGTAAAGCGCTTTGGGAAGTCATTGACTTGAAAAGCGCTATATAAATGCAGATCATTTCATTTTCATTTTATTTCATTCATATTTAGTTTCTTTTGCCTTTTATTAGCATATTTGGTATTGGAGTAAAGTAATTGAAAGTAATCCAGTTAAAGTAACCCTACCCAACCCTGGTGACAGCAAATATGATTTACTTCTCTTGCGGTCTTGGTAGACTACGTATGCATACCCTGGACAGAAATCTCCCACCCAAAAGAGAAAACATGGATGCCTCTTAAATAGTTTGCATAGTTTCTGATATCTCAGTGTTTTTCCTTTTGAGTATAAATACCAGGTATCTGTTTTTCTGTTTTTTAGACTTTTAAATTCTAAGGTCATTCATTCAATATGAATCAAATGATGACTCACAACACGTGGTAAGCTTTCTCTCCTGGCTTTGATCTCTTTGAACTCCGGCAAAATCAACATAAAATCAGGGTTGGGTAGGGTTACTTTAACTGGATTACTTTCAATTACTTTTGGATGACTCCAATACCAAATATGCTAATAAAAGACAAAAGAAACTAAATATGGATAAAATTATGACTCACAACACGTGGTAAGATTTCTCTCCTGGCTTTGATCTCTTTGATCTCCAGCAAAACTAACATAAAATCAGGGTTGGGTAGGGTTACTTTAACTTGATTACTTTCAATTACCCAAATACCAAATATGCAAATAAAAGACAAAATAAACTAAATATGGACAAAATTATGACTCACAACACATGGTAAGCTTTCTCTCCTGGCTTTGATCTCTTTGATCTCCGGCAAAACTAACATAAAATCAGGGTTGGGTAGGGTTACTTAAACTGGATTACTTTCAATTACTTTTGGATTACTCCAATGCCAAATATGCTAATAAAAGACAAAAGAAACTAAATATGGATAAAATGATGACTCACAACACGTGGTAAGCTTTCTCTCCCGGCTTTGATCTCTTTGAACACCGGCAAAACTAACATAAAATCAGGGTTGGGTTGGGTTACTTTAACTTGATTACTTTAAATTACTTTTGGGGAACCCCAATACCAAATATGCTAATAAAAGACAAAAGAAACTAAGTATGAATAAAATGATGACTCACAACACGTGGTAAGTTTTCTCTCCTGGCTTTGATCTCTTTGATCTCCGGCAAAACGAACATAAAATGCGACAGAAACAAAATGAAACTAAATCCAAACAGCTTGCCAACATCATTTTTGCCGTTCCATGTATTCCGTTACTCCCCAAGCCTGCACAAAATTGAGTCATTTTATTCATATTTAGTTTCTTTGGTCTTTTATTAGCATATTTGGTATTGGAGTAATCCAAAAGTCATTGAAAGTAATCCAGTTAAAGTAACCCTACCCAACCCTGAGCTTTATTCCAAATCACTAAATCCAATTTTACCAGTAAACAACTCCAGCTCGGGAGGAAGGCGATATGGGGCCTAGCTTCCTGTTTCCACTTGGTAAAATGTCCCACACAAAACAGGGCAAGGCTGAAATTTTCAACACAGGCTTAGAGCGCCCTCTTGCGGTGAAGTGTGAAAATAACATGTGAAGTGCAGAACTGGTAATACAAATTTCAAACTCAATGATATACTGTTGTAATGTGTTGACAATTTCGCATATAAATTTCACCGGAGTATAAGTCGCCCCTCGGCCTGACGTTGAAAAAATCTACGATTTATAGTCCAGTGTCAAACAGGCAGCCCGCGGGCCGGATCAGGCCTGCTAGGGGATTGAATCTGGCCCGCGAGACAACACTCAGAGAAGCGCAAGAGAAAAACAAGCTGCAGGTTGAAATATGTCAACTTGATGTTGCCAAAGCCAGGTGTCTCTCACAAAGACACTGTACTTGTATTTATTTCTCTCTCTATTTTCTCTCTCTCTCTCTGTCTCTCTCTTTCTTTTCTACCCCTTTTCTCCCACTCCTGTCTCTTTCACTCTCTGTGTCTCTCTTTTTCCTCTTCCTTTGTTGCTCTTTTCTCTTTCCCTCTCTGTGTCTTTTGCTCTAACTTCCTTTTTCTTTTTCTCTCTTTTCTCTTTCTCTCTTCATACCCTTTGCGCTTTCATTTCTCTTTTCTCTCCTTCTGTCTTTCTATTTCTCTTTGGATTTCTTTCCTCCTCTCCCTTTCTTTTCCCCCTCTCTCACGACTTTTTATCTTTTGTTTCTCTTGCTCTCTCCCTCTCTCTCTTTTTCTTTCTTTGTCCCGCCTTCTCTCCTTTTCCCTCCCTCTTTCTCTTATTTCTTCATCTCTCTTTTTCTTTCTCTTTAATCTACTAGTCCGGCCCCCGACAGAATGTTTGTTCTATCGTGTGGCCCCCGAGTTAACATGAGTTTGACACCCCTGCTTTAAATGTATCCTTTTTTTCCTATCACAAATCATTTTGTGCCGCAGCTCTCCTTGACACCAAGGAGTGTTAACAGTTGGATTTTTTGCTGGTGTGATGTGTACATACCTGCCAGAATATGAGGTTCTGTCTGATAATGCGTATCCATTCCATTGGCATAGACGACCCGGAGAGAACGGTCACTACCCACTTGGTAGCTGTTTCGAAGCTGGTCTACAAAGAGGGAAGGAAGTCGTTTATAGATTCATAAATATGAATATCCCTCCATATATAAACAAACACACAATTAACACACTATAAGGCGCACCAGACTATAAGGCGTACTACCCCAAAAATGGTCTCTTGTCATATACAGTGGAACCTCGCTAGTTTGCGGTTCCACTTTTGCGGGTTCAGAGCTTTGCGGGTCTAAAAAATATACCTTACCTTCTCAATAAAAGCATTTATTGACTTGACGCCATTGAGCGCGAGCTTATGTCAATTGAGGACACGGGGTTGACACTCTTATTGTGAAGGGGAGGGGGAGGCCCTGAACAATGCTTACTCATGGTGAGTTACCACTTCGCTCACCCCCCCCTCCTTCAACTCCTCCCACCTCACCCCCTTCTTATGTGGCGCTCAGTTTATCATGGAGGAACTCGGCGACAGACGTATATTCTCTTCTGTCACATTTCATCTCAAGTTTGACTTTATTATACCAAAAGCGAGCAGTTGTTTGTACTCCCTAAATACGGCTAATTGTGTGTGGTTTCGTGTATTTGTTGTAAAAGCCGTTCGATGTTGTTATTGTCAGAAGGTAGCTCTTTCACTTTCATTAAAATCTTTCAGTTTTCAGTTTTTTTTCTTATTTATCTTTCTTTATTCTCTCTTCTTTTCTCTGTCTTTTTTTCCCCATTTTTCTATTTTTTCCCTTGACCCTTTTTGCTTTTGTTTTTACCCCGTTTTTCTTTCTTTTTCCTTTTTCTAGTCCTTTCTCATTTTTTAATGTTTTCTCATTCTTTTAATTTTGTTTAATCCCTTTTAAAGCCTTTTTCCTCTTTTCCCCGTTCTTGTTTTTTTTTTGCCATTTTCATTTCTTTTCCCATTTTTTTATTTTTTCTCTTGACACTTTTTCCCTTTCTTTCTTTGTTTTTATCTTCTTCGTTTCTACCCCGTTTTTTAATGCTTTTTATTTTTTCTAGTCCTTCCTGATTTTTTTAATGTTTTCTCAGTTTTTTATTTTGTTAAATCCCTTTTTAAGATTTTTTTCCTATTTATTTCCTCTTTTTTGTTCTTTTAGCCATTTTCATTTATTTTCCCATTTTTTCTAGTCCTTTCTCTTTTTTTAATGTTTTCTCATTCTTTGAATTTTGTTTAATCCCTTTTAAGCTTTTTCCTCTCCTCCCCTTTTTGTTGTTGTTTTTTTTAGCCATTTTTATTTCTTTTTAGTCATTTTCTGATCTTTTTCACATTTTTTTTTTTAATATCCATTTCAACTGTTTTTCTTGCTTCATTCTTTTTTTCTCTTTTCCTTCATATCTTAAACTTAGCTATTTCGTTTTTCTTTTGCTTTTCTCTCCTTTCCCTTTTTTACCTATATTTTGTCCTTCTTTCAATCATTGTTTTTTTCTTTTCTTCAATTTTCTATGTTTTACACTTTTCTCCTTTTTTATTTTTTCCCCTTCCCCTCTTTCTTTTAAGTCTTTTTTCTTTCCATTCTCTTTTTATTTTTTCTTTCTTTTCCCTTTTCCTTTTGTTTTTTCATTCTTCTTTCCATTCCAATTTTCTTATCCATTGTTGCTTTTCTTTTCTTAGTTTAAACTGAGAATAAAAACAGCACTTTTTGGTCCCTTCGTAGTTCGTATTCTTGTGCTTATTACCACTACTTTTCCACGGCACTGTACAATACAGTGACCTCTAGTGGTCAAATCATGCACACGGTCCTAATTCTATCGATCACTGAAAAAAGTAACGGAGCGGAAGCTGACCAGGCGGTGGAGAAAATATACGTGCTGGGCTGATATAGCGACGGTAATGAGAGAGACCGGACAGAAGGAATGTTCTTGTTGTGTCTCGGGGCGGATACGATGAACAGAGGAATAAAATATCTGTCGGACGGAGAAATGAAGAGCGGGATGAGGCAAAAGACCGACAGAAAGAACAGAATCCTAGATGAGGATGTATGATTGGTGGACACGAAGGAGAGAGGCAGGCGGGTCTCAAACCGGGAAGGATTTGTACTCTCCAAGAAGTCGAGATTTGTAAGAAAGGTTGAGAGCAGAATAAGGACAAAGATACTTTTGTTTGGAGTTCACTTTCTGTCCAGTGGGAGGGAAGAGGAAGTTTTAGGAGATATGGGAAGAGAAGAATGAAGAGGCAAAGGATATGGAGAGGTACAAAGGTAAAAATCACTGAGGAACAAAGACACAGACCAAGAACATGTTGATTATTACAGATCAAAATCCAATATCCGGTCTTTCCAAAATCGTTTTTTCTTTCTTTCTTGGATGATTTCATTCCGCCCTTTTCTTTAATTCTTCCTTAAATGATGTCATTCTTCAATTCTTTCTTTAATTCTCTTTCTTTCTTTTTTAATTATTTTGTTCTTTAATTCTGTCTTATATTATTTGTCTTATATTATTTCTTTGATTCTTTCTTTCATTCTCTTTTTTTTATTTTTCGATTATTTTATTCTTGAATTCTTTCCCCAATTCTTTTTTGAATTATTTCTTTGTTTCTTCTCTTAATTCTTTCTTTCAGTTTTAATTTTTTTCTTTACTTTTTTAATTCCTTAATGTTTTATTTTTTTTATTTTATTTTACTTTTTTTTTACTTTTAAAATTTCTTTAATGTTGTACTTTAAATTTTTTTACCTTTTTATTTCTAAAATATTTTCCCTTTTCTTTAATTTTTTTTACTTTTTTCTTTTTTTAAATTTTTGACTTTTTAAATTCTTTGATTTTTTTACTTTTTAAATTTTTTCTTAATTTTTTATTTCTTTAATTATTTACCTTTTGAATTAGTTTTCAATTTTTTAGTTCTTTCTTTAATTCTTGACGTTTTGAATTCCTTCTTGAATTTATTATTTTATTAATTCTCTTTTCAATTCTTTAATTTTTTTACTTTTTTAATTCTATGTTTGATTTTTTACTTTTTGAGTTCTTTCTTTAATTTACCATATATGTGAAAAAAATGCCAAAAGAGCTGACTCAACACTTTTGGATATGCTGACTCGGCAATTATTTCTCCCCTCTTCGAGGCCAGAACAACATTAAATTTCAACACAGTAAATTGTCTTGACCTATATGTGAATAAAATGTCCCCCCAAAGTCGACTCAGCACTTTTGGTTTTGCTGACTCAGCATTTTCTTCCCAGAAAGACATTCTACTACTCTCCCAGGCCAGAAAGACATTCAATATGAACATCCCCTTTTACAGGCAGTCAAATCATACACCCAAAAAAAGCAGAGTCTTCATTTTTGGTTTTGCTGACTCTGCAGCTTCCTCAGAAAGACATTCTACTCTCCCAGGCCAGAAAGACATTCAACATGAACATCCCCTTTTACAGGCAGTCAAATCAAACACCCCAAAAAGCAGAGTCTGCATTTTTGGTTTGGCTGACTCTGCAGCTTCCTCAGAAAGACATTCTACTCTCCCGGGCCAGAACGACATTCAATATGAACATCCCTTTTTACAGGCAGTCAAATCAAACACCCAAAAAAGCCTAGTGTGCATTTTGGGTTTTGCTGACTCGGCAGCTTCCTCAGAAAAACATTCTACTCTCCCAGGTTAGACCGACATTCAATATGAACATCCCCTTTTAGAGGCAGTCAAATCAAACACCCAAAAAAAGCAGAGTCTGCATTTTAGGTTTGGCTGACTCTGCAGCTTCCTCAGAAAAAACATTCTACTCTCCCAGGCCAGACCGACATTCAATATGAACATCCCCTTTTACAGGCAGTCAAATCAAACACCTGAAAAAAGCAGAGTCTGTATTTTTGGTTTGGCTGACTCTGCAGCATCCTCAGAAAGACATTCTACTCTCCCAGGCCAGAACAGCATTCAATATGAACATCCCCTTTTACAGGCAGTCAAATCAAACAGCCAAAAAAGTCTGCATTTTTTTGGTTTTGCTGACTTGGCAGCTTCCTCAGAAAGACATTCTACTCTCTCAGGCCAGAAAGTGTTTGGCCAGGATCACAGTTTTTTTTCACAAGCAATCAATTAGGTCACTCTAGAGGTGAGTAACCCTTCCAAAATGGGAAATAAAACTAAATTTAAATGCATTTACTCATCTTTTATGCAACCCTAGGTTTTACAGTAGTTTAAATTCCATGCACCTAATTGTCCCAACCAAAATCACATCGACAAATTTTTGGGGTTGCACCTAATATTCTGGCACGCCTTCTAGCTGCTATATTTATTGTTATTATCAACAGAGTTATAGACACACAATTTGAACACTGAGTCCTGAAATCGAATACCTTACCCTGCACCAGTGTGTAGAAGGAGTCTACCGAAGACAAGTTGGTCGTTATGGAGACATCCTCGTCTCTCCCTGACGTCTCAATATCCACGGCGACGGCCCCGGATGACATGTCGCCGTGGAGATTGGTAACCACGCCGGTGGGGAAGGTAACGTTAGTCAAACGACCCTCGCTGTCATAACTGGAAGTACAGAGGAGAGTGATGAAAGTAGGAGGTGGGGGAGGGATGTTCTGATACAAGCAAATGAGTTATCAACATCCACAGTGCAAATATGCAGTTCATTTTTGCTGGTTTTGATAGTTAGCAAATTTTCATCCTGCATTTTTTCTTTTTCTTCATTATGATTGACTAACTCGATTTAGCTCAAGGGGCCACATGGTAGAAGAAAACACTCCCACGTAAATGAATACTTGTAAATAAATAGCATTCGAAGTTTGGCTGAGCTGTAGGGCTGGGGATCTTTTGGAGGCTCACAATCAAATAACTGTGATGATTCCGGGTGTAAGATTTGATTATAAAATGATGATTAACCTACTAAGACCTGGCGCCCACATGCATGAACATATAGGACCATCAAACAAGTAGCTCCGGTTTTAGGAGGTTAAGTTTTTTCCCATTTATTAGTTTGTTTTCCTTCACTAAGATATTATCTCTGGTAGTATTTATCAAATATGCATTTGGAAAAAAGACGAAAGTAAATATGGTTGCACAACAAACAAGAAGCTCTGGTTTTAGGAGGTTTAGTTTTTTTCCTTATTATTTTGTTTTCCTTTTCCAAGATTTTATCTATCGTAGTATTTATCAACTATGCATTTGTAAAAAGAAAAATAAAGAAGGAAGAGAACATAAATTCACTTTAAACAAGAAGCTCAGGTTTTAGGAGGTTTAGGTTTTTTTTTCCTTTCTTATTTTGTTTTCATTCACTAATATTTTATCTCTTCTAATAATCATCAACTATGCATTGGTTAAAAAACAAAAAAAGGAAAGTGAACATGATTGCACACTAAACAAGGAGCTCAGGTTTAAGTTTTTTTTTTATCCTTAATAATTTGTTTTCCTTTCTTAATTATTTCATGTTTTGTAGTAATTATTAACGATGCATTTGTAAAAAAAAAGAAAAAGAAAAAAAGAGAAAGTAACAATAAATGCACATCAAACAAAAAGCCCATGTTTTAGGAGGTTTACCGTATTTTCCGCACTATAAGGCGCACCTAAAAGCCTTTATTTTTTTCAAAAGCTGACCATGCGCCTTATAATACAGTGCGCCTTATTTATGGATTAACATTAAGTTTTCCAACTAACTTGCAGCCGCCGACTCGATTTTCCCCCGAACGCCAAGTAGTACGCGGTGGATGCTGGGATTTATTTACCGGCGTTTCATTGGCTAACCAATGTGTCAATCATCATTTGAATTGATCTTTATTGGCTAAAGTTATTCGGAGGTCAAGAGGCGGATCCTTTTTATCATTTACAGACTGCCATTGGCTCAAACGGCAAACAAAGCCTGCAATTGGCCGAAAAAGACGTGTCAATCATCAGTTGAATCGATCACTATTGGCTAAAGTTATTCGGAGGTCAAGAGGCGGATCCTTTTTATCATTTACAGACTGCCATTGGCTCAAACTGCAAACAAAGCCTGCAATTGGCCGAAAAAGACGTGTCAATCATCAGTTGAAACGATCACTATTGGCTAAAGTTATTCGGAGGTCAAGAGGCGGATCCTTTTTATAATTTACAGGCTGCCATTGGCTTAAACAGCGAAACAAAGCCTGCAATTGGCCGAAAATACGTATGCGTATAGCATGTGGCTGACGGCATAGAGAAAGCATTTTTTTCTATTCTGTATATGTAAATATTGTATTCTCCTGGATTTACTACCCTCACGGATATAAGAGGACATTGCCTGCACATTATTATGAACACAACGACTTCGGTGAGCTACTCCGGCTTTCTATATTATCCCTGTATCTTGTTTCAGACTGAACTCGATGTTTCTGTGATAAGCGGTGCATATAATGGATGGAATGGAGTGTCTATTTTTAAATTAAACTCAATTCCAAGTGTTTATTGTCATATGCACAGTAAAGTTGCGAGCGAAAAAGAAAATAGATACGAAGGAATGGTTATCATTTATTGAATCCCAAAAACTTTAACCTTCCGAATGATGGAACGATGCATTTGAGTGGCATCTTACGGACACCGCATCCGCACGTGTTCTCGACACGTATTTGCGTCTTTGCAAGCTTTGGGAATGTTAAGGGGGTAATAAGTTGGACTGAACTATCTGACTGTTTTGTCCACGTTCCCATTGTAGCGCCTTATAATCCAGTGCGTCTTATGTATGTCAAAAATAGGACCAAAAACTATTTTTTGGGGGTGCGCCCTATAACCCGGTGCGCCTTATAGTGCGGAAAATACGGTAGTTTTTCCCCCTTATTATTTTGTTTTCCTTCACTAAGATTTTATCTCTTGTAGTATTTATCAACTATGCATTTGGAAAAAAAAATACTAATATTAAAATTATTATTATTTCGTTGTCTTTCACTAAAATTGTATCTCTTTTAGTATTTATTATGCATTTGTTAATAAATAAATAAATAAATAAATAAATAAATAAAAGTGAACATAAACCCATGATTTATTTCTTGTTGTATTAATCAACTATTTATTTGTAAAAAAAAGAAGAAGAAAATTAACATAAATACACATCGAACAAAAAAACTCTGGTTTTAGGAGGTTTAGTTTTTGTTTCCTTCTGATTTCATTTTCTTTCACTAAATTGTATCTCTTGTAGTATTTATCAACCATGAATTTTTAGAAGAAAAAAGAAGCAAAACAAAAATGTAATGAATGTCCATGATAGTTAATTTAACTCAGAGAAACTAATGTAAAATGGAAAGTGAGAAAAAAATTTAATTAAAAGTGTAAATTTTTCTTTTTCTGCTTTTTATTTGTATTTTCTTTTACCTGACTTTGGGCACTTCACTATCCGATTTCATATGATACAAATACGATTAAAACGATTCAACTCACTCGTAGAAAGTAGTCCAGCCGATTTGCACGCTTTTGGTTGCAAGTAATCCACTGTTGCCGTGGTAACTAAACAAGACCAGCTCCTGACCCTGAGCTGTAAGCGACTTCAGACCTCCGTTTGTTCCGATGGTCAGCCAAATGACCTATACAAAGAAAAAGGGCATACATGGGTCTAAAATCTTGTGAATTGCTCAGGTAACAAGCGAATTTTCCCGATAGGAAATAATAAAAAACTAATTGGCTTGTTCCCGATAAAGGATTTTATACATTTGACTATAAAGGATCTTATACGATTGAATACAAGTTACATGTATTGAATGCAATGAAGATTTTCACCGAGTAGGCTTAAGTTCAAAGAGCAGTGAAAGTTCAGGGCAACCTGGTGAAAAACATTGGGGCGGCAGTAGCTCAGGAGGTAGAGCGCTAGTCTTGGGATCAAGGGATCCCAGTTCGAATCCCGGCTCGTCCGTGTTACATGTCGAAGTGTCCTTGGGTAAGACACTGAACCCCTAATACCCCCAATAAGCAGGTTAGCGCCTTACATGGCTGCAAGGCCGCTATTGGGAAATGTGGAGCACATTGTAAAGCGCTTTGGGAAGTCATTGACTTGAAAAGCGCTATATAAATGCAGATCATTTAATTTCATTGTTTACAGGAATGGCGGGAACGGGACATGAGGCTGATAAGATATTAAGTGCATCCGGACGCGGAGGGGCCCTGTTGACGGAGGACGGCAGGCAATGTTTTAAGAAACGCTATGCTGTTTTGAGTTTTCCAGACATCGCAACGCCCAGGGTGGGCTTCCTTGGTACGCCCATGGGAGGAGTCAAGACGCCATCTTGCGGGGAGAAGAAAAAAGCTAGAAGACTTCAGAGAAGGCTTGCCAGAGACTCTAACGACACTAATTCGACTAATTCGGCCGTTTTTTGATGGCGTTCACTTAGTTCTATTGTTAAGGAAATTAAATCTGCCCCCGTGTGAAAATGTCGGCTATTCTTAATCATCTTTTCCATCAAGAAACGAGCGCGCATTGTTGGGTGAATGTAGGTTGTGTTTGGTTAATGGAGTCAGATAACTAATTCGAACAAATAGGTAAACGATACATTTTAATATTAAATTCCCAACACCGACCTCCCAAAAGCGTACATGTTTACTCTAAATAGCTATAAAACATACCTTCCTGGTCACTAAAACACATTCAAATAGTAATTAACCATGACAAATACAGTACTAAGATAAATAAATGTGAGTTTATTATGAGGGAGTCGCTGTAACAAAGGTGTGTGTGCAGGAGTAATGGCGGTGTTTCGGAGAAGTGACGGTGCAAGACTTTGACGATACATAACAACTGATTGTACACTTCATGTTACTGTAACTTTAGGTATACATACACAAACATTTTTACGGCATAGAGTTTTTATTTTCCATCTTTGGCGGCTTTGTAACCTGCACTCACTGCTTGCTGTCTCAAGTTTTGAGTTATTCTCTTTTACCTTAATGGAGCAAAGCGCAGCAAAAAACATCTTTGGCGGCTTTGTAACCAGCACTCACTGCTTCCTCATGCCAAACCACACTCACAGCGGCAGTAGTCTTCCTCAGTTTCTAAAACCAGCCATGGTGGGGATTGAAATCCTTTCCAGTTGTACCCGATGCTGTCTCAAGTTTTGAGTTATTGTCTTTTACCTTAATGGAGCAAAGCGCAGCAAAAAACATCTTTGGCGGCTTTGTAACCTGCACTCACTGCTTCCTCATGCCAAACCACACTCACAGCGGCAGTAGTCTTCCTCAGTTTCTAAAACCAGCCATGGTGGGGATTGAAATCCTTTCCAGTTGTACCCGATGCTGTCTCAAGTTTTGAGTTATTGTCTTTTACCTTAATGAAGCAAAGCGCAGCAAAAAACATCTTTGGCGGCTTTGTAACCTGCACTCACTGCTTGCTCATGCCAAACCACACTCACAGAAACAGTCATCTTCTTCAATTTATGAAACCAGCCATGGTGGGGATTGAAATCCTTTCCAGTTGTACGATGCTGTCTCAAGTTTTTAGTTTTTGTAAATCTACAGCGACTTCTGTTTTCCGTGTCGGTCTCTCCAGCCAGCACTATCTCTATCTCCCTCGTTTTTTCTCTCTCTTCATTTCTCCCTTTCTTGATCTCTTTCTATCACTATATTTCTCTCTCTCTCCCTCTCTCTCCCTGTTTTTTTTCTCTCTTCATTTCTCTCTTTCTTGATCTTCCTATCACTATATTTCTCTCTCTCTCTCCCTCCCTCTCTCGTTTTCTCTCTTCATTCCTCCCTTTTTTGATCTTTTACTATCACTATATTTTTCTCTCTCTCACTCACCCTTTCATTTTCTCTCTCTTCATTCCTCCCTTTCTTGATCTTTTACTATCACTATATTTTTCTCTCTCTCCCTCACCCTTTCATTTTCTCTCTCTTCATTTTTCCCTTTTTTGATCTCTTTTTATCACTATATCACTATCTCTCTCTCCGTCATTTTTTTCTCTCTTCATTTCTCTCTCCCTCCCTTGATCTCTCTCTCTCTCTCTCTCTCTCTCTCTCCCTCCCTTGATCTCTCTCTCTCTCTCTCTCTCTCTCTCGTTTTTCTACCTCTTCATTTCTCCCTTTCTTGATCTCTTACTATCACTATCTTTTTCTCTCTCTCTCCCTCTCATTTTTTTCTCCCTTCATTTTTCCCTTTCATGCTTTCTATCACTATATCACTATCTCTTTCTCTCTCTCTCTCTCTCTCTCTCTCTCGTTTTTCTACCTCTTCATTTCTCCCTTTCTTGATCTCTTACCATCACTATCTCTCTCCCTTCCTCTCATTTTTTCCTCTTGTCATTTCTCCCTTCCTTGATTTCTTTCCATCACATATGTTTCTCTCTCTCTCTCCCTGCCTCTGTCTCGCTCTCGTTTCTCTCTCTCTTCATTTCTCCCTTTCTTGATCTGTTACGATCACTATCTTTTTCTCTCTCCCTCCCTCTCATTTTTTTCTCCCTTCATTTTTCCCTTTCATGCTTTCTATCACTATATCACTATCTCTTTCTCTCTCTCTCTCTCTCTCTCTCGTTTTTCTACCTCTTCATTTCTCCCTTTCTTGATCTCTTACCATCACTATCTCTCTCCCTTCCTCTCATTTTTTCCTCTTGTCATTTCTCCCTTCCTTGATTTCTTTCCATCACATATGTTTCTCTCTCTCTCTCCCTGCCTCTGTCTCGCTCTCGTTTCTCTCTCTCTTCATTTCTCCCTTTCTTGATCTGTTACGATCACTATCTTTTTCTCTCTCCCTCCCTCTCATTTTTTTCTCCCTTCATTTTTCCCTTTCATGCTTTCTATCACTATATCACTATCTCTTTCTCTCTCTCTCTCTCTCTCGTTTTTCTACCTCTTCATTTCTCCCTTTCTTGATCTCTTACCATCACTATCTCTCTCCCTTCCTCTCATTTTTTTCCTCTTGTCATTTCTCCCTTCCTTGATTTCTTTCCATCACATATGTTTCTCTCTCTCTCTCCCTGCCTCTGTCTCGCTCTCGTTTCTCTCTCTCTTCATTTCTCCCTTTCTTGATCTGTTACGATCACTATCTTTTTCTCTCTCCCTCCCTCTCATTTTTTTCTCCCTTCATTTTTCCCTTTCATGCTTTCTATCACTATATCACTATCTCTTTCTCTCTCTCTCTCTCTCTCTCTCTCTCGCTCGTTTTTCTACCTCTTCATTTCTCCCTTTCTTGATCTCTTACCATCACTATCTTTTTCTCTCTCTCTCCCTCTCATTTTTTTCTCCCTTCATTTTTCCCTTTCATGCTTTCTATCACTATATCACTATCTATCTCTCTCTCTCTCTCTCTCTCCCTCTCATTTTTTTCCTCTTGTCATTTCTCCCTTCCTTGATTTCTTTCCATCACATATGTTTCTCTCTCTCTCTCCCTGCCTCCGTCTCTCTCTCTCATTTCTCTCTCTCTTCATTTCTCCCTTTCTTGATCTGTTACTATCACTATCTTTTTCTCTCTCCCCCTCTCATTTTCTCTCTCTTCATTTCTCCCTTTATTGATCACTTTCTATCACTATATCACTATCTCTCTCCCCCCCTTTCTATAGTGTTCTTGAGTGGTCTCTAGTGGTAGCCTCTGGGACTGCTCGTAGCTTGCATTTACCCTCGTATGTCAAAATCCTTGTGTTTCGAGGTGCTCGTATAAAGAGGTACCCCTGTATTTCCTAAACACCTTCAAGTAGTTTGTTAGTTTCGGGGTACGGACTCACCTGATTGTCCGGTGCTACGACTCTGACCGGCATCCTGTTGGCGTCCCTCCGTATGCGCAGGGTGTTACCGCTGCTGTCAGTCACTGCTGTTAAATCCTCCTCATTGCTGCGAGAGACCAAAAAACCCATCGGAATTGAAAATGATGTGACCGACGGGGCCAATAACGAGGAATAAAAGCTTAAAAAAAATCTCATTACCCACACCTACCTGTAGCTAAAATTATATTTATAGTCCCCGGTGACCAGAGATAGAGTGAATTGGTGTGTTCCATTTAAGTCAAAGACATAGAGCTCCTGGGAGGCTGGAGAGGCCACTTCATAGGAGCCGGGACCGGATGCCAAAGAGCCTAAAATAGATTAGATTAGATTAGATAGATGTCTAGATAGATAGATGGATAGATAGATAGATGTCTATAGAGAGAGAGAGAGAGAGAGAGAGAGAGAGGTAAGGGGGAGAGGGGTGGATAGATAGATAGATTAGATGTCTAGTTAGATAGATAGAGATAGATAGATAGATAGTTAGATAGATAGATGTCTAGATAGATAGATAGAGATAGATAGATGTCTATAGAGAGAGAGAGAGAGAGAGAGAGAGAGAGAGAGAGAGGTAAGGGGGGAGAGTGGTGGATAGATAGATAGATTAGATGTCTAGTTAGATAGATAGATGTCTAGATAGATAGATAGTTAGATAGATGTCTAGATAGATAGAGATAGATAGATGTCTAGATAGATAGAGATAGATAGATGTCTAGAGAGAGAGAGAGAGAGAGAGAGAGAGAGAGAGAGGTAAGGGGGAGAGGGGTGGATAGATAGATAGATAGATAGATTAGATGTCTAGTTAGATAGATAGATGTCTAGATAGATAGAGATAGATAGATAGATGTCTAGATAGATAGATGTCTAGATAGAGAGAGAGAGAGAGAGAGAGAGAGAGAGAGAGAGAGAGGTAAGGGGGGAGATGGGTGGATAGATAGATAGATTAGATGTCTAGTTAGATAGATTAGATGTCTAGTTAGATAGATAGATAGATGTCTAGATGTCTAGATAGATAGATAGTTAGATAGATAGATGTCTAGATAGATAGATGTCTAGAGAGAGAGAGAGAGAGGGAGAGAGAGAGGTAAGGGGGAGATGGGTGGATAGATAGATAGATAGATTAGATGTCTAGTTAGATAGATTAGATGTCTAGTTAGATAGATAGATAGATGTCTAGATAGATAGATAGATAGTTAGATAGATAGATGTCTAGATAGATAGATGTCTAGAGAGAGAGAGAGAGAGAGAGAGAGAGAGAGAGAGAGAGAGAGGTTAGGGGGGAGATGGGTGGATAGATAGATAGATAGATAGATAGATTAGATGTCTAGTTAGATAGATAGATAGATGTCTAGATAGATAGATTGAGATAGATGTCTAGAGAGAGCGAGGTAAGGGGGAGAGGGGTGGATAGATAGATAGATAGATAGATGTCTAGATAGATAGATGTCTAGATAGATAGATAGAGAGCGGGAGGGAGGTAGGGGGGAAGAGGGGTGGACATATACTGTAGATAGATAGATGTCTAGATAGATAAAGATAGATGGATGTCTAGATAGATAAATAAGGATAGATAGATAGATAGATAGATAGATAGATAGATAGATAGATAGAGAGAGAGAGAGAGAGAGAGGGAGGTAAGGGGGAAGAGGGGTGGATAGATATAGATAGATAGATGGATAGATAGATAGATACTTTATTCATCCCCATAGGGAAATTCTCAATTCCAGCAGTTTCCTTGTGTTGAAAAATAAAATAATAAAATAAACGATGTAGAATACAAAAATACCAAACATAACGTGTTTATATAGACAGGGTTGGGTAGGGTTACTTTAACTGGATTACTTTCAATTACTTTTGGATTACTCCAATACAAAATATGCTCATAAAAGACAAAATAAACTAAATATGAATAAAATGACTCAATTTTGTGCAGGCTTGGGGAGTAACGGCAAAAATGATGTTGGCAAGCTGTTTGGATTTATTTTCATTTTGTTTCTGTGGCATTTGATGTTGGTTTTGCCGGAGATCAAAGAGATCAAAGCCAGGAGAGAAAGCTTACCACGTGTTGTGAGTCATCATTTTATTCATATTTAGTTTATTTTGTCTTTTATTAGCATAATTTGGTATTGGAGTCATCCAAAAGGAATTGAAAGTAATCCAGTTAAAGTAACCCTACCCAACCCTGGATATAGAGCAGGTGTCGGCAACCTTTGGCACGCGTGCCGGCAGTGGCAAATGCGCATTTTTAGGTGAAATTTAGACATTTTCACTTTGCACGCCGTGTTATTTGGAGGCTTTGCAGTAGCACCCCTCCCTCCTCTGTTTCGTGTCTGTCTGCATCAAAACACGTGTTTTCCTTGCCTTCGCAGTCTTCTGAAGAATTTCTCCGCCGTTTTTTCGCGCCGGAATTCTTGCCGTTGTTACCACTTTCTGTGTTATGTTTCGACTTATTACCGACACTGAAGAAATGACCAATTTTTTGTTGATTTGCACCTAATACCAACTGTTTTTTTGGAGGCATACTTCTCTTTCGCTCGACAACCGCCACAACAATGACGTCATCTCGAAGCAACGAGATCTCGTTTGCTGAGATCGGCGCGAGACCAAAACAACAATGGCGGATCTGCCTGACGAAAAGTTTGGTGTGCGGTAAATCTTTGTTAAAAAAAAGAAAAGAAAAAGTAATCGGGTAATTATGACGATTTGGTGTCAAAAAAGTTGTGTCCCGGGGACGCACGTTAATTTGACACTATGCGTCCCCAGCAAAAATGATGCGTCTAGGACGCAGGGACGCGGGCAAACAAGAACAGTGGTTTAACACTTGACTTTAATCGGGTTTAAGACAAAAAATAACAGACTACCGTAAATTCCGGACTAGAAGCCGCTACTTTTTTCCCAAATGTTCAACCCTGCAGCTTATTCAGAGATGCGGCCTATTTATGTACTTTTTCTAACAGACGCCAGCGGCGCTCGAGTACAAAGGGTAAGATTTAGACTGGTGGTATATATGCGAGTGTGTAGCTGGCGTGTTTTTGATTAAAGGAGCATAGGACGACGTCTATATGACAAAGTCTCTTTCCCATACTGGGGAAGATGAGCACGGTTTACCATGATTTTTACAAGTACGGTATTTTTTATTAACTGACCCATTTCTTTGTGTTGCGAGCGTGTTCCTAGTAGCGTTTTGCTACCCTTCACAGGCACGGTTTGGGATGAAAGTTATAATATTATTATTAAAGCTTTGAAAACTCTCTCGGTGTACCGTCTTCCTTTGTAAATATGTGTAACCATGTATAATATGTATTTGCAAACTGTATATTTTTGTAATGTATTTATTTTAGAGACTTATTCTGATATGATTTCCACGGGCGAATCAAAAAAAAGGGGCAAATACAACGGGGGCTGATGGGAAGTGGAGTAAAGGTGAGACGTGTTTGTGGACGCAGCGGACAATAGTGGATATATATTTTTCCCACCCTTACCTTTGGAAATATACATTTTTTTTTTCCTTGGATTATTTTCAACGGGACCCGTACTCTGCAGGTCTGCATCACACCTTAAGTACAGGTATAATTTTCCGTTCATTTTGCCGGCTGTTGTTTTTGGACGTTTTACTTCATATTCAGTCACAATTTGGCTTGCTCTGTCCACTCCACGCATCGGCCCGGTATTGCAGTACCTCAGGGAACGGTGCATTCGCAATGATCGCAGCAAGGCTTTAGGGCTAGGACCTTAGCTTGGCCTTTTGGCTGAGAGTAAGAGTCCCGGCTCCTTGGCTTTGTAGCGTATTATGAACTGACCGATAACGGATAATGGATAATGAATAACGAAGATAGAACAATAACCCTTAAAAACCCCAAACCCCCTCAGTCACAATTTGTATACCTCATTGGTTCTGAATTTGTATACCTCTTTGTATACCTTGATCTTTGATTTGTGCAATCTGGGAGATGGAATAAGAGCTTGCTCTGTCCACTCCACGCATCGGCCCGGTATTGCAGTACCTCCGGGAACGGTGCATTCGCAATGATCGCAGCAAGGCTTTAGGGCTAGGACCTTAGCTTGGCCTTTTGGCTGAGAGTAAGTGTCCCGGCTCCTAGGCTTTGTAGCGTATTATGAACTGACCGATAACGGATAATGGATAATGAATAACGAAGATGGAACAATAACCCTTAAAAACCCCAAAACCCCCCAGTCACAATTGCGGGACTCAAATTCGGGTTTGGGTTAACTTGATTGTGTTACATGTTTTAATATGGGCACATGCGGCTTATATACAGGTGCGGCTTGTGTAAGTACAAAGGCGGTTATCCCCCTAAAATGTGGTGGATGCGGCTTATAATCATGTGCGCTCTATAGTCCGGAATTTTCCACTCACTAAAATGATCAAAAGTCATCTAATGGCACCCATAGTGGTGCTAAGTTGGACGATAACAATTAGAACTCAATGAAGTCTCATACCAGTAAGCGGTTGGTTGCGGCGAATCGCCCGGATGCGAATGTTTCCTAGGTCGGCCACGAACAGAGTCCCGTCCGGCGAAACAGCCAAAGAAGAAGGACAATTGAGTCTTGCGTCTTTGGCGTAACCGTCTCCTGTTTGGTAACAGTCGCAGTTGGCATCGTTCTGTGGGAGGGAGGAACAGACGGTTATGGGAAAAAGTTAGCGACTCTGAAAAGTTGCCTGCCCAGCCATCAAGTTGCCTGCCCCATTTTTCACAACTTGAAACACAATAAGACGACGAATCACAAAAAAACATTGTTTATTATAAATCTACTTAGAATATTCATTGCATGGATATGACATCGCTGTTTTCCATTTGCCATCAGTATGTACCTGTATTGACTCATCTTCATTTATGCAATGTTTGCTACAAGCCAGGTGAACTCCTCTTTTCACAATGCTTTTAATCAGTGTTCCCTTTAAGCTGCTCGCTCATTCTCAGCGCACAAGAAAATCTAGCCAGTGCACAAAAATCAGGGATCAAAATGACTAATTAAGAAGCGACTTAAGTCAAAGTTACAGTGCATGAAGGTAAAAATACACGGGTTCCCCTGACGTTGTGTCCTAAATACGCTATTTCGAAGTCGAGTCGAAGGAGAACAAAGTTGAGTAAAGTTAGTCGAGAACCGGCTTCTTCGGCTCGGCTCACTAAAAGGAACCGGCTCTTTCGGGTCCTAAACGGCTCTTCGGGTTGTTTTTGCTTCTTTAATCCCAACATGACCAAATATTATGTAAAATTATGCACAAAATGACTTAAAAGAAGGGGGTAATAGAACAAAAAATAAAAAAATACCAAAATGAAAAAGTAGTGAAAAAAACAAACAAAAGGAAGAGAAAAAAGAAGGAAACATTTAGAAAAAAAACAGAAAAAAAGAAAAGAAAGAAATGTTTGAAAAAAGTAAATAGAGAACAAAAAGAAAAAAGTAACAGCTCGGAAAAAATAAACACAATTAGACTTTTTTTAAGGGAATTTTAAAAAACACAGAAAAAAGAAGAAAGAAGAAAAAGTTTGTGTTGCGTTCAAATAATTTCCAATGATATCAAGTGAATCTTGTTGCCAACATTGTACTTCCACTAAAGAATGTGATTAAGTACAGTTGTGTATCTTACAACCGACTAAATAAGCCCCCAAAAATGTTTATATTATGCGACAAAATATATCAGGAAATACAAAGAAATGGATATCTTGTGAAAGAATTGTAAGAACAAAGGACGTTTGTAGGCCGTACAACCTTTGCAATAATACATGAGTCAATTCCTTCAAAAGAGAAAAATCATTTTGCATTGCCGGAAATTCAGCAAAATGTAACTTGATAATGAATTATCTTGCCAAACTTGGGATTATGGTTGCTCACTGTTGTTTCGAGCGTTGCTCACCGACTTTGTGTGAACGCTCAGACCCGTGGAAAATTAGAGGGAACATTGCTTTTAATGTACCTTTACGTTTTGTAGCGTCATCAATTTTGTTAGCTTCTTTTGAATCTTTCTTCTAGGGCTGAGGTTTTGGCTTGATTCCTGACCACTTCTCCATTTTCTTGTTTTCTCTGTGCGTCTACTTTGGAAAATGATATGCTTGACTTGTTTACCTGACTGCCCATTTTGCACATCTAGTTAGCTGCTCCTCTTGCACTCTTTGCACTACTGTATAATACTCATCGCTATAATTATTTAGTATATTATTAGTATTTCAATACTCCAACTCAATACATTTTATTTATATCTGTACATTCAAGGAAACTGTGCGGGTCAGATGTATCGACATTTCGTTCTGTATACACGTGTACGAGAATGACAATAAAGTATATATGAATCTGAAATGCAAGACCTTATAACGCTCGGGAGAGTCCAGAATCACGAAGTTATTCGATGCAGGCTTCTGATTGGCTGCCGAGTATGCAAATTGCCAAACGAACCGAAATTCCGAAATTTCCAAACCGAAAATCAGAATCAAGCAATCGCTTGATTTGAAAAAAATCTTTCATATGGCCAGACGTTATTTCAGACACTGCCTCATTGAAAGTAGAGGTAAGATCCCGGCTTCAAATGTCAATCAATAAGTGATTAACCATGCACTTCCTTTTACTCGAGTAATTATTTAGATCAGGGGGTGTCAAACCCCTTTTAACCTGGGGGCTACACGATAGAACGAATATTCTCCCGGGGCCGGACAAGTTAATTAGAGAGACAGAGAAAGAAATAAGAGAAAGAGAGGGAGAGAAAAGTAGAGAGGGTGGGACAAAGAAAGAGAAAGAGAGAGGGTGTGAGAAACAAAAATAAATAGTGAGAGAGAGGAGAAAGAAAGAGAGAGAAAGAACGAAATACAAAGAGAAATAGAATCAGAGAGAGGGAAGGAGAAAGCAAGAGAGAGAAAGAGAGGAGAGAAAAGGAAAAAAGGGGAGAGAGCAAAAGAAGGTAAAATGACACTGAGAGAGAGACAAAGAGGAACATAAGGAACAAAGAGAGATAGAGAAGGGGAGGAGGAGAGTGAAAGAGTGAAAAAGAGAAAAATAAAGAAAGAAAAGAGAGAGAGAGAGAGAGAGAGAGAGAGAGAGAGAGAGAGAGAGGCACCAGGTTTTGGCAACATCAAGTGGATATATTTCAACCTGCAGCTCGTTTTTCTCTTGCGCTTTTTCGAGCGTTGTTTTGCAGACCTGATCTGGCCCGCGGCCACCTGTTTGACACCCCTGATTTAGATATATATACAATGTGCACCAAACTATCATTTTAACTCCAAATCACTAAATCCAAATTTGAGGTAAAAGACGCGCGGCTTGCTCCTTCCACCTCCCTCATGTCAGACGTCATTTCTGCTTCTTGCCAATAGCTTACAAGCTTTACAAATTTTCTCTCTGCTTTTTGGCCAAAACTTTCACCATTTGCAGCTCGTAATTTGCAGAATTCGATTTTCTTTTCGGTGCCATTTTGTTCAGTTTGACTTTCGTTCGCTGCACGTTGCCGAGATAAACGGTAAACTGTTCATTTAAACGCTGCACTTGTAGTGCACACTTGATTTAAGGGACTCCGACCCGAGTAAACCCTGAGTTACTTAGTTTAGCATAGTTGAGCGCTAAAGTATTCTGCAATTTAAAGCCTCCAGTTTATTTCTGGTTCCGTTATCAAATCAAGTTAAGTTCATCCATCGGATTTGGGCGGGTTCGGTTTATACCGTGACTCGGGTAGGGTCGGCCTGATTTTTTTTTGGTCCGATCTTACCTGTAATTATAAGTAACCTCGCAGGACACCTCCAGTCAGTGCAACATCGGTTAAAGTAAATCCAAATGAAAGATACATATGGCAAGGTCGCACAGGCACACAAATTGGATCTTTTTCCCACGGCACCACTGATACAGTGAGTGAGCTAGAGTTATAATGGAAGTTGTTTGTGGTTGCTGTACAAAAAATAAAATTAAAAAAAAAAAGAAAAAAAAAAAGAAAAGAAATGAGTGGTTACCTTGCAGTCACAATCAGATGGTGCTCCGGCAATGTTGGTGATTTCTCCTTCAGTTGACACCTAAGAACAAGAAGCGGTGACTAAAGGGGTGGGAAATGAAAGTCTGATAAAGGTAATCCCAAATTCTTAAACATGCAAAATGTGAGAAAATGGTAGGTTTTTGCTTGCTCTCTCTCTCTCTCTCTCTCTCTCTCTCTCTCTCTCTCTCTCTCTCTCTCTCTCTCTCTCTCTCTCTCTCTCTCTCTATGTATCTATCTAGCTCCATCCCCCTCTCTCTCTTTTCCTCTATCTATCTAGCTCTATCTCTCTCTCTTTCTATCAATCTATCTTGCTCTATCCTCTCTCTCTCTCTCTATTTGTCTATCTAGCTCTATTCCTCTCTCTCTATATTTATCTATCTAGCTCCATCCCTCTCTCTCTCTCTTCCTCTATATATCTATCTCTCTCTCTCTCTCTCTCTCCTTCTCTATCTTGCTCTATCCCCCCTTCTCTCTCTCTCTCTATGTATCTATCTAGCTCCATCTCTCTCTCTTCACCACTCTTTCAGTCTCTCTCTCTCTCTCTCTATCTAGCTCCACCCCCCCTCTCTCTCTATCTCTCTCTGTTTTTTCTCTCTCTTCACCTCTTCATCTCTTTTTTTCGACTCAATCCTGTTCCTGTTGGTATTTCCTGTCCGGTATTGTTCCCGTTTATTTTGTCCTGTTTATTATTTTCTCCAGTTTTCGTTCCCGTCTGGTTTCTCCTACTTATTTTCGATATCCTGATTCATTATCTATCCTGCCTGTCCGGTATCGACCCCATCTGTCCGATATCCACTCGGGCAAATGGTATCGATCTCGTCGGCCTCTGGCTTCTTGTCTTACCACGCCAGACCGCTGCCTAACGTGCATGACTTTCCCGTAAAATAAAAGGCTTATGTGAGAACGTCACGCGTTTGGGTCCTGATCCTGTTCTGGTTCCTGACACAAGGATTTCAAGCACCTGTACAAAACCCAGAGTCTCCCAATTCCCTGCAAACCAACAGCTAAGAATGTGTCAGTGAATACCTGTCGAATGCGATGGATTTTCTTTTCATCCGTCTCTGCGATGTATAGAATTCCATTGTAGGACATGGTAATGGCCGTTGCTCCCTCCAGCATGGTCTGAACTGCTCTCTTCTCCATCGTGTATTCAACACCCGGCACTTGGCAATGCATGGGACGGCCTGCCACGATACGGACCTGAATGCGCACAGAAAAAGACATTCCTTCCTTTGTTGAATTATGTTTTTTATCAATAATACTGAATCCATACCTGTCTATTCTCAGTGATTTGGAGAACAACGTTGTTGTCTAAAACATAGATGGAGTTATCCATGGGACTAATGGCAAGGTCTGTGGGCCATTCCAAACGGACCTGCATGGAAAAGAGTAGAGTTGAGGAAAGTCATTGCAGACAAAAGGTTTTTAAGGAAATATTCTCCCTATAAAAGCATTTGAGTTAAGACCCGAGGTTTAAAGTTGGTGGACCTACATTAATAGAGATATAGATAATAGATCATTCTTGAGAAGATACCAGTGTCTGAAACTCGTGCGAAAAAGTTAGCGGACACCAGGGCAGACAACTCTGAAAAGTTGCCTGCCCCATTTTTAACAACTTGAAACACAATAAGACGACTCATCGCAAAAAAAAACAACTATTGTTGCAAAGTCTTAAGGATTGAGAATCAGAATATATAACAGGAAAACACTTTAAAATTAGGTTTATTATAAATCTACTTATAACATTCATTGCATGTATATGACATAGCTGTTTTCAATCTGTCATCAGTATGTACCTGTATTAACTCATCTTCATTATTCCAATGTTTGCATTGGGTCGTCTACTACAAGCCAGGTGAACTCCTCTTTCCACCATGCTTTTAATGTACGTTTACGTTTTGTAGCGTCATCATTTTTTTTAGCTTCTTTTGAATCATTCTTCTGAGGCTAGGGTTTTGGCTTGATTCCTAACCATTTTTCTTGTGTTCTCTGTGCGTGTACTTTGGAAAATTATATGCAAATGCGCGACTTTATAACGCTCAGGAAAGTTCAGAAGCACGAAGATATTCGATGCAGTCTTCTGATCCGCTGCCGAGTATGCAAATTGCCAAATAAACCAAAATTCGGAAATTTCCAAACCGAACCAAGATTTCGAAATCGGAATAGAACAATTGTTTGATTTGAAAAAAATAAAAGATAAAAAAAAGTTGTCGGCCACCCGGGCGGAGACATTTTGTAAGTTGTACGCTCGACGTAAAAGATGCAAGCCCCGGGCGTCCGGGCAGACGTTATTTCAGACACAGCAGATACCATTTTCATATTGGGAATGTTTACCATATTTCAAAGTTTCCCCCCAAATTTGTTGACAACATTTTGAAAAGTGGGTTTGTTTACATTTTTATATAATTTTTTATGGATAGAAAAAACTCATAAATTGTAATGTGTTGCTCTTTCATTTTTGTTTTGTACGATAAATCCAAATATAATATATGAATGAATGAACAGATAATATGTGGAACAAGGTGCTCTGGTCAGATGAGACCAAAATTGAACTTTTTGTGCTGAATACAAAACGTTGTTTGGTGTAAGACAAGGCATCAACCCAGTACATCACTGTTGAAACACCATTCCCACTGTTAAACATGGTGGTGGCAACATCATGCTCTTTGTTACTTTTCTTCGACACGGTGCCACCGGTCAATGAAATACGTCATAGCACATATCATTCCTTTTTCTATTTTGTTTTGTATGATAAGTCCAATAATAATGTGAGCTTCATACAAGATTGGTAGGAAAAGAGCATCTTACATATTTGCAGGTGTATAGCATACATTTCTATGTATTTTGGTTAATTTTCAAGAGAAATGACAAAGACTTGTATTTTATTATTGTTTTCGATTACATATCTTGTTGTTTTGTGCACTATTATTCTATAAGTCCAAAACGTCAACAGTTGAATAAACAGGAGGAAATTAGAAAAGTCTTTAAGACATCCGATTCATCGATTAATTGAAAAACTAATCGATCAATTTAGCTCTTATACAGTGTCTGAAATAAAGTCTGCCTGGACTTTCGTTTATTTTTTTTTCTTTCTCAAATGAAACATTTGCTTTATTCTGTTTTCGAAATCTTCGTTCGGTTTGGGAATTTCGGAATTTCGGTTCGTTTGGCAATTTGCATACTCGGCAGCCGATCGGAAGCCTGCATCTTCGTGCTTCCGGACTTTCCTGAGCGTTATCAGATCGTTCATTTGCATATTATTTTCCAAAGTAGAGGCACAGAAAACACAAGAAAAATGGAGAAGTGGTTAGGAATAGAGCCAAAACCTCAGCCAAAGAAGAAAGATTCAAAAGAAGCTATCAAAATTGATGACGCTACAAAACGTAAATGTACGTTAAAAGCATCGTGGAAAGAGTTCACATGGCTTGTAGCAGACGATGCAACGCAAACATTGGAAGAATGAAGTTGTGAAAAATGGGGCAGGCAACTTTATGGCCCTGGTGTCCTGTAACTTTTATTTATGAGTTTCATACACAATAATTCATAAGTTTCCAACAGTAAAGAAGGACGTGCTCCCTGTCACCTGTCTTATGTGCATGCTGGTGTCGCAGGTGAGAGGTCTTGCAGATGTCAAGTCATTGCTTCCAAGCACTGTGGAGATGATCCCGTTGCGGTCCACCTTTCGTATCATTGTCCCATCCACAAAGTAGATCAGACCCTTTTTGTCAACTGCGATTCCTTAAAAGAGTCAGGGGTGAAACAACATGACTTAAGCTCTGCATGTCTTATTTGATTTCTACTGTCTACTATAGTGCCTTGGTGGATCTCAGGCAATGTTCCCTGTAAATTCCCACGGGTCTGAGCGTTCACACAAAGTCGGTGAGTAACGCTTGAAACAACAGTGAGCAACCATAATCCCAAGTGTGGCAAGATAATTCATTATCAAACATCTCCAAAACTTGACATCAAGTTACATTTTGCTGAGTTTCCAGCAATGCAAAAATATTTTTCTCTTTTGAATGACTAATATACGATTGCAAAGGTTGCAGGGCCTACAAACGTCGTTTGTTCTTACAATTCTTTCACAAGATATCCATTTCTTTTTATTTCCTGATATATTTTGTCGCATAATATTAACATTTTTGGGGGCTTATTGAGTCAGTTGAAAGATACAGAACTGTACTTAGTCACATTTTTTAGCTGAAGTACAATGTTGGCAACAAGATTCACTTGCTATAATTGGAAATTATTTGAATGCAACACAAACTTTCTTCTTTTTTCCGTATTTTTTTCTACTTTTTTGTTACATTTTTCTTTTTGTTCTCTATTTACTTTTTTCCTACATTTCGTTCTTTTCTTTTTTTCTGGCTTTTTTTCTAAAATGTTCCTTCTTTTTTCCTCTTCCTTTTGTTTCTTTTTTCTTCAGCTTTTCACTAATTTTTCATTTTGGTATTTTTTTTTGTTCTATTCCCCCCTTCCTTTAAGTCATTTTATGCAAAATTTTACATCATATTTGGTCATGTTGGGATTAAAGAAGCAAAAACAACCTGAGGAGCCGTTTAAGACCCAAAAGAGCCGGTTCCTTTTAGTGAGCCGAGCCGAAGAAGCCGGTTCTCTACTAATTTAACTCAACTTCGTTCTACTTCGACTCGACTTCAAAATACCGCATTCAGGACACAACGTCAGGGGAAGCCGTGTATTTTGACCTTCATGCACTGTAACTTTGACTTAAGTCGCTTCTTAATTAGTCATTTTGAGCCCTGATTTTTGTGCGCTGGCTAGATTTTCTTGTGCGCTGAGAATGTGCGAGCAGTGTGCAATTGCGCACGCGCGCAGCTTAGAGGGAACACTGATCTCAGGTTACTTTTTGCAGTTTTGCAACTATAAATACCTTAACTTTACTATAAAATCACCTAAAATCTTAATCCTAGACGTACCCAATTCATCACATCCACGACACAGCATCATCTCCATACAGAAGAGCAGCTTCAGCGACAGACTGCTGTCACAGTCTTGTTTCACAGACAGACTGAGGAGATCATTTCTTCCTCATGCCATGAGGCTATTTAACTGCACCCGGGGGAGTAAAAGCCAACATTAAAACCCACCCCGGCATTTGCATATTACCCTATTCTTATCACAGTGTGTATTTTACGTAGCACTATTTAAATACTCTATATCAACACTATATTGGGACATTTTGTATTCTATATCTTTTATTTAATTATTTTATTTTTCAACACAAGGATACTGCTGGAAGTGTGAATTTCCCTAATAAAGTGTTTATCTATCTATTTATCTATCTATCTATCTACCCAAAGTAAATTAAATGCTGTTCATGTGGAGAAAATGGACGGTTTTGGTCTCTTTTGTCTCTTACGTTTGGTCCCAAACTGAAATATCACTGCAAGTGCTACAAACATTGAGTAATCTAAGTTCGAACACACAGAAATATTCACGCCTGAATTTATTTTTGCAATGAAATGCCTACAAAAGAGTGTAGCATGGGCATCTTTGCTAGAAAACAGCTGGGACAATATCAAATATTTGATAAGAAACCTAAAGCGTTTCCAAACGTGACCATTTGGAGACGACCAGTTTACAGCCCTAAAAACTTTGCAACTGTGTATTTTACTTTGGCTAATTTTTGGACAAAAAGAGTTGTAAATCTTTGACTTATCATTCTACAAGTGAATCGAGTGTGTACTTTAACAAAGGACATTCAGTTTCAATCGCGGGACTTAAAGTAGGGTTTGGGTTAATTTTGTGTTTGTGTTACAATTTTTTTAATGCGGGCGCATGCGGCTTATAGACAGGTGCGGCTTGTGTAAGTACAAAATCAGTTTTCCTCTTAAAATGTGGTGGGTGCGGCTCATAATTAGGTGCGCTCAATAGTCTGGAATTTATGGTAGATCATAGATATGGAATGATGGCGTACCTTTTGGTCCCAGTAGCTGAGCTTCTGTAGCTTTTCTTCCATCTCCGCAACGTGCTTCGTCAAATGGCGGACATTGTTCACCGGTACCGGCCACAACCTCTCCATTACCTTAATACAAACAAATGAATTATTGCTCCGTGTTTCTCTGAATTCAGTTTTTTTCTCTCTCCTTACTACCCGAGGTGGGTAGTAACAAGTTACATTTACCTCAGTGAAGTTTGGGACATTTTGAGTATTTTGAAATCACTATATTTTTTATTTTTACTTGTGAATTTTATTTGTGAATAAGAAGCTCTAAGCCTCAGGTGTCAAACAGGCGGCCCGCGGGCCGGATCAGGCCCACCAGTGGTTTAAATCCGGCCCGCAAGACAACAGTAAGAGAAGCGCAAGAGGAAAATGAGCTGTAGTTTTAAGTTTTCCACCGGATGTCACCAAATCCAGTTAACACTTGCAAAACAATTGCGGTGGTATTTTCTCCATTTCTCTCTGACTCACTTCTTTTTTATTTATTTCTCCCTTTTTTCTTTCTCTTGTTCACTCTCCCTTTCTCTCTCTTTTCTCTATTTCTCTCTCACCAACTCTTTCGTTTTCTCTGTCTTGCTCTCTTTCGATTTTCTCTCTCTAATTTACATGTATTTCTCTTTCTTTCTATTTTTCTCTTTCTCACCCTCTTTCTTTCCCTTTTTCGACCTCTCTCTCTCACACCTCACTTTGTCTCGATTTCTCCTGCTGACTCTTTTTCTTTCTGTCGTTTCACTTCTCTTATTCTTTTTATCTTTCTCTTTTATCACTTTCTTTCTCTCTCTCTATTCATTTCCCCCTTCTTCTCCATTCACATCTCTATTTTGCTCTCTCTTTCTTTCACTGTTACTCTGTCTCCCTTGTTCTCCCTATCTGTTAATCGCTCTCTCTTTCTCTTAATTTTACTAGTCCAGCCCCCGTGAGATTTTTTTTTATAGCATTTGTGTCCCCCCAGCTAAAACCAGTTTGACACCCCTGCTCTAAGCTTATGACGCTACAATAGGCTACATTGAAGCCGTTATTTAAATCCCCTCAACGTAAATAGGTGTTTTGTCCGTCTGTGCAAAGGCAGATTAATTTTGACCAGTGACCCAAACAACCACCACTTGTGAGCAGAGTTAGGAAGGTTTTCTTTTTTCTGTACTTTATGCTCAGTGTATATAGCTGTAGCCTCAACCAAATATATAATTATTTGATCCAAAGAGGGTTAACTCAAACAAACTGTCAGCAGACTTACAATTACACAGACACGTAATTTATTGTTGATTGGATGGATGCTGATGATCTGTTTAAAAGAAAAATCAATAAATAAGACCTTGCTACATTTACTCAGTACTTCAATAATTTTTTCACTAAGTACTTTTTTAACTTACACTCAAGTAGTCACCATATTTTCACAACCATAAGCCACACATACAAGTCTCAGATTTTCTTGTGCCTTGTCGTGCAGTGCGCCCTGTGTCGCCTTAGGGTTGGGCGCCCTGAGACTGGGAGGTCACACGTTCGAGCCTTGGCCGAGTCATAGACTTGAACCATTTTTGGGTAAAATCCGACGTCTTTCAAGACCATTCACATTCACAACTAAATGAGACTTGAGTGCAATTTCCTGTGACAGTGTGAAAATCTGTACGGAAAAACGCAAATTTGTCAATGATGGGTACCATCCGGTATACACCGACTTTCACAAAACGGCAAATCAATCAAGTCATAGGAGTTCGCCGCGGTAGCCTCTATCTCGGTATCGTTTTTTTTTTTTTGTTGCAAACGAAACGAGCGTTTGATGCTACTGTGCGCATGCCGCCTCGGATTTCATGTGGTAGTTGTGTAGTGAAAGGAAGTCCGTCACTTTTTAGAGAACGGACCTCATGATATGAAGAAACACATGTACAATATAACATGTTAAACTACATAAATAAACACGTTTGAAAAAAAAAATGGTGTAAGACTATTTTGTAAGGGAAAATACGACAGTTTGTAAGGGCATGGAGCCCTGGAGCGCGACAGGTATGGAACAGAGGACGAGGATTTTGATGGTGTTATTTTATATGGATTACCGGTAAAAATTTGAGTACCAAACGATGATTTGCCTCAGCTCTTTAAAAGAAAAAAAATAGTTTTATCCGAGTTTTTTACCTTGTAATCAATAAAAAAATAAACCACAACAAAACTTTCTTCCGTTGTATTTCTAAATACGCACACTTGTATGCTTTTCTGTGTTGTTGTAACACGGCTGCAGCAAAGGCCACCCTATCGTGCGGTGCGCCCTGTGTAGTGTTAATAAACAGTAATAGAACCAGCTACAGAGACTCCGCCTTTTAATACGATGCACCCTACGGCGTGAAAATACAGCAATTGGGTGACTACCTTCTATTTCTGAAGTACCAGTACTTTTACTTTAGTTACATTTTTCAGCTACTCTACCCACCTCTGCTGAGTACCTAACTTGAATGAAATACAAATGATGCTTATGGAATAAGGAACAGACCTGTATAAAAATGATAAATGCAATAGGGACTTACTGATCAGGTCTCGGGCACCGCTGAGGTTCTTTGGTCGGTAGATCCGTCTTGAGTTGGTGTCTGACACGTAGAGTTGTCCTGTTACTGGATCAGTAGCCAGATAATATCGATGAGCAGGGTTGTTGCTAAGATAGAGAGAGAAGGGATTCAACAAAACACATCATAACAATTCATACATGGAGCATGACTGGCTAATGATATTGACGCATATGATGCAGAGGGGGTAAACCGGTGTATGCTGTTGGGCCTCTCTGATGATTAAGGGTTGCATGGCACAGCAACTCAACCCTTGTTGGGCTGTGGGTTTAATTTTTGATGTCAGGTTGGGATGAGCGAAGGGAAATAAATGGTGTATGTGAGTGTGTTCATGACTCAAGTGGATATGGCTTTGTTATATAGACAAATAGATATCTAATCCATGAAAAAAGATGTTTTTTCTCTAAACTTTCTTATGTTTTTTTGTGCAAACCACACTCTTACTATACCGTATTTCACGACTATAAGGCGCACCAAAAAGCTTTTATTTTTTTTAAAAGCTGACCATGCGCCTTATAATACAGTGCGCCTTATATATGGATCAATATTAAGTTGCAAAGTCTTGCAAGTAAGGCAAGCAGCCACCGACTCGATTTTCCCCCGAAGGCGAAGTCGTGCGCGGTGTATGTTGGGATATATATACACCAGCGTTTCATTTCCTAACCGATGTGTAAATCATCATTTGAATCAGTCACTATTGGCTAAAGTTATTCGGGGGAAAAGGAGGCTGATCCTTTTGATCATTTACAGGCTCGCATAGGCTAAAGGGGCGAAACAAAGCCTGCAATTGGCCGAAAAAGATGAATGTGAATCACACGTTGGGTTGCACTACGGCATAGAGAAAACATTTTTTACTATTCTGTATTTGTAAATATTTTACTCTCCTGGATTTACTACACTCACGGTTGTAAGAAGACCACGGTTACGTATCATTTTTGAACGTGATGGCTGCAAGAGAACTTAGGTGAGCTATGTGGCTTTATATTTTCCCGGTATCTTGTTTTAGAACGATCTTGATGTTTCTGTGATGAGTCTATTTTTTAACTAAATTCAATTCAAAGTGTTTATTGTCATATGCACAGTAAAGAACCCCGTTTCTCTGCACAATAAAATTCTTACTTTGCTGTCCACACAGTTGCCAGCGAAAAATAAAATGGAAACTAAGAAATGGTTGGCATTTCTTGAATCCCAAGACTTTAACCTTCTGAATGATATTTGGAACGATGCATTTGAGTGATTGGTGACATCGTACAGACACTGTTTCCGTACATGTCTGAGACACGTATTTGCTTCTTTGCAAGCTTTGGGAATGTTAAGGGGGTAATAAGTTGGACTGAATTATCTGACTGTTTGGTCGACGCTCCCATTGTAGCGCCTTATAATCAGGTGCGCCTTATGCATGGAAAATATAGGACCAAAAACTATTTTTGGGTGGTGCGCCCAATAAACCGGTGCGCCTTATAGTCGTGAAAATACGGTAGTTTAAATTTCCTGTGCCCTATAATCAGGTGTAGTCCAGAAAATACGATGAATTCAATGAGACCCCAGCTCTAAGACAGTACATATGTTGAATAAGGACGGGATGCAAGGCAAATATGGCATAACTGGAATTGCTCCATCCTTGAAATTGATTAAATAAATATTCAGTGCAAATATTTAAAAAGAATTCTCCAAATAAAAACAAAGAACGAATCACACCCCGACTATCTATAGCCGGCTCACTCTGCCTCCTTTGTTCTGTGGCTCTTTTTAGGTCTCCTTGCTTCAGGCTGCTGCTAAAGTGATGACTGTGCCATTTATTGGAGCTGACAACACTAAAATAGGCTCTTTATCTGGAAACACTTGTCAGGATTAGAAATGGACAGAGGAGAGAAAAAAGGACTGAGGAATTTAAACAATGCACAAAAATGAAACGGAAAGTGCAGTGATTGTTAGTTTCCCACTTTCAGAATACAGGGCATCATCTAAGTACATTTTCCCTGTATGATGCAATTGTCTGGAGTTAATTTGAATCTCGCTTTCCCTCAAATAAAGATTCATAAACAGTGAGGTATTTGAAAGGAAATAGGTGTACTATCCTTTGTGTTTCACGCAGTGTTTTTGCATTTCGGTTGCGGTGCAATAAACCATGACACAATGTTTGTTTGTGTTTGTAGATTGAATTTATTTGAGTGATATGACGAAAATGAGACTGGTTAAACAAATGTGAGTGTAAATGGGCCTAAATGTGATGATTTATTGGGTTGAAAAACACACAGTGGGTAAAAAATGTTTAAATTGACACTAGCGTTTTATTTACTGCTCAGTAATCAAAAGGAGGCAAAGCAATACAAACTGCATTTTTTTTTGCTTGATAACAATTACTTAATCAGGCTGTATCATATTCATATTTTATGAAACAATACTACTACTAATAATAATAATTAATAATAATAACAGACTGAGGAGATCATTTCTTCCTCGTGCCTTGAGGCTCTTTAACTCCACCCGGGGGAGTCTAAACCCACATTAAACCCCAGACCCACATTTGCATATTACCTTATTTTTATTACAGTGTGTATTTTATGTAGCACTATTTAAACACTCTATATCAACACGTTATATTGGGTATTTCTGTATTCTATTTATTTCATTTTATTATTATTTTATTTTTCAACACAAGGATACTGCTGGAAGTGTGAATTTCCCTACGGGGATGAATAAAGTATCTATCTATCTATCGATCTATCTATCTAATTTATCCATCCATTCAGTTCAATTGTGCCCCCCCAAAAAACTGTTGTACTGAGCTATAGCTGTACACAATGAAACACTAGAGTGGTTATCAGAAGCGTTACTGCTAATTTTTTTAAATTATGATGCCATTTCAGTACTGTACTGTACTGTAGATTCACCATATATTTAATATTTTACATGAAAACATGCTAGGTTGACTCCTTGATAAAATATCTCGTAGCACTAGCATTCATGAAGACAGAAGTTCATAACCATACGCAAACCTTAACATAAATAGGTCATAAAACAAGCATGTTGTGGAATCCTATCACCGGTTTTAATTCAGTTTGTTTGCTTTCAGTCCTTTTTCGGTCCACCGGTGTTACAGTTTCTAGGAAACACTTGATTCCACTCAGCACTTCACGTATAAATTTGAATTTGAAGTATATTGTCATCTTAAGATAGCAAATCACTTTATGTTGGGCAAGCCATTTCACCAGACATGTGGTGTTTTTATTGAACAGACCTACTGTAACAACCAGCCACAACATATCATATACTGTATAAACACATATGCTAGGCGGTTGTTTTAAGTTAAGTTATTCTACTGTTGCATACTGTGTTCTATTCTTGCTTAGTGTGCCATTCTCGCCTAGTTCAATAGTAGTAATATTGTTGATACGATAACATGTTGTTGTAAGTTTAAACAGGTGTTGACACAATAAGATGTTGTGAAAACAGATCTCAAACTGTTTTTTGGTCACTCCCCCTCCCTTTAGCAGAAGAAACAGTATGTAAACTAGGGCATTCCTAATACAATAAAAAGGCAAGGACGAGATAGACTTTTTCAGAGTGTCTAGTAGACTGCAACAGGCAGTCTATGGTCATTCTCCTTGCAAGTAAGTCATACTCACGTCCGTGTGTCTTCTTTGAGTGCAGGTTTTTATTACAAGTGTTGGGGTTAACCTAACACATAATCATCCCACACTGAAGCTACACGCAGTAGGTCTGTCTGCCTCATTATGCCACTTGATCAGACGTTCTCATCAACAGACCTCAGGTGGTGAAAATAGGGAAGACAACATCATCCCCTCTGTTCCTCCCCATAGGTACGCCAAGGTGTGTGTACTCATCCCAGCCCTCTTCACCCCGTTTACTCACAACTGTTTTGTCATCCATTCCACCAATACAGTCGTGGAAGTTGTGCGCGACACCAGCTTTTACACTGGTGCTCGGTAAACGACCTTGTGCTGAACACTGAGAAGCTCAAGAAGGTCATTGTAGACTTAAAGAGGTCCAGAAAGACCAACCACAAGAGGAGAAGTGGTGGAGCGTGTGGACAACCTCAAGTTCCTGGACCTCCACATCACATCAGACATCTCCTGGACTACAAACACTTGTCATTGGTGAAGAAGGGCTCAGCAAAGGATCTTTTTTCTCAGGAAACTTGCTGGTTTCTCACCTCAACTGCTCCTTAATTCATACAGAGATTGACAATTGAGAGCATCCTCTACCTCTACGTGACTGTGTGGTCTTGGCAGCTGCACAGCAAAGAAAATAAACAAGTAGCACAGGTGGTCAAGACTGCACAGGGCTTCTTAGGCTGCCCCAACCCTGATTTGGTATCCACATATGCGGGCCGAGTCAAGAGGAGAGCCAGTTCCATCAGGAAAGCAGTGCAGGAACATCTACGCCGCCACAAACAGACTGAGAGACAGACTTTTTTCCCCAGAGCTGTCAAGTCCATCAGACCCCTTCCCACCACCCATCCCCAACAACAGGACAACCACTTATAAGGTGTGGGCCGCAGAACAACGAACATTTCCGACTAAGCCACACATATTTGATTAGGTTTGATTTTATTGTATCCTTGTTTAAGCTTCTTTGCTAAACACTGTACACCAGGGTTGCAAGGAAAATGTCATTGGTATTGTATATTAATGGCAATCGACAATATTGAATCTTGAATGAAAGAACAGGAACATAGTTAAGGAGGTGCATTGTGCTGAATCCAGGACTAGAATTTTATCATTTGCATGAGGAACAAAAAAAGAAAGAAACAAGTCTGCTTTGTTAGTGTGATAAAAGTGATTCTTTACGCTTACCTATGTCTGAAATCTTTGTCTCTAATTACGGTGAAAGCAAAGGAAGAAGAGAGGAAATAGGAATTAGAGAACAGATACTAGCTATCACATGAAAAAGAACAAGACAATAAGGTATCAAAAACTTAGAGAGAGTGACTCAAATGTAAAGACTTATAGGCAATACATTAGTAATATCCCACTAACCTGTATAGTAAGCACAGCATTAGCATGAAACAATGAATGTAAAAAGAAAAGACGGAAACAAAAGAAAGCTAATTATTGACATAATTTTTGAAAACGTGACTATCGTAAATTCCGGACTATAAGCCGCTACTTTTTCCCCCAAACGTTCAACCCTGTGGCTTATTCAGTGATGCGGTCAATTTATGTCATTTTTCTAGCGGCGCTCGAGTACAAAGGGTAAGATTTAGACTGCAACGTCTTAGCTTGTGCACAAATTAATTTAGCGTAGACATATCCTCATCATGCAAATTGCATAAGAAAGGCACTTGACGTAACTTTCAAGCTAAACGCAATCGAGCAATCCGATATAGAAGGAATCAGAGCTACCGCACGTATATTTTACTCTGCGAGCGCGATGCTAACGTGAGACGACGTCTATATGACAAAGTCTCTTTCCCATACTGAAGGAAGATTACTTTGATGACGACAGTGATAAGGAGGAAGATGAGGACAGTTTACCGTGCTTATTACAAGTACGGTATGTTTTTTTAACAGAGCTGTTTAAAGTGTTGCGAGCGTGTTGCGAGTAGCGTTTTGCTACCCTTCACAGGCACGGTTTGGGATGAAAGTTATAATATTATTATTAAAGCTTTGAAAACTCTCTCGGTGTACCGTCTTTCTTTGTAAATATGTGTAACCATGTATAATATGTATTTGCAACTGTATATTTTTGTAATGTATTTATCTTAGAAACGTATTCTGTTTGTTTTGCACGAGCAGGTAAATTTGTATTGCGTTTTTTCAATGTGGGCGCATGCGGCTAATATACAGGTGCGGCTTGTGTATGTACAAAATCGGTTTTCCTCCCGAAATGTGGTGGGTGCGTCTTATAATCAGGTGCGCTAATTTACGGTAGTCAGATTAGCGCATGTGCAGCACAGTTCATGTCATGGGAACCTCCTGCGTGGGTTCAAATCCAGCTCCAGACTTCCTGTGCGGAGTTTGTATGTTCTCCCCGTGCATGCGTGGGTTTCCTCCGGGCACTCCAGTTTCCTCCCACATTCCAAAAACATGCATTTCAGGTGAATTGGCCGGTCCAAATTGTCCCTAGGTGTGAATGAGCGAGTGAGTTGTCTGTCCTCGTGTGCCCTGCGATTGGCTGGCAACCAGTTCAGGGTGTCCCCTGCCCACTGCCCGATGAATGCTGGGATGGGCTCCAGCACCCCCACGACCCTACTGAGGATAAGCGGTGCAGCTGATGAGATGAGATTTTCAAGAAAGAACAAAAACACGATTAAGAGAATCCGATGAAGCTATATTTGAGATTTTTGGAATATTTACTCTCATAGAGGTTTCAGATCAGGGACTTTTAACGGTGGTCTGATTAAAAAGACTTGCCTTGTCGAAGAAAAAACTATTAATGAGCATATTTAAACCGATAAAGTCCTGGATTTTTACTTAAGCTAAATTCGTAAAATGTTTACGCGCGTCTATTTGAGAGTGAAGTGTAATTTAACTTGACATGAACTAAAGTGAAAGAGAGGAAGAGAGCAAAAGAGAGAAGTACAGAGCCAGCCAGACATTGAATAGAAAAAAAAAATATTTTTTCCTATGCCAAGTTTATTGTTTCACTTTGGATTAGGTAGCATTTAGCGCACCCTTCTCGAGATATGTGTAAAGGATCTTTGCAGCTATGATTCGGCCTAGTTGTTTTACACAAAACCATAAACGTACTTCAACTTTATTGTCAAATATTCACAAAATCCAGCATCGTGATCGTGAATGGGAAACGGAAACCCTCCGTAAGGCTGTCCCAATTCATCATAGATTGGTTCCAGACTTGCAGTCTAAGAAACATCTACGTTCCAATTCTATTGTTGTTTTTGGATCATGTGATCACGCAAGATAACGATCACACCTTTACTACTGCGTCAAGACAAAACGTGAATGAAGGCTACGTCACATAAAATGTATCTAGACGACAGCGCAACCATTTGAGAACAGCGCCGGATTGTAATATTCTTGTGTTGTTGTCACGAGTGCTGGCCGCGCTAACGCACCAAATTGCATTTGCTTGTTATCGCTCCTCGAGAATTAAAGGAAACTTCGGCAAACAGACATTAGAGCCGATGATACAAAAAGAGAAGTGTAGCGCTTTTGGTAGATAGCTTCCACTGCTGTTCAACTGTTGTATGAATCAAGGACTTGACAAAATATTTTTTTTTCTCTTGAAAAAGTCGTCGGCCACCCGGGCGGAGATGTTTTGTAAGTTGTACACCAGACGTAAAAGATGCACACACCCGGGCGTCCGGGCAGACGTTATTTCAGAGACTGATTATATCAATAATTTTGGAAGAAAACCTGGACTAATTTCTCACGAAGGGGGTCATAAATGTTTCCAGACCTTATTGTAGAGTTCTGTACTTGTGGACAGGGTTGGGTAGGGTTACTTTAACTGTATTACTTTCAATTACTTTTGGATTACTCCAATACCAAATAAGCTAATAAAAGACAAAAGAAACTAAATATGAATAAAATGACTAAATTTTTTGCAGCTTTGGGGAGTAACGGAATACATGGAATGGCAAAAATGATGTTGGCAAGCTGTTTGGATTTATTTTCGTTTTGTTTCTGACGCATTTTATGTTAGTTTTGCCGGAGATCAAAGCCAGGAGAGAAAGCGTACCACGTGTTGTGAGTCATCATTTTATTCCTATTTAGTTTCTTTTGTCTTTTATTAGCATATTTGGTATTGGAGTCATCCAAAAGTAATTGAAAGTAATAAAGTTAGAGTAACCCTACCCAACCCTGCTTGTGGAAAAGACCATTTTGCCGTTTTCCTTGATACTGCCCAAAAAAATAAATAAATGGGAACGCCTCACCGTATCTAAAGCTGCAGTATAGAAAATGTAGCAAAAAGTAACAGCTCAGAGTCCGGAAGTTACGATATTTAAAAAATGACTGTCACCCCACAAAACATTATAAAAAAAAACTATTTTTAGGGAGATAATAAATAAGTATTTTTTAGAGTTTTTTACATTACAGTCAGGGTTGGGTAGGGTTACTTTAATTTGATTACTTTCAATTACTTTTGGATGACTCCAATACCAAATATGCTAATAAAAGACAAAAGAAACTAAATATGAATAAAATGACTAAATTTTGTGCAGGCTTGTAGAGTGAAAGAACACATGGAACGGCAAAAATGATGTTGGCAAGCTGTTTGGATTTATTTTCATTTTGTTTCTGTCGCATTTTATGTTCGTTTTGCCGGAGATCAAATAGATCAAAGCCAGGAGAGAAAGCTTACCACGTGTTGTAAGTCATCATTTTATTCATATTTAGTTTCTTTTGTCTTTGATTAGCATATTTGGTATTGGAGTCATCCAAAAGTAATTGAAAGTAATCCAGTTAAAGTAACCCTACCCAACCCTGATTACAGTCATTCAGGGTTGACAGGTTTGCATAGTCAAATCTAAAGGTGTGTCAGCTCAAAGGTACATTGATCACTAATACTAATCTTGGGCCCAATCATCTCAATTGTGACTTGTGTGCACTGACACGGAACTGTTTTGATTGCTTTTTTCCTACCTGAGTTCCATCACACTGGTAACGTTCCCAGAAGGGAAGATCCTCCTGATGTAATTGAAGTCTCCGACATAAACGCTGCCGTCGGCTCCGCATGCCAGAGCGAGAGGTGCCAAGAGCTTATTGCCCTCTGCTTGCCCGTTGCAGCTGGGGCAAGAGATGCTACGGCGACGCCCGTTTCCTGCAACAAGGTGGTGGAATACGGAATTATGGGAGGTCTCTACTACAGTGTTTTTCATTCAAAAATCTCAATGTCGACCGTCTTGGAAAATGTTTGAAAAGAAATCCAGGACCAATGTTCCCTGTAATTTTCCTTACGGGTCTGAGCGTTCACACAAAGTCGGTGAGCAACGCTTGAAACAACAGTGAGCAACCATAATCCCAAGTGTGGCAACTAAATTATTATTAAACATGTCCAAAACTTGACATCACGTTACATTTTGCTGAGTTTCCAGCAATGCAAAATTATTTTTCTCTTTTAATTGAATTGACTCATGTATTATTGCAAAGGTTTTACGGCCAACAAACGTCGTTTGTTTTTACAACAATTCTTTCACATGATTTTCTTTTTTTTTCTTCCTGCTATCTTTTGACGCATAATACTAACATTTTGGGGGGCTTATTGAGTCGGTTGCAAGATACAGAACTGTAATTAATCACATTTTTTTTAGTGGAAGTACAATGATGGCAGCAAGATTTACTTGGTATAATTGGAAATTATTTGAATGCAACACAAACTTTTTTTTCTTTTTCCCTGTTTTTTTTTCTATATATTTTTAAATTCCTTTAAAAAATCTCTGTGTTTATTTTTTCCTAGCTGTTACTTTTTTCTTTTTGTTCTCCATTTCTTTTTTTTCCTTTGTTTCTTTCTTTTCGTTTTTTCTGGCTTTTTTCTGAATTTTTTCTGAATTTTTTCTCTTCCTTTTGTTTATTTTTCCTCAGCTTTTCACTACTTTTTCATTTTGGTATTTTTTTTCTTTTTGTTCTATTTCCCCCCTTCCTTTACATCATTTTGTGCACAATTTTACATAATATTTGGTCGTGTAGGGATTAAAGAAGCAAAAACAACCTGAAGAGCCGTTTGGGACTCGCCGGTTCTCTTAAGTGAGCCGAGCCGAAGAAGCCGGTTCTCGAAAAACTCTACTGACTTTACTTTTCAACTTCGTTCGACATTGACTTCAAAATACCGCATTTAGAAAACAGCGTCAGGGGAACCCGTGTATTTTTACCTTCATGCACTGTAGCTTTGACTTAATTCGCTTCTTAATTAGCAATTTCAAGGCCTGATTTTTGTGCGCTGGCTAGATTTTCTTGTGCGCTGAGAATGTGCAGGCAGTGCGCGATTGCGCACGCGCGCAGCTTAGAGGGAACATTGGTCAGGACCAGAACGGAAACAGAGCTTACTCGCGTAACGTTTCTCACAAGTTTCATTAGAAGAAAGGGAGGAGGTTGCGCCCACGATCTGAACGTGGAAGTGGAACTTCCGCGGCGAGCGATAGCGGTGTCAGGAACGGAAAAAAAAACGAAGGAAAGAAAAAAAATTCCCGAACCCACAAAATAACCTACAACCCCAACGCACAACAAAATATTATTATTTATATACATATTTGTACATCTATGCATAACACAGTACCTTCATTAACAGTAAGATTAAAGATTTTCAGTGCATGTAAATTTCAAAAATATATTAAAATGTCAAGACCAGAACAAAGACAGAACCCGCTTGCATACGTTTCTTTCAGTTTTATTGGGAAGAAGGGAAAGGATTGCGCACACGATTCGGTGATCGCTGGTTGTGGGGAGCAGGTCACTTTGAACGCGGAAGTGGGACTTCCGTGGCGAGCGATGGCGGTGTAGGGAACAGAAAAAAACGGGTCAGTAGACGGGATAGAAGAGCAAATACGTGGTCGGGATTGGAAACAAGTTGAAAGCCCGGGGAGGAGAGTAGATGTGGTCGAGATAAAAAACGGATCGTTAATCGGGACGGGAGAGCAGACGTGGTCGAGATCAAAACAGAGCGTAATTCTGGACGGGAGAGCAGACGTGGTCGAGATCAAAACAAGTCGTAGCGGGAGACAAACAGGAGGACAGGCGAAAAAGGGCTTGCCGTGTGAAAACAGAGATTCGCAGACGGACCGACAAAAGGGGACTGACAGGGAGCCAATCTGCCAACAAGCTGCAGCTGGCGACACACAGGCGGGGCCAATTGGGCGCCATGGCAACCGTGGCAGGGTTTTAGTTTTATATTGTTGTTTTTTTAGCTTAAATGATCATATTTCTTAATTTGACAGTATTATTGTTTTTATGTTTTTGTAGTTACTGTATCTCAAGAGGTGACACAGGTTATTATTCATTTTGGAATTTTAGTTTTTTAGAAACAACAACAAAACCTAACACAAATGTTATGAATATTCATTCTGTGGATCTTTGCATTTTCTTTTGACTGTGAATTCTTTTTGGTTCTTTGACAGTGACAATGAATATTCAGAATCTTTCCTCGCAAATGTCTTCTATACAGGGTTATTTGTTCGTTTTTTAGGCATGTAAACGATTAATTTGGATTCCTCCAGATATCCAGTATTCCTTTGTCAATGGGATTATTGCCCACATGAAAAACTACAAACTGTCTTACCCATGATGCTGCTGATGACAGGGGGTTGCTGGGAGACAAAGATGTTCTCACCGTTGCCTTTGTACAGAATACCTGGAGGAAAGACATATAACATTAAAGACGAATGCACTCAACCCTGTGATGTGCATCCATTCTCTGTGTGTGATTGTGCTGTGAGGATCGTTTTAATGGCAGCAGTGTAGTAACTCAAAACGTTGATTGACTTTTCACAACGTGCGAAATGTCAACGACTGAATAGAAGATTTTATATTTATTTGTTTGTTCGATATCCAACCGTTTTCTTCAGGAGGGATTTGCTGGAGCCGCTCCCAGCTGACTTCAGGTAATGGGCAGTGGACACCCGAAACTGTTTGCCAGACAATCTCAGAGAACAAACGGACAGACGACCATCTTCGCACTCATATTAGGGTGACTCTGCAATCGACCCGTCATGCCTGTTTTGGGGATGTGGGAGGAAAACTGATCAGAGCCTTATCTACAGTCATGCAGACCCTGTACACCGTGGTGAAGAAGGAGCTGAGCTGAAAAGCTCTTGATTTACTGGTCGATGCATGTTCCTACTATTGTGACAAACAGCGGGTCATGAACAAAAGAACTAGATCCTGGATATGAATGAGTTTCCTCCGCGGGGCGAGTGGGCTTTGCCATAGAGATAGAGCGAGAAGCTCAGTCATTTAGGGTGGACTCAATGTACAGACGCTGTTCCTCTGCATCGAGAGGAGCCAGCTGAGGTGGGTCAGCTTATGATAAGGATTCTTCCTGGACGCCTCCCTCGGAAGGTATTCTGTTCGTGTCCCACCCAGCAGAAGGCCCCGGGGACAACCCAGGACATGTTGGAGAGGCTAAGTTAAGGCTGACCTGGGAACTCTCAGGATCCTGTCGGAGGAGCTGGATGAAGTGGCTAGGGATAGGAAGATCTGGGATGCCCCTGCCACCTGACCTTGGATAGGAGAAAGATAAGGGATGGATGGGAGCAAAACTGGAGTTCTTGAAAAAAATCCCACTCAGGCCCGGGTAAAACATATATATTCTACACAGGAGGACACGTAGAACCTAGTAATTAAACATTAAAAGGTACAGGGAGTGCAGTTTGCTGTGTTTTACGGAAACGTGGTTTACGTTTAGCATCCCGGACGCTAACGTGGAGCTTCCCAGAGCTATCCGGAGCTTCCCGGCTTCAGCGCTGTTAGGGACAGAGACACAAAAGCCAGCGGGAGGCGGAGAGAAGGTGGACTCAACATGAGGTGGTGTAACCCTGGGCACAAAGATCTCCATCTGCTGGAGGGATGTCGAACTTTTGGACTAGCGTGTGAGGTCATCCACTCTGCTGTTGCTAAACTACAACACAGCACCCCGAGGCCATCCTGTTAATCTGTTAATAAACAACAAAAGGATACTGCTGGAGGTGTGAATTTCCCTAAGGGGATGAATAAAGTATCTATCTATCTATCTAGTAACTCTTACTGTAAGACAGACGTGCTAAGCAGTCAGCTTCCAAACCAGTTGATAAAAAGATTAACAAGTATATAAAGAGGTTTTGGTCATTTAAAGTAGAGGACAGTCATGTGACACCCAAAATTTCAAGTCAGCAATCTTGTAGTTTTTTTTACCACTACGTGTTTTCCCTGTCATTCCCAAACTGACCATTTGATCCTAAACCCTTCTGGTTTTCACTCCATTTTCCATTTCCAGTATTTTCCGTCGAAAAATTCATATTTCTCTACTTTCTTCCTGCTTGATTTTTTATTTAGTGACCTTGTCTCACAGCATTTAACTTCTGTCGACTTTTCTCTCCTATCCACCGCTTTTCTTTCATCTCTTTTTCCATTCATGTGCCGATAGATCAACAAGGGCACTGCTATAAAGATAGAGCCCCATGCTGTGCTGTGTCCTACAAAAGCTTATTAAAATACTGTGTGCTCGTGGTCGGAAAAGGAGCCAAAGAAACACGGAAAATGGTTGAATTGTAGCCTGTGGGCCACTTAAACATGTTATAATTTAGGAGCTACATGGTCGAAAAACAGATTTCCATACCTGTCGCGCTCCAGGGCTCCCTGCCCTTACAAACTGTCGTATTTTCCCTTACAAAATACAAAATAATCTTACACCATTTTTTTTTCCCAAAGTGTCAATTTATGTAGTTAAACATGTTATATTGTACACGTGTTTCATTATATCATATATATTGTTAATTAACATTTTGTTGTGAGATCCTGAGTTGCTCGACATGAATGAGGTTTATTATAAAAAAAGTTCAAAAATTAAGTCGCTTGGATGTTCACTGTAGAAGGAAAACATACATGCAAATATCATTAAGTAGAATTTTTTTATTCAAATTAGGAATTCATTTTCTGCATTCAATTATTGTTGGTAATATACTGATTAAAGGGATAACCACAAACCTGTCTTTTTTTTCATTTTCTCCTCTTATAGTTCCTTTTTTTCTTAACTTCTTTACACAACATAATAATTCGTAATAGAACGCATCAAAGCAAGTGAGCCGTTTGAGAGCCGGCTCTTTTTAATGAGTTGAGCCGAAAAAGCCGGTTCTCTAAAAAGAGACGGACTTCCTTTCACTACACAACTACCACATGAAATCCGAGGCGGCATGCGCACAGTAGCATCAAGCCGCTCGCTTCGTTTGCAACGAAAAAAAACGATACAGAGATAGAGGCTACCGCGGCGAACTCCTATGACTTGATTGATTTGCTGTTTTGTGTATACCAGATGGTACCCATCATTGACAAATTTGCGTTTTTCCGTACAGATTTTCACACTGTCAGAGGAAGTCTCATTGAGTTGTAAATGTGAATGGTCTTGAAAGACGTCGGATTTTACCCGATGATTTTATCATGTTCTCCTCTTATGAAATGAAATGATCTGCATTTTATATAGCGCTTTTCAAGTCAATGACTTCTCAAAGCGCTTTACAATGTGCTTCACATTTCCCAATAGCGGCCTTGCAGCCATGTAAGGCGCCAACCTGCTTATTGGGGGTATTAGGGGTTCAGTGTCTTACCCAAGGACACTTCGACATGTAACACAGACGAGCCGGGATTCGAACTGGGATCCCTTGATCCCAAGACGAGCGCTCTACCTCCTGAGCTACTGCCGCCCCTAAATAATTATAATTCCTTTTTTTCTTAACTTCTTTACACAACATAATAATTCGTAATATAATGCATCAAAGCAAGTGAGCCAATTGAGAGCTGGCTCTATTTAATGAGTTGAGCCGAAAAAGACGGTTCTCTAAAAAGAGACCGACTTCCTTTCACTACACCACTACCACGGAATGATGCATGATGGGAAATCCCCAGGCGGCAGACGCATGCGCACAGTAGCATCAAACCGCTTGCTTCGTTTGCAACAACAAAAACTATACCGAGCCATCCGAGTAAAGGTCGGAAAAATACCAAAAGAGATGCTGTCAATCCAAAAGGGATTAGGCAACTTTGTCTTTCCGTCTCTCGCTCGCTCACTGCCCCCTCCCTCTCTTTTTCTCTTCACAATCTCCCAGCTACACATGAAAACCCACTTTAATACATTTTCTACGGTCCATTGATTAAAGCCTGTGCAAAACAATCAAACTGACAACCGCTGTGATTAAAAGGCTTTTAAAGGTCAATTAAACACACCCTTTAATTCTTGCATGCTGGATTAAATAGTTATTTGGATTGATTTTTGTTTTAACGGGTGAGTAATTTAAGTGATTGTAACAAGTTGTTGCAGCTGAAAGACCTTTGTTCTTCTTTTTAATTGATGAAATCAATCAATTCATCAGAAATGATTGAAATAACTACCACCCTGGCTGATTGTTTAGCACGTTCGCCTCGTAGTTCACATGTACCAGAAGATAAGACCAGCTCTCGGCTTTCCTGCGTGGAATTTGCATGTTGGCCCTGTTTTTTCCAGGTACATGAGGAGTGGTTCCAAATCCCCCTTATGTATGAGTACCGTAAATTCCGGACTATAAGCCGCTACTTTTTTCCCAAACCTTCAACCCTGCGGCTTATTCAGTGATGCGGCCAATTTATGTAATTTTTCTAACGGCCAGCGGCGCTCGAGTACAAAAGGTAAGATTTAGACCGGTGGAATATATGCGCCGAGGAAGACTGCAACTTCTTAGCTTGTGCACAAATTAAATCAGCGTAGAAATATCCTCACCATGCAAATTGCAAAAAGAAAGGCACATGACGAAGCTTTCAAGCTAAATGCAATCGAGCAGTCCGATAACGAAGGAAACAGAGCTACTGCACGTCAACTTTACTTTGCGAGCGTGTTGCTAGCGTGTTTTTGAATAAGGGAGCGTGGTACGACGTCTATATGACATAGTCTCTTTCCCATACTGGGGAAGACGACTTTGGTGACGTCAGTTATAAGGAGGAAGATGAGGACAGTTTACCGTGATTACTACAAATATGGTATGTTTTTTTAACAGATCCGTTTGCAGTGTTGCGAGCGTGTTACTAGTAGCGTTTTGCTACCCTTCACCGGCACAGTTTGGGATGAAAGTAATAATATTATTATTAAAGCTTTGAAAACTCTCTCGGTGTACCGTCTTTCTTTGTAAATATGTGTAACCATGTATAATATGTATTTGCAACTGTATATTTTTGTAATGTATTTATTTTAGAGACTTATTCTGACATCGAATCAAAAAGAAGGGGCGAAAACAACGGGGGCTGACGGGAAGTGGAGTAAAGGTGAGACGTGTTTGTGGACGCAGCGGACAATAGTGGATATATATTTTTCCCACCCTTACCTTTGGAAATATACATTTTTTTTCCTTGGATTATTTTCAACGGGACCCGGACTCTGCAGGTCTGCATCTAACCTTAAGTACTGGTATCCTTTTCCGTTCATTTTGCCGGCTGTGGTTTTTGGACTGTGTACTTTATATTACAAATCGCGGGACTCAGTCGGGTTTGGGGAAAATTTGTCACTGTGTTACATGTTTTAATTTGGGCGCATGCGGCTTATATACAGGTGCGCCTTGTGTAAGCACAAAAGCGGTTATCCTCTTAAAATGTGGTGGGTGCGGCTTATAATCAGGTGCGCTCTATAGTCTGGAATTTACGGTAGATTGAATGTGTACTCTGTGAATCAGTCCGGGGTGTTACCTGCCCACTGCCTGAGGTGAGCTGAAAAAGGCTCCTGCACACAAGTCACCCAAGTGAGAATAAGGCATTGGACAATGAAAATGGAACTATTAAATAATAATACGTTTATAAATATAGACTTTCAACAAACACGAGCGATGTCAAACTTGTTTACACTCCCGTGAGCTGGAGATTTGTGTAATTAATTATATAGTTAACTCGCCAATTCTTTGAGTCTTTATTATCCATTTATACATCATTTTCGCACTAATGACCCTTGTAGTCATTAGGACGAGGCAAGTTAGACTCTGACGGAACATTGTGCAACTTTGAACTTCAAAATAAAGATATCTAAGGCTGTTGCAATGTTTTTCGAAAAGGTCACAGCTCACGGATTGTGGTGCTATTTATTGGTGACGTTGAGGCGGCTTGTGAACAGAAAATAGACTTCATAGCCCTTTCAATAGCGCTGCTTTGACAAGCTTAAAACAGGGCATTGACTACGTGTCCAATGCCCCCCCGCCTCCTGTCATACATTATTTATACCTACCCCTGTCCGTCCGAATGAATGTGGTGCCATTGCAGTTAAATAGATAGATACTTTATTCATCCCCATAGGGAAATTCACACTTCCAGCAGCATCCTTGTGTTAAAAAATAATAAAATAAAAGAATACAAAAATACCCAATATAACGTGTTAATATAGAGTATTTAAATAGTGCTACGAGAAATACACACTGTAATAAAAATAGGGTAATATGCAAATGTGGGGGTGGGGTTTAATGTGGGCTTTTACCCCCCCGAGTGGAGTTAAAGAGCCTCATGGCATGAGGAAGAAATGATCTCCTCAGTCTGTCCGCAGAACAAGACTGTGACAGCAGTCTGTCGCTGAAGCTGCTCTTCTGTTTGGCGATGATGCTGTGTAGTGGATGTAATGAATTGTCCATGATTGACCGCAGCTTGTGTAAATATTGTGTAAATATACTGATTTTATATCCTTGGAAAAAAATACTCTGGCGACAGGTACGATGTGGAACAACCCTATTCATTAAAACAGCAAGAATTCAGACTTCGATTCTGAAGAACTTCTGGTACTTTGCTTTTGGTCACCGTGAAAAAAACATCCTCACAATAGATTTCATTTTCCAAACATATGTTCATTTGTAGTTCTGAGGTCATGGGTTCCAATCCAGCTACCAGCCTTCCTGTGTGGAGTTTGCATGTTCTCCCGTGCTTGCGTGGGTTTCCTCAGGGCACTCTGGTTTCCTCCCACGTTCCAAAAACATGCATGTCAGGGGAATTGGCCGGTCCAAATTGTCCCTAGGTGTGAATGAGTGAGTGAACTGTCTGTCTCTGTGTGCCGTGCAACTGGCTGGCAACCAGTTCAGGGTGTCCCCTGCCCACTGCCCGAGGATAGCTGGGATGGGCTCCAGCACACCAGAAAAAGCAGTGCAGATAATGGATGGATGGCTGTTTATTCGCAGTAGGATCTGTAAGAATGCCCACCTGTCCCAACAGATTAAATAACCATTGCCCTAAATGTGATAGTATGTGAGCACAGTATGTATATGAAGTGTGACAATTCGTGTTCAAACCTCCTACCGTTTTGTACATCAAGAATATGGTGTTTATCAAGAGTCCATCCTCCGATGTTTGAAGCATCCATCTCGTAACCTTGCAAAGTGGCCGTTCTCTTCTCCCACAGGATAAGGTCGAGGCAGGACTCATATTCAAAGCCCACTGATACTAAAAGACAAATTGAGGGTCAGTATTTCATGGACACACAGCACAATGCTAAGATTGAAAGCAAATATCCTTTATTTAAAAAAACAACAACATAAGTCCTGTTTTAACCTTGATCTACATGTTCTCATAGCATATATTGACTCCCACTGCTAGCTTTAAGATGGCCGCGCTCAACATACAGCAGCTAATGGCTCTCCTATCTATCTACCTTGGTGGCCGACAGCAAACTAAACACATACAAAAACAAATACAATAAAATAAAAGGAAAATAAAGAGAAAATAAAAAGGGAAAAAAATAGCAAAAAAAAACCATACAAAAAAATGTGTGGACCATGGCCAACCCAATTGCCCAAACACCCAAACAAGTAAAGCACCTCGGCACCCTAGTCGGTCATGCTTTCGTCCCTCCAGATGAAATGGGACACCAGAAAGCGGCCATGTCACTCGGGTCAGGGTGACACAACACACTCTTCTGTTCAACAGCAGGACCCGACAGCTTTCACTGGTTTACCCCTGCCGCATCATACTGGTGCCTTGCCCATCCCTTAGAACGGGTCCAAACATCCCACTATCCTTTTACAACACCTCTCCACTCATTCCTATCACCAACCATCCATGTCAATCGCGGCCTTCCTCTTGGTCTCCTTCCATTTATTTCTGCTCTGTAGATCCTCTTCAACATTCGGCTCTCCTACTAGCATTTATTTTTTACTCTACTCTGATCTTTCCCAATACCACCGACATGCATTTCAGGTTAATTGGCTATGTGTGCGATTGGGTGGCAACCAGTTTAGGGTGTCCCCTGCCCACTGCCCGAAGATAACTGGGATGGGCTCCAGCGCCCCCGCGACCCTACTGAGGATAAGCGGTAGAGATAATGGATGGATGGATGGATGGATGGATGGAATTCAATGCCTTTTAAGACTTTTCAAGGATCCGCGGGAATCCTGCACATTGTACGTACATGACCAAACAGAACTGAAAAAGCAAAAAGGTTTTGCCAACGTGTGTTCAGCAAAACGCTGCTGAGCCAACAAAAAAATTGCCTGCCTATGGGTTAGGGTTAATGAAGCCTTCTTCTTGTGTAAATCAATGTGATGATGAATATTTTGAAAGCAACTGGGCCCGGGCACGCTTTGCTAATGTAATGTGAGTGTAGGCCAGAGGGGGCCGGAGCAGAACGAAAATTTCAATCTTCAGCACTGTATGGAAGAAATAGCCATGGTGTGAGTCCGCCCTTAATAGTCCCATTATGTTGCCCATGATCAAAAATACTTCATGCAACCCAGGGGAAACAACTTGGCACACAAACAAAGGTCAGTTTTATACCTTGTATACCTAATCCAACCAGCTAAAATGTTTTAAGCTGTGCTAACATCCTTGCACAAGGGTTTTCTAACCATTCATTAGTCTTCTAACGCAATAGCAAACACTATGTACTAGAACACTGGAGTGCTGGTTTCTAGAAATGTGCCTTTACACACCTTTGTAGATATTGTGTTAAAAACAGACATTTGCAGCTACAATCGTTATTTTCCACGTTAACAGTGTTCGGGGTGTATTTCTGATTACCGTAAATTCCGGACTATAAGCCGCTACTTTTTTCCCTAACTTTATTCAGTGATGCCAATTTATGTTATTTTTCTAACGGCCGCTAGCGGCGCTCGAGTGTTGCTACCATTAACTGCCCTGTCAAAGCTATATTATTATTATTAAAGCTTTGAAAACTCTCTCTGTGTACCGTCTTTCTTTGTAAATATGTGTAACCCATGTCTTATATGTATTTGCAACTGTATATTTTTGTAATGTATTTATTTTAGACACTTATTCTGATATAGGTAAACGAAAAATGAGGGGCGGAACAAATACGGGGTGCCGAGTTTAAGTGGGGACCGCTAAAGGTGAGGGACAGACAAGGAAAGAAGAGGGGGTAAAAAGTTGGTTAAAGAAAAAGGAGTTGCGTGAGTAAATGTGTTCATCTGATATATTTTTCCCACCCTTACCTTTGGAAATATACACTTTTTTCCTTGGATTACTTTCGACGGGACCTGGACTCTGCAGGTCTGCATCAAACTTTAAGTACCGGTATCATTTTCCGTTCATTTTGCTGGCTGTGATTTTTGGACTGTGGACTTTAATGAAGGACATTTAGTTTCAATCGCGGGACTTGAAGTCGGGTTTGGGTTAATTTTGTGTTTGTGTTACATGTTTAAATGTGGGCGCATGCGGCTTATATACAGGTGCGGCTTGTGTATGTACAAAATCGGTTTTCCTCCTAAAATGTGGTGGGTGCGGCTTATAATTAGGTGCGCTCTATAGTCCGGAATTAACGGTAGGTTCATGTTCTCTTCATTGAAAAATACGGTGCTTTTTATTGAAAATAGGACATTTCTAAGCGACCCCAAACCTTTGAAGAGTGGTGTAAGTATGTTACTGTATGTAAGTGTCTTATTTCTATGTAATCAAACAACTGCCTCACCAATTGCTTCAGATAGTCCATAAACTTGTTGGCCATAAGCATCAGTCTTGTCCCAAATGAAGGTGTAAGAAAGATTTGGCTGAGCTGGGAACCACTTATGGAAGAGACGTCCCACTACGGCCACCATCAGATGAACCTGAATAAATGAAAAACAACATTTAAGTTTTCAACTTCAAAGCTTCGTGAATATATTTGATATGTCACCTTCATCAGGTTGAACGGTGTTGATGACTGTGTCATGGTGACTTTGATGACGGGCTTGTATCCGGCAGCTCTCGAACTCAAGTAGATCAGGTTGAGATAACTCCCAGGGATTGCAGTTTGTTCTTGTAAAACCTGGAGTTAAAAATACAAGTATAAGCGTCAGTCAAGTTACATTTATTTGTATAGCCCTTAAACACAAGATTTCTCAAAGGACTGCACAGGTTACAATGACACCATCCCGATCTTAAACCAACATGCGGGCAAAGAAAAACTCAAAGTCTCAGCACGAGGAAAATAAGAAACCTTGAGAAGGGGGCTAACAAGTGGTAAAAAATGACTAAGAATATGAACACAAAGAATAAATTGGGAAACCGTACTCTTATGGTTCAGAACCTACCTCTCAGATAGGACGCACTGTGTTAAATTTGGCGAAATGACATCTGAGCCCTTTAGTATTACCTGTGGTGTTCCGCAGGGTTCAGTACTTGGTCCCCTTCTTTTCAGCATTTACATGCTTCCATTAGGTGATATAATTCTCAAGTATAATATCAGTTTCCATTGCTACGCAGATAACACTCAACTATATCTTCCGATGGAGGAACCTGCCACACTAAACTGTGGAAATTTGGAGGCCTGCCTCACTGAGATAAAAAAATGGATGTCACTCAACTTCTTGCGCCCCTACTCTGAAAAGACTGAAATGTTAGTTATTGGTCCATCTAAATGCCGTGAATTGTTCTCAAAAACTGCTCTGAAAATTGACAAATATCACCCAGTTTGACTCAGTCAAAAAATTTAGGTGTCATATTTGACCCCGATCCGTCCATTCAATCACACGTTAAGAACATGACTAGAACAGCTTTATTCCATCTTCGCAACATTGCTAAAATTCGTCCTATGCTGTCTCAGTCAGATGCGGGGATTATAATTCGCGCGTTTGTTACTTCCCGTCCCGATTACTTTAATGCACTACTCTCCGGTCTCCCGAAGTCCAAAATCAAGAGCCTTCAGCTGGTACAAAATACTACAGCGAGGCTTTTAACTAAGACAAGAAAGTTTGATCACATTACCCCGATTTCAGCTAACCTGCATTTGCTCCCTGATAGCTTAATATGTGATTTTAATGTTCTGTTGGTATTATACAATATCATGCATGGACTTGCTCCTTCATATCTTTCAGATGTAATTTCCCCCTATGTTCCGGTCCGGAGCCTTCGCTCTGAAAATGCTGGTCTACTCGTGATCCCAAGAGCCAAGAAAAGAACCGCGGGTTCAAGAGCGTTCTCCATTCAGACCCCGGTGCAGTGGAATGCTCTTCCCCCTGAGATTCGATCTGCAACCTCAGTGGAAATGTTTAAATCTAAGCTTAAAACACACTTCTATTCTATAGCTTATGAATAACCTATATTTCATATTGTTTGTTATTGCAACATCAGTTGCAGCCTGGTCATCCTGGAAGGGGGATTACCTAATGTACGGTCCCTCCTCAAGGTTTTTTCATTTTCCTCATGTTGAGGTTTTTGAGTTTTTACTTGCCCTGGTGTAGGTTTGACATCAGGGGATGGTGTCATAATAGTCTGTTGTCTGTGCAGCCCTTTGAGACTGCCTGTTTTTGTTAGGGTGATAATAGTGGATGTGCATAGGACGGTTAAGAAAAAAAACCTCTTCAGAATTGAAGTGCCATTATTACAATTGATAAAAACAAAGTGAAACGTTGTATGCAACAAGATTAGACATAGCTCTCCAGGGTAAATGTGTAATAAAGACTTTAAAGGGAAAATAACATAAAATAGGATAAATCAGGATAGTGTTTAGAGATTGGCCTATGTAGTAATAATAGCGCTATAAAAATAGTGCATAGTAACAACAGTGCAATTAAAGGAGTGCAATAACATGGAGCAGCAATGCAAATTCTTAAGTCTCAAAATTTATATTTTTCAAATTTTTGCACGCTTGTTTAGGGTGGTGATGGCTCTGGGTAGAAACTATATGTGACCCTATCTGTCTCTTATTTAAGTGACGTGTAGCGCCTACCAGAGGGGAACAAGTCAAAGAAGTGCTAGCCAGGGTGAGAAAAGTTCTTTATAATGTTGATAGCTCTGCTCCATTACTGCAAGCCAGCATTGTCCTCCAGACTGGTCAGAGGTTAATGGGTATGCAACTGTAATTAGTTGGCAAAGAGTCCAGGGTGTTTACTATTTTTTCTCCAGATAGGCTGAAAGTTGACAATGACCCAAATAAGAAAACACTCTTTAGAAAAGAAATGGATCGAAAGGTTGATGGATTGACAGGGATTGTATTGCCTTCTAATCTAATTGGAAGATCAGCGAAGGTGCATCAAGACCAAAGGGAGATCATCTGTCACAGATTTAAATTCACACATAAATTGTATAGGGGAGCTATTTTTTTTTTGTTAATTTTTGGTCGAAAATGTTGCCAGGTTTGCAAGAAATCTGGCTGCACTTGAAACATCCTTTCAAGTACTGTCACGAGAACAGCAAGGGAGAATCCTTACCTGTGCTAAATCAATGAAGACATGTTCAAGTACATATTTTTATCAGGTGAACCTGCATGTGAAGGACAAGCACCAGGGCTGCTTTGATTTAGATCATGGCACGAAAAATAGTAGCACCCCCTTGGCCAGTAGATGTTTATTAGGAATTTATATATACATATATATATATACAGGGCAGCACGGCGGCGCAGTGGTTAGCGCGTGTGCGGCACAGTTCTAAGGTCTTGGGAACCTCCTGTGTGGGTTCAAATCCAGCTACCGGACTTCCTGTGCGGAGTTTGTATGTTCTCCCCGTGCTTGCGTGGGTTTCCTCCGGGCACTCCGGTTTCCTCCCACATTCCAAAGACATGCATTTCAGGTGGACTGGCCGGTCCAAATTGTCCCTAGGTGTGAATGAGCGAGTGAGTTGTCTGTCCCCGTGTGCCCTGCGATTGGCTGGCAACTAGTTCAGGGTGTCCCCTGCCCACTGCCCGATGATTGGCGGGATGGGCGCCAGCACCCCCGCGACCCTACTGAGGATAAGCGGTGTGGCTAATCAGATGTGAGATGAGATATATATATATATACATTTGTGGAATTTTATGTTGTCTCTAACACTTGTTTTCATATTCTTCTCAATTATTTTTTGGGAAATCGCTCTCCCACTTCCTACCAGAAAGAAGGAAACAATTCCCAAACCCACAAAATAACCACCACCCCAACGCACTAAATATGATCATTTATCCATAAAATGTTACATCTATGGATAACACAGTACAGTGGAATTGGGTCACTGTTGCCATGGCGCCCAATTGGCCCCACCCGTATGGCGCCAGCTGCAGCTTGTTGACAGAGTGGCTCCCTGTCAGTATTTAAACTCTGTCCTGTCAGTCCCCTTTTGTCGGTCCGTCTGCGAATCTCTGTTTTTACATGGCGAGCCCTTATTCGCCTGTCCCATTTTTTTGCTCCTGTTTGTTCCCGCTATGATCTGTTTTGATCTCGACCACGTCTGTTCTCCTCTCCTGCCTTTCGACTTGTTACTGATCCCGACCACGTTTTCGCTCCCCTGTCCCGGCTACTGACCTGTTTTTTCCGCTGCCGACACCGCCATCGCTCGCCACGGAAGTGCCACTTACGCATTTAAAGCGACCTGCTCCCCGCGACCAGCGATCACCAGATCGTTTGCGCAACCCCCTCCATTGCATTCATGCCTATGCTCACCTTGCACAATGTTGCCTATTTTTGCACAACCGCATATTGCACTAATACGATCCCAAAACTGTATGTAACATCCTACATGCCCAGACTTTCTTGTGTAAATTATAACCTTTATCTTCTTTGTTTTCTTTTATCCTCACTTTTAAATATGAAACTGGAGTGCCACGTCCAATGTTGTTGTCACAATATGTTCAACCCATTTTGTAACAATGACAATAAAGGGATATTCTATTCTATTCTTCTTCTAATAAAACTTGTGAGAAACGCGAGTGGGTCCTGTTTGTGTTCTGGTCCTGACAGAATTGTGTTATAATGCAAATTAATTGACCAAATACATAAATATACTAATGAGTTTCAGAATTGGCTTTCAGCTTGACACATATTTGTTAACTCTTCTATGCGGCAGCGTGTTGGGGAGGCAGCGTCACGAAGAAGGATGCCCTATCGTCTCAATGAACTGGCGAGGAAAGCGAGCTCTGTTGTGGGCACAGAGCTGGACAGCCTGACAACAGTAGCTGAAAGACGGGCACTGAAAAAGCTGCGGTCAATCATGGACAATTCATCGCATCCACTACACAGCATTATATCCAGACAGAAGAGCAGTTTCAGCGACAGACTGCTGTCACTGTCTTGTACTACGGACAGACTGAAGAGATCTTTTCTTCCTCATGCCATGAGGCTCTTTAACTCCACCCGGCGGAGTAAAGGCCCACATTAAACCACACCCCCTACATTGCATATTACCGTATTTTTATTGCAGTGTGTATTTTATGTAGCACTATTTAAATACTCTATACAACACGCTACAGTGGGTATTAGCACGTCACTTTGGGTGTTTGTATATTGTATTCCTTTTGCTTTATTATTGTATTGTTCTCAGCGCAGGGATGCTGCTGGAAATTTAAATTTCCCTGCGGGGATGAATAAAGTATCTATCTATCTATCTATCTCGGAAGCCTCCCTTTGCCTTTTGTTTTGACACACTCGGAATTTATAGGCGGGTCGGAATAAATCACCCAACGGACCGAATCCGGCCCGCAGGCCATATATGTTTGACCAGCCGCCTTATACCTTATTTGTAGCATTTGCTGTATGCGCGTAGGATACATTAAGCAGCTCAATTCCATCCTCTTCTAATTCTAAAAACAAAACAACAGAGGTGACAGCTGTCCGCTGTAAATCTTTTTCACAGTATGAAAATAACCTTGAAATGCCCTGAGCCTATTTTTTTCCCCCTGAATATTCATAGAAAAGTCAACACCATATGCCGAGAAAAACGTTAAATGTCATCGCGTATATGCACTGTTTGGCGTGAAAACATGATGGATGACGCTAATTTGTCGCTCTCCATTAACATTTAGATGTGATCACTTGAAAATGGCAGATTTATGCACAGCGAGAATCCCATATGCCCATATCGCCGGCGATTTCATATTTCTCACCTGAGTCTCTGGGATGATGGGGCCATTCTCAGGTGAACTTCTGTAGAACATTGACAGCGGGGGTACGACGATGATGGGACTGGGTCTGACAAAACCACTCAGGTCACAGCTGGGAATGTCATTCTCCTCCTGAAACAGACGCCGTTTCTTCCATTAGGAATCGCTGACCATGATACGTCAATGACCGGGTCTATCGAGGCGAAGTTTCGGGGAAGGTTTCATAGGAGGACGATGTATTTAGACGATTTAAATCAAAACAGTCTATTTTCCCGTTCGTAATAATCCCCCAGGAGTCTAATGCGAGTCCCCAGCCTTTGCTGTCACGGATCATTGCGACACAAATGCTGTCCGACCAGGTTAGCAAGAAGAATAGAAGTTTGTGTAAGCGCTTAGCTGTGAAGGCTTTTCATGTGTCATTTTGTTACGTAACAATCTCTTCTGCGATAAATAGTTTTTTTGTTCACAAACTTGAATTGGAAATCTAAAGAAAGAGACAAGGACAACAGTGATTGATTTTCTTTCTTCCTTTAATGTATTAGGAAGGAAAACTGTTGAAAAGAGAGCTATCTATATATTTATCTACCCTGGTCATATCCCTCAAGAGGGGTGACCGACGGCAAGACAAACACATACACAAAAGCCCAAAAAATAAAAAAGGGAAAAAGTAGCAAAAAACACAAAATTTTGTTGGACCATGGCCAACCCAAATGCCCAAACAAGTTAGGCACCTTGGCACCCTAGTCGGTCATGCTTTCAACACACTCTTCTGTTCAACAGCAGGGCCCGACAGCTTTCACTGGTTTACCCCTGCTGCATCATACGGGTGCCCTGCCCATCACTTATAACGCGTCCAAACATCCCAATATTGTTTTACAACACCTCTCCACTCATTCCTATCACCAACAAGAGCTCTATCTTCCATTATACTTAGACCTCTTTCCTGCAGAGCACTCATAACACCATCCATCCACTTCCATCGCGGCCTTCCTCTTGGTCTCCTTCCATTGACTTCTGCTCTGTAGATCCTGTTCAACATTCGCTCCTCATCCATTCTCTCCATGTGACCAAACAAACCGAGTACTCTCTTATCCACAAGTTTTCTCAGTTCCACTACTACTCCAGTTCTGTCTCTCACAATTTCATTTCTCGATCTATCCAATGTTGTCCTACCACACTCCTCAAACACTTCATCTCAAAAACATTTCATTTCCTTCTCAAATCTGCGTTCAGGCTCCAAGTCCAAAAGAGAGCTACTAGTTCGTATTTCGTATTTTACTGTTTGTTTGTTTTTCTTTTCAATCATGTTGCAACAAACATCACATCACAAAATGAAGAAATCGCCCAAAAATAAATAAATGGATGAAAGGCTAAAGCCAAAGCTTATAAAAAGACCAGTCTTGAAATAACTTTGGACGGTACTTCTATCAATCATATAAACAAATTGTCATATCTTAGAGCACAGGTGTCAAACAGGCGGCCCGCTAAGGGATTGAATCCGGCCTGCGAGACAACACTCAGAGAAGCGCAAGAGAAAAACAAGCTGCAGGTTGAAATATGTCAACTTGATGTTGCCAAAGCCAGGTGCCTATCATAAAAAAAACTGTACTTGTCTCTCTCTCTCTCTCTCTCTCTCTCTCTCTCTCTCTCTCTCTCTCTCTCTCTCTCTCTCTCTCTCTCTCTCTCTCTCTCTCTCTCTCTCTCTCTCTCTCTCTCTCTCTCTCTCTCTCTCTCTCTCTCTCTCTCTCTCTCTCTCTCTCTCTCTCTCTCTCTCTCTCTCTCTCTCTCTCACCCATTTTCTCCCACTCTGTCTCTTTCACTCTCTGCGTCTCTTTTTCTCTTCCTTTGTTGCTCTTTGTTTCTTTCTCTCTCTGTGTCTTTCAACAACCTCTTTTTCTCCAACTTCCTTTTTTCCTTTGCTCTCTTTTCTCTTTCTCTCTTCATACTCTTCGCGCTTTCTTTTCTCTTTTCTCTCCTTCTGTCTTTCTATTTCTCTTTGGATTTTTTTCTTCCTCTCCCTTTCTTTTCCCCCTCTCTCACCACTTTTTATCTTTTGTTTCTCACACTCTCTCCATCTCTCTCTTTTTCCTTCTTTTTCCCACCCTCTCTCCTTTTCCCTCCCTCTTTCTCTTATTTCTTTATCTGTTTTTCTTTCTCTTTAATCTACTCGTCCGGCCCCCGACAGAATCTTTGTTCTATCGTGTGCCCCCCCCCGAGTTAAAATGAGTTTGACACCCCTGTCTTAGAGCATTATAACAATAATTTCTTAGTCCATTTGGACATGATCACACTGATATATATTTTATAGTTTCTGAGTTTTTTTTTTGCTTATCCCAGGCTTCTCCTTCTTACACTCTAACAAGACATTGTGTACAACGTGAGACAAACAGGCGTTTTCTCATTAAATTTTGAAATGGGATTGGACGTGAACCAAGAGTGAGTTATGAGGGCCTGACGAGAGCTTGTGCCCAGCCCCCCACATCCCTCACTTGCTTGTTTTTGCAACTCAGATGCCTTCAGCTCTGTTGTTTTGGACATGGGACACTCTCCATTAGCTGCTATGATTGTATGGACCAGACTCTGCTGTATCCCGTACAGGACATAACTGGTCGTATCTAGGGTGCTGTATTCACAGCGTTGGCCAAGGTCAAGTTCAAAACGTCTTTATCTGTGTCTTCTCGGGAGGCCGGTTCAACAGCGCTCAGCACAGAGACCGGCCAGACCCACCGCACCCACCACTTGCCATCACGTTCCGATCCCCCTAAGGTCTAGCCGTTTGATTCTACGAAGGGAACAATAGCTTAATTGTTTTTGTTATTGCAGTAAAAACAAACAGAACAAACGACATCAAAGCTGTGTACGGCACAATGTAAATTGATTGTTATAATGGCAAGTTCTAAGGGATAGGCAGGGCACCCGTATGATGCGGCAGGGGTAAACCAGTGAAAGCTGTCGGGCCCTGCTGTTGAAGAGAAGAGTGTGTTGTGTCACCCTGACCAGAGTGACATGGCCGCTTTCTTGAGTCCCGTTTCATCTGGAGGGACGAAAGCACGACCAACTTGGGTGCCAAAGTGCTTAACTTGTTTGGGTTGGCCATGGTCCCCAAACTTTTTTGTGTTCTTTTGGCAACTTTTTCCCTTTTTTGTATGTGTTTGTTTTGCTGTCAGTCACCCCTCTCAAGGGATATGACCAGGGTAGATAGATAGATAATAGCAAGTTTCACAACTGGAACCGTTTTTATATCCCTTTTAGACAGTTACTATGTTAATTCTACAGTCTGTTGTCGTTTTTTCCAGTGAAAACAAACAAACAAACAAAAAACATTGGAGCTGTGTGCAGCACAATGTACATGAATTTTCACAATGGAAAGTTACACAACAGGAACGGTTTTCTATCCCTTTAAGACAGCTACTAGGTTGATTCTACAAAAAGTCGAATGTTGTTTTTTGCAGTGAAAACTAACAACCAAAAACAATTAAAGCTGTGTTTGCAACAATGTAAAAGGATTGTTACGATGGAAACAGTGACCCTTTTTCTATCCTTTTTTTAATGTGTTAGAAAGAAAAACTCTTAAGACAGCTACTAGGTTGACCCTGGAAACAATCGTCATTTTTTGCAGTGAAAACAAACAAACATTCTATCTATATACCAAAGCCATATCCTCCTCGTGGGAGGTGGTATGAGTCAAGAACACACTCAAAATCACCAAACATGTATTGATCTTTTGCTCTTTGCTCTTCCCAACCTGACACAGAACAGTAAGCCTAGAGCAAAACAAGGGGTGAGTGCCTGTGCCAATAACCCTTTCATCCGCAGAGGCCCAACAGCATACACTGGTTTACCCCCTCCGCATCATATGCGTCGTAAACAAACACGAAACAAATCGTAAATAGATTGTTACAGCTCACCTTCTTCATGGCCAGAGTGTCCATCACATAGAAAACATTCCAAGGTACCCACACTGTTCGGAACTGGGTCAAGAATGGAGCCCGTTCGAAACTTAATGTCAACGACGCTCCGCCGTTGGCCAGCAAATCGAACCTGCAACACATTGAATATCAGTATAATTTTAAACAAAAGAGAAAAGATTGCTTTCAGATGCATTCTCAAATTCTAAAACTTTGAAAATACGGGAACGTGTAGCATATAATGTAAAAATATCTAGAGCTCAAAAAGAACATTTCAGATAAAACACTTAAAGGCAGTGTGTCCTTGCACAGGTATTTTAAGACCCAACTTTAAGCTCTGGGCAAAACTGGCACCAACCGCATCAGGAATTCGAGGTAGATGCCTTTGGCTGCAGAACGCCAACAGCGCCATACTACCTCATACCTGAAGCGGTTTTCGGTTGTTTATGTCATGTTTTTTCGGATTATGTAACCGTTTAAGATGGAAACTACCAGAGGTAGTACAAAAAGGAGATCATATATCCTACTTTGCTGAAAGAAAACGGAAATGAGGGCTGCGCCACGTAAAATGGGAGCACCAGGGCAACCATACTGTGGGGAATAATAGTGCCACATGGCAACACAGACATGGCTTTTGTGCTATCGTCATTCATGGTTACTGCGGTGACGGATCAAATTGTATTCGCTCGTCATTCTTCCTCGAGGGTTGAAATCAACTCCAGCGACTTAGCAATGACTCTAATGATACAGAAAGAGAACTGCAGAACTGATCGATAGCTTCCACTGCTGTTTAAGATGTGTAAATTGAGGACTTGGTGTGATGGTGAAAGAAATTGAAATATGATCATGTAGGAAAAAATTGAAGTGCCGTCAAACCTCCCATTTTTCTTCTGTTAAGTAGTAAAAGAAAAAATGTAGGTGGAAAAAATGACTAATTTCTCTTGAAGGGCATCATAAATGTTTACAGGTGTCGCTGCTGTGTTTTATATTTAGAACGGATGTGTTGTGGAAGACAGCACGGCGGCGCAGTGGTTAGCGCGTGTGCGGCACAGTTCTAAGGTCTTGGGAACCTCCTGTGTGGGTTCAAATCCAGCTACTGGACTTCCTGTGCGGAGTTTGTATGTTCTCCCCGTGCTTGCGTGGGTTTCCTCTGGGCACTCCGGTTTCCTCCCACATGCCAAAGACATGCATTTCAGGTGGATTGGCCGGTTCAAAATTGTCCCTAGGTGTGAATGAGCGAGTGAGTTGTCTGTCCCTGTGTGCCCTGCGATTGGCTGGCAACCAGTTCAGGGTGTCCCCTGCCCACTGCCCGATGATTGCTGGGATGGGCTCCAGCACCCCCGCGACCCTACTGAGGATAAGCGGTGCAGCTAATGAGATGAGATGAGGTGCTTGTCGTTTTTCTTAGTTGCCACCACAAAAAAAACGAAAGGCGCACTGTATTTAAAGCCTCAATGTCTAAAATCTAGCAAGAAAGTAGCATCTTATGGTCCGGAATCTACGTTATATAATTAAACAGACTGCTCTTCTTTAGCAGTAATCATCTATACACGAAATAATTCTACAACTGCAATACTGTATATGCTTGATAATAATCCACGGTGATTAACGGTAGCCTAATAAATAAAGTAGCCTTACTAAGCTGCTACCCGACAATGCCGACTCATTTCTAAAAACAGCGACCAGATGATAAAGGTGCTGTATCAGAGTCAGATCAGGAGGCAACTCCAGCGACTGGTAACTGTACAGTACTGGTAACTGGAGACCAGTACTGTATCTTTTATTCGGGGAAGCAAACTCTTACCTGCCCCAAAAAAACAGGAGAGGGATGGGCAGCATCAGGCTGTACTTGCCCAAGACACCATGGAAAGTGAATGCAAGTAAAATGTCAAAACTAAAATCAGGGGATTTTTCGCTTCTCCAGCACCACTGGTGAAGGGTTCCAAGTACAATAGCAGAAACCTTGAAGTAGGAAACAGTATATAGCAAGAATATAAATTTGATTTGCACGTTTTTTAGGCTAATATGTCTCAGATATTAATTTATTTATATATACAAAATCCCACATTGAAGAGAATGCAATTATTATAGAAACAAATGCACTGTTGGGTCCAAAACTCCTTGCATTGGAGATTAGGCTGTATATTAAATGTCTAAATACGCACATGCCATCTTTGCGTGAGACAGTGTATCCATGTTCGGGGTAGTGGACGAAAGATACATTGACTCCAATCAGGGGGGTTCCATCTGCTGTCAAAACCTGACCACGGATAATTGACACCAAACTGAAAAGAGAGAAATAGAGAGTTAAGAAGCGGAATTTGGGCAGCTAATTAAAAGCTGCTTTCTTATTATTATTCACATACCCTCAGGTCTCCCAAAGTTCAAAATAAAGAGCCTGCAAATGGTAAAAAATGCTGCAGCGAGGCTTTTAACTAAAACAAGATTTTAGACCCTGATTTTAGCTAACCTGCATTGGCTCCCTGTTAGCTTAAGATGTGATTTTAAGGTTCTTTTGGTAGTATTCAAAATAATGCATGTGCTTCCCTCATATCTTTCACATTTAATTTCATGTTCTGGTTTGGAGCTTTCGCTCTGAAAATGCTGGTCTACTAGTGATCCCAAGATCCAAGAAGAAATCTGCAGGTTCGAGATAGGTGCTGTGGAATGCTCTGCCTTCTGAGATTCGATCTGCAACTTCAGTGGAAATGTTTAAATCTAGGCTTAAAACATACTTCTTTTCTATAGAATATGAATAACCTATATTTTATGTTGACAATATCTGTGTATTATTTGTTATTGCAACATCTGTTGCAGCCTGGTCATCCTGGAAGGGGGATTACCTCATGTCCCTTCTCAAGGTTTCTTCATTTACCTCATGTTGAGGATTTGGAATTTTTCCTTGCCCTCATGTAGGTTTTAGATCAGGGGATGGCGTCATAGTAGTCTATGGTTTGCAATAATCTGTGCTCTGTGCAGCCCTTTGAGATTAAGGGCTATACAAATAAACATGACTTGACAATTCAAGAAATGCATGAAACATAGTTTATCAAGGAAAAAATATACACAATATCCTTCTACTATTAAAGTGTTTTTCAACCAGTGTGCCGTGAGACTTTGTTTAGTGTGCCGCTGGAATTTGCCCAATTTTATCTTTCCCAAAAAATCAGGCCATTATTCAGTATTTTTGCTGTCTTCAGACAAGGAACTGTAATAGTCATCCATATCAGTAGGTGGCAGTAGATTTTCATATACTTTTTATATACTAATTATCTGCTCATGAGGTAGCACAGTACATTTAATAACCCAATTTGTTTAACAAAGTGGTTTAAAATTGCACTGTAAAAACAAAAACATAAATAAAGCACACCATTTTGTTTTTATTTTAAGTATTATTTTCTTCTTTTTATATACTAATAATCTGCTCATGAGATAGTACAGTGAAATATTTTACATAACTTCATTTTCAAACATTTTCGACAGACGGTGTGCCTCGGAACTTTTTTCTAAATAAAAGTGTACCGTATTTTCCGCACTATAAGGCACACCGGGTTATAGGGCGCACCCCGAAAAAATAGTTTTTGGTCCTATTTTTGACATACATAAGACGCACCGGATTATAAGGCGCTACAATGGGAACGTGGACATAACAGTCAGATAGTTCAGTCCAACTTATTACCCCCTTAACATTCCGAAAGCTTGCAAAGACGCAAATACGTGTCGAGAACACGTGCGGATGCGGTGTCCGTAAGATGTCACTCAAATGCATCGTTCCATCATTCGTAAGGTTAAAGTCTTGGGATTCAAGAAATGATAACCATTCCTTAGTATCTATTTTCTTTTTCGCTCGCAACTTCACTGTGCATATGACAATAAACACTTGGAATTGAGTTGAATTTAAAAATAGACACTCCATTCCATCCATTATCTGCACCGCTTATCACAGAAACATCGAGTTCAGTCTGAAACAAGATACAGGGACAATATAAAACCCGGAATAGCTCACCGAAGTTGTTGTGTTCATAATAATGTGCAGCCAATGTCCTCTTATATCCGTGAGGGTAGTAAATCCAGGAGAATACAATATTTACAAATACAGAATAGAAAAAAATGCTTTCTCGATGCCGTCAGCCACATGCTATACGCATTCATCTTTTTCGGCCAATTGCAGGCTTTGTTTGCCGTTTAAGCCAATGGCAGCCTGTAAATGATAAAACGGATCCGCCTCTTGACATCCGAACAACTTTAGCCAATAGTGATCGATTCAAATAATGATTGACACATTGGTTAGCCAATGAAACGCCGGTAAATAAATCCCAGCATACACCGCGTACTACTTGGCGTTCGGGGGAAAATCTAGTCGGCGGCTGCAAGTTAGGTGGAAAACTTTGCAACTTTAAAATTGATCCACAAATAAGGCGCACTGTATTATAAAGCGCATGGTCAGCTTTTGAAAAAAATAAAGGCTTTTAGGTGCGCCTTATAGTGCGGAAAATACGGTACCTTGGTTCAAATACAGTTGAAAAACACTGTACTATTATATCAAGATGCGAAATAAATATTGTTCTGGATATATAGTAGAAGGTAAAGACAAATTTATAGGTACTTAGTGGTCTATTAAATGCATGTAAAATCACAGTAAAAGGTATTTTAATCATAGCCATGTAAACTGAGCTGCACCAAATTGAATCAAATTGCAATCCCACAGAGTCAAACTGAATTGAATTGTTCCTCTTTCCAAATAAACGTTTTTTGAGTTCTTTCGGTTCCCACATACTGCAGTAGATAACATCTTTATATAACCCATGAATATTACATAAAGCATGCATACAGTGTCTTCCAAAAGTATTGCATTCACCCTTTCCGACATAATGCCATATTTCAGGCTTCCTTGATAAAAAACTCGAAATATTTTCGAAGAATCGACAACATCTGAGACACACGAAAACAAACCTTTTATATTGTGCTGACAAATAAAACATTGAACATTGAAAAAGTAGTGCATTTCTAACAAATCTCTTGAAATTACAGTTTTCATAATAACTAGGATAAGTTAATTATTCTCCCAATGTAACAATACAGTGATCAAAAAGTGTATTTTAAACAACCAAGTAATATTAATATTAACTGCATAATACAAAACAAGATAATCAAATTGACTAAATTTCATTGAATGTATCACTAAGCCCCAATTACGCACATGTTAGCAGGCTCACAAAACTGCAGAGCATGCTCATGCAAATTCTACGAAATGAGTGCTACATGGAAGGAGAAATCAAATAAAGACAAAAGTGCTACCCGCAGGACACTCTGACAAACATGCATTGGTGGATAAGGGGCCGGTCTGTACAATCTGCATAAAAGATAGGTTCGTACAAGTAGCTCCTGCGTGTGTGTAAATCCAATCTCTCTCAGTCGTTCACAGGTCAGTGATTTAAATGATTGTCTTTTTTGTAACTAACAGAATACAGTTATGTATTCTTTGTATCCTTTGTATTCTTTGTATACTTTTTGTTACTGCTAAGCGCAAAGGGCACCTATTTATATGCATTTCCCAAATAACTCATGTTATTACCTTTCCAGCAGCTCCACGTTATTCGCACTTTTTGTGATTTATTGTTTTAAGTGTCTGCTTCTATCTTTGGTGTTTTTCGTCCTGTTTGACAACTACACTTTGGATGACTTTCTATCCTATCGTTATGGGTTTTAACGCACAAAGATGCGTTTATTCGAGGAATCAACTCCTTGCCCTGAAGAATTCTCGTGCCGGCATGATGAGGGGGCCCTATCGTGGATGGAGAGCCGGAGCTAGCTAAGCGGCTAGCGGCGTTATAAGTCTTCGATACCGTCTGTAATCATGGTAAATGTGAACTCTCTACCAAATAAGATCAACGAACTAGCTGTGCTGTTGAAAAACATCAAAGCGCACAGGGAGTGCAGTTTGCTGTGTTTTACGGAAACGTGGCTCACGTCTAGCATCCCGGACGCTAACGTGTAGCTACCCTGAGCTACCGGAGCTATCCGGAGCTACCTGGCTTCAGCGATGTTAGACAGAGACAAGAAAGCCTGCGGGAAGCGGAGAGGAGGTGGACTCGCGAGGTGGTGTATCCCTGGGCAAAGATTTTCATCTGCTGCAGGGATGTCGAACATTTGGCCTAGCGAGTGACCTCATCCACTCCGCTGTGGCTAAACTACAACAAAGCACCCCAAGGGCATCCTGTTAATCTGTTAATAAACAACAAAGGAGACTGCTGGAAGTGTGAATTTGCCTTCGCGGATGAATAAAGTATCTATCTATCTATATATCTATCTACTATTTTATTACCAAGTTCATTATTGAAGTAGGGTTAAATAGACTCAGTCAAGCATTAAAAATATAAATTTTCGAGGAAAACACCTAGGTGCCCATAGGGCATCATATCTGATCTATAGGATTCAGGTCTGGATTTTGTCAAGCCTATTTTAACACATTTATATTGTTAGTTTAAAACCATTTCATTGTATATTTTTCTTTTTTTCCTACCTTTTATTGAACGAACTTTCACCGGATATGACATGGGTGGATTCAGGACCAAGGAGGAAGTGGATGCGTTGGTAGAAAGACCTGGCAGCCTAAAGACAGCAAGAGAATCATAAACAGGAAACAAAATGCTTGTAGTCTTTATTGGGGAGTTATATTTCTGTCAGTAACATGTTTTATGCTTGGGTTTTCAAACCTGCTGAGGAGTCAGTGAGGAAGGTGATCGGCTAAGTACTTCCACTGGGTCGGGGGATCCTTTGCAGTACAAGTGGTTCTGACATGAGGGCTGCAGACAGCAGTCTGGATCCATACAATCAGTCAAGCCATCTAAAATCAGAAAAAGGACGGGGTTTTTTCTACCCGAGTTGTGGTGTCAGTAGTCACTGGCTTAGGTCGGGGGTCAGCAACCCACAGCTCAGGAACTGCATTTGGGTCTTTAGCGTAGTCTAGTGGCTCACTGGTGCATTTCCAAAGATATTTATAGATTTATATTTTTGTTGTAAAGTGCTAGAAAATTATTGGAGTTGTTGCTATTGCCATGTTTCTTGGTAGTCTGACTCTACAGACCATGCAATCAATGAAGAAAAATAAAAGTGTGTGAAAATGACGCCGACACGCCTGCTCTGGTGGCTTGTAATCATGGCGTTGTCATGTGAAGCATCACTGCCCCCTACTGGTCGCACCCAAGAAGACAACTCTATTTAGAAAACCAGCTATTTTGGCTCAGCTAAGTGAGCTCCCAGTTCAGATTTTTTTTACTTTTAATGATATATTATCAATATTAGTCAAGCATTATGCACCAATTTTTTTTATTAATCTTCCCCCTGAGATTCAATCTGCAACCTCAGTGGAACTGTTTAAATCTAGGCTTAAAACACGCTCTACTCGATAGCATATGAATAACCTATATTTTATGTTGACAATATCTTGGTATTATTTGCCCTCATGTAGGGTTTAGATCAGTGGATGGTGTCATAATAGTCTGTGGTTTGCAATAATCTGTGGTCTGTGCAGCCCTTTGAGACTCTTTGTGATTAAGGGCGTCACAAATAAACATGACTTTTAATATGGTTTCTGAAGGAGGACAAACATGGCACAAACACATAGAACGTTTTCCCATGCTGTAAAAATGCGTGAAATAAAAATTACATTTCAACTAGGGGTGTAACTATGAGACGAGAGGGAAAATCAGCCGGTACGAGTTCAAGGGTGGGAAATCAGGAGTTTGACTGTCGCTTTCTCACTGGTACCCGGTGGTAAAAAAACGGGACAATGGTTGTTTCCTTGAACGCACCAACGTCAGATATTGTGACGTGAAGTCGTGGTTCTCAGGGTTGAACTCCAGTCTGGAGAACTAATCTGCGATGATAAACTTATTTTATCTCTCATCTTTTCCTTGATGAATACTTGCTCCTTTATCTTCTTTGTTTTCTTTTATCCTCGCTGTTAAATATGAAACTGGAGTGCCACGTCCAATTTTGTTGTCACAATATTTTCCACCCATTTTGTAACAATGACAATAAAGGTATATTCTATTCTATTCTATTCCAACCACACGGGCTTCTCTTCCAATAATATTGTATACTTTAAAGTCATCCTTTTTCGTATCCTAATTACATAACCCCTTAACATGTACCGTAAATTCCAGACTATAAACCGCTACTTTTTTCCCAAATGTTCAGCCCTGCGGCTTATTCAGTGATACGGCCAATTTATGTAATTTTTCTAACTGCCACCAGCAGCACCCGAGTACAAAAAGTACGATTTAGACCGGTGGAATAAGTGCGCCGAGGTAGACGGCATCCTCTTAGTTTGCGTACGAATTGTCAGTCTGACAATGTATATGTGAACATACCTCCTTCGTTGTCCTTTCCGTCAGTACAGAGAGTTTCCATGGCTACATGGCATCCTGCTCCTCTCCAACCTGGCTGACAGATGCAGTGCCAACCACTAGCCTCTAGGGTGCATCTTCCATTGTTGTTGCAGAGACCCGGGCAGCCCTCTGGGCGGTGCAAAAAAAAAAAAAAAAAAAAAAACCCATAAAAACATAACCAGACTTAAAGCAGTATGAATAGTCAGAAGGGTGTAAAATTGGCTTCAACCAGTATACCATTTTAGAAAGATGGTGGAATGGTAAATCATGTTGTGAAAGAACAGTCTTTCAATCACTTTTAAAAACTTTTGGGGAAATCTTCAAAAAGAACATGAGACTTATTTTCAAAAAAGACAGCGCTAAATTAGTTGGCAGTACTTGTAAGAATTACATCAGCGCACTGTTTCGTCCAGTCCATTAACAGCACAGTAAATGTGTGTTATGATCATTAAAAATATGCTATGAAGTTATCCGAACTTGCATAGTAATTATTTGGTTTAAAACATAAAACTCAATAAATAACTTGCTTGACAAATTGATCAAACATTTTGCTCTCTGTAGTATATTATTAGGGTAAATAAAACATGTTTGTGCATTTATTATAACCTTAATTCTGTAGCTTATGAATGACTTATGTTTCATTTTGATGATGTCTGTGTATTGCTGTCCCTTCTCAAGGTTTCTTCGTTTTCCCCATGCGGAGGTTTTGAGTTTTTCCTTGCCCCCATGAAGGTCTTAGATCAGGGGATGGTGTCATAATAATCTGTAGTTTGTAATAGTCTGTGGTCTGTGCAGCCTTCGGAGACTAGTTTTGATTAAGGTCTATACAAAAAACATGACTTGACTGAGGTTTTTGAGTTTTTCCTTGCCCTCATGTAGGTTTTAGATCAGGGGATGGGTGTCATAATAGTCTGTAGTTTGCAATAGTCTGTGGTCCGTGCAGCCCTTTGAGACTAGTTGTGATTAAGGTTTATACAAAAAACGTGACTTGACTTGACTGAGGTTTTTGAGTTTTTCCTTGCCCTCATGTAGGTTTTAGATCAGGGGATGGTGTCATGATAGTCTGTAGTTTGCAATAGTCTGTCGTCTGTACAGCCCTTTGAGACTATTTGTGATTAAGGGCGTCACTAATAAACATGACTTGAAATGTTTTTGAGTTTTTCCTTGCCCTCATGTAGATTTTACATCCGGGGATGGTGTCATAATAGTCTGTAGTTTGTAATAGTCTGTGCAGCCTTCTGAAACTAGTTGTGAGTAAGGTTTATACAAAAAAACATGACTTGACTTGACTGGGGTTTTTGAGTTTTTCCTTGCCCTCATGTAGGTTTTACATCAGGGGATGGTGTCATAATAGTCTAGTTTGTAATAGTCAGTGGTCTGTGCAGCCACTTGAACTTCTTAAGATCAAGGGCTATCTCAAAAATATGAATTGACTTGCTGTGTTTTTCAGATTAAGAAAGATGGATTCTTTAAGTAAAAACATTAGTACTGTTGTCATGTTACAAAAGAGTACAACATAGATTATAGGAGTTCCTCCATTCCATAAGCTTGGTTTATTTACAGTGCCTTATTAATTATGTTGCGCTTAACATATAAAACCATGGGGTTTATGACCCTGCTAAGGTCCTCAATTGACTAAACAAGTTAATGGTGAAAGTCTTTGTTGTGTTTTTCTCGGAGATAAGTCACAATTGGCCACTCCACAGAAAGGCCATTAGGTAAGGCTTATTGGTGAATGCCAGATTGCTGGGCTTTCACAAATAGGAACAAACCCAAAGATGCAATTTGGGCCCCCCTACCTATCACCTGAGTAGGGACTAAGACACTTGGTGTGTATCGAATCAACAAACTGGAGTTTGAGATGTACAAACTTTGACTACATATAGTTGGCATCAAAGACACAACTTCGGCTCAAGTACTAATCCTCTAGAGACAAGAAGAGACACTTTAAGATATGGGCACACTACCCCATTTCTGCCCGGCTCATTGCCTGCAAATTGGAGTTATCCACAGAGAACAGGAAAGTAGCAGCTCTGTGCGTCAGTAGCGTTGGTTTTGTGAGTCCTAATTGTTGTTGCATGCTCAAGAGGGACAGGGCTGCTCATCCAAGACAAGAGGCCCTTCTCATGGAATGGCACTTGACACCAGGGCACTCAAGGCCGAGTTCAATTATTAATTTTGTTATTGTTTCAGCAGATTTGCAGTTACATTTCTCGAACACCTTAGGTGAAGAAACAGGCTGAACTTACTAATGACCATCGACTATTAATCCGTTGGTTCTGATATTTAGGAGATGCCAGTCCAACCTGGCTAAACCAAACGAATTTAAGAAGGTGAGCAGGGAACACTGGATAAAGTACCCTGATAGAGGATGAGGAACTCTCAACTCTTCATACATATCTGAGTGGGTCCAGGAGATATTGAGCCTAAGTGGACTGAAAGGTTCAGCCTAAATCCCAGCTGTTTTTTTTTTTTTTATCTTGAATGCTCTCTATGTACAAGTCAGATATATAAAATGGTTCCTACTGTCAAACTGTGTTGGCCGCCTACCCACACAGGGGATGGCTCGGCCTTGCCAACGTGGCAATGTTTAAAAAGGGTCTTATCTGGTTCCAACTGATGATGTGTGCGAGAGTACTTAGAGATAAGAACTCGCCAAGCAAGGACAGGTCCAATTACATAGCAGATAAGCTCAAGAGTTCTATCTCAACACTGAGAGGCTTAATCTAACAGGACAATGCCACCTACTAAAAGCAGTATGGTGTCAGACCTTGGCTGGCACAAACTGAAGAGAGTTTGTTTTTCCTGCAAGGGCTGGACTCCACCAATGTCACCAGTTCTGATGTAAGCCTTTGGGGAGGAGCTGGTAGGACCAGCTTGGTGACCAGCATATCAAACCTCTTCTTTTTGCTGCAATCTTCAACCCTACCATAGCCGGTCCACCTATGCAAATTGGGATGAGAATCAACTCTTACTCGATTTGGGAACTCATACTGAAAGGGTTGAGGAGCAAGCTTCAGGTCAAGACTGTTATCCTGACCCAAGTTGTGGGGTTCAGATTTTTTGGGGGGGCTGGTTCACAAGTGAGGGGGAAGTATGTAATTGGAGATTGCACAAAGATTAATAAAGGCAAGAACATTAATTAAATGTATTTAATGGTCAATTTAATAGTAGGTGTGTACAATTCGACTTGGTGAAGCATATTTTTTGCGCTAAACCAGAAAATGTCACTATGAAAGCAAGAAACTGTCATTCGCTTTAATTACAATCTAATCACTACTAACTATGACAAAACACATTTTGTCATACAATTGACTAGGGGATGCAAATACTTTCAGGAAAATATATAATTTCTTGATTTGAAGGAAAAAAAAACCCACCTTTCTTCAAACACCAAACACACATACTGGTTCAAGCCAATTTACACCAACACATAAGCATGGAACGTATTGGACAATTTAATGACAAGGACAAACTCATTTAAACAACATCAAAACAAAGACTGAAATGTTGTAGTTTCACATGAATCTACTATAGTTAAATTAATACGCACCATAGTCACAATAAATTCCAATACTAATCAGATGTTACGATAATAAACTATGTTATAAACCTTACAATCATACTCTGTGCATATGGAATCAGACTATGGTTATTGAAAGAAAATAAACACAAATCAGTTTTAGTATGCTAGAGCGAAATAAATTTTGTATAGAAATCATTTCATACATCAAAATGTTCAATACCAGTACAGTAATTTCTCGGTTTACTTTCGCAGTTTCGATACTCAGCGGATTTTGAATTGAACCGTCTTTATTGACATTGATATCAACTTATTTTGCATTATGTTCTGCAGCAGACATCACACAGCGGATGCTACATTACGGTGGCAGGTCGCAGAGGGCTCAGTGTGTGTATGCGACTGTGATTGGCTGGTTTACGCTGTCAGTCAAAGAGTAAGGCGGGCGCAAAAATCAATGGAACCCAAAACAAACGACAAAGCACGGCAACAGCGAGTATTTAAGCGGCTTGTTACATTGAAAATAAATTCTTCAATCAAATCGAACTCTGAGGAAAGACAGAAGAGTGCAAGTAAACGGTAATCACCAGAGGGTGCTTTGTGGATTGTTATCGTGTCCGGGAAGGGCCTTAGGTGGCAACTGGGGGGGGGGAGCAATAGCACGTCCACATATCCGATCTAATGTTGCGGCTATGTAACAAGCCAACTCTGCCGAGCCTGTATCTCAACAACCCCAGATCCTTTATCCATAAAATGGATGACCCGAAGCTAAAACTCTTAGGAAACCGCTACGTTCATGACGGTTTCATTTGAATTATCCCTGAGACCTGGCACAACCCGAGGATCCCTGATGCTAGCGTACAAATACTCGGCCGCTCTCTACTGAAAGCACCCTCCGAATTTCATTGTACTATCGAATAATGACAATAACGACCATTCGTTTAACTGCAATACTGCGCTCCGTGTTTTTATTTCTAGATCGATTGTTGTTATTTTGTTACACTCCTATATATTATATCTTACTAATAGCTAGTAAAAACTTTAAGATAAAGCTCCCCAGCTACATCAACACTGTTTCTCTTAGAACAATAAGTGCAATGGACAAATCAAATGTACAAATCCATGTGAAAACACAACTTGAAAAGAGAACTACACCAAATTCAAGAGCGTGTAAGTGAAAAGACTTCACTTGACTGCCTCTATGAAGCATTCCATTAACACAAACTAAAAACCAATAAAAGCCTTGCTGAAGACACATAGATGTGGAATGAAGCTGTATGTGAAAAGGGGTGAAGGCACAAAACAGAGCAGCATTAACTTATTCAATGCCAGACCTTTTTCTTAAATATGTGTTTGTGTAAAGTAGGCTTAAACGTATTTGCTCAAAAGTATGTTTTTCTAATCAGATTGTATCCTGTTTCTTTGTTTAAAACTGTTGGTACCGTCCCAGGGGGAGGGGCAGAGGGCGTTTCTTTTCTCCTTTTTCTTTGCCATTTTTTACTCTTTTTGAAGGCCTCAGAAAGTGTCGTTTTGTGGCAATATAGGAATTAGACAACAGAAAGCTTGAACCCTTATCTTTCATTAGACATTTTTAGCTACCATGGCTTGAACAGCACAACCCACTGCCACTACTGCTGTAAGCACAGTGGTGATGAGTTGGTCTGGTATTAGCTGGGACAGGTTGATGCTATGCTTACTCATGCTAGCTGTAAACACTGTCAGTGATGAGTTGGGCTAGCGAAGCCAGTCCAAATATTAGCTCAAGCTAGCTGTAAACACTGTCAGCAATGAGTTGGGTGGGCACAGCAAGCCCAAGTATTAGCTGGGACGGGCTGATGCTATGCTTACTCATGGTAGCTGTAAACACTGTCGGTGATGAGTTAACAAGTCATAATAACAGCTAAATCCTAACAGCTTCATGCTAACAAATTATGCTAACGAATACATGTTAACAAGTAATGCTTAAAGCTACAAGATTACTACTTCATGCTAACAAATTATGCTGCTAATAGCTAAATCCCAAAGGCTGCAAGCTAACAAGTAAGGCTGACTACATGCTAACGAGTCATGCTAATAGCTAAATGATGAATGCTTCATGTTACTAAATTATGCTAATGGTTATATGCTAAATGCTTTTTGCTTACAAATTATGCTCACCGTTACTTGATAACAATTAAATATTAACAAATTATGCTAACAGCTTCATGCTGACCAATTATATTAACGGCTACATGTTAACACTTCATCCTAACGGCTACATGCCAACTGCTTCATACTATCAAATTATGCTAATTGGTCAATCCTAATGGCTACATGCTAACAAATTATATTAACAGCTACTTGCTAACGGGTTATGCTAATTGCTAAATGCTAACTCCTTCATGCTAACGGCTTCAAGATAACAAATTATGGTAATGGCTACATGCTAACGAGTTATGCTAAAGGATACATGATAATGGCTACATGCTAACAAGTTATGCTAATGGAGGAGTCCCCCCACAGAACCAAATTAAGAACTACAGATGCATTTCAATGAATTTAAAATCCAAACAGTTACATGCAAACAACCGGGGTTATATATACACTGGTAAAATCTTCCAGATCCATCACAACTCTCACAATTGCCTCGGGAATTGTCTAGTCTAGCTATTACAATTGTTAGTAAATAAACTTTCTGTGAAAGGATGCATTTTAAGCAGAACTTCTATTGTTTGTTTTATTTTAATTTTATTTTTTTTGCATTTATCATACCTTGAATATCTAAAAAATGCTTTCCATAAACATTAGGTCACTTTGCTTGCAAAATAAGATTTTTGGCAGGAACACTGAACTGATGCATTAAACTATGTGTTATATTTACAAAATATCTTCTGTTTCGGGTGAAATAATCTTGCTACTCTCACCACACTGCCGCCACATGGGGGCCGCCGTTTAATGGAAGCAACACTAAGAAGTGGGGGCTTCCTCGATGTGTGGACAAAGATCTAATCGAAGCCACTCCTACCATCTCATGGTTATTCATTGTATTGAAATCATTCACAGAGGCTTGATACTCACCGATATGCAGTGCTAAACCCTTCATAATAGTTTTTTTTAATCAAACAAGTATATTTTTACGTTTTGGCACTCAGGGACAATACTGTTGAAAATGTATTTATACATTATGGCATTGAATGAGTTCAAATGAATGAAAACACAGCAAGTTGCTTAACACAAAGAACATCAGATTCTGGAGTTTAACAAAACAGGACAGACATATTATTGGTACATTTTCTTCGGTGTGCATGTGCGTGTCAACAATCGAAAAAAATAAAATAATCAGAAATTTAAGAGATAAAAAGGAATGTATACATAGAAAATGAATTTTTGGAAAAAATGCAAACATAAAAAGCATTTTGGAATAGCAAAAACAAGCAAACCATGGATTATGAGATGTCTGTACTTTGGGACATGGATTCCTTTAAATAGGCTTTTGATATATTACCTTTATATCCTGAGAAAAGGAGAGGGCACCAGGAAGAGAGGGAGGAAAATTAGGGAAAATGTGAAAATTAGGGAGAATGTAAACTGAGGAAATGCAGGTAAATATAATTCGGCAATGAAAGTAAAACAATGTATAGGAAGGAAAGAGAGGACGTGGGAAGAGTTACATGGAGTGCAGGGAAAGAAAACCTCACAGAGATATAAAACAGTCACCATATTGGATTTTGTCATTTTAGAAAACAATTTTTTATGTTTATAGAACTGCAGCTGGCATTAGTTTGTATAACATTCTTATATCTTGTCCTGTAAAATGAGTCAAAATTTTATATGATCTCTGGGCAAGCATTTCTGTGTTAGTATTTCTATATTATAGTATTACTGTAGTAGTATATTTTTAGTTGTATTTTTGTAATATTACTGTAGATTTATGTCTAGTATTTCAGTAGCAGCATTTTTTTTTCATATTTGGTATCACATTTGTAGTCTTTTCTTTTCAGAATGAAAGCAAAATAAGAGTTTTAGGACGTTTTTAAGCACTAAATATGACATTGATTTTGGAGTAGTACTGTAGTTGTGTATTTGTAGTATTTTTTAGGATATTTGTGTGGTATTCTGTGCAGTTGTTTGAGACTCTTTGTGATTAAGGGCTATACAAATAAACATGACTTGACTTGACTATGTATGTTTAAGGCAATTTTCAAAGCAAATAGTGTCTGAAACATGTCGTATTTGGTTTTCGGGAGTATTTCTACTTTGTAAAGACAAGTATCTACCACTTTGGATGTGAAATGTCAGATACTGATCCTTGTAGGACTGCATCTATCGATTACTTTTATTAATCATTAAATCGTTCAATTATTTTTTACGATTAATTGATCAGATCTTAAAAAATTATTTTAAATATACTTCTTCTTACTCAAATATTTAAATGTTTGACAGATATAAACACAAAACCCCAGAATATTATATAATATAAAAGAATTAAAGAAATTATAAGCGTTTGTCAAATGATTTCACAATAAACAGAAAAATATTAAAAATATACAACAAAAATGAAGAAAGAGCAAAGTATTTTATGTGTAGCAACATTTTTTATCCACAAAAAACGAATACAATTATACAAAATATTTTCTGTCAACAAATGTTTTTTGGTTTAATATTTGAATATGATCAAAATTCCGAATGTGCAAATGACAATATTTTTAAAAATCTGCCCCTTATTTCAAGTTTGTCACCAATATTATAAGTACTTTTTACTTTATTTCATTATTTTATTTTCAATTTTTTCTTCTGTTCCCTTGAAAATAGTTAACTTTATAATGTTTGACTGTTTCATGAAAATTTAATTTGTAATGATGCAATGTTTAGTAAAAAAGATTTGAAAAAAAACTATGATATATTATGTAAAAACTGTCTTGAGGCGCGCTCTGCTGGACCAAAGTGCTACTACAACATCACAACAAAATCCAATGCACACATTTGCATTACTTTAACATGCTCATAAATTGTTTGCCACAACAAATCGATGGTGGAATTCGTTGCCAATCGTTTTAATAATCGATTTTGTCGATTCAAAGTTGCAGCTCTAGCGCTTTGTGTTTGTGTAAAGTAGGCTTAAACGTATTTGCTCAAAAGTCTGTATTTCTAATCAGATTGTATCCTGTTTCTTTGTTTAATACTGTTGGTACCATTCCAGGGGGAGGGGCAGAGGGTGTTTCTTTTCTCCTTTTTCTTTGTCCAACCCGGGACTTGAATGAAATATAGTGCAGTGGGGGAAGGGTTTTTAGAAGGGGTGCGGCCGGCAAGACGGAAGGACCCTTCTCCAACTGCAGTTGTCAAGAAAATTCAAAAAGTCTTTGCCTGAATTTCCTCCTACAATTAGTCAAAATTTCATTAGCTCTCCCACATGTAAATGGTCGCTTGAGACCGAACAGTTTGAGAGTTACAAAGTTTTGCAAGTTAGGACACCTAGATAACCTGTTAAAAATAGAGTGTGATAACCATTTTGGAAAACATTTTGCAACTCGTGTTAACAGTCAGTTAGTGGTAACTTAATAAAAGGATAATTCTACATTTGAAGATTGAAATTTTGTAAAATCATTTGGAAATGATTAAGGGTTTTGGGGTCCATTGCTTAGTTGCTGGTATCCTTGACCTACAGTACCAAAACATAGTTTCCTTTACCTAAAAATGTACTTCAATGTTCATTAAGAGTATTTGATGATGGTCATTACTGGGTTCATTACTGGAAAATGAACAGATGCTTTCATGGGAGAAGCAAAGAATGGTGACGGAACAACTTGAAGGAGAAAGGGAGGACAGAGTACAGTACCTTTTACTCTAATATCCGGATTGTGCGCTTTTGAAAGGGAAAGAAAGACAATGGGGAAAGAAGGAAAGTATTTAAAAGTATTGGCGAGTCAGAATAAATGCCAGCACTACAATTTCTCATCAGTGACACTGCAAATAGAAGAATATTGAGAATTCGACTCAAAGTTTAGGAAAAAAAGGATAATGGGACACAAATTTTGAGACGACATTGGGTGTCCTTGAAAATTCTTGTAACCTTTGGATTAACAGCGGTACCTCTTGATACGAGCCCCTTTAAGCGTAATCATTTCGGCATAAGAGTTTTAAACAAAAACTCTGCTCGCTATACGAAGGAAAATCCAGTTCACGAGCTGTCCCAGAGGCTATACCTAGAGACCACTCACTGCTCATGACAACTCGCTTGCCCAGTCCGTGCACGCAAACTACTACAGGCACAAAAGAAAGTGCATATTAAATGTTAAATCATCCAACGTACCGGATATGGCCCGTGGGCCGTATGTTTGTGAAGTGATTTGTGAAGCCAATTTGCAGTTAAAAAAATAAAAGTACCGTAAATTTCGGACTATAAGCCGCTACTTTTTCCCCAGACTTTCAACCCTGCGGCTTATTCAGCGATGCGGCCAATTTATGTAATTTTTCTAACAGCCGCCAGCGGCGCTCGAGTACAAAAGGTAAGATGTAGACCGGTGGAATATATGCGCCGAGGAAGACGGCAACTTCTTGGCTTGACTAGTGGCGAGAAAGCTTTCTTTATTTTGGACACTTATTCTAAAATGTTTTGGACGGGCGAATTAAAAAGAAGGGGCGTAACAAACCCGGGCTGACGGGGAGTGGGGACCGGTAAAGGTGAGTGTTTGTGGACACGGCGGACAATAGTGGATATATATTTTTCCCACCCATACCTTTGCAAATATACACTTTTTTTCTTCGGATCACTTTCAACGGCACCCGGACTCTGGTATATTTTTTTGTTCTATTCCCCCTTTCTTTAAGTCATTTTGTGCATAATTTTACATAATATTTGGTCGTGTAGGGATTAAAGAAGCAAAAACAACCTGATGAGCCGTTTGGGACCTGAAAGAGCTGGTTCTTTTTAATGAGCCGAGCCGAAGAAGCCGGTTCTCGACAAACTCTACTGACTTTACTCAACTTCGTGACTTCAAAATACCGCATTTAGAACACAACGTCAGGGGAACCCTTGTATTTTTAACTTCACGCACTGTAACTTTGACTTAATTTGCGTCTTAATTAGCAATTTCGAGCCCTGATTTTTTTTGAGCCGGCTAGATTTTCTTGTGCGCGGAAAAGTACTGGGTAGTGCACAATTGTACGCACACGCAGCTTAGAGGGAACATTGCGCTGGGTGGGGGTGACTGTCATAGGCTGGTATATGCTGTCATTTAACCATCACAGAGACCTGGCTCACCCCGAGGATACCTTATGCTAGCAAGCAGTTTTCTAAATAGCTTTCTTACACTGAACGAAGAAACCCTCCAATTTTGTTGAATTTTTGTATAATGACAATAAAGGCCATTCATTTAACTGCGATTTTATGTTTCGTAATAATATTTATTGATCTATAATTGTTATGTTGTAACAGTCGTATACTCTCAGTCGCTAAGGACGTCATCTTGAGGTAAGTTTAACTTGGAAGTCTTTTATGAAGGGGCATTGCGGGGGTTCTGCCCCCCGTTAACCGTGATAACCGAGGTAATCCTGTATTGCTACGGGCAAACATATTCAAGACGCCCTTAATCTTTTAGTGTTGTAGCAACGTTAACAAGGTTTGCTTAGAATCCCTACTATGTTGCTTGCATTGTTATGTGTTAATCGGATTACCAAGTTTTTAATAGGACCAATAGCAGTGCTGGCGATAGTACCGTAAATTCCGGACTATAAGCCGCTACTTTTTCCCCAAACGTTCAACCCTGCGGCTTATTCAGTGATGCGGCCAATTTATGTAACTTTTCTAACGGCCGCCAGCGGCGCTCGAGTACAAAAGGTAAGATTTAGACCGGTGGAATATATGCGCTGAGGAAGACTGCAACTTCTTAGCTTGTGCTCAAATTAAATTAGCGTAGACATATCCTCATCATGCAAATTGCAAAAAGAAAGGCACATGACGCAGCTTTCAAGCTAAAAGCAATCGAGCAATCCGATAAAGAAGGAAACAGAGCTATTGCACGTAAACTTTACTTTGCGAGCGTGTTGCTAGCGTGTTTTGGAATAAGGGAGCGTGGGACCACGTCTATATGACAAAGTTTCTTTCCGAGACTGAGGAAGATGACTTTGATGGCGTCAGTTATAAGGAGGAAGATGAGGATGGTTTACCGTGATTTTTACAAGCACGGTATATTTTTTTAACAGACCCGTTTACTGTGTTGCGAGCGTGTTGCTAGTAGCGTGTTGCTACCTGTCACAGTCACGGTTTCGGATGAAAGTTATATTATTATTATTAAAGCTTTGAAAACTCTCTCGGTGTACCGTCTTTCTTTGTAAATATGTGTAACCATGTATAATATGTATTTGCAACTGTATATTTTTGTAACGTATTTATTTTAGAGACTTATTCTGATATGTTTTCCACGGGCGAATCAAAAAGAAGGGGCGAAAACAACGGGGGCTGACAGGAAGTGGAGTAAAGGTGAGACGTGTTTTTGGACGCAGCGGACAATAGTGGATATATATTTTCCCCACCCTTACCTTTGGAAATATAGACTTTTCTATCCTTGGATTACTTTCAACGGGACCCGGACTCTGCAGGTCTGCATCAAACCTTAAGTACCGGTATCATTTTCCGTTCATTTTGCCGGCTGTGGTTTTTGGACTGTGTACTTTATATTCAGTTACAATCGCGGGACTTAAAGTCGGGTTTGGGTTACTTTTGTGATTGTGTTACACGTTTTAATGTGGGCGCATGTGGCTTATATACAGGTGCGGCTTGTGTAAGTACAAAAGCGGTTATCCTCTTAAAATGTGGTGGGTGCGGCTTATAATCAGGTGCGCTCTATAGTCCGGAATTTACGGTATATAATGACACTCTTTCAGACAATGCATTCAACTTCCTGTTTACACAGTTGTGCATGCTAGTGTACATACAATATATAATCAACTCACCGATATTACAGTGCTCCCCAGTCCAGCCTTGGTTACACTCACATTTCCCCTCCTTGCACACACCGTTTTTGCTACAAGATGGATGGCAGGCCTTTTGATCGCACACAGCTCCGGTCCATCCCTCTTCGCAACGACACAAACCCCCATAGCATATGCCGTGACTTCCACAGTCCATTTCACACACCTCTGTTGGGAAATTGAAAAAGCAAATACATGCATGGTTTGAAAATGATTAGAACAAACATTCTTCCCACTTAAAAATGCATGCATAAGGTACCTGTTGGGATGAAAGCGTTACTTTTTCTGATAGCGGGTAATGCAACATGTTATTTATATACTATTTTACATAAATACTTCTTCTGTAACTATAAAGTGTATCATTGTGTTATTCCACTACTTATTAAAGGTAGATCATGAATTAATTGTTCCACTAATTGCTGAATACTAAACTAGAACTACTTACAAAGTGAAACAGAATATAGATATGGTGGTGCCTTCTCAAGCGCAGAGTACATGGACGCTGAATTTCTCCTAATGGAGATATTGTCCCTACCTTATATCAGTGTCTGAAACTGAAAGTTACAGGACACCAGGGCCTGCTACTATTTGCCTGCCCCATTTTTCACAACTTGAAACACAATAAGACGACGTATCGCAAAAAAACCCATTGTTGCAAAGTCTTAAGGATTAATAATCAGAATTTATAACAGAACAACACTTTAAAATTAAGTTTATTACAAATCTACTTATAACATTCATTGCATGTATATGACATCGCTGTTTTCCATCGGCCATCAGTATGGACCTGTATTGACTCATCTTCATTCATGCAATGTTTGCGTTGCGTCGTCTGTTAAAAGCCACCTGAACTTCTCTTTCCACAATGCTTTTAATGTACGTTTACGTTTTGTAGCGTCATCAATTTTGTTAGCTTCTTTTGAATCTTTCTTCTGGGCCTGAGGTTGTGGCTTGATTCCTAACCACTCATCCATTTTTCTTCTGTTCTCTGTGCATCTACTTTGGAAAATGATATACAAATGCACGACCTTATAACGCTCGGGAAAGTCCGGAAGCACGAAGTTATTCGATGCTTCTGATTGGCTGCCGAGTATGCAAATTTCCAAACGAACCGAAATTCCAAAATTTCCAAACTGAATAAAGATTTCAAAATCAGAATAAAGCAAATGTTTGATTTGAAAAAAAAAAAAAAAAAAAGCTTTTCTTTTCTTGAAAAAGTTGTCGACCACCCGGGCAGAGACGTTTTGTAATTTGTACGCCCGACCTAAAAGATGCACGCCCCGGGCAGACATTATTTCAGACACTGCTTATATACTCGCATCCAAGCCAAAATTACAAATATAAAAGGAAGCAGGAAGTAAAGCAAGGTGCTCAAAAGTGATTCTATTCATTCACAAAATCATCAACAAATTAACAAACAAATGGTCGAAAACATCAAGAAAACTGCCAGAACCACAAAAACCAAACCAGGATGTAACTGGAAAGAAGGCGAAGGCAGTATGGCTAATAAAAAATGGTGGAAAATGATGGGGCTCAGGGTGTCAAGGCACAGGTATGGTGATTGGACACACATGTACCAATTCCAAACCCAATCGGCGCCCTCTGGTGGAAAGGAGTGGACCAGACCCCAAAAACATAATGTGTTTTATTGCACTCTATTTGTTGCCCAAATAAGAGGAACGTTCCATTTTGTGGTTGTTTTTTGATTCCTTGAATGAATTTATGAATGAAAACTTTTATTTCGAACATTAAAATAAAAACAGGACAAAAACAATGAGTCAACAACAAAATAATGTCACATAACATGTTCGAAAAGGGGTAGTCAGAAGCAGATGCTTATTTTTCCCACCCCTTTATTTTCCCTATTATATACATTTTACAAATCATCCTTTCCTCTTATGTCTAATGTAACAAAATCTAATGGATATACTTATTACATAGGTCAGATATCAATAATTATAATAATTACAATAATCACATATTTTATACACTAATCTTTGCAATACCCATCCCTCAACGTCATAATGCGCCTAGTTACCAAGTGTCACTGCGGCACCAATGATAATAACAACATTAAAAATAAACATAATATTTATAATAACAGTTCTGATATAATAATAGCAACAATAACAACAAGTTAACCATAGTTTTAAACGCAGTATTCCCAATCTCCCTCATATCCCATTTTCTTCATCCCTGTTTTTCGCCAGTAATGCTTTTTTGTATTTAAATTTGAACACATGGATAGTTAAAGTCCTTAAAATAAAAACGACATAAAAATTGATTTTTCTTTATTCCATTTCTATAGTTTGATCAAAATACTGAAGCATAATGCAATTCATGAATACTCTAATAAAGATGCATCCAACTTTTGATAGTATGCTAATACAGTTGAACCTCGGTTTTCGAACGCCTCTCAGTTCGGACAAATCGGGTGTCCGACCCAAAATTTCGAGAAATTCTTGCTTTGCTGTTCGGTCAAAAAAATCGGAGTTCGAACGCCGGTAATGCGTGAGTGCGTACGCTAGGGTGCCACGCTGAGCGGGGTACGGGTGTTTTAGCCCCTTATTATACCTCAGAAGGTCGGTGCAAGCAGCAACGTTGCTACAGGTGAAAAAAACAAGATTTTTTTATTGCCTTTAAGAAAGACATAATAGCTAAATATGAAAGAGGTGTAACAAGTTTCCGATCTTGGGAATACAGCATGGCTAAATCTACGATCAGTACGATAGCAAAGAATAAGGAAGCTGTGAAATCGAGTGATGCGGCTAAGGAAGTTAGTGCTATAAGCAAGCAACTGCCACAAGTTTTGGAAAAGGTTGAAAAACTTTTGATGATTTTTCTCTCCCCATCGTCCACCACAAAGGTAAAAAATCCTATTCATAATTATTTTCTTTATCCTTTTTTTTATTTTTACACGTTCATTTTAGGGTAATCTTTCGTACGGAAGATGACGCTAACGCGAATGTACGATTAGCCTGGGTTAGCTTAATGTTTATGTTCATGGTAAACATTCAGGGTGTTGGAACGAATTTAAACGATTTACATTACTTTTAATGGGAAAAACGATTTCGGTGATTGAACAAATCGGTTTTCGAACAGGGTTCTGGAACGGATTATGGTCGAAAACCGAGGTTCAAAGTATAGCATTCATTATAAGGCTTATATAAGGCTTATCATCTTTTTGTGGCTCCAGTCTTTTTGGCCTAATATGGCTCTTTCAACATTGTAGGTTGCCAACCCCCGACATAAGCCATTTACGATAAAGATGATTTTCTTTTGGAATTCATTGCCCATCTAAAAACTGCGACAAAAATATCCCCAAATATGTGTATGGGGATTATAAACCATGATACATACCTAAGGAGCAATCTGTGCCGGTCCAATTCTGGTCACAGCTGCAGGTACTAGTTTCAGAGTTGTACGTTCCATGACCTGAACATTGGTCCGGACACATAGCCTTAGCAATTTCACAGCTTGCTCCACCCCAGCCTGGTTGACAATGGCACTCGCCGTGAATACACACACCATGGGCTGAACAACTGGAATCTACGCAATCCACTGTAGACAAACAGGAACAGAGATCGAGTTAGAAGAAGAATTTACCAGAACATACAGAAACAAGTATGTACACTAGATAATAAGCTGGAGGAAACATCCGTTAGATATTCACACATAACATGTAATCATGACATCATTAGATACATTTCTGTAGAAATGGAAACCTCTTGCCCTTTGGCTCAGTAACAGTAAATATATCAATTATATATGCAGTGAAGAAAATAAGTATTTGAGCACCCTGCAATTTTGCTATTTCTCACAAGGAGGGATCTGAAATTTTCATCGTAGGTGCATGTCCACTGTGAGAGAGATAAACTAAAAAGAAAAATCCAGAAATTACAATAAATGATTGTTTAACGGTTTATGTGTGTGATATAGCTGCGAATAAGTATACAGTAGCTTTTGTTTGCTATCACAGAGGTCAAACGTTCCCTGTAGTTTTTCACCAGGTTTGCACACACTGCAGGTGGGATTTTGGCCCATTCCTACACACAGATCGTCTCCAGATCAGTCAGGTTTCTGGGCTGCGCTGAGAAAGATGGAGTTTGAGCTCCCTCCAAAGATTTTCGATTGGGTTCAGGTCTGGAGACTGGCTGGGCCATGCTAGAACCTTGATATGCTTCTTACGGAGACACTCCTTGGTTTTCCTGGCTGTGTGCTTAGGGTCGTTGTCGTGTTGGAAGATCCAGCCATGACCCATCTTCAATGCTCCGACTGAGGCAAGGAGGTTGTACTCCAAAATATCACAATACACAGCCCCAGTCATCCTCTCTTTAATCCAGTGCACTCGTCCTGTCCCATGTGCAGCAAGACACCCCCCAAAGCATGATCCCACCACCCCCATGCTTCTGAGTAGGGGACGGTGTTCTTCGGATTGTGCTTTTCATTCTTCTTCCTCCAAACACGCTTCGTGGAATTATGACCAAAAAGTTCTATTTTGGTCTGATCTGACCACAAAACTTTCTCCCTTGTCTTCTCTGTATCATCCAATTGGATTTATGCAAACTTAAGTCGGAACTTGACATGTGCTGGTTTTTGGGGAACCTTTAGTGCCATGCATGATTACAAATAATGACGTCTTAGTGTATTACCTACAGTAACCTTGGAAACGGTGGTCATTGACCAACTCATGTCGTGTAGTTCTGAATCCTCATCTTTCTTAGAATCATTGAGACGCAACGGTGCATGTCCACGAGGTGATATCTTGCATGGGGGTCCACTATGATTGAGATTGACCTTCATGTTTAGCTTCTTCCATTTTCTAACGATTGCTCCAACAGTGGACCTTTTTTCACCAAGCTGCTTGGCAATTGCTCCGTAGCCCTTTCCAGCCATGTGGAGGTGTACAATTTTGTCTCTAGTGTCTTTGGACAGCTCTTCGCCATGTTACAAGTTAAAGTTTTATTGATTTTATGGGGTGGACAGGTGTCTTTATGCAGCTAGCAACCTGTAACAGGTGCATCGGATTCAGGATGATACATAGAGTGCAGGTGGACTTCTAACAGGTCTTTTCGGGTCAGAATTCTAGATGATACACAGATGTTCAAATACTTATTTGGAGTTGTATCACACATATAAATCGTAGAAAGTTACTCAATGTGATTTCTGGATTTTTCTTTTTAGTTTATCTCCCTCACAGTGGACATACACCACGATGCAAATTTCAGACCCTTCCATGATTTTTAAGTGGGAGAAACAGCAAAATAGCAGGGTGTTCAACAAATCATTTTCTTCACTGTACATATATTTTCAAATAGAATTAATTATTTTTTCATGGGAATCCTACATGTCATATTAAACATCATTTGCAGATAATGCTAAATAGGATTAGTGCATGGCACTCGCATACGCATGTGTGCACGCAGGCTTCGAAAGGATTCCACAACTTCAGTGTTAAGGGGGAGATTTCCCTCTCTCACGCTCTCCTTCTATCTTGTTATTCTCACAGTCACAAAGGATTAGCTCAAAAGGATTGGATTAATCTGAAACTAATCTAGTTAAAGTCTGTGTGTGCATGTGCAAATCAAGCATTCCTGTAACGTGTGCTGACCATTGTGAATTGTAGTTTTAAAGTTACTGTAGTGGATATGTATCTCTATTTGGATATATTTTGTATTATTTCCTAGCAAAACTTAATTGATAGTCCAGATATTATTGTTTGTTAATTTATATTCATTGATTGGTTTATGGCGGAATACGTTTCAGATATCATAAAAAGCCATCCATTTTCTGTGAACTAATGAATAGCCGTTCTGTGATTGGTGTTTTCTTTGAAATACTATGGAATTTACTTCCCAATATAATTAAACTTTGCTGCTTTAATGGTAGCTTCACTGAGGCAGTAACACTAGCAGCTAGCATCATGGACATTTTGTGGTTTGCTTCGCCGATATCGATGTTTGTTATAGTGCCTAGTTTTGCTGATAAAACAATCAACAAAATGAAACACGGTTACAGTGGAACCTCGCTAGTTCGCGGTTCCACTTTTGCGGGTCTAAAAAATATGCCTTACCTTCTCAATAAAAGCATTTATTGACTTGAGCAAGCGCGAGCTTAGGTCAACTGAGGACACGGTGTGGACACTCTTATTGTGAAGGGGAGGGAGAGGCCCTGACACAATGCTTAGTCATGGTGAGTTACCGCTTTGCTCACCCCCCTCCTCCTTCAACTCCTCCCCACCTCACCCCCCTTCTTCTGTGGCGCTGTTTATCATGGAGGAACTCGGCGACGAGATGTAAGTATATTCTCTTCTGACACATTTCATCTCAAGTTTGACTATTTTATACAAAAACGAGCGGTTGTTTGTACTACCTAAACACGGCTAATTGTGTGTGGTTTCGTGTATTTGTTGTAAAAGCCGTTCGATGCCGCTAGCTAAAGTATGTTGTTATTGTCAGAAGGTAGCTCTTTCACTTTCATTAAAATAAACACGGACCATTTTTTTAATTGTTGTTTCCCAAAACGCTTCACAAACATTCATCAAATATCACATTTTCACTGTTTTTATTTTCAATATGTAACCGGTAGTGTTAACAAGCGAAATAAGCTGCGAGGGCTGCATGTGGTCGAGAGCGGTTAATACAATCATACCGAATGGTTCGTAGTGGTTTCGCCGCAGTCCTATTCCGTTTAAATTGATGATGTAAGACATGGCTACACTTGTGGGTCATGTTTTGGTACATTCAGTTCCAGTTTGAAGAGTTCTGGATGAGTCACCCAACAACTCCTTGCCATCATGCCAGCGATCACTTCGGTTTAATGGCAGGGGGGGTATACTGTATACCTGTGTACGTTTTTTTAAGCATTTTTGAATGGGCGCCGCTACTTCGCGGATTTTCAGTTTTCGCAGGTATGCTCGGTCCCCATTAACTGCGATAACCGAGGGATTACTGTAATCACTTTCATGCAATTTTCAAGGTTTTTGTCCCCATTTATAATAATTTTCTAATAAATCTCTAAATAGCGAAATAATGGATGGATCAGATGGATAAGGACAGTTCAATTGCCCGTGGACCTGTTCTGAAAATAGCTCACCAGTGCTGGGTCATTTGTCAGTAAAATACATATTTTAGAGGCTTACTGAGACCCTTTTACCCAAAATTCAATCATTAATCCAGCATTAACAAAGAAACACCATTATAAGTTGTTATTTTAAGCTAATTAGTAACAAAAAGTAGCTCTCAGCTTGAAGAAGTCAGAGGATCCCTGGGAAAGATGAAGTCCAATACCAAATGATTATTACGTCTGCAGCTATCATTGCATAGCAGCTATCATTGCATGTTGTTCTTTGATTCCCACACGCCTTAGGGCTGATCTTGTTTCGGAACCTTGAAGGTTTAATAAAAGAGGAAACTTAGGGGAGGGACCAGAATCGAATTCTCTTATCTGAAGGCTCCTCACACTGATTCTACTTGCAAGTTCAAAATCCATTGATGTCTTCTCTTCTTGTTTTGAGTGTCTACTACAGTTCTAATGTTGAATCTTAACAACTTGGCACCATTTTTGTCTGGATCTTTGGGGAGTTGCGTGTTCGGTAGTGGGTCTTTCCAATATTGGTCAGTGTTCATTTTACCTATGAAAAGTGATGAGTCCCGGGGACTCGCATGCTCAAATATCTATGGGTCCCAACAGAGATCTATGGGTCCCCAAAATGTAGTGTTATCGAGGTTGAAATTGTAAATTGGTGACAAATATATAATAAAAATCTATATATTCATTCAGTTTTAATCATCAAATTATGAATTCATTTTCTGCATCAAATTATTGTTGGATTAAATGGATAACCACAAACCTGTCTTTTTTTAATTTTCTCCTTTTATATTTCATTTTTTTCTTAACTTCTTTATACAACATAATCATTCGTAATATAAAGCAAGTGAGCCTTTTGAGAGCCGGCTCTCTTGAAAGAGTTGAGCCGAAAAAGCCGGTTCTCTAAAAAGAGACGGACTTTTCACCACACAACTCGAGATCGGCGTGCAGACAAAAGCTCGAACCGCGAGACCAAAACAACATCTGCCGGATCTGCCTGACGAAAAGTTTGGAGTGCCGTAAATCTTTGTTTAAAAAAAATGTAATCGGGTAATAATGACAATTTGGTGTCAAAAAAGTTGCGTCCCGGGGACGCACGTTGATCTGAGACTATGCGTCCCCAGCAAAAATGATGCGTCTAGGACGCAGGGACGCGGGCAAACGAGAACACGGATTGGTCGGTTGACGTTACCTTCTTCACAGTTGTCTCCCTGATAACCAGTATTGCAGATGCAATCCCCCATAATGCAAATGCCATGCCCTCCACAATGGATGTCAATGCACTGGTTGTAGGGCACATCGCACTCGGTTCCTTTCCACCCACTATAGCACTGGCAGCGTCCACGGGAATATTGTCCATTCCCGCTGCACAGTACAGGACAGGAAGCTTTAAAAAAAGAAATGCAAGTTAAATCAAGTACTGCTTTATGAAATGAAATGATCTGCATTTATAGAGCGCTTTTCAAGTCAATGACTTCCCAAAGCGCTTTACAATGTGCTCCACATTTCCCAATAGCGGCCCTGCAGCCATGAAAGGCGCTAACCTGCTTATTGGGGGTGTTAGGGGTTCAGTGTTTTACCCAAGGACACTTCGACATGTTACACGGACGAGCCGGGATTCGAACTGGGATCCCTTGATCCCAATACGAGCGCTCTACCTCCTCAGCTACTGCCCTTATACTTGCTTACCTTTCAGGTTTTTATCACATATATGGTACAAAACACCCTTACAACAACGCAAAGAGGGAAAAAGAACACCATATTCATTTTGTTTGAACGCAGCAATATTTTTTGTTTGTTTTTAAAGGATATTATATGAGATTTGACCACTAGATATCACTGTATGGTTTAGTACAATCGTAAAAGACTCAAAGTGACCAGCCTTTCGCTGGGATTTTGTTTTTTTAGGGGTAACAAAAAAGCAAGAAAAAGTTAAAAAAAAAAAAAAAGGAAGCAAAAAAGCAAGAAAAAGGAAAGAAGAAAAAGAAAAAGCAAGAAAAAAGGGGGAATTGGAAAAAAGATAAAACGGATAAAAAGAAAAGAAACAAAGAAAAAGAAAGAAAAAAACGAGAGAAAAAAAGAAAAAACAACAAGGTTGGGTTTATTATTAAGGGGCAGCATTAGCTCAGGAGGTAGAGCTCGTCTTGGGATCAAGAGGTCGCAGGTTTGATTCCCGGCTCCTGCTTGTTATATGTCGACGCGTCCTTGGGCAAGACACTGAATCCCTAATGCCCCCCATAAGGAGGTCGGCGCCTTGCATGGCTGACTCCCTATTGGAGTGTGAGTGTGTGTGTGAATGGGTAAGTGTGAAGCACATTGTAAAGTGCTTTGGGAGGTCTTCATTGACTTGACAGCGCTATATAAATGCAGACCATTTGCCATTTATTTTTGTTTGTTTTTTAAGGATATTAAATAAGATTTGACCACTAGATGTCACTGTATGGTGTAGTGCAATCAAAAAAGTGACCAGCCTTTCATTGGGTTTTTGGGGTAACAAAAAAGAAAGAAAAAGTTCAAAGAAAATTGAAACAAAAAAGGAAAAGAATTAAAAGGCAAGCGGGAAACGGAATTTATCGATCTATCCACCTTGGTCATATCCCTCAAGAGGGGTGACCAACAGCAAGACTAACACATACAATAACAAAGAAAATAAAAAGGGGGGAAAAAAATAGCAAAAAACACACATAAACATGTTTGGACCATGGCCAACCCAAATGCCCAACCCAAAACCCAAACAAGTTAGGCACCTCGGCACCTAAGTTGGTCATGCTTTCGTCCCTCCAGATAAAATGGGACACCGGAAAGCGGCCGTGTCAGGGTGACACAACACATTCTTCTGTTCAACAGCAGGGCCCGACAGCTTTCACTGGTTTACCCCTGCCGCATCATACGGGTGCCCATCCCATCCTTAAGAACGCAACACCTCTCCACTCCTTCCTATCACCAACAAGATCTCTAGCTTCCCCTAAATTTAGACCTCTTTCCTGCAGTGCACTCATAACACCATCCATCCACGTCAACCGCGGCCTTCTTCTTGGTCTTCTTCCATTGACTTGAAAACACAAAAAGAAAAAGCAAGAAAAAAGGGGGAATTGGAAAAAGATAAAAGCAAATCAACAAGGAAAAAGAAAGAAAACAACTAGAGAAAAAAGAAAAAGGTTGGATTCATTCAGACGTAGCACTATTGTGTAATGCATGGCCCCGCCACCGGGTTTAGCTGATGCCGAAACTTGCCACTGAATCTATCTTAAACATGAATCAAACATAATGCAGTATTCAACAGGACTCATTCGGCATGTGGAGGTCACACTCTCTCCTCAGTCAATTACTTTCCACACGGGAGGCAAACTGTGTGCACGTACCTCGAGAGCAGTCGGGCCCCAGGAATCCGGGAAAACAATGACATATTCCCGAGAGACAATCTCCGTTTCCATAACAATTATGGGGACACTCCATAATCCACTCTGATGGAGACAGTATTGCAAGGTTGCAGGTTAAGTGGTTAGGGAGGATACGTAAATACATAGCATGAGAGCTAAAACACACATCGAGAGACTCGTCTGCTCCGGTTGCTATGGTTACAGTCAGTCAGTCCAATCAACGGATTCTAGCATCAAATTATCTTGCTTCTTTCCTCATCATCATTATCGCACCAGTTTTTTTCTCTGTTTGCTGTATGTAATCCATGCTGTATCGCGATTTCGCTACTTGGAGGATCATTATCGTGTATTGTGTTCTTCGTTCTGATCGGCTAAACCACAGGTGTCAAACAGGCGGCCCGTGGGCCGGATCAGGCCCGCTAAGGGATTGAATCCGGCCCTCGAGACAACACTCAGAGAAGCGCAAGAGAACAGCAAGCTGCAGGTTGAAATATGTCAACTTGATGTTGCCAAAGCCAAAGACAGTGTACTTGTATTTCTTTCTCTCTCTTTTCCACCCCTTTTCTCCCACTATGTCTCTTTCACTCTCTGTGTCTCTCTTTTTCTCTTCCGTGGTTGCTCTTTGTCTCTTTCTTTCTGTGTCTTTTTAAATTATTTTGCTCCAACTTCCTTTTTACCTTTTCTCTCTTTTTTTTCTTTTTCTCTTCCAACCCTTTGCGCTTTCTTTTCTCTTTTCTCTCCTTCTGCCTTTCTATTTCTCTTTGGATTTCTTTCTTCCTCTCCCTTTTTTCCCCCCTCTCCCCTGACTTTTTATCTCTTTTGTTTCTCACGCTCTCTCCCTCTCTTTTTCTTTCTTTGTCCCGCCCTCTCTCCTTTTCCCTCCCTCTTTCTTTTATTTCTTTATCTCTCTTTTTCTTTCTCTTTAATCTACTAGTCCGGCCCCCGACAGAATGTTTGTTCTCTCGTGTGGCCCCCGAGTTAAAATGAGTTTGACACCTTCCTGGGCTAAACCAAGGAAGATGCTTTCTATGGCCAACAAAGCAGGACTTCTAGGCCTGTTGAACTAGCCCTGGAGCCACAAGGTCTTTTGTGCTCCCAGGGGGCTCAATTTAGCACCTTTACATAAATATTTGATGGTGTAAAAAATTATATATATATATATATATATATACAGAACTTACGACCAGTCGACTTACAAAAAACAATATATACCATCATTTTTTTCGGGATGTCAAAAAATATCTTGACAGTGCGGTAATTTAGATTTTGTAATGTGTGGACCTTTTTTCGAGTACAGAACAGTACTGTAGTGCTTCTTTCTGCCACTACCAGTGTGTGGCGCTGTGAAATGTCACCTAGCATCCACCCTGAAGAAAAAATCCGCTTCCTCCTCCTGGTTCGTGTGTAAACATTCTATTCTGTATCTCCAGCGCGCTAAGAACTTTGATATTTTTATTGTTTAATATCTCATGCATCCATTTAATGTGGTTGGTATAAAGTGTAAATAAGAGGCGAGCCATTTCTTTTAAAATGAAAGTGGAATAAGAAAGCTTAGTGCGGTGGAGAAAATGCTCGGAGCGCTTTTTTTCAGCCACTTTTTACCACGGGGGAGGACCTCTGGAAGCGCATCTTCCAAAAGTAAGTTAAACTTTACATTTATTCATCTTTATAGTGCAGATTATTTTATGAAATGTTTATTTTTTACTAGAAAAACAATCCAGGTTACTTATACAAGCCTCAAACATACTTACGGTGCATAAACCTTAAACATACAAAATATAGCAGTGAGGCAACTTACAAACTAATTCAACTAACGAACGATCGTCCGGAACCTATCTCAATCATAAGTTGGGAAGCGTCTGTGTGTGTGTATGTTTATATACACACAGGGTTGGGTAGGGTTACTTTAACTGGATTACTTTCAATTACTTTTGGATTACGCCAATACCAAATATGCAAATAAAAGACAAAAGAAACTAAATATGAATAAAATTACTACATTTTGTGCAGGCTTGGAATACATGGAACAGCAAAAATGATGTTGGCAAGCTGTTTGGATTTAGTTTCATTTTGTTTCTGTCGCATTTTATGTCAGTTTTGCCGGAGATCAAAGAGATCAAAGCCAGGAGAGAAAGCTCACCACGTGTTGTGAGTCATCATTTTGTTCATATTTAGTTTATTTTGTCTTTTATTAGCATATTTGGTATTGGAGTAATCCAAAAGTAATTGAAAGTAATCAAGTTAAAGTAACTTTACCCAACCCTAATATATATATATATATATATATATACACATATATACAGCATATGTGTTTTCTGTAGGACAGAAACGGAATGTTAATGCCGTTTTGTATCGTGTCCACGTGACGGCAGTATCATAAAGTATCAGTTGATCGTGTCCTTAATCAAGTGTTTTTTTTAACCGCAGCAATTAATAGTTGTACTTTGCAATGGGAAATCATCCAATTTGCCTGTGCGGTCTAGCGAAAGCCATCTTTCATTTGGATTCACTTTTAACGGCGCGGACTGATGACTTGGCTCACAACTGGTTGAAAAAAACTGCTCTAGACAACTTGATTAAATTCGAAGTGTGTTTTCATTTATAGGCCGTTTCATGTGGAGTGGAAGATTCGTCCCCGTGCAGACTTACCCATAAAAGCGATTTTGTAAGAGACTTGTTCTGTATTGCGTCCGTCGTTGTAAATTGCCAGATGCCAAATGCCCGTGTCCAGGTACTGGATGAAGCCGGCCTCGTGTACATTTACCGATCGTCTGTGACGGATCTCTTCCCCGGGGAGCTTCTCGAAACCGCCGAGCGAGAGTACATCGGTCATGTCTACCTCGCTCAGGGATCGCTTTTCTTTGGAAATGAGTCGACTTCCATCCAGGAGCTCCACAAAGTCATACTGGAAAATAAGCAGTCCATGTAAGTCAATATCAATAGCTGTTTTTTTTTTCCACATTTCGTTGAAGAAAAAGGAGCCTGATTTTTTGAGTCTGGTGCTCAAAGTAGTTTTTGCAAAAATATAAATAAATAAAAAATGGACAAAAAGATCAACAACACAAATATTGATCGGTTTGTGGGTCGGTTTGACACAGACAGAGTAAAACTTCTTCTGATGTTTAGAAGACACTCAAAATAAGGATGTTTTTTGAACTTGTAGGGAGAACAGGGGAGCCCAAACCTCTGATAAGAAACTCCAACCTGTTCTTTCGCTTGTCATTGTTCCTTGAGGATTAAAGGAAACTCTAGCGACCTGACAATTATTCCAAGAGAACATGTGTCATGATTACTGATTCGGGGCACAAATGGCTGCCCCGTTGGCGCCAAAAGCCCTGAGCGCTGATTGGTTCCCTGACTCCTTTTAAACCCCCGGCTTCCAAGAGGAAGCTGTCAGACCGTCCTGCGAACCTACGCTTTCAGCTAGGCAAGCTCTGTAATATCCGACATTCTCCTGCCCCGTTTTCTCCTGGCTGATACCTGTTGCCGACCTGTTTCTGGACCCGTTTCTTCCCTGCTCTTCCGTCCCGGCCATCGACCCGTTTTGCCTTGTTCCCTGCCTGATACCTGTTGCCGGCCGCTTTTCTGGACTTGTTACTGCCTTTGCTCCTCTGTCCCAGCTATCGACCAGCTTTCCTGCCATCCACGACTACCCTCGCTCGACACGGAAGCGCCATTTCCGCGTTCCTGCCATCAGCTACCCGTGTCCGACGATCATCGGATCATGGAAGCAAGCACTGCTCTCTTTCTCAATAAAACTGAGTAAAAACGAACGCTATTGGGTCCTGTCTCCGTCTCTGGCTTGTGACAACATGTCTGATTTGCAATGGGTGAAATTCCAAACAGACATGGACAGAACGCCGCTTTCCCCCTATTTTCCTTTCCCTCACCCTATCCCCCCCTGCTGGACCTCACAAGAATCAACCAGGTTGTGTTTGAGCACAAGAAAAACTTATCATTGAAATTTTACCGCATATCTGCGATTTACAGATGCAATTTTTAATCTTGCTTGTGATTTTTTTAAGATTTGAGATTTTTAGATCTTGAGTAAATTGCAAATATATTTGTTTTTGAGACAAATCTCTCTTCATATAGGTGTTGAGTAAAACTGACTGTAGCTGAAATTTTCAGTTGCAGGAAGTTCTTAATTTGGATCATAATAAATGTTCATAATTGATACGTCATCCTTGCAACAATACACATTTCATACGGTTTAAGTGTAGCATGCACCTGTCCGCTTGGGCGCGACCAATAGGGGGTGATGACGCTTCATAGGACAATCCCATACAAACCAATGCCAGCTGCAGTCAATCACGAGGGAAGAAGTGATCAATGGCAAAGGGAAGCCACAAGAAAGATATGGCAAAAAATTTCAAGCATTAGCAAACATTTAAAGCACTTTTCAATCCTTGAAAACACAACATTAAACGCAGTTTCAAGGATTTCAAGCGACCGTACGAACTAATGTGTGGTTCCTGAAGTGAGACCAGTTAGGAAGCACTGTGTTAATACAAGAATGACACACATAATTGAAACTGCGCTTAGTAGTACGGTGCGCCTTATGGTTGTTAAAATATGGCAGTTTAATAGTTACATTTACGAGAAATTTCCCAGTAAAGCAGTGGTTTTTAAGCGTCTGTTACATTTTTGAGACATGCTTTGCAGGGCACTTTTGTCATCGGTAAAAAAAATTATATATTTCTGTCAGGGTTGCCATGGCGCCCAATTGGCCCCACCCGTGCGGCTCGTTGACAGATCGGCTTTCCGTCTTTTTAAGCTCAGTGCTCTCACTCTATCTTGGTCAGTCCGTCAACGAACCTCTGCCCTGCAGGACGTGGGTTTTGACTCGGTCCTGTTTCCTGTTGGTATTTCCTGTCCGGTAATGTTCCCGTTTATTTTGTCCTGTTTAATATCGGTTTCCAGTTTTCGTTCCCTTCTAGTTTGTCCCGTTTATTTTCCGTATCCTGTTTTGATATCAATCCTGTCCTTCCCGTTGGTTAATAACTGGTTTCCATTTTCGTACCCGTCTAGTTTGTCCTGTTTATTTTCAATATCCTGTTTTGATATCAATCCTGTCTGTCCCGTCCTGTCCAGTATCGACCCCATCCGTCCAATATCTGCTCGGGCAATTGGTATCGATCTCGTCGGCCTCTGGCTTCCTTTTATTCCATGCCAGACTGCTGCCTGACGTACATGACTCCCCATTTCCCGTAAAACAAAAGGCTTATGTGAGAACGCCACGCGATTGGGTCCTGATCCTGTACCGGTTCATGACAATTTCATTTCTTAGAGTTATGACAGACATTAGTGCCAATTATTTCAACAGAGGAGCTGTGATATGGACAGCATTGCAGGAATGTCTCTTTTCAAGATGACAGGACGAGTTTCTTTTCAGAAAATGAGATTTTTCACAGAAATGTAAGCGAGGTGATTATTTAAAGGTCTTGGGTTTATCTCTTTGGTATGAATCAAGAATCCATAAAGCACTTGACCAAAATCAACTTCTTAAGTTACCGAAGGACATTGGAATTTCTTAACTGGGCATGCAGAATCAGTCAATACTTCAAATTAAGTAAAAGGTTAAAGTCTTAAAGAAGAGCCATATAACCTTAAGCATTTTTTTTCCTAAAATAGATTTTTTTTTCTTTATGAAGAGAAACACGTGTACCTGTGTATGCGAAGGTGGCAATCCTTTGCGTCCGTAAACTCCCACAAGAGCATCTTTCGGTACCGAGATGTTGAATTTCAGAAACTGGGGTTGGTCGATGAAAAGCTGTGATCTCCAAAAAACACCTACGAAAACAACATCAAGTATGGAAATCTTTATCCGTGAATCTGACAGAAATGTCACGAGTAAAATAGGTGAGTAAGCAATTGACCTGGTGGGACATCTTGAATTGTGTGTCTTCCAACATCCACTTCTCCAGTGTCTATCGTGTTGTTTTCCAAGATAATTTTCCCTGCAAAAAAAACAACAACCCACAATTACACAGGGTTCCTTAAGACGGCAGTCTTACAACAATATATTTAAAAATACAGTACATGCAATTAGTCCTTTTTAGCAGCTAGCTAGCCAGCCGTGATGATTTGGTTTATGTTCGGCTGGGTTCATGATTGTTGCTGTGGCCGTTTTTCATTGTTGGCTCCATGGTAGCCTGGCATCTTACAGCATGTTTTCGGTTGGCCAGCCTCAAGTTTTTCTGCCAATTGGCCCCGATTAACCCTCTTTGGAAGCAGACTAACCCACCTTGTCCATTTGGTTTATTTGTTGGCTAGATTAGCTCTGTGTTAGCTCTGTGTGTTATTTTTGCCAGTTTGCCCCATTTAATAATAATAACAATAGTTTATGTCAGGCTGGGTTCATGTTTGTTGCTGTGGCCGTTTTTCATTGTTGGCTCCATGGTAGCCTGGCATCTTACTGCATGTTTTCGGTTGGCCAGCCTCAAGTTTTTTTGCCAATTGGTCCCGATTAACCCTCTCTGGAAGCAGGCTAACCCGCCTTGTTCATTTGGTTTATTGTTGGCTAGATTAGCTCTGTGTTAGCTCTGTGTGTTATTTTTGCCAGTTTGCCCCATTTAATAATAATAGTTTATGTCAGGCTGGGTTTATGTTTGTTGCCGTGGCCATTTTTCGTTGTTGGCTCCATGGTAGCCTGGCATCTTACTGCAGGTTTTCGGTTGGCCAGCCTCACGTTTTTCTGCCAATTGGCCCTGATTAACCTTCTTTGGAAGCAAACTAACCCGCCTTGTCCATTTGGTTTATTGTTGGCTAGATTAGCTTTGTGTGTTATTTTTGCCAGTTTGACCCATCTCATCTCTCATCTCATCAGCCGTACCGCTTATCCTCATTAGGGTCGCGGGGGGGCTGGAGCCCATCCCAGCCATCTCTGGGCAGTGGGCAGGGGACACCCTGAACTGGTTGCCAGCCAACCGCAGGGCACACAGGGACAGACAACTCATTCGCTCATTCACACCTAGGGACAATTTGGACCGGCCAATTCACCTGAAATGCATGTTTTTTGGAACGTGGGAGGAAACCGGAGTGCCCGGAGGAAACCCACGCAAGCACGCGGAGAACATATAAACTCCGCACAGGAAGTCTGGAGCTGGATTTGAACCCACGACAGGTTCCCATGACATGAACTGTGCCGCACAAGCGCTAACCACTGCAGTTTATGTCAGGCTGGGTTTATGTTTGTTGCCGTGGCCATTTTTCGTTGTTGGCTCCATGGTAGCCTGGCATCTTACTGCATGTTTTCGGTTGGCCAGCCTCACGGTTTTCTGCCAATTGGCCCCGGTTAACCCTCTTTGAAAGCAGGCTAACCCGCCGTGTCCATTTGGTTTATTGCCGGCTAGATTAGGTCTGTGTGTAATTTTTGCCAGTTTGTCCCATTTAATAATAATAATAATAATAATAGTAATAAAACCATGTACTATTTCCGCACTTGCGAATTTTGTGGTCCTTTTTTTTAAATGTTTTTGTTCAAGCTTATTTTGTATAGTACAAAAACCAAACAACTGCATTCATAAGCTCCTCACCATTGTCTGAGGATACAATAAAGGTGTTAGGAGTTGTATCTCTTCCCAGCCCTCCATTTTCAAATGCTCCGTATCCTTCACTCTCCCGTAGCTGCCAGTTCAGGCCAAACAGGTGCATTGCTGCGGAAAAAGGAAGAAAGTGAGAATTCGACTGCAAAGACCAGAAAGCAAAATAGACAGCAAGCAAAGGTCAAAATAGTCTGGCCATTTTAGAGGTCATTCAAAAAACATCAAAAAGGAACCAAAGAAAAATGACACTCTAGTCCAGGGGTGTCAAACTCGTTTGAGCTGGGGGCCATAATTGCTATAAAAAAATCTCACGGGGGCCGGACTAGTAAGTTTAAGAGAAGGAGAGTGGGAGAAAAAGACGGAGAAAGAGAGGGACAGAGTAACAGTGAGAGAAAAAGAGAGAGCTGAATAGAGATATGAATGGAGAAGAAGGGGAAAATTAATATAGAGAGAAAAAGAAAATGAAAAAAGAGAAAGATAAAAAGAATAAGAGAAGTAAAAAAACAGAAAGAAAGAGTCAGCAGGAGAAAAAGAGACTGAGAGAGAAAGAGAGAGAGAGAGAGAGAGAGAGAGAGAGAGAGAGAGAGATCGAAAAAGGGAAAGAAAGAGGGTGAGAAAGAAAGATAAAAATAGAAAGAAAGATAATTAAAGTGTAAATTAGAGAGAGAAAATAGAAAGAGAGCAAGAGAGAAAAAAAGAAAGAGTTAGAGAGTGAGAGAGAAATAGAGAAAAGAGAAAAAGAGAGAGTGAATAGGAGAAAGAAAAAGAGGGAGAAATAAATAAAAAAGAAGCCGTGTTTAGGTAGTACAAGCCGTGTTTAGGTAATACTACCACAATTATTTTGCATGTGTTAACTGGCTTTGGTGACATCCAGTGGAAATATTTAAAACTACAGCTCATTTTCCTCTTGCGCTTCTCTCACTGTTGTCTTGCGGGCCGGATTTAAACCATTGGTGGGCCTGATCTGGCCCGCGGGCCGCCTGTTTGACACCTGTGCTCTACGTTATACTGAATACAGTTATAGCAGTGAATAGAGTATGTGGATTCTAAGTTTCTCCTCATGAAGATATTCTCACTACTGTATATACTCGCACCTTATTAGGCCCGCTAAGGGATTGAATCCGGCCTGTGAGACGACGCTCAGAGAAGCGTAAGAGAAAAATGATCTGCAGGTAGAAATATGTACACTTGATGTTGCCAAAGGCAGGTTCCTCTCACAAATGCTGTACTTGTATTTCTCTTTCTTTCTCTCTCCCTCTCTCTTTGTTTCTCTTGTGTCTCTTTCTCTTTGTCTTTTCTCCTTCTTTTGCTCTCTCTTCCTTTCCCTCTTCTCTCTTTCTCTCCTTGTCTTTTCTCTTTGGATTTCTTTCTCTCTCTCTTTCTCCTCTTTCACCATTTCAATTTTTATTTATTTTGTTTCTCACGCTCTCTCTCTCTCTATCTTACTCTCTCTCACACTCTATCTCACTCTCTTTCTCTTTCTTTGTTCCTCTTTGTCTATTTCTACCTTCTTTTGCCCTCTCTTCCTTTCCCCCTACTATCTTTCCCTCCCTGTCTTTTCTCCTTTTCTTTTTCTATTTCTCTTTGGTTTTCTTTCTCTCTCTATTTCCCCCTCTCTCAGAATTTCTCTTTTTATCTATTTTGTTTCTCGAGCTCTCTCTCTCTCTCTCTTTCTCCCTTTCTTTGTCCTACCCTCTCTTTCTCTTATTTCTTTCTCTCTTTTTTACTCTCTAAATCTACTAGTCCGGCCCCCGAGAGAATGTCTGTTCTATCGTGTGGCCCCCGAGTTAAAATGACACCCCTGGTCTGAAGCCAAGAAATGTGAAGGTTCTGCTGCTTCCACTAATTGGTGTACACATTTTCTTCTATTTCTTTTATGATGTGGCTATTTAAGAATAGTTTTTGGAGGTCTCCTTTTTTCCGAGGATATACGGTAACTTGTAACTAGATCGTTTCAGAGTAGCACACTGCTTTTTTGTGTCAGTAATCTTGGGTAGGTGAATAACTTTTTCAAAGACCCAAATAGTAACTAATTACTGTAATGACAGTATTACAGTGATGCACCCATCACTGTTGAGTTCTATGTGACCCCCACCACTTTTGATTTAGCCCATTCTCCAGCCCCAACTTTATCCCAAACCCCTAATTGCTTATTTCTATTTCGGAACATGCCACCAAACCTCGTAATATCTGCTCATCGTTTTTCTCTGACAGAGGAAGAAAACAAGCGGGAGTTCCAAAATGGGTTAAGTGCGATCAGTTTTATTCTCCTCAGTTTCACATCGCGGTTTGAAATTACGGTATCGTAAACTATGAATCTATAATGCTATAAAAGCATTTACTGTCTCATAAGTAATTTTATCATACTGCAGAAGTAATACTTGATGTAACTTAATGGAACTGGGGCTAAATCCGTGCATATGGGCTTTAGTGTTACTCAATTGATAAATGCACGCTATAATTGTCGTATTTTGATTTTATAAAGTAAAGATGGGGTGTCATGAGTATGTCCGTCGATGGCATTGTAGCTATAAAATGAAAAAGCTGCATATTTCCAAAATATACAACAGAACTTATAGAACTTGAAACACAATAAGACGACTAATCACAAAAAAAACATTGTTGCAAAGTATTAAGGATTGATAATCAGAATATGGAGCAGAACAACACTTTAAAATGAAGTTTATTATAAATCTACTTATAACATTCATTGCATGGATATGACATCGCTGTTTTCCATCTGCCATCAGTATGTACCTGTATTGACTCATCTTCATTCATGCAATGTTTGCGTTGCGTCGTCTGCGACAAGCCACGTGAACTCCTCTTTCCACTATGCTTTTAATGTACGTTTACGTTTTGTAGCGTCATAATTTTTTTTAGCTTCTTTTGAATCTTCTAGGGCTGAGGTTTTGGCTTGATTCCTAACCACTTATCCATTTTTCCTGTGTTCTCTGTGCGTCTACTTTGGAAAATGATATGCAAATGCACGACCTTATAACACTCGGAAAAGTCCGGTAGAACGAAGTTATTCGATGCATGCTCCTGATTGGCTGCCGAGTATGCAAATTAGCAAACGAACCGATATTCCGAAATTTCCAAACCGAACGAAGATTTCGAAATCTAAATAAAGCAAACGTTTGATTTGAGAAAATGATCTTGTTGTTTTTCTTTTCTTTTTTTTTCTTTTCTTGAAGTTGTCGGCCACCCAGGCGGAGACGTTTTTTAGGGGAAAAAACATATTCTTATATCTGTTTGTAGTTTGTTGTTGCAAAAGCAATTTTCGTTTGTAAATATAAATTTGCAATACACCATTTCTAGAAAAAAAATTCTTGGACAGTACTCAGCAATGGAGGAGGAAATGTTCGAGTAATTTGAAGCCTATAGACAAAATGGATATGCAATGTCTCGACGAAGTGATCTCAAGATTAGACAAGAAATCAGTGTACGGTTTCTCCTATTTGTTTTATAATGTGGCAATTTTTAAGCAGTTTAAGGGGGTTGTCTTTAAAGTTAGTATATTCGGTGATTTGATAGTTACTTTCAGCATAACACATTACTTTTGGATATTTCTATTTCTTCAGTAACAAATCACCTGAAAAAGGGATGACAGGTTGAAGCCAAAGGCTCTCAAAAGACCCATCCCCAAAACAACAGTGGTCGTGTCTCCAATCAATCATATAAACCAAAGGTTCCAAAACTTTTGCATGCTGGCGCCCCCTTGGCTCCCTAGTGTATTACTAGCTATTATTAAAACTTGCCTCTGATTGGTCAGCGCTTTTAAAACTCGAAAAGTAACAATTGTGGTTGGCCAAAACTCACTGCAAAACCTTGAAAAAAAACGCAGGGCTTTACGGTTTCACAACCGCACTACGTTCAAACTTCTGACTTTGGACTGCCGCCCCCTACTGCCCCCTTACTGCTTTCTTCTTCCTCACCGCCCCCCCAGACCTTTCAAAAAATGTGTTTATATGATAAACAAATTATCATATCTTAAATTCTTATAACAGTTATTAGGGTGGTCCTTATTTTTCGACTTTTAAAATGTCATGCTCTGACCCCTTGAATATGTTCCAATACATACAAAACGTAATTAGGCAAAGTTTCATCAAAATCAAAGGATATTTAGAGGTCGCTCAAGGCCTCTGAAATTTTGGTATGAAAAATAAGGATTTTTCGCACATTATATCAGACCTAGTGTACAAAGTTACTTGTAACTTTTCTTGTGTTACAATTATAAGCAATGGACTGAAATTGTATGTTCTAAAACGCCGTACACATAGGATTAAGATTTCCGTTTTTTCTCGAAAATTGCCAAAATTTTACCATTTTGGGAAATTTCAAAGTCGTTGAGCTACCTCTAAATATTATCCAAATTGTTCAAAATTGCACACAGTGTGTTTTTATCGATATAAGAACATATGCGGGGGGTCAGAGCCCAATATTTCAAAAAAAAAAAATTCGACCCCCATTAAGGACCACCCTAACAGTTATTTGTCAATCTATTAAAACATGCTAACATTATTGAATCACGATACATATAGTATTTTACAGTGTCTGACTTTCTTTTCAGATCCTTTTCCCGCTTACTCTTTGACAACCTTATAATGTGTAAAACCCGAGACTAATACGCCTTTTCTCGTGAAAATCAGTATCAGTTATCGCCGGGGCAATTGAAATTACTCTTTAAATTAAATACCGTAAATTCCGGACTACAAGCTGCTACTTTTTCCCCAAACTTTCAACCCTGCGGCTTATTCAGTGATGCGGCCAATTTATGTAAAAATTTTTAACGGCCGCCAGCGGTGCACGAGTACAAAAGGTAAGATTTAGACCAGTGGATTATATGCGCCGAGGAAGACTGAAACTTCTTAACTTGTGCACGAAAAGAAATATCCTGATCATGCAAAAAGAAAGGCACATGACGCAGCTTTCAAGCTAAATGCAATCGAGCAGTCCGATAAAGAAGGAAACAGAGCTACAGCACGTAAACTTTACTTTGTGAGCGTGTTTTTGAATAAGGGGACGTGGGACGACGTCTATATGACATAGTCTCTTTCCCACACTGCGGTAGACGACTTTGACGACGTCAGTTATAGGGAGGAAGATGAGGACGGTTTACCGTGATTATTACAAGTACAGAATGTTTTTTTAACACAGCCGTTTACTGTGTTGTGAGCGTGTTGCTAGTAGCGTTTTGCTACCCTTCACATGCACGGTTTGGGATGAAAGTTAAAATATTATTACTAAAGCTTTGAAAACTCTCTCGGTGTACCGTCTTTCTTTGTAAATATGTGTAAGCATGTATAATATGTATTTGCAACTGTATATTTTTGTAATGTATTTATATTAGAAACTTATTCTGATATGTTTTGCACGAGCAAATGAGAAAGAAGGGGTGGGGCAAACGCGGGCTGACGGGAAGTGGAGTAAAGGTGAGACGTGTTTGTGGACGCAACCGACAATAGTATATGTATATATTTTTCCCACCCTTACCTTTGGAAATGTACACTTTTTTCTTGGATTACTTTCAACGGGCACCTGGACTCTGCAGGTCTGCATCAAATTTTAAGTACCGGTATCATTTTCCGTTCTTTTTGCCGGCTGTGATTTTTGGACTGTGTCGGGTATGGGTTAATTTTGTGTTTGTGTTGCATTTTTGCAATGTGGGCGCATGCGGCTAATATACAGGTGCGGCTTGTGTATGTACAAAATCGGTTTTCCTCCCGAAATGTGGTGGGTGCGGCTTATAATCAGGTGCGCTCTATAGTCCGGAATTTACGGTAACTACTGCGACTGCCCTGCACCCAATTCAGGGTGTTCCTTCAGGGTACTTCCTGAAGATAGCTGGGATGGACTACAGCACTCCCGCGACCCTGGAGATGATAATCGGCATAGAAAATGGATGGATAAAATAACTGGAGACTGAAAATAACTACTTTTTTTTCAGTAACAAGCCCTATCACTAGTAGGTGATACTACAAATATGAGACAAGATATCATATTTCCTGCAAAAGGCTGGAAACCGCTTCAGGGTGTCCCCTGCCCACTGCCCGAAGATAGATGGGATGGGCTCCAGCACCCCCGCGACCCTACTGAGGATAAGCAGTGCGGATGATGGGAGGATGGTATCATACTTCTGTTCGAAATGGAAGATTTTAGGGATATCGGAATTGATTAACATTGCATATAAAACTAAGAGGTCTGTCAAGGACCAATTACTGATGCAGCACGGGGATATTTTGCAAGAGAGAACCCTGCAGGCCTCGAATACATACACTTGTGCGCACAAGCACACATGCACACACACACGTGCCGATTTCTGCTTGCACCTCTCTGCCTCATTAAATTAGAGGCGCACTGTGTCAGTCTGTTACCCACAATGCCTCCTGGTGAGGACAGGAGCAAAGGGTCATGGGAGAGTGCTGTCCAATCGACAGGAGCTTTGTGCATGGAAGTGTGTATTTCTGTTGGTGGTAGGGTGACCAAATAATTCCGAGTTGTGGAAACAGTCAAACAATGGCGATTCTTTGAATACAGATCTTTCTGAAAGAATTTTGAGAAAGAACACAAAACATTGCCAAAGTCAATTTTAACGGTTCACCTAATCCCACATTTGCACATGCTGTAGTAAAACATATATTTGTAGTACAGTGGGACCTCGCTACTTCGCGCTTCGACGTTCGCGGCCTGTAACAGTTAAAAAAATTATAAGAATAATGAAAAATATTACATTAAAATTAGAAATTACATTATTATACAAAATTTGAAAACAAAATATTCAATTAGAATTAGTAATTGCATCATTTTACAAAATTTCAAAACACAAAGAAATGCACGTGTACGCTAAGCGTCACGGCCATAATCGCAAGCTCATTGGCCAGCACTTGCTGAATACTCGACTCCCCATTGGCCCATTCACTACAGTAGACCACGTTTATCTCGTACGTATACCGTACAGCACAATACAGTACGCTTCTCGCCATTACTGTAGCCTTTGTCTTTTAAAGTTTTGTGAAGTCCTCGTGATGGCTCCTAAACGCTCTTCATCCCTTGGTGCAGCTTGTGAACCCAAGAAAAAGCGAAAGATGCTAACACTTACCGAAAAAGTGATTTTATTGGACAAATTGAAAGCAGGAAATAGCTACGCTAGCTAGCCCGACAATATCCATTTCGCCGCCTCCTGCAGCTTCTCCTGCATCGTCTGTGCCGTCATCCGAGGAGCAGTAAAGCTCTTCCTGCCCCTGTGCAGTCGTTCGTCGTTATTACCTCATCGTACTGCACAGGTCTTTTTATCAACTACGCTTAAAAGAACTTATTGTAAGAGGTAAGTTAAATTTTGTTTTATTGTTTGATTGTTTAACAAGAATTTCTCTCTCTAACCGTATTCCATATGGTGTACTGTATTGTACTGTATACAGGGGGGTGTACTGCAAACGTTTTTTTTAAGGTGCGCCGCTACTTCGCAGATTTTCCCTTTTTTCGGGTGGTTTTGGTCCCCATTAACAGGGTCTAAAAACAAATAATAATAAAAATAATAATATTAATTATTTATTTTTAAGGTGAGCCGCTACTTCGCGGATTTTCACTTATAGTGGGTGGTTTTGGTCCCCATGAACCGCGATAACCGAGGTCCCACTGTAATAGCAAACGTATTGCCGCCTAGACAGTGAGGAAAATATTCAAGAAAAGTGAAAACTCACTGAATCAGGGTTACTTTAAAAATGTTATCCGATAATATTACTAGTTACCTGTTGAAAAATGTAATCAGTAATGTAACCGAATACCATGATATTACAGTAATGTAGGGATTTTTCTTTAGCTTTAATTTTGAAAATCGCAAGGATTTAACAAATTTGCCTCGAGGTGTTGCTTGTGCTTTGCCATAAATCTTTTTCTCAGAAGGATAATAAGAATTCCCTACGCTGATTAAAAAAATAAATAAATGCGTTGTTATTTTGAGTTAATTGAGTTCTGATATGAATTACTAATCCCAAGAAAATCGATACAATGGACCAGGCCGTTTGAAATGGCACACACAATTCATTAACACAGAGAATCAATGATAACGGGTAAAGTTTTCGACCGCTGAAAAGTTACTAGCACAAAAAGAAAGTTTCCCACTATAATGCTAGTCGATTTGGGGAGATTCCCTTGTACAGAAAAAAAATGCTCATTTTTAAGAACCAGCAAACATGACGTTAAATCTGAAACCGGCCTCTTACTTATTGTTGCGGAGAGATTTGGTCTCGATGATATGACATGAAATGAAATGATTTGCATTTATATAGCGCTTTTCAAGTCAATGACTTCCCAAAGCGCTTTACAATGTGCTCCACATTTCCCAATAGCGGCCTTGCAGCCATGTAAGGCGCTAACCTGCTTATTGGGGGTATCAGGGGTTCAGTGTCTTACCCAAGGACACTTCTACATATAACACGGACGAGCCGGGATTCGAACTGAGACCCCTTGATCCCAAGACGAGCGCTCTACCTCCTGAGCTACTGCCGTCCCGGCACAACGTATAGCCCTCGTGCTAAACTCAAGGCCGTAATGCAGTCCCGCAAGGCCGCACCATGTGGCCAGCGTGCAATGAGTCAGTCAGGTAGGTGAAAAAGAGGCCTGCTATCGCTTAGCCAAATATTTTTATATGGACAGTGACGCTCAACCAGATCATGCCTCTATGGGTGTGGTCTTAGATATCTGATGTTTAAGAATTAAATTCCTGTGTGGAGTTTGCATGTTCTCCCCGTGCTTGCGTGGGTTTCCTCCGGGCACTCCGGTTTCCTCCCACATTCTAAAAACATGCATGTCAGGTTAATTGGCCGGTCCAAATTGAGCGAGTGAGTTGTCTGTCTCCATGTGGCCAGCGATTGGCTGGCAACCAGTTCAGGGTGTTCCCTGCCCACTGCCCGAAGATAGCTGGGATAGGCTCCAGCACCCCCGCGACCCTACTGGGGATAAGCGGTGCAGATAATGGATGGATGGAAGTTAATTGACAAACACTAAAAATGTTTTTATTGTTTTATATCATAGAATATTTTGTTTTGTGCACTATCGTCCATCTGTCCAAAACTTCAATATATGAATCGGAGGGAAATAAGAAATCTGATTCATCAATGAATCGACCGATTCATCGATTAGTTGCAGCCCTACTGTCAACAATACATTGATATGACCATGCCAAATAAGTAAGCCCAAAAGGGGTGAAGACAACAGTCTTTCAGGTTATCATAGGGGAAAAAAATATACATTACAAATAAGAATAAGGAAACACACCGATGACTAACTTAGAGGAGAAATGAGATGGCACAGCGAGTTATTTTTTATTCTGTTATCGACCTGCCACTGAGCATGCTGTGTGTACAGATGAGATCTTACCTATGCAGTAAGAGAGCAGGATGGAGAGCAGTATAGACATTCCTACTGCAGTTAGGGCTGTACACCTAGAAGGAAAGCACATCATATCGGTGTCATCTTAGTAAATATATTGTTTTTGAAAACATTTCAAACCTTTATTCGTACATTCGTTCTTTCCTCAACCGTTTCTCCTACATTTGAAACATTCTGTCTTCAAATCTTTTAACCCAGGGTTGTTTGGAATGTTACCGTCAATAAAATCGTTTATATGAATAGAGCATGAGAAAAAGCATTTGTTTATAACAGGGATTCTTATGACTCGCCCGTAATCTCAATTTCCAGAACGGTCTTTTGAAGGGCTGAAGAGAGAAGCTCATTGCTTGGTGACAGCTTGCTGCGATAGCTGAAAACTTCTGCTGGTATCCATTCTACGCCAACATAGTTGATATGTTCCTAATAATGTATTAAACTGGAATTCTTTTTTGGTAAGATTATATTTCTGTTCCCAAAGAAACAGCAAAGCAAAGAAAGGGGGAGGAAGACCCAAAGGTCTGGCAAACCCTAGTTACAGGGTCACAAGATGTGAGAGGATGTGGAAGTAAAGCGACTGAGTGGAAGAAAGAGGAGATCGGAAGGATGATGACTAAAAGGTCATGGTCCCAATACATTTTTGTGTGTGTTTTTATGACAAACAAGAGCTCTAGCTTCCGTTCTACTTAGACCTTTTTCCTGCAGAGCACTCAAAACACCATACATCCACATCCATTGCGGCCTTCCTCTTGGTCTCCTTCCATTGACTTCTGCTCTGTAGATCCTCCTCATCCATCCTCACCATGTGTCCATACCAACCGAGAACTTTTATCCACACGCTTGTTCGGTTCCACTACTACTCCAGTTCTGTCTCTCACAATTTCATTTTCTCAATCTATCCAATCTTGTCACTCCTAACATACTCCTCAAAATTTAATTTCCTTCTCAAATCTGTGTTCATGCTTCAAGTCTCTGCACCATACAACGCAGTCGGAACAATCACACTCTCATACAGTCCCCTCTTAACATCCATCCTCATACTCTTGTTGCTCATCACTCTCCTTAGAGCACCCAAAACCTTGCTTCCTTGATTCACTCTGTGCAATACCTCCCACTCCATTCCACCAACTGCAGCCACATCACAACCCAAGCACCTAAAAGTTATCCTTACTTACTTTATATATATGTGTGTGCTTTTGTGTGTGTGTGTATGTATTTCAGGACAAACTGTCTTTAGATGTATGTATGGGTACATGGATAGATATATGACATGATCTTATTTGTTATACTGTAAATCACTGGAGCATGTTATATAGCTAGATATGGACTTACCTCCATGAGCAATATTTGGAGGATTTCTTAAACTTGAAGGCAGAGCGAGACAAGGTGTTTCTTGGTAAAGGTCTAGTAGGAGGGGAGTACACTGAGCCTGTTGCCATAGTGTAGCCGGGTGTCGCTGTGGAGAAGAGTGGGGTGGTACCTGTACCTGTTTTAAAAAGGAAGTGCCTGGAAATAGAGAAACAAAGAATGAGAAGATAAAAGGTACCACATGTCCATACCTTATTACAAAATGAATGGTTCCAAATGATTTAAAGTGATTACAAGAATTACTTGAAAATAATGCTATAGCTTCTCGGAGTATGTTCTTAAGATTGAGGGTGGGGATGTCTTCGTATGGGATCTAAATATGTATATCTGTTTATCTGATTGTGTCTGTCCATCCAAGATAAGCAGGAAGGAGTTTAGATATGACCACCATCTTTTACAGGCAGTCAGGTAAGTTACCCTAGATGTGAAAAATGCCCCAAAAGCTGACTGAGTACTTTTGGTTTTGCTAACTCAGCAGAGTAACAGAAATAAATGATTCTCTCTCAAGCCAGAAGATGTTTGGCCAGACCATAAATATTTTAAAAGTAGTCACTCTAGATGTGAAAATGCCAATGACCCTGCCAAAAAAGGGATACGCCAGAAACTGTTTTGCGTCTTAATGCTGGTGATGATCTAACGGCACATAGCCATTCTAGTTTAGATTGTAGCGGAGACCATGTAACAAACTAAAAACTGTGTCTCGTAAATTAATTCGAGGCTTCCTTTGCCGCCACCAATTGTGTTGCTCCGTCCTATCATCGCCAAGCTAAGCTCTATAAAGACTTACAGTCATTATTTTTGCAGGAAAATTGAACACAAGCGATGTGCTACTAGTCAAAACCTCAGAAGTAGACATCTTTATTTATTTATTTTTTTTACAAATAATTTCTGTACCGTTAAATTATTTAAAAAATAATCTGTTTTATTGCAGAGCTGTATGGATTCAGGACTTGATCCACTTTTATTGACTTGCTACTTTGCTGCCATCATGTGGCCGTTATGGAAAATTGCATTCACTTTCCGGTCCCGTCCTACAGAAACCACATATTTTTCTATTATTACACGATTTTGAAAAAGCATCAAGAGGCCACTAGGGAGCGTTAAAGACCCGCGTGTGGCTCCAGAGCAAGTCGTCGAGAAGTCCAAGTTTGTTGGCGATAGAAAGCATCTTCCTCTGTTTAACACATTAGACGATGACAGTCTGCGAAAGTGGCGAAACCGTGATAAAGCAAGGATTATTGTACAATAAATAGTTCGGTATAAAATGACTAATATGCAAATACATTTGATAGGCCTCATTTACACTGTACATGAGAACCATACACTTAATTAAAGTACAGTATTTATCATCTTCAATCGATGCAAAAGTTATTATTCCCGTAACGAGAGTAGTTAAAGAGTGATAAAAGCCCTGCAAAAAGCATGTACAGTAATTATCAAGTTCACAGCTTCTAATTAATGACAGAGCTTCTGCTAATTAGCGCCTGCAATTACGACTTCTCTTTAACAAGGGAGGGTGATCAACAATTATAGCCGATCGTAACAAGGGACCTGTAATTAAATCTCTGCCTCAAGGCAAAAAACAGAGATAAGGTGAGATTTGGGGGAATTACAGAAACAGAATGAAGGGGGGGCTGAAAAAAGAGGAAAATACGGAACAATACACTGAACACGGTCTAATTTTACAGGTTACAGTATCTTCATAGATTTGGATTTGAAGGAATGTAAAGTGATAGGTCTTCATTCGAGCTTAATTCATTCCAGGATTGGACTCATAGCTCAATTTGCTCGTGTAACGGCGGCACAGTTCTGAAGTCATGAGATCGAACCTACTGCGTGGAGTTTGCATGTTCTCCCTGTGCTTGCGTGCGTTCCAAGATGGCGGAGCGAGCAAGTGCAGCGGCTTCACGGGCTCCAGTTTGTCTTTTGTTTTTCAGTGTTCTTTTATCCCTCATATTTTCCCTTTGACTTCTTTTGCAACTACAATAACATCCACCGTATGCTAACGTTCCACCGGATGCTAATGTTAGCATAGCGCTAAATCTCCTGCCCGATGCTATTAATAAATAGCAGCTTGCACACCCCGACGGAGCTTTTATCGTCGCCGGCGACTTTAATCGGGAATGTTTAAGGACTGTACTTCCCAAATCCATTCAACACGTGGACTGAGCAATTAGAGAAAAAACACTGGACCGTGTGTACAGTAAGTTCAAACATCTAGTTGGATCCGCCCATCTCTGTCTGTCCCTCACCCCCTCATACACCCCCCTCCGGAGGAAACAAAGCCTATACAACAAAGACAGTTAAAACATCTTCTTTGTTCCTTTATCTCTTTGTTTTCCTTATCCTCACTGTAAAATGTGGGACTGGAGTGCCACGGCCAATTTCGTTGTCACAATATATCCCATGTTGTAACAATGACAATAAAGGTACATTCTATTCTATTCTTCTATTCTATTCTATTCTATTCTATTCTATTCATCCGGGCATTGCGGTTTCCTCCCACATTCTTAAAACATGAATGACAAGTTAATTTTCTGGTCCAAAGTGTCCCTAGGTGTGAATGGGCGAGCGAATGTCTGTCACTGTGTGCCCTGCGACTGGCTGGCAACCAGTTCAGGGAGTCCCCTGCCCACTGCCTGAAGATAGCTGGGATGGGCTCCAGCACCCCCGCGACCCTACTGAGGATAAGCAGTGCAGATAATGGATGGATGGATAATATTTAAATGAGTTTTTAGTGATGAGGAATAGGTGTTCTATAGCTATTTGGGTTTTCCTGCAGCCTTCTATTGTAGCGGCAGGCCTCCAGGCTTTATCCACACCCATGAGGTGATGAGAAAGAACCATACCAGTGCATGAATGTATCTACATCATTTCACAGTATAACCTCGTGCATGTATAAAAAAAAAAAAAACTTTCTCCCGAGTTTTATGCATGTATTTATGTGAGGGAATATAAGTGTTGCATTTGCAGGTATCCATGTAAAATGCAGTTAGATAAGTCCTTCAATGATTCAAAGATTTGTCTTCTCCGGAACTTTACAGGGTGTACAGAAGGTCTTGGGCACATTTTGACATTAAATAACTGAAAAGATTAAGGATATTAATAAAAATCTGGTAAATTTAGGAAGCTTGTAATCTGAATTTTTACATAGCATGTTCAAAGATGCTCTATGTAAAAGCACCTTTGGTCACACGACACACATCAAGCTGATAGTCTACCCTAACCCTTAAACGGGCAGTTCATGCTAGAACACCCCATAATATGGCAGATTTCAAATAATTTTGCAAAGAAGAGTGGGCCAAAGCTCCTACATAGCGTTGTGAAAGACTAATTACCAATATTGTGAACATATTATTTCTGTTATTCCTGACAAAGGTAGCCCAACTTGCTATTAGGTTAAGGGAGCAATGACTTTTTCACATAGGGCCAGATAGGTTTTGAATTTAAGGGGGCTTTAATAAATGGAATCCACATTTTAAAAACTGCATTTTGTATTTCTTTGGGTTGTCTCTGTGTGATATTAAAATGATCAGAAACCATTGTGAGTGGTAAATATGCAAAATAACACACTGGGTTAATGGGCAAAACCTTATCACGGCACTGTTTGGAGGCGCACAGTGTTGTAAGGCGCAATTTCTGGCCTCGTAGTCCGGAAAATACAGTAATTTACCTCGTTTCCAGAGGCACATTGCTACCCAGCACCCAGCTGTCTTGCAGCGGGACGCTCTCTGGGGGTGTGTTCTGCAGTTCGGCAGGTGATTGACCAGCCCCAGGGGCCGGGCTTCCAGTGGGAGGCGTTAGTTTCCGTGTAGAATTCAGCGATCGACCAGGGTGTTGCAAAGAGCCCAGAGACTGGTTTAGAGCTGTTATTGAGGGCTGCTGACAATATGGGGGAGCCACTGGAGGTAAAATGTGATGGTTGCCGGCTTGCTCTGAAAGCAAAGGACAGAAAGTAGGGACTTTAATTGTGCTAGCAAATTTGAAATGCATGAAATGAAAAACACATTTGTAAAAGAGTCATTTAAAAAGCGATTTTATCTTCAAGCAGAGTTCATACAGCTTTTTCATGGCCAAATTCAAACACTTTTGAAGGACTTTTAAAGGCAATTTTTCAACGTTTCCACTACAGTGTTCCCTCTAAGCTGCGCGCGTGCGCAATTGCGCACTGCTCGCACATTCTCAGCGCACAAGAAAATCTAGCCAGCGCAAAAAAATGAGAGCTCAAAATTACTAATTAAGAAGCGACTTAAGTCAAAGTTACAGTGCATGAAGGTTAAAATACACGGGTTCCCCTGACGTTGTGTCCTAAATGCGGTATTTTGAAGTCTAGTCGAGTCAGAGTAGAATGAAGTTGAGTAAAGTTAGTAGAGAACCGGCTTCTTCGGCTCGGCTCAATAAAAGGAACCGGCTCTTTCGGGTCCTAAACGGCTCTTCAGAGGTTGTTTTTGCTTCTTTAATCCCAACATGACCAAATATTATGTAAAACTATCCAAAAAGTGACTTAAAAGAAGGGGGGAATAGAACAAAAAAGAAAAAAATACCAAAATGAAAAAGTAGTGAAAAGCTGAGAAAAAAGAAACAAAAGGAAGAGAAAAAAAAGAAGGAAAAATTTAGGAAAAAAGCCAGAAAAAAAGAAAGAAATGTAGGAAAAAAGAAAATGGAGTAAAAAAAGTAAAAAGTTACAAAAATGTAGAAAAAAACACAGAAAAAAAGAATAAAAAAGTTTGTGTTGCGTTCAAATAATTTCCAATTATATCAAGTGAATCGTGTTGCCAACATTGTACTTCCACTAAAAAATGTGATTAAATCCAGTTGCGTACCGTGCAACCGACTAAATAAGCCCCCCAAAATGTTAATATTATGCGACAAAATAGATCAGGAAATAAAAAGAAATGGATATCTTGGGAAAGAATTGTAAGAACAAACGACGTTTGTAGGGTGTACAACCTTTGCAATAGTACATGAGTCAATTCATTCAAAAGAGAAAAAGAATTTTGCATTGCCGGAAACTCAGCAAAATGTAACTTGATGTCAAGTTTTGGACATGTTTGATAATGATTTATCTTGACACACTTGGGATTATGGTTGCTCACTGTTGTTTCAAGCGTTGCTCACCGACTTTGTGTGAACGCTCAGACCCGTGGAAAATTAGAGGGAACATTGCTCCAGTACCATTAAAAGAAGAAATCCGGTGTGAGTCACATATTTTGCAGATCCGCAAATATATCCGCGATTTGCTTATGCAATTTCTAATCGTGTGTGAGCATTTATCAAGACATATGATTTTCATATCTTGAGCAAATCTCAAATATATTTGTGGGTTTCAACAATATGTGTGTAAATTGTTTTAAGAATAATTTCTCCCCATATATGTGTAAAATAACAATAAAATCTAACTTACATTTTCAGTTGCAGGAAGTTCTTACCCTTACAATTTACCCCTGGGAAAGGCTACTTTACTTTGTTTTGCATGGCCTATAATAAAAGCTCATAATCAATAGATAATACTTCAACTAATACACATTTCATAGTGCCCTTTAAGGTGAAGCATGCACCTGTCGTCTTGGGTGCGACCGATAGGAGGCGATGACGCTTCAAGTCAAGTCATGTTTATTTGAATAGTCCTCAATCACAAAGAGATAATAAAATGACTAAATTTTGTGCAGGCTTGGGGAGTAACGGAATACATGGAACGGCAAAAACGATGTTGGCAAGCTGTTTGGATTGATTTTCATTTTGTTTGTCGCATTTTATGTTAGTTTTGCCGGAAATCAAAGAGATCAAAGCCAGGAGAGAAAGCTTACCACGTGTTGTGAGTCATCATTTTATTCATATTTAGTTTCTTTTGTCTTTTATTAGCATATTTGGTATTGGAGTCATCCAAAAGTAATTGAAAGTAATCCAGTTAAAGTAACCCTACCCAACCCTGTTTATATGATTGTTCACGTATTTTTACTTGCTATTCAAATCAATATTTTTTTTTACCACTGGAAGGCGCTAAATAACACACAAGGTCCCTTTAAATTATTTAAATTTTAAAGTACTTTGCAGTACAAATTATGTGGTCACGTCTCTTAAAGCAACATTGCTCTAAATATTGTCTAGTAGGGGCATTTTGCTCATTTTTCAAATGTTTCTTACAAGATAACAGATAAACTAATACATTTAGCTAATAAAATGAATATAAATGTGCTTTATGGGAGAAAAACACGTCTTGGTTCAATAATGTATTTTTCATTACTTAGCATTCGAAAAATATTTACATTTAGAAATATCAAAATAATAAATACAACAGAAAAGTAAATAGAGGATTTGTTATTTATTTAGAAATGTACTTGAATTTTCCTGTAATGTGGTGAGCAGTATGGGCTTACAACAAATTCATGGAACTCTCAGTAGATATCAATTTCATTTGATATTGCGTTGGAGTGCTGGAAGCTGATGGACTGTTGCAAAATGCTTTTGTGGAGTAAAGTTGAATTCGATTCAATACCTACTGCTGGCCAAGGAAAGTTACCTTTAGGCTATTCTAGCTTGTAAAGAAAAAGGAGAGAATTTGAACTTGATGTGGATGTGAACTTCAAGTGTCATGTAACCGGAATGGTTTGAATCAATCAAAATATGTTTGCTATTGAAAGAAAAGAGCATTTCAAGAGGAAAATGGGTATTTTACGGTCACTTCCTGTTGAAAACAACTCTTATTCCAGTTTGATACGTTCGTAGTCGGGTGAGAAAATGCACGTTCCGGTCTAAACAGGTCATTTCTGGACTTCAGGCCTGAAAAAGGCGTTTCCTTATATCATATATATTGTTAATGAACATTTTGTTGTGAGACACTGAGTTGCTCGACATGAATGAGGTTTATTATAAAAAAAAAGTTCAAAAATGAAGTCGCTTGGACGTTCACTGTAGAAGGAAAAAATACATGCAAATATAATTAAGTAGAATAATACTTTCTTATATTCAAATTATTAATTCATTTTCTGCATTAAATTATTGTTGGTAATATACTGATTAAACAAACTTGTCTTTTTTCATTTTCTCCTTTTATACTTCGTTTTTTTCTCAACTTCTTTATACAACATAATCATTCGTAATATAATGCATCAAAGCAAGTGAGCCGTTTGAGAGCCGCCTCTCTTTAATGACTTGAGCCAAAAAAGCCGGTTCTCTAAAAAGAGACGGACTTTCACTACACAACTCGAACTGGAGATTGGTGTGCAGACGAAAACTCGAACCGCGAGACCAAAACAACAATGGCGGATCTGCCTGACGAAAAGTTTGGAGTGCGGTCAATCTTTGTTAAAAAATGATAATGACAATTTTGTGTCAAAAAAGTTGCGTCCCGGGGACTCACGTTGATTTGACACGATGGGTCCTCGGGAAAAATAATGCGTCTAGGACGCAGGGACGCGGGCAAACGAGAACATTGCTTATAGTCTGAATTTTACGGTAGTTCATCTCATCTCATCTCATCAGCTGCACCGCTTATCCTCAGTAGGGTCGCGGGGATGCTGGAGCCCATCCCAGCAATCATCGGGCAGTGGGCAGGGGACACCATGGACTGGTTGCCAGCCAATCGCAGTTTACGGTAGTTATAATTGTGATTTGAAAAATCCAACTACTTTATCGGATATATCCACATGATGTTGGTAGATTCGTGAAAAAACATAGTCTTCTCCTTGTATCTTGAATCTTTGTCTTTAGATCTCCATTTTCCCATCCCCTGTCTGACGCTCCTGACATTCCCTTAATCTGACACACCATATTAGTTGCCAGTTCTTTCCTACATGCACTCCTTTAGTGCAGGCAGCTGCATTCCTTTCAGAGCCTCTAATCATTGTTCCACATTTTTCTCTGCCTATTGAAACATCAACACACTGACCTCGCACACCCCTTCAGCCCTCCCGCTCTGTTCCTTACTTGCACCCTTTTCTCCACATTTTTCTCCGTCTTCGGCTAAGTACCGTCAATTCCAGAGAACAAACTGCACCCGATTAAATCTGCACGCTGAAATTTAAGAATGAAGCTTAAGACGGAGTTCAAGCCGCAAGTTTAAACAGCCATTAGAATAAAGTATTTACAGCTCTGGTTTTCAGCTCTACTCGAAGTTGTTTTTGATCAGGTGAACATTCAAGATGGCTGTCACAAAAGTCAAGTCAAGTCATGCTTATTTTATATGCTTTAATCACAAAGAGTCTCAAAGGGCTGCACAGACCCACAGATTATTGCAAACTGCGATAACAGTCGATTAACTGGGCGGGGCGATTATTGGCACCGATATTTGGGACCTCAGTATTAGTATTTTTATCTATTCGAAGGGCCGATTAAAACTATTAGTTATTTAGGCTCATATGCAGCCAAGCCTCACTCTCCCTGTCTACTGCTCCTCTTCTCTTCTCAGACGCTACCCACCCTGCGCTTTCTGATTAAATGAACAACCGGGGGCGGAGCCACTGAAGCAGCAAGAATACTGTTAGAGCGGCAGCTCTGCCATGCCTGTGACTGCTGATAATATTGAGGTTTTAAAAAGTTTGTGGTAGAAAAGCGTGTGTGTGATTTGGAGATATTGTAAAAATTGGAGTTAACTTATTTTGTTTAAGTGGAAACTGATATATTACCATTAGTTTGTCAATAGAGAGTGCGTGTTTTTGATGGAGAGAGAGTAAAAAAGGAACAAAAGTAGAAGGCTGAGTGATTAGCTGTTACCATAACAATAGTTTGTCAAATGTTGCTGAGAAAAGAGAGGGAAACAATCTCCAACTGATCAAACATGAGCTGGAACAACAGGCAGGTCCTTGTTACCGCTTGTAGTGAGCACATATTTACTACTACGCTGAAAGAAAACACGAATGACGGCTGTGTTGCATAAAATGTGAGCCCTATACGCCAGGGCAACCATACTGTGGAGAATAGTCCCGGACTGCAACACAGCGTGTCTTTGTGTATTGTTCTCATTGGTGGCTCCCGCGGTGACGGGCCAAGTAACATTTGCCTATCATCATTCCATGAGGATTAAAGGAAACTACTACTTGAAATTGACAGCAATGATACGGAAAGAGGGGCACCACGGCGGCGCAGTAGTTAGCGAGTGTGCGGCACAGTTTTAAGGTCTTGGGAACCTCCTGTGTGGGTTTAAATCCAGCTAACGGACTTCCTGTGCGGACTTTGTATGTTCTCCCCGTGCTTGCGTGGGTTTCCTCCGGGCACTCCGGTTTCCTCCCACATTCCAAAGACATGCATTTCAGGTGGATTGGCCGGTCCAAATTGTCGCTAGGTGTGAATGAGCGAGCGAGTTGTCTGTCCCTGTGTGCCCTGCGATTGGCTGGCAACCAGTTCAGGGTGACCCCTGCCCACTGCCCGATGATTGCTGGAATGGGCTCCAGCACCCCCGCGACCCTACTGAGGATAAGCGGTACAGCTAATGAGATGAGACGAGATACGGAAAGAGAAATGCAGCGTTTTTTTTTTCAAGATAGCGTCCACACCAGTGGGAGGTCACAGGCGCGGGCCTCGGCCGAGTCAAACCTAGGACTTACAACATCGGTACCCGTTTCCTCCCTTGGCATTAAGGGGTTGAAATTGGGGGGTTTGGTCATCCAATGACTCTCGACGACCGGTGTTGCGACACGTCAGTTAAGTTAAGAGGCGTTTAAAAGGGGCAGCGCAAGGGCGTTGAATACCCTCCTATGTATCAATCTCCCAGAAATATTCAAGAATGTGAGTGTGTTTTTGACTCTAGCCACCTCTTACTACAAGGATATGGCCCCGGAATATAGATACAGTGGAACCTCGGTTTTCGAACGCCTCTCAGTTCGGACAAATCGGTGTTCGACCAAAAATTTAGGGTGCGATGCTGAGAGGCGTACGGGTGTTTTAGCCCCTAATTATGCCTCCGAAGAAGGTCGGTGCAAGCAGGACAGGTGAAAAAAAAACAAGTTGTTCGTCCAACTATTGGCTTTAAGAAAGACATAATAGCTAAACATGAAAGAGGTGTACGAATTTCCGATCTTGCTAGTGAATACAGCATGGCTAAATCTACTATCAGTACGATAGTAAAGAATAAGGAGGCTGTGAAATCGAGTGATGCGGCTAAGGAAGTTAGCGCTATAATCAAGCAACTGCCGCAAGTTTGGAAAGAGGTTGAAAAACTTTTGAGGATTTTTCTCTCCCCACCGTCCACCACAAAGGTAAGAAATCCTATTCATAATCCTTTTTTTATTTTTACATGTTCATGTTAGCGTAATCTTTCGTACGGAAGATTACGCTAACGCGAACGTACGATTAGCCTGGGTTAGCTTCATGTTTACGTTCATGTTAAACATTCAGGGTGTCGGAACGGATTAAAACGATTTTACATTACTTTAAATGGCAAAAACGATTTTCGGTGATCGACCAAATCGGTTTTCGAACAGGGTTCTGGAACGGATTATGGTCGAGAACCGAGGTTCCACCGTACTGTAAGGTGGGCTTAGGGTACTTCCCCAAAAGTGTGTTTTTCTAAACCAGATGGTATTACGTTTCTATTTCAAATATTGGTACCGCCCAAAGGGGCATTTCTTTCTTTCTCTGTCTTTGTTCTACCTAAATAAATGCAGTTTGGTGGGGGAAGGGCTCCCCAGAGTTAGGAGCGCGGCCTGGAGACGGACGTAAGTTCCTCCTCTTCTGGCCCCTCCTCCCCTTTCCAACTGCAGTTGTAAAAAGTCAAAATGCCTGGTGTATTTTTCTAGCGTCAGCAACTTGTAAATAGCTCTCCCACAACATGTAAGAGGTCGATTTAGACCCCCACATATACATACAGTACATACAATTTCCACAGCTGTTTACTTCCATAGTATCAATTGAGGGTTTTGATTTGTTTAAAAAGTTGAAATATTGTAAGTGAATGGTAAAAAAGTACCGTCAAGCATTTTCCTACTGTTTTATATTGTATGAATAATCAATCAATTGTATAAATAATGTTGGCAAAATAATATATTAATTTCTCTTAAAGGGCATCATAAATGTTTCCAGACATCAGTGCGTAATTTAGCCGCACCATATTTAACGCCACAATGATTAAAATGCAGAAAAAAAGTAGCAGCTTGTCGTCTGAAATTAAATGTACCGTAAATTCCGGACTTTAGAGCGCACCTGATTATAAGCCGCACCCACCACATTTTAAGACGAAAACCGATTTCGTACATACACAAGCCGCACCTGTATATAAGCCGCATGCGCCCACATTTAAACAACAAATACAAAATTAACCCAAACCCGAATTCAAGTCCCGCGATTGAAACTAAATGTCCTTCATTAAAATCCACAGTCCAAAAATCGCAGCCGGCAAAATGAACGGAAAATGATACCGGTACTTAAGGTTTGATGCAGACCTGCAGAGTCCGGGTCCCGTTGAAAGTAAACCAAGGAAAAAAGTGTATATTTCCAAAGGTAAGGTTGGGAAAAATATATCAGATGAACACATCTTACCTTGAAAACTCTCTCGGTGTACTGTTTTTCTTTAACTACCGTAAATTCCGGACTATAAACACGCAACTCCTTTTTTTTTAACCAACTTTTCCCCCCCTCTTCTTTCCTTGTCTGTCCCTCACCTTTAGCGGTCCCCACTTAAACTCAGCACCCCGCGTTTGTTCCGCCCCTCATTTTTCGTTCACCCGTGCAAAACATATCAGAATACGTGTCCAAAATAAATACAAATAAATACATTACAAAAATATACAGTTGCAAATACATATTATACATGGGTTACACATATATACAAAGAAAGACGGTACACCGAGAGAGTTTTCAAAGCTTTAATAATAATAATATAGCTTTGACAGGGCAGTTAATGGTAGCAACACTCGAGCGCCGCTGGCGGCCATTAGAAAAATGACATAAATTGGCTGCATCACTGAATAAGCCGCAAGGTTGAAAGCTAGGGAAAAAAGTAGCGGCTTATAGTCCAGAATTTACGGTAGTTAATATGGACCACGTTCCTTTCGGTGGGCCTTCCTTGACCTCAGCTACTTAATGTAACTCATCTGTTTTGTGGCTCTTGATAATCCCAGGCAATGTTAAGTGTCTGAGTTGAAAATTACATGACATTACTATGTATGCTTTTGCCAATCCAAACATTAAGCGTGGAACGTGCAAATTATGCATTTTGTGTGCTAATCAGAAGCACTTATCCTTACGCACATTGGACAGAAATGAATCCATTCCTGGAACCTGAACACATTTTCCCTGCTTCAGACTGGATGTCATAAACTGCTACGACTCATGTCCCTTGGATTCTGGAAGTAACAACACCCCCTGATGGACAGAGCTTCAAGATGCACATCGGCCGTTACAAAATATAACTACCGTACTTTTTTCCCAAACGTTCAACCCTGCAGCTTATTCAGTGATGCGGCCAATTTATGTAACTTTTCTAACGGCCGCCAGCGGCGCTCTGGTACAAAAAGTAAGATTTAGACCGGTGGAATATATGCGCCGAGGAAGACTGCAACTTCTTGGCTTGTGAATACAGTAAATTAAATTAGCGTAAACATACCCTCATCATGCAAAATGCAGAAAGAAAGGCACATGACGCAGCTTTCAAGCTAAAAGCAATCGAGCAGTCCGATAAAGAAGGAGCGAGCGTGTTGCCAGCGTGTTTTGGAATAAGGGAGCGTGGGACGACGTCTATATGACGAAGTTTCTTTCCGACACTGAGGAAAACGACTTCGAAGGCTTCATTTCTAAGGAGGAAGACGAGGACGGTTTACCGTGATTTTTACAAGTACGGTATGTTTTTTATCAGACCCGTTTACTGTGTTGCTCGCGTGTTGCTTGTGTGTTGCTCCCTGTCACAGGCACCGTTTGGGATGAAAGTTATTATTATTAAAGCTTTGAAAACTGTACTGTCTTTCTTTGTAAATATGTGTAACCATGTATAATATGTATTTGCAACTGTATATTTTTGTAATGTCTTTATTTCAGACACTTATTCTGATATGTTTCCCACGGGCGAATAAAAAAGAAGGGGCGAAACAAACGCGGGCTGACGGGAAGTGGGGAAGGTGAGTGTTTGTGGACGCGGCAGACAATAGTGGGTATATATTCTTCCCACCCTTACCTTTGGAAATATACACTTTTTTCCTTAGATTACTTTCAACGGGACCCGGACTCTGCAGGTCTGCATCAAACCTTAAGTACCGGTATTATTTTCCGTTCATTTTGCCGGCTGTGATTTTTGGACTGTGTACTTTTATGAAGGACATTCAGTTTCAATCGCGGGACTTAGTCGGGTTTGGGTTAATTTTGTGTTTGTGTTAAAATTTTTTAATGTGGGCGCATGCGGCTTATTTACAGGTGCGGCTTGCGCAAGTACAAAATCGGTTTTCCTCTTAAAATGTGGTGGGTGCGGCTTATAATCAGGTGCACTCTATAGTCCGGATTTTACGGTAAACAACAACGCACCGAGCAATGCAATGGAATACATCCTTCCAACCACACAAAGTCTGTAAAACTCCATGTCTTTTAGAGCCCCAATGCTGAGCACTGCCTTCCCCAAGGATCCTGAAAACATGGTGTTTGAAAAATAAACTACTAAACACCACAGAATCCAAGGGTGTACAGACCCAGCTTTACTCTTAATTAATGGAAACTGTGTAGAAAGTGTCTACTCCTTCAAACTCCTGGCGTGCATATCTTTGAGGACTTCTCCTGGTCTGCCAGGTAAGGCAGCTCCATTTTTTGGTACTGGACAAGAAGAATAACCCGGATCAAAAAGCTGCTGGTTTCCTCTTTTACAAGGCAAAAGTATAGAGCATTTTCGCTACAGCGTCATGGTTTGGTATTCTGGAGCACGACAGCAGACAGAAAAAAACCTACAGTCAGCCCAGAAAATCAGTGGCTGTCCTCTGCCCAGTCTGGAGGACAATACCGATTTACGATACCTCAGAAGAGGAGTCCTCTCGAACTCGATTCAGAGGTCCTTTAAAGCAAATCTAGGAGAGTCATGATTACTGATGTGGGGCACCTGAGGCTGCCCCGTTGGCGCCAAGAGCCACGGACCCTGATTGGCTGTTGGACTCTTTTTAAACTCTCGCCTTACTAAAAACGCTCGTCCGATCGTCTGTGAACCTATGCTTACAGCTAGGCAAGCTTTTTGTGACTCTCAGACTCTATCCTGCCTGATACCTGTTGATGCAAGTCCTGTTGTCCTTAATAAAAACTGAACGCAATTGGGTCCCATCTCCGTTCCTGGTCTGCGACAAGGAGACAGTTTCTTACCCTGGACCACCACCCTGAACAAGAGCATAGAAAATGTAAAAATGTTTATCTTGCCTATATCTTATTTATTACCTTATTGGGAATTACTATGCTACTAAATGTTATTGCACTATTTTTCCATCGCATTATTGTTATGATAAACTTTGGCCAGTCTCCAAGTACTACGTTTTAAAGAGTTTACTGACATTCTCTTCATTGTATTTTTGTTTTTTAAGTCTTTGTCATGACTTTATCCTGGAGTGCCATGTCTAATCATATTGTAAATAATGTTCACTGCATTGACAATAAAGACAATTGAAATTGCCTGCATCACTGTGATTTCTGATTGAAAAATGGACTCATCCTGGGGTATCACGTTGGGTGTAATTAACAGGGAATCGGCCCTCCTTAGGCTTACAATTACGGTGTTCTCGTTTGCCCGCGTCCCTGCATCCTAGATGCATTATTTTTGCTGGGGACTCATCGTCTTAAATCAACGTGCGTCCCTGGGACACAACTTTTTTGACACGAAATTGTCACTATCATTTTTTAACAAAGCTTTACCGCACTCCAAACTTTTCATCAGGCAGATCCGCCATTGGTGTTTTGGTCTCGCGGTTCGAGTTTTCGTCTGCGCGCCAATCTCCAGTTCGAGTTGTGTAGTGAAAGTCCGTCTCTTTTTAGAGAACCGGCTTTTTTGGCTCAAGTCATTAAAGAGAGGCGGCTCTCAAACGGCTCACTTGCTTTGATGCATTATATTACGAATGATCATGTTGTATAAAGAAGTTAAGAAAAAAAGGAAGTATAAAAGGAGAAAATGAAAAAAGACAGGTTTGTGGTGATCCCTTTTAATCAGTATATTACCAACAATAATTTAATGCAGAAAATGAATTCATAATTTGAATAAAAAAAATGTATTATTCTACCTAATTATATTTGCATGTATTTTTTCCTTCTACAGTGAACGTCCAAGCTACTTCATTTTTGAACTATTTTCATAATAAACCTCATTCATGTCGAGCAACTCAGTGTCTCACAACAAAATGTTCATTAACAATATATATGATATAAGGAAACACATGTACAATATAACATGTTAAACTACATAAATAAACAGGTTTGAAAAAAAAAAAAGATGTTTTTGTATTTTGTAAGGGAAAATATGACAGTTTGTAAGGGCATGGAGCACACTAAATTTTGGGGACCCATAGATCTCTGTTGGGACCCATAGATTTTTGAGCATGCGAGTCCCTGGGACCCATCACTTTTCACAGGTCAAATGAACACTGCAATTAATAAGAGGAATCCCGCTGGGCAAGATGAAGCCTCAACGTCTCACCCCGAGCTCCAAAGACCATCCGGGTGGTCTCGTATTCTAGAAGAGGTCTGTTTAAAAGAGGATTAACTTCCACCGGCCAGCTCTCTTTTGCTGGAAAGAAAACAGGGCACACGATTGCTACCCGGACAAGGACATAGGACCACATCGTCCAACCACCGGCAAGCATCATCATCATCAAGCAGAACCGGCTTCTTCGGCTCGGCTCACTAAAAGGAACCGGCTCTTTCGGGTCCTAAACGGCTCTTCAGGTTGTTTTTGCTTCTTTAATCCCAACATGACCAAATATTATGTAAAACTATCCAAAAAATGACTTAAAAGAAGGGGGAATAGAACAAAAAAGAAAATAATACCAAAATGAAAAAGTAGTGAAAAGCTGAGAAAAAAAAACAAAAGGAAGAGAAAAATGAAGGAAAAATTTAGAAAAAAAGCCAGAAAAAAAGAAAAGAAAGAAACGTAGGAAAAAAGTAAATAGAGAAAAAAAAGAAAAAAGTAAAAGCTCGGAAAAAATAAACACAATGAGATTTTTTTTTTTAAGGAATTTTCAAAAAAGAAGAAAAAAACACAGAAAAAGGAAAAAGTTTGTGTTGCATTCAAATAATTTCCCATTATATCAAGTGAATCTTGTTGCCAACATTGTACTTCCACTAAAAAATGTGACTAAGTACAGTTCTGTGTCTTGCAACCGACTAAATAAGCCCCCAAAAACGTTAATATTATGCGACAAAATATATCAGGAAATAAAAAGAAATGGATATCTTGTGAAAGAATTTTAAGAACAAACGACATTTTTAGGCCGTACAACCTTTGCAATAGTACATGAGTCAATTCATTCAAGAGAAAAATCATTTTGCATTGCCGGAAACTCAGCAAAATGTCAAGTTTTGGACATGTTTGATAATGGATTCGTTGGCATACTTGGGATTGCTGTTGCTCACTGTATTTTCAAGCGTTGCTCACCGACTTTGTGTGAACGCTCAGACCCGTAAGGAAAATTACAGGGAACATTGCTGTTAAACCGTTGAGCGCTTGACAGAATTCTTCACAATTGAAAAAGAAAGGGCCACAAAATCTACGTCAAACCAAAGACACTTCGGAAAGGTGTAGGGCACATGTGTCAAACTCATGGCCCGAGGGCCAAATGTGGCCCGCCACATCCTTTTATGTGGCCCACGACAGCTTCAAATGCATCTTATAATTAATTAGTTCAGAGTGCTTTCCCACAATGCCTGTCGCCTACCATATCCACGTGACGACTCAGTGTCACTACATGGCAGTGTTTTTACATCAAGGTCAAACTTTTAAATTGAGAAATAAATTATCCCTGTCGAGGGGGTCGCGGGCATGTTTGACTTTGGGGAACTTTTTTTTGTTGTTGTTTTTGACTTTCCCAGAATCAAGTGCAATTGCACACCCACTACAGTAGGGGGAAGCAGCATTCTCAGTGGCTAAGTGTTTTGTTTATATTCAGCATTAAGCAAAAAATATAAGCACGAGAGGATTTTTACCTTCCATAGCCAAAATGGGGGCATCAGCAAAAATAATTGAAAATAATTGCATTACACTGATTTGGTGCAGGGTACCTCCCTCACTAAGGATCCTCATCAAGCGGAAAAACTAACAACCCACAGTGACGCACTAGCGAGTCAGTGGCCAGCAAAATCCTTTTTGAAAGCTACGCAGAAAAACAATGATTCAGTTGATGCTTCAGATGAGCATTAGGGATTCAGTGTCTTGCCCAAGGACACTTCGACATACAACACGGAGGAACCGGGAATCGAACCTGCGATCTCTTGATCCCAAGACGAGCGCTCTACCTCCTGAGCTAATGCCGCCCTGAAAAAGACGACAAATCGCAAAAAAACCCATTTTTGCAAAGTATTAAGGATTGATAATCAGAATTGTAACAGAACAACACCTTAAAATTAAGTTTATTATAAATCTACTTATAACATTCATTGCGTGTATATGACATCGCTGTTTTCCATCTGCCATCAGTATGTACCTATAGTTACTCTATTTCATTAATGCAATGTTTGCGTTGCGTCGTCTGCTACAAGCCACGTGAACTCCTCTTTCCACGATGCTTTTAATGTACGTTTACGTTTGGTTGCGTCATAGATTTTGTTCGCTTCTTTTGAATCTTCTGGGGGTGATGTTTTGGCTTGATTCCTAACCATTTCTCCGTGCTACGAGCCACGTGAACTCCTCTTTCCACGATGCTTTTAATGTACGTTTACGTTTGGTTGCATCATGGATTTTGTTTGCTTCTTTTGAATCTTCTGGGGCTGAGGTTTTGGCTTGATTCCTAACCACTTATCCGTGCTACGAGCCACGTGAACTCCTCTTTCCACGATGCTTTTAATGTACGTTTACGTTTGGTTGCATCATGGATTTTGTTTGCTTCTTTTGAATCTTCTGGGGCTGAGGTTTTGGCTTGATTCCTAACCACTTATCCGTGCTACGAGCCACGTGAACTCCTCTTTCCACGATGCTTTTAATGTACGTTTACGTTTGGTTGCGTCATAGATTTTGTTTGCTTCTTTTGAATCTTCTGGGGCTGAGGTTTTGGCTTGATTCCTAACCACTTATCCATTTTCTTGTGTTCTCTGTGCGTCTACTTTGGAAAATGATATACAAATGCACGACCTTATAACGCTCGTGAAAGTCCGGAAGCAGGAAGTTATTCGATGCAGGCTTCTGATCGGCTTCCGAGTATGCAATCGCCAAACGAACCGAAATCCCGAAAATTCCAAACCGAACGAAGACTTAAAAATCGGAATAAAGCAAACGTTTGATTTGAAAAAAAAATGTCCACGGTTTTTTTTCCCCTTGAAAAGCAGTCGGACACCCGGGCGGAGACATTTTGTAAGTTGTGCGCCCGACGTAAAAGATGCACGCCGGCAGACATTATTTCAGACACTGGTATAGTACGTTGAAGCCATATGAGTGTATGTAGCATAGTTATTTGCAAAATAAACCCCACTTTTAGTCTTTTGGAAATCCGAACCATTATTTCGATGAAATTATCCAACGTGTCAGCGTAACTCAATTTTCTGAAATGATCGTAGCTTGAGCGGTGAATTAGCCCTGAGGAATTATTGTTTTTCTTCTGATTATTATTATTAGGGCCTGAGCTGCACACTAGCAACGAGGATATATATCATATCCTCCAATTAGGGCCCAGGGGCGAACTTTCCGCGAAAACCTTTTGTTTTTAATTGAAAAATGTTCGGGTGCGAGCGCACACATTTTCGATTATTATTTGCCTTTTTCGGGGACTGAACACTCTTTACAGGAAATTGACAAACTTACTTTTTCCACTCAATGAAGTAGTTATGTAAAAGAACAAACACTGTATTTCTTTCTTTCTCTCTCACTTCCTCCCTTTTTCTCTCACTCTCTATCTTTCTCTTTCCCCGTCTCTAGCTCTCTTTTTCCCTTTCTTTGTTCCCCTTTGTTTCATTCTCTGTGTCTTTTTACCTTATTTTGCTCTCTCTTCCTTTTTCCGTTTTCTCTCCCTTTTCTCTATTTCTCTCTCTTTTGCTTTCCCCTTCTCTTTTCTCATTTTTTCTTGCTTACTCTTTTTCTCTTTCTCTTTAGATTTCTTTCTTTCTCTTTCTTTCCCCCTCTCACTATTTTTCTTTTTAGCTCTCTTTTTCCCTTTCTTTGTTCCCATTTGTTTCATTCTCTCTCGGTCTTTTTACCTTATTTTACTCTCTCTTCCTTTTTCCGTTTTCTCTGCCTTTTCTCGATTTCTCTCTCTCTCTCTTTTGCTTTCCCCTTCTCTTTCTCCCCTTCTCTTTTCTCATTTTTTCTCGCTAACTCTTTTTCTCTTTTTCGATTTCTCTTTAGATTTCTTTCTTTCTCTTTCTTTCCCCCTCTCACTATTTTTCTTTTTAGCTCTCTTTTTCCCTTTCTTTGTTCCCATTTGTTTCATTCTCTCTCGGTCTTTTTACCTTATTTTGATCTCTCTTCCTTTTTCTGTTTTCTCTCCCTTTTCTCTATTTCTCTCTCTCTCAATTTTGCTTTACCCATCTCTTTCTCCCCTTCTCTTTTCTCATTTTTTCTCGCTTACTCTTTTTCTCTTTTTCGATTTCTCTTTAGATTTCTTTCTTTCCCCTCTCTCACTATTTTCTTTTTAGCTCTCTTTTTCCCTTTCTTTGTTCCCATTTGTTTCATTCTCTCTCGGTCTTTTTACCTTATTTTGCTCTCTCTTCCTTTTTCCATTTTCTCTCCCTTTTCTCTATTTCTCTCTCTCTTTCTTTTTCGATTTCTTTCTTTCTCTCTCTTTCTTTCCCCTCTCTCACTATTTCTCTTTTTATCTTTTTTGTTCCTCATGTTCTCTCCCCTTCACTTTTCTCTCCCTCTCTGTCTCTTATTTCTTTCTCTCTTTTTCTTTCTCTCTCATCTGCTAGTCTGGTCCCCGAGAGAATATTTGTTCGATGGTGTGGCCCCCCCGAGTTAAATTGAGTTTGACACCCCTGATTTAGACACACATGATCAGGAAACAGTTTTGGATATGAAGTCAATGGATGAGAATCCAAAGTCCAATTTTCAGCATTTTGGTGAGTTTTCATGAGTTTCTCTTTTTGTCCCCGCCCACGTCTACTCGCCCGTTCTTTTTAGTTGGATGAATGACAGCCCTATCTTTAATTTTCTTCTGAGCAACTTCCCAAATAGTCCTCTGTAAAGTTGGCCGGTTTGGATGTACATCTCTCAGAATTCAGTCTAATGAAAATAACTTGTTTTTATATTCCTAAATATAAAAACAATCTCTCTCACACACACACACATAAAGTAACGTTTCAATAATGAGTGTAATTACATCTTTTGTGCGTTTATCAATCCTATATTCTTTTATTGTGAAGTCGTGCTGATGTGTGTTCCCTTTTCCTGTTTTTACTGACGTATAATAAACCACGCCTACCGTTTGGGCTGTTCTGTCCAACCAACATGGAGCCTCGTGAGTACTTTGCAGCTGCTATCACGATGTAGTTTTTAACAATATATGTATTTTACCTATGTAATACAGCCACCAAAGAGTCTTTATAATGACTATCTTTAACATCCTCTCAATTTGAATTGAGGCTACTCTAGCGTCAATATATAAAATTGATTCAGTTTAATGTCTAAAAGAATTCTCCCTTTGTCTCAATCTTTTGACTGTAATCCCATTTCCCTCATTGATTAGGAGTGATGTTGAGACAATATTTCTTTTCCTTTCTCACTCGGAAATGCTGCATCCTTTCTTTCATACAATTGCTCATTGATTATGTTCTGGTGTTGAGGATAAATTGTCTTCCTGTGGCTGTATTCAAAAGCACTAAGTGTTATTTGTTGTCTCCCGGCTTTGTTTAGGCTACCTTTTACCTTCAAATCAGAAAAGTCAATAATCTTCGGCGTCATCCAACCCTTTGCAAAAAAAAGGGTTTTTCTATTAAATATTCTTCACAGAGTTTCTGGCCTTGGCACCACTGAGATTTCAAAATGTGGGAACTAGTTTATTGTGATAAAGTTCTTTATTTTTTTGTCCTGGAATTAAAGACAAATGATCAATAAACTGAAATGTCACAAGTCTTTTCATGTTTTTGTATTGCTGGTTTTGGCATACAGACGCTCCCCTACTTACGACCATTCGACTTACGTAAAACTGTTGATACGAAAAAAAAAATCGGGATGTCGAAACATATCCGGACATTGCTGTAAGTAAGATTTTGTATCGTGTACACCTTTTTCCGAGTAGAGGAAAGTACCGTGTGCTTCTTTCCGCCGCTTGGCGCTGTGAGAGGTTACCCAGCATCCGTAGCAAAGAAGAAATCCGGCTTCTTTTTCCTGGTCCGTGTAAACCTAGCAACGTGTACTGTATCGCTAGCGCGCTAAAAACACCTTGACGTTTTTATTGTTTAATATCTCGTGCATCCATTCAATATGGTTGGTGAGAATTGTAAAGAAGAGGCGAGCTGTTTCTTTTGAAACGAAAGTGGAATAAGAAAGCTTGATGCGGTTGAGAAAAATGGTCGGAATACTGTTTTTTGGCCACTTTTTACCACAGAGGAAGTGGCCTAACTCTTGAAGCTCATCTTCCAAAAGTAAGTTAAACTCAACTTTATTTATCTTTATAGAGCATATATTTTTTATGAAATGTTTATTTTTTTTAGGACAAAACAATACAGGTTACTTATAAAAGCCTTAAACATCCTTATATAAACCTTAAACATAGAAAATATAGCACTGAGGCAATTTACGAAAAAATTAAACTTACGAACGATCGTCAGGATCTCGTTCGTAAGTAGGGCAGCGTCTGTACACACAAATATCCCATCTTAAAATATTATTAAATAGTGCAGTATATCATGGTCATATCGAAAAAGGACACCCCCCACCCTTTGCAACCAGCGGCCTCGGAGCAAAAGTTTTGGTGTATTTTCCTGCTAGACAGAAAAACTCTGGACCTCCTGACATGACTTTTGACTGACTTTGACCATCTCTTCACTGGACTTTTTTTCTAAACAATTTCCACAAATAGAATCTTAAAAAAGATCATCCGTTTTTTTTCTTTATTTCATCTTGGGCCAAATTATTGCGCAGATATTTTACATTGTGAATTATTCAAAGTTGTGTCCTAAAGCTCTATAAACTGTCTCACTGGGCTGTTGGCTTCTCACAGCTCCTGTCAGCCTAGAATGGATGTGCACAGTACATACACAAAGATCAATATATAGGCTGTAAATAGGTGGAATGATGTTTTAAGCAGAGCACTCCTAATCTAATCAGGTACATTATGAAATGTTATCATAAAAATAAGTGGTAGGATGGATGTGACCATCTAAAAAACATTCTGGTTCAAATTAAATCAAGCTCCAATCTGCTACAATGGTATATCTGGCGAGTCTGCGCTCTGGTCTGTAAAAATATTAGCCTTGCAAATGGCACAATCCACTGACATCATTTAAACTCCCAAGGTAATATTTTTTTTTTGTAAATGCCACAAATTAATTTTATGGACTCTTGACATAGTTTTTCAATTGAGAGATCCGGTAGATTATGTCGGCAAATTATATTTCAACGATGTGCGCACTCCACCTCAATTGATTTCACAGACTGAGATATGGACTTTTTAAGAGCAGTTAACATAGTAGGGGTGTAACTTATTATTTTAATTAACGATTAATTGCTGTACAGTATTATTTTTTTTGATTAATCGATTTTTTGATTTCACCCTGTACATTCAAATATTTAAGTTTTGGACGCAGAGATAAATAGTGCACAAAACAACCAAATATTCTATGATATAAAACAATAAAAACCCAAATGTTCATCAAATAGCTTAACAATAAATAAAAACACATAAAAATGTACAATCTGCTATTGACCCTTTCCACGTGATGTCACGTTGCCTTCCCTGGCAGAATGAGAGCCATGACGGACGGCAAGAAGCCACCTATGAAATGAAATGAAATGATCTACATTTATATAACGCTTTTCAAGTCAATGACTTCCCAAAGCGCTTTCCAATGTGCTTCACATTTCCCAATAGCGGCCTTGCAGCCATGTAAGGCACTAACCTGCTTATTGGGGGTATTAGGGGTTCAGTGTCTTACCCAAGGACACTTCGACATGTAACACGGAGGAGCCGGGATTCGAACTGGGATCCCTTGATCCCAAGACGAGCTACTGCCGCCCAGTACCTACTGTACTGCACTCACATAACGATTTGAGTTTAACTAAATAGCAATAACAACGACAGAAGAACATAAGAACCACTTTCTTCAATGGTGATTTATTGCTGTGCGGTGGGCTGTGATAACCAGGCATGGTTCTAAGCCCGATTTGGAATGTTACCGTATCCGTTTCGTTAAAAACAGAAGATGGTGATGTCTATACTCAATAAACAGAGGCACTAGTGTAGTGCTGAGGCTCAACCCTGGCATGCCTTAAGCATTCCAGGATTTGCAGTGAAAATTTTTTACTAGGTACGTTGACATGATAAGTAGGTACGAGTCACGTCAAAGACACTCAATATAATAAGATAGATATAATAAGATAGATACTGCTAACTAGCTCACATAAGTGTCTTACCATCGCCATTTCTTGCTACATAAACGAGCTGCTTTTATTGCGATTAACCAGCGATTCATAACAGTAATCATCCAAGTATCTGTCAGGACCAGAGCGGAGACAGGACCCACTCGCGTAACGTTTCTCAGAGTTTTATTGGGGAGAAGGGAAAGGAGTGCACACACGATCCGAAGATCGTTGGTCACGGGGAGTAGGTTGCTCAGACGCGGAAGTGGGACTTCTTTGGCGAGCGATGGCGGTGTCGGGAACGGAAAAAAATTGAAAACCAGGAGAGGGGAGTGGCCGTGGTCGAGATCAAAAACGGATTGTTATTCGGGGCGGGAGAACAGACGTGGTCGAGATCAAAACAGGTCGTAATTTGGGACGGGAGAACAGACGTGGTCGAGATCAAACTGATCGTAGTGGGAGAAAAACAAAAGCAAAAATACAGGAAAGGCGAAAAAGGGCTTGCCGTGTAAAAACGGAGATTCAGAGACGGACCGACACAAAGGGACTGACAGGACGGAGTTTAAATACTGACATGGAGCTTATCCCACAACAAGCTGCAGCTGGCGCCATGGGGCGGGGCCAATCGGGCGCCATGGCAACCGAGACAGAAGCTGGCGCCACACGGGCGGGGCCAATTGGGCGCCATGGCAACATGACAGTATCACATGCATAGAAAATTGCTACAAGTATGTGCTCTACGACAACGCTTCGTACGCCGAAACGAACTGTCAAACTATCGATGGATAAAACGGGAGACAAACGTTCATATAATAAAACATCATTTCGCCAAAATAAATATTTTCAAAATGCTCAAAAGTGATTTCTATACAAGGTGTGAATGCCCTGTGCTTTACCGTTCTATAACATCCCCCAAAGGGGGCATTTCACGCCGGGAGTGCATTTTCCGGCACATGACTGATAAGAACTGGTAAGCATCCAGACTTTTATAAGCTTTTAGATCAGCGCCAGGGGTATGAGAATACTCCATTTACAATATAGTGGTCCAGATTGTGTGGATTTCAGGACAATGTGGTTAGATGTGTGACTATGTCAGGAAGAAAAAGGTATGGCTTGGTCCTCAATTTCTCTAAATATCTATTTGTGCTTTTTGACATCAGACAGCTGCACAATATTCTTTGACTAGTCAATGGTGTTGGATAGTATACCGGTTTTTGTTGTTGTTGTCTAGGGTTTACTAGCCCTACCCACTGTTTACTCCGGTTTACTGCCGTCCGTCATGGTGTCTTCACGTGGTTAGCAAATAATTGTTTCTATTACATACAGAAAATGTTTAGCTTTCAAATTTATTTTACTTGCACTGAAAGGAAATGCCCTTCAATTCTGTTAAACTTGTATTAAGACAATGACGTCCATCTCATCTCATCTCATCTCATCAGCTACACCGCTTATCCTCATTAGGGTCGCGGGGGGGGGGGGGGGGGGCTGGAGCCCATCCCAGCCATCTCCGGGCAGTGGGCAGGGGACACCCTGAACTGGTTGCCAGCCAATCGCAGGGCACACAGGGACAGACAACTCATTCGCTCATTCACACCTAGGGACAATTTGGATCGGCCAATTCACCTGAAATGCATGTTTTTGGAACGTGGGAGGAAACCGGAGTGCCCGGAGGAAACCCACGCAAGCACGGGGGAGAACATACAAACTCCGCACAGGAAGTCTGGAGCTGGATTTGAACCCACGACAGGTTCCCATGACATGAACTGTGCCGCACAAGCGCTAACCACTGCGCCGCCGTGCTGCTCCAATGACGTCCATTCATTTATTCATTCATGCATCAAAGTTTGGTTTGGTTTGAACAATTTTATTGACACTTTTAACAGCAAATAACCACATTCACAATTTCATTATATCATATTCTAACAATATGAGGGTTCAAACATTTAAGGACTCCCATATTGTCACTATGGACGCTGCTGCTTAGACGTAATTTGTTTCTATGGTTTGAGCGTTTTTGCTTGTGTTAGTGATCATGTAAATAGTTGGATTAAAATCTTTCTTGATAGCTGTATATTTGTTTAACAGAAAAAACTAGCAGTCCTGTTTTACATCATTTAACTAGGAATGTGTTTCTGCACAACTCCAGTTCTTCCCTTTGGAAGTATGGTCTTGAGGCGCCCTCTGCTGGACCAAAGTGCTACTACAACTTCATCGCTATACGAGGATGCGTACACATCAAAATGTGGTCTCGTGTCATCCTCTCCTGGATCAAAGCGGTACTATAAGCCAGTGTTTTTCAACCTTTTTTGAGCCAGGGCATGTTTTTTTTACGTTGGAAAATTTTTGCGGCACACCACTTACCAAAAATGTTATAAAATGACACTGAACAATATGTTTAATTACCATATAATTTAAAATACCCCCAGTTGTTACAGCACAGACCCTTGACAATGACATTATATTTGCAGAAAATGATTCATAAATGTTATATAAAATTTTAAATTTTAAAAAGTGACATTGGATAATTTCTCACGGCACACCAACTAGTGTGTCGCGACACAGTAGTTGAAAATCACTGCTATAAGCATATCTTATCAAAGTCACAACTGAATTCAATGCACTCTTATTTGCATTGAATTTATGCACATAACGAATCAACGAGTTTGTGATGAAATTCGTTGCCAATTCCCGGCTCCTCCGTGTTATATGTCAAAGTGTCCTTGATCAAGACACTGAACCCCTAATGCCCCCAATAAGCCTTGCATGGCTGACTCCCTATTGATGTGTGAGTGTGTGTGTGTGTGAATGGGTAAGTGTGAAGCACATTGTAAAGCGCTTTTGGAAGTCTTCATTGACTTGAAAAGCGCTATATAAATGCAGACCATTTACCATTTACCAATCAATTTGATCAATTCATTGTTGCAGCCCAATTAAATAGTATTATTTTGTGTTCTGCATGAGAGTGTCATGGTGAACATGACAAAATACACAGTGGGAATAGTTCAATGGGTTTGGTACTGTGAGGGACATAATCGTTGATTTATGTAGCTTTTAATTGTATTTACCGTATTTTCCGCACTATAGGGCGCACCGGGTTATAGGGCGCACCCCCAAAAAATAGTTTTTGGTCCTATATCTTCCATACATAAGGCGCACCGGATTATAAGGCGCTACAATGGGAACGTTGACAAAACAGTCAGATGATTCAGTCAAACTTATTACCCCCTTAACATTCCGAAAGCTTGCAAAGAAGCAAATACGTGTCGTAGACACGTGCGGATGCGGTGTCCGTACGATGTCACTCAAATGCATCGTTCCAAATGTCATTCGGAAGGTTAAAGTCTTGGGATTCAAGAAATGCCAACCATTTCTTAGTTTCTATTTTCTTTTTCGCTCGCAACTTTACTGTGCATATGACAATAAACACTTGGAATTGAGTTTAATTTAAGAAAAGACCCATCACAGAAACATCGATATCACTCTGAAACAAGATACTGGGAAAATATATAGCCGGAGTAGCTCACCGAAGTCGTTGTGTTCAATAATAATGTGCAACCATGGTCCTCTTATATCCGTGAGTGTAGTAAATCCAGGAGAGTAAAATATTTACAAAAACAGTACAGAATAGTAAACTACTGTTTTCTCTATGCCGTCAACCCAACATGCTATTCACATACATCTTTTTCGGCCAATTGCAGGCTTTGTTTTGCCCCTTTAGCCTATGCTAGCCTGTAAATGATAAAAAGGATCCGCTCTCTTTACCTCCGAATGACTTTAGCCAATAATGATCGATTCAACTGATGATTGCAACATCTTTTTCGGCCAATTGCAGGGTTTGTTTTGCCCCTTTAGCCTATGTGAGCCTGTAAATGATAAAAAGGATCCGCCCCCTTTACCTCCGAATAACTTTAGCCAATAGTGATCGATTCAAACGATGATTGACACATTGGTTAGCCAATGAAACGCCGGTATATAAACCCTAGCATACACCACGGACTACTTCGCGTTCGGGGGAAAATCTAGTCGGCGGCTGCTTTGCATTAGTTGCAAGACGTTGAGACTTAATATTGATCCATATATAAGGCGCGCTGTATTATAAGGCGCATGGACAGCTATTGAAAAAAATTAAGACTTTTAGGTGCGCCTTATTGTGCGGAAAATACGGTAATAATAATAATCAATCATAACCATTACTAATTACTGGTACATGAATATTTGTAGAAAGCCCTTTGTAAACCGGAATACACAATGTGTTTTCACATTGTTATTCCCCAAAAAAACAAACCCCCTAAAACAAAACACCTCTCTATTTGACAGTGACAGTTCTAAGTGCTTCTTGAATAACAGACTGACAAAGCATGCAACTTAACAGAACAAAGCGAAAGGCAGGAATACGTTTTAGAAAAGTGCAAGTGGTTAGAGCGATATTTTAGATGTTTGGCTGAGCGGTAGAGGGTGAGGTTAAACCGGGAGGACTTTGTGGAAAAGAAGACCACACACATCTGCAAAGACACACACTGACATGCACATGCAGTGAGTAACTTTGCTCTATTCGACTGCTGTTTCTGATTATGTTTGGACAGCAATGTAAACATTTGCAGACGTCGTTCTGTCTCTTTCCATCATTCCGAGCAGCTATTAGCAGCACTTTGATTTTCTCACCCTGCTGGAACCCGAATAAGCTCTCGCTTTATTTTTTTCCTTTCATGCGGCCGCAGCCCTGCTACAATCGGGCTCGGCTTGCGGCAATTTTTGTGACTCTCTCCAAATCAACATGATATATTTGGAGTTCAAATTCACAATGACAGATGCAGGGTCATTGGCAGTCCTGCCTTGCTAAATTGCTGATGCTTAAGCTTCGCAACGGGAAACTGACGTGATTTCTATCTATCTACCCTGGTCATATCACTCGAGAGGGGTGACCGACAGCAAGACGAACACATAAAAAACAAAAAAAATTTAAAAAACGGGGAAAAGTAGCAAAAAACACACAAAAAAATTTGTGGACCATGGCCAACCCAAATGCCCAAACACCCAAACAAGTTAAGCACCTCGGCACCCAAGTTGGTAATGCTTTCGTCCCTCCAGATTTCAAAATCTTCGTTCGGTTGGGAAATTTCAGAATTTCGGTTTGTTTGGAAATTTGCATACTCAGCCAATCAGAATTTTGCATTGAATAACTTCCTGCTTCCGGACTTTCCCAAGCGTTATATAGTCGTGCATTTGCATATCGTTTTCCAAAGTAGACGCACAGAGAACTCAAGAAAAATTGATAAGTGGTAAGGAATCAAGCCAAAACCTCAGCCCCAGAAGAAATATTCAAGAGAAGCTGACAAAATTCATGACGCTACAAAACGTAAACGTACATTAAAAGCATCGTGAAAAGAGTTCACGTGGCTTGTAGCAGACGACGCAACGCAAACATTGCATGAATGAAGATGAGTCAATACAGGTACATACTGATGGCAGATGAAAAACAGCGATGTCATATACAAGCAATGAATGTTATAAGTAGATTTATAACAGACCTAATTTTAAAGAGTTGTTCTGTTATATATTTAAGTCAAGTCACATTTATTTGTATAGCCCTTAATCACAAAAACATCTCTAAGGATTGCAGGACTGCAGTTACACCATCGCCTGATTTTTAACCAACATGCAGGCAGTGACTTTAAACCAGTGTGCCGGGGCACACCAGTCTGCCGTGAGACCTGGTCTAGTGTGCCACAGTTAAATGCCCAATCTTATCTTTGCACACAAAAAAAGCATGTTATTTCAATATTGTTGCTTTCTTCCAGTGATCAGTAACTGTAGAATTCCATATCAGTATGTGGCAGCAGACTACATATTATTTTTCTTTTATATAAAAGCTATCTGTCATGGGAACCTGTCGTGGGTTCAAATCCAGCTCCAGACTTCCTGTGCGGAGTTTGTATGTTCTCCCCGTGCTTGCGTGAGTTTCCTCCGGGCACTCCGGTTTCCTTCCACATTCCAAAAACATGCATTTCAGGTGGATTGGCCGGTCCAAATTGTCCTAGGTGTGAATGAGCGAATGAGTTGTCTGTCCCTGTGTGCCCTGCGATTGGCTGGCGACCAGTTCAGGGTGTCCCCTGCCCACTGCCCGGGGATGGCTGGGATGGGCTCCGGCCCCCCCGCGACCCTAATGAGGATAAGCGGTACGGCTAATGAGATGAGATGAGATAAAAGCTATCTGCTCATGAGGTGGTACTGTAAATCTCATTTTTTTGATGAAGCTGGTTAAGATCCGCTGCAAAATACAGTTACAGCATACTAAAAGCATTTGATGGTTCCACTGGCAGATCCATTTTTCCCAGTTTAAGCATTTTTCTTAGAAAAACAGGTAAAAAAAAATATAGTAAAATCGCAAATAACAGCTAAAATACTAACCTAAATATATAAAATTTATTATCTCAGTCCTAAGCCACCGTAACTTAATACTTTGCAACAATGTTCTTTTTTGCGATTAGTCGTCTTATTGAGTTTCAAGTTGGGGAAAAATGGGACAGGTAACTTTATGGCTGGACAGGCAACTTTTCAGAGTTGTCTGCCCTGGTGTCCGTTCAGACACTGATAATAGACATATGCCACCTTCATCCCTTATCTTGGTTTTGTCTATTACGCCCCCTAGTAAGGAAAAGGCAAACACCAAACAGAGCCTATTTCAAACTAGAAGAAGTAAGAAAGGGCAACAGTTGAGGACAGATAAAGTATCAAAATGAATTACCATGGTTTACAGGTAAGTACAATAGCGTAGTATAATCCACTCTCTGCACCTCTTCATCCTGTTGCTCAGCCGTCTCGCTTAAATCTGGGCTGTCAACTAGATCCACTGAATGAAGATGTGTTTCGTCAAAGACAGATGATGGACATGATGGAGAGGGCATGGGGAAACCTAAAAGGAAAAAGCCCAAATGAAAATGAGGAATTCAAAACACAAAATGAAATGTGTAACAATGCCAACAAAAAATGCCGATGTAGGTGTGTCATGATTACAGATTCAGAGCACCTATGACTGCTCAATTGGCGCCAACAGCCCTGAGAGCTGATTGGCTGATGAACTCCTTTTTAAACCCCCGGCTTCCAAGAGATCCCTGTCAGATCGTTATGCGAACTGTTGCCTCCAGCTCAGTCAGCTCATACGTCAGACTATGTTCCTGCCCTGCTTTTTTCTGCCTGATCCTCGTTGCCAACTTGTTTCCGGACCTGACTCTGCCTCGTCCTGCCTGCCTGTCATCCGATCTGTTTTGCCCCGTTACCACCCTGCCTCCTGTTACCGACCTCGTTTACGAACTTGACAACGCCTTTGCTCTCCAGTCCCGGCTCACGATTTGTATTTCCTGCCTGTCTTCGACCCTTCTCGCTAGAAACGGAAGTGCCACTTCCGCATCTCCTGCTCCTCTTGGTCCGTCGATTCTCGGATTGTGGAAGCAAGCCCTTCTCTTCCTCTTATCAATAAAACCGAGTAAACGAACGCTACTGGGTCCCGTCTCTGTTCCTGGTTCGTGACAAGGTGGGATAATTGAGTAAGGCTGCTTTTCCCAAGGAGAGAAAGGGCAAGGCACAACACGACATTGCAAGCAACTGGTGCCCAATTAGTATGGCAGGATCAATGGGACTTTTGGTGTGCAACTATCGCAACGAAAATGTATCGAATAAAATGATTTTGCATCTTTAAGCAGAGATGGTACAATACATTTACCTTTAAAAAAAAAAAAACAACAGCAAAACCAAAACTACTTCAAGTACCACATATACTCTCATATAAGCCTTCCTTGTATGTATTGACAAGTCGTGACATCTATGTCTCCGTTAATGCCGAAATCATCAAGACAGTTCTGGACCGCCCTCTTGCGGTTTAGTGTAAAAATAACACGTGAAGCGATACACAGTACCAGTAAAAAAATGTCAAACTCAATGATATAATTTCACATACAAGTCACACTGGAGTACTAATCACATCCTCGGCCAAAAACTGCGACTTATAGTCTGGAAATACGGTACTGAAAACAAGTCCTGACCCACTAATTGAGGAAAAACGTTACTATGCTGTCTAAGATGCTGTCTGGACATGTTAAGGTTTTACTGTTCGGAGACAAAACCGTGCAAAAAATGTGGACATTTGAAATGGCGAATGCCTTTTGGGTAGGAACAGCGTTCTCTCTAAGCTGCGTGCTTGCGCAATTGTGCACTGCTCGCACATTCTCAGCGCACAAGAAAATCGAGCCAGGGCACAAAAAGGAGGGCTCAAAATGACTAATTAAGAAGCGACTTAAGTCAAAGTTACAGTGCATGAAGGTAAAAATACACGGGTTCCCCTGACGTTGCGTCCTAAATGCAGTATTTTGAAGTCGAGTAGAAGTAGAACGAAGTTGAGTAAAGTTAGTAGCTCGGCTCACTAAAAGGAACCGGCTCTTTCGGGTCCTAAACGGCTCTTCGGCTTGATTTTGCTTCTTTAATCCCAACATGACCAAATATTATGTAAAATGATGCACAAAATGACTTAAAGGAAGGGGGAATAGAACAAAAAAAGAAAAAAATACCAAAATGAAAAAATAGTGAAAAGCTGAGCCAAAAAGAAACAAAAGTAAGAGGAAAAAAAAGAAGGAAAAATTTAGGAAAAAAGTCAGAAAAAAAGGAAAGAAAGAAATGTAGGAAAAAGGTAAATAGAGAACAAAAAGAAAAAAGTAACAAAAAAGTAGGAAAAAAACACGGAAAAAAGAGGAAAAAGTTTGTGTTGCATTCACATAATTTCCAATTTTATCATGTGAATCTTGTTGCCAATATTGTACTTCCACTAAAAAATGTGATTAAGTACAGTTCTGTATCGTGCAACAGACTAAATAAAGCCCCCAAAAATGTTAGTATTATGCGACAAAATATATCAGGAAAAAAAAACGAAATGGATATCTTGTAAAAGAATTGTAAGAACAAAGGGCGTTTGTAGGCCGTACAACCTTTGCAATAGTTCATGAGTCAATTCAGTCAAAAGAGAAAAATCATTTTGCATTGCCGGAAACTCAGCAAAATGTCAAGTTTTGGACATGTTTGATTATGATTTAGTTGCCACACTTGGGGTTGCTGTTGCTCACTGTTGTTTCAAGCGTTGCTCACCGACTTTGTGTGAACGCTCAGACCCGGGGAAAATTACAGGGAACATTGGGTAGGAATAGCATGAATTGGGACTCCTAGCATTGTTTCCAGGAACGTTTACAGGTTTTCTCACATCTCTCATTGCATCATTGGCCAAATGTAAGGTAAAAGGGGTTGCTGAGTCTTAGATACAAAAAAGTATCCTAAAGTTCAGCCTGCGGTCTGCGATTACCTCGATCATTCGCATTCTGATGAGATCCCTAATGTTTCTCACGTTCTGTCAAGGCTTTTTGTATGGCTGGAAATATGATGCTGGAAAGCTTGTAAGCATATTAGTGGCGCCAGAGTCATCAAGAGATCCCCAACTGGGCCTGGGTCCAGAATCAGCAAAGTAGGGTGTGTTGTACTACCACTTCATAAATGTTTGCAAATATTCCTTTCTGTCATCAAGAAACCCAAGCCGTATTTGTTTAAAATATGCCAAAGGCCATTACCTCCACACAAATACACAGCGCTCTGGCATAGATCCTCTCACACATTATCTCTTGTTCTCACACACAGAAACACTCACAGGCAGGTCATGCCAACACATTTTCAACAAGTTTGCCACAAGCGGCATTGTGGGTAAATAAAACATACGGTTACATGTTGAATGAGTTGAAGGTATTGTGTGGCCGAAGTTTTTTATTCCACCACGACTGTCAACCAAGTTTTGATACAAGCTAAGGGTGGGAGCACCGATCCAAATATCGATATTATCGATGCACTTGGATGGGATTGAAACTATTGTCTCTGGATTTATCAAAAGATAGAGAATAGGATGTTGCAATGTTTCACCCATGCACTGACTAGTTTGATGTTTGCACAGAATTTTCTTATTTACATTTTCAAAAGGATATTTTATTTTATTTTTATTAAATGCATTCTGCGTTGAATGGCTCTCATTGCCTGGTTTGCTGCTGCGCTTTAACAGACCTCTGAGACTATCACAGTGCAGGTGCATTTATACAGACTTGATTACACACAGGTGAATTCCATTTATCATCGTTAGTCATTTAGATCAACATTGAATCATTCAGAGATCCTCACTGAACTTCTGGACAGAGTTTGGTGCAATGAAAGTAAAGGGGTTGAATCATTTTGCACACCCACTTTTTCGCTTTTTTATTTGTTAAAAAAGTTTAAAATATCCAATAAAGGGCAGCACGGCGGCGCAGTGGTTAGCGCGTGTGCGGCACAGTTCTAAGGTCTTGGGAACCTCCTGTGTGGGTTCAAATCCAGCTACCGGACTTCCTGTGCGGAGTTTGTATGTCCTCCCCGTGCTTGCGTGGGTTTCCTCCGGGCACTCCGGTTTCCTCCCACATTCCAAAAACATGCATGTCAGGTGAATTGGCCGGTCCAAATTGTCCCTAGGTGTGAATGAGCGAATGAGTTGTCTGTCCCTGTGTGCCCTGCGATTGGCTGGCAACCAGTTCAGGGTGTCCCCTGCCCACTGCCCGATGATTGCTGGGATGGGCTCCAGCATGCCCGCGACCCTACTGAGGATAAGCGGTGCAGCTAATGAGATGAGATGAGATATCCAATAAAGTGTGTTCCACTTCATGATTGTGTCCCACTTATTGTTGATGCTTCACACTAAATTACAGTTTTATATCTTTATGTTTGAAATCTGAAATGTGGCAAAAGGTCAAAGTTCAAGGGGCCAAATAGTTTCGCAAGCAACTACATTCTCACGTTCCATGTTGTTGCTGTTTTTTCGAATCCTCAAAATAAAAAGGAAATCTAACATTGGATTTCTGTATTGCTTTTCTTTAATTCTATCAATCAATGCAACATACAGCATATTGTACTAATGTTAAACTACAAAACTGTAGTCACATGGCATATCATACTCCACAGGTTGCACTGGATCCAACTAGTAATGTTTGATAGTGGGAAAATATATCTAATATATATAAGGCTTTTACGTTTTTGTGGCTCCGGAAAAAAATATATGTTTTTGTTTCAAAAAGGCTCATTCAACATTTTGCATTGTCGACTCCTGCACGAAACCATAAGCACACATAGGACACGAGGAACAGTTTTAAGTGCAATACCAGTGTCTGAAATAACGTCTGCCCGACGCCCGGGGCGTGCATCTTTTATGTCGGGCGTACAAATTACACAACGATGTCTGCCCGGGTGACCGACAACTTTTTCAAGAGAGAAAAAAAAAAAAGGATTTTGTTTTTATTATATTTAAATCTTCGTTCGATTTGGGAATTTCGGTTAGTTTGGCAATTTGCATACTCGTCAGCCAATCAGAAGCCTGCATCGAACAACTTCATGGTTCCGGACCTTTCCGAGCGTTATAAGGTCGTGCATTTGCATATCATTTTCCAAAGTAGACGCACAGAGAACCCAATAAAATGGATACGTGGTTAGGAAACAAGCCAAAACCTCAGCCCCAGAAGAAAGATTCAAAAGAAGCTAACAAAATGTATGACGCTACAAAACGTGAAGGTACATTAAAAGCATCGTGGAAAGAGGAGTTCTCGTGGCTTGGAGTGGACAATCCAACGCAAACGTTGCATTAATGAAGAAGAGTAACTATAGGTACATACTGATGGCAGAAGGAAAACAGCGATGTCATATACATGCAATGAATGTCATAACTAGATTTATAATAAACTTAATTTTAAAGTGTTGTTCTGTTATATATTCTGATTATCAACCCTTAATACTTTGCAACAATGTTTTGTTTTTGCGATGAGTCGTCTTATTGTGTTTCAAGTTGTGAAAAATGGGGCAGGCAACTTTATGACTGGGCAGACAACTCTGAAAATTTGCCTGGTGTCCGGTAACTTTTTGTCACAAGTTTCAGACACTGGCAATATCCCAGTTGCATATTGTTTTTATTTTAGATGTATATACTTTACACCAGGTGAATACTTTTATCTCATCTCATCTCATCTCATTAGCCGTACCGCTTATCCTCATTAGGGTCGTGGGGGGGCTGGAGCCCATCCCAGCCATCTCTGGGCAGTGGGCAGGGGACACCCTGAACTGGTTGCCAGCCAATCGCAGGGCACACGGGGACGGACAACTCACCCGCTCATTCACACCTAGGGACAATTTGGACCGGCCAATTCACCTGAAATGCATGTTTTTGGAATGTGGGAGGAAACCCACGCAAGCACGGGGAGAACATACAAACTCTGCACAGGAAGTCTGGAGCTGGATTTGAACCCACGCAGGAGGTTCCCATGACATGAACTGTACCGCACAAGCGCTAACCACTGCGCCGCCGTGCTTTGAATACTTTATATTTTTCTATTTATTCTATTTTAACTTTTAACTGGCGTGCTACTCTAATTTTGTTGTTATTACAATAATGAAGGTACGGTAATTCGAATCCTGCTTATCCATGCTCATTTTCTTAACTCTCGGTAAAAAGTGTTGGATTGTATTTCAATTTACTACTCCAGGGGCGGCTAAAGAGTTTATTTTTCGTACTTAGCCTGTCGACTTCAGAATACATGAGTTTTCACCCATTCCGGCCAGTCTGTGAAATTGGATGAGTGTTCAAGTATGTACACTCACCGAAAAAGCCAATTTATTTCAGATAAACATAAAAATAATAATCATAACATTCCAAGCAATAAAAACTCGTATTTGGGGCATGGTAATATTCTAAAACAAAAAAAAACAAGATCCGATGTGTTTTTATAATGTTCCACTTACATTTCTAGGCAGTATATATACAGTATATATAATAAAGGATTGAATTGAACAGAAAACACTTCCCTGCCACAATAAAACATTTTTTTTTTAAACTACGCTTTCACACCTACAAGATATTTTTTACTTGCACCCAGTTTTCAGTACATTGTGCCTAGGGGGGATGGACCTTGAAGAGCCAGCCAAGCGAGCTGGAGTCAGAAAAGCATGAGATGAGATATAAAGAAGGAGGGCAAGACAACAGACAGGGACGAGCAAACCCAAAGGCGAGCAAGGCATCCAGGGCTTCTTCAAATGACACCGAACTCTGGAGAAATGCCCGGAAAATGACAGAAGTCATCTTACGGCCTTGTAAAATTATAATGACATATAACCAAAACTCACATCTGCAGTGCTGGAAAAAAAATCGTTTGAAAAAATAAAAAGATAAAAGCAAACGATCCCTTCAGTTTAACCGACTACTCCTTTGCATCTAAGAAATAAAGAAAGAGAGAAAGTAATTAAAAAAAGAAAAAAGAAAGAAACAAAGAAACAGAGAAAGAAACAAACAAACAAAGAAAGAAACAAAGGAGGAAACAAAGAAACAAAGAAAGAAACAAAGAAAGAAAGACAGAAAGGAACAAAAGAATAGAGAAAGAAAGAGAAAGAAAGACAAAGGAATAGAGAAAGAAAGAGAAAAAAAACAAAAAGAAAGAAAGAGAAAGAAAGAAAGAAGGAGAAAGAAAGAAAGAAAGAAAGAAAGAGAAAGAAAGAAAGAGAGAGAAAGAAAGAGAGAAAGAAAAAGAAAGAAAGAGAGAGAGAGAAAGACAGAGAGAAAAATAACGAAAAAGAGAAAAAGAGAGAAATGAGAAAGAGAGAGAGAGAGAGAAATAGAGAAAGAGAGAGAGAGACAAAAAGAGAGAAAAAGAGAAAAAAGAGGAGAAAGAGACGAAGAGGGATACAGAGAGGGATACAGAGAGAGAGACAGAGAGAGAGAGACAGAGAGACAGAGAGAGAGAGACAGAGAGAGAGACAGAGGGACAGACAGAGAAAGAGAGAGAGAGAGAAAGAGAGAGAGAGAAAGACAGAGAGAGAGACAGAGAGAGAGAGACAGAGAGAGAGTATGTTTCTCCCAGATCAAATGAAAACCCAGCTGATCAAGAGGATTGAGTACCTGGACCTTTATCAACTGAACACAGATCTCATGTTGGATTTGTTTCCCTTTTTCGCATTGCTCATCAAAAACCCAGCAACCTTTTCGGTGCAGAGTGCCCACTTTCAAATTTCCTTGTATATCAGTGTGCCACAACAAGATTAATGACTCGCACGACATGTTTTTAATATCCAACAGAGCTGTCATTTTACACCAGTCCAAATCTACAAAATGGATATACATTTTAATCATACAGGTATAACTCAGTGTTTTTCAGCCGTATTTGAACCAAGGTACACTTTTATTTATAAAAAAGTTCTGTGGCATACCGTCCGTCGAAAATGTTTGAAAATGAAGTTATGTCCAATATTTCACTGTACTACCTCAGAAGCAGATAATTAGTATATAAAAAAGAAGAAAATAATACTTAAAATAAAAAAAGAATGATGCCCTTTATATTTTAATTTTTACAGTACAATCTTAAACCACTTTGTTAAACAAATGAAGTTATTAAATGTACTGTGCTACCTCAAGAGTAGATAATTAGTACATAAAAAGTATATAAAGTCTACTGCCACCTACTGATATGGATGACTATTACAGTTCCTCGTCTGAAGAGTGCAAAAATACTGAATACATTTTTTAAAAGATAAAATTCCAGCGGCACACTGGTATAACTGACCTATTTATCTTCCACGATTCTTGTTCATCAATCAACCAAAATCTGAATGTAAACAACATGTGGAAAGGCCGGTAGCCATTCTGACTTTTTACCACAATGTGTCCTACATTGTCCTGTCCTGTCCTGTCCGTCCAGTATCTTGCTTATGCATCCTTGTATCGGTATGTGAGTGTGTGTGAATGGGTAAGTGTGAAGCACATTGTAAAGCGCTTTGGGAGGTCTTCATTTACCTGAAAAGCGCTCTATAAATGCAGACCGTACTCTTTGCACTAATAGACATTTAGACATGCACCGGACTTCTTAGGCGCAACCCGTAGGGGGCGATGACGCATCATAGGACAATACCACACAAACTAATCAGCTTTCCTTAATCACGAAGGAAAAAATATAATGGCAAAGTGAAGCCACCAGAGAGCGGTGTTGGGTGATACTTCAGCCAAAATCCTTAGGGGCAGTGGCTCAGGAGGTAGAGCGCTCGTCTTGGGATCAAGAGATCACAGTTCGAATCCCGGCTCCTCCGTGTTACATGTCGAAGTGTCCTTGGGTAAGACACTGAACCCCTAATACCCCCAATCAGCAGGTTAGCGCCTTACATGGGAAATGTGAAGCACAATGTAAAGCGCTTTGGGAAGGCTTGACTTGAAAAGCGCTATATAAATGCAGATCATTTCATTTCAATCCAAGCACTTTCAACCCTTGAAAACATAACATTAAAATTCCAAGGATTTCTAGCACCCTTACGAACCCTGGGATATGTCCAGTATGGAAAAGGGCATAAGAATATTTTGGGCTGACACACTCTCAACCGCCACTGCTGCCAGCGCTACTGTTGTCACAACAATAGAGCTGTGCCATTGCAAGCTGAGTTCCAAGAAAGCATGTGATGGAAATGAGGGAGTCGTTGCAGGGTCTCCCTGGGTCTCTTTGGGCCCTTGTGGCTTACTAATTAGGTAGTATGACGTCCGATCCCATTTCATAAATTTACGCGTGAAAATGTTTTGTGGATAAATATTGTTGAAATGAAAATGAAGAAAAAAATGAACTTCAGACAATACAAAAATACATCATTATTATTTCTGAATTGGCAAACAAATAACTAATAACGGGGGTCCGGAACCTATGGCTCGCAAGCCTTATATGGCTCTTCTGATGAGTACATCTGGAGATAATAAAGGGACTTGTTAAAATGCAATACCAGTTTAAGCATGTGTATACCCGGGACAACGTCAGGGATTGTGTTTAGTATATATAGGGCAAGGTCCTGACTACAGTTAACAATCAATGTGACACACCAACATACCCTGTTTTGGCTGTACATTGCTAAATAACTCTTTAAAATAGAAGCTCATTAAACAATGTATGTTCACTGTTGAGACACTTTATGATGACAACCCACAGAACAAACTGTAAACACTGAAAATACTCCAGGGAAGTATCCAGAGCATGGGCAAAGCTATCAAAAACACACACACACACACACACACACACACACACACACACACGGCGCCCATTCCTTCCCCCTCTTGCCCAGCCCCATATGTGCCGAAGGTAAATACATTAGTATCCTTGTATGCAGTATTTTGTGACATTTCTACAACATAACTTTGCTCGCACTTTGTTTTGATACCACTGTTTAGGACAAAAAGGATGATCAGAACGAGCTCCAACACTATTAAGTAACTGTGCGAGGGAGACAAATTTTAAGTGGTATATTTATATTGAGATTGATAATAATGGCGGCGATAGAAGCCTTCGGTACCGTCCGTAATCATGGTAAATGTGAACTCTCTACCAAATAAGACCGACGAACTGGCTGTGCTGGTGAAAAACATCAAAGCGTACAGGGAGGGCAGTTTGCTGTGTTTTACGGAAACGTGGCTCACGTCTAGCATCTCGGACGCTAACGTGGAGCTACCCGGCTTCAGCGCTGTTAGGGCAGACAGAGACACAAAAACCTGCGGGAAGCGGACTCGCTATCTACGTGAACACGAGGTCGTGTAACCCCGGGCACAAAGATTTCCACCTGCTGCAGGGACGTCAAACTTTTGGCCTAGCGTGTGACGTCATCCACTCCCCTGTTGCTAAACTACAACACAGCACCCCGAGGCCATCCTGTTAATCTGTTAATAAACAACAAAAGGATACTGCTGGAAGTATGAATTCCCCTACGGGTATGAACAAAGTATCTATCAATCTATCTCTATCTATCTAATGTATGTAACGATAAGTGATGAGGTTTAAAGATGGAAGATGGACGGAGTGTCCAAAATTACCCAGGTCACTTTATTCTTTTGGGGTGATTTGTTAATTTTGTGACGTTATGTGTGTTGCAACATGCCAAAACAGAAAAAAACCTCAAAATGTGAAGGGGTCACCACAAAAACACATACATTTTCTTCAACAGTTGGACAAACCAAAATGGATACAATCTAAGAGTGTGAATTAGTGAATTAATTCCGTTGATTTATTTCTTTACTGCAAGTATATTTAGTGCACACACGTACACAGCGAACATCTGTTTGCTGCGGCATGCTGAGCTCTCTGTTTTTCTCGTCTTTCTCTCCAGTCTATTGTCTATACTTTTAATCTCCACTCTTGTATTCTGGGAGCTGTCAACCACACAGCTGTGCAACTCAGTAGGTTTCCTCTACTTCATAAACCCCAGATAAATCCACAGTTCTTTATAGCTCAACGTTTTTTCATAAATCACTCAAATGTCATTTGAAACGTCTTAAACAACGTGAATCTGAAACTAAATTATATCATAGCACTGTAATTTGTTTTTCTTTTTATCTTCAGTGAAATTTCTCAAAATAAAACAACTGAAAACTATTTAACCCGTTCCTGTATTAGGTTAACCCTAAATAGCTATGAAACACGTCTTCCTGATCCTTAGAAACATTCAAATATTAATTGAACATAATAATACAGTAATAAGATAATAAATTGAGTTAAAAGCCCCACCCAGCGATAAAAGATCTGCAAAAGGGTTGAGTTTTTGTCAGTCCGTCTGCGAACCTAAGTTAACACTAGGCAAGCCTTTTTTTGACCCTGACTCCCACCTGTTTTTTGCTCTCGTCTGTCCCCCGGCTTCGACCCGTTTCTGATCCTGACCACGTATACTCCCCGGTCCCGGCTTTTGACTTCTTTTTGTCCCCGACCACGTCTACTCTCCTTTCCTGGCTTACGACTCGCTTATGACCACGTTTTTGCTCTCCTGTCCCTACTGACCAGTTTTTCCATTCCCGACACCACCATCGCTCGACACGGAAGATCCACTTCCGCGATCAGAGCGACCTGCTTCCCGTGTCCAGCAATCAACGGCTCGTGGGCGCAAACCTATCTCTTTCTTCCAGTAAAACTTGTCAGAAACATAAGCGGGTCCTGTCTCCGTTCTGATCCCGACAGCGTTCCCCGCAGAAGGGTTTAGGTCCTGAGGGCAGCACAGAAGCAGAACGGGGCCAGGGTTGTCCGGCGGGGGTCGCCACAATGATGTCTGCCTGTCGCATCCTGCTCCGCCACCTCGACCGTTTTATTACCCGCATCCCGCCTAAGCATAAAAACAGGGATGCGTCGTGGGGCAAGCAGTCGCTCTGTGCCGATGCGCTCGTGTTGTTGCCAGGGGGGTTTGGTGGTCAGGGGTCTTCAGGACGTCACATTCCATCTGAACACATCGTTTCCTGGCAATTGTCCCTCCAAATCGGCAACCCGCTTAGTGGCCACTCATTGATGACAGCTTGTAAATCAACTCGCCCGCCAGTCTGCCGCAGTCTTAAGAGGCCTTGCCCTGGCCGGGTCAGGGGTCCGACACCCCTCGGTCCGGCCGAGAGATGCACTAACTGAGACGAGCAGATAGTGGCAGTGAGCGGTCTGGAGCAGTTTCTAATGGTCGCGTCTGGAGCAGGGCTCTCCAATTTCAAGCTGAGAGATAATTAGCGCAAAAGGGCACCCAGTTTGATAAGTATTTCACAAATACCGACTTATCTTCTTATTACTATGTTGTTACTATGTTATTAACAAGTAATTATGAATTAACAACTGGAATTGGGGTTAAATAAACCGTCAACTATTTAACTTGAAAATTACAATGACAAGGCACTGGTGAATTATTTTCAGACAAGGTCAGTGGGCACCTCAGCTATCCTTAGGATAACCATGTTGGAGACCCTTGGTGTAGAAATTCTTGTAATTTGGATTTTCTCTTCTATGGTAGGCAAGATGTCAAATTTTTGTATCTTGAGTAGCTTGAAAGTAAAGTCGCCACTGTATACTGTATATCACGTTAGGTCTACCGTTAATGGATTTTTACCGCTTTTTCAAATTTGGCAATGATAAGAGAGGGATTAGCTCAGGAGGGAGAGCGCTCGTCTTGGGATCAAGAGATCGCAGTTCGAATCCCGGCTCCTTCGTGTTACATGTCGAAGTGTCCTTGGGTAAGACACTAAACCCCTAATACACCCAATAAGCAGGTTAGCGCCTTACATGGCTGCACGGCCGCTATTGGGAAATGTGAAGCACACTGTAAAGCGCTTTGGGAAGTCTCGACTTGAAAAGCGCTATATAAATGCAAATCATTTCATTTCATTTCATTTCTCCCAGGTTAAAATTCAGGTACCAGCCTCCCTGTGCGGAATTTGCATGTTCTCCCCATGCTTGTGTTGGTTTCCTCCGGGCACTCCTCCCACATTCCAAAAAACATGCATGGCAGGTCAACTGACTAAATTGTCCCTAGGTATGAATGAGCGTGTGAATGGTTGTATGTCTAGCAACCAGTTCAGGGTGTCCCCTGCCCACCGAAAGATGGCTGGGATGGGCTACACAACCTTGCGACCCTAGTAAGGATAAGCGGTGCAGGAAATGGACAACTTAAGGGATGAAAAGGGGACTCAAGACTTAGACATGGCCAACGGTTGATTTAGCACAATGCTGGCAGCAGTATCCAGGGCCATGAGAAAGGTAGGACTCGACAGTACGTGCAATTCATATGGTCCGGAATAATGGTACCTCGATTTCACAAAGCTATCTTCGCAACATTGCTAAAATTCGCCCTCTGCTGTCTCAGTCGGATGCGGAGATTATAATTCACGCGTTTGTTACGTCCCGTCTCGATGTAATTCACTACTACTCTCCGGTCTCCCGAAGTCCAAAATCAAGAGCCTTCAGCTGGTACAAAATGCTGCAGCGAGGCTTTTAACTATGACAAGAAAGTTTGATCACATTACCCGAGTTTAGCTAACCTCCATTTGCTCCCTGTTAGCTTAAGATGTGATTTTCTGGGCGGCAGTAGCTCAGGAGGTAGAGCGCTCGTTCGAATCCCGGTTGTCCGTGTTACATGTCGAAGTGTCCTTGGGTAAGACACTGAACCCCTAATAGCCCCAATAAGCAGGTTAGCGCCTTACATGGCTGCAAGGCCGCTATTGGGAAATGTGGAGCACATTGTAAAGCGCTTTGGAAAGTCATTGACTTGAAAAGCGCTGTAAAAATGCAGATCATTTCATTTCATTTCATTTTAAAGTTATGTTGGTATTATACGAAATCATGCATGGACTTGCTCCCTTATATCTTTCAGATTTAATTTCCCCCTATGTTCGGGTCCGGAGCCTTCGCTCTGAGAACGCTGGTCTACAGGTGATCCCAAGAGCCAAGAAGACATCCGCAGGTTCCAGAACGTTCTCCATCCGGGCCCCGGTGCTGTGGAATGCTCTTCCCTCTGAGATTCGATCTGCGACCTCAGTGGAACTGTTTAAATTTCGGCTTAAAACAAATTGCTATTCTATAGCTGATGAATAACCTATATTTTATGTTGACAATATATGTGTATTATTTGCCCTCATGTAGGTTTTAGATCAGGGCATGGTGTCATAATAGTCTGTGGTTTGCAATAATCTGTGGTCAGTGCAGCCCTTTGAGACTCTTTGTGATTAAGGGCTATACAAATAAACATGACTTGACTTGACAAAACATAAACAATGCATAAACTGAAGGTACCAAAAGTATTGTTTGTTTTTTTTTGTGGGTTATTTATGTGTTTTTATTTTCTTGCTGATGGGCGGAAGCTTTAGCTTGTTGTAATTCTCTTATAGTCTTCGTGTAAACACATCTGGAGTCTGTAAGAGCTTAGAAAATCTGTGCTGGTAGAGCAAACGGGACGAGAAGATGACAAATTCCCAGACATAAGGACGGTAGTCTCTTGAAAATAAATGTATACAATAACTTCTATTTCCTACCAAGCTTTAAGTGCTTTTTATGATAAGGCCTGGATGGTATGCCTCTGGCAGCTTACTTGACCTTGCTTCAAACAACACCTCGTATTTCAACACAGTGATAAGATTATGTTGGGTTGAAACTGATTTATAAGCATTTCGAGAAATCATTAGCCTATGCGAAAACATCATTTTTCCACCATGAAGGTGTCTGTTTACACTGTAAGATAGTATTTGTGTGCCAGATATCATTACATCATTTCTACCAGTAGCCTGGAGCGCCGTTCCCTGTTCCCATCTTTTCAAGCTTGGCACTATTTACATCTGACTAATACCGTATATCAGGGGTGTCAAACTCATTCTTACTCGGGGGCCGCACGATAAAACAAACATTTTCTCGGTGGCCGGACTAGTCGATTTAGAAGAAAAGAGAAAGAAATAAGAGAAACAGAGGGAGAGAAAGAGTGGGACAAGGAACAAGAGAAAGGGAAAATGAGAGAGAAACAGACAACGGGAGAAAATAAAGAGACAAAAAGAGAAATGGTATAGAAGGGGAAAGAGGAAAAAGAAACCCAAAGAGAAATTGAAAGCAAGAAAGAGAGAAGGAGAGAGGAAGGGGAAAGCAGGAGAGAGAGAAAGAGAAAAGAGAGAAAAAGAGAAAGGAAGAGAGCAACAGAAGGTAAAAAGACACAGAGCTATGGAGAGTATATTTTTGAATAGTACATTAAATTATTCTGGATGGGCAGCACGGCGGTGCAGTGGTGAGCGCGTGTGCGGCACAGTTCTAAGGTCTTGGGAACCTCCTGTGTGGGTTCAAATCCAGCCACAAGACTTCCTGTGCGGAGTTTGTATGTTCTCCCCGTGCTTGCGTGGGTTTCCTCCGGGCACCCTGGTTTCCTCCCACATTCCAAAGACATGCATTTCAGGTGGATTGGCCGGTCCAAATTGTCCCTAGGTGTGAATGAGCGAGCGAGTTGTCTGTCCCTGTGTGCCCTGCGATTGGCTGTCAAACAGTTCAGGGTGTCCCCTGCCCACTGCCTGATGATTGCTGGGATGGGCTCCAGCACCCCCGCGACCCTACTGAGGATAAGCGGTGCAGCTAATGAGATGAGATTATTCTGGATGCCATAGTCCATTCATAGATAGTTGCATCTTTATTTTAGCTTTTAGGTAAAAAATATAGTGAAATAACACGGCCTTCAAGTTTTTCGCACTACTCTCATTTCCAGGGCTTTTGTGGTAGACAAGAATGGTGTTATGGATGACTTGATGGTAGCATGTCAAATCAGTCTCCATCCACGTTGAAGAATTAACATTAAAACATTAAAGCGTTTTTCAATGTTTAAACAACTATATTTTGTTTTAGTTCAGAGAAATGCAAAGTGGATTGTATTGCTGATGTTTAACCATCCGAAGAAGGTAACTAAAGCCATGAGAACAAATCCCCTGTGGTCTTAGTCCTCGTCTTTGGTGTCATATCGATGTCGCTATAACACTGAATAGCATTGTGCAAAGCTATATGTCTGGAGGTTTAAATAAGTCAACGTCTTCTTCTGTATATCATTTGCAGCTCTTGAATTTTCACATCTATCCAAGTGGTGTCAAAGTTGATTCATTAAACCCCTGATTAAATGAAATAGTTGAAGTTTAGCTACTACAGCTCCCTGCAGTATCTTTGGGATACAATATATGTGCTACAAGTAGACCGGGCAGCCTGCGGCTACCGCACTGACAAGCGTGGTAGGCTGATATGAATTGCTGCACTGCAAAACTGCTGAGGCTGCTGGGCCTGCTTTGCTACGGCATGGTGACAGGAGCACGCAAAGCTCTGCCAGAGCGGGCAAAGGGGATTGTGGATTGCTTGTAGAAGCGCCCATCTCGAACACGCTTGGAATGCCTACCTGGCTGACATTGGCCAATTGGATTTCAGATTTGTCATTTGCAAGTATTAAACAAGAATTATTTAAACATACAAATCAAGGGCGCCGCCGCGAGCTGCAGCTTCTCCAGCAGCTCCGTGTTTTGAGTTATCATTGAGCGATAAAAAGCAAATAATGGTCAGCAGGCCGCAACCCAAATATGTAGGTTTTAGATCACGGGATGGTGTCATAATAATCTGTAGTTTGCAATAGTCTTTGATCTGTGCAGCCCTTTGAGACTCTTTGTGATTAAGGGCTATACCAATAAACATGACTTGACTTAACAATGCCCTACTACACTTTTAATTTTTCCCACTACTCCTATATGCTTTTATCTTACTTTCAGCTAAGCTGTTCAGGCCGTAGAACATATTAGGTAGGAGGAAAGGGGCTTGGGGGTGTGGAGAGTGACCTTTTTCTCGACACTTCTATGGGGTGTTTGTAGACGTTTATTGTTCTATATTCTTTATCAATTATCCATTATCCGTTATCAGTCAAATAATAATACACTTCAAAGCCAAGAGGCCGAGACACTTGCTCCCAGCCAAGAGGCTGAGTCAAGCTTCTAGCCACAGGGCCAAGCAGCGATCAGTGCGAATACACCGTTCCCGGAGGTACTGCAATACCAGGCCGATGCGTAGAGTGGACAGAACAAGCTCTTATTCCATCTACAAATTGCAAAAATCAAATGAACATAAAGCACTTAGTTCAACAGCCAGGTATGGTGTGTTTTTGTAACTGCAAATATAGTACACAATCCATCCACCACAATCGGCAACATGAACGGAAAATGATACCGGTAGTTAGAATTTAATGCAAACTTTTAAAGTCCAGGTCCCGTTGAAAGTAATCCAACGAAAAAAATGTATTTTTCCAAAGTTAAGGGTGGGAAAAATATATATATCCACTATTGTCCGCTGCAACAACACAGAGATTTAACTCAGCTTTACCCCACTTCCCGTCAGCCCGCGTTTGCTCCGCCCCTTCTTTTTGATTCGCTCGTAGAAAACATATCACAATAAGTCTCTAAAATAAATACATTACAAAAATATACAGTTGCAAAAACATATTATACATGGTTACACATATTTACAAAGAAAGACGTTACACTTAGAGTTTTCAAAGCTTTAATAATAATAATACAACTTTCATCCCAAACCGTGCCTGTGAAAGGTACCACCACGCTACTCCTAACACGCTACTCCTAACACGCTCCCAACGCACTAAGCGTAGCTGTTAAAAAAACCCGTACCGCAATTGCGAAATTCACGGTAAACCGTCCTCGTCTTTCTCCTCATAACTGTCGCCATCAGGGGTGTCTTCCTCATAAACGGAACGAACCTCTGTCCTCTGTCATACGGACAATTCGAACGTAAACTAAGAGGATGCAGTCAACCTCGGCGCACAATTTCACCGGTCTAAATTTTACCTTTTGTACTCGAGTGCCGCTGGTGGCCGTTAGAAAAATTACATAAATTGGCCGCTTCACTGAATAAGCCGCTGGGCTGAACATTTGGGAAAAAAGTAGCGGCTTATAGTCCGGAATTTACGGTAGTCTAATCAGACACGTTCACTGCTTCAAAACACTGTTTTCTGACTTTGTTTTTAAGCCTGGAATATTTTTCTATGGTAGCTTGTTAGCATGGTGTTTGACTATAGTGATCATGCAGTGTATGTATGCATGCATGCCAACCATCGTTTTTTATCATCAATAAAATATCTGTAAGTTTCGATAAGTTAGGACGTTTTGGCAGATATGTCTGTCAGATCAGCCTACAGTACGAAGTTTCAATAGCGTCAGACCAACGGTAACGGATATATATTGCACTTAAGAGTAAGGTGTTTGTCATCATTCCGGGAAGATCAACGGGTAAACTCCAGCTGCCGGACATTGGTGTAAAACTGACGTTTAAAACCTGTCTGCATATACTGTCATTGGACATTTTGCAAAAGCCGACAGGTTTTAGGCTCTGGTAATACAGAGAGAGAACTGTAGGATGTTTAATGGAGAACTTGAGCAGAGAAATCGAAAGCTTTGTTGGATGTGTGGGGAAAAATAGTAAATAGTGTACAATCAGACTGTTTTGGTCCTGTTGTGAATGCCATAGCGTATGCTGCATGCATGCCCTGGGTAAAAATAGCAATTCATTGATTGAGACCGCACCTTTCATATGTAGTCACAGAATATGGTGGCTTGTTGGAGGTCTCTTCCATCAATTTGATCTATTTTGCTTGTCCTTATATTTTGGGAACGAGTTGACATCTTAAGACAGATGTAATATTGTTAAACTTTGACTGATTTTTCCTCCAAAAGGGCGTCTAAATTCTAGAGTAAAAGTAAGATCTTAAGCCTCAGAGTCAGAGTCCTACCTCACAACTAGGGTCAGGCCTAAAATGTCAATCATTTCGTTTGTTTCAGGCTGGGCTGAGCTTCTTCTTGGGTGTAATTATGGCCTGTTCAGTCTTTTGAGACATTTTGTGATTAAGGGCTATACAAATAATAAACGTGACTTGACTTGACAAGCAGCATCAACCGGTCTTCCTTTAAAAATCTTTTTCCAGTTCTGATCACTTGCTATATAAATCTCACGTGTATATAATATATATATATATATATATGGTTATAATTCGCACAGTGAATACTCCTGTGTGCATGTGTAACGGGTGTAATAATAACTTTTGTTTTATTGAAATTCCTGCTGAAATATGTTGTATAGTTTCTGTATAAGCGTCCTGCAATGATGAGTCCAACAGTGCCACCTGCTGGTATGTGGTAAGGTTTGGTTTGGCTTTAGACTTTGCGACAGGAAGGTGGGGGTTTTTGGCAGTCTACAACGGTAGTCTGCCAATGGTTAGACACGATCTTTTGGTGCTCCGCAAAAAGTTAATTTTAAACATTAAAACCACAGCTGACAAATCTCTCAACATGCACAGTAATGTGATTGATGTTGTCAAGCTGTTTGGATTTATTTTCGTTTTGCTTCTGTCGCCTTTTATGTTAGTTTTGCCGGACGTTGCATGTTGTGCTAAAATGCTAATTCCCCTTATAGAGATCAAAGCCAGCAGAGAAGCTTACCACGTGTTATGTTGTGACTAATTTATTTGCAGGTAAATTGTACCCGTTTTTACACTCATTATTGTTATTATTTCTATTTTCTCATATATATAAAAAGGATGATGTTGGTTAAAATTCAGACTAAAGAAAAATATGTTGAATTCATTGTAAACGTTAAAAAAAACACTATATGATCTCTTGTTAAGTATCTTGTTAAAATGGATGTAAAAATGTATTGTGATGGTTAATATTCTATAATGTATTTTATGTAAACTGAAAAGAAAGCTCTTTGATATGTTTTGGGCAGTCGACAACGAGCTGCCAACGAGATCAAAGCCAGCAAAGAAGCTTACCACGTGTTGTGTTGTGACTCATTCATTTGCAGCAACTATAATAAAAACCTCATCACCCAGTCCAGCGTGAATGTGGATCTCTGGTGGGACGGGTACACCGTGGTTACTCATGTACTGTATGCAAGTGTTCTTTGGACCACCTTTCCCAAGCATGCCTAACTAGTGGATCCGTGCTTTGCTCGGGTACGGATTGATTGAACTGACTGAGGGCAAAATGAAGAAAAACAAACGGAAGTGGGAAGATGGAGGAAGAAAGTGAGCAACAGGAACAAAGGCAGGCGCCCATATATTTTAAATCCAAAGTATGAACAAATCTTGAACAGCTCTTTGTTTTTGCAAAAGAACCTTGATACTCCAAAGCACCAGCTCAATTACCAGAAGCACCCATAAGTAAGAGGACCCTACCCATTACCTCGAATATGAATTCAAATCTCAACATTCAGCTGCTTTCCACTAGAGGCAGAAATGTTGTATGACCTTGACGCATCACCCTGGACAGCAATGTTTACCTGCAATATGTTTGAAGGATCTTGATTTTAATTTGATAGCTCACACTTGTGCTGTTTTTTTTCTTTTAGAGACTATTATATTACCCCGATTTTAGCTAACCTGCAGGTTCTTTTGGTAGTATAGAAACTCTCGCATGGACTTGCTCCTTCATATCTTTAAGAGTTAATTTCCCCCTATGTTCTGGTCTGGAGCCTTCGCTCTAAAAATGCTGGTCTACTAGTGATCCTGAGAGCCAAGAAGAAATACGCAGGTTCGGGAGTGTCCTCCATTTGGGGCTCCGGTGCTGTGGAATGCTCTTCCCCCTGAGATTCGATCCGCAACCTCAGTGGAAATGTTTAAATCTAAACTTAAAACACATTTCTATTCTATAGCATATGAATAACCTATATTTTATGTTGACAATATCTTTTTATTATTTGTTGTTGCAACATCCATTGCAGCCTAGTCATCCTGGAAGGGGGATAACCTCTCAAGGTTTCTTCATTTTCCTCATGTTGAGGTTTTTGAGTTTTTCCTTGCCCTCATGTAGGTTTTAGATCAGGGGATGGTGTAATAATAGTCTGTGTTTTGCAATAATCTGTGGTCTGTGCAGCCCTTTGAGACTCTTTGTGATTAAGGACTATACAAATAAACAAGACTTGACTACAGTATTAACTGTAAATAGGATCATTAAAGGACAACATTTCTGTTATGTTCACAATTCAGTTTGTGACATTTTGAGGTTGTGAACCTGTTGCACAGTGTACATGTTATGTCCTCGTTTTCTCAGTTCACATAAATGTCAGCTCCCGGACTGATGCATTGTTTAAACATCATTCATGGTTTGTCCCAGACGTGTATGATTTAAGTAGCCTGTTTTTCAGGAAAGAAAATTAAATCGCAATCATCAATTACAGTGTCCGCAATCATCAATTACAGTGTCCATTTTACCTCTGAAAAGTGATGGGTCTCGCATGCTCAAAAATCTATGGGTCCCAACAGAGACCACAAACCTCTTTTTTCCTTTTATACTTTTTTCTTAACTTCTTTATACAACATCATCATTCGTAATATAATGCATCAAAGCAAGTGAGCCGTTTGAGAGCCGGCTCTCTTTAATGAGTTGAGCCGAAAAAGCCGGTTCTCTAAAAAGAAACTGACTTTTACTACACAACTCGTACTGAGATCGGCGTGCAGACGAAAACTCGAACCGCGAGACCAAAACAACAACGGCGGATCTGCCTCAAGAAAAGTTTGGAATGCGGTAAATCTTTGTTAAAAAATGATAATGACAATTTTGTGTCAAAAAAGTTGCGTCCCGGGGACGCACGTTGATTTGACACGATGCGTCCCCAGCAAAAATAATGCGTCCAGGACGCAGGGACGCGGGCAAACGAGAACACTGCAATTATATCGAATCGCTAAACTTGTAGAATCGCAATTATCGAGAATCGCGATATAAATCGAATCGGCACCTTGGCGTCGTGACCGAATCGTGACAAAAGCATACCGCCCGAACCCTACTAGATAGTTACTTTCAGTCAGTAATCTGGGGGATAACTGAACTACTTTCTGAATGAAGTAACTTGTAACTGTAACTTCTTTCAGTTTTTCTGATTACAACTTAGGTAGACAATGTCTCAGGGTGTACATGAAACTCGCGTCAGGTCAGCACATGACACACCACATACACACTCAGATACACTGTATAGTTGGAGTGATGCAACTTGGAGGTCACAGTCAACCCTCCAGCAAAAATTGAGCAGTCAGTCAGAATACAATGAGCAAGTATCTCTCAAAGAAAAAGGGAACGCGAAATTGTGTGTGTGCATGTGTGAGGGTGTGCGTTAGTGGGTGTGCATGAACGTGTGCCTGCACACATTACTAGTAAGTCTGACCTGGTTTATCAATCTATCCGTGTTTAGTTGCCATTTATATGACAGGAACTGTTACTAGAATAGAATAGAATATACCTTTATTGTCATTGTTACAAATGGGCTAACATATTGTGACAACGAAATTGGGCATGACACTCCAGTTTTACACATAGTGAGGGTATGAGCAAGAAGATAAAGGAACAGAGAAGATAATGTTATAAAACAAGGGGAATAAGGCTATAGTTATAATTTACATGGTATTTACACAACAATGTCAGCATGTGGGATGTTACATACAGGGTTGTCGTGATAACGTTGTATCGTAACGGTTGTGCAATATTGCATTTGGTGCAAAGTCATCATGGTGCAAAAATAGTCCGCATATACATTGGTGCAAGCATAGACATCATAGTGCAAAAAAAGGAAATGGTCAGACATTGTGCAATTTGAGCATTAAACGTAGTGCAGTCGACATGTGCAAGAACAAGACTTGAGTAACATTATTTTCGTATGAGGTAGTGTTGGCACGAGTTTTCAGTTTTTGTGCGGTGTCTGTTGAGCAGTGAACAAACATAGTGCAGACAGCATGTACGTGAGTACCATTTTACATATATGTGAGGTATTTTTTTTTTATTTTTATTTTTTTATTTTTTTTGCAACAGTTTTCAGTTGTTTGTGCGGTGTCTGTTTAGGGTGGTAATGGCTGTGGGGAAGAAACTGTCTCTGAGTCTGTTCGTTTTTGCTTAGTGTGACCTGTAGCGCTTGCCGGAAGGCAGCAGGTCGAAGAGATGGTGGCCGGGGTGAGAAAAGTCCTTGACGATGTTTTCTGCTCTGCTGAGGTAGCGAGAGCAGGCAATGTCCTCCAGACTGGGCAGAGAGCAGCCGACGATTCTCTGGGCTGTTTTTATGATCCTCTGGAGCTTTTTCCTGTCTGCTGCTGTGCACCCCGCATACCACACCGTGATGCAGTATGTTAGGATGCTCTCCACTGTGGCTTTGTAGAAAGACACCTGCAGCTGCTGTTTTAGGTTATTTTTCCTGAGCAATCTCAGGAAGTGCAGTCGCTGCTGGGCCTTCCCTACCACCGCTCTGGTGTTTGCAGACCAGGAGAGGTCGTCGGCGATGTGCACGCCCAGAAATTTGAACGAGTGGACTCTCTCTACGCAGTCTCCTTTTATGATGAGAAGGTCACAAAACCAGGTTTTGTCGTATGATAACCTACGGCTGGATGATTCATTGACATTTTAATTGTCGTATAAGTTGAGTTTTCCTCTTTCGATGTCCGAAACATTCAAAGATTAATATCATACAGAATGCCGCAGCGTGTTTAACTGTCTTCTACGCTGTCAATGTAATGCACATGCAAGCCTGAAACATGTGATTCTAGCATCGGTGAGTACACTCTTGGTAGGAAATAGTTCAAAATTATAATTCTTGGATCCGGTTTCATCTTAATGGGTGGGGGGGATTTTGTAGAGGTTTATTGTTCTATATTCTTTATCAATTATCTATTATCCGTTTTCGGTCAAATCATAATACACTACAAAGCCAAGAGGCCGAGACACTTGCTCCCAGCCAGGAGGCTGAGTCAAGGTCCTAGCCACAGGGCCAAGCAGCGATCAGTGCGAATGCACCGTTCCCGGAGGTACTGCAATACCAGGCCGATGCGTGGAGTAGACAGAGCACGCTCTTATTCCATCTCCCAATAGCAAAAATCAACTGAACATATGTACTGTATCTACCTAGAACCACAGTCCCATAGATAGTACACAATATAAACTTAATGGGTTCAAGTTTAGGTCAAGTTCACTACCAGTGGTATAGACGATTTGTGAAAAGGCAGTAGATTTAATCTCATTATCACACTACTTTTAGTCATGGTACCAGAAACAAATATTAATTTTGTGTGCTTTTCACCTGAAAATATCTATCTATCTATCTATTTATCTATCAATCTACCTTGGTCATATCCCTTAAGAAGGGTGACGAACAGCAAGACAAACACATACAATAACAAAGAAAAGAAAAAGAAAAGAAAAATAAAATAAAATAAAAAGGAAAAAAAATTGCAAAAAAACCACACACCAAATTTTTGGGACCATGGCCAACCCAAATGCCCAAACACCCAAACAAGTTGGGCACCTCGGCACCTAAGTTGGTCATGCTTTCGTCCCTCCAGATAAAACGGGACATCAGAAAGCGGCCATGTCACTCGGGTCAGGGTGACAACACACTTCTGTTCAACAGTAGGGCCCGACAGCTTTCACTGGTTTACCCCTGCCCAACATACAGGTGCCCTACCCATCCCTTAGAACGCTTCCAAACATCCCACTTTACAACACCTCTCCACTCCTTCCTATCACCCACAAATTGTCTTTCTGTATGCAATTCCAACCCTGCTACTGCACCCAATTACAATATTAAATGGTAGTTTTAGACTTTTATCAAATGGAAATTTAAAAAGATTCAAGAGTAACTATTTTCATTAAACATGGACCAAATGCCTGAAGACAGTGTAATGCATAGAAAATTATATTTCAACAAACTTGACACACATATGTAAGAATCGGTGTCTGCATTTAGACTTTCTAGAGCAGGGGTGTCAAACTCGTTTTAGCTGTGGGCCACAAATGCTATAAAAAGATTCTCACGAGGGCCGGACTAGTAAGTTTTAAAGAAAGAGAGAGGGAGAAAAAGAGAGAAAGAGGTGGAAGGAAAGAGAAAGCGATAAACAGATAGGGAGAACAAGGAAGACAGAGTAGCAGAGAGAGAAAAAGAGAGCAGAACTGAGATATGAATGGAGAAATAAAGAAAAAAAGAAAGAATTGAAGAGAGAAAAAAGAGAAAGATAAGAAGAATGAGAGAAGTGAAATGACAGAAAAAGAAAGAGAGTAAGAGTGGGCAGGGGAAAAAGAGAGACAAAGTCAGGCGCGAGAGAGATCAAAGAAGGGGAGGGAAAGAGAGGGTGAGAAGGTAAGAGAAAAATAGAAAAAAAGATAATTACAGAGTAAGTTACAGAGAGAGGAAATAGAAAGAGAAAAGAAAGAATTGGAGAGTGAGAGAGGAATAGAAGGAAGAGAAAAAAAGAGAGTAAACAGGGGAAAGAGAAAGAAAGAGAAAGAGAGGGAGAAAAAAAATTAAAAAAGAAGAGAGTGAGAGAGAAATACAGTGGAACTTCGGTTTTCGAACGCCTCTCAGTTCGAACAAATCGGTGTCCAACCAAAAATTTCCAGAAATTCTTGCTTCGCTGTTCAGTCAAAAAATCGGAGTTCGAACGCCGGTAATGCGTGAGTGCGTACGCTAGGGTGCCATGCTGAGCGGCGTACGGGTGTTTTAGCCCCTTATTATGCCTTTGAAGAAAGTCAGCGCAAGCAGCAAAGTTGCTATAGGTGAAAAAAGAAAAGTAGTGCGTACAACTATTGCATTTAAGAAAGAAATAATAGCAAAATATGAAGGAGGTGTGCGAGCACCTTCTGCTGACCACCACAAAGGTAAGAAATCCTATTCATAAGATTACGGTAACGCAAACGTACGATTAGCCTGGGTTAGCTTTAAGTTTACGTTAAACATTCAGGGTGTTGGAACGGAGCCCAACATTGAGCGTGTTGGAACGGAGCCCCCTTTCCAATGAACCGCTCACCACTTGTTGGTAGACCCGGGTGCTAAATGACTTGTAAACGACCTGATTTTTTTATTTTTACACATTCATGTTAGGGGAATCTTTCGTACGAAAGATTACGATAACGCAAACTTACGATTAGCCTGGGTTAGCTTTATGTTTACGTTAAACATTCAAGGTAAACATTCAGGGTGTTGGAACGGATTAAAACGATTTATATTATTTTTAATGGGAAAAATGATTTCGGAGATCGAACAAATCGGTTTTCGAACAGGGTTCTGGAACGAATTATGGTCGAGAACCGGGGTTCCACTGTACTACCACAATTGTTTTGCTAGTGTTAACTGGCTTGGGCGACATCCGGTGGAAATATTTAAAACTACAGCTCATTTTCCTCAAGCACTTCTGTTGTCTTGTGGGCCAGATTTAAACCATTGGTGGGCCTGATTTGGCCCGCGGGCCGCTCGATTGACACCTGTGTTCTAGAGGATGTCCAAATGCAATATAAAGAAAACAAGGAATGGCTCCATGTAAAGAGAGGGAGGAAAGAGTAAATGGGTATGAGCAAGTGTATGGATTTGTTCTACAAAGCTGAACAGATGGTCTGACATATATCATCATTTGCAATAAGCATCTATATTTCACTAACTTACAATTATCTCGATAGCTGCCTGCGAAATGGGACACATGTCAGTATGTTGTCATTATCATGTCGAATATGCACTTTATCCACGTGCTCTCTCTTTCATCATCCACTTCGTTCAATTAGACTAATGGCGTGTTATATAAATAAAGGATCAAATGTGTCGCGTGGAGAAAAAGATTAAAAACGGACATCTCTGTGAATGAAGGCAAATAAACAGTGACAACAATGGCTTTAAGACACAAGTTTACAATTGCTAGAAGACAAAATATGCAATCTTGTGTACTGCCTAGTCACTTCCTAACAACAGTTGGTCAAACTTTTTTGGAAATGTACCGGTTTACTCTCCTTCCCCTTAATTTTACCCCTTACTCTAGCATAACACATCTAGATTGAGGTTAATAGAGTCCCAACCCTGCGTAGAGTGAGGCGGGAGATTTAGGAGGACAATCCCCTTTTCATCAACTCAGATCAGGAGCGCCCTAACTTCTCCCTAACCATGCACCCTCGGCATGGGAGGTCGGTGGTTCACGCCCCGGCCGAGTCATTCCTAAGACTTAAAAAGTGGTCGGCGGCGCCCTCTGTTGGCTGCGGCTGCATCGGCTCGCTACAACGGGTCAGGTGCAATCGACATTTCGTTCTGTGTACATTGTTACACAGAATGACAATACAAGGAAATTATTATTATTATTATTATTACTGAACAGGAAATATGGCTAAGCTATTTACATTAGTGTTGGCTTTGAGCACAGAACAAATGAATATGCAGTTAAGCTACTTTATAAAAATACTTTTCATGGAAGCGTTCGGAGATAAAAGTCAGTGGAAATATAGGCTTTCCGGTAAAATTCACTAAAGGGCATTTTAATTTCCAAACAATCGGATACACGTGTCATTTTTACAAGTTAAAATGCTACATTTCTAGTTGTCGTGGACATGACTTCTTATCTCTAAACTTGCAGAATTGATTTATGAGCTTCTTAACTGCCACCAATATGATAAATTATTCATTCAGAAAGAAGGAAATTATAACTTAAGGGGCTGTAGTGAATTCATGATCTCAAAGGTGAGAACCACCAGGAAAAGTATGTGTGTGTCTGTGTGTGGAGTCAAACTTTGGAATAATTTACAAGACAAGATCAAACAATGTCCAACTATTCCCTTGTTCAAATTTAAATACAAAAAACATTCCTGGCGGAATACAGAGATGAAGAAAATCAGGTATGAGTGATACGAGCGATTGGGAATAGTGCGGCTAAAACTATTATTAACTTTGTGTTATTGTTGCTGTTGTTATATCATAACTGTTATTATTACCGTAAATTCCGGACTATAAGCCGCTACTTTTTCCCCAAACTTTCAACCCTGCGGCTTGTTCAGTGATGCGGCCAATTTATGTAATTTTTCTAACGGCCTCCAGCGGCGCTCGAGTACAAAAGATAAGATTTAGACCGGTGGAATATATGCGCCGAGGAAGACTGCAACTTCTTTGTGCATAAATTAAATTAGCGTAATCATACCCTCAGCATGCAAAATGCAAATAGAAAGGCACATGACGCAGCTTTCAAGCTAAAAGCAATCGAGCAGTCCGGACGGTTTACCGTGATTTTTAGAAGTACAGTATGTTTTTTTACCAGACCCGTTTACGGTGTTGCGAGCGTGTTGCTAGCGTATTTTGGAATAAGGGAGCGTGGGACGATGTCTATATGACAAAGCTTCTTTCCGACACTGAGGAAGACGACTTTGATAGCTTCAGTTCCAAGGAGGAAGATAAGGACGGTTTACCGTGATTTTTTGAAGTACGGTATGTTTTTTTTTTACCAGACCCGTTTACTGTGTTGCGAACGTGTTGCTAGCATGTTGCTACCATTAACTGCCCTGTCACAGGCACCGTTTGGGAAGTTAAATTATTATTATTAAAGCTTTGAAAACTCTCTCGGTGTACCGTCTTTCTTTGTAAATATGTGTAACCCATGTATAATATGTATTTGCAACTGTATATTTTTGTAATGTATTTATTTGTATTTATTTTAGACACTTATTCTGATATGTTTTGCACAGGCGAATGAAAAAGGAGGGGCGGAACAAACGGGGGGTGACGGGAAGTGGGGTAAAGGTGAGGAACAGACAGACCTGTTTGTGAACGTGGATATATATTTTTCCCACCCTTACCTTTGGAAATATACACTTTTTTCCTTGGATTACTTTCAACGCGACCCGGACTCTGCAGGTCTGCATCAAACCTTAAGTACCGGTATCATTTTCCGTTCATTTTGCCAGCTGTGATTTTTGGACTGAATAGTTTAATGAAGGACATTTAGTTTTAATCGCGGGACTTAAAGTCGGGTTTGGGTTCGCATGCAGCTGATATACAGGTGCGGCTTGTGTAAGTACAAAATCGGTTTTCCTCTTAAAATCTGGTGGGTGCGGCTTATAATCAGGTGCGCTCTAAAGTCCGGAATTTACGGTAATAGTATTACAATTGTTGTTATAAAATTGGTGTGTTTAATAGGGAAGATGAAGGGGTAGGGAATATAAGCATTTGCTTCTGAATACCCCTTTTCGAACATATTATGTAATATTATTTTGTTGTTGAGTTATTGTTTTTGTTCCGTTTTTATTTTAATGTTCGAATAAAGTTTTCATTGATTCATTCAATATGATCCTACTTGCGAATCACAAAATAGCTTTCGCTCGTTAAATACCAATTTGATTTGAATTTGAGTGTCGCTACATGGTGCTGTCATTCTTTCCGGTCTTGCATGCTTGCTTCTGTAAGGCTTATCTTGGTTGGCCCATTGAGGATGAGAGTTGTTCAAATTATTCATGGGAGATTTATTTGGGATTAACTTTAGCTTTTGCATTTCCCTAAGAAAATAGAATACAAGACGATCTCACTCAGCATGGAGCAAGGAAAATATGTGCTTGTGCGGAACTACAGTACTGCGCTTGTGAGTGTATTTGTGGCATAAGTTTTTATATGATTTAGGGCAGAAACTGTCTGTTCCAAAGACGCAGTGGAAACGGGGATTTTGTCTTGACGTTTTTGTTGTGACATTTCTGTTACCTTCCTTAGTCAAACATAGTTTGTTAAACCAATGGAGTTTTCCCAAGGCCCGTTAGTCGGCCCTGACTCTCCAACTTTGAACAACTAAACAGCTTTTTTCCATCTTCGCAACATTGCTCAAATTCGCCCTATGCTGTCTCATAATTCATGCGTTTGTTACCTCCCGTCTCGATTACTGTAATGCACTACTCTCTGGTCTCCCGAAGTCCAAAATCAAGAGCCTTCTGCTGGTACAAAATGCTGCAGCGAGGCTTTTAACCAAGACAAAAAGTTTGACCACACTAGCCCGATTTAAGCTAACCTGCATTGTCTCCCTGTTAGCTTAAGATGTGATTTTAAGCTTCTGTTGGTATTATACAAACTCATGCATGGACTTGCTCCCTCATATCTTTCAGATTTAATTTCCCCCTATGTTCCGGTCCGGAGCCTTTGCTCTGAAAACACTGGTCTACTAGTGATCCTAAGAGCCAAGAAGAAATCCGCAGGTTCGAGAGCGTTCTCCATTCGGGCCCCGGTGCTGAGGAATGCTCTTCCCCCTGAGATTTGATCTGAACCTCAGTGGAAATGTTTAAAGCTAAGCTTAAAACACACTTCTATTCTATAGCATATGAATAACCTATATTTTATGTTGATAATATGTGTATTATTTGCCCTCATGTAGGTTTTAGATCAGGGGATGGTGTCATAATAGTCTGTAGTTTGCAATAGTCTTTGATCTGTGCAGCCCTTTGAGACTCTTTGTGATTAAGGGCTATATAAATAAACATGACTTGACTTGACGTAAATCAAACACATGCCTGTTGGGGCGTCATCCTCAAAGTTAGGTCCTCAACCAGAGGTCTGGGAGTTTGAGGGTTCTCCGCAGTACCTTAGCTGTTCATATTATTGCGCTCTTCTGGACTGAGGCCTGTTGCTGCTGAGAGCTATTGCAACTACTCTTTTACCTGGGATAATACAGCAGTCAAGTCCACTGACTTGAATGCAGGAGACCGTGGTTCGATCACAGTTTGCTCGAACATTACCCAGTAAGGGTCCTTAGGCAAGATCCCTCACCTGTCTACCTCATGTATGAGCAATAATGATGACATTGCCCGGGTCAACAAGGTCTGCGTCAGTTGCTAGGGAACCAGGGCATAATGATGAGAAATGGGCAACTGGAGCAAAACAGGTTCTCGTGAATTCCAACACACCTCACACACTGGGTATACATCCAGTGTGACCATAGCAATCTACAAAATAAAACTATAATAAAAAATAAAGTAACAGAAGATTGGCTGGCAACCAGTTCAGGGTGTCCCCTTCCCAGTGCCGGGAGATGGCTGGGATGGGCTCCAGCACCCCCGCGACCCTACTGCGGATAAGCGGTGCAGCTAATAGATGGATGGAAGTTATTTTTATTTCTCTGGTAACAAATGACCCATTGTCCAGTACCACTGCCAGCACTGGGAGTTATAAGCAAACATTTAAGGAGCTGCAGGAAAATTAATTATTATGGTCACCCACACATACCTGTGTTTTGCACGGAGTTGATTGCAAAACTTAGGGTTAAGAAGTTTATACAAAAAGCATTTTTACTTTGAATATACAGGTGTGCTTAACACACCTTCTTGTTCTTTTGTTCTTCTTTATTTATTTATGTAACCAAACGCAAAGATCATTAAACTAATAAAATCAATCTGAAAGTCTCCCGGACACTCCAAGCTGATACATTCTTGCCTGCAGCTCTAATCCCTCAGCACAAGGGAGATGCATGTGAATGCTATAACACAAAAAGACATCTCTATTGTTTTCAGTTGTTACCAACTAATTCTTCTGCTGTCAAGACCAATCGTGTGGAATGTGTATAATGTGAAATACCCTCAGGGCAGGACTCCAACTACCTTAGCTTCTAAATAATTGTCCGTTGTGATAGGCTCTAACTTTTAGGAGATTGAAAACATAAATTTACCCTTACATATATATCTCACGAATAGTGGTTATGCATTTGCTTAAGGAATATTGGTGACAGCCCAAATAAAGCAATGCAATGGCATAGCAGTCCTGTTGCTATTTGCAAAGCAAGCGCCTTTTCGTGTAGGAGAGAGAAATGGTGAGTTCCGAATGATTGTTGACATTCAATTCATAGCAAAGAGCTGAAGAATTACTATCGTAAAGGGGATAGCAAAAAAAGATAATGACGCCAATGGCCATTGCGTTGGTGTTAGTAACTCAGGAGGTAGAGCGCTCGTCTTGGGATCAAGGGATCCCAGTTCGAATCCTGGCTCGTCAAAGTGTCCTTGGGTAAGACACTGAACCCCTAATACCCCCAATAAGCAGGTTAGCGCCTTACATGGCTGCAAGGCCGCTATTGGGAAATGTGGAGCACATTGTAAAGCGCTTTGGGAAGTCATTGATTTGAAAAGCGCTATATAAATGCAGATCATTTCATTTTCATTTCATTTCATTAAAAACAGGGTTCATACACCTTTTTCATGGCCAAATTCAAGCATGATTTAAGTACTTTCAAAGCCAATTTTTCACTTTCTGCAGTACCATGAAAATATGAATTTCGGTGAGAATCATGTATTTTGCAGACTGAAAAAAAATAGCTGCAATTTACATCAGTGTCTCAAATAATGTCTGCCCGGACGCCCGGGGCGCTCATCTTTTACGTCGGGCGCACAACTTACAAAACATAACCGCCCGGGTTTCAAGAAAGAATAAAAAATATTTTTATTTTTATTTTTTTTTTTGTTTGTTTTTTGTTTTTTTAAATCAAACGTTTGCTTTATTCCGATTCCGAAATAGTCGTTCGGTTTGGAAATTTCTGGATTTCAGTTCGTTTGGCAATTTGCATACTTGGGCCATAATAAATGTCCATAATTGAGATGTAATCATAGCACTAACACATATTTAATAGTGCCAGATTTAGGTGTAGCACGCACCTGCAACCTGTAGGGGGGGTAATGACATTTAATGCCATACAAACTAATACCAGTTGCTGTTAATCACAAAGGAAGAAATACAATGGCGAGGTGAAGCCACCACAGAGAAGTGTTATTGTCAATTTTAAGCAGAATTGTAGAACATGGCAACAATGTTAAGCATTTACACGCACAAGCACTTTTCAATTCTTGAAAGCATTAGAATTTTAGCATTTTCAAGAATCTCGACCCTGCAAAAACCTCATTCACATCCCCTTTCAGAAATTGGTCTAACAAAATAAGGTTGATCCAAAAGAGGACACGTGGTTCAGTGTGTGCGTAAAGGTAGGAAAGAGGTTGTTTTTGTTCTATCCATTCATTTTCTGTAACCCTTAAATCTCAATAGGGTAACGGGTGGGCTGGACACTCTCCAGCTCACTTTGGGAAAGAGGGGATTGCTATTGTTTGCTTTTGTTCATAAATTCCTGTGTGCAGCAACATAGCACTAATGTCTTTAAAATGAGGTGTTGAGTTATTTTCATGCTTGTGTAGTATTCCCGCAAGGGATTTTAATAATAAGACTGACGAATAAATGTATTACAATCCAATTTGTTTATTCAGAAGAGAGACCAAATTTACACTTACTAGGTTTTAACTCATTTACCGTATTTTCCGCACTATAAGGCGCACCGGGTTATAGGGCGCACCCCCCAAAAATAGTTTTTGGTCCTATATTTTCCATACATAAGGCGCACCGGATTAGAAGGCGCTACAATGGGAACGTGGACAAAACAGTCAGATAGTTCAGTCAAACTTATTACCCCCTTAACATTCCAAATACGTGTCTCAGACATGTACGGAAACAGTGTCTGTACAATGTCACCAATCACTCAAATGCATCGTTCCACATATCATTCGGAAGGTTAAAGTCTTGGGATTCAAGAAATGCTAAACATTTCTTAGTTTCCATTTTATTTTTTGCTGGCAACTGTGTGGACAGCAAAGTAAGAATTTTATCGTGCAGGGAAACGGGGTTCTTTACTGTGCATATGACAATAAACACTTTGAATTGAATTAAGTTTAAAAATAGACTCATCACAGAAACATCAAGATCGTTCTAAAACAAAATACCGGGAAAATATAAATCCGCATAGCTCACCTAAGTTCTCTTGCAGCCTTCACGTTCATTGATGATACGTAACCGTGGTCTTCTTACAACCGTGAGTGTCGTAAATCCAGGAGAGTCAAATATTTACAAATACAGAATATAAAAAAATGTTTTCTCTATGCCGTAGTGCAACCCAACCATTGTGTGATTCACATTCATCTTTTTCGGCCAATTGCAGGCTTTGTTTCGCCCCTTTAGCCTATGCGAGCCCTTAAATGATAAAAAGGATCCGCCCCCTTTACCTCCGAATAACTTTAGCCAATAGTGACTGATTCAAATGATGATTGACAAATTGGTTAGGAAATGAAACGCCGGTATATAAATCCCAGCACAGACCGCAAACGACTTCGCCTTCGGGGGAAAATCTAGTCGGCGGCTGCTTGCTTTAGTTGCAAGACTTTGCGACTTAATATTGATCTATATATAAGGCGCACTGTATTATAAGGCGCATGGTCAGCTTTTGAAAAAAATAAAGGCTTTTAGGTGCGCCTTATAGTGCGGAAAATACGGTAATTGTGTAACACAAAGTGTTACTTTCCAAGACATTTGTATAATGATGCCCTAAAGCAGGGGTTTCCAACCTTTTCCATCGGAGAGCTACTTTTGTTACTAATTAGCGGAAAGGGCACCTAGTTTTATATGAATTTCTAAAACAACTTATCAGATTTTTAATATGTTGTTGCTATGTCATTCCCAGGTAAATTATTGGAACTTAAATAGTGTAAGTCAACCACTGAAGAAAATCATTTTACTTGAAAGTCACAATGATCCAATGCCGCTGAGGTGTTTTCAGAACAGGTCCGCGGGCACCTCAGCTGACCTTTGGGGACACGGGGGCACCATGTTGGTAAGTAAGATTTTGTATTGTGTGCACATTTTTCTGAGTACAGGACAGAGGTACTTTAGTGCTTTTTTCCGTCGCTACCAGCGAGTGGCGCTGTGAGAGGTCAGCCAGCATCCACCTTGAAGAAGAAATCCGGCTTCCTCTTCCTAGTTCGTATGTAAACATTCTATACTGTATCTCCAGAAATTTGACATTTGTATTGTTTAATAACTCGTGCATCCATTTAATATGGTTGGTGTAAAGTGTAAAGAAGAGGCGAGCCGTTTCTTTTGAAATGAAAGTGGAATAAGAAAGCTTGATGCGGTTGAGAAAATGGTTGGATCGCTTTTTTCGGCCACTTTCTACAACGAAGCTTATCTTCCAAAAGTAAGTGAAACCTATTTTTATTTATCTTTATAGAGCATATTATGTTATGAAATGTTTATTTTTTTTGTACAAAACAATACAGGTCACTTATACAAGCCTAAAACATACTTATATAAACCTTAAACATACAAAATATAGCACTGAAGCAACTTACCAACAAATTGAACTTACGAACGCTCGTCCGGAACGTATTTCGTTCGTCAGTAGGGCAGAGTCTGTACTCAATAATTGATAACTGTATCTGGAAAATGTGGTATCAAACATCCCTTATAGTAAAGTCAAGTCAAGTCATGTTTATTTGTATAGCCCTAAATCACAAAGAGTCTCAAAGGGCTGCACAGACCCCAGACTATTCTAAACTACTGGCTATCATGACACCATCCCCTGATCTAAAACCTACATGAGGGCAAGGAAAAACTCAAAAACCCCAACATGAGGAAAATGAAGAAACCATGAGAAGGGACCGCACATGAGGTAATCCCCCTTCCAGGATGACCAAGCTTGTACAGTGGAACCTCGGTTCTCGACCATAATCCGTACCAGAACCCTGTTCGAAAACCGATTTGTTCGATCACCGAAATCTTTTTTCCCATTAAAAATAATGTAAATCGTTTTAATCCGTTCCAACGCCCTGAATGTTTAACGTAAACATAAAGCTAACCCAGGCTAATCGTACGTTCGCGTTATCCTAATCTTCCGTTTGAAAAATTGCGCTAAAATGAACGTGTAAAATAAATCAGGTTGTTTATAAGTCATTTAGCACCCGGGTCTCCACAACAAGTGGTGAGCGGTTCATTGGAAAGGGGGCTCCGTTCGAACACGCTCAATGTTGGGCTCTGTTCCAACACCCTGAATGTTTAACGTAAACTTATAGCTAACCCAGGCTAATCGTACGTTCGCGTTACCGTAATCTTATGAATAGGATTTCTTACCTTTGTGGTGGTCAGCAGAAGGCGCTCGAACACCTCCATCATATTTGGCTATTATTTCTTTCTTAAATGCAATAGTTGTACGCACTACTTTTCTTTTTTCACCTGTAGCAACGTTGCTGCTTGCACTGACTTTCTTCGGAGGCATAATAAGGGGCTAAAACACCCGTACGCCGCTCAGCATCGCACCCTAGCGTACGCACTCACGCATTACCGGCGTTCGAACTCCGATTTTTTGACCGAACAGCAAAGCAAGAATTTCTGGAAATTTTTGGTCGGACTCCGATTTGTTCGAACTGAGAAGCGTTCGAAAACCGAGGTTCCACTGTACTTATCTTCATCATTAGGACACAGTTGCATACCATTATAACCTCAGGATTCATGTAGTAATATGCGGTCCTCGATTCTACTAAAAGGCTGTCGTTATTTGTGTACGTTCTTTGTCTACAAAACAATATCACTTAAGAATAATCATAAAAGACTTGACCGGGGCAGCACGGCGGCGCAGTGGTTAGCGCATGTGCGGCACAGTTCATGTCTTGGGAACCTCCTGCGGGGGTTCAAATCCAGCTCCAGACTTCCTGTGCGGAGTTTGTATGTTCTCCCCGTGCTAGCGTGGGTTTCCTCCGGGCACTCCGGTTTCCTCCCACATTCCAAAAACATGCATTTCAGGTAAATTGTCCGGTCCAAATTGTCCCTAGGTGTGAATGAGCGAATGAGTTGTCTGTCCCTGTGTGCCCTGCAATTGGCTGGCAACCAGTTTAGGATGTCCCCTGCCCACTGCCCGATGATTGCTGGGATGGGCTCCAGCTCCAGCACCACCGCGACCCTACTGAGGATAAGCGGTGTAGCCAATGAGATGAGATCTGACCGGTGCTGTTTAACCAATTTTTTTTTATATATATCAGGAGACTGATAAGTTAATCACCAACAAAAAGAGAAACAAAACAGTTTATAAGGTTGATCAAGGTTTTTAGCACTTACAAATGCAACTGATGGATAACAGGCACACATATTTGGAATTTCAGCAGCCTCCACCAGGTGCAGTTCACTTTGCTGTCGCCTGATCTGTCTTCATTTCCCAGAGCACGAAGATAAGACTTAAAAGAGCTTGTTGATTGATAATGAGGTTCTTTTAAATTGTGTGTACATGACTGCGCCCAGTGTTCCTTGGTAACGTCTCTTTTCTACTTTAGCGCCATCAATTATTAGAGAGAATAACATGGGAAATAGATGTATACGTTTTGGACATTGACATTTCCTTTGGTTATTTACTCCAAATTCTACAGAGTCCTTTTTGAGAATGACATTTGGACTATTTCCTTTTCTGTAATGAGAAAAGTTCTCCCAAGTACTGGCGTGACATTAATTAAAATAAGTCACGTTTGGAAGGAGGACAACATTGATTCCGAGGTTATTTTTCAGTCATTATTTTTCCGGGACAACACTCATTTGTCTGCATGCTGCTACAGTAGGGTCTCTGGCTCGGCAACCCATTTTCGTGCGGCGTCTTTTAATGGCCATTGAACGGCTCTTGTGATGTAATGCGGCACTCGCCATTTTACTTAACGGTGTTCAGGAAAACGAGAACTTTGGATAGAACTTTTATAACAATATGATGGGAGAGGTGGTGGACCGTTTTTACAACAAAGATGTAGGGCAGCAACGATTAATCGACCTTGTCGACGGAAAAAATAAATATTAGGAATGAGTATTGCGTAGGGCTGCAACAATTATTTTTATAATCAATGAATCAGTAGATTATTTTTTTCGATGAATCGGATATCTAAAACAGTGTTTTTCAACTAGTGTGCCGGGGCACACTAGTGTGCCGTGAAACCTTGTCAAAAAAAAAAAAATCAAATAAATGCGGTATTTTGAAGTCAAGGTCGAAGTAGAACGAAGTTGAGTAAAGTCAGTAGAGTTTTTCAAGAACCGGCTTCTTCGGCTCGGCTCACTAAAAGGAACCGGCTCTTTTGGGTCCTAAACGGCTCTTCAGGTTGTTTTTGCTTCTTTCATCCCTATATGACCAAATATTAAGTAAAATTACACACAGAATGACTTAAAGGAAGGGGGAATAGAAAAAGAAAAAAAAATACCGAAATGAAAAAGTTGTGAAAAGCTGAGAAAAAAAAACAAAAAGAAAAAAGAAGGAAAATTTCAGAAAAAAAGACAGAAAAAAAGGAAAGAAAGAAAAGAGGGAAAAAAGTAAATAGAGAACAAAAAGAAAAAAGTAACAGCTCGGAAAAAATAAACACAATCAGATTTTTTAAAAGTTATTTAAAAAAATAGAAAAAAAACAGGGAAAAAGAAGAAAAGGTTTGTGTTGCATTCAAATAATTTCCAATTATACTGAGTCAATCTTGTTGACAACATTGTACTTCCACTAAAGCATGTAATTAAATACATTTCTGTATCGTGCAACCGACTAAATAAGCCCCCAAAAATGTTAGTATTATGCGACAAAAGATACCGGAAAAAAAAGAAAGAAAGAATTGTTGTAAGAACAAACAACGTTTGTAGGCCGTACAACCTTTGCAATAGTACATAAGTCAATTCATTCAAAAGTGAAAAGAAGAAGAAAGAAACATTGCATGAATGAAGATGAGTCAATACAGGTCCATACTGATGGCAATGTCATATCAGTGCAATGAATGTTATAAGTAGATTTATAATAAACTTAATTTTAATGTGTTGTTCTGCTATATATTCCGATTATAAATCCTTAATACTTTGCAACAATGTTTTTTTTTTGCGATGAGTCGTCTTATTGTGTTTCAAGTTGTGAAAAATGGGGCAGGCAACCTTATGGCTAGTGTCTGGTAACTTTTTGTCACGAGTTTCAGACACTGTTATTGGCCACATAATTAAACGAACTTGGTGTAAAATTTGAGAAACAATAAATAACTATCCAATTATTCTGTGTGTCTGTGAATAGTCGACTATTAAAATAGTCATAGCACTGCTTAAAAATATCCTACCATGGTGAGTCTGTCTCGCGGATGGGACATGGGGCTGAATAGAGAAGAAAGTACTTGAGTAAGGCGCAATAAAAGAAATGGTACAAAAGGAGTGAGAGAAAGCAGAGTATGTGTGCTTGTAACCCATCTGGACTCTTGTCTCTGAAAAGAAACACTTTGTCAGCTAACATCTCATCCCTCAGCCTCCTGCCCCTATTTTATCTCTCGAGTCAGCTTCTCAGAATCCCAGGCCCAACTCTCTATAAATCATTTTAATGTAATCATTTTGGGTACCTTAGTACTCAAACACCCATTACGATAGGTGCTAAAAGGTCGTGTATATGAAAAGAAAAGTCCTACTATTTGAAGATAAAGCCACAGCAATAAATAACCAGTGCCGGTAAATAATACAGCTCTGTAAAAAGGAATTACCGTATTTTTCGGACTATAGGGCGCACCCAGAAACCCCAGAGATTTCAAAAATGCGCTTTATAATCCAATAAGCCTTGTGTACGGAATTTTTGGGGAAACTCATTAAAATATTTGTGCAATCATTGATCAGTCCTTGACCAGAGTTGCATAAGAATGGTAGTAATGGGGATCGAACCCGGATAGCAACAATGGGAAAGCCGAATCATTACCGCCAGGCTACGAGGGGGCATAAATGACATAAAAAAGGCAATGGGTCTCCTTATCATAGTATTTTTTAGTTATGGTACCAGATACAAATGTAAAAATACAAGACACTGATTAGAAACAGGTATAACGCATAGTAGGTGGCAAACGTTGAATATGTACAGCCATTCATTTATCTTTCAGGATGATTAAATTACTTCCCACAATGCCTCTCTCTTCATTCATTTCAGAATCTTCGGCGCTTTATAAATATTTTGCGAGTCGGTGATACAATATTGTGTTTCAGTAGTACCCATCCCTTTCTGTACCATGGACCGTTTAATGTCTGCTAATATGCTAGCGGGGTGGCCAAATAATAACATCCAATTTTTGCAATTGTGATCAGTGTTGTATTTCGAATTATCAATCAATCAATGCAAAGACGGTACTTTTTCATTTTTAGTACAACCCCAGCCCTTAATGGAGTTTAATTCTATGTGACTTACAGTCCAGTGCGCCTTATATTTGTGGTACTGTAAAAATACAAGACAGTTCCTCTCTATAGTTGCTGTACTCTCAAGACCTGCATGACAAAAAACATGACATTCTGCATTGTTTAAGTGATTGTGGTGGTTATCAAGTGAATTTGCGTGAATATATTTAATCTATCCATCCATCCATCATCTGCACCGCTTATTCTCAGTAGGGTCGCGGGGGTGCTGGAGCCCATCCCAGCTATCCTCAGGCAGTAGGCAGGGGACACCCTGAACTGGTTGCCAGACAGTCGCAGGGCACACAGAGACATACAACTCACTCCCTCATTCACACCTAAGGACAATTTGAACCGGCCAATTAACCTGACATGCATGTTTTTGGAATGTGGGAGGAAACCGGAGTGCCTGGAGGAAACCCACGCATGTACGGGGAGAACATGCAAACTCCGTACAGGAAGGTTCGATCTCATGACATCAGAACTGTGCCGCACACGCGCTAACCATAACACACATCAAAAACATTTTTAACAATAACCTTTCATTTGAAAAAAAAGTATACTTCTTGCTTTTACCATTAGTAGTTAACAGCGGTTGAACATTGCTGTCTTGTAAAAAATACACATTTCCAAGAAAACAAAGAAAAACGAGTTTTTGTGAAAAGATGCACTACAAGCTGAACACTAAATTCATGCATGACAGTAGACAAACTGCAAGAACTTTTTAGCCCCCGAATTTTCCGACGTGATCACATGAATTGGCTCGTCATGGCGATTGTGGAGGTACACGAAACGTCATCCCTCTCCGTCCCGACAATTACAAAGTCACTTTGTCATTTTTTTTTTTTAGAACGAATAAAGCTTTGAAGCAATCACAGTCTTGTATCTTTGCTCTTATCACCACTGCGCTTATTCTGCATTTGGGCCGGTACCTACACACTGCTATACGGTGGATAAAGGAAAGAAAATGGGCACTAAGTGTCGACAAAGATCAGATCAAAAAACCACTCCTTCCATTTAGTGGTGATTCATCATGCTGATACAATTTACAGAGGCTTGATAATTACTGATCAGAAACACGAGAGCCTTTAGAATAGTTTGCACTCAGGGACAATGCTTCTGAAAAAATATCTATACATTATGGCACTGAATAAACTAGAAAACAGGCCAGTTTTGTCAGAAAGTGTGCATGTTATTATGCTTCAGTGCAATACTAGAGTGTCTTCATGCTAAGCCCTCCCACCACATAAGCACCTAGCAAAATTCCTGAGTGCAACCCCCAAAACTAAGCCCCCCCTCCACCCCCATTATTTAAATGATAGATGCTGGTGTCAGTGGTTATCACTCTGCCGGTGCAGCATGCCAGACCCACTACTGAAGGCCCTCAAATTCTTTCCTTTTTTGGCTTTTTTTTCCCAGAAAGCTCCGTTGATGGGAATGAAGTCTTGGAGTATCCCACTGCTACATCTGTCTTTCACCTCTTCTGGTTTGCTGACTACATGAGTCTACTGGGAGTCGAAAATACGCAGGAATGGCCAGGGATCTATGAAATTAGATACTGAAGAGCACAAGTACACGCACAAGCATGAAAGAAGGGAATGGGGGGGGGGGGGTTCAATGGCGCTATGACAGATCAGAAACACTGGGAAAAGAAAAAAAAGTGTTTGACCTAAAGTAGGCGATACTTAAAATAGAAAATGGACTCTCTGTTAAAGGTAACTATAATGGCATTCACCGGAACGTCTCTCTTAGCATTTGTTACAACACTTTTTATCACAGGTGCGTCTTTGCAGAAGACTTAAAGGTATTCCCAAATTCTAAAACATGCAAAATGTGAGGAAATAGTACATGGTTTTTGAATGAAATCCATATTTCGTGAATATATTCCAATTATTTTCTGAGATAATCCATTTTGTTGACAGCCTGTCTCTGGCTTTCTGAGCTCTGACAGCATGCGGGGAACACTGGCAAGCATGCAAGCCAGTCCCCATATACACACTTGTAACACCTGTTGATTCATCGAAGAGGTTACGAGTGTTTCAAGCAAAGTTTTGGTAATTCTTTTGGAAAATGCCAAGGTGTTGTGTCGCAGGTGGATTCAGTAATAATACAACATTAGCAGCCAAAAAGGGGCTAATATGCAAAAATAACACTCGGCGGGCTAATTGGGGCCGAGGAAGATCAATCAACAAAAGGCGGGCGCAGCATTGGCAAAAAAAAATGCAAAGTTGGACAACCAAAAAACATGCTGTGAGGATCCAAGATAACCAGGAACCAGCAACTAAAAATGGCTACAGTGATAAACGCGAAACCGGCCATGAATAATCCAAGGGACAGCGCAGAACTGGCGCTAACGCCAGGCTAGCCGGAAAAACTGCATAGCCAAAGAGCGCCAAATGTAAGCAAACTATACAGGAAGCTCTAGGCAGCCCCGACGCTAACGGGGATTTAGCCAGACGAAATTAAACTGTATTGAAGAGGAGTTCAATTCTTGTTTTGTTTTGTTACAAATGCACTTATAGACAGTAATTTGTTGCTACATAGTTATTTATAGAGTAGCGCACTACGTTTGGGTTTCCGTTACTGCATTTTCCGCACTATAAGGCGCACCTAAGAGCCATCATTTTTTTCAAAAGCTAAACATGCGCCTTTTAATACGGTGCCTTATATATGGATCAATATTGTGTGCCAAGAGGTAAGCAGCCGCCGACCATATTTTGCCCCTGTAGAAGTATTGGGCGGGGAATGCTGGGATATACATACCAGCGTTTCATTTCCTGACTAATGTGTCAATCATCATTCGAATCGGTCACTATTGGCTAAAGTTATTTGGAGGTAATGGAGACGGGTCCTTTTTAGCATCTAAAGTTTCGAATAGGCTAAAACAAATCCTGCAATAGGCCGAAAAAGATTAGCAGTGTTCTATTTTGCCCGCGTCCCTGCGTCCTAGACGCATTATTTTTGCTGGGGACGCATCGTGTCAAATCAACGTGCGTCCCCGGGACGCAACTTTTTTGACACGAAATTGTCATTATCATTTTTTAACAAAGATTTACCACACCCCAAACTTTTCGTCAGGCAGATCCGCCATTGTTGTTTTGGTCTCGCGGTTCGAGTTTTCGTCTGCAAGCCGATCTCGAGTTCGAGTTGTGTAGTGGAAGTCCGTCTCTTTTTAGAAAACCGGCTTTTTCGGCTCAACTCATTAAAGAGCCGGCTCTCAAACGGCTCACTTGCTTTGATGCATTATATTACGAATGATTATGTTGTATAAAGAAGTTGAGAAAAAAAGGAAGGAGAAAATGAAAAAAGACGGTATATTACCAACAATAATTTAATGCAGAAAATGAATTAATAATTTGAATAAGAGAATGTATTATTCTACTTAATTATATTTGCATGTATTTTTTCCTTCTACAGTGAACGTCCAAGCATTTTGAACTTTTTATATAATAAACCTCATTCATGTCGAGCAACTCAGTGTCTCACAACAAAATGTTCATTAACAATATATATGATATAAGGAAACACATGTACAATATAACATGTTAAACTACATAAATAAACATGTTTGAAAAAAAAAAAAGAAGATTTTTTTGTATTTTGTAAGGGAAAATACGACAGTTTGAAAGGGCATGGAGCACACTAAATTTTGGGGACCAATAGATCTCTGTTGGGACCCATAGATTTTTGAGCATGCGAGTCCCCGGGACCCATCACTTTTCACAGGTAAAATGAACACTGGATTAGGTTGGTTTACGGCCACCAGAAGACCATTTTATAGGTTTAAACAGGCGGCTAGAAACAAGGAACGTCCATTGATGCAGAGATGCATTTGGGCGGATTTTTTTAATAAATTTGTCGGCGTTATTGCGTGTTTTGGAGTATGTAAATATTCAACACGAATGGATTCACTACACTCACGGATGTAGGGAGAGCATGGTTGAGTATTATCATGGAAGGTGATGGCTGCAAGACAACGTCTCGTGGGAGCTTTATATTTTTCGGGTATCGTGTTTCAGACTGATGAGTATATTTTTAAATGATCATCATATCTTGAATCCCAAGAGTTAAGCTTTCCACTGATATGTGACATGATGTATTTTAGTGACTGGTGATATCGTACAGACATCTGTACGTGTCTGAGTCAGGTATTTGCTTCTCAACACTTGCAGGCCTGCTTGTTTGACTGACCTATCTGACGTTCCTACTGTTAACGCCTTATAGTCCAGTGCGCCTTATGTATGGAAAATATATGACAAAATACTATTTTTGAGGTTAATACCTTTCAATCCAGTGCGCTTTTAGTGCAGAAAATACGGTACTTTTTAAATGAAGTAGCCAGCAACTAACTAATTACATGTTTTTCCCGTTAAACACAGATAACCTTCGAAGCAAATACTACGATGTTTTATTTTATAACCATGGTCAAGCAGATAAAATATAATTAACACACTGTGCTCAAAGGCAGAAATTCACCTAAGGTTTTGTGCAAAGTGCTCCACGTTTCAAGCTTCAGCTTAACAGCAGTGACAATATCCCCCTTAGCGTCCCCCTCGGGACCCTCTTTCCGACTTTCAATCGAAATTAAATATCTCGTTATTACACTGCAAGAAAAACAAAAATCAAGGGGTTGATTGAATCAGCTCATTTGTAGGAAATTATAGCTTGTGCTCATATGCCAGGAGGTAGCTCGCCAATCAAATTGCATGGCAGATGTACATCGGATTCAAATTCTCTCTCTCTCGCTCGCTCTCACTCCCTTTCAGCACACTGCAGACGTAACAGAAGACATTTTGCAAGCTAATATTTTTTTGACCCGCGTGCACTGTAATTGTGGCCGGCTTTGCGAGTGACTAGGTCCCAATTTCGAGCTGCGCCCAACTAATTAGCGCGGCGGTTACATCCATATATGCCTTGTGCAGGCCGCACAGACATTACAATGTAATGCTAAGGCAGAAACCTCAAAATGTTAATTTACTTAAAAGGATAGTGTGTAGGGTTTAGCACCATCTAGTGGTAAAAATACTTCGTTGATTAGGGGGAAAAAAGTTATATTTCTGTCATTTACTATCAAAATACATATTAAATAACACATACATTTTTTTGAACACCATAGGTTGAAAAATATTTAATTAACATTAGATGAGGCTCGCCGAGAAGAAAGTGAGAAAGTTGTCAGCCATCTTGGGGGTAAGGTACCCCCGAAAAACAAAAACAAAATTTCCCCACTTGCTTTTTTCCTCTTTTTCCTTATTTGTTTTATTTTTTTGTCTCTTTTATTCAATTTATTCTTTTTTAATGTTTTACCCTTGTTTTTGTTCTCTTTTGTTTCCCTTTTTTTTCTTTTCTCCCTTTAACCTTATTTTTTACTTTTTTCTTATTTTTCTGTTTTTACTTACTTTTTTATTTGAATATATTTTTTCATTTTTTCTTTATTTTATCTTGATATTTCTTTTGATCTCACGGTTTTCTTTTTTCTTTGCAAATGGCTAGGCAAAAAATGTTGCGGTTTGGTCACCTTTAGTCTGTGTAGTTTGTATTTTTGTTTATTCTTTGTAGCCCTTGTTTTCGGTTACATTACATAATAAAGTGACATGTCGTGGTCAAGTACTACACACGGTCCATTTAACCGGGAACACTGAGAAACTTTGATAACAGTTGTCCAGAGCAAAAATCAAACTCTGAACTACTTTGGCCCAGGAACAGTTAACAGTTGCACTACACTGTACAGCGACATCTAGTGGTCAAATATTATACAGTGTCCCTTTAAGACAGGGGTGTCAGACTCATTTAGTTTGGGGGCCACATGATAGAAGAATACTCTCACAGGGGCTGGACTTTTAACTAAATGGCATAAAAAATGTGCCTTATTTGTAGGGTTGGAGATCTTTCAGAGGCTCACTATTAAATTATCATTCAGGGTTGTATGGTTTTATTATAAAATGATTATGTAATGTAATGTTTATTGAAACCCCGCGACCCTAATGAGGATAAGCGGTACGGCTAATGAGATGAGATGAGATGAGATGTTTATTGAAAGTATTGTTAGATACATTAATCAAAACATGACACAAAAATAATGCTGAGAGTGAGCATGGCCAAATTTGGTCACCTTACGCCCCCTCCCCTAAGAAAATTTGATTATTAAGGGTTTCTTTCCCCTCAGTCATTTTTTTCCTTCACTAAAATTTAATCTCTTGTGTTTCTTTTGTTTTGTTTTTAATGGAAAAAAAATATTTAGTTTATTTCCTTAACAATTTATCTAACTGGGGGAAACGCATGCAGCCTGGAAAGTGACAAAAGGAGCATACAAACACAAATTTAAATGATTGATTTAATGATTTTAAAAGTATTTCTGCTTTTTCTTTTTTCATGAAAATGTTTACTTGAATATGTGAACTTTGCTATTAGATTTCACATACATTATAGAAAGGAGCTAAAGCTTATTTAAACTTCTACAAGCAGTTATATTTTGATTTAGTAATTTTCATATTGCCTAAAACAGCATGTTTGTGACTTTTATTTCAGGTAAAATAATATTGAGATTATTTCCTCAATGCTCACTAGGTGAGTTTAACGAGGAATATTATTTTTAAATTTTGAGTAAATCATGAATACTATATTTGTTTTTGAGACTAATCTTTCCCCTTATAGGTAAAAATGTAGCTTACATTTTTAGTTCCAGGAGGTTTTTTCCGTTACAATTGCTACAATGCTAGCTTAATTTTTTTGCTTGGTTCATAATAAATGTCCAATATTTATACTCCTTGCACTAATACAAATTTCAAATTGCCCTGTTTTGGTGTAGCAAGCATCTGTCCTCTTGGGTGAGAACCGTAGGGGGCGACGACACTTTATAGGACAATGCCATACAAAATAATGCCAGCTGCAGTTAATCACTAGAGAATTGTGATGGCAAAGTGAAGCCACCACTTTTAATTAGCCTGTTTGAGGGATATGGCAACAATTTTAAGCATATACAAGCGTTTCACCCAAAGTGCAAGCACTCTGTGGTTTGCAATAATCTGTGGTCTGTGCAGCCCTTTCAGCCTGGCATTAGCGCCAGTTCTGCTCTGTCCCTTGGTTTATTCATGGCCGGTTTCGCGTTTATCACTGTAGCCATTTTTAGTTGTTGGTTCCTGGTTATCTTGGATCCTCACTGCATGTTTTTTGGTTGTCCAACTTTGCTTTTTTTGTCAATGCTGTGCCTGCCTTTTGTTGATTAGGGGCGTCACAAATAAACATGACTAGACTTGACTTTTCAATCCTTGAAAAGAAGACATTAAAATCCAAGCACTTTCAAGAATTACAAGCATGTATACGAACCCTGATTATAATGCAAAACGGTGTTTTTTTCATCCACTTCCTCCCCAAAAAATATTTTTAATTGACATGACAGCAAAATTATGCCTAACGTAAGTAAGAAAAAAAATACATTTTTATTCACGATAAAAAAGCACAGAGCTAAACCTTTGCCCTTTTGACTTTTCCCCCCCACCTTTTCAAGGTTCAACACAAAAACATACCTACATTAATGTACTGTACCGAAAAAAATATTTTTAATTCACATTACAGCAAAATCATGATTAACGTAAGTAAGAAAAAAATACATTTTCATTCACGATAAAAAAGCATAGAGCTAAACCTTTGCCTTTTGACTTTTTCCCCACCTTTTCAAGGTTCAGCAAAAAAACATACCTACATTAATGTACTGTACCGAAAAAAATATTTTTAATTCACATTACAGCAAAATCATGATTAACGTAAGTAAGAAAAAAATACATTTTCATTCACGATAAAAAAAGCACAGAGCTAAACCTTTGCCTTTTGACTTTTTCCCCACCTTTTCAAGGTTCAGCACAAAAACATACCAACATTAATGCACTGTACATTTCTCCGATAGCGCCTGGACAAAAAACACACTCATCTCCTAGCAACAAGGCATGCAAAAGTACGAGACTGGGTGCCGGTAAGATGTGTATGTATGTCTGGTGCGCGTGCAAGTGCGTTGGTGTTGGGGGTTGGGTCAAGACAAAGCCTGAAGAGTAAGCGATAAGGCAAAAAAGAAATGCGGGAATGATAAATTGATCCAACCGAGTTGCCAAGTTTATGGAAATCTGGGTGATCCTTTCCAGAACACACCGTCACACGCTGAATAACAATTACAGCCTGCGGACCGCGATGGGAAACATAATGCCGGCAATGCGTGTACAGTGTGTTAGTGACACATACGAGCACTAGTCAGTGTGTACATTGTACACGCACGTGCATGCTGTGGACGACCGATCCCGCCGCAAGTAGAAATAAATGTAGAAATAAATAAAATAAAATAAAATACAGTATATTATTTTGCTTTACCTCTGAATGTTTCAAAACCAATTTGACGAGACTAATCTTCTTAAAAATATATACAACATGTAGATGTCTGCATGTATTTTTATTCATGAATGTAAAAAACAAATTGGATAGGTCTCCAGGACCGGGCCTCTTGGCCGAATTATTTAACCCTATGCATCCCACGACTCGGAATATTTGCCTACCCCTGCTCTACACCAATCAGTCAACAGCCAATGTCTTACAGACAGGATGTGATGGTAGCTTGTTACTAACGTTTGCTTTATTCCGATTTCGAAATCTTAGTTCGGTTTGGAAATTTCGGTTCGTTTGGCAAATTGCATACTCGGCAGCCAATGAGAAGCCTGCATCGAATAACATTGTGCTTCTGGACTTTCCCGAGCCTTATAAGGTGCATTTGCATATCATTTTCCAAAGTATGCGCACAGAGAACACAAGAAAAATGATAAAGTGGTTAGGAATCAAGCCAAAACCTCAGCCCCACAAGAAAGGTTCAAAAGAAGCTATCAAAATTGATGACGCTACAAAACGTAAACGTACATTAAAAGCATCATGGAAAGAGGAGTTCACGTGGCTTGTAGCAGATGACGCAACGCAAACATTACATGAATGAAGATGAGTCAATACAGATACATACTGATGGCGGATGGAAAACAGCGATGTCATATACATGCAATGAATGTTATAAGTAGATTTATAATAAACTTAATTTTAAAGTGTTGTTCTGTTATATATTCTGATTATCATTCCTTTTTGCAACAGTGGGGTTTTTTTTGCGATGGGTCGTCTTATTGTGTTTCAAGTTGTGAAAAATGTGGCAGGCAACTTTTCAGAGTGGTCTGCCCTGGTGTCCGCTAACTTTTTGTCATGAGTTTCAGACACTGCAACAGCATTTTACTATTCTTTACGAGATAAGTTGTATTTACTTGTCCTTTGGATTCATATTAACGCATTTTGGTTTGGTGTTTTCAGGTTTCAATGGATTTGGATACCCAGACCCACCACTGGGAGCGACAATGGAATCAGTCAGGGAAAGAAAGTGGCTGCATTCCACTGCCAAATACAATTATAAATAATGAAAGGGTGTCACAATTTCAAAAGAGCGGCTATTTGCTACATTTGGAATGTGACGACACATTAGTGCCATTGTACGCAGAAGATAACACACACGGTTGCTTGAACATTGAACATTTCATACTCAAGATGGTGTAGTCACAGCGTGATGGAAGAATCTAGATAAAAGGGCAAAGCACTTGAGAAATATTGACAAAGACACATTATATTCTTTTTCTTACTAAAAAGATTAAAAAATGAGCATGGACCAAAGATGGAATTTTTGGGAGGGGAGGGAATTTTATCTCCCGGTTCGAATACCAAATTCCTGCCATATTCCTGTAAAACCTAGTAATGAATTGTACTCTAGGTGTGTGCAATGGTGTGTATTATGTAAAATAGGGCTGCAACTAACGATCATTTTAATAATACATAAATCTGTCAATTATTTTTCGATTAATCTTTAAAAAACCTCCTCTAATGTCCTCCTTTTTATTCAAATATTGAAGTTTTGGACAAATAGTGCAAAAAAACTACAGAAAATTCTATAGTCATGTTTATTTGTGACGCCCTTAATAACAAGGAGTCTCAAAGAGCTGCACAAACCACAGATTATTGCAAACTACAGACTATTATCACACCATCCCCTGATGTAAAACCTACATGAGGGCAAGGAAAAAACTCAAAAACCTCAACATGAGGTAAATGAAGAAACCTTGAGAAGGGACTGCACATGAGGTAATCCCCTTCCAGGATGACCTAGCTGCAATGAATTTAACAAACAATAGAAAAAAAATTATATTTTAAAATAATTAAAGTATAATGAAAAAAAAGAAAAGAAAAAATGGCGCTAGATTTGGGTCTAAAAGAAGAAGCCACTACTTTAGGCATAGAAGGGGAAGGCTTACTGTTCTTCAGGAGAAAAAAATATTTTAATTATTTTTTTTCATTTAAAATATCGATAAAATAAATCAATAATAAAAATCCAAGTGTTTACAATAATAACTGCAGACAAATGTATTCTATACACCTGCAAATATGTAAGATCCTTTTTTAACAAAGTGCCCAAAAAAATAAAAGGCAACATCAGAGAAGGACAGTACTTCGTCGGATCAAGAGGACCTCATGCTAATGGAATGTTTTTACCCTATTGCACATCATTCCTAAGACTTAAAAAGTGGTCGGCGGCGCCCTCTGTTGGCTGCGGCTGCATCGGCTCGCTACAACGGGTCAGGTGCAATCGACATTTCGTTCTGTGTACATTGTTACACAGAATGACAATACAAGGAAATTATTATTATTATTATTTATCTTTTTAACTAGTTTTACTTGCACTGAAAGAAGAACCCTTTTAATACGAAGACAAAAGCGACATTCATTCGTCAATAAATATGGCTACGGTCGGTGGTTTGAATTGGGAATGATGGCTGGCTTTGGGGACATCTAGTGGACATAATTAAAACTGCAGGTTGTTGTGTACCGTGAAGCGGTTCTTTTTTCTCTTGATTATTTTTTTTTAATTAGTATTATTTTGTTCACTATTATATTTTATATATACATGAGTCATATTTTCACCATTCTCATTCGGCGGGCTGGATATATAGTGTGACTCACAAAGAAAGCTAAAAAAAAAATTGTTTCATGACTCTTTTGAGTCAACAAGGTTCCCAACCCTTTATCTACTGTATGTCGATACCTTGCTGAAGACTACCGTACTGAAGAATTCAATATAGTTGCAGCCGTTTCACGCATTATGCATTTCCATTTTCTGGTAATTTCTTCAAATTTCATAATGTATACAATATTAAAAAAAATGCAAAAATGCAATAAATTGAAAAAAAAAAAGACAAATAATGGAGTTATGTCTTTTTTACATGGCAAGAAATCCGGATTTAAAAGGAATATTATATTGCTATTAATTTCTTTTTTAAGAAGAAATCATGTTGGTGTAAAAATATCAGTCATTTTTTGCTAAATAGGGGACTTTATGTACGAGTGTTACGTTATTGTACTCAATCATCTATTCATTTATTATTTTAGGCTATTACATTCCTCGTGACACATGTAAATATGATTTCAATTATAACAGAATGCTTGAAATTGAGTTAGATGAAGAAAACTTATTAAATCCCTTACCTCATACGCACAAAACCCCAAGCAAATTGCCTGCAACCCCGTTAGACTGACATTGACATTGTTTTTATACAGTACTTTGAGGTATATAAATAAATTTGGATTAAAAAAAACCTCCATGTGCACACCCTTGGTGGAGAAAGTCGCTTTTTAAACCACAAGTACAATGCTAATCTCATTTTTCAAAGTCGCTGCTAATTACACTCCGCACAGCAGCAATCAACTTATTTGATTTTATCATCAAGAGAGGTAACAAGCAGGGAAAGCCAAATCATAATTTCAACTTGTGTTTTTTTTTTTTTACTTGATATAAATAGGAAATATATGTACACTGTTAAGTGCATAGTAGTTTATTTTTCTAATGACATCCTATCGTTCTTAATAGCCCCCCCTTGGAATCTTAATCAGTGTCATATGTCCATGTCGAAAACGCTATCTCTGTCTTGCTCTCTTTCCAATCTGTCTGACTTCTCTTAAAAGCATGTTTCCTTTCACAGTGACAGTTTAATTCCTTTAATCCATCATGTACTTCCTGCCAGGACGTTGCTGTTCACATTTTTGGGGAGCATCTGAAAATGTATGTTTCTCATTGAAGAGGTAAGCATTGGAGGTAGAGAGGGAGAGCCTCGAACATGCATGCACACCCCCACAAAACCCATGCACACACACACGCGGCACTGGAATGCAAATCTGTGTCTGGAAGTCATTAAGCAAACAGAAAAGGCCGTCTTCTCTTTCTCTGTGTGATCAGCGGCGCACAGTCCACCCTTTCCCTCACCTCAGCGAAAACATCAGTGTGCCTCTAAAAACAGGCCGGGCTAAAAGAAGCACTGGAGGCAGATCATCTGTAGGTTTACCAAAACCTTTACTCAGTTATATGCAGGGTTGGGTAGGGTTACTTTAACTGGATTACTTTCAATTACTTTTCGATTACTCCAATACCAAATATGCCAATAAAAGACAAAAGAAACTAAATATAAATAAAATTACTAAATTTTGTGCAGGCTTGGGGAGTAACGGAATACATGGAACGGCAAAAATGATGTTGGCAAACTGTTTGGATTTATTTTCATTTGGTTTCTGTCGCATGTTAGTTTTGCCAGAGATCAAAGAGATCAAAGCCAGGAGAGAACGCTTACCACGTGTTGTTAGTCATCATTTTATTCATATTTAGTTTATTTTGTCTTTTATTAGCATATTTGGTATTGGAGTAATCCAAAAGTAATTGAAAGTAATCAAGTTAAAGTAACCCTACCCAACCCTGGTTATATACAGTTCCAACAGAGCTACAGTGGGGATTGACAGCAAAACGAGCATTCATATTAGTGTTTCCCATGCATAAGAAGATTCTGGTGGGTTGAATTGGTCCCGCCAGTTTCATAAATGTGTATTATTAACTCATCCAGTGCCATAATGTATAAATACGTTTTCAGAAGCATTGTTCCTGAGTACTAAAACATAAAAATACGTTGTTGTTTTTTAACTGTTCTAAAGGCCACGGCGCTGCTGATCAGTCAATATCAAACATTTGAATGATTTAAGTATGATAAATCACCACTAGATGGCGGTAGTGGCTTTGATCAGATTTGTCAAAACGGTGCCTTGTTTTATTTCCTGTGTCCACCGTATGCCAGTCCATATGCAGTGAACACGCAGTGTGATGAGAAAAACAAATATATAAGTTCAGACAGTTTAATGGTTCAAAGCTTTATTCTTTTTTTTTTCAAATAACAAAGTCCCTTCATCATCATTGGGAAGTGAGGGAAGACGTTTTGTGCACGTCCATGATTGCAATGATGACCCAAAGCATGTTATTATGTCACCGGAGACCTCAGGGGCTGAAAAGTTTTTGCAAAGTTCATGCATCACTTATGCATGAGTACAGTGTTCTTGCAATAAAACGTTATTTTGCAAGCAAAGGGCCCTTGTGTTTATGGAAAGCATTGTTTAGAGGGTATCAGAATTATATATTAAAAAAAAAAAAAAACACCGAAGGGAAAAGTTATGTTTGAAATGCACCCTTTTATGAAAAGTTGTTTGTCTCAGAGGTTTTCTTGAAATCGAGTTTTTTCAAATGTTGTTTACTACACAATTGGAAAAGTTAGAAGAATACTTTTCTAATGAGAGAGTGTTCAAGCTTTCATTTAATGTGTCCTCTGCCTATATAGCAGAACAGAAAAAAAAATCTGTAGCCCTTCAAAAATGAGTCAAGATGGCAAAAATTGGCTAGCACAGGCACTTCCTATTGAGTGGAACGTCTGACTTAAAGAATATAATAATATTTTTAAAAACAGGTATTTCATCAAGGATTGTGTTTTCAATCTGATTGGCTAAATAGAGGAAGATGCTTTCTATTACCAACAAACTTGGACCTCTAACTGCTAAATCTGCTCAGGGGCGGTCTTTTGCGCTCTCTAGTGGCTGCCTCGAGCTGTTAAAAAATGTTGGATTAGATGGCCGGGTAAGAAGACGTTTTGACCCCGGCGATCCGCGGAGAAAACCTTCCCAGCGCCTCGTCCGTACAGCCAACATTTTCAAGCGACCCTGACAATGGGGTGCTTCCATTGCAAGCAAATCCAAATACTCACTCAGAGTAGGAAAACGCTTTGGCGGAGACAGGCCCTAACTGTAGCTCATAAGTTCCACGTTACAATGACCTCCTGTAAACCATCGAAGAAGAACCAGCATCCTGTCATCACAGCAACCACCAAACCAGCAGTACTGATATTTGATACTGTCATTTAGCAAACCACAAACATGAGTATTATATTTCATTCCATTTAAAATTCATATAATTGATTTGGTCTGTTCACACGATATGCATCGGAATACGAATAACACTGGTAATCTTTAGTCTACCTAAATGACAAGCCAAGAATTTTCATTGTATAAATCTACAGCACTCGCTATGTATTCAAGAGGCCATTTCTTAATCACTCACACAGTCAAAACACCAATATTAATTTTAAAAAATTTATTGCGTTTTTGTTTAGGCAAAACACACACAAAAAACACAACAAATACCAAATGAAAACAACAAGGAGGGAGGAGGAGAAGAGCAGATGGAGCAAGAGAGAGAGTGTCTCTGCTGCATGAGACTTAATAATCCACTCGTCAATTGAAAAACAAAATGCAGGTACCTATAACTGTCAAATTCCCAAATAATTGGTCGACTTCTAGTGTTTAACATGGTGAAAATGAGCAATTAAGAGACAAAGGATAACAGCCAGCATATCCACTCAAAACAAGCTAAAGGAGTCGTGTAGAGGAAAAGCCCCTTATCCCAACTTTTTTGGAAGTATTTTGGCTACTTAAAGTCTGGCCTACTTGAGACACTGCAAAAATATTGTTTATGTGCACATTGAAGAGTTTTGGTCCAAACACGGAACCCTGTGGAACCCCACATGAAGATTGCTTGAGCTTTCCCATGCGAATGCATTCTTCCGTGCCTGTTAAGTACATTTTAACCAATTTCCAGCTGTGTATAAGGGAAGAGGTGAAACATTTTGATGGGCTTGTCATGTTCTGGAGGAAAATCGTCTTTTAACGTTGGCGTTTCATTTTTGCTTTGATACAGGAACGACAAAAAGCTAAGAAATATGAAAAAGGTTCACTAATTTCACACGTTGCTTTACCCTTTTCTTCTATTTCTTTTATTATGTGGCTATTTTAAAGCAGTTTAAGGGGGTGGGCTTCTACGCGAGTATATACGGTAATTTGGAACTGGATAAATACTTTCAAAATAATGCACAACTTTGTTTTTATCTACTGTTTTTCAGTAACGCGACTGCCAATAAACCGTCCACCTATCTCAGATTTTAACAAGTTGATAACTTCCTTTAAAGTACCTCTTGTAAGCATCGTGTCAGGACACTTGTAGCAAAATCATGACAGCCTAGATTTCATCGATCGCCCCCAGAGACATAGAAGAGGGGCTTCCGCCCGCAGCCAACATTTAACAGATACAAACTAGATCGCTGTCTCTCCCCTCTTGGTGGTGCTTATTTTACAGAACTAACTTGTTTCCCACTTTGATGAACAAACTCATCAGAAAAACGGCCATTTTAGTCAAGTCAAGTCATGTTTATTTGTACCACCCTTAATCACAAAGAGTCTCAAAGGGCTGCACAGACCACAGATTATGGCAAACCACAGACTGTTATTACACCATCCCCTGATCTAAAACCAACCTGAGAGCAAGGAATAACTCAAAAAGCTCAACATAAGGAAAATGAAGAAACCTTGAGAAGGGACTGCACATGAGGTAATCCTCCTTCCAGGATATCAGCAACACGAGTGGCTAATAGTACCAATGATGTGATCAGTGCATAATAGTCAAAATTACAAACAACACTGGCATCCAACGGAATCTCCTTTGCAGGGCTCCAGTTTTAAAAACAGAAGCAAGCAAACTAAAAAATACCTGCTGACAATGTTTCATTAGCATGTAACTGATATTTAAAAAATCCAGAAAAGTCATATCACAATCTTCCATATTAAATTAAAGAACTTAGCCCCGACCAAATTGACTAAAGGCAGACCATTGTGCAAATGATTGAATGGAAGTAAATGAAATTAATCGACATGTGAGTTTAAAGATACTTAGGGTTTCCCCTTCCACAGATCAGACTCCAGCTGCTCCCAGCCACACCCCATAATGCTTTGGAGGCAGAAGCGATCTTTTTAATTCTGTCCGTGTGCATGAAACTGTCATCTTCCTTTACGTTTTTTTATTTTCCATTGCTGCACGTTTCTTTACCCAATTGTGTATGAAACCACCTCTTATGTCATTTCAGCGTATCGATATTATTGATAACGAGCAAGAGCTTGGATTGGATCGATCCTGTCATCCTGGGATTGACGCCGTCTTCCCATTTTAACAAGCATCTTGTCGATAGATTGTAAGATGATACATACATTATAACATTCAAATTGGTTTAAATTGTGTTTACACTTTATTTTCACAGCCGACTTTGTTCTCAAAATATTGTGCGATGGAAGAGATTTTAGTTGTCTTTTGATATTGTTATACAGTATGTGTTTTCGTTACATTGCTGATTTTTTGGGGGTTTGGCGCTCTTGACTTTAGTACTGAATCAGTAATTACTGAAAGTATTTTGTTTTCATAGTGTTAAAGTTTTTTTACTTTGTACTGTTTACCTTATTTGCACTTTCTGACTTTGTTTTTAAAATATTGTATTCCAAATTCATGGCTGCTTTTTTTGGTGTGACTCTTACTTTTGATCTGAAACGGTTGTAAAAGAAACAGTTATATTTTTTTATACCGCTCAAGTTTGTATTTGGGATATTTACTGTAAAACGGGACTATAAGTGTCTCCGGAGCATGAGTCGCACCAGCCAAAATAGCATAATTAAGAAAGAAAAAAACATAGATAAGTCGCATTTTTGAGGGAAATGGTTCTGATAAAATCCAGCACGAAAAACATCCATGTCATCTTGAAAGGCAATTTGAAATAAAAGAGTTTGTACCGGATACAAGCGTAACATGATTGGCATGTCCGTTAACTGTAGTACTAAATCAGAGTTTACAATAGCATAAATAACATGCTTACCAAATTATCAGCTCCACTCCAAATCACAGAATCCAATGAAATATTCATCCTTGTTGTCACTTTTACCGGTACACAACTCCTCCAACTCGGGACAATAAGTCCTTTCCTTCTTTCGGTTCGAAAAATTTCCAAACAACAAGGTTGAAATTGTCAACACAGGCCTAAACGCTTGTTTAGTTTAAGAATAACAAGTAAGGTCAGTACTGGGAATAAAAATGTAAAATTCAATGATAGAATAATTAGGTAATTATTTCACATAAGAGTCTCACCAAAGAACAAGTCAAACCCCCGGCCGAACAATTAAAAAAAATGCAAATTATAGTCTGGAATATACGGTAATAAAAGCTAGAAACATTTCAGCGCCTCAAATCTTTGCGCTGTGTTTATTGTAATTATAGACCGTCGCTAAGGGGATGAATCATTCTATGATTGTGACATTTCCAAACAGAAAGTATCAGTGTCTGGTCGGTATCAAATCAATACTAACCTGTATTTCCTTGAGTCGGATCGATACAAAAAAATCCCAGTATCGCCCACCCCTAATAGCGAAGTACATGGGCGACGTTTCACCCTTCTCTACCTCGATTGGCTTCTGCCTCGGGCGAAGCGAAAAAAGTTCATCGATTTCAACGCTCCAAATTTCTTTCGTTTCAAAAAAGTTCAAAAGTTAAGCAGAGTCCGGAAGAAATAGAAAGTTTGCAGCAAACCGCAGTGGAACCGAAACAGACCGCATCCGTTCCGGAGGCAGTGCGCATTGACAGACGGACAAAAGTGCTTTCTATTTGTTGCAGCATCCGTTCCAGATGCAATGTGCATTAGATGCAAGGTATGTGTTTTGCGGTAATCACGTTAGCCCTCGAAGGCAGTCATTTTTAACCAATGTGCCGGGGAATACTTGTGTGCCTTGAGACCTTGTCCAATCTTATACAGTGTTCCCTCAATATAACGCAGTGTGCTTGTCAAGGATTTGCATTGTGCATTTTTCTGCATTCTGATTGGCTCAACAGTCACTTTACCTGTCTTTATCTGTGCATCAATAAAGTTGTGGTTTAATACATAACACAGCCTGCCAAACTCGCATTACGTACGTGAAAATTCTCTTGTGATATTAAGTTTCTCAAATTGTCGGTAAAAAGCTCTAGAACAACAAAACCACCCACGGCCGGGCCCAAAAGGCAGAAGATGCTATTTATCACAGAAAATATTAAACTTATGGACATGCTAAGGCAGGGGTTGGGAATCTTTTTGACCAAAAGAGCCAGAATAGCAAAGAAAATAATATTTGCATTTCTTTGAAAGAAAGAGCAATACCATAAATTTTAAAACAAAACTCAGAAAAGCCACCAAACCCACTCTCCAGACAAAATCTAATTTTTGATCAACCAAAACATTATTTTTCTCGCCTTCATGAAGAAAATGAGAGATAAGAAGAGAAAAAAAGAAAAATATGAAAAAAGGAAAAGAGGCAGAAAAAAAAGAGAAAAAATATATAAAAGAAATAGAAATAAAAGAAAGAAAATAGTCAAACTGAAAAAGAAAAGCGAAAACAGAAAAATTATACCGAAAATGAGCAAATCAATATAATGACAGCAGAGCATTTTCTTTACAATTTTCTTATTTTTTTCCGTTTTTTTTTCACGAGAATAGAAATCATTTTATTTAAATTCATTTCAATTATATGCAAATGAAAGAAAAAAGGAGTAAAAAAAGACAGGTTTGAATCAGTAGCATTGGCAGCCAACCATGTCAGCTGTTCTAGCGGACGGACAATTTTTACCACCCTGAGGGAAAATACACATTGTCCCTTTAAGTACTGTACTGCCGTTTATAGCAACTAGTTTGTTTTCATTGGTTAATGAATGATATATGCCGTTTTTTGTGTGTATGCTGTGCATAAATAAAAAGCCACAAATCCTTGCTGTTACCATTTTTAGATTTAGGTGAAACGCTATTTATTTATGTGTTCATGAATTAATATGCCATAAATTCTTAGATACTTATACATTTATTTCTTCATATGTCAGGATTGACCTTCCATAACAGTGGCACGTACATTGTTGCGCCATCGAGTGATGCTGGCATGAAAATGGGTCAGGACTAAAAAAATTGAGAAGGGTGTGGAGGAAATAAAATGTGAATAACATGACCGCCTCATTTTTAATTTAAAAAAAATCTGTCTAAAACGTTTTCCCCGTTTTGCGTTGAAAGTGACAAATGTTGAAAACATGCGCCCATGATTCAAATAATTAATCTACCACTATGACCACAATGGTTGGTTGGTTGGATCCTTTAACCACTAGGGTTGTAGGGGCATAAATTCCTGTGGTGTTTCTTGGGCAAGAACACCCTGGTGGCGCCCAAAACTCTCCAGGCCAACATATGTATTAAACTAACCACTGCACTACAGAAACTTACCTAAATTGTACAATGTATTTATTTAATGTCCTTCAAAGTCTGATTCATCATCAGATATACCAAAGAGTGGTTTCCCTCATCGTACTTTTTTGTCTTTATACATCTTTCAGAACAGCTTTTCTGTTTTCTCCATTCTCTATCATTCGTCTCTGGTACCCTGAATAAAAACAGTGTGATGATGAGATAAAATCAATGCGTCACACACGGAGAAATACAGTACTCCTGCGCACGCGAACTACACCGGTTTTAATTCAAATACATCAACTCAAATGCCAGGTTAAATGAATGAATGAAAACTTTATTTATTATTATTATTACAAAATAAAAACAGGACAAAAACAATGACTCAACAACAAAAATAATGTTAACATAATATGTTCGAAAAGGGGTAGTAAGAAGCAGACGCTTATTTTTCCTACCCCTTCATCTTCCCTTTTAATTACATTTTATAGATAGCTGCTCTTTTGTGTCTTAATATAACAATCTCACAGATATACATATTACATAGGTCAGATATCACTAATTTTAATAATAACAATAGTCACATATTTTATACACTAATCATCGTAGCACCCATCTATTAATATAATGCTACTAGTCACTAAATATCATTGTGACACCAATGATAATAACAACAATAGAAATAATAACAGTTATGATATAATAATAGTAACAATAACAACAAGGTTAACTATAGTTGTAAACACAGTATTTCCAATTTACAGTATCACTCATACCCCGTTTTCTTCATCTCTGTATTCTGCCAGTAATGTTTTTTTGTATTTAAATTTGAACACGTGAATAGTTGGACATTGTTTGATCTCGTCTTGTAAATTGTTCCAAAGTTTGACTCCACGCACAGACACACTCATACTTTTCCTAGTGGTTCTCACCTTTGGGATTTTGAATTTACTACAGCCCCTTAAGTTATGATTTCCCTCTTTCCGAATGAATAATTTTTCGATGTTTTCTGGCACTATGTTTTTGTTGACCTTAACTAGCAGTTGTGAAGTGAAAAATTTTACTAAATCTTCCCATTTTAATTAATTTGGACTGCGGGAATAAAATACTAGGATGATCCCGATATCCTACCCAGTGTATGGTTCTAGGAAGTCTTATTTTCTCCTTAGATCTATACAGTTCACACAGGTCACCCTTTTTTTATGTCTCCTAAAAGAGAGATTTGAACGCCTGTAAATGAAAACCACAAGCCTTGGGGCGGCAGTAGCTCAGGAGGTAGAGCGCTCATCTTGGGATCAAGGGATCCCAGTTCGAATCCTGGCTCGTCCATGTTACATGTCGAAGTGTCCTTGTTTAAGACACTGAACCCCTAATAGATAGATAGTAATACCCCCAATAAGCAGGTTAGCGCCTTACATGGCTGCAAGGCCGCTATAGGGAAATGTGGAGCACATTGTAAAGCGCTTTGGGAAGTCATTGACTTGAAAAGCGCTATATAAATGCAGATCATTTCATTTTTTGCTGGTGTTCTTTTTATATTAGGTATTATGAGATGTATTTAAGTGGTTGTTTATTCATATGGCTTATATTTGAAGGTATTTATTAACAGGGTAGGGTTACTTTAACTGGATTACTTTCAATTACTTTTGGATTACTCCAATACCAAATATGCTAATAAAAGACAAAAGAAACTAAATATGAATAAAAGTATGACTCACAACACGTGGTAAGGTTTCTCTCCTGGCTTTGATCTCCGGCAAAACGAACATAAAATGCGACAGAAACAAAATGAAAATAAATCCAAACAGCTTGCCAACATCATTTTTGCCGTTCCATGTATTCCGTGACTCCCCAAGCCTGCACAAAATGTAGTCATTTTATTCCTATTTAGTTTATTTTGTCTTTTATGAGCGTATTTGGTATTGGAGTAATCCAAAAGAAATTGAAAGTAATCCAGTTAAAGTAACCCTACCCAACCCTGTTTATTAACACTTGTATTTCTTCATGTCAGGATTGCTTCTCCATAATAGGGGCACGTTGTTGCGTCTTTGAGGGCAACAACTTGTTGCTTAATTCAGCCTCGTCCGTTTTGATTTTTAAAAGGAGTAACTGGGAAAAATGGGAATAAATTAGAAGCGGAAGAAAATGTAATTTAAAAAGAAGATTATTCGTTGTTTAAAAAGATGGGGTGCGCTTGTTTTCGAGACTCAGTTAAAAAAAAAAACATGACCTCATACACACGGTACCCACATCAATTTGTTTGGCTTTTTAGGTGACTTTACATTCCGTAGAGTCGAAAGAATGCGACCGTCCGAGGGAATAATAAGGGGGATAAAAAGCATACCTCGCAATTAATGCAAGAAAAACGTATTTACCTTTTTTGCTTGAATACTCCAGTTTGGTGTAAAAAACTCAAAAAGCATCGGCTTCTTTTCAGGAACACATGACGGCGAGTCGTCCCGGGAACGAGAGACACACACACACCTCTGTCTCTTCGTCTTTCTCGCCGTTTATCTCCCTTTAGCCTCGTTCGCGTCCCTCCTTGTTTGAGGTGATTTTTAGCAGTCTTTTCTCACTTCTTGTCGGAAATTCTGATAATAAAATCACTGAAGAAAACGGACCATCTTGTTCCGTGCGTCCTTTCCGTTTTTCCCGTTTTTCAGTCTTCAGGTAGATTTAACAAAATTGGAAAAAAAACAAAAATGAATAAAATCTCTGCGGTCTTCTTTTGTAGTCGATTAGGCGCTACTGTAAGCTTCCGTGGGGACTTTGAGGGTGTGTGTGTCCGTGTGTGTGTGGTGGGACTCGCCTGTGTATAGCGACTCTGTGTGTGCGTTCCCGTTTGCTGCTAGCTCCCTTGTTGCCTTGGTAAATTGTGGAGCTCTCCTTGCTCGTCCAACTAGAAAGGGGGCGGAGCCAGGAGAGAAAGGGAGCCCAGTGATTGGTTTGCTGGATAACAGGGAGGTGATCTGCGGTTTTTTTCCCATTCGGAGGCAGAAATGGGAGATATATCTATTCGTTATCATACCTGTCAAAGTGTACGTTTTTGCCGTACAAAGCACATTTATTATGCATTTCAAGACGTTTACGACGCAAATTTGTCAATTATTGGTACCATCCGGCATACACCGACTATCACGAAACGGCAAATCAATCAAGTCAAACGAGTTCGCCGCGGTAGCCTCTATCTCGGTATCGTTTTTTTTTCATTGCAAACGAAGCGAGCGGTTTGATGCTACTGTGCGCATGCATCTGCCGCCTCGGATTTCATGTGGTAGTTATGTAGTGAAAGGAAATCCGTCTCTTTTTAGAGAACCGGCTTTTTCAACTCATTAAAGAAAGCCGGCTCTCAAACGGCTCACTTGCTTTGATGCATTATATTACGAATTATTATTGTTGTATAAAGAAGTTAAGAAAAAAAGGAAGTATAAAAGGAGAAAATGAAAAAGGACAGGTTTGTGGTTATCCATTTAATCAGTATATTACCAACAATAATTTAATGCAGAAAATGAATTAATAATTTGAATAACAAAATTCTATTCAATTCTATTTGCATGTATTTTTCCTTCTACAGTGAACGTCCAGGCTACTTCATTTTTGATTTTTTTTTTTTATAATAAACCTCATTCATGTCGAGCAACTCAGTATCTCACATCAAAATGTTAATTAACAATCTATATGATATAACGAAACACATGTACAATACAACATGTTAAACTACAGAAATAAACACGTTTAAAAAAAAATATATGGTGTAAGATTATTTTGTATTTTGTAAGGGAAAATACAACAGCTTGTAAGGGCATGGAGACGTGGAGGTTGACAGGTATGCGTATCTATTCTTTATTCCTCTTTTCCCATTTGTAAATTTATATTTGCATTATCGCACTCGTTTGGAATGTTTATAAGTTTCCCCTCAGATTTTGGATTTTGTCTGTTGTGTACATAGCACCAGGGTTGGGTAGGGTTACTTTAACTTGATACCTTCAATTACTTTTGGATTACTCCAATACCAAATATGCTAATAAAGACAAAAGAAACTAAATATGAATAAAATTACTAAATTTTGTGCAGGCTTGGGGAGTAACGGAATACATCTATCTATTTACCCTGGTCATATCCCTCAAGAGGGGTGACCGACAGCAAGACACACACATTCAATAGCAAAGAAAATAGAAGGGAAATAAATAGGAAAAAAAACACACAATAATTTTTGGACCATGGCCAACACATTTGCCCAAACACCCAAACAAGTTAGGCACCTTGGCACCCATGTTGGTCATGCTTTCGTCCCTCCAGATGAAACGGGACACCAGAAAGTAGCCGTGTCACTCAGGTCAGGGTGACACAACACACTCTTTTGTTCAACAGCAGGGCCCGACAGCTTTCACTGGTTTACCCCTGCCGCATCATACGGGTGCCCAGCCCATCCTTAAGAACGCGTCCACAATCCCACTATCCTTTCACAGCAATCTAAATAATTACCTGAGTAAAAGTAAGTGCATGCTGTGTAGATCCTCAACGAAGAATCTATCTATCTATCTATCTATCTATCTATCTATCTATCTATCTATCTATCAACCTTGGTCATATCCCTCGAGAGGGATGACAGACAGCAAGACGTTTGTCAAAAATAAAGAAAATTTTAAAAAAAGGAAAAAGTAGCAAAAAACACACACAAAATCTTTGGACCATGGCCAACCCAAATGCCCAAACAAGTTGAGCACCTCGACACCCAAATTGGTCATGCTTTCTTTCGTCCCTCCAGACGAAACGGGACACAAGAAAGTGGCCATGTCACTCGGGTCAGGGTGACACAACACACTCTTCTGTTCAACAGTAGGGCCCGACAGCTTTTACTGGTTTACCCCTGCCGCATCATACGGGTGCTCTGCCCATCCCTTAGAATGCGTCTAAACATCCTTCCATCCTTTCACAACACCTCTCCACTCATTCCTCTACGAAGAATCAAAAAAGAGAAGAAAAAATAGAAATAGAGAGAGGGAGAGAAGCCCCACTGGCCCGACTTGATGATTGAAATTTTAAGCCCGTTCAGGCTCGGACCTCTACCAGGAGGTGCTGGAGGCCGTCCCAGCCACCTTCCAGCAGTGGGCAGAGCACACCCTAAACTGGTTGCCAGCCAGTTACAGGGCGCACACTCACTCGCTCACTCATTCACACCTAGGGACAATTTGCACCGGCTAATTAACCTTGGAATGTGGGAGTGCCTGGAGGAAACCCATGCAGGCACGGGGAGAACATGCAAACTCCGCACGGGGAGGCTGCATGCTAACCACCTAGCTGCCTTGCCACCTGATACCTAAATCATGTGACGTAATTCTATGTTTTCCATGTGTTAGAGAGTGTTAAATACATTGTTAAATTATGGCACAAGGGACGCAATGAAACACAGTGTGACAAGTTTAGCGATGTTAACTGCTGGTGAGTGTCGCGTTGAGTGAAATTACCTTGATTTAATTTGGTTTCTTATCCTTTTTGAGATGGCATTTGTGTCCCAGTGTTCCGATTGTAAAATAATAAAATGAAATGATCTGCATTTATATAGCACTTTTCAAGTTAATGAAAACTTCCCAAAGCACACACACACTCACACACCAATAGCGGCCATGCAGCCATGCAAGGCGCAAACCCGCTTATTTGGGGCAGAAGGGGTTCAGTGTCTTACCAAAGGACACTTTGACATGTAACACGGAGGAGCCGGGATTCGAACCTGCGATCTCTTGATCCTAAGACGAGCGCTCTACCTCCTGAGCTAATCCATTTTCTCATCTCATCTCATTAGCCGTACCGCTTATCCTCATTAGGGCCGCGGGGGGCTGGAGCCATCTCCAGGCAGTGGGCAGAGGACACCCTGAACTGGTTGCCAGCCAATCGCAGGGCACACGGGGACAGACAACTCATTCGCTCATTCACACCTAGGGAAAATTTGGACCGGCCAATTCACCTGAAATGCATGTTTTTGAAATGTGGGAGGAAACAGTAGTGCCCGGAGGAAACCCATGCAAGCACGGGGAGAACATACAAACTCCGCACAGGAAGTCTGGAGCTGGATTTGAACCCACGACAGGTTCCCATGACATGAACTGTGCCGCACAAGCACTAACCACTGTTCCGCCGTGCTGCTAATCCATTTTATTCTTTATAATTCAACAATTCAATTCTTTTTTTTTGCTCAGTACAAAATAATCTATACGGCATTTTTGTCCTGTCGTCAATCAACCATGACCCTACCCAAAAAACTCAAACAATTGGATTTCCTCTTCAACGCAATGAACATATTTATGTCTTAAATATACTGTAGAATATATAAATAAAATCAATGAGGATTTTTAAGCAAATCAAGGTTTAGAGCTCTGTTGTGAAAGTACACAAATATGTCACACTTAAAGTATTCATGACTAATATATTGTAGTGAAATTTGGTTCTGTGCATCAATATCACACATTCGTCCATTTTGCTAATTGAGTACAAACAATTAGATTCAAGAGATACAATATACAGAGAATGGCGCAAAGCCAATGAAGTCCGGTATCAAAGATTTTCTTCTTTCTTCTTTCTCTTTCGGTTCATTAGTAAACCTGTGCGTATATTCGTATTCGCTATCCGACTTTTGGGAAAGCAAAAAAACAACGGCGTCGGGTGTTTGGGGGTACGCCGCCATGAAGTTCTGCAGCCGAAAGCGTCGACGCCAAATTTCCCCAGCAGTTGGCGCCATGTTTAAGGTGTAGGAGAGGTAGGAGACTCACTAAAATAAATAGACAAACATGCAGGGTAGGATGAGTTTGTCGTCCCGTTGTTTAAAACACACGCGGTCTATCGACTGACTTTACTATTATGAACGTAAAACGAAACACTAGCACAACATAAAAACACAGTGATCGTATAAGAGTGAATTTACAAGAAAAGACAATCAGATTTACACAGTGCCATTGAACAAACACACTGCAGGCGCGCAGCAGCAATACGTGCTCATAAAGTGCATCAAAGAAAAGTAAGCTCGCGCAGGTTTAACAGCCGAGCGAAATACAAAGTGGAGATAGTGTACAAAAATGAAAGATCTTTACATGGAAACCAGGGTTGGGTAGGGTTACTTTAACTGGATTACTTTCAATTACTTTTGGATTACTCCAATACCAAATATGCTAATAAAAGACAAAAGAAACTAAATATGAATAAAATGATGACTCACAACACGTGGTAAGCTTTCTCTCCTGGCTTTGATCTCTTTGATCTCCGGCAAAACGAACATAAAATGCGACAGAAACAAAATGGAAATAAATCCAAACAGCTTGCCAACATCATTTTTGCCCTTCCATGTATTCCGTTACTCCCCAAGCCTGCACACAATTTCGTAATTTTATTCATGCAGTGTTGGATGAGTTTAATCTGTGCAATAGACACGAATGTTATCACATCGTGCGTGCACGCACACACACGCACACTTATACTCGAAATTTGACAAAACGCCAATGAACTGACAAAAGACAGAAATGAGAGCACATAACAACTAAAGGAGAACTTTGGAGTACAGTACAACACACATCAGTAAAGGGATAAGAAACCATATTCAATTACACATGAATCAGGGGCAATGTTCCCTGTAATTTTCCTTACGGGTCTGAGCGTTCACACAAAGTCGGTGAGCAACGCTTGAAACAACAGTGAGCAACCATAATCCCAAGTGTGGCAAGATAATTAATTATCAAACATGTCCAAAACTTGACATTTTGCTGAGTTTCCGGCAATGCAAAATTATTTTTTTCTTTTGAATGAATTGACTCATGTATTATTGCAAAGGTTGTACGGCCTACAAACGTCGTTTGTTCTTACAATTCTTTCACAAGATATCCATTTCTTTTTTTTTCCTGATATATTTTGTTGCATAATATTAACATTTTTGGGGGCTTATTTAGTCGGTTGAAAGATACAGAACTGTACTTAGTCACATTTTTTAGTACAATGTTGGCAACAAGATTCACATGCTATAATTGGAAATTATTTGAATGCAACACAAACTTTCTTCTTTTTTCTGTGTTTTTTTTCCACTTTTTTTTAAATTCCTTTAAAAAAAATCTCATTGTGTTTATTTTTTCCGAGCTGTTCCTTTTTTCTTTTTGTTCTCAATTTACGTTTTTTTCTACATTTCTTTCTTTTCTTTTTTTCTGGCTTTTTTCAAAATGTTCCCTTCTTTTTTCTCTTCCCTTTGTTTCCTTTTTTCTCAGCTTTTCACTACTTTTTCATTTTGGTATTTTTTTCTTTTTTGTTCTATTGCCCACTTCTTTTAAGTCATTTTGTGCATAGTTTTACATAATATTTGGACATGTTGGGATTAAAGATGCAAAAACAACTTGAAGAGCCGTTTAGGACCCGAAAGAGCCGGCTCCTTTTAGTGAGCCGAGCCGAAGAAGCCTAAATATAATGGAAGCTAGAGCTCTTGTTGGTGATAGAAAGGAGTGGAGAGGTGTTGTGAAAGGATAGTGGGATTGTGGACGCGTTCTTAAGGATGGGATGGGTACCCGTATGATGCGGCAGGGGTAAACCAGTGAAAGCTGTCGGGCCCTGCTGTTGAACAAAAGAGTGTGTTGTGACACCCTGACCCGAGTGACATGGCCGCTTTCTGGTGTCCCGTTTCATCTGGAGGGACGAAAGCATGACCAACTTGGGTGTCGAGGTGCATAACTTGTTTGGGTGTTTGGGCATTTGGGTTGGCCATGGTCCCCAAATTTTTGTGTGCTTTTTTTTGCTATTTATTTCCCTTTTATTTTCTTTGTTATTGTATGTGTGTGTGTTGCTGTCGGTCACCCCTCTTGAGGGATATGACCAAAGTAGATAGATAGATAGCCTTTATCTTCAGCGCAATCATTCCAGCAGTGAGACTTCTCTGACACCATTGTATTGGCTGGTTGGCCCCTCCTAACTCACATCATGGAGACTTTCACGGGGCGTGTGCATGATCGATGTGGAGAGGGGAGCATCGGACCGCCGTGTTTCATGTTGAGCTATTTCTGCCAGTTAAACGTCCCATGGTCGATCCCCCCGCTGAGTGCGGGTGCATGCATGCGCGCAAATATTCCAGTGTGTGTGTTTTCTTGTGTGACCGAGAGTGAACGAGCAAATCTCAAAGCTCTTTAAAGTCCTTGTATGGAACCCCTACCGGGCAAGTTCACCACCTTAAAGACAGAAAGCAATCGTAGAGGAGGAAATTAATGAGGTTTGTGGAAGGGGTGAAAGATGCTAACTAGAGCACACGAGGGAAGAGAAAACAGAGGCTGCTTCAAACAAGTCAATCGATGTGTTTTGAGAAAGTGTAAAGTAATGAAGTAACTCATAAGCAGGGTTGGGTAGGGTTATTTTAACTGGATTACTTTCAATTACTTTTGGATTACTCCAATACCAAATATGCTAATAAAAGACAAAAGAAACTAAATATGAATCAAATGATGACTCACAACACGTGGTAAGCTTTCTCTCCTGGCTTTGATCTCTTTGATCTCCGGCAAAACGAACATAAATGTCAGGAAACGGGCCAGGAAGCAGGAAGTCGGAACTCATATGCGTAGACGATCTGTCACTTTAATCAGGAAATAAAAGTTGTCCAACACACAAACGGACCAAAAACAAAACAAAACTGGTTTAAAGTAAGTACTCCAAAAGCAATCAGTCCAATGCGTCTCAGCCGGTGTCAAGGGGCGGGGCCAGCTGGGCGCCATGACAACCGTGCAGGACATGACAATAAAATGCGATGGAAACAAAATGGAAATAAATCCAAACAGCTTGCCAGCATCATTTTTGCCGTTCCATGTATTCCGTTTGTCTTTTATTAGCATATTTGGTATTGGAGTAATCCAAAAGTAATTGAAAGTAACCCAGTGAAAGTAACCCTACCCCACCCTGCTCATAAGGAATTTGGACACACACCGACAGAAGCGGGCCGTGCATTGCACACTTACGTCTTAATCAAGCCAACCCTTGATAACTATTTAATGGCTATAAAACATTGACTTCAGCTACAGCCAGGGTTGGGTAGGGTTACTTTAACTTGATCACTTTCAATTACTTTTGGATTGCTCCAATACCAAATATGCTAATCAAAGACAAAAGAAACTAAATATGGATAGAATTACTAAATTTTGTGCAGGCTTGGGGAGTAACGGAATACATGGAAGGGCAAAAATGATGTTGGCAAACTGTCATAATTTTTTTCATATTTAGTTTATTTTGTCTTTTATTAGCATATTTGGTATTGGAGTAATCCAAAGTAATTTAAAGTAATCAAGTTAAAGTAACCCTACCCAACCCTGGCTACAGCTGCAACCAGATAAAAAAGCATCAATAATACCATCATGAAATTGCACTATTATTTATACATATAGCCATATTTTACTCATAAAAAAAAAAAAAAAAATTATTTGTGCACAAAATACGTCCTTTTTTTCCTTAAGAAGCTTTCGATTGCTCCGTGTGTTTCAATTCCGTCAAGAGGGGCTTTTGGATCGTCATTGAAGCTAATGCTGAAAGTCGAGTCTGTCCTTTCGAATTATTGGCAAGTTTTTAATTAAATCTAGGGCTGAATAAGTCCATACAGGGATTTTTCTCCAGGTTTTCATAGTGATACTTCCATGACTGTCCATCTAAGCCAGGGGTGTCAAACTCTTTTTAACTCGGGGGCCACATGATAGAACAAACATTCTGTCGGGGGCCGGACTTGTAGATTAAAGAGAAAGAAAAAGAGAGATAAAGAAATAAGAGAAAGAGGGAGGGAAAAGGAGAGATGGCGGGACAAAAAAAGAGAGAGAGGGAGAGAGCGTGAGAAACAAAAGAGATAAAAAGTCGTGAGAGAGGGGGAACAGAAAAGGAGAGGAAGAAAGAAATCCAAAGAGATATAAAAGACAGAAGGTGAGAATAGAGAAAAGAAAGCGCAAAGGGAAGGAAGAGAGAAAGAGAAAAGAGAGAAAAGGAAAAAAGGAAGTTAGAGCAAAAGAAGTTAAAAAGACACAGAGACAAAAAGAGACAAAGAGCAACAAAAGGAAGAGAAAAAGAGAGACACAGAGAGTGAAAGAGACAGAGACAGAGAGTGGGTTAAAAGGGGTGGAAAAGAAAGAGAGAGAGAGAAATAAATACAAGTACGGTGTCTTTGTTCGAGGCACCTGGCTTTGGCAACATCAAGTTGACATATTTCAACCTGCAGCTTGTTTTTCTCTTGCGCTTCTCTGAGTGTTGTCTCGCCGGCCGTATTTAATCCCTTAGCGGGCCTGATCTGGCCCGCGGGCCGCCTGTTCGACACCTGTGATCTAAGCCATGGGTTGTGAAACCCGGTGACGTTTCCCAAGGCCCGCTAGCATGTCCGACTCAGAATCTGATTGGCCAAACCAACAGTTTGATCAAATACTGATGTTACCTCAGGGCCCGCAGAAGTGATTGTGAGGGCCTCCGGGTATATTATATATATTATAAGAGACTTTTGACGCTTCTATCGGTCATATAAACCTCGCAAAAAGCAATAGCTGAAATGTCATCAGTTCTGGGAAATTAGTTTTCTGGGAGATTTGTACAGAGGAGGGGGTTCCCAGCCCCCTTGCTCAACCTTAGGTGACCAAACCCCCCCAATTCCAACACCTAGGCAAATGGGTACCAAGTATAAGTCTCAGGTATGACTCGGCCGAGGGTTGAACCAGCAACCTCAGGCACCCTACCCCCAAGGCCACCGGGCCTTCTTCATTTTAGTCGTTTTAAATGCACAGCATATCTATTCACCTATTTTAGTGAAGTATTTACTTCCTGAATGTATTCTTTCATATCAGTGTACTTTCACTGAAATGGTCTTATCATATAACCTTGAACATTCAGCTTTGTGAAATGAAATGAAATGAAATGATCTGCATTTATATAGCGCTTTTCAAGTCAAGACTTCCCAAAGCGCTTTACAGTGTGCTTCACATTTCCCAATAGCGGCCATGCAGCCATGTAAGCCGCTAACCTGCTTATTGGGGGTATTAGGGGTTCAGTGTCTTACCCAAGGACACTTCAACATGTAACACGGAGGAGCCGGGATTCGAACTGCTTGATCCCAAGACGAGCGCTCTACCTCCTGAGCCACTGCCGCCCCCAGCTTTGTGCTAATCTCTTGTACAGAGACTTTTTCTTTTTGCCTTGTAACGTATTTGCATATATTCCTCACTATAAGAGAGGGCCAGAGATATTCTTGCTTGCCTTTTGGGGAAGCGCACTTCTGGCCTCTTGGTGGGAGGGCATGTCCCTGATCGATTGGTCCAAAGTGCACTCCATATGATTTTTTATTCCGTTTTTTCTTTATTTACAAACTTTGTAATAAATGTCCTCTACTGCATCTATTTAAAGTCCAAATACTCTGAGTTATCCCCGGAAAACATCATGCGGCAAGACATCGGAATGTCCTTCGATTTCAGTATTGACAGACTATAACATCACATGATTGAGAAATTCTGTAGGCCAGCACAGACGCCTTTGCAGGCCCTGACAGTCCACCACTGCCTTTCAATGTTATCTAAACACTCAGTCAGCTTAATAGATTGATTGACTATACATCGTGATTCAATTTGAAGGTGGTCGCATGTGTGTGTGCTTTGTTTTTCTCTGTGTATGTGTCCGGCACAAAAATTTTACTCAAGTAAAAGTACTGTTACTTCAGAATAATAATACTCAAGTAGAAGTAAAAGTAGTTATCCAAATTCTTACTGAAGTAAAAGTAAAAAAGTACTTGGTGAAAAAATTGTAACAACTTGTAACAACGTCGTATTTATTGATTTTTTCAAAACATTTCATTTTGTCATGTCCTACACGGTTGTCATAGCGCCCAGCTGGCCCCGCCCCTTGACACCGGCTGAGACGCATTGAACTGATTACCTGTGGAGTACATAAACGCTCCTTTTGGGACTGCCCGTTGCCAGACTATTGCTTTACCTTGTTGAAGACCTGTTCATGCCTGTTTGATCTGAGTAATGCCTAAGTTTGTAATTTTGATTGCCTTTAAACCTGTTTTGTTTTGTCTTTGGTCCGTTTGTGTGTTGGACACCTTTTATTTAATAATTAAAGTGACAGATCGTCTACGCATTTGAGTTCCGACTTCCTGCTTCCCGGTTCGTTTCCTGACACATTTGAAATGAAAGTGGAATAAGAAAGCTTGATGCGGTTGAGAAAATGGTTGGATCGCTTTTTTTCGACCACTTTCTACCACCGAGGAGGAAGTCGCCTAACTCTGGAAGCCCATCTTCCAAAAGTACATTAAACTTAACTTTATTTATCTTTATAGAGCATATAATTTTATGAAATATTTATTTTTCAGTACAAAACAGTACAGGTTACAAGCCTCAAACATACTTACCGTAAATTCCGGACTATAAGCCGCTACTTTTTTCCCAAACGTTCAACCCTGCGGCTTATTCAGTGATGCGGCCAATTTATGTAATTTTTCTAAGAGCCGCCAGCGGCGCTCGAGTACAAAAGGTAAGATTTAGACCGGTGGAATATATGCGCTGAGGAAGACTGCTACTTCTTAGCTTGTGCACAGATTAAATTAGCGTAGACATATCCTCATCATGCAAATTGCAAAAAGAAAGGCACATGACGCAGCTTTCAAGCTAAAAGCAATCGAGCAGTCCGATAAAGAAGGAAACAGAGCTATTGCACGTAAGCTTTACTTTGCGAGCGTGTTGCTAGCGTGTTTTTGATTAAAGGAGCGAGGAACGGCGTCTATTTGACAAAGTCTATTTCCCATACTGAAGGAAGACGACTTTGATGACGTCAATTATAAAGAGGAAGATGAGAACGGTTTACCGTGGTTTCTACATGCACAGTATGTTTTTCTTAACAGACCCGTTTACTGTGTTGTGAGCGTGTTGTTAGTAGCGTTTTGCTACCCTTCACAGGCACGTTTGGGATGAAACTTATAATATTATCATTAAAGCTTTAAAAACTCTCTCGGTGTACCATCTTTCTTTGTAAATATGTGTAACGATGTATAATATGTATTTGCAACTGTATATTTTTGTAATGTATTTATTTTAGAGACTTGTTCTGATATGTTTTCCACCGGCGAATCAAAAAAAAGGGGCGAATACAACAGGGGGTGACGGGAAGTGGAGTAAAGGTGAGACGTGTATGTGGACGCCGCGGACAATAGTGGATATATATTTTTCCCACCCTTACCTTTGGAAATATACATTTTTTTCCCCTGGATTATTTTCAACGGGACCCGGACTCTGCAGGTCTGCATCAAACCTTAAGTACCGGTATCATTTTCCGTTCATTTTGCCGGCTGTGATTTTTGGACTGTGGACTTTAATGAAGGACATTTAGTTTCAATCGCGGGACTTGAAGTCGGGTTTGGGTTAATTTTGTGTTTGTGTTACACGTTTAAATGTGGTCGCATGCGACTTATATACAGGTGCGGCTTGTGTATGCACAAAATTGGTTTTCCTCTTAAAATGTGGTGGGTGCGGCTTATAATCTGGTGCGCTCTATAGTCCGGAATTTACGGTAAATGCTATGAATCTGGGTCCTCCTCCTGTTCTGGCTCCGACATATGTGGAGAGGTTTTATTAAGTAACGAAGTAATGACTTCAATGTTGCCTAATGTAGCAGAGTAAACATACCGATTTTCTTCACAAATTTACTTAAGTAAAAGTATAGGAATTTAAAAATACTTACTCAGGTAAATGTAAAGGAGTAAATGTACTTTACTACCCACCTCTGGTCGGGCACGTCCGTTTTCGTTCCCCTCGTGTGCGTAATTTTGATAAAACTGCAAGTGTAAACCCTTCACTGTGAAATTGGACATTTCCACCACCTGGTTGGACTAAGAAAATAACTATAATCATGCCAACACTGTTCCTTCTATCTCAACGTGAAAAGGAAAATGAGAGTGCGCATGAAGATGTGTTTATGTGTATGCCCACCCTATCAACCTTTTGCAGCCCACTCAAATTAAAATGATTGCAAACATTATTTTAGGCGTGGGCTGAAAGGAAACTGCGGGACTAAACAATTTCTTTTAAATGCTTGTAATCGGCTACTTTGTCCGCTGACAAGCAATGTTCCCTCTAATTTTCCACAGGTCTGAGCGTTCACACAAAGTCGGTGAGCAGCGCTTGAAACAACAGTGAGCAACAGCAATCCCAAGTGTGGCAACTAAGTCATTATCAAACATGTCCAAAACTTGACATCGAGTTACATTTTGCTGAGTTTCCGGCAATGCAAAATGATTTTTCTCTTTTGAATGAATTGACTCATGTACTATTGCAAAGGATGTACGGCCTACAAACGTCGTTTGTTCTTACAATTCTTTCCCAAGATATCATTTCTTTTTATTTCCTGATATATTTTGTCGCATAATATTAACATTTTTGGGGGCTTATTTAGTCGGTTGCATTTTTTAGTGGAAGTACAATGTTGACAACAAGATTCACTTGATATAATTGGAAATGATTTCAATGCAACACAAACTTTTTCTTCTTATTTACGTGTTTTTTTTCTACTTTTTTTCAAAATTCCTTTAAAGAAAATCTCATTGTGTTTATTTTTTCCGAGCTGGTACTTTTTTCTTTTTGTTCTCTATTTATGTTTTTCCTACATTTCTTTCTTTTCTTTTTTTCTGACTTTTTTCTACATTTTTCCTTCTTTTTTTCTCTTCCTTTTGTTTCTTTTTTTCTCAGCTTTTCACTACTTTTTCATTTTGGTATTTTTTTCTTTTTTGTTCTATTCCCCCCTTCCATTAAGTCAATTTGTGCATAATTTTACTTAATATTTGGTCATGTTGGGATTATAGAAGCAAAAACAACCCGAAGAGCCGTTTAGGACCCCAAAGAGCCGGTTCCTTTTAGTGAGCCGAGCCGAAGAAGCCGGTTCTCGACATACTCTACTAACTTTACTCAACTTCGTTCTACTTCGACTCAACTTCAAAATACCGCATTTGGACATAACGTCAGGGGAACCCGAGTATTTTTACCTTCATGCACTGTAACTTTGACTTACGTCGCTTCTTAATTAATAATTTTGAGCCCTCATTTTTGTGCACTGGCTAGATTTTCTTGTGCGCTGAGAATGTCCGAGCAGTGCGAAATTGCGCACGCACGCAGCTTAGAGGGAACAGTGCTGACAAGTTAACTGTGACATCTTCTCACAAACGTAATGTGGACACTTGTTTTTTTCCTTTCTGACAAATGGCCCTATGCAGAATAAAGAGGCTCATATTACAATTATATACTGGATGGATAACAATGCGGAGTAGGTCTCTTTTGTTGAGAGCTCTTATCTTTCTCCACAGGAAACAATGTTTTCATCAATGACTTAGTATCTGACAAATTATGAGATGTTAGTCAAGGCTCAGACAAGAACCAATTTCCCTTATAAACAATGATAAGAACAGCCATTGTTTTTACTATTCTCGTGATTATTGCTGCGAGGCACCTGAGTCAGATCCTTTGGTGCCAACTGCCTCGGACGCTGATTGGCTGCTCATCTTTTTTTAAACCCCCGTCTTCCTGTCACCCATTGTCAGTCCGTCTGCAAACCTCAGCCCCACAGTAGGCAAGTACTTTTCGACCCTGAATCTGTCCTGTCCTGATTCCCGTTTGATTCCCGGCGCCGACCCGTTTTCTGAACTCGATGACGTTTCTGCTCCACCGTCCCGGCCATCGACCTGTTCTTCTCCCCCGCTCTCGACACTGCCTTCGCTCGCCACGGAAATGCCGCTTCTGCGTTCCAAGCGATCTACTACCCGTGACCGACGATCAGCGGATCGTGGGTGCAAGCCCTTTCCTCCATCTAAATAAAGTTGAGTAAAAACGAACGCAAGTGGGTCCCGTCTCCGTTTCTGGTCTCTGACAACTATCTGAATTCTCTGTGGAAAATCCTTCCATAATCGTTAGTGGCATGAATTGTATTAATAGTTTTCATGCATCAAAGGGAATTTAATACAGATGCTTCCCTATTTACGAATGTTTGTAAGTTGATTTTGTTCATAAGTTGCTTCAGTGCTATATTTTGGATGTTTAAGGTTTATATAAGTATGTTTAAGGGTTGTATAAGTAGTCTGCATTGTTTTGTACTGAAAAATAAACATTTCATAAAATAATATGCTCCATAAAGTTAAGTTTAACTTCCTCCACTTCCTTCTCGGTTGTTGAAAGTGGCCAAAATAAAAGCAATCCAACCATTTTCTCAACCGCATCAAGCTTTCTTATTCCACTTTCATTTCAAACGAAACGGCTCGCCTCTTCTTTACACTTCATATTGAATGGTCGTGCGAGATATTAAACAATAAAAATGTGAAACTTCCTAGCGCGCTGGAGATACAGTATAGTTTGTTTTTATATACGAACTAGGAAGAAGTGGATTTCTTCTTCAGTGTGGATGCCGGGTGAGTAATGTCCTTTACTCGAAAAAATGTGCACACAATACAAAATCTAACTTACAGCAATGTCCGGATATTTTTTGACATCCCGAAAAAATGTACCATTTTCCATAAGTCGAATGGTCGTAAGTAGGGGAGCGTCTGTATTTTACAAATAAATTCAAACATCACAACATTTGCTCATACACTCCACTCGAGTATACCACGAAAACTATGATAGCGTTTTTAGTATGATAATGATTATTATCGTTATGACTTAAAATATTTGTACAGCTACTATTAATAATTCTACCATTATACATTGGAACCTCGGTTCTCGACCATAATCTGTTCCAGAACCCTGTTCAAAAAACGATTTGTTCGATCACCGAAATCATTTTTCTAATTAAAAATAATGTAAATCGTTTTAATCCATTCCAAGACCCTGATTGTTTAACGTAAACATGAAGCTAACCCAGGCTAATCGTACATTCGCGTTATCGTAATCTTCCGTACGAAAGATTACGATAACATGAACGTGTAAAAATAAAAAATCAGGTCGTTTACAAGTCATTTAGCACCACAAGCGGCTAGCGCTTTATTGGAAAGGGGGCTCCGTTCCAACACCCTGAATTTTGGGCTCAGTTCCAACACCCTGAATGTTTACCTTGAATGTTCAACGTAAACATAAAGCTAACCCAGGCTAATCGTACGTTCGCGTTATCGTAATCTTCCGTACGAAAGATTACGCTAACACATACGTGTAAAAATAAAAAAAAAGGATAAAGAAAAGAATTATGAATATATGTTTTGTCTTCTTTAATCCCAACATGACCAAATATTATGTAAAATTATGCCCAAAATGACTTAAGGGAGGGGGGGAATAGAACAAAAAAGAAAATAATACCAAAATGAAAAAGTAGTGAAAAGCTCAGAAAATAATGAGATTTTTTTTAAAGGAATTTAAAAAAAAGTAGAAAAAAACACGCAAAAAAGAAGAAAACGTTTGTGTTGCATTCAAATAATTTCCAATGTTATCAAGTGAATCTTGTTGCCAACATTGTACTTCCACTAAAACATGTGATTAAGTAGAGTTCTGTATCTTACAACCGACTCAATAAGCCCCCCAAAATCTTAATATTATGCGACAAAATATATCAGGAAATCAAAAGAAATGGATATCTTGTGAAATAATTGTAAGAATAAACAACGTTTGTAGGCCGTACAACCTTTGCAATAATACATGAGTCAATTCATTCAAAAGTGAAAAATCATTTTGCATTGCTGGAAACTCAGCAAAATGTGACTTGATGTCAAGACCTGTTAGATAATGGATTAGTTGCCACACTTGGGATTATGGTGGCTCACTGTTGTTTCAAGCGTTGCTCACCGACTTTGTGTGAACGCTCAGACCCGTGGAAAATTACAGGGAACATTGCTCACAGGTTGTTGATTCTTAGAAGATAGGTTGTTTTTTGGATTTCTTAGTGAGGGGGGGGCAATACTTTTGCTAGGTACTGTATTACACTCTTACAGTATTATTGGCCAGGCTGTGAATCTATGAGTGACAAAAGTGACAGATTCACATGAACATGGCCAGATGGTACTGAATATACAGTAATACTGTCACCTTGGATAGTGTCAGATACCCTCACGTACAGGAGCAAGGCCTTCAATGACTTACAATGTAGAAAGGGGGCAGAACAACCACAAGAGGATTACTTAAAGCTTGAGTGTGCAATATGAAAGAGATAATACCTCACGGGAGCAAGATGGGGGAGGAGGAATGCCGACGAGGAAAAAAACTGCTAAAAAATATGTAATCATTGTTTTCGCCTTGTTTTTTTTCGGTTTTAAAATGTTTGGCCTTTCAGATGACGTTAGATTGAAGGGACAATGTGTAATATCTGACGATGAGATGTCCCCTGACCACTGACCATTCGAAAATGTACATTCATATGATAGTTCGTATATCCATCCATCCATTATCTCACAGGTGTCGAAAAGGCGGCCCGCGGGACAGATCAGGCCCGCTAAGGGATTGAATCCGGCCCGCGAGACAACACTCAGAGAAGCGCAAGAGGAAAACAAGATGCAGGTTGAAATATGTCAACTTGATGTTGCCAAAGCCAGGTGCCACGAACAAAGACACTGTACTTGTATTTATTTTTCTCTCTGTCTCTCTCTCTGTCTCTCTCTCTCTCTCTCTCTCTCACACACTCTCTGTGTCTCTCTTTTTCTCTTCCTTTGTTGCTCTTTGTCTCTTTCTCTCTCTGTGACTTCTTTTGCTCTAACTTCCTTTTTTCTTTTCTCTCTTGTCTCTTTCTTTTTTCCTACCCTTTGCGCTTTCTTTTCTCTTTTCTCTCCTTCTGTCTTTTTATTTCTCTTTGGATTTCTTTCTACCTCTCCCTATCTTTCCCCCTCTCTCACGACTTTTTACCTCTTTTGTTTCTCATGCTCTCTCCCTGTCTCCCTTTATTTTTCTTTGTCCCGCACTCTCTCCTTTTCCCTCCCTCTTTCTCTTATTTCTTTATCTCTCTTTTTCTTTCTCTTTAATCTACAAGTCTGGCCCCAGACAGAATGTTTGTTCTATCGTGTGGCCCCTGAGTTAAAATGAGTTTGACACCCCTGGCTTAGATGGACAGTCACGTTTCCTCAACGCACTCCAGTTTCCTCCCACATTCTCAAAAACATGCATGTCAGGTGAATTGGCCGGTCCAAATTGTCCCTAGGTGTGAATGAGCGAATGAGTTGTCTGTCCCTGTGTGCCCTGCGATTGGCTGGCAACCAGTTCAGGGTGTCCCCTGCCCACTGCCCGATGATTGCTGGGATGGGCTCCAGCCCCCCCGCGACCCTACTGAGGATAAGCGGTACGGCTAATGAGATGAGATGAGATGAGATGAGAAATTTCAAACCACAACCAGTTGAGGGTGTCCTTTGCCTACAGCCCAGAGACAAGGCCAAATTTGTCAGAACCCACATAGACGGAGGACCCAGACGCGTAACGTTTTCACACAAGCTTTATTTACGGGAATGAGGCAGTCATGAGCATGAACACAAACGCCAGTGATGCGGCGATCACTGGGCGAAAGAAGTAAGACAGAGAAGTCAGAGGCAGACGAGATCCAAACCGGACAGGAAAGATGGGATCAATACAGGACACACGAGTAGATACTGGAAAGGACGGAAAAGACGGGATCGATACACGAGCAAGATACCGGACTGGACGGGAAAGACGGGGCAGATACCGAATACTGGAGCAAGATACCGGACGGGACAGACGGGATCGATACCGGATACTGGAGAAAGACAGGACGAGACAAGCGGGATCGATACCGGATACTGAAGACTGGAGCAAGATACCGGACAGGACAAAGCAGGCGGAATTGATACAGGATACTGGAGCAAGATACCGGACAGGGAGAGACAGACGGGATCGATGCCAGATACTGGTGACTGGACCAAGATACCGGACAGGACGAGACAGGCGGGAGCGACAACCGATACTGGATATACAAGCAGGATACCGGACAGAGTCAAAATAAACGCCTCGCAGGTGGAGAGGTTCGTTGACGGACTGACAAGGAGTGAACGAGAGCACTAGAGTTTAAATAGGAGGGAAGCCAATCAGGCAATGAGCCGCAGCTGGCGCCAAACGGGCGGGGCCAAATGAGGGCGATGGGCAACCGTGACAAAAATTATGTTTTTCATAGCTCCCACTTGAATTTGTATAGCGTGGCGAGTTGGTTCAGGTGTAAAACGGCATTCACTCTACTGTTAAAATAACCCATTCAGTACCAAAAACGTTTTTCCTCATTGTTTGTAAATTAATGTGTTATGCTTTAAAACATCCCTTAGCATCTGTGATTCTAAATTATGGAAAAGGCTACAAATGTAGGCTGAATGATAAGGGATAATACCGAAAAACTAAGCTAATCATTTTGAGTCAAAATTATTTACTGACCCCGAGGACCGAAAGTCTGGATCCGGTCCCAGAGCCAAACTGTGTATGACATCCCCGCTTTAAAACTATACTCTACTCATCACACTAATGGATATGGAAGTAAATCAGGTTAACCATGCATAGCCTTTAGTGGGCGTGCATGAAATCATGAATTTGTGTGTCTCACACAGGAAGCGCCATTGAAGCCCACCTACTCGCCTTCTGCTGCTTAATCTGATCACCTGTCCGCTTTCACAGTCGAACACACACGAGATTCGGTGGAGCCAGTGTGCCGTTTAACCAGGGTTAGGTAGGGTTACTTTAACGTGATTACTTTCAATTACTTTTGGATGACTCCAATACCAAATATGCAAATAAAAGACAAAAGAAACTAAATATGAATAAAATGATGACTCACAACATGTGGTAAGCTTTCTCTCCTGGCTTTGATTTCCGACAAAACTAAAAATGCGACAGAAACAAATGAAAATAAATCCAAACAGCTTGCCAACATCATTGTTGCCGTTCCTCCCCAAGCCTGCACAAAATGTAGTCATTTTATTCGTATTTAGTTTATTTAGTCTTTTCTTAGCATATTTGGTATTGGAGTAATCCAAAAGTCATTGAAAGTAATCAAGTTAAAGTAACCCTGCCCAACCCTGAGTATTTGTGATGTATTTTTGTAGTATTTCCAAACGCAAACCGGGCAGGGATTTCAGCTAGGTTTGATATGTTGTGTATTTTCGTTTCCAGAGTAGAATTTTCTAGTATTCCTTTTGTATTTTTTAGTATTACTGTAGTTTTATTTTGTAGTATTTTTGCGGTAGTTTATAGTATTTCAATTGTAGTAATTAGCAGTATTTCTGTTGTATTTTTGCAGTATTTCCATTTTAGTACTTGGTAGTATTTCTGTTGTATTTTTGTTGTAGTTCCATTGTAGTAATTAATAGTATTTCTGTAGTATTTGCAGGGTTGGGTAGGGTTACTTTAACTGGATTACTTTCAATGACTTTTGGATTACTCCAATACCAAATATGCTAATAAAAGACAAAAGAAACTAAATATGAATAAAATGATGACTCACAACACGCGGTAAGCTTTCTCTCCTGGCTTTGATCTCTTTGATCTCCTTCAAAACTAACATAAAATGCGACAGAAACAAAATGAAAATAAATCCAAACAGCTTGCCAACATTATTTTTGCCGTTCCATGTATTCCGTTACTCCACAAGCCTGCACAAAATTGAGTCATTTTAACTGACTGAGTTAGCATACATGTCAAACATGTCTTCCGCAGGCTTCATCTGGCTCAATGGATGTTGTAATCGGGTCCGCCATAAATTTCTGAGTATGCCAAAAGAATAAGTGATTCTTCAGGTCATTTCTATCAAAAGTAATGATAAAGATTGAACATGACAAAGGATATATGTGTACAACATATGACATAGGAACAGGGGAAAGTTCCTTTACTGCCCGTAAAGGACAAACTCTTGGTCGGTCGGTCGCTAGGTAGGTAGGTAGGTAGTCTAGATAGATGCCTAGATAGATGTCTAGATAGATGTCTAGATAGATGTCTAGATAGATAGATAGAGAGAGAGAGAGAGAGAGAGAGAGAGAGAGAGAGAGAGAGAGAGAGAGAGAGAGAGAGAGAGAGAGAGAGAGAGAGAGAGAGAGAGAGAGAGAGAGAGAGAGAGAGAGAGAGAGAGAGAGAGAGAGAGAGAGAGAGAGAGAGAGAGAGAGAGAGAGAGAGAGAGAGAGAGAGAGAGAGAGAGAGAGAGAGAGAGAGAGAGAGGTGCTCAACTTGTCTGGGCATTTGGGTTGGCCATGGTCCAAAAATTTTGTGTGTGTTTTTTGCTACTTTTTCCTTTTTTTAAAATTTTCTTTATTTTTGACAAACGTCTTGCTGTCTGTCATCCCTCTCGAGGGATATGACCAAGGTTGATAGATAGATAGATAGATAGATAGATAGATAGATAGATAGATAGATAGATAGATAGATAGATAGATAGATAGATAGATAGATAGATAGATAGATAGATAGATAGATAGATAGATAGATAGATAGATAGATAGATAGATAGATAGATAGATAGATAGATAGATAGATAGATAGATAGATAGATAGATAGATAGATAGATAGATAGATAGATAGATAGATAGATAGATAGATAGATAGATAGATAGATAGATAGATAGATAGATAGATAGATAGATAGATAGATAGATAGATAGATAGATAGATAGATAGATAGATAGATAGATAGATAGATAGATAGATAGATAGATAGATAGATAGATAGATAGATAGATAGATAGATTGATTGATTGATTGATTGATTGATTGATTGATTGATTGATTGATTGATTGATTGATTGATAGGTCCAGCCTAGTAGTTTGATCTGATGAAGTCAAGTCACGTATCTCATTGCCCATGTACTGTTAAAACTTTCTTTTTGTTTTTGTTTTTTAATTTCAAACCAGAACACAAATAAAGGGATCTTTTTTTCTTAGCTCCCCCTTAAATTTGTGTGGCGTGGTGTGTTGGTTCAGGTGTAAAACTGCATTCACTCTAGTCACTTATAAAAGGTTTTACATTTTTTGCTGCTCTGGACAAATAATTATTATTTTTTTTGGTCCAAAATGGCTGTTTTAACATTTTGGGTTGCCTACCTCTTATGTAGCGTGACCAAAATTGAGTGCTACAAAGCATTGATATGAATACACACAGGGACTCAAAGTGACCAAACCGCACCATTTTTTTCTCATTTTTCCCCAGATTTTCACAAGGATTTTGGATTTGGGGGGTATCCATAACAGCAAAATGGCGGACAATCAAGTCAATTCTCTCTAGGTCAGCCTCGTTTTATGTCATGTCAACATCGATACAAATTTATTGACCTACAAGAATTACATGCAATTCAATAACCGAGTTCTTTTCATGACATCTGGAATCAGCACTTTGCCGTCTTAACTCACTGTCCTCGTGTCTCTTTTTTGTTGAAGGCAACCATTGCCATCACATTGATGTTACCAATTATCATCTTACGGGTGCAAGCTATAATGACGTGTGAACATGCAGTTCTAAAATAGGATTCTACGCTTTGGCATGTTCCGTCTGACAGGCTAAAGGAGTGAATTCCCCTTCAATTATTGCACCTCTGTTATGTCAATTTACTGGGATTGCAACGTGAAAATGGACTGTATCCTTTGCTTCAAGAGTAACTGCATACCTGTCAAGCTCCGGGGCTCCATGCCCTTACAAACTGTCGTTTTTTTCCCATACAAAATACAAAAAAATCTTACACCATGTTTTTTTTTCAAACGTGTTTATTGATGTAGTTAAACATGTTATATTGTACATATGTTTCGTCATATCATATATATTGTAACATTATATATGTTACAATATATACAGGGTTGGGTAGGGTTACTTTAACTTGATTCTTTTAATGACTTTTGGATTACTCCAATACCAAATATTCTAATAAAAGACAAAAGAAACTAAATAGGAATAAAATTACTACATTTTGTGCAGGCTTGGGGAGTAACGGAATGCATGGAACGGCAAAAATGATGTTGGCAAGCTGTTTGGATTCATTTTCATTTTGTTTCTGTCGCATTTTATGTCAGTTTTTCCGGAGATCAAAGAGATCAAAGCCAGGAGAGAAAGCTTACCACGTGTTGTGAGTCATCATTTTATTCATATTTAATTTCTTTTGTCTTTTATTAGCATATTTAATTTTGGGGTAATCCAAAAGTAATTAAAAGTAATCTAGTTAAAGTAACCCTATACAACCCTGAATATATATGATACATTTTGTTGTGAGATACTGAGTTGCTCGACATGAATAAGGTTTACTATAAAAAAAAGTTCAATAATTAAGTAGCTTGGACGTTCACCGTAGAAGGAAAAAATACATGCAAATAGAATTAAGAAGAATAATACATTTTCTTATTCAAATTATTAATGCATTTCTGCATTAAATTATTGTTGGTAATATATTGATTAAATGGATAACCACAAACCTGTCTTTATTTCATTTTCTCCTTTTATACTTATTTTTTTTCTTAACTCATTTATACAACATAATCATTCGTAACATAATGCATCAAAGCAAGTGAGCCGTTTGAGAGCCGGCTCTCTTTAATGAGTTGAAAAAGCCGGTTCTCTAAAAAGAGACGGACTTCCTTTCACTACACAACTACCACGGAATGATGCATGATGGGAAATCCCCAGGCAGCAGACGCATGCGCACAGTCGCACCAAACCGCTCGCTTCGTTTGCAACGAAAAAAACGATACCGAGATAGAGGCTACCGCGGCAAACTCGTTTGACTTGATTGATTTGCCGTTTCGTGATGTTTACCGGATGGTACCCATAATTGACAAATTTGCGTTTTTCCGTACAGATTTTTTTGTGCGTCGTACACGTCTTAAAATGCTTAATAAACGTACTTTGTACGGGAAAAACTTACAGGTTGACTGGTATGGAACCTCTGTTGTGTCAATTTACTGGGATTGCAACTTGAAAAGGGACTGTATCCTTTGCTTCAAGAGTAACTGTATGCACTGCCAGACGAATGCTAAATAACTATATTTGACAGCGGTTTTATATTAGCCTCTGCAAGGTTACAACTCATATCAGGGTCGATTAAGTCCCCTCCCCCTAGCTGGAAGGTACTATATGAATGATGGTAGACACAGGTCGGTCAACGTCTTCTCACGCTCATACCAATGGTTCTAATTGTGGAGTTTGATGTGATGGCTCAGTCTCCCTGAGGCACTCCTAAATAATTTGAGCCACATGAATCCTGACAGAGACATACACATGTGCCACCAGAGTAACGAAAATACACACATGGATGCAGGCTACTACACTTTTTTTTAACATATTGTCGAGCTGAGCTGAACCATGACCTGACACATCACTTTCAGCCGTTTCCATTGTGTAGTGGTTATCTCGCTCGCCTCACACGCGATAGGTCCCTGGTTCGAAACCAGGTGGAAATATCTTGAATAGCCTTCTTGATTTAAAAAAAACACCCTTTTTGGGGCGGCAGTAGCTCAGGAGGTAGAGTGCTTGTCTTGGAATCAAGGGATCACAGTTCGAATCCCGGCTTGTTCGTGTTACATGTTGAAGTGTCCTTGTGTAAGACACTGAACCCCTAATACTCCCAATAAGCAGGTTAGCGTCTTACATGGCTGCAATACAAGGCCGCTATTGGGAAATGTGGAGCACATTGAAAAGCGCTTTGGGAAGTCATTGACTGCCTTTATAGTTTTGAGTCCATAATTCTTTTTTTTTTTAGAAAATGAAAAACAAACGAGAAAAAAAATATATATCATAAACATCGGGCAAGCTGATTATCTGCACCAATATTTGAGAATTTAACAGATATCGGTATCAGCATTTTTTTTCTTTCATTCGACAAGCCGATTATTAAATGCAGCTGAGACACTCTCTGTCTTGTTCCTACTCCCTCCCTCATCTGCTCCTCTCTCCTTGCTACCCACCGCTCGCCCTCTGATTGGAACTAGCGACCGGGGAGGTTTTTGAGTTTTTCCTTGCCCTCATGTAGGTTTTAGATCAGGGGATGGTGTGATAATAGTCTGTAGTTTGCAATATTCTGTGGTCTGTGCAGCCCTTTGAGACTCTTTGTGATTAAGGGCAATACAAATAAACATGACTTGACTATTAAAATCAGGAGAGACCGACAGCTCAGCTAACTTGTCCCGACATGCCGGCATCCCTAATAGAAAAGCGTGTTTGCGATGAAAAGATAACGTAAAAAGTGTAGGTAACTTTTTTTAGTGAGATACATTCAGGAGGACACTGAAAAATCAGCTATTGTCCTAACATTAGTTCAACAATCAAATGTGTGTGTTTCTGGTTGAGAGAGACCATAGAAAGTACACTAAAGTGGAAGTGATGAGCTCTTATCATAACATTAGTTTGTCAATCAGGCTCTAAAAAGGAAGAGCTTTCTCAATTTGCGAGCTCTGTTTAAATTCCGTTTCACTTTTTGTTTTAAGTTAATGCAAGTCATGTATTGTATTATATTTATTAAAAACATTGTAAAAAGTGTCATGGAGCTATTTAAGTTTTTATATACCTTCTATATAGGTTGCTGGTAAGCCTAATTTTGTTTCCTGCTCTGTTAGTTTTCTGTTTTAAGTGAAAGATTAGTCTTGCTAGTTGTGTTAAAATTCTAAGTTATAACTGGAAGAAGTTTCAGAGAGCTATTAAAAATTTATTTTGATTTATAACACATATTCTTTTTTTATTTTTGCATTATCTAAAAAGACGGACTTCCTTTCACGACACAACGAGATCTCGTTAGCCGAGATCGGCGTGCAGACGAAAACTCGAACCGCGAGACCAAAACGACAATGGCGGATCTGCCTGACGAAAAGTTTGAGTGCAGTAAATCTTTGTTAAAAAAGAAGTACCATATTTTCCGCACTATAGGGCGCACCAGGTTATAGGGCACACCCCCAGAAAATAGTTTTTGGTCCTATATCTTCCATAGATAAGGCGCACCGGATTATAAGGCGCTACAACGGGAACGTCGACTAAACAGTCAGATGATTCAGTCAAACTGATTTAACATTCCCAAAGCTTGCAAAGAAGCAAATACCTGTCGTAGACACGTGCGGATGCGGTGTCCGTACGATGTCACTTAAATGCGTCATTTCAAATATCATTCGGAAGGTTAAAGTCTTGGGATTCAAGAAATGCCAACCATTCCTTAGTTTCTATTTTCTTTTTCGCTCGCAACTTTACTGTGTATATGACAATAAACACTTGGAATTGAGTTTAATTCACTCAACTCATCACAGTAACATCAAGATCGTTCTAAAACAAGATACTGGGAAAATATAAAGCCGCATAACTCACCTAAGTTCTCACATTCAATAATGATACGCAATCATGGTCTTCTTACAACCGTGAGTGTAGTAAATCCAGGAGAGTCAAATATTTACAAATACAGACTAATGAAACATGTTTCTTTATGGGGTAGTTTACCAAGCTTGCTATTCAGTCATCTTTTTTGGCCAATTGCAGGGTTTGTTTTGGCCCTCTAGCCTATCCGAGGCTCCGAATAACTTCAGCAAATAGGGATAGATTTAACTGATGATTGACACATCTTTTTTGGCCAATTGCAGGGTTTGTTTTGGCCTTCTAGCCTATCCGAGGCTCCGAAAAACTTTAGCCAATAGCGATCGATTCAAATGATGATTGACACATTGGTTAGCCAATGAAACGCCGGTATATAAATCCCAGCATACACCGCGGACTCCTCCACGTTCGGGGGAAAATCGAGTCGGCGGCTGTTGCGTAAGTTGCGAGACCTTGCGATTTAATATTGAGCCATATATAAGGCGCATTGTATTATAAGGCGCATGGTCAGCTTTTGAAAAAAATTAAGACTTTTAGGTGCGCCTTGTAGTGCGGAAAATACGGTAATCGGGTAATAATGACAATTTCGTGGCAAAAAGGTTGACGGGGACGCACGTTGATTTGAGACGATGCGTCCCCGGCAAAAATAATGCGTCTAGGACGGAGGGACGCGGGCAAACGAGAACACTGATATATATGTGTGTTTGTAACAGTGTGCTGGCATCTAAGCTATTTAATCAAACATGGAAATGAGAGAAAGCGGAGGCTTAATATAATAAACTGCACAGCTAACACCCACTCCTAGCTAAACAGCTGCATCTTTAAGTGTCAATTAGCCATTGAAAACTTGACGACGATTCACTTTTAGTAGGTTGAGGCATCCTCGAGAGCTCTGACATACACAGTATAATGTCATCTAATCAAAACACGATCAAACTTAATATAGGAAAAGCAGCCACTCAGCACTCTATCGCCGTGTTAATTACTGCAACTACTCTTAATGAAGACTCACTCTGGGGTATGTTCGTCTTTCCTAATAAAAAACCCTGTGTGGGTTTTGTGGCTAAATGTGTATGAATGAATGTGAGAGTGAGGGGAAAAGATGTTTTGTGTTATTAATTGTGAAAATCACACCTGTTTTGAAGAAGTGCTTAGGATAATGAAAAGGCATTTACACACAGACACACAGAGGGGTGTGTAGAGACGTCTTGCTACCAGGGTTGGGTAGGGTTACTTTAACTTGATTACTTTCAATTACTTTTGGATTACTCCAATACCAAATATGCTAATAAAAGACAAAAGAAACTAAATAGGAATAAAATGACTCAATTTTGTGCAGGCTTGGGGAGTAACGGAATACATGGAACGGCATATATATATTTTCATTTTGTTTCCGTCGCATTTCATGTTAGTTTTGCCGGAGATCAAAAAGATCAAAGCCAGGAGAGAAAGCTTACCACATGTTGTGAGTCATCATTTTATCCATATTTAGTTTCTTTTGTCCTTTATTAGCTGGAAAACTTGACATCAAGTTACATTTTGCTGAGTTTCCGGCAATGCAAAATTATTTTTTTCTTTTGAAAAGAATTGACTCATGTACTATTGCAAAGGTTGTACGGCCTTAGTGGAAGTACAATGTTGGCAACACGATTCACTTGATATAATTGGAAATTATTTGAATGCAACACAAACTTTTTATTCTTTTTTGGGTGTTTTTTTCTACTTTTTTTTAATTCCTTTGAAAAAAATCTCATTGTGTTTATTTTTTCTAAGCTGTTACTTTTTTTCTTTTTGTTCTCTATTTACTTTTTTCCTACATTTCTTTCTTTTCTTTTTTTCCTGGCTTTTTTCTAAATTTTTCCTTCTTTTTTTCTCTTCCTTTTGTTTCTTTTTTTTCTCAGCTTTTCACTACTTTCTCTATTTGGTATTTTTTTCTTTTTTGTTCTATTCCCTCCTTCCTTTAAGTCATTTTGTGCATAATTTTACTTAATATTTGGTCATGTTGGGATTAAAGAAGCAAAAACAACCCGAAGAGCCGTTTAGGACCCTTTTTAGTGAGCCGAGCCTAAGAAGCCGGTTCTCGACAACTTTACTCAATTTCGTTCTACTTCGACTAGACTTCAAAATACCGCATTTAGGACACAACGTCAGGGGACCCCGAGTATTTTTACCTTCATGCACTGTAACTTTGACTTAAGTCGCTTCTTAATAAGTAATTTTGATCCCTCATTTTTGTGCGCTGGCTAGATTTTTTAGAGGGAACACTGATCATTACTGGGTTACAGGTACCTTACACAGGGATTTCAGTATGAAACTCGAAATTTCACTGTGTAAAACTCAATTACCAGTTTCCCGCTTGCAGCAGATTCTCAAATTCTTAGCCTGGAAGTCTGTTCATAGGCTCTGCAAGACTTTCACAGGAGAATTTCTCCCGTGACATCACCCAATGCGTCGCAAACATCTGGTTCCTAATGCGGATACAGTGAAAGGACATCTCGAGTGAGCAGCAAAATTGTTCTAATGTGCGTAGATGCGATGGGAAATTGAAAACAGAATGGGAAAAATGTTGTTTGGCTGAAAAGCTGGAAGTGGTTCTGGCCACCAGGAAGTTGAAAGGAAAAGCCTGGCTTAAAATAAACCATAAAATCAAAAGCATTAATGTGCGGTGGTGACATATTCTTTGTGAGCAACGGAGGCAGAAGCGGTGCGTTCGAGGTGGCACGGAAAACCGACTTATTTCCAGTAGAAAACGCGGCTTTACAAATTTATTTCAATCAAAATTTCTGTCAAAACCACACGCAACATGGTGAAAAGTGACACCACCGGTGGCCATTTTACAGTGTCAACCATTAAAGGCATTCCCAAATTCTATCTATCTGTCATGTTTATTTGTGACACCCTTAATCACAAGGAGTCTCAAAGGGCTGCACTGTCACAACCAGAACAGAATTAGGACCCAAATGCGTAACGTTAACCACAAATTTATTGAGAGAAAGAGGAAGGGCAGCGCCCGCGATCCTGTGCTCACGAGCCGCTCTCAGAATCAGCTCGAGTTCCGAATGCGGAACTGGATCTTCCGGAGCGGTAGATCGTGGTGTCGCAGACGGAAAAAAACAGGTCGATAGCCGGGACAGGAGAGCAAAACGTGGTCGGGATCAAGAACGGGTCGTGAGCCGGGACGGGAAAGCAAAACGTGGCCGGGGTCAAAAAAGAGGTTGTGGCGAGAGACCAACGGGGAAATCAGGAACGGACGGGTGGAAAATGGGTGCAAAAAGCGGGACCGCCGGGAGTCAGAGTCTAAGTGCTTGCTTTGTAGAAACAGAGGTTCGCTGACGGACTGACAACAGGCGAGTGAAAGGACTGAGCTTAAGTAGGACGGGTACCCAATTGGGAAGCCCGCAGCAGCTGGCGCCAAACGAGCCGGCACAAGTGGAGCTAATCAGTCATCGTGACATGCACAAACCATAGATCATTGCAAACCATATACCGTAAATTCTGGACTATAAGCCGCTACTTTTTTCCCAAACGTTGACCCTGCGGCTTATCCAGTGATGATAATATTAATATTAAAGCTTTGAAAACTCTCTCGGTGTACCGTCTTTCTTTGTAAATATGTGTAACCATGTATAATATGTATTTGCAACTGTATATTTTTGTAATGTATTTATTCTAGAGACTTATTCTGATATGTTTTCCACGGGCGAATCAAAAAAAGGGGCGTAAACAACGGTGGCTGACGGGAAGTGGAGTAAAGGTGAGACGTGTTTGTGGACGCAGCAGACAATAGTGGATATATATTTTTCCCACCCTTACCTTTGGAAATATACATTTTTTTTCCTTGGATTATTTTCAATGGGACCCGGAGTCTGCAGGTCTGTATCAAACCTTAAGTACCGGTATCATTTTCCGTTTATTTTGCCGGCTGTGGTTTTTGGACTGTCTACTTTATATACAGTTACAACCGCGGGACCCAAAGTCAGGTTTGGGTTAATTTTGTGATTGTATTACATGTTTTAATGTGGGCGCATGCGGCTTATATACAGGTGCGGCTTGTGTAAGTACAAAAGCGGTTATCCTCTTAAAATGTGGTGGGTGCGGCTTAAAATCAGGTGCGCTCTATAGTTCGGAATTTACGGTACTATTATGACACCATCCCCTGATCTAAAGCCTACATGAGGGCAAGGAAAAACTCAAAAACCTTGAGAACGGACCGATCGTGAGGTGCCCGAATGGAGAACCCTCTTGAACCTGCGGTTCTCTTCTGTCCATCCGCTATCTCCACTGCTTATCCTCAGTAGGGTCGCGGGGGTGTTGGAGCCCATCCCAGCTATCCTCAGGCAGTGGGCAGGAGGACACCCTGAACTGGTTGCCAGAACACTCACTCGCTCATTCAAACCTAGGAACCACTTGGACCAATTTAACCATGTTTTTGTAATGAGGGAGGAAACCCACATAGACACTGGGAGAACATGCAAACTCTACACAGGGAGGCTGCGGTAGACATGAACCCTGAACCTCTGCACTGTGGGGCTGCGTGCTAACCACCCAGCCACCGTGTCAACTCCCAAATTTCAAAACATGTGAGGGAATAGTACATGTTTTGCTTAAAATCGAAATATATTTTATCAGTATGCTGTATTCCAATTATTTTCCAAGATAATGCAGTTTAAAGACAGCATGTCTCGTCTTTGACCTTCTGTGCTGTGAGGTACATTGGCACTCGTCAATTAGTTTACTTGTTAATTAGTTGAAAAGGTTACAAGTGTTTCAAGCGAATCAATGAAGCAAAGGTAAGCATAGAATTTACGGTAATAAATGTTTTTACAATACACAATTCTTGGAAATCAAAAGAAACGTCCTGGGCAGTACTCAGAAATAGAGAAAAGAGATCTTCGGGTGTATTGAAGCCCAGAGACAAAATGGATATGGAGTGTCTTGGTTCAGTGTTATTATGTAAGCTTTCAAGATTGCACGTATTGAAGACCAGAGGCAAAATGGATATGGAGTGTCTTGGCTAAGTGTTATTATGCAAGCTCTTAAGATTGCACGTATTGAAGCCCAGAGACAAAATGGACATGGAGTGTCTTGGCTAAGTGTTATTTTGCAAGCTCTCGAGATTGCAAAAAATAAGAAATATAAAGGGCTGCTCACTGCTCCATCAAGTTGCTGCACACACTTTCTTATATTTCTTTTTTCATGTGGTTATTTTAGAGCAGTTTTAGGAGGTCGGCTTCTATGCGCTCATATACTCAAATTTTTACCTATAGTTACCTTCGAAGTAACGCGCTACTTTTTGGTAGCACTAACTGGGGTAACTGAGTTACTTTTTTAAATGAAGTAACTAATAACTGTAAAAAAATACAGGTACAGTAATACCTCTACTTACAAATGTCTGTAGGTACAAAAGTTTTAGGTCATAAAGTACCTGAACGGGAAAATATTGCCTCTAGTTACAAAAGCGTTTCAGGATACAAAGTCAAAAATACAGTACAGTACACGCTGCCATTCACTGCTATTAGAGTTCTATATGGTGAAGGATTTTGTACATTTTACTACAGAAGATTTTGTACGATTGAATACATGTTACATTTATCGAGTGCAATGAAGATTTTCACTGAGTGAGCTTCAGGTCACGCCGTTCCAAATGTGGAATGTTTTGGCTAGGGAATTTTGATAACAGAACTCTGACGAAGGACGTCAGGCATTGTTTGATAAACACTCGGTGTTGTTTTGAGTTTCTCCAGACATCGAGGTGAGGGGGCGGACCCCACGTGGGGGACTTTCCTGGCGCGGCCAAGGGAGGAGCCGGCACACCAACTTGTGGAAAAAAAGTGGGCCGGGAGAAGAACTTCAGAAGATCGAGAGGGAGAATCGAGAGAGGAAGCTTGACAGAGACTCGAGCGACACTAATTCGGCTAATTCGATGGAGTTCACTTAGATAAATTAGTTGAGAAATTAAATCTACCCCCGTGTGGAAATGCCGGTCTCTTGTCCATTTTTTCACATCAAGAAACGAGCACGCATTCTTAGGACAATGCAGGTCGTGTTTGGTTAATGGAGTCAGATAGCCAATTCGAACAATTTGGTAAACGATACATTTTAATATTTATTTCCAACACTGGCAACCCGGTGCCTATGCGTGAATCCCAGAATGCTCTTCGAGTCGCCAGTTTAAGTGAAAAGATTTTCATCATTTCCTTTTTTTTTTTTTTTTTTTTTTACATTGTGTGTCTTTTGTTTTACGTTTATTGTGCGGTATTTTAATTTTAATATTTTCATGCTCTGATGCTCTTTTATGATTTACCATAAATTCTGGACTATAAGCCCTCTACTTTTTCCCCAAACTTTCAACCCTGCGGCTTATTCAGTGATGTGGCCAATTTATGTAATTTTTCTAACGGCCGCCAGCGGCGCTCGAGTACAAAAGGTGGAATATATGCGCCGAAGAAGACTGCAACTTCTTGGCGTGACTAGCGGCGGGAAATCTTTCACTAAAACTGGCCGCATGCGAAAGGCAACTTTTTTGCAAGTCTGACAGTGGATCCTGACAGCGTGGGGCAGCATAAAATAATCCACCATCACCAACGGGTTCCGAAAAGCCGGTCTGCTGCGTAACGGAGAGGAGTGCACAGAATCAGGAGTGGATGAGACTTCCAGCGACAGTGACAGCGCGAGTGAGGCTGCGGCAGCGTGGGACGACGTCTATATGACACTGTTTCTTTCCGACACTGAGGAAGACGACTTTGATGGCTTCAGTTGTAAGGAGGAAGATGAGCGTATTGCTAGCGTGTTGTTACCTGTCACAGGCACCGTTTGGGATGAAAGTTATGTTATTATTATTAAAGCTTTGAAAACTCTCTCGGTGTACCGTCTTTTTTTGCAAATATGTGTAACCATGTATAATATGTATTTGCAACTATATATTTTTGTAATGTATTCATTTGTATTTATTTTGGACACTTATTCTGATGTTTTGGACGGGTGAATTAAAAAGAAGGGGCGTAACAAACGCCGGCGGACGGGAAGTGGGGACCGGTAAAGGTGAGTGTTTGTGGACACGGCGGACAATAGTGGATATATATTTTTCCCACCCTTACCTTTGGATATATACTTTTTTCTTCGGATTACTTTCAACGGGACCCGGACTCTGCCGGTCTGCATCAAACCTTAAGTACCGGTATCATTTTACGTTCATTTAGCCGGCTGTGATTTTGGACTGTGTACTTAAATGAAGGATATTCAGTTACAATCGCGAGACTTACAGTCGGGTCTGGGTTAATTTTGTGTTACATTCTTTTAAAGTGGGCGCATGCGGCTTATATACAGGTGCGGCTTGTGTAAGTACAAAATCAGCTTTCCTCTTGAAATGTGATGTGTGCGGCTTATAATCAGGTGCGCTCTATAGTCCGAAATTTACGGTATTTAAAAATATATATACTTTTTGCGGGGCTTGGAACCGACCAGCGCATTTACATTGGAAAGGCGTCTCTACTTACAAATCCGGGTTACAAAACTACAACCAGAACGAATGAAATTCGTAAGTAGAGGGTACCACTCTGTTTTTCGGTAACACACCCAACACTGGACATGATTGAGAATTCCTGTTTATGTTGACATTTTCAGATGATTGGAAAGACATGAGACAGTTTAAGCTAATGGAAGAGAAAAATCATTCCCTACCGTTGTCACTGTCAGACTTGTTCTCATGTTCTGTATCAGTAAGAGTCAGCACTGAGTTGGAGCGGCTGGACAAACAGGAACTCCTTCGAGAGGACTTGCCAGCTCCCCCGCGGTTCCACAGTCCTATAGCTCGTTCTGGCGACATGACGACTTGGCTGTCCAAATCTCGGTCCTGGATGGCGGAGAAAGCCTGGTGGGAAAGGCCTTTCTCAGAGCAGAATCCTCTTCCAGGACGTGAGGGTGGCTCGCAGATCCCCAGTTGACGTAGATTTAAATGATGATCTGAAATACAGTGATGCAGTTTGAACATTGCTAGAACCGATCAAGGCAGGGTAGATAAAAACGACGGCTAATGCATCTGCATCCGTGCATATCACACCTAGGCCTTTAGCTCCAGTCTGAATTGGTGATGCGTCGTGTTAGGAATTTAATATTAAAATGTACCGCCTACCAAATTGTTCGAATTAGTTATCTGACTCCATTAACCAAACACAACCTACATTCTCCTAACAATGCACGCTCATTTTTTGATGGGAAAATATGGACAAGAGACCGGCATTTCCACATGGGGGCAGACATCATTTCATAAACAATTTAACTAAGTGACCTCCATTGAATTAGCCGAATTAGCCGAATTAGTGTCACTCAAGTCTCTGCCAAGCCTCCTCTCTCGATCCTCCTATTCTCCCCTCGGCCCACGTTTTTTCCGAATAGCTACTTTTAGTTGTGTATTTCTCAGACTCCTATGCTATGAAATTAACCTGTTTTTCTATTCTTAATATACAAGTAATCATCACACACACACACATCGTCACATTTTCTAAGATCTACGTTTTCAGTCTAATTCCATTGTTTTTAATACGTTTTCAATGATTTTCTATTGTATGTAATGTAATACGCATGCGCGACTCCATTGTAGTCACTGCGCATGCGTGACCTTTCAATAGATTCGTCTGCTGACCCGGATGTAGTAGAACGGCCTGGGCGGCCAAGCAAGATGGCTGCCGGGCCGGGCTCACTACATTTGCGCAGTAGTTTTAAACTTTTTAAACGCCTTTACTTGAATATTTTTGCCAGCAATGAGTTTATATCTTCATAAACTCCGACATCTCCGACACCGCAAGCTGGTGTGCCGGCTCCTCCCATGGGCATGCTAATGAAAGCCCCTACGTGGGGTCCACCCCCTCGTCTCGATGTCTGGTAACCGTTTATCAAAACAATGCCTGACGTCCTTCGTTAGAGTCCTGTTATCAAAACTCCCCTGCCAAAACATTCCGAATTTGGAACAGCGTGACCTAACGCCCACTCAGTGAAAATCTTCATTGCAGTTGATAAATGTAACTTGTATTTAATCGTATAAAATCCTGTATAGTAAAATGTATAAAATCCTTCAGTCGTTCAAGAACAAACCGGTTCTACGAGATGGGATGAGATCCGATCTGCAACCTCAGTGGAAATGTTTAAATCTAAGCTTAAAACACACTTTTATTCTATAGCATATGAATAACCTATATTTTATGTTGACAATATAAGGGGATGGTGTCATAATAGTCTGTAGTTTGCAATAGTCTGTGATCTGTGCAGCCCAAGGCCTAGGTTTAAAATGCACGGCCCTCCACTGAGTTGTTAAAATCGCCAACTAAACATTGTTGGACTTGTCTTCAGAATTTAACGTACTAGAACTTGAAAAAAAAGGATTGGATAGGTTTTAGTAAGTCAAAACATTTGGAAAACCGGATCAATATGAAAAGCCAAAAATCTTGATCGGGAGATGAACGCAGTATGACTTCAATGTACGGGCAGAGTTGGGTAGGGTTACTTTAACTGGATTACTTTCAATTACTTTTGGATTACTCCAATACCAAGTATGCTAATAAAAGGCAAAAGAAAAAAAATATGAATAAAATTATGACTCACAACACGTGGTAAGCTTTCTCTCCTGGCTTTGATCTCTTTGATCTCCGGCAAAACGAACATCAAATGCCACAGAAACAAAATGAAAATAAATCCAAAGAGCTTGCCAACATCATTTTTGCCGTTCCATGTATTCCGTTACTCCCCAAGCTTGCACAAAATTTAGTCATTTTATTTATATTTAGTTTCTTTTGTCTTTTATTAGCATATTTGGTATTGGAGTAATCCAAAAGTCATTGAAAGTAATCCACTTAAAGTAACCCTACCCAACCCTGTGTACGGGTATGTGGCTGTAAAGCTATTGTCACTTATGAATAGTTTTTTTAATTAATCTTAACAAAAAACAGAGCCTGCAAACACCATTCATTGTGAAGATACCAATTAGAATTTTGTTTGTTTGTGCTTTCATTTCAGCAAAAACACTTCTACAAGGACGTGATGAAACGCAAAGTAAAGAGGGAAATTTTCTTCCTATTGGAACATAAAATAATGACATTCATATCAGTCCTATTAAAAATAAAACGGGGCAAACAAATTATCAGAAAAATCACACAATGTCCCTTTTCATCTTTAATCAGCGAATGAAAGCAAAATGATAATTATATTGTGTAATTAATGTCGCAGTTGAAGATGAAAAGTTCTGCTCTCCAATTAAAAGTTTTATTAATTTTATATGAGTTCCGATTACACAAGCTGAAATAAGAGAGGATAGGATTACATCCAATTCGGTGATGTGTTAATTAGTACTGAAGGACAACTCCAATGTATGGTATATTGTCCCAAAATTTGTTATTTTGTCCCCTCTCCCCATTCAGTATTTGGTGGCTAGAGGATATGTGTAATTGCATAAAATATATAGTCAAGATTACCGATGTGAATCACCTGTCTGCCGCGGGTTCTGATTGGCTCCCTGTCAGTATTTGAACCGAGTCCTGTCAATCCCCTGTTGTCAGTCCGTCTGTGAATCTCATTGTATACTAGGCAAGCCTTTTTCGACCCTGACGCACACCTGTCCCGTTTTTGCTCCCATCTCTCTACAGCTACGACCTGTTTTTATCTCGACCAAGTCTCCTCTCCCGTCCCGAATTACGATCCGTTTTTGATCCCGACCACATCTTGTTCTTCCAGTCCCGGCTACCGACCAGTTTTCCGCCCCTGACACCACCATCGCTCGCTACGGAAAATCCACTGTGTTCGGATCACAAGCAGAGTATGAGCGCGAATACCGGATTGTAGGTGCACCGCTTCCTTGTTCCTTCAATAAAACTTGTTGTAAACGTTACGCGAGTGGGTCCTGTTTCCTTTCTGGTCCTGAGGTATATGTTTTGTGGGTGGACCCAAGTGAAGGGGAAGCTGGGGTGCTCAAAGTAAGGATGGTATTATGAACAAAACAGAGAACAATGTAATGGGTCACAAATTACATGTCTAAACAAAATCAAACCTGACAATCTCGAAACAAAATTCAAAGACCGAAATCGTAAATTGAAAATACAAGGAACAAAATAACAACCAAACAAGTGGACACTATACTACTAACAAAATGTCCAAACAAGAAACCAGAAACCAAACAAACAAAAGAAAACCTGGCTTGAGGCCACCCTGATCTAAACCCGAGTGGAGTTTAGTTTTGGACTTCTGTACCCGTCCTGGCTTGTCCATAACGAACACCATGTTCAGACATAAGAGTGTCCATATGTGTACTTGGCACCAGGACAGTTTGATGATCGACTTTGTAGTCGTTTCATCGGACCTGGGGCCGCAGGTTTTGGGACACTGGGTGAAGAGAGGGGCGGAGCTGTCAACTGATCACAACCTGGCTCTGATGGTGGTGGAAGTTTCCGGTCTGACCCGGGAGACTCAATCGTGTTGGAAGGGGTCTGTTGGGAACGTCTAGCAGAATCTCCTGTTAAAAAGAGTTTCATTTCACACCTCCGGCAAAGCTTTGCCCTGTCCCGATGGAGATTGGGGACATTGAGTCCGAGTGGACCATGTTCCAAGCATCCTAGTCAGCCTTTCCTCCCAAATACGCCCTTCCAGGTCTCACTGTTATCGCCAACGTGACTGTTGAAGTCCCCCCCTGCGGGTTAGGCTCTCGAGCAACCCTCCAAATGCTCCAAGACGGGTGGGTACTCTGAACTGCATGGACAAAAATAGTCAGGACCTGTGTCCCCAACCAAAGGCTACCCTCTCGTCTACCGGAGTGAACCCCAACGTACAGGCCCTGACCCGTGCCACGGCAACTACAGAGTAAAAGATAGTCGAACCTCTCTCGAGAGGACTGGTACCAGAGCCCAAGTTGTGATTCCGACTATATCTAAACGGAACCTCTCAACCTCACACACCAACTTGGGCTCCTTTCCTGCCAGAGAGGTAACATTCCATATTCCAAAAGCCAGTTTCTGTAGACGGGGATTGGTGCACCAAAGACCCATCCTTTGGCTGCTATCCACCTCTCTACGCACCCGACCCATTTTGGCTCCTCTCAGAGGTGGTGAGCCCATGGGAACTAGGACCCACATCGTCCCTTAGGGTGTGCACGGCCGGACCCCGTGAGCAAAAACCCAAGCCACCAGGCGCTAGCCATGCAGACCCCACCTACAGACCTGGCTCTAGAGGGAGGAAAATTGTGTTCCAATGTTGTTTTCCGTTACAAGGGGTCTGTGATCTGCGCTTTGTCTGGCCCCTCACCTAGGAAATGTTCGTCATGGGTGACCCTACCAGGGGATTGAAGGCCCCAGACAACATAGGATCATTGGGACACACAAAATGTCAATTTAAAATCCAAACATCCAACAAGGAGATCTTATTCTAAGTATGTTTAATATAGGCATGTATTAACTGCTCCAGCTCGGTGGTCTTGGGGGTATGGCGCCCGCCCCGAGACTGGGAGGTTGTGGTTCAATCCTCGGCCGAGTCATACCTAAGACTTAAACATTGGTACCCGTTGCCTCCCTCCTTGGCGTTCAGCATTAGGGGTTGGTATTGGGGTGTTTGGTCACCTAATGACTCCCAACACCTCAGTTGGGTTGAGTGAGGGGGCTGGGAATCCCCTCCTCTGAATCAATCTCCCATAAAGAGTCAGAAATGACTCTAGCCACCTCCCACTAGTGGGATATGGCTGCGGTATATGTAATATAAATTAACTGTAAATCACGAAAGCAGAGCTAATGTTCACAATATACAGGAAACGATCATTTTACCCTGGCATTTATATGAAGAGCTTAGCTTCCTTCGGCTATGAAAGAATAAAAATATAAAGGGTATCACTCACTTTCCAGGTTGTAACCATCCTGTTCACGATGAACCATGTCTTTGTGTCCTCTTGATGTCCCATACAGCAACCTGAAAAAATAGAATAGCAAGTTATTTTAAAGGGACACTGTAATATTTGGCCACACGATGTCGCTGTATTGTGTACTGTGATCTCAAACAAGTGCTACAAAGTACGAGGAAGAACACAAACTACGGAAACTCAACGTGACCAAACCGCACCATTTTTTTTCTCATTTTTCGGCCCAGCCTTTCACAAGATTTTTGTTTTTTGGGGGTACATGTAGCAACAAGATGGCGGACAATCGTCCCTCTGAGTGAGCCTCATGTTATGTGAAATTAAAACATATTTCTCAACCTATGACTTTTTGAGAAAAAAATGCATGTTTATATGATATTTCAAGTACTTTTGCTTATTTTTCAAGTCAATAGAGGTTTTTTTTTCTAAAAGTTGAAGTTTTTTACCACTAGGAGGTGCTAAATAATACACAATGTCCCTTTGAAGAATATGATTAGTTTTTTTTTTTCAATTTGGTTCAAACTCCAAATGCAAAAACATAATTTATTGTGTTTTAGATGCTGAAAACTGTTATATCTGTAAAGTTCACGTTCACTGAGATACGATGATAACCATAAAACTAAAATTCTATTTGCTACATGAAATACGGAATCTTGACAAAAACATTAAGATGGGACGGTAGTTATCTATTCAACATTCACAAGTAAAGTACAGCGAATAAGGTTTGTTTTTTCTTTAACTTTTCAAATAATAGCAATTAACATGCCAGGTCCGTTTTACCTTACTCATGATGTGTTGCAGAGCGACCAGACCAATATGCCAGGGAAACCGTCCCTTAACGAAAACTTGTGACCGATAACCAAATTTAAATAGAGTAGTAGTAGTAGTGCATTGATTTGGCAGGAGGCAGAAGTGTGGTATGAGGTAGGGCAGAGAAAGAGTTCAGAGTCCTGATAGCCTGGTGGAAGAAGCTGTCCTTGAGCCTCCTGGTTGTAGCTCTGAGACTCTGCAGTCTTTTCCCTGATGGCAGCAGGTTGAAAAGGGCGGACTTGATGTGCTGCATGACGAGCCTCCAGAAGCAATTCGTAATGATGTGAGTGAGTGCTACCGGGCAGTAGTTATTGCAGCTAAAGGGAGACGAGTTCTTGGGAAATGGGATAATGATGGTGGTTTTGAAGCATGTTTGGACCACACTCTGCCTCACAGAAGTTAAATATTTCTGTGAAAACATGTGTGAGCTATCAGCAGTCTCTCAGGAGCCAACCAGAATTTGGGGCTTTCGAAACACTTGTCTTTGTCAGACCACCTTGCTCTGTCCGGGGGTAACTTCAGTACTTGGTCACTGAAACGAGGAGCGTTCTTCTGTGCTGTAGTGGTGTTGCCTGCCTCAAATCGAGCAAATATGGAAAGAAGCTGGTGGTGCTGTCGCAGATCTGAGAGGGCTTGTAATCCGTGATGGTCTGGATCCAACGCCAGAGGTTCATGGTGTCTCTGTTGTTGTTAGAGTGTTGTGCAATCTTCATAGAGTATTGTCACTTGGCCAATCTGATGCCATGCGATAGGTTAGCCCCCAGGGCATTGCAGCAGCATCTCTCCGACAAGACATGAGCATCACATCTTAGGCTTCACAACAAGTGATCATGTTTGAGATTACAGTACCCTAGGAGGAACGCATTGTAAAGCAAAAAAAAAAACATACTAAGCACCAGGAACTGGTAGAGAAGCGTAGTGGCAGGGGTTGGAAGATCTACGAGTCTAGAGAAGGTGGATTCATAGACTGTGCGGGGTGATCTTTCTTCAAAGTCGTAGGGCATTTGGGATCGGCGAAGGGGGCCAAGAAGAAAGCTATTAATTCTAGATTCGAAGCCTGACTCTATCAGCTATCCATTCTACCCAGAGTCTTGTGGCCTCTTCTTGTCCATGCAGTCCTGCTGACAACTTTAAAGTCTCTCAAAAGGAAGCTCAGTGGCTTTCTTTGGAAATGGCTGGGATAAGCAACACCCCCCAACTACCCTTCAGTGGGCTGCTCACTAAAGTCTTCAAAGTGGCACATACAAGAGAGGCTCTACAGTTCATGGATGGTAAACTTGAAGGTAGTAGAGAGGTTTTAAGGCAGAGAGGGTGCAAAGTCACGCCTAGGAAGATTTCCACTGAGTCCGGTTCCTTGTGCAGGAACTCCCGAGCCCAGCGAAACTTTATGTGTGTGCGACAATAAGAGGCTCTTTGGAACATCTCCTCAGCAGCTGCCCAAAGTCCATGGATGATGGTCGCAATCACTGGCACTATGATCAGGTTCTGAAAGCAGTTGCTATAACATAGCCCAGGCAATCAGTCCAAGCAAACACCATCAAGCTCCAAACAAGGGGGTCCCTTTTATTAAGGAATGAGAACCACCCAGGCATGTCCACTAGTCACAACAGGACTCCCGATACTCCCTCTGAGTGGCATTTGCTGGTCTACCTGGGTAAACAACTTTAGTTCCCCCAGCACATTGCAGCAACCCCCTCCAGATCCTTAGGCTGCTACTGGGACGCAAGCTGAGCCATGATCAACCTCATTGGGTCACCTGGGCGAGAGTGTATGATGTTATGAGACCCGAAACGCTTAATCATTCTTGATGCGTCCCAGTCATATCCAGATGATGATTCTATGAAGCCCTGGCTGTCCTTAGGCCTGCCTCGTCCCCAGCACTGAAGGCAGCGTTTCGGGCCCTCAGGAACTGGTGGACCTCTCTCGTAAGGCATGGCTACTGATTGGCCCGATTGGTGATGTTAAGGATGACTGTGACATCTTTCATGCATTTCGTCATGTAGGACATGACAGTCTCCATGTGGCCGTAGAGGTCATTAACGTTGTTCTAAGGGACTGGCTGTTTAAATAAATTCCAGTCGTTTGGTGGAGAAACAGTCCTGGAGCGTTTTTGATGACCACATACCTGCTTAGTTACTGGTTTGGAGATTTTAACGAGGGGCCTGTATGTAGTGTAGTGGTCTGCCACCCCGAGGTGCGGCAGGGGCATTGCTTTGTAGGCAGCAAAGTATAATATATGCTCAGATCTAAATGACAACATTATCACCACCCTCGCCTTGCTCACGGGTAATAACCATAACCAACACCAGTAAAAATGACAATGGGTGGGTACAACTTTGACAGGGTAAATAACAGACAGAATAGGACTGCGATTTGATTTTTTACCTGGTCTTGTCTTGGTGCTGATCAAAGGCCTTTAGTGTCTCACTAGAGGAGTAGAACTTAGTTGGGACGCACACTTCCTGGTTGCCAATTTTACTGTCTTCACTGACTCCTGAAAAATACAAATGACAGAACCTTTAAAATGTGAAAAATACATTTTCAGTCTCCATGAAAAGGTTATCTTTCAGCTATTGCGGTACACTATTTCTGTATTGCAGTTTACTTTTTGCTACTTTGCGGATTTCCTGCATTCGGATTGGCTAAACAGACACTCCGCAATAACGTTGCAAATGTTTTTGTATTTCAATAGTACTCGAGTTATTTGCGGGGATTTTTTTTTTTAAAGTACAGTACCTATATTTTTGGGGGGAATTTTCTTTCACAATAACATTTTATCATCTGACAATATCATCTGACGTAAGAGGTGGATAGTGTCTTGATATCATTTCCAGCTTTTGGGGGAATCAATAGTCCAATATAGCAGCAAAATTATTCTTTATATTATAATTTGACGGCAAGAAAGTTATTCAAACAAAAAAAGTAAGTCATGTCAAGAAAACTAATATAATGCGGTATTCTTATTTATTAAACAAATGTTTGAGCTTGTAAATAGGGTTTTTTCTTTGGTTTCAATGAATAATAGAGTATTTAAGAAATAAATGAATAAATAAATGTTTCTACTTCACGACGAAAAACAATGTTTTACTGTTCTTTAATTTTATATTAAAGTAACTAAAGACTTACTTTTAGTCTATTTTTCACATCTATGGTAACCTACCTAACCCTAACCCTAACCCTAACCCTAACCTACCTCACTGACTCTGAAAGTTGCTGGTCATATACAAATCCCTTCCCCTTTTCTTGTGTGGACAGACACACAAGAACAATCAAATGAACAGACAAACAAAAAAAACGCAGTTAACAAAACAAAAGTGCTGACTCCGCATTTTTGGGCCATTTTTCACATCTAGGGTAACCTACCTGACTGACTCTGAAAGATGCTGGTCATATATAAATCCCTTCCCCTTTTCTTGTGTGGACAGACACACAAGAACAATCAAACGAACAAACAAAAAAAAACTGAGTTAACAAAACAAAAGTGCTGACTCAGCATTTTTGGGCCATTTTTCACATCTAGGGTAACCTACCTTACTGCTTGTAAAAGATATACATATCTAGATGCAAACGAAAACAGTACAACCTTCGCTGCTTTGAGACTGGGAGGTCGCTGGTTCGCGCCTCGGCCGAGTCATACCTAAGACTTATAACATTGGTAAAATGGCGGCGCCCTCTGTTGGCTGCGGCTGCATCGGTTCGCTACAACGGGTCAGGTGTATCGACATTTCGTTCTGTGTACATTGTTACAAAGAATGACAATACAAAGGAAATTATTATTATTATTATTATTATTATTTACTCGCGGGTGTAAAAAACAAAAAAGTGTGAAATAGAGAGTAAATTCACGACAATAAAAGGTAAAAAGTAACAAATCATCAAACCAAATAAAAGGAATACTAAAAAAGTATTTCGAACGAATCTCACCATGATATGTGCTTTCCTTGTCCTTGTGTGACTTCGTGAGTGAGCAGTATGGACGTCGCTCTTTCACTTCCATAATGCTTCTGTTAATGTTACCGGCAAGCATTGAGGCATGCTGCGTAACAGCTAATTTGACCCGGAGGAAAATCAGAAGAGTGGAAGAAGAAAGTGGGAAATAAAGGAAGATGGAGGAGTGTGGAAAAAGTGCAGAACTTGTCCTATGAACACAGAAAACAAACAAAAAAGAAACCATTACTCATCACGTCTCATCAACATCTTATCTTAAGTTTAAACAATAATACACAGTACGCATAGTAATTTCGGGCCGCTACTTTTTGGCTTCATCGCCATGTTGATTCGATTTCGGTTAATCGTGCAGCCCTAACGTGTTGTGTACAAATCGTCAAACAAACGTTCAAACTTCTGACTTCGAAATCGGACTGCTGCCCCCCTACCGCACCCTTCTTACTCACCGCCCCCCCAGATCTTTCCACCGCCCCCAGGGGGGCAGTACCGCCCACTTTGGGAACCACTGATGTACAGTAGATTCTTTTGAACAATAACCAGGGTTGGGTAGGGTTACTTTAACTTGATTACTTTCAATGACTTTTGGGTGACTCCAATACCAAATATGCGAATAAAAGACAAAAAAACTAAATAGGAATAAAATGATGACTCACAACACGTGGTAAGCTTTCTCTCCTGGCTTTGATCTCTTTGATCTCCGGCAAAACTGACGTAAAATGCGACAGAAACAAAACGAAAATAAATCCAAACAGCTTGCCAACATCATTTTTGCCGTTCCATGTATTCGGTTACTCCCCAAGCCTGCACAAAATTTAGTCATTTTATTCATATTTAGTTTTGTTTATCTTTTACTAACATGTTTGGTATTGGAGTAATCCGAAAGTAATTGAAAGTGATCAAGTTAAAGTAACCCTACCCAACCCTGACAATAACACATCGAATTATTAAAGGGACATTGTGGATTGTTTGACCACTAGATGTTGCTGTATTGTGCAGTTCAGCTGAAAACGAGTGCTAAAAAACACAAGGTAGACTAGAAACTAGGGAGACTCAAAGTGACCAAAGTGCACCATTTCTCTTTATTTTTTTTGCCCAGTCTTTTATTATGTTCTGATTTAATTGGGTTCTGTAGAAGCAAGATGGCGGACCTCATGTTATGTCAAATGAATGCAGATTTATCGACCTAGGAGTATTTAAATAAATGCATGGTTGTATGAGGGTTACTTTATTTTTACTTATTGTATAAATACATTCTGTAATGTTTGATCAGGAGATACACAAGGTTTCTTCATTTTCCTCATGTAGAGGTTTTGGAGTTTTTCCTTGGCCTCATGTAGGTTTTAGATCAGGGGGATGGTGTCATAATAGTCTGTGGTTTGCAATAATCTGTGTTTTGTGCAGCTCTTTGAGACTCTTTGTGATTAAGGGCATCACAAATAAACATGACTTGACTGAGGTTTTTGAGTTTTTCCTTGCCCTCATGTCGATTTTAGATCAGGGGATGGTGTCATAATAGTCTGTAGTTTGCAATAGTCTGTGGTCTGTGTAGCTCTTTGAGACTCTGTGATTAAGGGTGTTACAAATAAACTTCATTTTAAACATTGCTGCTTTAAATTCTGAGACATCTTTTTGCAGTGTTTTTCAGCCACTGTGAGATCTTGTCAGGTATACCATGGCAAATTATTCAATACTGTATGTGAGCCTGTGCAGTCTAGCGCCTTTCAGAGTAATCATGTAGTACTCTTCCATACCATAAGCAGCAGCAGCAGCAGGTAGCTAATTGCCTTGGTCATGGAAACAAGCAAATTAGTGACACATGGATGCAGCGATAGGCGGATAGCAAGACGATGGTGAAAGTGATTGATACATTTTTAACGAAGAAAAATGCTGGACAAAATCCGGACCCGGATGAAGACATCCAGCAAAGTTTCCAGCACAAGGTAATACGACAAAAGCAAAATACTATGTATTTCTTTTGACGGAAATGCACTGACAGAGACTTTGTCATACCCGGTTATCCCCTCTGTGTTTATTCCAAACAGGCCCAGGTTTCACACCTCGTGAGTGAGTATAAATATGACAGATTTACAGTATTCTTTATGTTCATTTCATTCATATTCAAGACATTATTAAATAACGTCATTTTTCAATGTTAAAAAACATTTATATTGTAAATATAAGCTTTTTTTCCACACATTTAAAAAAAAAGAAATTTGCCTTTGTTTCAAAATAGGTTGAAATAAACTGGTTTACTGAATATTTCGAACGTATTCACAAAATTTAAACTTTTTGACTGATGTGATAATTGTAAATACATTTTTTATTCATTTACTAAAATGTTAGATTTAAAGCTGGAATTAGAATTGTCTTAATTTGATAGGGTTTCTACAGTTGAGACAAATGTTTCCTTGGCTTCAAAGAGTCTTATCACCCTGTGAACCGCTCAACCATTCATCAGAGAGGTGAAGCTGCTGCATTGGCATGTTCATTTTTCTTCGGTCTGTTTCTTGTTTTACGATGGTGTCCTGTGGCTGCAGTATGTTAAACTCTCTCCCCCCAGCGACCCTGCAACTCAATTGTTTGTAATAAAATATGGGAGCTGTTTCAGTTCTGGTCAGATGTGAATCAGACTTTGACTGTGAAGCATCTCGTCATGGGAAAATATTGGTGTTGCTTGTCTCTCTTATTGTGTGTTTTATTCAGAGATGCAAGGTAATAGACCTGACATTCAGCCAAAAATAGTCCTCAATTAAAACATACGAATTAACCAGCATTGAAAGTTATAATGATGCTACACTTTCCCTTCCATATGATCAGTGTCAGTGTTAGGTCGCCGAAGTGTCCTTTAATCCTCTAGGGAACGATAACAAGCAAATGCAATTTGGTCCATTACCGCGGAAACCACCTATGACAACACAAAAACAAACATCTGTGTTGCAATCTGGCAGTACTCTCCACATTTATGGTTGCCCTGGCGCTGTCGTCTGAAAATACAAGGCTCACATTTTACGTGACTCGGGCATCATTCTACTTTTCTTTCAGCGCATAGAAATGTTCTCAATGTGTTTTTATACTGTTTGAAGTTGTTGTTTGTCAAATAATTTGACATTTTTTGAGCAAATACAAAACACCGGGTTTAATTGTAGAGATGGGAATTCCAACAGTTTTTTAGAGAACGGACTTTTTTGGCTCGGCTCACTAAAAGGAGTCCCAAACGGCTCTTTAGGTTGTTTTTGTTGCTTTAATCCCTACATTACCAATTATTACCTAACATTATGTATGAAATGACTTAAAAAAGGGACACATATGCAAAAAAGGAAAAATACAATAAAAAAGGGATAAAGGGGGATGAAAGAAGAAAAAACAATAAACTTTCCATGTGAAAAAACACAGGAAATGTAAATTAAAATACTTATAAATCATACAAAAAGATAAAATAGAAAACAGTTGAAACCTTTTATGCTCAACAAATTTAATATAAAAAAAAAACAGAATCCACAAAAATGCATATTGACCAATCACAAGAGAAAATAGGGGTCTCAGGGAACCAGCTGCTGATTGGTGGGGAGCAGGATCCCTTCATTTAGATAAACAACCCGAGTTGGGTGCTCATCACTCAGCCCTCATTCGCCTTTTCTTTCGTCGCAGAAGTAGATCCTGTATTCGTGATCGTTATCTTACTCTGTGGTAGTTGCGATTTTGAATGGTGACACGATCCGAAAAGACGTGATGTAAACAACTCTGGGGAGTTATGTAACACTGTAATTCATAACATCCTTATTCCAAACAATGAATAAAAATACACCAATAGTAAACATATTTAATATATTTACACAGATTATTTTTGTTAAATTACATTATTGCCTCATACAGGTGAGACGATAAGTGATGCTATGTTTAATGCTGAGTAAGCACCCTCATTCCTACCCTACGATAGGCGGAAGCTGCTTTCAAGTGATTCAGCCAAAACTGTCATGGTTGCCATGGCGCCCAATTGCCCCCGCCCGTGTGGCGCCAGCTGCGGCTCATTAACAGATTGGCTTTCCGTCTTTAAGCTCAGTGCACTCTCTCTTACTTTGTCAGTCCGTCAACAACCTTCTGCCCCGCAAGACGTGGGTTTCGACTCGGTTCTATTCCTGTTGGTACTTCCTGCCCGGTATTGTTCCTGTTTATTTTGTCCTGTTTAATTTCGGTTTCCAGTTTTGTTTCCATCTATTTTTGTCCTGTTTATTATTTTCTCCAGTTTTCGTTCCCATCTATTTTCTCCTGTTTATTTTCGATATCCTGATTTATTATCTATCCTGTCTGTCCCGTCCTGTCCGGTATCGACCCCATCTGTCCGATATCAACTCGGGCAAGTGGAATCGATCTCGTCGGTCTCTGGCTTCCCATCTTTCCACGCCATAACGCTGCCTAACGTGCATGACTCCCCATTTCCCGTGAAACAAAAGGCTTGTGTGAGAACATCACGCGTTTGGGTCCTGATCCTGTTGTAGTTTCTGACAGAAAACAGATTTCCGTCAATCCTTGGCCTCTACACTTGAAAATTGGCGATGCATTCATACGTTGATTATGCGCTTCTAGTCATCACATTTTCCTGGTCCACAGTGCTGATTGAATATATTTTATTATAAAAGTAAGTCTTTAGTTTTTTTCTTTTAATGCGGTTGCAAACGCGACACCCTCATCCCAACAATGAGAACAATACCTTAATCAAGAAAAATCGGTTTCAATCTTTTCCATTCTTCACGAGCCAATTAGCAAGAATGCAAAAGCAAACAGACATGCAATATACACGGTGAACGGCGGGACCCACAACGGACAGAAGTAGAGGATCGGTTGTTAGAATGGGATTCAGGGTTGGGTAGGGTTACTTTAACTTGATTACTTTCAATTACTTTTGGATGACTCCAATACCAAATATGCTAATAAAAGACAAAAGAAACTAAATATGAATAAAATGACTAAATTTTGTGCAGGCTTGGGGAGTAACGGAATACATGGAAGGGCAAAAATGATGTTGGCAAGCTGTTTGGATTTATTTTCATTTTGTTTCTGTCACATTTTATGTTAGTTTTGCCGGAGATCAAAGAGATCAAAGCCAGGAGAGAAAGCTTACCACGTGTTGTGAGTCATCATTGTATTCATATTCAGTTTCTTTTATCTTTTATTAGCAGATTTGGTATTGGAGTCATCCAAAAGTAATTGAAAGTAATCATGTAAAAGTAACCCTACCCAACCCTGATGGAATTAGACTTACCAACTTTAAAAGGTCCTATCAGTTGAACAGCAGTGTACTTTTAAGCGTTTTCAAATCTAGAAAAATGAAAAACACAAAGAAAAATACATGATTAAACCATATTACTGACAGTTTACCATGGACTAAGGTTCTCCAGCATTTCTCGAGCTGACAGCAACTTTCTATTAGCACAAAGGACACACAGTTTAATATCAATTTCTAAAATAGCAACTTGATGGCTTGCTAAATAGTTAAAAAAGTAGCTTGATAGTTAGCTAGAAAGGTAAACAGAAGAAAAAAAAAGGGGGTTAGATAGATGGCTAAAGGAGTAAACAGCCATCTAAATAGCAAGGTAGAGAGCTAAAAACAAAGCTAGATAGCTAGCTAGAAAGTAAGGTCAACATTTAGCTTGACTAGCAAATAAACTAAAATGTTAGCTGGATAGCGTGCAAAAAAAATTAAGAAGCTAGCTAGATAGCATTCTCAATAGCTAAAAAGGTAGGAAGATGGCTAGCTACAAGGTTAAAAAGGTAGCCAGATAGCTAGCTTTATAAAACCCATAAATTGGAATGTAGTTTTTTTGTATTTTCTGCAAAATACACCCATAAAAATATGAATAAATGAATTTATTCAGCACTCAAATAAATGAAGCCCATAAACCGGAAAATAACAAATTATCATGTATTTCAGTGCTGATGAAATACTACAAAAATAATACTAGAAAAATACTACCAAAAAATAACAGTAATACTAGAAAAAACTACAACAACACTGCTATGGAAATTCTATAAAGATACTACAGAAAGAGAACAGATACGAAAAAAAATACTCCAATGAAAATACTTCTAAAGAAATACTACGATACAAAAAACTTTTATGTAAATACTACCACAGAAATAATATGACAGAAATACTACCAAAAATACTGCAGAAATGTAATTGTGCAATTATAACAAAAACAGCAGGAATATGACAAAAATACAGTTGTACTACCAAAATACTACAGAAATATTACAAAAATCTGATTGCTGAAATACATCAAAATACTTAAAGAAATACAACTATAGTAGTACGACAAAAATACTGAAGATACTCTGTAAAAATATACAGAAATACAAAAAAAAATACTACGATGAAAGTACTTCTACAGAAATACTACAGAAATACCTCTACAGCAATACTATAATACAAAAAACTATTACGTAAATATTACAACAGAAATACTACAAAAGTACCCCTATAGTAATACTATGACACAAAAAACGTTTATGTAATTATTACAAAAGAAATACTGTAACATGACAGAAATACTGCCCAAAATACTGCTGAAATACTGTAAAAAATAATACCTTGGAATTATTACAAAAACAGCAGGAATATGTCAAAAATAAAATTAAAAAAACTACAGTAGTACTACTGAGATACTTCAAAAATATTACAAAATCTGATTGCAGAAATACAACAAAAATACTAAAATAAAATACAAAAACAGTAATACTACAAAGACACTGCAGATAGAAACCCAAAATGTTACCACGGAAATACAACTAAATTACAAAGACAGTACTACGACAATAATACTACAATAATATGACCGCAGAAATACTAAAATGATGGGTGGGGTGGGTGTATCCTTTTACCACTTTCCTGTGGTGTGTCTTGGGCAAGTACAGCGTGGTGAAAATATCAAAGAAAAAAAAACGATTGTAATTTAAGAGAATATTGTCATGAACCGAGACAGGATCAGGACCCAAACGCGTGACGTTCTCACACAAGCCTTTTATTTTATGGGAAATGGGGAGTCATGCACATTAGGCAACGGTCTGGCGTGGAAAGACAGGAAGCCAGAGACCGACGAGATCGATTCCAATTGCCCGAGCAGATATCAGACGGACAGGGTCAATACCGGACAGGACGGGACAGACAGGATTGATAATGAAACGGGATATTGAAATAAACAGGACAAACAAGACGGGAACGAAAACTGGAGAGAATAATAAACAGGACTAAAATAGACGGGAACGAAACTGGAAACTGAAATTAAACAGGACAGAATAAACGAGAACAATACCGGACAGGAAATACCAACAGGAAAAAAGGACTGAGTCAGAACCCACGTCTTGCGGGGCAGAGCTTCGTTGACGGACTGACAAACAGAGAGTGAGAACACTGAACTTAAATAGAAGGAAAGCGTATCTGTCAGCGAGCCGCAGCTGGCGCCACACGGGCGGGGCAAATTGGGCGCCATGGCAACCGTGACAAATATGAAATCTAGTGCTTAAAACAAGGATATTTTGCTTTGATTCTGAACATTTCAAGACCAATTTATTGAAACTAATGGAATTTAAAAAATAAAGAAATATATCATATATATCATGTATATTTATTCATAAATGAGAACAATTGGACAGGACGGGCACCGTGGCCAAATTCTTTTAACCCACAGGTGTCAAAGAGGCGGCCCACGGGCCAGATCAGGCCCGCTAAGGGATTGAATCCGGCCCGCGAGACAACACTCAGAGAAGTGCAAGAGAAAAACAAGCTGCAGGTTGAAATATGTCAACTTGATGTTGCCAAAGCCAGGTGCCTCAAACAAAGACACTGTACTTGTATTTCTCTCTCTCTCTTTCTCTCTCTCTCTCTCTCTCTCTCTCTCTCTCTCTCTCTCTCTCTCTCTCTCTCTCTCTCACCCTCATTCTCCCACTCTCTTTCTCTTTCACTCTCTCTGTCTCTCTTTTTCTCTTCCTTTGTTGCTCTTTGTCTCTTTCTCCGTGTCTTATAACCTCTTTTGCTCTAACCTCCTTTTTTCCTTTTCTCTCTTTTCTCTTCCGACCCTTCACGCTTTCTTTTCTCTCCTTCTGTCTTTCTATTTCTCTTTGGATTTCTTTACTCCTCTCCCTTTCTTTTCCCCCTCTCTCACGACTTTTTATCCTTTGTTTCTCACGCTCTCTCTCCCTCTTTCTCTTTCTCTCTTTGTCCCGCCCTCTCTCCTTTTCCCTCCCTCTTTCTCTTATTTCTTTATCTCTCTTTTTCTTTCTCTTTAATCTACTCGTCTGGCCCCCGACAGAATGTTTGTTCTATCGTGTGGCCCTCCGAGTTAAAATGAGTTTGACGCCCCTGTTTTAACCCAATGCCGCCCACCTCTGTTATAGACAGTAGAAAGGTTTTGAATGAAGGACTTGTTTAAAAGGGTGGAAAAGACACATGATGACTTTAGTGATGTGCCGGAGCGTTTCAGAGAGCATGTGGTTGACACCTCCGGTGATAATGAGACACATCTCACCCAGTCACCTCTCCACCACTATGACACCTGCAGCAGCTTTCAGCTCGCCCACGCTCGCGTCCAAATATAAATCCGTCCGTCTGTTTTTTTTTTTTTTTTGATGATGACAAGATCACATTTGCAAGCGAGTTTGACCCCTGCACAATGACAACACGCAACAGTACATGACATTATATGCGATGCTCTGCTATGCCATACTCAGGGTTGGGTAGGGTTATTTTAACTTGATTACTTTCAATTACTTTTGGATTACTCCAATACCAAATATGCTAATAAAAGACAAAAGAAACTCAATATGAATCAAATGATGACTCACAACACGTGGTAAGCTTTCTCTCCTGGCTTTGATCTCTTTGATCTCCGGCAAAACGAACATAAAATGCGACAGAAACAAAATGAAAATAAATCCAAACAGCTTGCCAACATCATTTTTGCCGTTCCATGTATTCCGTTACTCCCCAAGCCTGCACAAAATTTAGTCATTTTATTCATATTTAGTTTCTTTTGTCTTTTATTAGCATGTTTGGCATTGGAGTAATCCAAAAGTAATTGAAAGTAATCAAGTTAAAGTAACCCTACCCAAGCCTGGCCATACTTGACATAGTCGTCTAATCGTGAATCATTTCCGTATTCTCGATAAACCGTCTTTTTTTTCTTTTTAAACATAATGACATGCAAATTTACCTCGAGATGATGTCCTGAGAGACCGAGAGTAACAAAATAACTACAAATCTGTGAATTGTCACAGTTGCCATGGCGCCCAATTGGCCCCGCCCGTGTGGCACCAGCTACGGCTCGTTGACGGATTGGCTTCCCTGCTATTTAAACCCAGTCCTGTCACTCTCCTTTAGTCTGTCCGTCAACGAACTTCTGCCCCGCAAGACGTGGGTTTCGACTCCAGAGTCCTGTTCCTGTTGATATTTCCTGTTCAGTATTGTTCCCGTTTATTTTGTCCGGTTTAATTTCGGTTTTGTTTCCGTCTATTTTTATTTTATTTGTAAGAAGTTTACAGAATAACAACGTCATTTTTAACCCTACTTATGCATACAAGGGTTATGCTGTGCAATTGTGTTTTATCCTAACATTTGTATGCAGGTTTCCTAGAGCTTAAGGTGAGTTAAATTGAAGACTTTATAAGACTTTTTAAGGTCTTTTGAAATCAAATTTAAGATAAAATCAGCAAAAAATCACAATTGAAATGAAACAAAAAAACATATTTCTGCACACGATACATTTTACCTCGAACACATTACCTAGCACCGGTCTTAGCCATGGTGGGAAAACGTTTCTCATTAAATATACATTTTCCTATCCTCTTGCGTCTGTGCTGTAAGGCCCGACTGAAACCACATCGCCGTTTTGATAGTTTCGTTATTGATGTTGTTACGAGTGTATATTGGTGAATTATTAAAAAAGACAATTGATAAATGTTACTAAATCTTTTTAGTTCAAACAAATATACAGTGGCTTGCGTAACTATTTGGCCCCCTTGAACTTTGTGATCTTTTGCCACAGGGCAGACTTAAACATCAAGATATAAAACTGTAATTTCCTGTGAAGAATCAACAATGAGTGGGACCCAATCATGAAGTTGAACACACTTTATTGGATATTTTAAACTTTTTTTTAACAAATAAAAAACGATAAAGTGGGTGTGCAAAATGATTCCGCCGCATTGAGTTAATACTTTGCAGCGCCACATTTTGGCAAAAAGTTCAAGGGGGCCATATAGTTGAGCAAGCCACAGTAAATCTTATTAATGCGTTGAGAAGTTTAATTTATCTATCTCGTTTGGCGCTCTCACTCGCCTTTTGTCAGTCCGTCAGCGAACCTGTTTTCACAGGGCAAACATTTTTGACTCGTTTTCCACTCGTCCGTTCCTGATTTCCCCGTTTGTCTCCGGCTACGACCCGTTTTTTGACCCCGACCACGTTTTGATCTCCCGTCCCGGCTAACGACCCGTTTTTTGACCACGACCACATTAGGATCTCCTGTCCCAGCTAACGACTTATTTTTCCGTCTACTACGCTACGATCTCCCGCTCCGGAAGATCCATTCACGCATTTGGAACACGTTTTGATCTCGTGAGCGACTTGCTTCCCGCATCCAGCGAGCACCGGATCGCTGGTGCCGCCTTTCCTCTATATTTCAATAAACTTGTGAGTGACGTTGCGCATCTGGGTCTTACTTCTGTTCTGGTCGTGACACATTCCCCTTCTTCCTAACCTGTCACAGAACATTAAGCCCACACCATGCAACATTTCAGGAAAAAGGCCCAACAGCATATAGTGGTTTACCCCTTCCCCATCATATGTGTCGATATCAGTCACACTTACCGTAAATTCCGGACTATACTGTAAGGCCGCACCGGTATATTAGCCGCATGCGCCCACATTAAATAATGGATGTTTTTTGAATGAACTATTCTGTTGGTGGTGGGATTTTGTATAAGCTTTTATTGATATATATTCGTCATCTATCGTACACTATCCATTTTTGGTCAACTCATGGTACATTTCAAAGCCAATTTCAAATAGGCACTTGCTCCCGGTCAAGGAACTGAGTCAAGATCCCTGCCAAAGGGCCAAGAAACTATCAGCGCTATTCATAATACACTACAAAGCCAAGGGGCCGAGACACTTGTTCCCGGCCAAGAGACCGAGTCAAGGTCCTAGCCACAGGGCCATGCAGCGGATCAGAGTGGATGCACCGTACCCGGAGGTACTGTGATACCGGGCCGATGCGTGAAGTGGACTGAGCAATCTCTTATTCCATCTCCCGATTGCAAAAATAAAACTTACAGCATTACTGTAATTTGGGGCTAAGATGCAAGATTTGCCGACATTTTTAGAAATTCAAGGTCCTGACCAACACATGCCCACACTTTTGAAATCCCGCGGTAATTGCACCGTCCCCAGTGGTACTGCAACACCGAGCCGATGCGTGGAACGAACAGAGCAAGGTACTCATCATTTGATGCAGACCTGCAGAGTCGGGGTGCCCGTTGAAAGTAATCCAAGGAAAAAAAAGTGTATATTTCCAAAGGTAAGGGTGGGAAAAATATATATCCACTATTGTTTCCTGCGTTCACAAACACTCACCTTTACCCGTCCCCAGTTCCCATCAGCCTGCATTTGCTCCGCCCCTTCTTTCTTATTCGCTCGTGAAAATCAGCATAAGTGTCTCAAATAAATACAAATAATACGTGACAAAAATATACAGTTGCAAATACATATTATACATGGTTACACATATTTACAAAGAAAGACGGTACACCGAGAGAGTTTTCCAAGCTTTAATAATAATAATATAACTGTCATCCCAAACCGTGCCTATGAAAGGTACCAACACGCTACTATGAACACGCACGCAACGTATCAAACGTAGTTGTTAAAGAAGCATACTGTAGTTGATAAATTCATGGTATACCGTCCTCATCTTCCTCTCTATAACTGTCGCTATAAAAGGCGTCTCCTCGCCATCAGAAAGAACCTTTGTCATATAGACAGGTTTGGCATAATCCAAGGAGTTGAAGTTTTCCTCATCATGAGCGGCCATTAGAAAAATTACATAAATTGGCCGCTTCGCTGGATAAGCCGCAGGGCTGAACATTTGGGAAAAAAGTAGCTGCTTATAGTCCGGAATTTACGGTAAATATCCTTTGTCATTCACATCCATTCCAAGCACACACTTTTGCATCCATTAATTCAAACGACCTCACGTCCTGAGAACCATCACCCCATACTTCCAACAATATTTGGGTCTTCCTCTCATTCTATTTCCCCCCACTTCTGCACTATATACTATTTTAGTCAAACGGCCTCCATTCATTCTTTCCATACGTCAAAACCGTCTCAAACCATTTTCATCAACCCTTTCAGGAAGTTCTCTCACCACACCTCTTGTTCTCCTTACTTGCTCTTTCCTTTACCTATACAGTCGTGTTGTTCCACACTAGAGGTAAGATCTGGCCTAAAAAAATTCAGCCCGACCCAACTCGGCCTGTGTGTATATAAGCCCGAAACCATCCGATTGACTTAATTTGATGGACCGAGCCCGAAATATACCAGAAGCTTTGCTTTGGCATAGATAGATAGATAGATAGATAGATAGATAGATAGATAGATAGATAGATAGATAGATAGATAGATAGATAGATAGATAGATAGATAGATAGATAGATAGATAGATAGATAGATAGATAGAGATAGAGATAGAGATAGAGATAGATAGATAGATAGAGAGATAGAGAGATAGAGAGATAGAGAGATAGAGAGATAGATAGATAGATAGATAGATAGATAGATAGAGATAGAGATAGATAGATAGATAGATAGATAGATAGATAGATAGATAGATAGATAGATAGATAGATAGATAGATAGATAGATGGATACTGAACTACCACAATTTAGGGGTTGGCGATACTGAGGATTTTGATATCGATCCACTTCAAGTAAACACCAGGTGTTATTGATAGATACCCGTTATTTTTGCTTAGAAATGTCTTTTATATTTGTATTAAAGCTCCAATGTGTAATGTTTGACCACTAGATGGCACTGTGTTGTCTGGTAATAAAAAATAACATTGGTATCATAGTTCATGTATTTTTTACCTACTATTCAAATCAGTTTTTACATTTTTTTTACTGGATAAATGTTTTTAACACTAGGTGGCACTAAATATTACACAGTGCCCCTTCAAATTATAAAACTAGAAAATGGAAATTTTCAAAAGTATAAAAACAATATAAATAAAACCTTTTCAGAAAAAAAGCTAAAGGAGTCAAATCCCAAACCCCAGGATTGTTACGAAAATAAAAATGAATATATTGTATGACAACGTCAACAAGACAAGAGGAGTACTTTCTATTGCAGACTATTTTGAAAATAAAGTTAGGAATGCAAATAAAATATCGATTGTCTCTCATTGGCTCTGTTGCCATGGTGACGACGGATTTCCAGGTTTTTCTTCGGGAACAGTATCAGTATAAGAAAATATGATTGCATGAAACTATATATATATATATATATATATATGTATATATATATATATATATATATGTATATATATATATATAAAGTATTGACCTACATAAGTAATCTATCGTTTCTAACAGGCAAATTTCCAAATCAAATGAAAATAGCAAAAGTTATACCAATTTACAAAAATGGAAACAAACACATTTTTACAAACTATAGACCGGTATCTCTGCTTCCTCAGCTCTCTAAAACATTAGAGAAACTTTACAATAATAGACCAGAACAATTTGTAGATAAACATAAATTGATTAATGAAAGTCAATATAAGATCAGACCCGCTAAGGGATTGAATCCGGCCCGCGAGACAACACTCAGAGAAGCGCAAGAGAAAAACAAGCTGCAGGTTGAAATCAACCAAACATGATGTTGCCAAAGGCAGGTGCCTCTCACAAAGGCACTGTACTTTTATTTATTCCTCTCTCTCTCTCTTTTTTTTCCTTTCTTTCTCTTCTTTTTTTTCTCTTCTTTCTTTTCTTTCTTTCCCCTCTTTCTTTCTCTTCTTGCTTTCTCTTCTTTATTTTTTTCTCTTCTTTTTTTCTCTTCTTTCATTCTCTTCTTTCATTATCTACTTTCTCTTCTTTCTTCTATTTCTCGTATTTCTTTCTCTTTCTTTCTCTTTCTTTTCATTCTCTTATTTCTTTCTCTTCTTTCTTTTTCTCTTTCTCTTTCTTTCTCTTTCTTTCTCTTCTCTTCTCTTCTGTTCTCTTCTGTTCTTTTCTCTTCTCTTAATCTACTAGTCCGGCCCCCGAGAGAATGTTTGTTCTATCGTGTGGCCCCCGAGTTAAAATGAGTTTGACACCCCTGTTTTAGAGCAAACAGATCAGCAACAATGGCAATTATTGATGCAGTAGAAGAAATCACCCATAGCATAGAAAAGAAGAGATACGCAATTCGGGTAATTATTGACTTAATAAAAGCATTTGATACCATTAATCATAATATACTATTAAAAAAAACTGGAAAGATCCAAAGGTCCAAAGTTATTTAATTCATATATTAATTATATTTTTAATGTTTCTAAACTATTAAAATTAGTCACATTTGCAGACGACACTAACTTTTTCTATTCGAATGATAACTAGATTGATTTGGTAACCTGCATTAATCTTGAAATGATTAACCTAAAAGTATGGATGGAAATAAATAAATTATCTTTAAATTGAAAATAAAACCAAAGTAAAATTCTTTGGTGATCGCAAGGCGAATCAAGATTTAGAAGTAAAAATGGATGGTGCCGCAATAGACGCCGTATCAGAAATTTTTAGGGTTCATAATAGACAATAAATTAAGCTGGAAAACACACATCAGACACATACAAACTAAAGTATCTAATTTCAATAATTAATAAAGCCAAATTCCTTTTAATTTATAATGCATTGTATTTATGATATTGTTCTTTAGTTCTGCCATACTTAACACATTGTGCAGAAGTCTGGGGCAATCATTACAAAAGTTCACTCCAGCCCCTTTTCATCCTCCAAAAACATGGTAGGATATCGAGATCATACAAATATTTTATTCCTGCAGTCCCAATTATTAAAATTGGATGATTTAATAAAATGTTTCACCGCACAACTGTTATTTAAGGTCAACAAAAACATGGTGCCAGAAAACATCCAAAAATGATTCATTCGGAAAGAGGGAAATTATAACTTAAGGGGCTGTAGTGAATTCATATTCCCAAAGGTGAGAACCACCAGGAAAAGTATGTGTGTGTCTGTGTGCGGAGTCAAACTTTGGAACAATTTACGAGATGATGTTCAAATTTAAATACAAAAAACATTCCTGGCGGAATACAGAGATGAAGAAAATCGGGTATGAGTGATACGAGAGATTGGGAATAGTGCGTCTAGAACTATGATTAACTTGTTGTTATTGTTGCTATTATTATATCATAACTGTTATTATAAATATGTTTATTTTTATTGTTGTTATTATCATTGGTGCCGCAGTGATATTTGGTAACTAGTTGCATTATGACGTTGAGGGATGGGTATTACAAAGATTAGTGTCTACAATATGTGATTATTGTAATTATTATCATTATTGATATCTGACCTATGTAATAAGTAGCGTATTTTCCGCACTATAAGGCGCACTGGGTTATAGGGCGCACCCCGAAAAATAGTTTTTGGTCCTATTTTTGACATACATAAGACGCACCGGATTATAAGGCGCTACAATGGGAACGTGGACAAAACAGTCAGATAGTTCAGTCCAACTTATTACCCCCTTAACATTCCCAAAGCTTGCAAAGACGCAAATACGTGTCGAGAACCCGTGCGGATGCGGTGTCCGTACGATGTCACTCAAATGCATCGTTCCATCATTCGGAAGGTTAAAGTCTTGGGATTCCAAAAATGCCAACCATTCCTTAGTTTCTATTTTCTTTTTCGCTCGCAACTTTACTGTATATATGACAATAAACACTTGGAATTGAGTTTAATTTAAAAATAGACACTCCATTCCATCCATTATCTGCATTGCTTATTACAGAAACATCAAGTTCAGTCTGAAACAAGATACAGGGATAATATATATAGCCAGAGTAGCTCACCGAAGTTGTTGTGTTCATAATAATGTGCAGCCATGGTCCTCTTATATCCTTGAGTTTAGTAAATCCAGGAGAATAAAATATTTACAAATACAAAATAGTAAAAAAATGCTTTCTGTATGCCGTCAGCCACGTGCTATACGCATTCATCTTTTTCGGCCAATTGCAGGCTTTGTTTTACAGCTTAAGCCTATGCCAGCCTGTAAATGATAAAAAGGAGCCGCCCCTTGACCTCCGAATAACTTTAGCCAATAGTGATGGATTCAAATGATGATTGACACATTGGTTAGCCAATGAAACGCCGGTAAATAAATCCCAGCATACACCGCGGACTACTTGGCGTTCGGGGGAAAATCGAGTCGGCGGCTGCAAGTTAGTTGGAAGACTTTGCGACTCAATATTGATCCATAAATAAGGCGCACTGTATTATAAGGCGCATGGTCAGCTTTTGAAAAAAATAAAGGCTTTTAGGTGCGCCTTATAGTGCGGAAAATACGGTATATCCATGAGATTTTGTTATATTAGACACAAGAGGAGAAGAGGATTTGTAAAATGTATTTAATAGGGAAGATGAATGGGTAGGGAATTTAGGCGTTTGCTTCTTACAACCCCTTTTCGAACATGTTATGTGACATTATTTTGTTGTTGACTCTTTGTTTTTGTCCTGTTTTTATTTTAGTGTTCGAAATAAAGTTTTCATTCATATATATATATTTGTGATAAAGTTCTTTATTATTCTGGCTCATATTTTTGCACATTTTTAAACTATATATATTTTCCTGCTTACTTTTACCTAGTTGCTATTTGGGTCTTATTTAGGGGTGAGAGGAAGATATTTCATCTTGGCTGTATCTTGTGCAAGCATTTTTTTACTGTGACATATTTTCAGCGGGGGCAGCACGGCGGCGCAGTGGTTAGCGCGTGTGCGGCACAGTTCTAAGGTCTTGGGAACCTCCTGTGTGGGTTCAAATCCAGCTACCGGGTTTACTGTGCGGAGTTTGTATGTTCTCCCCGTGCTTGCGTGGGTTTCCTCCGGAGTTTCCTCCCACATTCCAAAAACATGCATGTCAGGTTAATTGGCCGGTCCAAATTGTCCCTAGGTGTGAGTTGTCTGTCCCCGTGTGCCCTGCGATTGGCTGGCAACCAGTTCAGGGTGTCCCCTGCCCACTGCCCGATGATTGCTGGGATGGGCTCCAGCACCCCTGTGACCCTACTGAGGATAAGCGGTGCAGCTGATGAGATGAGATATTTTCAGCAATGCAATTGAAAAACTAAAATATGACAGATTGTGCCTTCATTACAATTTAGTCTTATTTTACTTTATATTGTTAATTATCACGAAAATTTAAGTATCCCATTTTGTAAAAAAATTGGCACGTCATGAAAAAGTGGAGTATTAGGCTGTAAGCCATAATCAGTGAAAATAAAATAATAAAATATTTGCAATTTTTCAGTTGATTCATAATGGATCTGGAATGTAAGGACATTTTTGTTTTTCGTGTGACAGTACAGAAAATAAAAGACATTTATCAGTTGCTCAGGAGGTAAAGCGCTTGTATTGAGATCAAGAAGTCGCAGGTTCGATTCCCAGCTCCTCCGTCTTATATGTCAAAGTTTCCTTGGGCAAGACACTGAATCCCTAATGCCCCCAATAAGCAGGTAGGCGCCTTGCATGGCTGACTCCCTATTGGTGTGTGAGTGTGTGTGTGAATGGGTAAGTGTGAAGCACTTTGGGAAATCTTGAAAAGCACCATATACATGCAGACCATATTCCAATCTTCGAATTTTCCGAAACGGTCCTGTATGTACAGGGTGTCCCAAAAACTGTATACGCACTTAGACTTTAAACAGCCCATAAACGTTTTCTGTTGTTTGTTCCGGATTTGATTTTGTCCTGAAAATATTCCGGAATTTTTCTGCAAAACCTATTTGCGCTAACTTTACATTTCATTACATTTCCAGAATGTTTTTACATGTTCGTCATTTTGAAATTCTAATGTATTTGCTGTAAAAGGTTTCAGAGTTTTATTTGAATTTATACCAATGATTTTTAAGCTTTTGCAGCAAATTTCAACTCCAAATATCAGTTATCGGCCTCCTTATAATAACACATAGATTTATCCGGGGTCGGGTCGCGGGCAGAAAATGTAAATTGCTTGTCTGAAATAAATTACCCTAAATTTCGATCAGAATGTGTACTTTTTTTTCACGAGCCTGTTATTTAAAATTCTTGCTCCAAAAACTAAATCTGAATAACTAAAGAAGTATATCTGTTATTTAAAGGCAAAGTGTGTAAACATTGATTTGGGACGCCCTCTATGTATATTCAACTAATACTTCCATCAAATACTACTATTGCAATTAGTGTATTGACTTTTCGTTTTCCGAAAATTGGCCATCAAAATACTATGCTTTTTTTTACAGGCATCTAAATTACGGGTGGGAAAACTACGGCCCGCTGGCCACATGCAACCAGGCAGCCTTTTTCATCAGGCCGGTCAAACCAATATGGTCTAATTCAGTGTTTTTCAACCAGTGTGCCGGGGCACACTAGAGTGCCGTGAGACCTTGTCGAGCATGCCGCTGGAATTTGCCCAATTTCATCTTTCCAAAAAATCAGGCCATTATTCAGTATTTTTGCAATCTTCAGACGAGGAACTGTAGTAGTCATCCATATCAGTAGGTGGCAGTAGATTTTTATATACTTTTTATGTACTAATTATCTGCTCTTGAGTTAGCACAGTACATTTAGTAACTTGATTTGTTTAACATAGCGGTTTAAGATTGCACTGTGAAAAATAAAAACATAAATAAAGCATATCATTCTTTTTTATTTTAAGTATTATTTTCTTCATTTCATATACTAATTATCTGTAGTAAAGTGAAATATTTGACATAACTTCATTTTCAAACATTTTCGACGGACGGTGTGCCTCGGAACTTTTTTATAAATAAAAGTGTACCTTGGTTTCAAAAACGGGTTGAAAAACACTGGTCTAAATACACGGATGACAATCCATATAATGATAACTAAAGTATTATTAATGAAAAAATGTTTTTTTCTTACCAAGTTTGTCTACATCCAAAAAATACTACTGCTAAAATACTACAAAATGACTACAAAACTAAATTTAATTGCTGTAAAACAGGAATGTTATATCTTATTTTGCTTTGAATCACTAAAAAATTGCTTACTATAGTACAAAAATACAACTACAGTAATGTTAAAATCGAAATACTTCAAAATTACTACTAGATAAATACTACAAAAATACTAAGGAAATACTAGGAAAATGCTACTATGGAAAATTACAAAAAACATAGAAATAATACAAAGATACTGCTATGAAAATACTTCAAAAAATATTCAACAGAAATACTACAAAAATACAACGGCAGTAATACTAATAATAATCTTATCCATCCATTGTCTACACCACTTATCCTTAATTTTCAAAGTACGATAAAATACTATCCAAACTACATAAATATTTCTAAAATACTAAATAAATACTACAGAAATACTATCATAAAAATATTAGAAAAACATTACAGAATATCTAGAAAATACTCCAATGGAAATACCACAAACAATATTATACAGAAATACTACAAAAATACGAGAGTAATACTATCCATCCATCCATTGTCCGCACCACTTATCCTCAAATTTCAAAGTACAATAGAAATACTATAAAAATGACAACTACATAAATATTACTAAAATACCAAATAAATAATACAAAAATACTTAAATATAAATACTACAAAAATATTACAGGATATCTACAAAAATACTATTATGGAAATACTACAAAAATATCACAGAATATCTACAAAAAAACTACTATGGAAATACTTCAAAAGTATTCTACAGAAATACTACAAAAATACACCGGCAGTAATACTATACATTCATTTTCTGCACTGCTTCTCAATAGGGTCGCAAAGCACAGAAATACTATAATACAAAAATACCACTCCAGAAATATTACAAAAGAAATAACACACAAATACTACCACACAAATACTGACAGAAATGTCAAAAAATACAACAACAATGATACTATAAAATTACTATGGATATATTACAAAAAAAATTACAGTTAAAAGACGACAAAAATACTACAGAAATACTAGAGAAATACTAAAAAAAATACTTCTACGGGAATTCTACAAGAGTAGTACCGCAGACCTGCCACAAAAAAACAACTAAAATAATACTACAAAAAATACTACCGCAGAAATCCTACAAATGTACTACAAAAATAAAACTACGCTTATACTACAGAAATACGACTGTAGAAATACTAAATACATAGCAACAAAAATACAACGACAGTAAAACTACGAAACTTAATATACAATTAATAACAGTGTTTCTTTCTTAAATTGTGAGCTAATGAAGATGTGTCATTCACGAACGTAACGGCTTATTAAGACGACTCTCTGAAGCGATCGATGGGAGCCACTTCTAGTCGTTTGTTTCCCCTCGATCGCTTTGCTTCCTCTTGCTTTAAAATATATATCTCGTGTGTTTTCTTATGGATTGTGCGTTTAAATGTGTTACATATAAAAAAAAGCTCAAATTGTATTCCGTGTGTGTACTATTGTTTAGTTTTTGTTGCACTGAAGAGTCGCTATATTTAATTGACATGTCTTTTATAGGGATTCTGTGTTGCTTGTGCACGGAGGAAACACACACAAGCATGGGGAGAACATGCAAACTCTGCACAGGAAGGCTGGTAACTGGATTTGAACCCATGACTTTAGAACTAGCACGGCGGCGCAGTGCGGCACAGTTCATGTCTTGGGAACCTCCTGCGTGGGTTCAAATCCAGCTCCAGACTTCCTGTGCGGAGTTTGTATGTTCTCCCCGTGCTTGCGTGGGTTTCCTCCGGGCACTCCGGTTTCCTCCCACATTCCAAAGACATGCATTTCAGGTGAATTGGCTGGTACAAATTGTCCCTAGGTGTGAATGAGCGAGCGAGTTGTCTGGCCCCGTGTGCCCTGCGATTGGCTGGCAACCAGTTCAGGGTGTCCCCTGCCCACTGCCCGATGATTGCTGGGATGGGCTCCAGCACCCCCGCGACCCTACTGAGGATAAGCGGTGCAGCTAATGAGATGAGATGAGATATATATATATATATATATATATATATATATATATATATATATATATATATATATATATATATATATATATATATATATATATATATAAAATTGTGTACGAGCTGAGGAAAAGGTTTTAAGGTTTATTGTTTCTAAATCAAAATTTGCATCCTGTGTTATTATAGAATTCTTTTTATTATTGTGTATATGTTAGATAGCATGGTTATTACTATTAATATTAGTTCTAGTAAAAATAAAAAAATATTAACGTAACAATTGTCAACTGTATACCAAGTCATAACCACAGATAAGAACAATACTAGTTTATAAATATAGCAATCCAAATATCTTATTTTCTTTGTTGTAATTGATCATTGTGTGATATTTATTGAATTAAATTTGCTTCACTGGATACTGGATAACATTTATAATCTCTCTTTTTGTGTGTTTTTTCTTGTTTTGTGTCATTTGCCACAAATAGGTTACCAATTTTTCCAATACTTCATAAAAGCTCGAGTGAATTCGGAATTCTTGGTGTTATTTGACCAAATCATGTATCTATTTTTTATCAATACTCCATAAAACTCAACCAAAAGCAGTTCCCCGAGACGGTAAAATACAATATCGCTTCCCCATTTATAGAAAAATAGGTATTTATATCTTATTTCTTGGCTTTTGTTTCAGGAATTTCGCAAAATGTCATGGTACCACCACTTTGTCTTGATGCACTTACAACTCAGGCCAGTCTCCAAGTACTACTTTGTTAATATATTTTCCTATTTATCCTAATCGTTTATCCTATTTTTCCCTCTAAAGTATTTACTCAATTCAACCTAGAGTGCTATGTCTAAGCTCAATGCACACCACATTGTTATCAATGACAATTCGATATCATCCAAATATCCTGGCTATTTTTATATTGTTTTTTATCGTTTTTTTATTGTTTTAATCACTCAGTATGTAATAATAATCAAGAGGTTTTAGTGAATGATTAACAAATATAAATTAAGGTCAGAAATTCTGTGTTGGGGGCCGTTTGTATGCAGAATACATGCTGGTGTTTTAATAGTACATATTTATTCGGGACTAAGAAAATACAGAGTACATACTACACATTAACCCGGTAAGACCGTGATAAAGACAAACCTAAATAAAAATGTTTTACGAGGATTTCGGAGGGTGTAATTGAAGTATTTGCACAAAAAAAACAAAGTTTTTTGAAAAAAAAACATAAGGTCATAGGGTAGCGGAATTTTTCTTTGGCTAGTAGTCATCATTGTCAGAACAGAAACTCGCCAAACACATATACCTCAGTAAAAATCAACACTTGCTTGTTATAGTAAATTTTTTCGTGAAAAAAACTTTCCGATAAATGAATTTCTGCTCAAAGTGCTGTGCAAAAACCTTCAGTACGATAAGACAATAAAATCCCCTCCTTCTCCCCCCGTTTAAAACCCAAAACACAATACACAGTCACGCGCGATGGTTAGAATACAATAAAAACGAAAATAAATTGTGATAGAAATAAAACAGGATAAGGCACAGAGTAACCATGTGGGGAAAAGGACCTGAGGGAGGGTTATCCACACAAACGGTAACTCCGAAAGTGTGAAAGTTCTACGTACGCGGGCCGGGCTAATAACAATCGTCGGTTGCACCCAATAAGATTTTAATGTGAAAAAGTAAATGAGTAAAAATAAAATTTCCATGCTTAAGTGTCCCCCCAAAAATGGTAATTAAACAAAAATGGGTCCTACAGGGTTTGATTGATTGAAGTTTCTAGTTTGTTCTACTGCTTTGATAAACAATTGACAGAACAAAAGCAAAAAAAAAGAGCTGACAGGAAAAAGCCGGGGTTTATCTTGGTCCCGTCCTCTTACTCTGCCAAGGCAGGCTACATGTTTGCCGTGAGAGATCAACATCCGGGTTCAAGGAGCACAGAGCACAATGTCAATGTGCATATTGAACGATGGTCACCATTTCTTGTTACGAATTGGCGCTGGTAAAGGGCAGAAGACCATGTGGAGAAATTATTTTTAAGCATTTGAAAAAGATTAAAAAACATTTTTTTAAAGTTATACTGATGCCATTTTTGTTTGTTTATTTGCTCTGCATTTGTTTTTATTTCTATTTTTATATTTCAGTCTTTCCTCATTTTGGGGGGGGCCTTCACCTGGTAGGGTGTGGTTCAATGGCCATTTCTTCCATTCCTATCAGTGTGGATAACCCTCCCTCAGGTCCCTTTCCTCACATGGTTAGTCTGTGCCTTGCCATAAATCATCTTTTATTTCTATTGCTATTTAGTTTTGTTTTTATTGTATTTTAACCAGGGTCAATTTTAGGTTCAGAGTGTCTGTCTGGTTAAAAACGTTTTCTTTTTTAATTTCACTCAAAGTTATATAACATGTAATATTCAATTGTGATACCATTTTAATTTAAATATTTTATATTTTAAAAAGCTGATCTTTATCAATTAAATACTCGTTTTACAACCGTTTTTATTATTTGAACATTCCTTTTTGGTAATTAAATGAAGACACTCTGGAGCTTCTATAATAACATACTCTCACCGTAATACACCGGAGCCCCCACAGACTCCGCCGCTATGCCGCAAGTGACACTAGCCGAACAAAAAAAAGAGCTGTTCTAGGAATCGAATGGAATGAACCATTATAGGTAGTTGTTTACATTCTAATTTTGCTTTCTTTTTTTTATAATTTAGCTAGCATTTTTAATTACATTTAAACCTATCCTTTCCTTTATTCCATTTTTTAAAAGACAGTTTTAAAAATACTACCATTTTAAGGGGTGCTCGAGCACCCCCAAAACGGGCTGGTTACGCCCATGATTTTAACCATCGTGTGCGTCTGTGTGTTGCGTGTTTTGGATTTCGGGGTCTGGATAAAGGATGGGATTTTATTCTTTATTATACACTGAATATTTCTATAAAATTAAACATACTTTATGTATACATCCCTTTACAACAATCCTCTCGGTGTACCAAAGTAAATAAAAGGGAAGAATTTAGAGTGGATTTATTATTATTATTATCATTGTTATTCTTTCTATTATTAATATATGAAAAAGGCTTTACAAATTAATTAGAATTAAATGCGCTTAACGGGAGAAACAACCGCCTGCATCACCCGCGCTCCTGTCCATCCAGTTAACGCGTTTAATCGTTTGAATTCATTTCATGTGATTTGTTATTTGTTTTGCGTTAAAATACATAAAATTTGCGTTAAGTATTTATTTAAAATAGCAACGACTGAATTGTTTAGTGTTAATTAAGAAGCGTTTTGATTATAAGCTGGGTGAAATATGAATATGCATGCGTTGGAAAATCCGAGCGTTAATTCGAAATGATTAGAATATACGGTGTGAAACCATTTTTGTGTCCCGCAACAAAATGCGTTAAATAATGACTCAATTCTCACACGATTTCTAGAAAGTGTTTTTCCTAAAAGACATGAAATCACAACAAACATGAAACGCTGACCTACCTGGAGTCCGCGTCGTTGAGGCCAGTTTTTCAGAATAAAACGGGGGGGGAAAAGAAGGGAAAAAAGGAAAAAACTTCTTCCATTCGGGGTCCACGCTGTCAGCCTCCGTGATTTAAAGATCAAAATAAATCAAGTGGAAATTCGTTTTACGAACAGCGTGAACGCGCACCCTCGTTCCAACCATTTTGCCTTCACCTGAATGTTATTTGTTTTGAAAGTGCGTGTTTTTCTGAATTCCCGCTCGGGATCCACCCACGCGTGTTTTTAAGGTGGCTCAATAGTGCGTGACATAAGAAGATTCCGTTCGAATTCAGAGTAGAAGCGCTCGTACGTCGGAATTTTGGTCAATTTAAGAAAAATTCTTTCAAAATAAAAGATGAATGCGGTTCTATGTTAAATATAATTTTGGTCACCACAGGTGAACAAATCGGGGTTTTTCTTTCTCGTTTCGAGCGAGAGGAATCGTGGAAAAGGCAACGGTGGCGCTGTCGCTGTGCAAGTGGGAGAAGGCAGCGTCACATCTCTTTCTTGGCTTTTTTTTTAAAAAAGGAGAGGAAAAAAAGGAGAAGTTGAAACGCTTACGGTGTAGTGATGGGATGCCCGTGAACGAAGTGGCTCTGTGGGGTAGCTCTTTGGGGTGAGAGAGGGGAATCGGCTCCCTGTGAAACGCTCTCTTTCCTTCTATCTCACGCTCTACTTTTCTCTCTTTCTATCTCTCTTTTGTTTCTTACTTGTCACCTGTTCTTTCCTTTTCCCTCTCTCTCCTCTCTCTCCCTCTCTTTTATTTCTCCCTCTGTCTTTATTCCTCTCATTCCTTCATATTTTTTCTCTTACTCCTTTTCTCTACCACTCCTTTCCTGTCTCTCATCCCTCTAACTTTATTTATCTTGCTTTTCTTTGTATTTCTCTATTTTTCTATCTTTCTCTCTCTTCTTTTGTCTTTCATTTTTTATCTCTCTCTTTCTTCCCTTTCTATCTTTTTAATGGTTCTCTCTACTCTTTTCTCTCTTTTCTCTTTCTTTCCCCTCTCCCCTCTCCTCTCTCTTCTCCTTTTCTTTCTCTTTCTCCATTTCACTCTTCCTCACTCTTTTTTCTTTCTATCTCTCACTCTCATCTCTTCTGGTCGTTCTTTTTCTTTGTCTCTTTTTCTTTCACTCTCTCTTCATACCTCTCTTTATTTTTATCTTCCTTTCTCTTTTTATTTGTCTGTCGTTTTTCTCCTTGTCTCTGTTTCTGTCTTCTTTGTCTTTCCTCCCCTTCCCTCTTTTTCTCTTGCTTTGTCTCTTTTTCTTCTTTTTTTCTTGCCTTTTATCTTTCTCCACCTCTCTCTCTCTCTCTCTGGCTATCTTTCTTTCTCTTTTTTATTCTGCCCTCTCTCTCTTTTCTTCTTTATTTTTCCATCTTTCACCCTCTCACTCTTTTGCATTCTTTTTTTTCACTATTTTTCTCTCTTTTCTTCTCTCTTTTTCTATCCCCTTCTTTTCTCTCTCCCTCTTTCCCTTTTTTTCTCTTTCTCTATATCTTTCTCTCGGTTTTCATTTGTTTTCTCTTTTTCTCAAACTTTCTCTTTGTCTTCTTTCTCTTACTTTCTCTCTTTCTTGTTCCTTCCCTTTAACTCTTTTTCTCTCTTTCTGTGTCTCTTGCTTTTTCCCTCTCTTTCATTCTCGCATTTTGCTCAAATATTAGTGCCATTGTTTCTATGTTATTTTTTTGGTTTGAATATAAAAAAAAGATTAAATATGTAAAAGTTATATTAAAATGCTAAAGGCAATTAAAGGAGGGGTTTATTGTACACTGGATGTTTTATGACCACGCTTAAACAGAATACATTGAATTGCTTTTGATTTGATGAGATATTATAATAAAGTAGGATGATTTATTTTCACAATTAATTCCTTTAGTTTATCATACCGTATAAGTATTGGTAATATAATCATTAAAAATAACAATAAAAATGGAAAGAACCGTTTAGGAGCCAAAAGAGTCAGCTCCTGTAGTGAGCCGAGCCGAAAGAGCCGGTTCTCGAAAAAGAGCCAGATTTCTATTCCCTACCAGCGAGGCAGAAACGGCCCAATCCTGACATCCCTCGTCATGGTGGCGTGCCCTTGTCCCTTTCATTTCATTTGATTTTATTCTCTTTTATTTTGGTTTATTTTATTTTATTGATTGTGCATTTTAGCAGGCACTGCGTGCACCTTCTCGATGATCGATAGATAGAAGCAGGGGTGAGGTCGAACTTACATGTCCTTAATTGTGACAGCGGCATCGATATCGTAGAATATTCGCTTATCCTCTCTCGTTTGTCACTTCCCACACAGCTATAAAATACACCCAAAAACAACAATAATAATCATCACAAGAAGAAGAAGAAGAAGTAAAAGAAGTTGAGGAAGAAGAAGAAAAATAGTAATAATAATAACAATAATAAGAATAAGAATTTAAAAGAAGAAGAAAAAACAATAAGAAGAATAAAAATAAGAAAAACAAGACGAAGAAGAAGAAAAAGAAGGATAAGAATAAAAATAAGAAGAAGATGAAGAAGTAGAAAAGAAGAAAAATAAGGATAAGAATAAAAATAAGAAGACGAAGAAGTTGAAGAAGAAGAAGAAAAATAAGAATAATAACAAAATAAGAATAAGAATTAAAAAGAAGAAGAAGAAGAAGGTAGAAGAAGAAAATAATGATAAGAATAAAAATAAGAAGATGAAGAAGTAGAAGAAGCAGAGGAAAAATAAGGATAAGAAAAAAATAAATAAGAAGACGACGAAGAGGAAGAAAAATATGGCTAAGAATATAAATAATAATAATAATAATAAGAAGAAGAAGAAGAAAAAAAAGGCTAAGAATAGAATTAATAATAGTAAGAAGAAGAAAAATAAGGCTAAGAATAAAAATAGAAAGAAGAAGAAGAATAGGAAGTGGAATGGGAATAAAAATAAGGATAAGGATAAGAAGAATAAGAGTAATAGGAATAATAATAATAATAATGATGATAACAATAATAACAAGAAGAAGAAGAAAAAGAAGAAGAGGAAGAATAAGGATAAGAAGAAAAATAATAATAATAATAATAAGAAGAAGAAGGATAAGAAGAAAAATAAGAAGAAAAAGAAGACAAAGAAGAAGAAAAAAATGATAAATAAGGCTAAGAATAAAAATAGAAAGAAGAAGGAGAAGAATAATAACAAGAAGAATAAAAATAAGGATAGGAATAAGAATAAGAATAAGAATAAGAATAAGAATAAGAATAAGAATAAGAATAAGAATAATAAAAAGAAAAATGATAAGGATAAGGATAAGGATAAGGATAAGGATAAGGATAAGGATAAGGATAAGGATAAGGATAAGGATAAGGATAATGATAATAATAATAATAATAATAATAATAATAATGATAATAATAATAATAAGAAGAAGAAGAAGAAGCAAAAGAGGAAGAAAAAGAATGAAAATTAGAATAAGAATAAGAGTAATAATAAATTTCACAAATTCAAAGAACTAAAAAACTAAATAAAAAAAGTACATATTTTTTAATAAACAAAGGGAATCTAGGTCAAATATTTCAATATTTTTGGCTCATTATATGGAATTGTTTGCAAAGGAATTAAAACAATTTTACGTGACACGGGGTAATAACAAATGTCACATGTCAGTAATTGATAAAACTTATTTCTAGTGAATATCAGTGAATATACTGTCGGACATTATATCTATTAAAGTTCCATTTTTGAAGCGCGCGAAAAGTGTCAATAATCATTTTAAACTGAGAAATTATTGTCAACACACATAATGACACCGGCAACGTTTCCGGGCTTGGCATGGTTTGTCGAAAAAGCCCCAGCCACTAGGGAGTGTCAAAGAGCCGGATCCGGATCCGCTTGTACACGAAAGCAGGTGTTATAAATTTAATTCGTGTTTATTGTGGGTTCCTTAAAACAAAATCTATTTAAAAGCACTCCCAGAAGCCCAAGGTACAACTGTGTCCATTCACACAAAAATCGGTTTGGCTGATTCAAAGCCTATAAGCCACATACGAACACCTACACGCAAATCGGGATTTATGTATAAGTTTAGATGTATAAACAACAAACTTGCAACTAAATATGTTCAACGAAATCACATGATCAGTTGTATCAAGCATTTGGAATCATGAAAAGCGTCTTTGAGTGATTATTTGCACTCAAATGTGCAATTTTCCGAAAATAGTAATAAACGGGTGTGCTTCCAGTATTAGAAAAGGTGATTGAAAATGTCCAGATCATAATGAACATCCAATAAAATGAGTCAATGGGGAGTTGCATTGGGACTGCGGCAAACAAATCGCACTAAATCAATCCATCAGAATTATTATAGCTTTTTTTCCCTCCTCTGTGTATTTATGTCCTGAGTTCAACCCAAAATATTTTTGTTGATTATCATAATTAACTTGTTTATTGGTAAACCAGAGAATCATCGTCGAGATTTTTAATCATTTTCTATGAAAAAAACAAAAACAAAAATCCACACTCTTTGACTAATTTCTCAGAATATAAAGTGAATACCTGTCACGACCAGCGCACAGGGTGGACCCAATCGCGTAACGTTTTCTCACAGTTTTATTTAAAGAAAGAGGAAGGGCAGCGCCCGCAATCCCATGCTTGTTGGACGCGGGAAGCCAGTGGCTCTTGCAACCGGATTGTGATCCGAATACAGAAGTGGATCTTCTGTAGCGGGCGATGGCACTGTCAGGGACGGAAAAACAGGTCAATGGCTGGGACAGGAGAGCAAAAAAGTTTATTTTGTCCTGTTTAATTTCGGTTTCCAGTTTTGCTTCCGTCTATTTTCGTCCTGTTTATCATTTTCTCCAGTTTTCGTTCCCGTCTAGTTTGTCCTGTTTATTTTCTATTTCCTGTTTCATTATCCATCCTGTCTGTCCCACCCTGTCCGGTATCAGACGTAAAAACAGGTCGATGGCTGGGACAGGAGAGCAAAAACGTTTATTTTGTCCTGTTTAATTTCGGTTTCCAGATTTGTTTCCGTCTATTTTTGTCCTGTTTATTATTTTCTCCAGTTTTCGTTCCCGTCTAGTACGTCCTGTTTATTTTCGATTACCTGTTTCATTATCTATCCTGTCTGTCCCATCCTGTCCGGTATCAGACGGAAAAACAGGTCGATGGCTGGGACAGGAGAGCAAAAACGTTTATTTTGCCCTGTTTAATTTCGGTTTCCAGTTTTGTTTCCCTCTATTTTGGTCCTGTTTATCATTTTCTCCAGTTTTCTTTCCCGTCTAGTTTGTCCTGTTTATTTTCTATTTCCTGTTTCATTATCGATCCTGTCTGTCCCATCCTGTCCGGTATCAGACAGAAAAACAGGTCGATGGCTGGGACAGGAGAGCAAAAAAGTTTATTTTGTCCTGTTTAATTTCGGTTTCCAGTTTTGCTTCCGTCTATTTTTATCCTGTTTATTATTTTCTCCAGTTTTCGTTCCCGTCTAGTTTGTCCTGTTTATTTTTGATTTCCTGTTTCATGATCCATCCTGTCTGTCCCATCCTGTCCGGTATCAGACGGAAAAACAGGTCGATGGTTGAGACAGGAGAGCAAAAACGTTTATTTTGTCCTGTTTAATTTCGGTTTCCAGTTTTGTTTCCGTCCATTTTTGTCCTGTTTATTATTTTCTCCAGTTTTCGTTCCCGTCTAGTTTGTCCTGTTTATTTTCTATTTCCTGTTTCATTATCCATCCTGTCTGTCCCATCCTGTCCGGTATCAGACGGAAAAACAGGTTGATGGCTGGGACAGGAGAGCAAAAACGTTTATTTTGTCCTGTTTAATTTCGGTTTCCAGTTTTGTTTCCCTCTATTTTTGTCCTGTTTATTATTTTCTCCAGTTTTCTTTCCCGTCTAGTTTGTCCTGTTTATTTTTGATTTCCTGTTTCATGATCCATCCTGTCGGTCCCATCCTGTCCGGTATCAACCCCATCTGTTCGATATCAACTCGGGCAATTGGAATCTATCTCATCAGCCTCTGGCTTCCTACCATTTTACGCCAGACTGCTGCCTAACGTGCATGACTCCCTATTTCCCATAAAATAAAAAGCCTGTGTGAGTAATAGCACGCGTTTGGGTCCTGATCATGTTCTGGTTCATGACACTTTTAGGTTTTTAGCTTTAAGTTAGAAGTCCAAAATGTGGGGGGTCAATACTTTTGCTAAGGACTGCAGCTTTTATGAAATGAAAGAAGATTTCAATAAAGCTGCTAAGTTACAGGTAAGGCATAAACATTTAAAATTGTATGAAAAAATTTCCTTCCAGAAGTTAAACAGAGACAAGACCAGAACATGTAGGTGTGTTTGGCTGGGGATGGCTTACCGTGTGCACGGATTGAGCGAACATCCTCAAAGATTTCGGACCTCCTTTATTTGATCCAATGACCGAACGAGGATTTGTTTTTGCATCTCTTTTCGTACGATTCCTCTTTCCAAAGAAAAACTTTCTGCATTAATGATCAGTTTTAAATGCTAATGAGCTCATAAAGCCATGGATGGGGGGGGGGGGTGTTTGGGGCGGTGGGGATTTCAATATTCCCAATAGTCATCTCCTGGTAAACCAATGAGCGAAAACAGAGTGGGTTGCCACTTGTGTCAACGTGGGCGAAAGAAAAAGCCCATCCGAGCTGATGCTGCGGACCATAAACTGAGTCGGGGCAAAATAAAAGTTGAGGAAATTCAAGACTGATAAACACCTCTCAGCATAAAGGGAGAGAAAAGAAACCTAGTTGAAGTACTTTCTAGCTAAACACTGGTCTCTCACTGGTGCACCGTAGTGTATTTTTCCCTTTCAAATACTAAAAACCCTTGTGGAGCCATTTGTGACACCCTTAATCACAAAGAGTCTCAAAGAGCTACACAGACCACAGACTATTGCAAACTACAGACTATTATGACACCATCCCCTGATCTAAAACCGACATGAGGGCAAGGAAAAACTCAAAAACCTCAGTCAAGTCATGTTTATTTGTGACACCCTTAATCACAACGAGTCTCAAAGAGCTACACAGACCACAGACTATTGCAAACTACAGACTATTATGACACCATCCCCTGATCTAAAACCGACATGAGGGCAAGGAAAAACTCAAAAACCTCAGTCAAGTCAAGTCATGTTTATTTGTAACACCCTTAATCACAACGAGTCTCAAACGGCTGCACAGACCACAGACTATTGACAACTACGGACTATTGTGACACCATCTGATCCAAAACCTACATGAGGGCAAATAAAAACTCAAAAATGTCAGTCAAGTCAAGTCATGTTTATTTGTGATTCCCTTAATCACAAAGAGTCTCAAGTGGCTGCACAGGCCACAGAATACTGCAAACTACAGACTACTATGACACAATCCCCTGTTCTAAAACCGACATAAGGGCAAGGAAAAACTCAAAAATCTCAGTCAAGTCAAGTTTATTTGTGATTCCCTTAACCACAAAGAGTCTCAAAGGGCTGCACAGACCACAGAATACTGCAAACTACAGACTACTATGACACCATCCCCTGTTCTAAAACCGACATAAGGGCAAGGAAAAACTCAAAAATCTCAGTCAAGTCAAGTTTATTTGTGATTCCCTTAATCACAAAGAGTCTCAAAGGGCTGCACAGACCACAGAATACTGCAAACTACAGACTATTGTGACACCATCCCCTGATCTAAAACCGACATGAGGGCAAGGAAAAACTCAAAAGCTTCAGTCAAGTCAAGTCATGTTTATTTGTTACGTCTTTAATCACAAAGAGTCTCAAAGGGCTGCACAGACCACAGACTACTGCAAACTACAGACTATTATGACACCATCCCCTGATCTAAAACTGACATGAGGGCAAGGAAAAACTCAAAAACCTCAGCACGCGGAAGATGAAGAAACCATAAAAAGGATGACCAGGTTGAAATGGATGTAGCATTCACAAAAAAAAAACACAGGTATTGTCGACATAATGTAGGTCATTTATAAGCTATGAAATAGAAGTGTGTTTAAGCCTAGATTTAAACAGTACCACTGAGGTTGCAGATCGAATCTCAGAGGGCAGAGCATTCCACAGCACCGCTCTCGAACCTGGGGATTTCTTCTTGGCTCTTGGGATCACTAGTAGACCAGCATTTTCAGAGCGAAGGCTCCGGAAAGAAAGATTGGGGGAAATTGAATGCAACCATTGCAGTCTCGAAATAAAGGTACAGACACTGCCCTACTTATGAACGAGGTTACGGACGATGGTTCATAAGTTGAATTTGTTCGTAAGTTGCTTCAGTTTTATATTTTTTATGTTCAAGGTTTATATAAGTATGTTTAAGGCTTGTATGAGCAACCTGTATTGTTTTGTACTAAAAGATGAACATTTAATAAAGATGAATAAAGTCGAGTTTAAATTACTTTTGGAAGATGAGCTTAAAGAGTTAGGCGCCTTCCTCCTCCGGGAAGAAAGTGGGAGAAAAAAGCAATCCAACCATTTTCTCAACTGCATCAAGCTTTCTTATTTCACTTTCATTTAAAAAGAAATGGCTCGCCTCTTCTTTACACTTTACACCAACCATTGTGAATGGATGGACGAGATATTAAACAATAAAAAAGTTCTTAGCGAGCAAGAGATAGAGTGCAATGTGTTTACACACGAACTAGGAAGAGGAAGACGGATTTCTTCTTCGGGGTGGATGCTAAGTGACCTTCCTTGACTTCCTGAGCTGTGATATCATCGAGTCACACTGGCAGTCACCATCGTGGTTTACGAACTAATTACATTGGGAGGTTATAAGTACCAAGGAGTTGCATCGCTGGTTAATGTAATAAGAGTATAGCAAATAGCTAGCAATAGCGAAAAGTGGCTCCAAACACGATAACGTTCAGGAATAAACCAATGTATTGGAGTTTCTGGAGGGGCAGGGGGTGTCACGGTTGCCATGGTGCCCAATTGGTCCCGCCCGTGTGGCGCCAGCTGCGGCTCATTGACAGATTGGCTTTCCGTCCATTTAAGCTCAGTGCTCTCACTCTTCCTTTGTCAGTCCGTCAACAAACCTCTGCCCCGCAAGACGTGGGTTCTGATTCTATCATGTTTCCTGTTGGTATTTCCTTTCCGGTATTGTTCCCGTTTATTTTGTCCGGTTTATTATTCTCTCCAGTTTTCGTTCCTGTCTAGTTTGTCCTCCTCATTGTTTGATCTTATTCTTCTTTTGAATGCTAAGCTGTTTGAGATGGCTGTCTTAAAATATCACACTGTCTTCCACCTGTTCAGATCTCTCGACAACTACTGTTTATGCTTTTTTGGGGGGTGCAAAGTATACAGTGTAGTGAATATTTCAGTTAATTATGTCAGACCCAACTAGTACAGGCACCCAAAGAACAGAACTCACAGACCACAAAATAACAGGACAGGGGTTTTGAAACAATAAAACTAAGTGTTAGTGTGGATGGGAGAGGCCAGAGTCCAAGAGGGAGTCTTTCTGGATCTAACAAAGAAGTGATGAACATGGGGAGAGCATGAGGCTGGAGAAACAAGCTTCCGGAGTCTTGGAGGGAAAAAGAGACTCTGTGGAGGCACAGGCATTCAAAACTACAAATTCAGGGTGTCAATCGTGAATCAGCTTTGACTAATCACTATTGCTGATGATCAAGCACCGGTTGCTTGTCCCTAGTAGGCTGCCGTTGTCATGATTGCTGATTCGGGGCACCTGCGACTGCCCCGTTGGCGCCGACAGCCCTGAGCGCTGATTGGTTCCAAGAGGAAGCTGTCAGACCGTCTGCAAACCTATGCTTCCAGCTAGGCAAGCTTTGTACCTTCCGACATTCTCCTGCCCTGTTTTCTCCTGCTTGATACCTGTTGCCGACCTGTTTCTGTACCTGTTTCAGTCCTGCTCTTACATCTCGGCCATCGACCTGTTTTGCCCGGTTTCCTGCCTGATACCAGTTGCTGACCTCTTTTCTGGACTCGTTACTGCCCTTGCTCCTCCTTACCGGCCATCGACCTGTCTTCCTGCTGCCTAAGATTACCCTCGCTCGACACGGAAGCGCCACTTCTGCGTTCCTGCCATCAGCTACCAGTGTCCGACGATCATCGGATCGTGGAAGCAAGCACTGCTCTCTCTTTATCAATAAAACTGAGTAAAACGAACGCTATTGGGTCCTGTCTCCGTTTCTGGCTTGTGACAGCCGTCTGGATTGGAGGCGTCAGTAACAGAGTTGAGTGTGATCCCCACCACCTGTTCTGGCTGAGGGATGAGGACGAGGAACAGGGACCCCTGTCACGGCAGGTACGTGGCATAACAGATTATTTGAATAAACGTTTCATTAAACTGAAGGGACAAGACCAATATTTCAAGGTAGTTTTATCAGGAGAATGGATGAAAACCTTCACAATGAGTAATTGAAGTAGGCTTCAAATCAATTTAGGTAAAAAAATAACTCTGGTTGATAAGAGAATAGGGAAATCTACATATAAGTGGATGAAGCTAATAAAATATCAAGAGAAGAAAAACACTGTTTAGATCAGGGGATAGTGTAATAATAGTGTGGGGTTCGTAATCATCTGTGGTCTCTGCAGCTCTTTGAGACTCCTTGTGATTAAGGGCGTCCCAAATCAATATGACTTGACTTGACTTAAACCAAATTATAGAAGTTTCATAACAAGGCGACTTGGGTGATTTTGAACCATACTACTCAAAGACCCCTTTTGCACTCATTTCGACCAACTGGTCTGCAAAACTGCCACTCACGGGTATCAAGGATATTGGTGGGATTATTTTCACCCATCTTTGACAACAGAGTTAATATTCTAAAGAAAATAAACATTAAAGGTGGTTCATAGCTAATATGTGCAAGCCTACTGTCACGGTTGCCCATTGCCCTCACTTGGGCCCGCCCAATTGGCGCCAGCTGCTGCTCGTTGCCTGATTGGCTTCCCTCCTATTTAAACTCAGTGCTCTCGTTCACTCCTTGTCAGTCCGTCAACGAACCTCTGCACTTGCAAGACTTGTATTCTGACTCTGTCCGGTATCCTACTTTTGTATCCAGTATCCTGTATCGATCCTGCCGGTCTCGTCTTGTCCAGTATCTTGCTCCAGTCTCCAATATCCGGTATCGATTCCGCCTGTCTCGTCCGGTATCTTGCTCCAGTCTCCAGTATCCGGTGTCGATCCCGTCTGTCTTGTCCTGTCCGGTATTTTGCGCCACTCTCCAGTATCCAGTATCGATCCCCTCTGTCCCGTCCTGTCCAGTATCTTGCTCCATTATCCGGCATCGATTCAGTCTGTTCTGCCCTGTTCGGTATCTTGCTCGTGAATCCAGTATCCAGTATCGATCCCGTCTGTCCCGTCCTGTCTGGCTATCTTGTTGTTGCATTGAGGATCGATCCCACCTGTCTCATGCTGTCCGGTATCTTGCTCCAGTATCTGGTATTGATTCTGTCTGTCCTGCTCCGTCCGGTATCTTGCTGTTGTATCCAGTGTCGATCCCGTCTGTGCCGTCCTGTCCGCTATCTTGCTCCACTCTCCAGTATCCAGTATCGATCCCCTCTGTCCCGTCCTGTCCAGTATCTTGCTCCATTATCCGGCATCGATTCAGTCTGTTCTGCCCTGTTCGGTATCTTGCTCGTGAATCCAGTATCCAGTATCGATCCCGTCTGTCCCGTCCTGTCTGGCTATCTTGTTGTTGCATTGAGGATCGATCCCATCTGTCCCGTCCTGTCCGGTATCTTGCTCGTGTATCCAGTACTTCGCTCTTCGGTTATGGCGGGTTCACGCCTTCGCCGATTCTTAAGAATCGATTTGGTCTTCATTGTCATTAACATCATTGTCATCATGAATATCTTCAGCAGGGACAGATTAAGGAGGGCTCTCTGTTTGGGTGTGTGTGAATCATGATTACCGATGTGAATCACCTGTGCCCGCTCTTTTGGCGCCCACCGCCGCGTTTTTTGACCCTGACTCTCGCCTGTCCCATTTTTGCTCCCGTTTGTCTCCGGCTACGACCTGTTTGGATCCTGACCACGTCTACTCTCCCCTCCCGGCTTACGACACTTTTTTGTTCCCGACCACGTCTACTCTCCCGTTCTGGCTTACGACTCGTTTCTGACCTCGACCACGTCTCGCTCTCCCAATCCCGGCTACCGACCAGTTTTCCGCCTCTGATCGGTCCGAGTCTGAGTACGAGAGCGACTTGCTTCCCGCGCCCGGTGGACACCAGATTGTGGGCGCAGCCCTTTCTCTCTCTTTCAATAAAATTTGTGATAAACGTCACGCAAGTGGGTACTGTTTCCGTTCTGGTCCTGACAGGTGTGACTAAATGCGTGACTCTGATAGGCTTGATGTAAGTTGCCTCTGTAAACAGACCAGGAAGGACCTCGACCCATTTTAGTGGCTCGTTACGCCAAATAGCGTCGCACCTTTAATGTATTTCACTTTTCGCGTCTGGTTCTGGTCCCGAAAATCGCAAAAACCGAGGGATCTCTGTAAACCTGATCCATCCACTAACTCCGACGCAGCCTTCCAAACTTCCTAAGCTAATGCAATGACATACTGACACATCACATCTGGGGACATACCCAAGGTAAATTGATGCAGAGTTATTCATCTTCTGGGTCAAAGTGGGAAAGCCCTCAGGAAAAGCCAGATCCGACAACAGTCAAGAGAAATGGGGGTAAAGAGAAAACGAGAAACTGAGTTCATTAAAAAAAAGTTAGTTGACATACAGAATATGAGAATGGGTGGCATTTAACAAATAAAAATTGTTCATATGAAAAAAATGGAGTCCTCTGAAAATTACAGTATGTCCGCAGAGACGTGGCCTGTGGTGTGTTGTGTTCCATAGAGCGTAAAAACAGGTGTGTATTCAAGCAAAACCCTTCTCGGTTTCACTGTCACTACATGTGTGAGCAGAGGTGGGCAGAGTAGCCAAAAATTGTACTCAAGTTAAAGTACTTTTACTTCAGAATTATGACTTAAAAGTAGTCATCCAAACAGCTACTTGAATAAAAGATTGCTGAGTAGTGTCTTATTGATTGATTTAATTTTAAACGACTCAATCAGATCATTAAATCATCTAAATCCATCCAATCAACAATAAATTGAATTATAGATAGAAATAGATTAAAACAATAAAGTTAAATTCAAGTACTTTAATAAGAAGTACAATCAATCAAAGAAAGAAATTAAGAACAAGTAGCACTTTGTAAGGGCCAAGTACTTTTTTAACAGGCTCTGTAGGCAAGCTGGACTGGTTGGTTGGTTGGTTGGTTGGTTGGTTGGTTGGTTGGTTGGTTGGCTGGCTGGCTGGCTGGTTGGTTGGTTGGTTGGTTGGTTGGTTGGTTGGTTGGTTGGTTGGTTGGTTGGTTGGTTGGTTGGTTGGTTGGTTGGTTGGCTGGTTGGTTGGTTGGTTGGTTGGTTGGTTGGTCTGTCGGTTGGTTGGTCTGGTTGGTTGGTTGGCTGGCTGGCTGGTTGGTTGGTTGGTTGGTTGGTTGGTTGGTTGGTTGGTTGGTTGGTTGGCTGGCTGGCTGGCTGGCTGGCTGGCTGGCTGGCTGGTTGGTTGGTTGGTTGGTTGGTTGGTTGGTTGGTTGGTTGGTTGGTTGGTTGGTTGGTTGGTTGGTTGGTTGGCTGGTTGGCTGGCTGGCTGGCTGGCTGGCTGGCTGGCTGGCTGGTTGGCTGGCTGGCTGGCTGGCTGGCTGGCTGGCTGGCTGGCTGGCTGACTGGTTGGTTGGTTGGTTGGTTGGTTGGTCGGTTGGTCGGTTGGTCGGTTGGTCGGTTGGTCGGTCGGTTGGTTGGTTGGTAGGTCGGTTGGTTGGTCGGTTGGTCGGTTGGTCGGTTGGTCGGTTGGTCGGTTGGTCGGTCGGTCGGTTGGTTGGTTGGTTGGCTGGGTGGTTAGTTGGTTGATTGGTTGGTTAGTGGGTTGGTTAGTTGGGTGGTTGGGTGGTTGGTTGGTTGGTTGGTTTGTTGGATCCCTTGACCACTGGTGTTGTAGGGGCATCATTTCCTGTGGTGCGTCTTGGGCAAGTACAGGCAGGTGGCACCCATCCTTCTCCAGGCAGAAAAACAAGCTAACCTACGGGACGGCAACCCAAAATGTTGAAAAAGCCACATTGGGCCCAAAAAAGTAATACTACAAAAATACAACAGATATACAAAGAGCTAACAGAGGAAATACTACAGTAACACAAATGCAAAAATTTTACAAAAACTACTACTAAAATACAACCACCACAATACTACAGGGTTCGGTAGCTCCAACAAGGTTAAGAACCACTGTGATGGATACTAAATGGTTTTTACAACTGACATCAATTTTAAGACAAACACAAAGAAATTTCCAAAAACGGCCATTTAGCAACCAATTTTAGCCGTTTTTAAAAAGTTCATTAATACTTGCTAAAGTCTGGTGTTAAGAAGCATGTAACAGTCTACTACCTGGTAACATAGACACACAAGTCCATAAAAGTGAAAGTGAAAAATGTTTATACGTCTATCTAGACTGTTCAAGTATCAGGGGTGCAGTACATCTAAGTTGTTTTGCTAATAAAACTAGTTTAATTAACCAATTTGGCCCCGTGAGTCTAATTGGGTGGAAAAGGAGGACGGTTAAGACGTCAATCAGAAACAATAAAAAATACAAGTGAAAACATTACAATCCCTAAAATATAATTCCCGTGGTCTCAATCCAACATTAATGTAAAACCAATGTTTTCCTAAGTATTTTCAATCAACCAAATGATCAGGGTTGGGTAGGGTTACTTTAACTGGATTACTTTCAATTACTTGTGGACTACTCCAATACCAAATATGCTAATAAAAGACAAAAGAAACTAAATATGAGTAAAATTACTAAATTTTGTGCAGGTTTGGGCAGTAACGGAATACATGGAACGGCGAAAATGATGTTGGCAAGCTGTTTGGATTTATTTTCATTTTCTTTCTGTCGCATTTGATGTTAGTTTTGCCGGAGATCAAAGAGATCAAAGCCAGGAGAGAAAGCTTACCTCGTGTTGTGAGTCATAATTGTATTCATATTTAGTTTCTTTGGTCTTTTATTAGCATATTTGGTATTGGAGTAATCCAAAAGTAATTGAAAGTAATCCAGTTAAAGTAACCCTACCCAACCCTGCAAATGAAAATGAAAGATTTGTAGGGAAAATACAATCACAATATATGTTTAACCAGACCGCTTAAACGCCCAATTTGCACCAATTTACACCATCTGGTCTGCTATGGCTTGGCTTGAAGCATGGAAGACTTGCTTTGGTTTTTATCCATGAGAAGGCTGCTTGGAACAGCACAGTTCAGCAGAGGTAATAGTTCTCGAAGATGAACAACCCTTAGAGATAAGATCGGGCCTAGAACAATCCAGCCTGCCCTGAACGGGGCCAGCAGGTATTAAAGCCCGAACTAACCCGAGCCCAACCAATAACCTGGATTTACCGAGCAGAGTTCAGCAGAGGTATTAGTTCTCGAAAATGAACAACCCTGAGAGATAAGATCAGGCCTATAACAATCCAGCCTGACCTAAACCGGGCCAGCAGGTATTAAAGCCCAAACTAACCTGAGCCCAACTAATAACCTGGATTTACCGAGCAGAGTTCAGCAGAGGTAATAGTTCTCGAAGATGAACAACCCTGAGAGATAAGGCCTATAACAATACAGCCTGACCCAAACCGGCCCAGCACAGTATTAAAGCTGGGCCAGTTTAGTATTAAAGCCCGAACTAACCCGAGCCCAACCAATAACCTGAATTTACAGAGCCCGAGGCAGTTTCGGAATTTCATATATTTTATTTTTACACACAGGAAGAGGTGGGGGGATAATGGCCGACTGACCCCCTCTCCCCCTTGGTCGTCCCCTTCTCTGGGTCCGATGTGTGCTTTGGAACCCGCCTTTGACGGGGGCTTTGTTGTGTGAGAGGGGGGACGGAATCCATGGCGTGAATCCTCCACCGCAAAACGCACCCAGCCAATACTTTATAAACATTTACATCTTTTTGACGTCTTTACAACCATGTCAGAGGATTTTGGGAAGCTAAAAAGGTTTGGACCTGGTTGGCGTTTGGATGGGAGACCGCCTTGGAATTCCATTTGCTGTAAATCAGTCATTTGGTGCGCGCTCTGCTGCGACAGCACAGACTGCACCCCATGGTACAGTGGGTAGAAATGAATTTTCCTAAGGGGACTTCATACATAAAAATATAAATAAATAAGTCAAATCATATTTCCGTGTCTGTTGAAGTTCATCTCTTCTTATCGCATTAGCTACACCGCTTATCCTCAGTAGGGTCGCGGGGGTGCCGGAGCCCATCCCAGCAATCATCGGGCAGTGGGCTGGGGACACCCTGAACTGCTTGCCAGCCAATCGCAGGGCACACAGGGACAGACAACTCGCTTGCTCATTCACACCTAGGGACAATTTGGACCGGCTAATCCACCTGCAATGCATGTCTTTAGAATGTGGGAGGAAACCCACGCAAGCACGGGGAGAACATACAAACTCCACACAGGAAGTCCGGTGGCTGGATTTGAACCCAAACAGGAGGTTCCCAAGACCTTAGAACTGTGCCGCACACGTGCTAACCACTGCGCCGCCGTGCTGCCCCTCTGTTGAAGTTACGTAACTGAAAATTTTCCATCATTCAGTGATTTTTTTATAAAGTTGACGGGAACATTTAAGGCAGTCCGTCACTTTGATGGTTTAAAAAACGGACCTTAAACCAAAACAGCAGTACGTCATTAAAACAAAGAAAAAGAAACAAAGAGCAAAGAAGGGTATATTATTTTAAAAAGCAAGAGAAGCCGAACCCGAATGTAATGATTGACATTTTGGGCCAGGGTCAGTTTCAGCCTTAAGATCTTACTTCAGACAACCCTTGATGGCCCATGAATTGCTGCTTGAAATCCTGATGTCCTCCGCTTTGCCGTGTCACAGGATTCGGTGTCTTAATAGAAGATTAACATTAGGAAAGATGACACTTTCAGTTACTCAGCTACATTCTTCAAAACAAACTTCGGCATCACGCAAAGAAATAAACACATTGACAAATTTTACTCTTTCGGCACGTCAAACAGACGAGAAATAACGTTCCAGTTCATTGTTTGGTGGTTGAAAAAAGGAGGGTCATTTTGGGGGGCATATGTCTTAAATCGGGGTGAGACAGACCCCCAGGCCTCCTGCAGTGAAGAGTCTTGAGATCCTTGAGTTGGGGGGAGGTGTGGCAGTGGCACTCCAGCTCCATTTGTAAGGTGACCATTCATAGATGGTGTTTGTCGGGAACCTTTTTGACTCAGAGAGCCGTGAAACCGAATATCTATATTTGTTTTCAGTGAGCTACAAATATATATGTAAAAACAAAATTCAACAAAGCCACCAAACCTGATCCCAGACAAAAGCTCACTATTTACTGCATTTTAATGCATGTTTTCATAAAATATATGAAATAATAATAATAATAATAATAATAATGATAATAATAATAATAATACCGGACCCTGTTTTCCATATAAACAAATATCCCACTTTACATTTGACTCCCACCCGCAGTTACATCAATTTAAGAGAATAAGGGTTTCAAAACAAGGTGCAAGCAGAGGTATCTTGTAAAAATGTCACCAAATACTGCAAACGCGAAGGGCACAGAAGTATTGACCTTCATCACAAATCTTACTTGGTCATTATTTGTCCTCCATCCTGTTTTATAAATGCGAATCTTTTATGTCCTTAAAATCTACTCATTCATTTTAAACTCATTCAATGCCTTAATGTATCAATACGTTTTCAGAAGCATTGTCCTTACTATATATATATATATATATATATATATATATATATATATATATATATATATATATATATATATATATATACATATATATATTATGAGGGGTTTGGCACAGCTCATCAGTAAATATCAAGCCTCTGGGAATGTTTCAGTATGAAAGATGGGAGGAGTGGCTTTGACAATGAGGAATTCCCTTTGTCATCATCGGGGCAGAGGGGATGATATTTCATGCAAATCTGGAGGAACGCGATCGCCATGGAGACTGAAATTGTTTGATCGCGTTACCGAAAATATTGGGCGCTGAAAAGTTCTTGAAGGTAACTCTGGGATCTCGCATTACAAGGGAAAAGACAGAATTACACCCTCTACAAGATTTAGTACTGCCCATTGCAAAGGTCGTATGATGAGATATGGGCGGAAGACCATTGCTGGGAATATACTGATAAGAAAGGATACAGCGAGTAAATACTTCACTAAAATATGTGGACAAACATAAGTGCATTCATAACAATCAAATGAACTATGCGATCATCAAAGCAATTATGTGATGATCAAACAAAGAAATTACTCTAGCTGGTGACAACATACTCAGTGACCCGTTTCAATTAATCTAAGAGCGCCAAACAATAAGACCAGCGAGCAGGTGGAAATGGTAGAAAGCTGAACATCACACTCGCATGCCAATTCATGTTTGTGACGCTTTTAATCACAAAGAGTCTCAAAGGGCTGCACAGACCACAGATTATTGCAAACTACAGACTATTATGACACCATCCCCTGATCTAAAACCAACATGAGGGTAAGGAAAAACTCAAAACCTCAGTTAAGTCATGTTTATTTGTGACAGCCTCAGGGTTGGGTAGGGTTACTTTAACTGGATTACTTTTAATTACTTTTGGATTACTCCAATAACAAATATGCTAATAAAAGACAAAATAAACTAAATATGAATAAAATGATGACTCACAACACGTGGTAAGCTTTCTCTCCTGGCTTTGATCTCTTTGATCTCCGGCAAAACTAACATAAAATGCGACAGAAACAAAATGAAAATAAATCCAAACAGCTTGCCGACATCATTTTTGCCGTTCAATGTGTTCCGTTACTCCCCAAGCCTGCACAAAATTTAGTAATCGTATTCATATTTAGTTTCTTTTGTCTTTTATTAGCATATTTGGTATTGGAGTAATCCAAAAGTAATTAAAAGTAATCAAGTTAAAGTAACCCTACCCAACCCTGGACACTCTTAATCACAACGAGTCTCAAACGGCTGCACAGACCACAGACTATTGACAACTACGGACTATTCTGACACCATCTGATCTGAAACCTACATGAGGGCAAGGAAAAACTCAAAAACCTCAGCATGCGGAAGATGAAGAAACCATAAAAATGATGACCAGGTTGAAATGAATGTCGCATTAACAAACAATACATAAATATTTTCAACATGAAATTTAGGTCATATATAATATCAGAGGGCAGAGCATTCCACAGTACCGCTCTCGAACCTACGGATTTCTTCTTGGCTCTTGGGATCACTAGTAGACCAGCATTTTCAGAGCAAAGGCTCCAAACCTAAACATGTGTATTTTGATGCATCTCATTGGCTTGGAGACACGGAAGACATTTCTTATTTCAATCCTTAAAGGTAGAAAAGCACTACAGCGCTATTGCCTCTAGTGGTAAAAACACAGCATTGCACAACGCGACTTAAATGCTGTAAAATAGTGAATTTTAGCTCCGAGCCAGATGTACTCATGAAAGGAACCACAACAGGCTCGCCAGCCATACGTTCCCAACACCTGATATACAGCCAAAATGTCCGATTGGACAACTAGCATGCATCATACATGAGTAAGAGCACAAACCTAGGTCTTGTTTTCTAAGTCCCCACCCCCCTAACCACCTTTTTTTATAAAAGAGTATCCTAATGAGTTTTAGTCCATGGGAGAAACAAAATTTATTCGGTTTTGGTCCCAGGCTGCGAAAGTTTAAAGAGATGTCTCAGTAGGGGATTTTCAAGCAGCCCCCTCCTAGTGATTCTTCAAATGCTGCATCTGTCAAAAGGCTTGGCTTGGGGTTCTAACTATCAAATGGAGAATATCTAAAATTAGGAACTGCCATTTTTCACTGTTCTTGCTGCCATTGGCTTTAAACTTTGGGTCAAAACACACTAAAATCGGATCAACTGTTTAAAATGCTCCACTTAAAGCATTTTGATTTCAATCTTCAGTCCAAGGTTGTATTTCAAGACAGTGCCTTGCAAAAAGCTTTTTGATATTTTTCCATATTTTAGGCTCCAAACTTATATATAAAAACGAAATGCATTATTCAATTATTAATCGTGAAGAAAAACCAAATGTATTCAACATTTTAGAATGTACTTACGAAAATATTGGCCTACTTTGAGTTAATACTTTCCTTTCCAGACATTGCCCTACTTACGAATGAGATACATAAGAGTGAAGTTTAACTTACTTCTGGAAGATGAGCTTCAACAGTTAGGCGACATCCTCCGTGGATGAGAGTGGATGAAAAAAAAGCGATCCAACTATTTTCTCAACCGCATCAAGCTTTCTTATTCCACTTTCATTTCAAAAGAATCGGCTGACCTCTTTTTTACACTTCACACCAACCATATTGAATGGATGCACAGGATATTAAACGATATAAAAATGTCAAACATTTTAGATTGTGCTTACGGAGATATTTGCCCACTTTGAGTTAATACTTTAATACCTTTTTTGGTGCAGACGCTGCCCCACTTACGAAAGAGATAATTCGTTAGTTGAATTTGTTCGTAGCTTCAGTGCTATATTTTGTATGTTTATATAAGTATGTTTTAAGGCTTGTATAAGTAACATTTCATAAAATAATACCCTCTATAAAGATAAATAAAGTTAAGTTTAACTTACTTTTGGAAGATGGGCTTCAAGAGTTTGGCGACTTCCTTCTCTGTGTTAAAAAGTGGCGATCCAACCATTTTCTCAACCGCATCAAGCTTTCTTATTCCACTTTAGTTTCAAATGAAACGGCTCACCTTTTCTTTACACTTCACACCAACCATATTGATATTAAACAATAAAAATGTCGAAGTTCTTAGCGCGCTAGAGATACAGTATAGAATGTTGAATGTTTACACATAGATACTGGGTGAGCTCTCACAGCGCCACACGCCGGTAGAGGCAGAAAGAATAACTACAGTACGATCCTGTACTCGGAAAAAGGTGCACACAATACAAAATCCAACTTAAAGCAATACCTGGATATTTTTGCCATCCCAAATTCTTTTTTCCATATCTACTTTTTTTCGTAATTCAAATATTTGTAAGAAGGGATGCTTCTGTATTTTAAAAAGAGCACATTCAATTCAATTCAAATTCAAAGTGTTTATTGTCATATGCACAGTAAAGAACCAGGTTTCCGCACTTTGCTGTCCACACAGTTGCCAGCGTAAAAATAGAAACTAAGAACCTATTTCCATGTATGCACAAAAGAATACTACGAATGTTAAAAAGATAAAAAAACAACATTAACTCAAGAAACTGTATAAAATATTGATGTAATATTTCATTTATTCATTTTTAACTGCTAGTTCTTTTAACTGCTAAATAATACCCAGTGTCCCTTTCAACATTTGCATGCACTCCCCCATGCGAATTAAGTCATGTTTATAGCAAAATCCTAGGTTTCTTGGGGTAATAGTTAAATATTTACTATGTACTTTCACTTGCCACTGTTTATATATTAGTTCATAGATGGATCCATGTTTTTTTGTGCTTTTGGTCTCTGGGTGCAAGGCATGCAAAGCTAAATAGGATCCCGTGTCAATGGAAGGAGTCATCTTTGACAAGTATCTACAGATCAATGGACTGTACATCGGCCTTGTTAAAAAGAGCTTAAGTCTTTGACAGCGTCAAAAATCTCAAGCTTTTTTGGGGGGTTTTGTTTTTGCCTCCATGTCCTGTACCACTGAAGCAATCGTTGACAGCAACCAGCTTTCCGTAGGCACGCCGAAATATAAACACTTTACCGGACCGTCTCTGCTCTTTGTAGCGACCGGCAGTGTTTTTGTGAAAGGCTGTTGCCACGGCAACAACCTCCCGGCTCCCAAAAAACACTAAAACTAATTTCGAGATACTGAACGTCCCAAAGATTTCATGATCAGTTGGCACTCACATCAGGTTTTGGTCAATGACCAATGATTTATTGAAAGGGGTGGGCAAAAAAACAGACTTTTTTATTCGGATCCCCCAAAAAAATGATAACATGTGTAAAATATTACTTATTTAAATGTGTTCATTTGGTTGCTACTCTTACCCCCAAATATTCAAATACCTGGCTAGATATTATTTTTTTTCCCCTTATTTTGTGAATTGATTGACAAAATCGTTCAACATAACAAGCAATCGTACCTGGTTTGGTTCTTCTCCCCTTTTCAAAGAAAAGAGAGATGATAAAAAACTTAAAAACTTCAATATTCTCAATTATACAACACAATTTACTCAATATTCAAAGAAACACCCCCCCAAACATAAGTCAAGTCATGTTTATTTGAAAACCCCAAATCAAAGGGCTCCATAGACCATAGACACACCATCAATAATATTTTTCACACCAAAAAAGAATGAAAATACGATAAAAACAGTACAAAAAAACTACTACACTAATACTACAATACAAACATACTACGATAGAAACATTACAAAACTACTAAATTAATACTTAAAAAATAAAAATACTAAAAAAGAAAATACTACAGAAATCTACAAAAATACCACGACAGTAATACTATAGTACAAAAATATTAATACAAAAATATGATGACGGATATACGACAAAAATACTACTACACTAATACTATAATACGAAAATACTACAACAGAAATATTATGACAGAAATACAACAAAAACACTACGATGGAAATACGACAAAAATACCACAGAAATACTACAAAAATACTAACATGAAAATATTTCAAAAATACTGAAATTCAACAAAAATATCACTACAGTCATACTATGATACAAAAATAATACAAGCCTCTGAAATACCAAAACACACACACAAATAAAATAAAAATGACTATAGAAATAATACAAAAATACTACGACAGTAACACTATATTACAAACATACTACTAAAGAAATATGACGACAGAAATACGACAAAAACACTACTATGGAAATACTACAAAAATACTACAGAAATACTAATATGGAAATATTTCAAAGATATTTCTACAGGAATTCAACAAAAACTAAATATAATACAAGCCTCTGAAATACCAAAACACACACACACAAAAAATAAATGAATAAATAAGTAAATAAGTAAATAAATTAGTGAATATAATGAAAAAAATATACATATACATATATACATACATACATGTTCATACACACACACACCACACACACACACACACCACACACACATATATATGTATATAAAATCTTAAATTGCTACTAAACATTAAACCATTACCGACAAAATTTACAGTTAGGAGTCACCAGACCATGACATCCAGGTCTATTATACCATGTTGTCAAGTGGGAGCATTCCAAAATAGTGGAACAATGAGAATAGAATTTACCGTCACATCCTCTGAGATGAAATTTGATTTTTTTTTCATAACTTAAGCAAAAAGAGCATATCGTGTAGCCATGTTTTAAAAGCGGGTAGGTACATATTTCTTTTTTTTCTATTTTTATCATGTATGATATGTATGAAAATTAATGAAAATTTAAAAAGAAAAACTTCTTAGCTACCGTATATATATATATATATATATATATATATATATATATATATATATATATATATATATATATATATATATATATATATATATATGTATATATATATATATATATATATATATATATATATATATATATATACATACACACACATATATCTTTTGATCTCATGTGCCTTGTCGTCCGATGCACTTTATACATAAAAAATATTTTTACAATGTATTTTTTTTAAAGTTGCCTATTATACTCTATCACTCCCAAAAATATGGTACTTTTCATTGTACAATATTTTGAAAATGTAATCGATAGCACAAATATAGTAAAACAACAATCGGATTGAATTCAGTTAGAATGTATGTACGTATATATGCACCATTATAAATTACAATGTAGTGGTCAAGTAAGAAAACAGTATTATTTTGGCATTAACTCAATTTAGTTGTGTATTATTTTTGCTTCCTGGTAAGGAAAAACTTCATTCTTTCAAAAAAAAAACAAGTATTGAATTGTTCAATAAGATATATAAATGATTTTTTTTAAATATTTTTGAGTCAAAAAATGTATATATATTTTATGTATGTATGTATGTATGTATGTATGTATGTATGTATGTATGTATGTATGTATGTATGTATGTATGTATGTATGTATGTATGTATGTATGTATGTATGTATGTATGTATGTATGTATGTATTATTTAGGTCTTTCAGGGTCAAAATTCTAGATGATACACAGGTGTTCAAATCCTTCTTTGCAGCTGTATCACACAAAATTGTTAAAAAACATGCATTGTGATTTCTGGATTTTTCTTTTTAGTTTATCTCTCTCACAGTGGACATGCACCTACAATGAAAATTTCAGACCCTCCATGATTTCTGAGTGGGAGGAATATCAAAATAGCAGGGTGTTCAAATACTTATTTTCTTGACTGTATGTATGCATGTATGTATGTATGTATGTATGTATGTATGTATGTATGTATGTATGTATGTATGTATGTATGTATGTATGTATGTATGTATGTATGTATGTATGTATGTATGTATGTATGTATGTATGTATGTATGTATAATCTTACGACAGACTATCAACATTGTAATAGTGATGGATAAAATAGGAAGACAGTATTAGTCCAAGGACAATAGTATTGGTTCCGATCCAAGTTCTTGATCGATAATATTAATATTTGGATCAAGATAATATCAACCTGCGGGCAGTAAATGGCCCTCAGCCCATGAGTTTCAGACCCCTCGTCTAAACTTAGCTTCACTGTACCATCGCTGTGTACTTTTTTTAGGAGTATTATGTCCTGGCATTCAAAACCTCTTCTGACCTTTTACTACATGAATGGCCATGGGAAACACAGTAGGCAGTGCACAAGAATCTACAGGGAATCCCATTTCTGCTGGACCCCATGACGCCCCCTACTTGGATGACCAGTGTCCCACTGTCTGGTTCTGTTACATGCATGTATGTCGTCCAAGCGTCACTAAAAATAATAAGAGGGTAGACTTTGTGACTACACACTGCTTTGTGTGCACAATGTAGCGCTATAATTTTATCTTATATTGAGCAGTTTTCAGAGTTTGGCAGGGTTGCTTTTAAATGTAATTTTGTAGTTAGTGGTGGACCCAAACACGGAAAGCAGGAAGAGGCGAGGTGCTCAAAATCAGATAGCATTTATTAAAAAAAGCTCCGACAAAATAACAAACGGTCAAAAACAACAACAAAAAAACTGTCAGAACCAGAAACAAAAACCAAACCTCATAAATTCAGATCAGATTCAGATTCAGATATACTTTATTGTCATTCTAGTACACGTGTATACAGAACGAAATGTCGATACATCTGACCCGCAGTTTCCTTGAATGTACTGATATAAATAAAATGTTGTATTGAGTTGGAGTATTGAAGTACTAATAATATACTAAATAATTATGGCTATGTATAGTATTATACAGTAGTGCAAAGAGTGCAAGAGGAGCAGCTAACCAGATGTGCGAAATGGGCAGTCAGGTAAACAAGTCACTGTACAGTAACAATAACACTGTAGTACGATAGTGCAGAGGATGTGCAAAGGAGTGGCTAGGTATAAAGAACTCCTAGTAGTGCAAAAAAAAAAAAAAACAGACAAACAGATGTACAGATTAGCAGCAGTGTAGACTTACTATAGGGCGAGACTGGAAAAAGATGATCGTAATCTTGACGGTAGGAAATTAAGTTGGAAAATGAAAATGACCCGACAACGAGTGCTGTCCAAATGTCCCTGTGATGATCAGGCTATGGGGTGATTGGACACACATGACCCAATAACAAACCGATTTTGTATCCTCTGGTAGACAAAGGCGCACCAGACCCTAAGATGTAATTCAATATAGTCATGTGTTACCTATTAAAAAATGTAATCAGTAATTTTATCCAAATACCACACTATTGTAGCGATATCACTTGATTACTTTTAATTACATTTGGATTACTCCAATACCAAATGTCCTATAAAATACTTAAATACTACTTTTTTGTTGAAGACCCAGTGTGTAATATTTGACGACTACATGGCACTGTTGTCTAATGCGGATGAAAACCAGTGACACAGCAACAACACGGCGGAAAAACATTGCGGCGACTTAAGTAGGGCTTCCACATGTTAAAGAAATACAAATTACTCATACTATATGTTTTTATATAAAAAAATTAACATTGCTATGATATTTAATGTATTTTTGCCTAGTATTCAAATCAATGTTTTGTTTTGTTTACGTGAATACAAGCTTTTTGTACTACGTAGACGCACTAAATTGTCATGATTACTGATGTGATTCACCCGTGCCCGCTCCTTTGGCTGCCTCGGACTCTGATTGGCTCCCTGTCCCTATTCAAACCCAGTCCTGCCTGTCCCCTTTTGTCAGTCCGTCTGCGAACCTCAGTGTATACTAGGCAAGCCTTTTTCGACCCTGACTCCTACCTGTCCCGTTTTTTGCTCCCGTTTGTCTCCGGCTACGACCTGTTTTGATCGCGACCACGCCTGCTGTCCCGTCACGGCTTACGACCCATTTTTGATCCCGACTACGTCTATTCTCCCGTCCTGGCTTACGACCCGTTTCTGACCCCGACCACGTTTTTGCTCTCCCAGTCCTAGTCTACCAACTATTTTTTCCGTCCCTGACACCGCCATCGCTCGCTACGGAAGATCCACAATCCGAGTACGAGAGCGACCTGTTTCCCGCCTCCAGCGAACATCGGATGGCGGGTGTTGGCCTTCCTTTTCTTTCAATAAAATTGTGAGAAAACGTTACGTTATTGGGTCTACCCTGTGTGCTGGTTGTGACACTAAATAATACACACTGTCCCTTTAAGATGAATGAACAATGTAACCTCCGAAAAAAAGTGGGGAAAACCAAGGTAAGGTAGTTGCTTGTAGTCCTACAAAAAAGTGCTCAAATTTTAACCACGTAGTATACGTTTTTAGGCAAAAAGTAAACATTCTCTTTATTTATCTTTATAGATATATTTTGTTTTAGTTCACATTAAGACACAGGTGTCAACCAGGCGTCCCGCGGGCCACATCAGGCCCGCTAAGGGATTGAATCCGGCCCGCAAGACAACACTCAGAGAAGTACAAGAGAAAAACAAGCTGCAGGTTGAAATATGTCAACTTGATGTTGCCAAAGCCAGGTGCCTCGAGCAAAGACACTGTACTTGTATTTCTCTCTCTCTCTTTTCCACCCCTTTTCTCCAACTCTCTGTCTCTGTCTCTTCCTCTCTCTGTGTCTTTTTAACTTCTTTTGCTCTAACTTCCTTTTTTCCTTTTCTCTTTCTCTCTTCCTACCCTTCGTGCTTTTCTTTCTCTTTTTTCTCCTTCTGTCTTTCTATTTCTCTTTGGATTTCTTTCTTCCTCTCCCTTTCTTTTCCCCCTCTCTTACGTTTTTATCTCTTGTTTCTCACGCTTTACTTATTCCTGTCTTCCTTTCCCTCCCTCTTTCTCTTATTTCTTTATCTCTTTTTCTTTCTCTTTAATCTACTAGTCCGGCCCCGACAGAATGTTTGTTCTATCGTGTGGCCCCCGAGTTAAAATGAGTTTGACACCCCTGCATTAAGAGCACATCAACAGAGTGATCGTACAGTGGATTTTGAACAACGAATTACTGCAAAATACAAAAGGAAGACAGTCAACCAAATTGACCAAATGTTAGGGTGCTGCCCCGAAGCGCACACACTTAAGCAGGCTCACGAAACTACAGGCGCGCCCCAATTCAACAAAATGTGTGGTGAATTAAATCAGAAATAAAATACAGACGAAAAAGTAAGAAAAGTACCTGCAACACAGTGCGACAAATCCAATCTGTACAATCCGCGCAACAGACACAGACGTTACCACGATATGTGCATATTTCAGGTGTTAGCTCTCTTTGTCTCTTTAGTGTCTGTTGAAATATTGATTGACACAAATCTTCTATCGGCGCATTATCTATATGTTAGTATACTTTGAAATAAAATTGTAATCCTGCAAAGTAATCCTTATTTTAACTAAATATACCTCTCATCTCATCTCATTAGCTACACCGCTTATCCTCAGTAGGGTCGCGGGGGTGCTGGAGCCCATCCCAGCAATCAACGGGCAGTGGGCAGGGGACACCCTGAACTGGTTGCCAGCCAATCGCAGGGCACCAAATATACCTGTTTTTTGAAATTTTATTCTATTTCATTTTATTGTAATGGAATACTATTACATTTTTATGTATCCTAATGATGAAAGTGTCTTGATTACTGATGCGAGGCACCTGTGCCCGCTCCTTTGGCACTATATGCCTCGGACGCTGATTGGCTCCCTGTCACTAGGCAAACCCCGTCTTTCTGTCTCCTTTTGTCAGTCTGTCTGCGAACCTCAGTTTACGCTGGGCAAGCTTTTCGACCCTGACTCTCTCCTGCTCCGGCTCCCGTCTGTTTCCCGGCTTTGACCCATTTTCTGAAATTGACCACGTTTTTTGCTCCCCTGTCCCGGTTACTGACATTATTTTTCCCCTCCCGACACTGCCATCGCTCGCCAGAGCAACCTGCTCCCCGCGACCAGCGATCCCCGGACCGTGTGTACCATCCTTCCCCTCGTTCCCAATAAAACTAAGAGAAACGTGCGCAAGTGGGTCCTGTGTCCGTTCTGGTCTTGACTGTAACATGTATTCCATTACTTCCCAAGCCTATCACATCAGAAATAATAACATCCTTGTCTTCTCAAAATAAGATTTATTTTTATTTACCATTTTAACTAGGTTCGATTAAAAATGTGTTTTGCAGCTTTTGGCTTTAAAGATGAAAATATGTGTAATCTGAGGCTTGAAATCCTTGGAAATACATAAATGCTAATAATGTGTTTGACTTTTGTGTGAAATGTTTGTAAATGCTTGAAATTCTTGCCATGTTTCATAACGATCCTGCTTAAAAATGATGCCGCTACTGCTTTCTGGTGGCTTCGCTCTATCATTCCATTTTTCCCCTCGTGATTGACGGGGTAACTGGCATTAGTTTGTATGGCATTATCCTATGAATTGTCTTTGTTTCCTTACGAACGGCACCCACGAGGAAAGTTGCATGCTACACCTAAACACATACCTGTCAAACTGTACGTTTTTGCCGTACAAAGTACGCTATTATGCATTTTAAGACGCGTACGACGTACGAGAAAATCTGTACGGAAAAACGCAAATTTGTCATTTATGGGTACCATCCGGTATACACCGACTATGACGATACGGCAAATCAATCAAGTCGAACGAGTTCGCCGCGGTAGCCTCTATCTCGGTATCGTTTTTTTCCGTTGCAAACGAAGCGAGCGTTTGATGCTACTGTGCGCATGCGTCTGCCGCCTGGGGATTTCCCACTATGCATCATTCTGATCACACGTGAACAAAACAAAAGCATAACAGTAGGCCTACATGACAGCATAGTTTTGAATTTTCTTTGGATACAATCATCAAGTCGCAATGGCCGAACCTGAATTAAAACGCCGTAAGTCATTCCGATCTGAAAACAACAGGCGGGGTTGATTGAGTAAATTTGAAATACATGTGGTCTTAAAAACATCGGATTTCATGTGGTAGATGTGTAGTGAAAGGAAGTCCGTCTCTTTTTAGAGAACCGGCTTTTTCGGCTCAACTCATTAAAGAGAGCCGGCTCTCAAACGGCTCACTTGCTTTGACGCATTATATTACGAATTATTATGTCGTATAAAGAAGTTAAGTAAAAAAAAGAAGTATAAAAGGAGAAAATGGAAAAAAATACAGGTTTGTGGTTAGCCCTTTAATCAGTATATTACCAACAAGAATTTAATGCAGAAAATGAATTCATGATTTGAATAAGAAAATGTATTATTCTAATTAATTATATTTGCATGTATTTTTTCCTTCTACAGTGAACGTCCGAGCGACTTCATTTTTGTACTTTTTTTTATAATAAACCTCATTCATGTCGAGCAACTCAGTATCTCACAACAAAATGTTAATCAACAATATACATGATATAACAAAACACATGTACAATATAACACGTTAAACTACATCAATAAACACGTTTGGAAAAAAAATATGGTGTAAGATTATTTTGTATTTTGTAAGGGAAAATACGACAGTTTGTAAGGGCAAGGAGCCCCGGAGCGCGACAGGTATGGAAACAGGGCACGACGGAATTTGTAATAGGGATAAATTATAGACATTAGTATGGTGAAGTGGGAAATTGTAACGGAAGAGCTTCCTGCAACTGAAAATGAAAACCGCAGATATATTTGTGTTTCTGCAAAATACACGATTCAAACTGGATTTCTTTCTTTTAAACGTATTGGAAAATTTTGAAAATTCTGGCTATGAAAAATGAGTACCAACCTGGCATACAGATTGCAGCTTTCTGTTTCATTCCAGAGCCTCTTTGCAGTCAGCCATTTTGTGTCAACGAGTCGGCTCTTCAGCGCTTTTCTGGTCTTGTATTATTTCACGGGCTGTGCTCACATTGCGGGGGGTGCATTGTGCCCCCATCAGTGAATGAAGTTTGAGGCATCGGCCGCCTATGGCCTTTAAACGTCTTACTGTCCGAACTTGTTCCATGGGATCCCTTCACTCACCAGGCAGCCATTTTCCGCCCAATGCGAAGCACAAGCGGCAGAAGGTGCCGAGGGGATTGTCATAACCGTAGCGTATTGTTGATTTAGTTCTATAAGATCTGAAAGATTTATCTATGGTCTGAATGCATTTGAAGTTTGTTGAACAATAGGATTGGGCGATATTGGGCCTTTTGGTATCGATTGGCTTCAAGGAAATAAATGATAGTATTAACTGATACGGATCCGAAACCGATGCTTATTTCATTGAATAATTGACCTTATATTTACGATGCAAACTTTAATAGTATAAAAATGTCATGATTACCGATGTGATGCGCCTGTGCCCGCTTTTTTGGACTCTGATTGGCTTCCTGTCACCATTCAAACGCACGTCTATCTGTCACCAGTGGTCAGTCCGTCTGCGAACCTCAGTGTACTCTAGGAAAGCTTTTTTACCGTGACTCCCACCTGTTTTTGCTCCCGTCTGTTCTCCTGGCTTCGACCTGTTTTTTTATCCTGACCACGTCTACACTCCTATCCTGGCTTTCGACCCGTTTTGCCCTCCTGTCCCGGCTACTGACTCTGATTGGCTCTCTATCCCTATTCAAATCCCCTCCTTTCTGTCCCCTGTTGTCAGTTCGTCTGCAAACCTCAGTTAACACCAGGCAAGCCTTTTTTGACCTGTTTTTTGTTCCTGTCTGTCCCCCGGCTTCAACCCGTTTTCGATCCTGACCACGTCTACTCTCCCGTCCCAGCTTTCAACGTCTTTTGTCCTCGACCACGTCTACTCTCCTTCCCTGGCTCACGACTCGCTTCCGACCCCGACCACGTTTTTTCTTTCCGTTCCCGGCTACTGACCCGTTTTTTTCTGTTCCCGATACCGCCATCCCTCGCCACGGAAGATTTACTTCCGCGTTCAGAGCGACTTGCTTCCCGCGACCAGCGATCCCCGGATCGTGGGTGCAATCCTTCCCTTCTTCCCAATAAAACTGAGAGAAACGCAATGCAAGTTCTGGTCCTGACAAAAAAAAAAAATATAAATATATACATATAAATATAAAACCTTTAAAGATATAAAAAATATAGATACTAAAAAAATACTTCTACCACAACAACTGTTTCACAACAAACGTCAAAAGAATCAGCACTAGCCTCAACATCCACAGCCAAAACAACTCAAGTACCTTCCGTTAATAATTTGAATCTTTAGTCAACAATGAAAAAGTGTAAACACAATTTGATCCAATTTGAGTGTTATGATTAAATTGCAAAAACAGCATCGATACCAGCAGAATAGTATCGACCCGATCCAAGTACTTGCTCCGTATCTAAATCTGAACTACTTTATAAATCCCGATTTGTGTGTGTGTTGATGTGAGCGCTCGTCTTGGGATCAAGAGATCGCAGTTCGAATCTCGGCTCCTCCGTGTTACACGTCGAAGTGTCCTTGGGTAAGACACTGAACCCCTAATACCCCCAATAAGCAGGTTTGCGCCTTACATGGCTGCACGGCCGCTATTGGGAAATGTGAAGCACACTGTAAAGCGCTTTGGGAAGTCTTGACTTGAAAAGCGCTATATAAATGCAGATCATTTCATTTTATTTCATAGGCTCCAAAATAGCTAAACAAATTTTCATGTAAATGTACACAGTTGTACTTTAGGCCTTTGCAAATGTTTTTAGCTAGGTTTTGAGCCAAGGCACCCTAAATAAATACAAACAAACAAAAAAATCGATGAACACCTGTTTCCATGTGGTCTGCTTTCGCGGGGTCTTTGACACGCTCTAGTGGCCAAATTAGACACAGCAGCTTCTGACCACCAACCACTCCAAGCAGCCAAATCCAATTTTCTATCGGAACCAACGCCTTGATCGATGCACACTTTTTCAACCAACCACCACCAGCAACACTGTTCTGCTTTTCAATAATATCGATATTTGGATCGATCTCCCCACACTTATTGAACAACTGGTTTCAAGCCAATCGGGTAGCAAGACAACATATGTAAAAATGCATATGTGTAAAAAAAATGGTATTCACTTCCAAAACATGAACAAAAAACAAACTAAATTAAATGCAGCTATGCATCTTTTCCCTGTTAACAATGTTTTTGCACCTTCTGAGACATTTGTAAAGATCGAAAAAAAACTGACTTTAAAGCCCCAATGTATAATATTTGACCACAAGATGGCACCGTGTTGTCTAGTACTGGCCAGTGATAAACAGCAGATCGTGGCGGCATGATGCCTGAAAAACATGACGCCGACCTAAGAAGGAATTCCCCGGTGAAAAGAAATACAAATTTCTCAATCTATGATTTTTTTTTAAAATGAACATTGGTATGATAGTTCATGTATTTTTGCCTAGAATACAGATCAATGTTTATTCTTTTTACTGGATGAATGTTTTCTGTACCCCTGGATCATGTTGCCATGGCAACCAATTGGCCCCCGCCTGTGGGCCGCCAGCTGCGGCTCGTTTACAGATTAGCTTTCCGTCTGTTTAAGCTCAGTGCTTTCACTCTTCATTTGTCAGTCCGTCAACAAACCTCTGCCCCGCAAGACGTGAGTTTTGACTCGGTCCTGTTGGCATCTCTGTCCGGTATTGTTCCCGTTTATTTTGTCCTGTTTAATAATCGGTTTGTAGTTTTGTTCATGTCTATTTTTGTCCTGTTTATTATTCTCTCCAGTTTTCATTCCCGTCTAGTTTGTCCTGATTTATTTCAATATCCTGTTTCATTATCAATCCTGTCTGTCCCGTCTTGTCTGGTATCGACCCCATCTGTCCGATATCTGCTCGGGCAATTGGTATCGATCTCGTTAGCCTCTGGCTTCCCATCATTTCTCTCCAGACTGCTGCCTAACATGCATGACTCCCCATTTCCCGTAAAATAAAAGGCTTGTGTGAGAAACGTCACGCGTTTGGGTCCTGATCCTGTTCTGGTTCATGACAGATCAGTGATTTTCAACCACTGTGCCGCAACACACGCTGTGAGAGATCGTCAGGTGTGACGTGATAAATTATCCAATGTCACTTTTTGAAATTTTATGAAATATTGTTGAATCATTTTCTGCAAATATTATGCAATTTTCAAGTCTCTGTGCTGTAAAAACTGCGGGTATTATAAATTATTTTGTAATTAAACATACTGTTCAGTGTCATTTTACATTTTTGGTTAGTGGTGTGCTGCAAATTTTTTCCATTGTAAAAAAAAAACGTACCCTGGCTCAAAAAAAAGGTTGAAAAACACTGCTCTAGATGCACTAAATATTACACACTGCCCCTTTAAAAAAGAGAGATTGCCGTTTTGCCATTTAATTTCAATCTTTCATTGTTTTTGATGTTGTTTTTTTGCAATATATTAGGTTCAGCCTGACCTGGAGCTACACACCCCAAACCTCTCATTCTCACAATGTCCCTGCTAAATTAAAGCATTTAATTTGAATCTGTTTTTAATCCAGTCCTATGTATTCAGTTTTTTTGTTTCATATTCAAAAGCCCGTTGGTAGAAGTGTCTAATTGTTCGTATGGGATTTGTGTGCGTTCAAATCGAATAATTAAATCACCGCCCTAAACAAAGGCACAAAACTGGGAAAACACATCTTCTGGACTTAGTGTTTATATTTTTCTTTCTTTTTGTCGTTGCTAAATAAAACAGTGAAAAAATACAAACTATTGCACGAAACCTTGTGAATAATAATGTTTTTTTTATTAAAATCGCTGCAGCTAAATGGTATCGCATTTATTTTCATTGCACTATTGTTTACAGCGCACTGTTGTTCTTCATGCATTGTTATTATAACATAGGCCAGTTTTTCCAAGCACTCTGTTGTATTTATTTATTTTTTTGCCTATTTATCCTGATAGTCTTTCGTCTTTTATCCTTTTTCTCCTCAAAGTCTTTATTAAGTGTTTCACCCTGGAGTGCCATGTCTAATCTCATTGCATACAACGTTAATATCAATGACAATAAAGTTAATGCAATTCTATTCTATTCTATTCTATTCGATTCGATTCGATCCGATTCAATTCAATTCTATTCTATTCTATAAGTATAGAAATGTTTATACAAAAAAAAAATCCCTATGAAAACATTGAATGTAGTAACAAAAACTAAACAATAATTAATCTAGACCTGTGGTGGGCAAACTATGGCCAGTAAGGTTTCGTATGCCAAATGAAAAATGGCAAAAACAATAATAATAGTAACAATAATAATCATGTTTCAATACCATTAAAGTAGTAATATCTGCAGACGACACTAACATTTTCTATTCCAATGATAACTATATTGATTTGGTAACCTCTATTAATCGGGAATTAATTAACCTAAAAGTATGAATGGATATCAATAAATTATCTTTAAATTTAAATAAAAACCAAAGTAATATTCTTTGGTGATGGCAAGGCAAATCAAGATTTAGAAGTAAAAATGGATGGTGCTGCTATAGACATTGTATCAGAAATCAAGTTTTTAGGGTTCATAATAGACAATAAATTAAGCTGGAAAACACACATCAGACACATACAAACTGAGGTATCTAAAAACATTTGAATAATTAATAAAAGCCAAATTCCTTTTAAATTATAATGCATTGTATTTATTATATTGTTCTCTAGTTCTGCCATACTTATACATATTGTGCAGAAGTCTGGGGCAATAATTACAAAAGTTCACTCCAGCCCCTTTCTATCCACCAAAAAACATGCAATTAGAACCATACACAGGGTAGGATATCAGGATCATACTCATATTTTTTTCATGCAGTCCAAATGATTAAAATTGGATGATTGAGTAAAATCTTTCACTTCACAACTGCTATTCAAGGTCAAGAAAAACATAGTGCCAGGAAAGATCCAAAAATTATTCACTCGGAAAGAGGGAAATTACAACTTAAGGGGCTGTGGTAAATTCTAAATCCCAAAGGTGAGAACCACCAGGAAAAGTATGTGTGTGTCTGTGTGTGGAGTCAAACTTTGGAACAATTTAAACGACGAGATCAAACAATGTCCAACTATACGTGTTCAAATTTAAATACAAAAAAAAACATTACTGGCAGAATACAGAGATGAAGAAAATGGGGTATGAGTGATACTGTAAATTGGAAATACTGCGTTTACAACTATAGTTAACCATGTTATTGTAACTATTATTATATTATAACTGTTATTATTGCTATTGTTGTTGTTATCATTGGTGTCACGATGATATTTAGTGACAAGTAGCATTGTAACGTTAATAGATGGGTACTACGATGATTAGTGTATAAAATATGTGACTATTATTATTATAATTATTGATTTCTGACCTATGTAATATTCGTGAGATTGTGTTATATTTAGACACAAAAGAGGAGATGGCTAGATCTATAAAGATCTATAAAATGTAATTAATAAGGAAGATGAAGGGGTAGGGAAAATAAGCTTCTTCTTACCCCTTTTCGAACATTTGATGTTAACATTATTTTTGTTATTGAGTCATTGTTTTTATCCTGTTTTTATTTTATAATGTTCAAAATAAAGTTTTCATTCATTCATTCATTCAATAATAATATATATGTCCCCCAGTGTCACCTTTTGATTCAGATATAAAATTTTGCACCTAAATAGAGGGATTTGATGTGAACCTATTCATGAAAAAATCTAAAATGAAATATAACATGTTCATGTAAATGTCTGCCTATATATTTATTCATAATGAGAAGATCTACGTCACCTTTTTTCATCGTGCACCGCCCAAGTATCAGATTTGGGACTGGATCGGCAGACAAAAAAAATTACCTATTCTTATAACCCAATGTGGCCTGCGACAAAAAAAGCTCTCCCACCCCTGATGTGAACAAACACGCTAAAATTGTAAAGAAAACATAGAAAGCGACTTAAAGTAGACACCCTGCACCGATCAGCCAGCCAACGTCCCCTCCAAATGTGGAGGCTCTCCACAAAGGGAAACACTGGAATTATGAAAGTGTGAAAGATTTATTAAACAAAGCAATGAGAGAGACATAAAATAGAGAGGGAAAGGTGCAAAGTAAAAACAAGTCTAATTAATTATGAAAAAGAAAAAAAAAACAGTGAAAATACATGTTAAAAAACGGTCCCTGAAGACCCGATGTTATCTGAAAGGCTGTTCGGTGAGACCACCGTTTTATGTAACGTAAGTAAGGTTAATTTTTGTAATTACTCCTGTAGTCTCGTTTAAGTTACTAAATGGGATTGGATGGATTCCCATTTTGATTGTCTATGCAAGTTATTGCTGTCACGGTTGCCGTGGCGCCCAATTGGCCCCGCTTATGTGGCGCCAGCTGCGGTTCGTTGAGAGATTAGATTTCATTCTATTTAAGGTTAATGTTCTCACTCTCCGTTTGCCAGTCCGTCAACGAACCTCTGCCCCGCAAGACGTGGGTTCTGACTCGATCCTGTTTCCTGTTGGTATTTCCTGTCCGGTTTGTCCTGTTTAATATCGGTTTCCAGTTTTGTTCCCGTCTATTTTTGTCCTGTTTATTATTTCTTTCTAGTTTGTTCCGTCTAGTTTGTCCTGTTTAATTTCAATATCCTGTTTCAACATAAATCCCGTCTGTCCTGTCCTGTCCGGTATCGACCCCTTCTGTCCGATATCTGCTCGGGCAATTGGTGTCCATCTCGTCGGCCTCTGGCTTCCTGTCTTTCCACGCCAGACCGCTGCCTAACGTGCATGACTGCCCTTTTCCTGTAATATAAAAGCTTGTGTGAAAAACGTCACGCATTTGGGTCCTGTTCCGGTTCATGACAATTGCATTATTGAAGTCATTCTGATTAGGTGTTCGTAATAATCTCTAATTTGTTCTTTAATATTATGGTCTTTTGCATTGGATATTTCCTAATCAACTCTTGTGCTCTACTTTCCTTAGTTAATACTCTAGTAGATTATTTTTAAAGCACCAGTTTGTATAAAATACATAGTCCTAGTGTTGTGTTTATACTTAAATCCTTCTTGAAATTTTTTATGTAGATAATGAGCAAAAACACACGTACAATCTTCAAAACGAGCATTCTCATAGGTCTAGAAATGTGATGCCCCCGAAGACATTGACGTGCTTCTGCACCATCTTCCTACTGCAGATTCCGGAATGACAATTTGGGGAAATTAGCATGTCCTGGTGGTGCTTTTAACTCCGATTTAATAAACACAGCTGCATGTTATCGTTGCTCAGCTTGGGGTTTGCTCTTGCGAGCTTTTATTGGACTTGTGTTCATTCGTTTCCATTTCTAGCCACTCGTGTCAGCCATTTGGCAGCAGACTATGTCCCACTGTTTGCTGCTATTGTTAGTGTGAGCTGTTCGATGTTAATAAAGCTTGCTGAGTGTTCCGATGTCACTTGCCTCACATAGCAAGTCATACAAGCAAACCGTGAGTTCTATGTTTCAGAATCCAGCAACTTGACAATTTCTGGTTTGCTCTCGGAGTCTAGTACAGGGGTCGGAAACCTTTATCACATGGAATTCTTGGACGCCACAATATTAGGATTTCTTTTTTAATGAAATACATCAAGAGCAAATTCATCTAATTGTTAGTTTACCAGCAAATTGAATGCTTTCATAAGGTTGTAACACGACCTACTATTATTAGTCAAGTCAAGTCATGTTTATTTGTGACGCTCTTAATCACGAGAAGTCTCAAAGTACTGCACAAACCACAGACTATTACAGACTATTATGACAGCATCCCCTGATCTAAAACCTACATGAGGGCAAGGCAAAACTTAAAAACCTCAAGTCAAGTTATGTTTATTTGTGACGCCTCTAATCACAAGGAGTCCCAAAGTACTGCACAGACCACATACTATTGCAAAGTACAGACTATTATGATACCATCCCTTGATCTAAAACCTACATGAGAGCAAGGAAAAACTCAAAAACCTCAGTCAAGTGAAGTCATGTTTATTTGTAACAACCTTAATCACAAAGAGTCTGAAAGAGCTACACAGACCAGAGACTTTGCAAACTACAGACTATTATGACACCATCCCCTGATCTAAAACCGACATGAGGGCAAGGAAAAACTCAAAAACCTCAGTCAAGTCATGTTTATTTGTGATTCCCTTAATCACAAAGAGTCTCAAAGGGCTGCACAGACTACTGCAAACTACAGACTATTATGACACCACCCCCTGATCTAAAACCGACATGAGGGCAAGGAAAAACTCAAAAACCTCAGTCAAATCAAGTCATGTTTATTTGTGACGCCTTTAATCACAAGGAGTCTCAATGTACTGCACAGACCACATACTATTGCAAACTACAGACTATTATGACACCATCCCTTGATCTAAAACCTTATCAGCACTACACGGTCCTGCATCGACTTACGTTTGCATTTCACTTGGGTTTCCTTCACTTCATATTCGTTGTAGTGGTCCACATATTAACAGTTCTTACCGACAGAAGCATGTAATGTAACCTGTACATGATCTTGTCTTTGTTCGGGAAAAAAATTATCGAATAGTTTGTTTGGTAGATCAAGCATACATTCTCCATCTGTCTTCTTTGCTAAAGCTCCAGCAAAGCTAGGAGAATTGCATTGCCGCGCCTAAACAATGAACTGATGCGTTCTAGTTTGCATCCTGCTGGGTAGCTTTTGGTGCCTATTCTTTGGCCTGTCACCCGTAGGACTTTTTGGATGCAAAGCTTTTTAAGTACCTCTATACATTTGACCGTTTCATGGATGCATCTTTGTTATTTTAAATAAGACACAAGTCCAAATCGACTCGCTCTGTAATAAAAAAAATCTTTAGTCCATTTGTCCTACAATGGTTTTCTTTTTGCCATCAATTTCTTTCACCAAGAGTTTAAATTCCATCCTGCGGCAGGACTTCGTCCACGTCCCGAGGGATGTGATATCACGATTGCCATGGCGCCCAATTGGCCCCGCCCGTGTGGCGCCAGCTGTGGCTCGTTGACAGATTGGCTTTCCGTCTTTTTAAGCGCAGTGCTCTCACTCTTCCTTTGTCAGTCCGTCAACGAACCTCTGCCCCGCAAGACGTGGGTTTTGACTCGGTCTTGTTTCCTGTTGGTATTTCCTGTCCGTTATTGTTCCGATTTATTATGTCCTGTTTAATTTCAATATCCTGTTTTGATATCAATCCTGTCTGTCCCGTTGTTTAATATCGGTTTCCAGTTTCTTTCCCGTCTAGTTTGTCCTGTTTATTTTCTATATCCTGTTTTGATATCAATCCTGTCTGTCCCGTCCTGTCCGGTATCAACCCCATCCGTCCGATATCTGCTCTGGCAATTGGTGTCGATCTCGTCGGCCTCTGTTTTCCTTTCATTCCACGCCAGACTGCTGCCGAGCATGCATGACTCCCCATTTCCCGTAAAATAAAAGACTTGTGTGAGAAATGTCATGCATTTGGGTTCTGGTCCAGTACCGGTTCATGACATGTGAGGGACATTAAGTCAGAGTGAACCATGTTACATGTAAATTCCCACCTACGGCAGAACATCGTCCACATCCGGAGGGATGTGAGGGACACTGAGTCCGAGTGAACCATGTTCCATGTAAATTCCCACCTACAGCAGGACATCATCCACATCCCGAGGGATGTGAGGGACATTGAGTCCAAGTGAACCATGTTCCATGTAAATTCCCACCTACAGCATGACTTCTTTCCCAGTCTGAGGGATTCGGGGTACATTGAGTCAGAGTGGACCATGTTACACACCTCCAACTACTTTGCCCCACAACCTCAATCTCACTTCAAGTATCTTAGGGTCTTTTTCCCCAAGCGAGGCTAAGACAGAATGGGAGATCGCCGATTGCTACAGCATCTGCCGTCACGTAGACGCTGTACTGGTCCATCATAATGAAGAAGGAGCTAAGCCAAAAGGCAAAGCTCTCGATTGACCCATCGAACTCTGCTCCCACCCTCAAAATATGTTCACAAACTGTGGGTGTAACCGAAACAACAGGATCTCGGATACAAGCAGCTGAACTGAGTTTCCTGCGCAGGGTGGGTGGGCTATCCCTTAGAGATAGGGTGAGAAGTTCGGTCATCCAGGAGGGATTTCTTTAAGCCGTTGCTCCTCCGTGTTGATAAGAGCCAACTGAAATTGGGTGTCTGGTAAGGATGTTTCCTAGATGCCTCCGTTGGGAGATGTAAGGGGCATGTCTCACCAGCAGGAGGCCAAGGGGACAAGCCAGTACATACTGGAGGGACTATGTCTCTAGGCTGGTCTGGGAATTCCTTTGGATCCCATTGAATGAGCTAGACAAATTGGCTGGGTATAAGGAGGTCTAGGCTTACCTGCTGAGGCTGTTGCCATCGCAACTCCACCCAACATAAGCGAGAGATAATGGATAGAATTATGATTTCTTATTGTATCATCATTCTGTGTGTCTGAATAAACATTTGGGATACCATTAAAACATGCACCACCTCTCACAAAAGCAACAAAATATTTTTATAATAAGTTAAAATCAGTTAAGTACAATATTGACATACTGGTGTATAGAATGAGTTATGATAAACGGAAAATGCAACTTCACCTTTGTAACGTGGCCCGCGTAATGGTAACACCCCCTCCTATGGTTCCATTCAATGTTCCCTGTAATTTTCCTTACGGGTCTGAGCGTTCACACAAAGTCGGTGAGCAACGCTTGAAACAAAAGTGAGCAACCATAATCCCAAGTGTGGCAAGATAATTCATTATCAAACATGTCCAAAACTTGACATCAAGTTACATTTTGCTGAGTTTCCGGCAATGCCAAATTATTTTTCTCTTTTGAATGAATTCACTCATGTACTATTGCAAAAGTTGTACGGCCTACAAACATCGTTTGTTCTTACAATTCTTTCACAAGATTTCCATTTCTTTTTATTTCCTGATATATTTTGGCGCATAATATTAACATTTTTGGGGGCTTATTTAGTCGGTTGAAAGATACAGAACTGTACTTAGTCACATTTTTTAGTACAATGTTGGCAACAAGATTCACTTGCTATAATTGGAAATTATTTCAATGCAACACAAACTTTCTTCTTTTTTCCGTGTTTTTTTTTCTACATTTTTTTAAATTCCTTTAAAAAAAATCTCATTGTGTTTATTTTTTCCGAGCTGTTCCTTTTTTCTTTTTGTTCTCTATTTACTTTGTTTCTACATTTCTTTCTTTTCTTTTTTTCTGGCTTTTTTAAAAATGTTTCCTTCCTTTTTCTCTTCCTTCTGTTTCTTTTTTTCTCAGCTTTTCACTACTTTTTCATTTTGGTATTTTTTTCTTTTTTGTTCTATTCCCCCATTCCTTTAAGTCACTTTGTGCATATTTTTACATAATATTTTGTCATGTTGGGATTAAAGAAGCAAAAACAACCTAAAGAGCCGTTTAGGACCCGAAAGAGCCGGTTCCTTTTAGTGAGCCAAGCCAAAGAAGCCGGTTCTCGACAAACTCTACTGACTTTACTGTTCAACTTCGTTCGACATTAACTTCAAAATACCGCATTTAGAACACAACGTAAGGAGGACCCGTGTATTTTTACCTTCATGCACTGTAACTTTGACTTAAGTCGCTTCTTAATTAATCATTTTGAGCCTTCATTTTTGTGTGCTGGCTAGATTTTCTTGTGCGCCGAGCATGTGCGAGCAGTGCGCAATTCACGCGCGCAGCTTAGAGGGAACACTGGTTCCATTCCTACCTCACATACAGCACTCAGTTCAAACAACTCAAGTCCTTCTCCTCTGACCCCGCTCCAATTACCAAAGGTGTGCCCCAGGGCTCTGTCCTCCGTCCCATTAACTTCAACAGGTCCAAAACTCTTACGCCCGCATCACCACCAAAAAACCCCTCTTGGCACCTTATCACCCCTGTCCTTCAACAACTTCACTGTCTCCAGATCAATCAAACAATCACATTCAAAATCCTTCTGCACACATTTAAGACCATCCATAACCTTGCCTCTCCCTAATTTTCCGACATCCTACACATTGCCGAGCCATCCGCACCCTCAGATCTTCCACCTTCCTCCATCTCACCACACTCACTGCCGGCTTCAACTCCATGGGGAGCAGAGCTTTCAGCCGCTACGCTCCCCAGCTCTGGAGCACACTACCACCCGACTGCCATAACTCTGCCATCTTGCTCATCTTCCAATCCAAACTCTGACCCACCGAATCCAAGACTATGTCACAAGGTCCCCCATTTTTTACGGTACTTGTTTTATCTGTTTTTATCTTTTTTTTATTACTGACATACCTATCCTTTGGTCTGTGTACAGTGACCTTGGGCATCCTGGAAGGCACTTCGAAATAATTTCTATTAATATTCTTCTTCTTTTTATATGACTAAAATACTGTCATCAATATATATACAGTATATATATACCATAGCTAACACCTTGAATTATTTACTGATGCTATGAATATAGTTAGGAAACAGCTTTAATGTCAAACAGGTTTAAATTAGAATCGGTTATCTCTCTCACTGTCTCTTACCCCCAACTCTTATTCCTTCCCCCTCTCAATGTCTCAATTGAAGAGAGCATGCATACACACACCACGGTGCAGACACTCTCCCTTACCTATCATAAAGGATAATAAACAAAGTGCAGACTATAATTGCTCTCCAGGATCAGTGGCGCCACTTGCTGTGTGGATGTGTACACTAATGTATTATTGCTTACTGATGGTCATTAAAATTAATGATGAAGGGCTGATGTCACCAAGTAAAGAGTAAAGTTTGCGTGTGAATTAGTATAAGTGTGGGCAAAAATGCCAGTATTAAAGATAGTCAAATCAATGCATTCATAAATCAAAGTGAAAATAAAGATGAATAACGACTATATAATATAATCATATATAAAAGCATATAAAATATAATTCTGAAAGGAAATACATACAAATTGGATTAAAAAAAGAAATATATAAATGTCAGGACCAGAACAGAAACAGGACCCAATTGCGTAGCGTTTACCACAAGTTTTATTGAAGGAAAGAGGAAGGGCTGCGCCCACGATCCGGTGTTCGCTGGACACGGGAAGCAAGTTGTTCTCGTACTTGGATTGTGATCCGAACACGGAAGTGGATCTTCCGTAGCGAGCGAAACTAGTCGGTAGCAGGGACTGGGAGAGCAAGGGGTGGTCGGGGTCGTAAGCCAGGACGGGAGAGTAGATGTAGTCGGGGATAGAAAAGGTCGTAAGCCGGGACAGGAGAGCAGACGGGGTCAGGATCAAAATAGGTCGTAGGCGGAGACAGACGTGAGCAAAAACGGGACAGGTGGGAGTCAGGGTCTAAAAAGGCTTGCCTAGTACACACTGAGGTTCGCAGACGGACTGACAACTGGGGACTGACAAGACTGGGTTCAAATACTGACAGGGAGCCAATCAGAACCCGCGGGCAAAGCTGAGTCACATCAGTAATCATGACAATAAAGACTTTAATCATCTTAAAAAACACAATTAAATTAAACAAATTACAAAAAATTATAAAAACACTATTGTGTTAATAAATAGGGTTAGGTAGGGTTACTTTAACTGGATTACTTTCAATTTCTTTTGGATCACTCCAATACCAAATATGCTAATAAAAGACCAAAGAAACTAAATATGAATAAAATGATGATTCACAACACGTGGTAAGCTTTCCCTGCTGGCTTTGATCTCTTTGATCTCTGGCAAAACTAACATAGAATGCGACAGAAACAAAATGAATATAAATCCAAACAGCTTGCCAACATCATTTTTGCCGTTCCATGTATTCCGTTACTCCCCAAGCCTGCACAAAATGTAGTCATTTTATTCATATTTAGTTTCTTTTGTCTTTTATTAGCATATTTGGTATTGGAGTAATCCAAAAGTAATTGAAAGTAATCCAGGTAAAGTAACCCTACCCAACCCTGTTAATAAACAAAACTAAATATATTAAAATCGATATTCATAGAAAAAGCCTCTGCACTCACATTTGTTTATGCCATGCTGCAAATCTGTAAAACGCTTCAGGATGTTATTCAAATCAAGGGCCGGTCCTAAGCGTCTCTTTATTTGAATTATTCGAAACTGCCTTTCGATAGCGGCGAACAAGAGAGTCTTTGGCGTAACTGGCCTACTTGCTCACAATTGCCAGAACCTGAGACTTGAGTTCCATTTCTCTTGTCGACATCAATGTCCGCACTTCGGAAATGATCACCTCTCAGTATAAAATTGGTTGAGCCTGAGGGATGTTCTAATATGATGACCAACCATTTGGAATATTTCACCCCAGCCGTTTTTCCTTAAGACCGTCAAATCGTAAGAACATTTAATTTCAGGTTTCATTTTGACAGCATTTACAGCAGGGCATGTTAGGCAGACAACGGCTTTTTCATCAGGCTCGCCGAATGAAAATGTTGAAAATATTATGATATCATGGATATGGGTGTGATATAATACAGTGGAACCTCGGTTTTCGAACGCCTCTCAGTTCGAACAAATCGGTGTCCGACCAAAAATGTTGAGAAATTCTTGCTTCGCTGTTCGGTCAAAAAATCGGAGTTCGAACGCCAGTAATGGGAGAGTGCGTACGCTAGGGTGCGATGCTGAGCGGCGTACGGGTGTTTTAGCCCCTAATTATGCCTCCGAAGAAGGTCAGTGCAAGCAGCAAAGTTGTTACAGTAGTGCGTACAACTATTGCATTTAAGAAAGAAATAATTGCCAAATATGAAGGAGGTGTGCGAGCGCCTTCTGCTGACCACCACAAAGGTAAGAAATCCTATTCATAAGATAACGCGAACGTAGGATTAGCCTGGGTTAGCTTTATGTGGGTGTTGGGACGGAGCCCAACTTTCAGGGTGTTGGAACTGAGCCCCCTTTCCAATGAACCGCTCACCACTTGTTGTGGAGACCCGGGTGCTAAATGACTTGTAAACGACCTGATTTCTTTATTTTTACACGTTCATGTTATCGTAATCTTTCGTACGGAAGATTACGATAACGCAAACGTGCGATTAGCCTGGGTTAGCTTTATGTTTACGTTAAACGTTCATGGTAAACATTCAGGCTGTTGGAACGGATTAAAACTATTTACATTATTTTTAATGGGAAAAATGATTTCCGTGATCGAACAAATCGGTTTTCGAACAGGGTTCTGGAACGGATTATGGTCGAGAACCGAGGTTCCACTGTACTACGAATACAATTGTGTGGATTTGGTGCCACTCTTGTCCGTAGTACCCATCATTCAAATAGCTGGCTATATTTTCCTTGACTTGGTCTTTTTCACAGTCCTGCACTCGGGTTTGGTTTTTCACCAAATTTATTGTGTTTCAGTCCAAATATAAACAATTTCATAACAAAGAACTATTCTGTTTTATTGGTACCGTTACAAAGACACGACATTAAACAACATCGGATAATTTTTCATATATATATTTTGTGTACCTTGACTACACTTTAAAAAAAAATACCATCCAAATATATTCGTAAATTTCCGCTCGTGGAAAAAAGAAATCAAATAGCTACCGTAAATTCCGGATCACAGAGCACACCGAACTAAAAGCCACAAGCACAAATTTAGGGAAGACACTCAGCTTTGTCTTTTTACAAGATGCACCAGATTTTAAGTCCCAGGCTCAAAGAGCCATAAAATGAACTCTTTCGTGTCCATTTCTTACATTTAAAAAAACAAAAATCAGCGGGGTAATGTCTAGTAAAGAAAAGTGACAAACTGTGCTGCAATTAAGGAATGTGTACATAGCTGTTAATCGTATTCAACAAGCGCAGGAGTTAACATTAAATCAATTGGCAAAAGTGCAACAAAAAATGTGCTGCACTGACCAATAATTCAGAAGCCCCAATTTTTATGTAGAGTTCGGTCGCATGATCTTAAGCTATGCCGTCCCTTGAGAGCATAAAAGAGTGATTAGAAGGAGACCAAGTATTGTAATACTACATAATAAAATCAAATTGGGCTTCTATGGCAACAGTGAGGTATAACAATTGCTTTTACCTGGAACACTTTTCGTAAATAGGTGCAAAAAAATGATTTCTGCATAAAGAAATATTTCTGATGAAAAGAACAAAATGAATGTAAAAGGTTTAACAATTGGATTAGTAAGTCAACGGATATCCTGCGTTACATTTCAAATATCACATTTTACTACAAAGTGATTAGCCTACAGATGACCGAAGAAAATTTTGCAAGAATAAAAGATGGAATTTAACAAAACACAATATCAGTGCGATTCAGTGTTGAAAATAGGGTTTATTTCTTTTTTAGTTAAAATCATAAAAACATGTGCTCTCCAGGAAAAAAGTACTACCACTTCAGGTTAAATTTACTTTGGATTAAAAAGAAGGAAAAATAAATCTGCTGACAGTGTCAGGACCAGAACGGAGACAGGACCCATTTGCGTTATGTTTCTTAAAAGTTTTATTAGAAGAAAGGGAAAGGGTTGCGCCCACGATCCAGGGATTACTGGACGCGGGAAGCAGGTCGCTCCGAACGCGGATGTGGATCTTCCGTGGCGAGCGATGGCGGTATCGGGAACGGAAAATGGGTCAGTAGCCAGGACAGGAGGGAAAAAACGTGGTCGTAAGCGAGTCGCAAGCCAGGAAAGGGGAATACACATGGTCAAGGAAAAAGGAGGTCTAAAGCCGGGACGGGAGAGTAGACGTGGTCAGGATAAAAACGGGTTGAAGCTGGGGAACAGACGGGAGCAAAAACAGGGAGGAGTCAGCTGAGTCACATCAGTAATCATGACAGAAATATGACCAGATCATTTTGTTAACATTTTTGGCAATATACTATAATATTTTACCATAAATTTCCATTGGTTCGAGAAGTTCATTGTCTTCTTCTGCTGACATAACTAAGCAATTCAATTTATTTCCCCAGGCAGTTCCAGGAAGATAAATATAAAATGGAAATTTTGATTTATCGTTTTAATTTAATTCGCCTTATACTCCAGTGTCCTTTTATATTAAAAAATCCCTTGAGCTGGGCCTTTTGATCTTGGTTTTCTTTTGGGCACTCTGGTTTCCTCCCACATTTGAAAGACATGCATCGCAGGTCATTTCGCATATCCAAATTGTCCCAAGGTGTGAATGAGCAAGTGAGTTAGCTGTCCTTGTGTGCCCTGCGACTGGTTGGCAACCAGTTCAGGGTGTCCCCTGCCCACTGCCCGATGATTGCTGGGATGGGCTCCAGCACCCCCGCGACCCTACTGAGGATAAGTGGTCCAGATAATGGATGGATGGATATTTATTATTATTATTATTATTATTGTTATCATTATCATTACTATTATTATTATAATTACCTGCCTACATACATACATAAATACACAAATGAGGTCTTTCATTAATTTTAGTGGCAATTATGATCTCCCACACCTGATATGTGTTTTTATTCAAATGGCACCTCTCTGTGGAAATGTCACACTTATAAATTACAACGAAAAGATATCATGACATACTTCTGCATCTCAACTTGGCCTACTTTGCAAATGTGAGTTTGTTTCTCAGATCACGGAGTATTGTTTAATAAATGTGAGGCTAACTTTGTTCCAATTGTGGTGAATTTTTTTATCCAGCCTTTTCTTCTTAAATTCAAAGTGTTGATAAGATTTAATTTGTGTTTCTGCACTCATGATAGACATTCAAAGCAGTTATTGTCATGATTACCGATTACTCTAGGCAAGCTTTTCGACCCTGACTCACTCCTGTTTTTGCTTCCGTCTGTTTCCCGGCTTCCACCCGTTTTTTATCTTGACCACATTTACTGTCCTCTCCCGGCTTTCGACTCGTTGCTGATCCCGACCACGTTTTTTGCTCTCCTCTCCCGGCTACTAACCCGTTTTTTCCATTCCAGACAACGTCATCGCTCGCAACGGAAGTGCCACTTCGGAGTTCGGAGAGACCTGCTTCCCGCGGATTGTGGGTGCAATCCTTTCCTTTCTCCCCAATAAAAATGAGAGAAGCGTAAAGCAAGGTGGTCCTGACTCCGTTCTGGTCCTGACTCCGTTCTGGTCCTGACAGTTATTTGCTTCTTAAATAAAACATGAGCACAAAAGAACTCCTGTGTTTGTATACATATTACCTTTCTATATTTGTATAAAAGCATCTGGCTATCGTCATATAAAGAAAAGTTCTAAGCTGAAAAATTGTCCGTGCCCTGCATCCATTTTCTCCACCAGTTGACCAATTAGGGTTATTTCATAGTGGGTGCATATCATAAGGCCTTTTGTTGAGAGGGACTGCTTATTAACCGATTGCGTGGCCTATATAAACAAGCATTTATTCATACTTTGGAACCTTCAATGTAGCATTTACACAACATAATATGTATGTTGTGCCTGGAAAGAAACACAGTGTGCAAGCACTGTGAGACAATTTTGTTGTCTTTGATAATGAAACTTCAGAACTGGGAAAAAAGACATAAATAGCACACGAAAAGAAAAGTAAGCAATCCATTATATATTGTGAAAGGAAAACAAGACCAAAGAAAAATGTACTTTAAAAATGGGGACACAGTTTCAGGGGAATTTGCCATTTACAGACAGGTGCTGTAAAGAACTCCCCGATGGATGACTTCATCATTCCTCCACAACATATAGTGCAAATCCCCCGGGAAAGCAAGTCTTGTTCAGTTTGGAAGATTTATGACATTCTATGTTTGACATAGAAACAAAATCTGGATGATATTAAGGCTAGAGTCTGTAAGTGAATTGGAAACCATGTTGCTAGATATTTGATGACACATCCTTTAGGGGGACAAGTGCGCGGAAAGCCCCAGGTTCTGGTAACATCCCTGGTCGGGTCCCGGGAGACCTAGATTGGGAGCTCAAAGACGTCTTCACCCAAATTTTTAACCCTTCTTTGAGCCAGGCTGCTGTCTCAACATGCTTCGAAGCCATCATAATGAACCCAGTGCCTAAAAAGTTGTCCTCCTCCTGCTGCAATGACTACCGCCCCGTAGCACTCACTCCCATCATCATGAAGTGCTTCGAGCGGCCAGTCATGCAGTTCATCAAGTCCATCCTGCCCTGGACTCCTTCCAGTTTGCATATCGGTCAAACCACTTAACTGACAACGCCATCTCTATTGCTCATCACTCGGCCCTTACCCACCTTGAGTTCAAAGTCCCCCAGGTCAGAATGCTGTTCATTGACTAATACTACAATCACCAAGCAACTCTTCCACAAACTTAATCACTTAAGACTTAACACCTCCCTGTGTAATTGGCTGATCGACTTACTAAAAAAGAGACCATAGACAGTTTGGGTCAGCAGCAACACTGCCATCTTAATGAACATAGGGTCCCCCCAGGGATTCGTGCTGAGACCCCTTCACTTAATTCTGCTGAGCCACGACTGCACCCCAACACCCGGTTCTAACCTCTTTATTAAGTTTGCAGACCACACAACTGTGGTGGGTTTCATCAACAACAGTGACGAGGTCAACCTACTGGGGTGAAGTGAGCAGGGTGCCCTAGTGGTGTTAAGACAACAATCTCCACCTGAATGTGAAGAAGACCAAAAATATGGTTGTCGACTTCAGGAGAGTGCACACCAAGCATGCCCCACTCATGATCAATGGTGCTGCGGTGGAGAGGGTAAGCAGTACAAAGTTCCCGCGTCCCTGCGTCCTAGACGCATCATTTTTGCTGGGGACGCATAATGTCAAATCAACGTGCGTCCCCGGGACGCAACTTTTTTGACACACAATTGTCATTATTACCCGATTACTTTTTCTTTTAACAAAGATTTACAGCACTCCAAACTTTTCGTCCCGCAGATCCGCCATTGTTGTTTTGGTCTCGCGGTTCGAGTTTTCGTCTGCACGCCGACCTCGGCAAACGAGATCTCGTTGCTTCGAGATTACGTCATTTTTGTGGTGGTTGTCGACGAAAGAAAATAAACAAAAGAATACTCCTAGCAAGAAAAGGACTTTTCTGCCAAAATGGACTGAATTATATTCCTGGCAACACTATGAGGAGGATAATAATGGATTGGACCTTGAGAAGGCATTACAACTGTGGCGGGACAGCAAACCATGAAGAATATATGGACTGAAAAATCTGAAATGATAACTTGCTTTGTAATACCAATTAACTGTAATGATTAAAACTGCATGAATATATGCACTTTTTCAGCAATATTATTTTGTATAAAGTACATTATTTTTGTGAACTGAAAAATCTGAAGTGATAACTGCTTTGTATTACCAATTAGCTGTGATGATTAAAACTGAATGAAAATATAGATTAATATAATTATTTCAGCAATATTATTTTGTATAATGTAAAATAATGTTGTGAACTAAAAAATCTTGAAGTGAGAACTGATTTGTATTACCAATAAACTGTGATGATTAAAACTGAATGAATATATAAATGTATATTATATATTTGTTGCCGATATACAATTTCAAACTTGATAACACTGAATTTTGGGGACCCATAGATCTCTGTTGGGACCCATAGATTTTTGAGCACGCGAGTCCCCGGGACCCATCACTTTTCACAGGTAAAATAAACAGTGTGTGAGATCAGAGGAACGGGTCTCAGGTGTCCCCCTTACTGCCCTCCAGGACATTTACAACACCCGCCTCACCTGCAAAGCCACCAGGATTGCAGGTGCCCCCTACCTCTCATCTCACAGCCTATTCAACCTGCAGCCATCTGTAGTCTCTCAGACCCAGAACAGCAGGCTTAAGGACAGCTTCTTCCTCTAGATCCCTTGTGTCAAACTCCCGGCCCGCGGGCCACGTCCGGCCCGCCGTGTAATTATATCCAGCCCACAAGACCATTTTACATTAATGTCATTAATGACCCGTCAATATGAACAACGCCGTCTCATCCCTGGACATCATATTCTGACGTTTTAGCCACTGTACATATTCCTTCATATATGACGTATACTATACTATACTATACTATATACCAGGGGCCGGGCACTCCCTCCCATCTCTCGCCCTACTCCGTCTGGGCCAAAGTTCTCAGAATGTTGTGACGTTTTTACAAAATAATTTGTGTAGCATTTTCATATTTCTACTTTTGACAGGAGATATATTAAGGAGGGCAAAATCTTTTGGGATATTTAAGTTTTTATTAATATAAATATTGACATAGGAGCAAAGGAAATTCAATGTTATTTTAATGTTAAGTTGTTTAAGTTAAGTTCTAAGTTGTGTAATTTAACAAGATATTTTTATTTACAGCAAAATAATAAATACTGTATAAGTGATTTAAGGTTTAAATTTAATATTATTGTCTGTTTTTAATCGTATTTATGTTCCAAAAACATTCAGTTTAAGTGTGTTCAATAAATGTTTATCCTGGTTGGTCCGCGACCTTAAGTGTGTTTTGAATTTTGGCCCCTTGTGCAACTGAGTTTGACATCCCTGCTCTAGACTCTGAACCCTCTTTCTGCCCTTACCCTTACCACTCCCTTGCCTTCTGCCAAAAGAATGCAAAACTGCTTTAGATTCTGGTTATACTTTGCACATGTTTTTATTCGAAACCCATATATTTTTGTGTTTTTAAAAATAATTTGCATTAAACCATATAAAGAAGATCCCAAGTTCTATTCATGTTAAGGCAGTTGAAGGTTTAAGACCATTATTACGTACATTAAAATAAAAATACAAATTCTATTTTTTTCCTACTCAAATACTGAATTTCTTACGTTTTCGTTTGTTATCACGTTTTTGTATTTATTACTGATTTATTATCTTTCTTACTAAATATTTGTATTTTTTTATCGTATTTTGTGCACAAATTGTTTTAAAAAGCTATTCGAGATGAGTGTAATGTTTCAAAGCTTTTGTTGTGGAAAACCCAAACTGGCCCAACCTCACCCAGACTCTAGGCCAGGCAGGGCCCCAGTAAACTGAATTTGAGGTATGTTGTGTCTATATACCGTAAATTCCGGACTATAAGCCGCTACATTTTTCCCTAACTTTCAACCCTGCGGCTTATTCAGTGATGCGGCCAATTTATGTAATTTTTCTAACGGCCGCTAGCGAGTGTTGCTACCATTAACTGACCTGTCAAAGCTATATTATTATTACTAAAGCTTTGAAAACTCTCTCGGTGTACCGTCTTTCTTTGTAAATATGTGTAACCCATGTATAATATGTATTTGCAACTGTATATTTTTGTAATGTATTTATTTGTATTTAATTTAGACACTTATTCTGATATGTTTTGCACGGGTGAACGAAAAATGAGGGGCGGAACAAACGCGGGGTGCCGAGTTTAAGCGGGGACCGCTAAAGGTGAGGGACAGACAAGGAAAGAAGAGGGGGTAAAGAGTTGGTTAAAGAAAAAGGAGTTGCGTGAGTAAATGTGTCCAATATATTTTTCCCACCCTTACCCTTGGAAACATACACTTTTTTCCTTGGATTACTTTCAACGGGACCTAGACTCTGCAGGTCTGCATCAAACCTTAAGTACCGGTTTCATTTTCTGTTCATTTTTCCGGCTGTGATTTTTGGACTGTGGACTTTAATGAAGTACATTTAGTTTCAATCGCGGGACTTGAAGTTGGGTTTGGGTTAATTTTGTGTTTGTGTTACATGTTTAAATGTGGGCTCATGCGGCTTATCTACAGATGCGGCTTGTGTATGTACAAAATCGGTTTTCCTCCTAAAATGTGGTGGGTGCGGCTTATAATCAGGTGCGCTCTATAGTCCGGAATTTACGGTAATAATCACATTAATACAGTAAGAATGATTACGAAAGATTACGTTTTTGAAGTATCTTGCCCAACCTAGCTTATTATTCAACCCATATGAATACAAATGGGAATCTAATCCCAACAAATTAAAGAGGAAGACTAAACAATTTAATACCGTAACGACTATTTAGGAGGGCCCGCTTTGGGAAAAGCCTGATGCTCTCTGCCATTACGCTTCTAAACCAAAGGCCCAGCTGACACATCCAATATGTCGGCACTCATCATCCCACTCTCAAGTCAAGTCAAGTTAAATTTATTTATATAGCCCTTAATCACAAAAATGTCTCAAAGGACTGCACAGGATTACAATGACACAATTACTTGATATTAAACCAACATGTGGGCAAGGAACAACTTAAAACCTCAGCGTGAGGAAAAAGAAAAACCTTGAGAAGGGACCTCACAAGTGGTATCCTCCTTCCAGGATGACAAGGGTGAATTACATTTAGCATTACTGTACACAAACATAGCAAACACTCTGTAACATGTTGAAAATTTGTCCAGAAAGTGCATGACAGCAGCGACGCCCCCAGCCTGTAAACTAGTCCAGAAAGTCTATGACGGCCACGACGCAGCTTCCCATCTCTGCCAGCTGGTCCATGCTGGCGTTCACATGCTTCAGGTCAAACGCTGGTCCGCTGACTTGTCTCAAATCGTCCTTCTCCTTCGTATCAACACCAGGCAGGCAGTCAGAAAAAGACAGGACAATACAGAATATGAGGTGGGCATCAATCATAAGCTTTTGAATAGAAGTGTGTCTTAAGCCTTGATTTTAAAACTTCCATTGAGGTTGTAGATCTTATCTCCGGAGGCAGGGCATTCCATAGCACCGGGGCCTGGATGGAAAACGCTCTCAAGCCTGCAGACTTCTTGGCTCTCGGAATCACAAGTAGACCGGCATTCTGCGGGCGCAGGAACACAGGGGGAAATCAAATCAGAGAAATAAGAGGGTGCCATGCAAACATTTATATGTTAATAAGAGAACCTTAAAGTCACATCTTAAGTGGACTGGGAGCCAGTGCTAGTTGGCCAATACAGGAGTAATATGCTCAAACTTTTTGGTCTAAAAAAAGTCTAGCTGCTCATACATGCTTGTCATTCTGTTGTTTTTGTAATTTAATGCTTGAGGTTCTCCTCAGGTACAGTCGGTGAATTTCCATAACGGGACCAATAAATTATATCTAAATCCAAATTTAAATCTTTCGTACATAACATTTATGTATCAATACTTTTTTACAATGTGGATTAAGTGCGCTAGCTTACTAGACACCAAAATCCTTATTTCTTTTCAATTCTTATATCTTGTTTCTTTTCCTTTTCTTATTTGGAATGTATCCCATTAATAAATAAAGATATAAAAATGAAAACCTATTTCGAAGACCCTCCGGGATAAAAAGTCACATTATAATACAAAGTAAGGGAGCGAACCGAAATAATACAATCATAATGCCACTACTTAACTGAGGACTCACAGCAATTCCAATTACAAGGCTACCATATTTGTTTTCTTCGATGGTTGACATTGAGCACAACTGATTCCGCACATGGCCACCATTAAAAACACCAACTGATTAAAAAACATTTAATTTGATAGCTAAATGGGGCCTAACCATTTTGAGAAGGGCCATTCATCATGGCGCCAGACGCCCAAATGCAAAAAACAATTTGCCTCCAATTGTTGTCACTGTTGAATCACGCTGCGAGACATGCTAAAGCTAATTTGCCAGACAAATTAGTTGGCTCGATCAAACTTCATCGCCAAAGTTATAAAACCAAGTATGGAAAGTAAAGTGCTCTCACCGTACATTTCTTGTAATTGTTCCGTTTGAAGCGCACTGCGGGGGACGTTTTAGATGCCCACCCTTGACGCCATTTTTTAAAGACGGAGGTTGTCAAATGGCTTGGCTTCGGATACCAACCATTACAAAGATAGCTCCGTCATTTCGCTAATGGAGTCTTCCCTGTGATGCCAACACATGCCAAACCAGTTGCTACGTCGTATGTTTTGCCTAAAGTAACCATTAGATCCAACTGGAACACAAGACAAAAGGTACTTTTTTTCCCTTTTTTTGTTTTACAAATAACTTCAATAACTCCTTTGGAATTATTAGATCAAGTACGTTCCAGTATTTGAAGTTCAGTGGTGGGTCTTGAGGGCCTGCAAGGCAGTAGCTAAGCTGGTAAAGTCGTCGTCTTGGGCCCAAAAAGGTCGCAGGTTCAGACCCTGGCTCCTCCGAGTTAAATGCCGTAGTGTCCTTGGGAAAGACAGCGAACCCCTTATGCCTCTGATAGGCAGGTAGGCGCCTAGCATGGCTGACTTTCAATGTGTGAGTGTGTGAATGGGTGAAATGTGAAATGCATTGTAAAGCATGGAGGGCCTTCTGTGACTGATTAAAGCGCTATATAAATGCAGTTATTCACCATTTGTCATGATTACTGATTCGGGGCACCTGCGAATGCCCCGTTGGCACCAACAGCCCTGGTCGCTGATTGGTTCCCTGACCCTTTTTAAACACCCGGCTTCCGGGAGGAAGCTGTCAGACCGCCCTGCGAACTTACGCGTTCAGCTAGGCAAGCTCTGTACTTTCCGACAATCTCCTGCCCTGTTTTCTCCTGCCTGATACCTGTTGCCGACCTGTTTCTGGACCCGTTTCTGCCCTGCTCTTCCGTCCCAGCTTTCAACCTGTTTTGCCCTGTTTTCTGCCTGATACCTGTTGCCAACCTCTTTTCTGGACTTGTTACCGCCCTTGCTCCCCTGTCCCGGCTATCGACCAGTTTCCCCGCTGCCTACAACTATCCTCGCTCGACACGGAAGTGCCACTTCCGCGTTCCTGCCATCAGCTACCCGTGTCCGACGATCATCGGATCGTGGAAGCAAGCACTGCTCTCTTTCTCAATAAAACTGAGTAAAAACGAACGCTATTTGGTCCTGTCTCCGTTTCTAGCTCGTGACACCATTATCATTTACCCTTCTCCGCTGTCCTAAAAACTTTGGAATTATGTGTTTGTATTTTGTTCCCTTAATACTTTTTAAATAATTCTGTCAGGATTTGCCAATTGCCCTCACCTGCGGTCACCCTTTCAGCCCCAGCTGCCACTCGTTTCCTATTTTTTCCTCCTCCTGTTTAAGCACGTCATTCTCGTTCACTCCTGTTCAGTCCGTCAGCGAACCTCCGCACTTGCAAGGCAAGCATTTTTGACTCTGGCTCCTGTTCTGTTCCTGACCTGTCCTGTATCCAGTATCGATCCCCTGTACCTGGCTTCCCGATCGTCTACGATTACCTGACTTGCTTTCGATCTACGACCACGCTCCGTTCTCCCGTCTTGGCTGCCCGGCTTGTTCCGATCTCCGATCCACGCTCCGTCTCCCGTCCCGGCTGCCCGACTTGTTTCGATCTCCGATCCACGCTCCGTCTCCCGTCCCGGCTGCCCGACTTGTTTCGATCTCCGACCATGCTTCGTTCAAGAGGGCTTCCTGCTCCTCCTGCCCAGCGGGCACCGGATCGTGGTCTTTTTCCTCTAGCCTTGACTTCCCCGATCCCTCAATAAAGCATTGTGTTAAACATTACATTGTGTTAAAGCATTTGGGTCCCCTGCTTGTACCGGTCATGATAAATTCCAAATTGTCAGCCTCCTTTCATTGCTTCTTCCTGGTTGTACTGCTGCCAGATGAGTGATTTAAGCATTTAACCAAGGCATGTCTAAAGTACGGCCAGTGATCAAATTTTTACTGGCCCGTAGCCTCTGTAATAAAATTATTAATATGTGGCCTGCCAGTAATGTTGACCGCCGTATCAAATAAATTTGTCCAATGGCGATGGCTTTCTGTGAGAATTTTCGTCCAACATATTTCCGACATGGCGACTGTGAATAAAAAAGGAAAGTTGTTGTGAAGGCTGCCGTCTCCACGACACGAAGAAATTGGAGTATATTTTCCCAGAGATCCGAAACAAGTGTGCCCGGCTAATTTGCCAAGGGACTGTGTTTTTTTTTTTTTCAAATAATGTAATTTTCAAGAGGAACTGCTGGACAAAAATAAGGATTACTTTGCAGGATTACAATTTCACTTAAAAGTGTGTTTAAATAGGCAAAATGCGCTGATGACGAATTGTGTCTATGATAAATTCAATCATTGACTCTAGAGAGACAGAAGACCAAACTATCTACCACTGCAGGTTTGTCACACTGTGTTCCAGGTACCAGCACCTTTCTTTTTGTCTGTATCTTGATCGAATGGCATATTTATTTTTTTCACTGATCATCAAGGTTATAATTTTTTATTATACATTATATATTTTCATATATTTCACAAAGACTACCACACTGGCCTCCCAGTTTTTTGTCGGTTGCCTAAGTTCACTGCTATCTAGGTTTAGCAAATAAAAAACGAAAAAGGGGGTGTGCAAAATGATTCAGCCCCTTTACTTTCAGTGCAGCAAACTCTGTCCAGAAGTTCAGTGAATATCTCCGAATGATTCAATGTTGATCTAAATGACTAACGATGATAAATGGAATCCACCTGTGTGTAATCAAGTCTCTGAATAAATGCACCTGCACTGTGATCGTCTCAGAGGTCTGTTTAAAGCGCAGAGAGCATCATGAAGAACGAGGAACACACCAGGCAAGTCTGAGATACTGTTGTGGAGAAGTTTAAAGCTGTATTTGGATACAAAAACATTTCCCAAGCTTTAAACATTCCAAAAAACACTTTGCAAGCAATAATATTGAAACGGAAGGCGTATCAGACCAAGCCAGTGTATATATAGATTTCATGCAAAAACCATGTACTATTTCCTAACATTGAAAAGCTTTTGCACAGCTGTTTTTATACAAATGGTTTATTGTTCCCTTTTGTTCATTAATAATAATGCCGAGATATAAAAACCACAAATTGGCATCAAAATAAATCTGGGGGAAAAAATGCTGAAAAAACTATGAAACCTGACAAATGCAAAGAATCCTGAAGAGAATGCAAACACATATAAAATACTGGTGACAAGCGGAGAAAAACAGGAGATTGAGAGCAGGACATGCAGTGGAGCGTGGCTAAATGTTGGCAGGCAAGACAAAAAGAGAGGTTGTGCAAAAGGCTTGTAAATGTTGGATGAGAGAAGTATACATGGCGCAGTGACTCACTGGAGCTGCTCCGGCGCTTGTGAGGGCAAGTGCTTTACACTCTCTCGCACAAACAAATTAACAGTTAAACCAAGGCACGCACACACACAAACACTGTCTTCCGTGCTTTTTGAATCAAATATCATATGGATACGCAGTGTAGAAAACAGGGTTGGGTAGGGTTACTTTAACTGGATTACTTTCAATGACTTTTGAATGACTCCAATACCAAATATGCTAAAAAAAGACAAAATAAACTAAATATGAATGAAATGACTCAATTTCATGCAGGCTTGGGGAGTAACGGAATACATGGAACGGCAAGCTGTTTGGATTTATTTTCATTTTGTTTCTGTCGCATTTTATGTTCGTTTTGCCGGAGATCAAAGAGATCAAAGCCAGGAGAGAAAGCTTACCACGTGTTGTGAGTCATCATTTTATTCATATTTTGTTTCTTTTGTCTTTTATTAGCATATTTGGTATTGGAGTCATCCAAAAGTCATTGAAAGTAATCCAGTTAAAGTAACCCTACCCAACCCTGGTAGAAAATGGCAGAGAATTTGTCATTTGTTTATAGCAAATTAGCAATTATCATTTCTACATATATGTGTCTGTTAAAGTGTTGATTCTATTTTTCTTATGCACTGTTGCAAAACGTTAATTTTATGCAGTAATCCTTGGTGCGTCGCGGTTTACTTTTTGCAATTCCTGTTGTCAAGTACCAGAACAGGATCAGGACCCAAACGCGCGACGTTACTCACACAAGCTTTTTATTTTACGAGAAATGCGGAGTCATGCATGTTAAGCAGCCGGTCTGGCGTGGAAAGACAGGGAGCCAGAGACCGACGAGATCGATAACAATTGCCGCAATTATCCGACAGATGGGGTCGATACTGGACAGGACGGGACAGACAGGATAGATAATGAAGCAGGATTTTGAAACAGGACAAACTAGACGGAAAACTGGAGAGAATAATAAACAGAAAAAAATAGACGGGAACAATACCAGACAGTGTCACGGTTGCCATGGTGCCCAATGGTCCCAGCCGTGTGGCACCAGGTTCTGTCACGGTTGCCACGGCGCCCAATTGGCCCCGCCCATGGACACCGGCTGAAAAGCGTTGACAGATTGCACTCGGAGTACATAAACGCGGTCCTTTGAGCCGTTAGTTGTCAGAGTGCCCGTGAAACTCCTGTGTGAAATGCTTAGTTCTGTGGATTTGCCTGTGTTTGATCCTGTTTTAATTTCGGCCTGATCTGTTTGATGTTGGCCAGTCTTTTGTTCGGATTTCAATCCACTTCCGCCACCATCGATCCCCGGATCGAGTGTGTGCGCATTCCTCCTCTCCCTAATAAACTGTGAGTACGTTACGCTATTGGGTTCTCATTCCTGTTTCCTGCGCTGGTTCGTGACAGACAGGGAATACCAACAAGAAACAGGACCGCGTCAAAACTTAAAATTACTTAATTTTGTGCAGGCTTGGGGAGTAACTGAATACATGGAACGGCAAAAATGATGTTGGCAAGCTGTTTTGAAAGCTTACCACGTGTTGTGAGTCATCATTTTATTCATATTTAGTTTCTTTTGCCTTTTATTAGCATACTTGGTATTGGAGTAATCCAAAAGTAATTGAAAATAATCCAGTTAAAGTAACCCTACCCAACCCTGCCGGAGACAGACGGGAGCAAAAACGGGACAGGTGGGAGTCAGGGTCGAAAAAGGCTTGCCTAGTATACACTGAGGTTCGCAGACGGACTGACAACAGGGGATTGACACGACTGGGTTCAAATAGTGACATAGTCACATCAGTAATCATGATATAAATGTCTTTACGGGTTTTTAAAATATGCAACTGCGAATAACAAGGGATTACTGTAGTAAAAATAATCTTATTTCAAACAACCATGAATATTAATCTTGAGATGAATACATTTTTAAGTTGGAGGGTCTGGAATACCCCATCATTCATGTTCCAAAAACATTTGCTGTTCTCCTTTCAGTTGTGAAGGTTTGCTAATGAGATTAAATAGACGTATTAATTGACAGGCGCTGACTAAATAATAGTAAATAAACAAAGTTATACAATATTGTTAAATATCCTTTAATATAATTACTCACATCCACGTTCCCCGTGTGCTGGATTCATCTTTAACTGATTTTGTGAGGATTGCACCGTAGACAAGAGAAGTGCTCTTCCTCCCTTGGTTGGACAGGTAAAATATTGATGAGTGTTTTAACCTCTGGCTGACCCGGTTGTACCATTCCATTATGCTTCTTTGAGCATTCTCAAAGAAGAAGAGTGACATTGCCCTATCTTCTGTAGAAATCAAACGGTTGTGTCATTCTTACTTGAATTATGAATACCCAACAGATTAAATCCATCCATCCATTATCCTCAATAGGGTCGCAGGTCAGAAATCGTTTTTTCTGATTTCTTTATCATCACAACTGAAATTTTAGGACCACCAAGGATGTGTTTTCTGTGCTGCTTACAAAATGTCACCGAAAAGAAAATTACAAGCTGCAAATAGTGAAAGATTTGGCCAAAAAGCAGAAAGAAAGTTTGTAAAGCTTGTAAGCTATTGGCAAGAAGGAGAAATGACATCTGATGTAAGGGAGGTGGAGGGAGGAAGCCGCGTGCCTTTTACCCCAACAATGAGTAGGAAAATTTATTTGGATTTAGTGATTTTGAGTTAAGAAAGGGGCAGCACGGCGGCGCAGTGGTTAGCGCGTGTGCGGCACAGTTCTGAGGTCATGGGAACCTCCTACGTGGGTTCAAATCCAGCTACCAGCCTTCCTGTGCTGAGTTTGTATGTTCTCCCCCAAATTCCAAAGACATGCATTTCAGGTCAATTGGCCGGTCCAAATTGTCCCTCGGTGTGAATGTGCGAGTGAATTGTCTGTCCCTGTGTGCCCTGCGATTGGCTGGCAACCAGTTCAGGGTGTCCCTTGTCCACTGCCCAGAGATGGCTGGGATGGGCTCCAGCACCCCCGCAACCCTAATAAAGATAAGCGGTACAGCTAATGAGATGAGATGAGTTAAGAAAGAATTTTAAAAAACTGGTCATAGAGCCGGGCAGCACTGCGGCGCAGTGGTTAGCACTTGTGTGGTACAGTTCATGTCATGGGAACCTGTCGTTGGTTCAAATCCAGCTCCAGACTTCCTGTGCGGAGTTTGTATGTTCTCCCCGTGCTTGCGTGGGTTTCCTCCGGGCACTCCGGTTCCTCCCACGTTCCAAAAATATGCATTTCAGGTGAATTGGCCGGTCCAAATTGTCCCTAGGTGTGAATGAGCGAATGAGTTGTCTGTCCCTGTGTGCCCTGCGATTGGCTGGCAACCAGCTCAGGGTGTCCCCTGACCACTGCCCGGAGATGGCTGGGATGGGCTCCAGCCCCCCCACGACCCTAATGAGGATAAGTGGTACGGCTAATGAGATGAGATGAGATGAGGTCATAGAGCCCATCCCAATTTAGCAAGGGGAATAAAATACTCAGAAGTGGTCGACTGTCACAGACCAGGAACGGAGACGGGATCAAATTGCGTTCGTTTTACTCTGTATTTATAAAGAAGGAGAACAGGACTTGCATCCGATGATCAACAGGTGGCAGGATAGCAGGAACACGGAAGTGGCACTTCCATGTCTAGCGAAGGTAGTCGTTGACAGCGAGAACAAACGGGTCGATGGCCGGGGCGGAGGAGCAAAAACAAATGGGTCCAGAAAAGAGGTCGGCAACAGGTATCAGGCAGGAAACGGGGCCGTATAGAGTCAGGAGTCACAAAAGTTTGCCGAGCGTGTAGCGTAGGTTCACAAAACGATACGACAAGTGTTGTCAGGAAGGCGGGGGTTTAAAAAAGAGGAAGCAGCCAATCAGCGTCCACGGCTGTTGACGCCAACGAAGCAGACTCAGCAGCCCCGCTTCAGTAATCATGACATCGACTGTCATGAACCGGAACAAGACGAGAACCCAAATGCATGACGTTTCTCACACAAGCCTTCTACTTTGCGGGAAATGGGGAGTCGTGTATGTTAGGCAGCAGTCTGGTGTGGAATGACAAGATTGATATCGAAACAGGATATCAAAATTAAACAAGACAAACTAGATGGGAACGAAAACTGGAGAGGATAATAAACAGGACAAAAATAGACGGGAACGATACCGGACGGGAAATGCAAGCAGGAAACCGGACTGAGTCAAAACCCACGTCTTGTGGGGCAGAGGTTCATTGACGGACTGACAAAGGGAGAGTGAGAGCACTGAGCTTAAATAGAGGGGAAGCGAATTTGATAATGAGCTGCAGCTGGCGCCACACGGGCGGGACCAATTGGGCGCCATGGCAACGGTGTCAGTCCACAGCATTGTGTTCAAGAAGTCAATTTACAGTTCAGTTACAGTTGGGTTGGGTTTTTTGTTGGTTTTCGGGCATTTTCACCTGTAGAAAAATTGCTGAGTCAGCAAAACCAAAAATTCAGAGTCTGTTTTTTGGGGCATTTTCTCCTCGACAGTGACCTACTTGATTGCTTGAGAAAAATTGTGATCCTAGCCAAACCTGTTCTGGGAGAGTGAAGTGTCTTTCTGGGGAAAAAAACAAAATGCCAAGTCAGCTTTTTTTTGCAATGTTCAGATCTGGGGTAACTTACCTGGCTGCCTAACAAATATGGTGGTCATGTCAAAACTTCTTCCTCCTTTTCTTGGGTGGTCAGACTCACACACAAACAAACAGACAGACAAACAAAGATATCCCGAAATCAAACATTATCACAACCCATACTTTGCTTGCAGGTGATAAAAACAATGCAACATTTTTGAATGGATGCCTGTGACAGTTACAAAGAAGAGCTGTCTTTGCATATATGTCCGCGGCACAGTTCTGAGGTCATGAGATCAAACCTCCTGTGTGGAGTTTGCATGTTCTCCCTGTGCCTGTGTGGGTTTCCTGCCACATTCCAAAATCATGCATATCAGGTTAATTGGCCGGTTCAAATTGTCCTTAAGCGTAATAGACGAGTGAGCTGTCTGTCTCTGTGTGCCTTGCGATTGGCTGGAAAACAGTTCAGGGTGTCCCCCACCTCCCGAAGATGGCTGGGATTGGCTCCAGCACCCCCGTGACCCTACTGAGGATAAGCGGTGCAGAAAATGGATGGATGGATGGATATATAAATATATATATATATATATATATATATATATATATATATATATATATATATATATATGCCTGCTCTTTCGATCCTTGGTACTTTCTTACTTCTTGAGTTTCAAGTTAATCCATTTTCTATATTCTAACTGTCATGATTACCGATGTGAATCTCATTTGGCGCCAGCCCCTGCGGCCTCTGACTGGCTCCCTGTCCCTTTTTAAACCCAGCCCTGTCACTCTCCGGTTGTCAGTCTGTCTGCGAACCTCTGTTGATACAAGGCAAGTCTTTTTGAGCCTGACTCCCGCCTGTCCCGTTTTTCCGGCTACGACCTGTTTCTGATCCTGACCACGTCTGCTCTCCCGTCCAGACTCACGACCCATTTCTGATCTGGACTAGTCTACTCTACTGTCCTGGCTTACGACCCGTTTCTGACCCCGACCACGTTTTTGCTCTCCTGTCCCGGCTAACGACATGTTTTTCCGTCCCTGACACCGCCATCGCCCGCTACGGAAGATCCACTTTCGTATTCGGATCACAATCCGAGTGCGAGAGCGACTTGCTTCCCGCGTCCAGCGAACACCGATCTTCCTCTTTCATTCAATAAAACTTGTGGTAAACGTTACGCAATTGGGTCCTGATTCCGTTCTGGTCGTGACACTAACAGCTATGTGTTCCACAAAATATTTTAAATAATGACAATCAGCAAATGGAAAGTCTGTCTAAATTCAAAGACTGTTTTATAAAGCTTTTTGTTGTTGTTGAATATAAATGTTTTCTTGTGAAATACATCTGTTGAACAAAATGATTAGATAGACTGACTAATACAAAGATGATGTAAAACAAATAATCTGAACACTGACTTTTCCAAAAACTGATAATCAATTAAAACAGAAATAAATATTTAAATAAAATACACGGTTGTCGTGTTCTAGCCAGTGGCTTAAGCAAGTTTAGCTGGAAAGTGATTCAATTCACTTAGTTTTTCTGTGAGCTCTCCAAGAATTTCAAGTAAATCTCAAAGTTAACACATTCATTTGAATGAATGAATGAATGAAAACTTTATTCGAACATTAAAATCAAAAACAGAACAAAAACAATAACTCAACAACAAAATAATGTTACACAATATGTTCGTAAAGGGGTAGTAAGAAGCAAATGCTTATATTCCCTACCCCTTCATCTTCCCTATTAAATACACCAATAATATAACAACAATTGTAATGATATTAATAATAACAGTTATGATATAACAATAGCAACAATAACACAAAGTTTACCATAGTTCTAGACGCACTATTCCCAATCTCCCGCACCACTCATACCCCATTTTCTTCATCTCTGTACTCCGCCAGTAATGTTTTTTTTGTATTTAAATTTGAACAAGTGAATAGTTGCGCATTGTTTTATCTCGTCTTGTAAATTATTCCAAAGTTTGACTCCGCGCACAGACACACACATACTTTTCCTGGTGGTTCTCACCTTTGGGATTATGAATTTACTACAGCCCCTTAAATTATAATTTCCCTCTTTCCGAATGAATGATTTATGGATGTTTTCTGGCACTATGTTTTTGTTAACCTTAAATAGCAGTTGTGCAGTGAAAGATTTTACTAAATTATCTAATTTTAATCATTTGGACTGCAGGAATAAAATATGAGTATGATCTCGACATCCTACCCTGTGTATGGTTTTAATTGCACGTTTTTGGAGGGGCTGTAGTGAACTTTTGTAATTATTGCCCCAGACTTTATTTTGCCATCCCCACTGTTAAAATTGGGATGGGTGGATGGAAAAACTTCTGGCATGAGTATATGCATGTTAAACCGGTCATGTGCTAAGATATATCTGTGAAACCTGGCCCATTCAGGCATGTCCAAAACTCACCCACTGTCATCTCATTTCTCACACAGACTTGTCTCTGACATATCCCTGGGGCTATCTGCTGTACAGAAATTCCATCGGGCCAAAGTGTTTACATATATTAAAATGAATTCAGGGTAAATTTTCAACTCTGAAGGTCCAATACCCTCTCAGACACACACTTCGGGAAGCCAAAACACTAATTCCATAGCTGCGCAGATGACACTCATCTATATTTTCCGATGGAGGAATCTGCCACACTAAACTGTGGAAATTTGGAAGCTTGCCTCACTGAGATAAAAGAATGGATGTCACTCAACTTCTTGCGCCTTAACTCTGAAAAGACCGAAATGTTAGTTATTGGTCCATCTAAGTGCAGTGACTTGTTCTTAAAAACTCCTCTGAACATTGACAAATATAATATCACCCAGAGTGACTCAGTCAAAAATGTACCGTAAATTCCGGACTATAGAGCGCACCTGATTATAAGCTGCACCCACCACATTTTAAGAGGAAAACCGATTTTGTACTTACACAAGCCGCACTTGTATATAAGCCGCATGCGCACACATTAAAACATGTAACACAATCACAAAATTAGCCCAAACCCGGCTTTGGGTCCCTCAATAGTAACTGAATATAAAGTACACAGTCCAAAAACCACAGCCGGCAAAATGAATAGAAAATGATACCTGTACTTAAGGTTTGATGCAGACCTGCAGAAGCCGGGTACCCGTTGAAACTAATCCAAGGAAAAAAGTCTATATTTCCAAAGGTAAGGGTGGGAAAAATATATATCCACTATTGTCCGCCGTGACAACAGGTCTCACTCAGCTTACCCCCACTTCCCATCAGCCCGCGTTTGCTCCGCCCCTCTTTTTTAATTCGCAAAACATATCAGAATAAGTGTCTCAAATAAATACATTACAAAATATACAGGTGCAAATACATATTATACATCGGTTACACATATTTACAAAGAAAGACGGTACACCGAGAGAGTTTTCAAAGCTTTAATAATAATATTATAACTTTCATCCCAAACCGTGCCGGTGAAGGGTAGCAAAACGCTACTACCAACACGCTCGCAACACAATGATCGGGTCTGCTAAAAAAAAACATACCGTACTTGTAGAAACCGCGGTAAACTGTCCTCATCTTTCTCCTCATAACTGACGTCATAAAAGTCGTCTTCCCCAATATGGGAAAGAGACTTTGTCATATAGACGTCGTACCAGGCTCCCTTATTCAAAAACACGCTAGCAACACGCTCGCAAAGTAAAGTTTACGTGCCGTAGCTCTGTTTCCTTCTTTATCGGACTGCTCGATTGCGTTTAGCTTGAAAGCTGCGTCATGAACCTTTCTTTTTGCAATTTGCATGATGAGGATATGTCTACGCTAATTTAATTTGTGCACAAGCTAAGAAGTTGTAGTCTTCCTCGGCGCATATATTCCACCGGTCTAAATCTTACCTTTTGTACTCGGGCGCCGCTGGCGGCTGTTAGAAAAATGATATAAATTGACCGCATCACTGAATAAGCCGCAGGGTTGAAGGTTTGGGAAAAAAGTAGCGGCTTATAGTCCGTAATTTATGGTAGGTGTCATATTTGACCCCGATCTGTCCTTTCAAACAGATGTGAAGAATATTACTAGAACAGCTTTCTTCCATCTTCGCAACATTGCTAATATTCGTCCTATGCTGTGTCAGTCAGATGTGGTGGTTAGAATTTACGCGTTAGTTACTTCTGTCACAGACCAGAAACAGACACAGGACCCAATAGCCCCCGTTTTATCAGTTTTATTTATAAAGAGGGCGAGCAGGGCTTGCTTCCACGATCCGATGGTTGACGGACCAGGGTAGCAGGAGACTTGAGGAGGGTTGAAGACAGGCAGGAATTACAAGTCGTTAACCGGGACTGGAGAGCAAGGGCGGTGTCAAGTTCGGAAACGAGGTCGGCAAAAGGAGGCAGGCAGATAGTGGGGCAAAACAGATAGGATAACGGGAAGGCAGATAAGGGCAGGGTCAGGTCCGGAAACAAGTTGGCAACGAGGATCAGGCAGGGAAAAACAGGACAGGAACAGAGTCTGACCTGAGAGCTTGCCGAGCTGGGAGCAACGGTTCGCATAACGATCTGACAGGGATCTCTTGAAAGCCGGGGGTTTAAATGGAGTTCATCAGCCAATCAGCTCTCAGCGCTGTTGGCGCCAATTAAGCAGTCTCAGGTGCTCTGAATCGGCAATTATGACAACTTCCCGTCTCGATTACTGTAATGCACTACTCTCCGGTCTCCCGAAGTCCAAAATCAAGAGCCTTCAGCTGGTACAAAATCCTGCGGCGAAACTTTCAACGAAAACAAGAACGTTTGATCACAATACCCCGATTTTAGCTAACCTGTATTGGCTCCCTGTTAACTTAAGATGTGATTTTAAGGTTCTGTTGGTAGTATACAAAATCATGCATGGACTTGCTCCCTCATATCTTTCAGATTTAATTTCCCCCCATGTTCCGGTCCAGAGCCTTTGCTCTGAAAACGCTGGTCTACTAGTGATCCCAAGAGCCAAGAAGAGATCTGAAGTTTCCAGAGCGTTCTCCATCCCGGTCCCGGTGCTGTCGAATGCTCTTCCCCTTGAGATTTGATCTGCAAACTCAGTGGAAATGTTTAAATCTAAGCTTAAAACACACTTATATTCTATAGCATATGAATAACCTACATTTCATGTTGACAATATAAGGAATGTGTGTCATAATAGTCAGTAGTTTACAATAGTCTTTGGTCTGTGCAGCCCTTTAAGACTCTTTGTGAGTAAGGGCTATACAAATAAACATGACTTGACTTGACTTCACTTGAGTTTGTAGGACAAGCAAACGCTTACGCATACAGGAAAGCTGCAATTGAAAGCTGGTTTATATTTACAGCACAGATTGTGGCGTCAACCTGCAGTTGGAGCAATGCATGATTGCCTACCATACAGCCTCTAGTTACCCATGTGTGGAATGGCAAATGGTCTGCAGTTTTACTCCAAGTCAGGTAGAGACGCCAGACTGGTAATGAACGATGCGCACCAGTTGTGGTTGCGTCCTTTGGCCAGATGTGGAAATATTTTTATTCTGTTCGTAAAAACAACAAAGTGAGATTGATTTCGTCCCTCCCGACTGCCAGAGGCGATGCTTCAAACGTGTACCGCGGAGGTTGCTGCAGCTTCTGGTCCTGTGTTAAGTTTAAACTTTAGTAGACACTCAAAATAAGGGGAGAAGACATCCATGCAAGGAGGACCAGGAGAAGTGCTCTCAGATAAGAAAAATGGGCAGTCCCACCTTGTGGGATCTCCATCCATCCCGCTCAAGCCCCTGAGGCCCAGAGGACCAGGGTGTAAAGTAACCAACTTTGGGGACAGCTTTTCTCCTTTCAAACAGACACAAACTGCCCTTGCTCCATCCTTCCACCTTTCTCTGTACCCCTGCCCCAGCTGGACTCCACAAAAATCCTCCTATCTGGGTTCACGCACAAGTAAAACCTGTCATTAAAATATATACCTGTTTGTAATGTTTAAAAAATAATGAAATCATGTTAAAACATGTGCATTGAACAAAGGACATTGTGGACTTGCTGTGCTAACCACCCCAGGAGGCCAGCAAGAGCCCCAGTTCAGTTCTGATCCAGCCCCCGACGAGCAAGGACCAAGAGAGGAGAGCAAAGCTTGGTCGGGGTCGGAAACGAGCAGGGTTGGGTAGGGTTACTTTAACTGGATTACTTTCAATTACTTTTGGATTACTCCAATACCAAATATGCTAATAAAAGACAAAATAACTAAATATGAATAAAATGACTATATTTTGTGCAGGCTTGGGGAGTAACGGAATACATGGACCGGCAAAAATGATGTTGGCAAGCTGTTTGGATTTATTTTCATTTTGTTTCTGTCGCATTTTATGTTCGTTTTGCCGGAGATCAAAGACATCAAAGCCAGGAGAGAAAGCTTACCACGTGTTGTGAGTCATCATTTTATTCATATTTAGTTTCTTTTGTCTTTTATTAGCATATTTGGTATTGGAGTAATCCAAAAGTAATTGAAAGTAATCCAGTTAAAGTAACCCAACCCAACCCTGGAAACGAGTCGTAAGCTAGTACGGGAGAGTAGACGTCGTCGGGATCAAAATTGTGTCGTAAGCTGGGACGGGAGAGCAGACGTGGTCGGGATGAAAATAGGTCGTAGTCGGAGACAAACTGGAGCAAGAACGGGACAGGCGGGAGTCAGGGTTGAAAAAGGCTTTCCTTGGATAAATAGAGGTTCGCAGCGGATGGACAGGACGGGGTTTAAATAGAGACAGGGAGCCAATCAGAACCCGCAGCAGTTGGCTCCAAATGAGGGTAATCATGACACTATCTTTCTTTGTCTTTTACTTTTCCTTATTTTTGCTCTGTGTTCAATTCAAGTTTCCACTGTAAAATTCCCTTAATCACAGAGTGTGTGTGTCTTGTTTTTAAATATTTCAAAAACAGTAAAAAATAATTCACTTTAAATTGTGTACCAAATCCTTCTGATCAACTAATAGGTTTTTCATTAGTTTTCCTTATTAAATAATCTCAAAAAGTATGCGATTCTCCTAAAAGGCGAGGCGAGTTTAAACGAATAAAGGCAAGGACTAAAAACCATATTGATAATTTTCACTTTGAGGTCACAAGCTTTACCGAGTCGCTCTCCCTGAGTCGACAACTTATCATGAACTTTTGAACCCAACATTCCTTTTTAGCCGAGTGGGGGCAATCAAAGTGCATCACACTTGTTTATATGTGCCTCCAACTGGAAACTGTAAAGTGTGTGGTGAAAGAATATGGAGAGCGCTCTACTGAAACTGTGTTTAGTGTGTGAACAGCATGATGAGTTCATACAGTATGTAACAAAAAATGAGAACACCCCTCACGTTTATGTAGATATTTCATTAAATGCTTAATAGAACATCCCTAAAGAATTTTTGCAAAGAAAAGAAGGATGTCAACAAAGACCATGGCTTCCTGGAAAGATATCCTGTGGTCCAGTGATCCAAAGATTAATTGATTTTTGCCTAGATGGTGTGAGGCATATGAGGGGGCAACCAGTGTCAATAACCAGAATAGGATCAGGACCCAATCGCGTGACGTTCTCACACAAGCCTTTTATTTTACGGGAAATGGGGAGTCATAATAATAATAATAATAATAATAATAATTTCTTTTTTCATGCATGTTAGGCAGCAGTCTGGCGTGGAAAGACAGGAAGCCAGAGACCGACGAGACCGATTCCAATTGCCCTAGTTGATATCGGACAGATGGGGTCGATACTGGACAGGAAGGGAGAGACAGGATAGATAACGAATCAGGATAGCGAAAATTAACAGGAGAAACTAGAAGGGAAACTGGAGATAATAATAAACAGGACAAAACTAGTCGGAAACAAAACCAGAAAGCAAAATTATACAGGACAAAATAAATGGGAACAATACCGGACCGAGTCAGAACCCACGTCTTGCGGGGCAGATGTTCATTGACAGGCTGACGAGGGAAGTGTGACCGCGCTGAGCTTAAAATAGACAGCAAGCCAATCTGTTAACGAGCCGCACGGGCGGGGCCAAATGGGCGCCATGGCAACCGTGACAGTGAGGAGTACAAACATGTTTGTGTCGTACCTAAAGTCACGCATTGTGTTGGGAATGTCATGGTTTGGGGCTGCGTGAGTCCACCTGGAATTGGGGAGTTGCATTTCACTGAAGACAACATGAACTAAAGCATGTACTATAAAATACTGGAGCAGAGAATGCGCCTTGTTATTGCTGGTTTACTGGTTCTTGGAATTTGAATTGAATAGTCTTTATTGTCATTGGTATTGAACTGTGTTCTGCATCAGACAGCAAACAGCAAATGCTATTTTGGGGGCAGGTTTTATGTTGGGTGGGTGTGATTAGCAGTGTGGACGACCGTGATAGGCTGGTGTTTGCTTTAAGTGTGTGCAGGCGCACCAGTAAATGTGGCCACAAAAACAAACTGCTAAGCATGGCGACTGCTACATTTTAGTGGTTCGTCACATGGGAAAGAGATTCATTAATTAAAACTCCAAGGAAAATCAGAAGAACAAACGAAATGGTGATCACCAGCGGGTGCTCCGTGGATTATTATCAGGTTCAGGAGGCGACTGAGGAAGTGTCGGGAGAAAAGACAACGGTAACAGTGCCGCAGGTCCTGCCTACTGCTAATGGCTACTATCTATCACGGGATACCCCTACCGTGCCTTTAGCTCACCAAGGCCACATTCATTGCTCATGAAACGGATGACCTGGAGCTACAATTCATGCGAAACCGCTACATTCAAGCTGGTTGTATTTTAATCATCTTGAAGATACGTAATGTTAGCATGCAGCTAGCCAGCCGCTCTCTACATTGCTTTCTTACACTGAAAAAAGAAACCCTCCAATTTTGTTGTACTTTTGTATAATTTCAGTAGACTATTCAGTCAATTGAAATTCCCAGTTATGAGTTTTTATTCGTTATTTTGTTACAGTTGGATACTCTCAGTTGGTAAGGATGTCATCTCGAAGTAAATTTGACCCTTGAGGGCTTTTGTGAGGGGGGTTCGCTACTTCGCAGATTTCCAGTTTTTGTGGGGAGTTCTGGTCCCCATTAACCGCGATAACGGAGGGATTACTCCACAGTATTCGATTTTATCAATTCGAGGCGTACTTTTATCTAGTTTCTAAGCGAAAGAAAATTTGGAATAATTATATAACTGTATATAATTATACAGCGCTTTAACCAGTCACTGAAGACCTCCCAAAGTGCTTTACAATTTACTTCACACTTTACCCATAGATGGACCAATAACTTACCCATTTACTCAAACACTGATAGCTGAGTAAGCCATGCGAGGCTTCTATTTGGGGGCATCACTGGCTTAGTGCCTTGCCCAAGGGCAATTCAACGAAGGTAGATGTTTAAGTCGGGAATTGAACCGCCGACCTCTTGGTCCCGGGACGAGCGCTCTACCTCCTGACCTCTAAAATCGTTTGTTGACGGTAGTATTAATAATTCATTCAAAAACACACAATTGTGATTGGTTCGAAACAATGAATTGTTTATTCAATTTCAATGCCACTACAACAAACACAAACAAGGAATCTATTCTAAATTTTCTACTGCTAAAGAAAATTGATAGATGAAAATTAAGGATTGTCACGATCCTGCACTCCGAGCTCTGCTTCTCTGTATGTCTCTCTCCCTCTCTCGCCCTTTTGCTCGACCTTCCCTTATCCGGTCACTCACTTCCTGGTGCTAATTTCCTTCTCGTAGCTGTTGACACTTTATTTCAATCCCAACTCTCCCTGGTCACTATTTAAACACTCTGTCTCCTTGGCTCCGTGCTAGATTTGAAAAGTGGAACATAGACGAATAATGATAGGGAGAAGATATTGCTCCAGAGTGATAGATGCCAACAGCCATTAAACTTAAAGGAAAACAGGCTCTGTCCACAAAAACTAACAAAACGTGTATTAAAACCTTGGTAACCTCTTCACCTAACTAACACGTGAACCAATATGCTCAGTGGCTTGCTGTTGATCTTCACATGTCGTCATATGTTGAGAAGTCAAAGTTGAGACAGACAAAGACAGACAAAATCCATTATCTTAAATAATGATTGAAATAAGAGGTAAGATTGGGCCGGAAAAAACAACAGCCCAACTGTCAGAACCCAAAGAGACGGAGGACCCAGACGCGTAACAATTTCACACAAGCTTTATTTTACGGGAAAGGCGCAGTCATGCGCGAGAACACAAACGCCAGTGATGCGGGGATCGCTGGGCGGAAGAAGTGAGACAGAGACATCAGAGGCAGACGGGATCGAAACCGGACAGGACAGATGGGATTGATACAGGACACACGAGTAGATACCAGACAGGACGGAACAGAAGGGATTGATACACGAGCCAGATACAAAGGGGACCAATATTGGATACTGGAGTAAGATACCGGACAGGACGAGACAGACAGGAGCCATACCGGATACTGGAGACTGGAGCACGATACCGAAAAGAGTCATAATACACGCCTTGCAAGTGCAGAGGTTCGTTGACGGACTGACAAGGAATGAATGAGAGCACTGAGTTTAAATAGGAGGGAAGACAATCAGGCAACGAGCCGCAGCTGGCGCCACACGGGCGGGTCCAAATGAGGGCAATGGGGAAACGTGACACTTACCCGATCGTGCCCAAGGGTATTAGGTTAATGAGGTCCGACCCAGACCGAGACAAATTAACTTGATTTGATGGACGGAGCCCTAAAAAACATGAATTTGCATATTTTATTTGTGAGGACGAGGTAGAGGACGGAGGAAGAAGAACGTGATTAGCACGCCAGCACTGTTGGACAAAGAAAAAGGAACGATAAAACATTTGGATAATGTTACAACTGCGTGACGTCACAGTGTGCGGTTGCCAAAGTGTGCGGTTGCCAAAAAGTGTAGTGATAAGAACTCCTACTGTAAATACAGACAGAGAGCACAGAGCCCGTTTCCAAGTGCCTTATTGAGCATAACATTGGCGACAAGAATGGAGCTTCCACTCTTGATCCGCCAGTTCCGTGGCCCCGCTGGTTAGACTCTTTTGAAACTTTTATTGAGGCCATCAGGCTATTCGACGCTGGTCACTTGCAGTGAGGGCCATCTTTCAAAGTCTCAGACCCACCAGGAAATTTGCGGTCTGTAATGCTGTAGAGTATTCGTTTGATTCGTTTGATCAGAATTCCGTTTTGCAATGTCAGAAAACTATCAAACAATGTCAAAACATGTGAAGTGAATACTGTGTCTTAAGTCAATCACATATCTATGTTTTCTGACTGATACTGCTGGAATGTGAGGTTGGGGACGGGAGCTATGGCCGCATAAAAGGTCGCCGTGACAACTACACCACACTATGCCCCTTCTAGGAGACCGGAACCTAGAGCTGGTACACGTCTCGCCTCGCAAGGGCAGTTTGAATTTGGCCAGCAACAATGAAAGAGCACATATTCCTTCAAGAGGAACAGGATCAAAATCCTGACCAAGTCTCAGCTCAACGATTTTCCAGAGAACTTTGCCAAGCCATCCGCCAAGCTTGATCAAGCTAGCGGCCAAACCGGTAGGACAAAGCCAGTGACCTCAGAGAAGCCTCAAGCCACCAGCAGTCAACCTCCCCTTCAACACTCTGCATCTGGTGGTCCCCGTCCCAACCAGCTCTCAAGCCTACCAGGATTCCTCATCGATCTACAGCCGAGGACACAAAGACTGGGCCGTCATCTTCATCGAAGCAGAACTTTGCGGAACATCTCATTGTTGCTAGGTATTGGTGTGATGTAAAAGGGGGAACTCTATCAAAATACCGGCAGCTTCGGCAGGGGCCCAGTGAGTTGGTCCACCATTTGGTTGCCGACCTCCGGGGCTTGGCCAGCCTACGCAGGTTCGGAGATTCGGAGGACGTGCTGAACACAAAACGGACCTTAAACTGTGGGACAAGCTGTTTTTATTGCCGGATGACACGTCACTAATTAAAAAAATAAAATAGAAAAACGACCTGACCTGATATTTGAGTCTAAACTATTACCTAAAATTGCAATATACCAATGAAATCTATACAAATTGTATGCAAAAAAACAGTATTTTCTCACATTTTGCATGTATTAGAATGACAAAACTGTGACCATTTAAATAAATAAAAAACTAAAGACACAGTCTGCTGTTGAATGGACGCCTTGCAAGCTCAGATCCACTGAGAGTAAAGCAGAAGCGGCTAGAGGGACGCAGGGGGGATGATTGTCCCTGCCCTGACCCAGGGACAGAGTGACAGCATTTCTTTGTGCATCAGAAGGAATGACAGAGAAACCATATGTGTGAAAATGTGACGGATAGAATGACAGGGACGGGGAAGCGGCAATATCCCCAGTGATTGTGGTTTCCCGCCTCGTTACATATTCTGTCCTGACAAAAGCTGAAGTGAAGGCATTGGGTATGCATTCACAATAAAAAGGTATGCACCTATTCTCTATTCCACTTTACAATGATCTCAAACCGTTGGCTAGCTCAAATCTTTGCCAAATAAACATCTCCATTTAATTACAATGGCGTATGTGGTACTTTGGTTTATCCTTTTTATTGGGGTCTGGAGTGGTTATGACATTAAACAGCCAATCAAAAATTAAATATTGTATCTCAAGAGCTTCAACAACAAAACCTGTCTGCACTAATTAAGAGAATTTGTCATGATTACTCATTACACTCACCTGTGCCCGCTCGTTTGGCGCCAACTGCTGCTGGTTACCTGATTGGTTCCCCCTCCTATTTAAGCTCAGTGCTCTCACTCGCCGTTTGTCCGTCAGTGAACCTCTGTTTACACAGGGAAGCATTTTGACTCTGACTCCCGTCGGTCCTGTTCAGTCACCCTGTTCAGTCACCCGTTAAAATTACTAAATTTTGCGCAGGCTTGGGGAGTAACGGAATACATGAAACTGTCAAGGTCGCCGTGGCGACCGGTCTGCCCCGCCCCCTAGGCACCAGCTGAAGCAAATCAGCTAATTGCGTGGCTGCTATTTAAGGTCGGCCTGTGGGTATTGCGGGTGTTGGCTCACTATACCTTCCCTGTTCTGTTATGCCTTGTCCTGTTTAGTTTAAGTCGGAGGAAACCTGTACCTGACCATTCTGAGCGTAAGAATGTTTTTGTTCTGTTTTGTCCCGGAGTTTTTGGACAACTTTTATTTTGGTAAATAAAAGCTTTGATCGTACGCTATTGAGTTCTCCCTTCCTGCCTCCTGCCTCCGTTCTGGTCCGGTCACCCCTTCCACCTCGTGACATGAAACGGCAAAAATGATGTTGGCAAGCTGTTTGAATTCATTTTCATTTTGTTTTTGTCACATTTCATGTTAGTTTTGCCGGAGAGCAAAGAGATCAAAGCCAGGAGAGAAAACTTACCACGTGTTGTGAGTCATCATTTTATTCATATTTAGTTTATTTTGTCTTTTATTAGCATATTTGGTGTTGGAGTAATCCAAAAGTAATTGAAAGTAATCAAGTTAAAGTAACCCTACCCAACCCTGTATATATATGTATATACATATGCATATACACACACATGCATATGTATAAGTCAAAAGGTTTTAGCGCTGCAACATTAATCGAGAACAAATGACCCTCGGTTGAACTCTGTGGTAAAAATGTGCTGGAGTGTGGCAGTCAGTGTTTGCCCCAAGTGTACGCACCGGAGTCATGTCTTACCCAGACGAAGCGACACAGAAATAATCTTATCAATAATTCAAATACAAAAATTGAGGAATATAAATGATAGACATTACATTGAAAGTACATTACAATATACAAGGATTGCGATTAAAAAACATGCTCGGTTACGAAGTCTATGCAAAACAAGTACGCCGTAATAAAATGTAGGAAGTGTTTTAGTAATGATCCTTTAACAATTCCATGCATTGTTTATGAATTTTACACTTCAAAAAATCATCTAACTTTAACTCAGCAGTGTGTGCTGTTGACTGTACAAACTCAAAACTATTTTGTATTTTCCCCAAAAATGATTTAGCAATTCTAATATTTAGTTACATGACCATGTCATGATTATCGATGTGAATCACCTGTGCCCGCTCATTTGGCGCCAACCGCTGCGGGTTCTGATCGGCTCCCTGTCCCTATTTAAATCCAGTCCTGTTACTCCCCTGTTGTCAGTCCGTCTGCAAACCTCTGTTTATACAAGGCAAGCCTTTTTCGACCCTGACTCCCGCCTGTCCCGTTTTTGCTCCTGTTTTTCTCCGGCTACGACCTGTTTTGATCCTGACCACGTCTACTCTTCCGTTCTGGCTTACGACTCGTTTCCGACCCGACCACGCTTTGCTCTCCCAGTCCCGGCTACCGACCAGTTTTTCCCTCCCTGACACCACGATCGCTTGCTACAGAAGATCCACTTCTGTGTTCAGATCACAGTCCGAATGCGAGAGCGACCTGCTTCCCGTGTCCAGCGAACACCGGATCGTGGGCGCAGCTTTTCCTCTTTCTTTCAATATAACTTGTGGTAAACGTTACGCAATTGGGTCCTGTTTCCGTTCTGGTCCTGACAGACCACAGGTATTTATAACTGGTCCGCATCTGTGTGGCATAGAGTCAACCAACTTGTGACACATCTCAGTTTTTATTTAACTCCGTGATTGGTTAACAAAATAACACAATTCATTTACATTTCTTGGTTTTGCTTCACATATGATATCACCCTACAAGTTCTTCATTGGATTGAGATCTGGGGATCATTTTAAACAGCATTGTGTATCAAGCCAAAATGCCTTTTTGTAATGAGTACTTTATCCACTTTTCAGTACTTTCTGGATTCTTTACAACTTTTTAGTATCCATCCATCTGTTTTCTGCACTGCTTACCCTCAGTAGGGTTGCGGGGGCGCTGGAGCCCATCCCAGCTATCTTCAAGCAGTGGGCAGGGGACACCCTGAACTGGTTGCCAGCCAGTCACAGAGCAAAAAGAGACAGACAACTCACTCACTTATTCACACCTAGGGACAATTTGGATTCGGCCAATGCACGTTTTTGGGGAATGTGGGAGGAAACCGGAGTGCCCGGAGTAAACCCACGCAAGCACGGGAAGAACATGCAAACTCCGCACAGGAAGGTTGGTAGCTGGATTTGATCCCATCACCTCAGAACAGTGCCAAGGACGTGCTAACCACTCAGCCGCCGTTCCGCACTACTGAGTATTTGTCAGTTCATTTTGTGTTTTTCCTTTTAAGACTTATCAATGTTCAGAGTACTTTTCACTACATTTCAGTAAATTTACGTACAGTGGAACCTCGGTTTTCGAACGCCTCTCAGTTCGAACAAATCGGAGTCTGACTAAAAATGTCCAGAAAAACTTGCTTCGCTGTTCGGTCAAAAAATCCGAGTTCGAACGCCGGTAATGCGTGAGTGCGTACGCTAGGGTGCTATGCTGAGCGGCGTATGGGTGTATTAGCCCCTTATTATGCCTCAGAAGAAAGTCAGTTCAAGCAGCAAAGTTGCTTCAGGTGAAAAAAGAAAAGTAGTGCGTACAACTATTGCATTTAAGAAAGAAATAATCGCAAAATATGAAGGAGGTGTGCGAGTGTCTGATCTTGCTAGGGAATACAGCATGGCTAAATCTACGATCAGTACGATACTAAAGAATAAGGAGGCTGTGAAATCCTAGTGATGTGGCTAAGGGAGTGAATGCTATAAGCAAGCAACGGCCGCAAGTTTTGGAAGAGGTTGAAAAACTTTTGATGATTTTCATAAATGAAAAACAGTTAGCGGGAGATAATGCTAGTGAAGAGATGATTTGGGCAAAAGCACTAGAAATGTACAGTGATTTGCCACCTGCGCCTTCTGCTGACCACCACAAAAGTAAGAAATCCTATTCATAATTCTTGTCTTTATTCTTTTTTTTTTTTTTACACGTTCATGTTAGCGTAATCTTTCGTACGGAAGATTACGATAACGCGAACGTACGATTAGCCTGGGTTAGCTTTATGTTTACGTTAAACATTCAAGGTAAACATTCAGGGTGTTGGAACGGAGCCCAACATTCAGGGTGTTGGAACGCAGCCCCCTTTCCAATGAACCACTCACCACTTGTTGTGGAGACCCGGGTGCTAAATGACTTGTATCTATCTATCTATCTATCTATCTATCTATCTATCTATCTATCTATCTAATCTTTTCCAAGTTGAATCGAGTTTTATGAGGTTTGGTTGTTGTTTTCTGGTTTGGATTGTTTGTTAATTGTTCATTGACCATTTGTTTGTTACTTCGTTGATGATTTTTTTAACAAATAACATTTTGAGCACCCTGCTATGGTTCCTGCTTCCCCAGGTCCAACGCAAAATATGACCAGGGTTGGGTAGGGTTACTTTAACTGGATTACTTTCAATTGCTTTTGGATTACTCCAATACCAAATATGCTAATAAAAGACAAAATAAACTAAATATGAATAAAATTTTGTGCAGGCTCGGGGAGTAACGGAATACATGGAACGGCAAAAATGATGTTGGCAAGCTGTTTGGATTTAATTTAATTTTGTTTCTGTCGCATGTTATGTTAGTTTTGCCGGAGATCAAAGAGATCAAAGCCAGGAGAGAAAGTTTACCACGTGTTGTGAGTCATTATTTTATTCATATTTAGTTTCTTTTGTCTTTTATTAGCATATTTGGTATTGGAGTCATCCAAAAGTAATCGAAAGTAATCAAGTTAGAGTAACCCTACCCAACCCTGAATATGACAGAATGGGCTTGCACTTTGCAAAAGTTCTCTCGACCATCAAAATCTTGGCCGGAATTTTCAATTTAGATGACGTCGAAGACTTTTTCTTGTTACATTTTTAGGAAACATTTGCCTATTCTTAATTACGATCAAATCCATAGTGGGAAGTTGCATATTAGAGCAAACAGCTTGTTTATTTGTTGATATTACAACCCTACACTTGCTCATAATTGAAAGGCCAAGTCGGGATTGCAACAGCAAATAGCATGATCGATACATGGCCTTATGTGTAAATTGATTTTGCTGGCGTGTACAATGCGGTGCCTACACACCAGCACGTAGGTACAGGAAGAAGCTTTTACCCGACGTGCGTGTATAGTAGCACTCTCTCTTATTGAAGTGTTCAATCAGTGTAATTCATTCTCACCTAGAGAATTGAGCGGTAGCGGGACGATTCATTTACTCTGCATGCTCCAATCAAAACTATTCCCAGCCTTCCCTGCTGTAATAATCACTGCATATGAAATTAGAAGATCCATAATGCCAAATTGCTTCCCACCAAGGTCCATATTGACACACAAGGGATTGTGAGACTATTAGTCATCATTGCAGACTCATAGTTTGAGTTTACATCCCACTTGCTACAATTAATTAAAAAGAAATCGGGATTATCAGAACAATTTAGGCTCTTATCTGCTACCCCTACATCAGGTTACAAAATAATAATAATAATGAGCTTAAAGCCGTTCATGGGAACTGCTAACCTGGTTCATCTGAATATTTTGAGGTGTTTTCACAACCTGCCGATGGATTTGAGTTTTCCGTCAGTATTAATTATGCAGGGGTTTGCAAGGGATTTTTAATCTAATACGTATCCCTTGGTAGTTTGCTATTGTTAGTCTCCTGTCTGCAGTTTCACACATACTAATTTTAATTTTATTATTCAAACCCAGTGGTGGGACGTCAGGGCACGCCAGGCCTTCTCTGCCGGCCTAAAAACATCAGAATCATGTGATGTCATAATATTTTTCCAATTAATACTTATTGAATAGTTCCACATTGTATGTCAGCTTCCCTTTCCCTCCTGGTTGTGCTGTTTCCAGATGTGTGCTTTTTAAACAATCACATATCAGCCATTACAGCCAGGGTCAGTAATGTGCCCGCAGGCCTTCACAAGCAGATCTGCAGGCCCTCATGAAAGATATGATGATAAAACTGTTGGTTTAACCAGTGTTCATTTTACCTCTGAAAAGTGATGGGTCCCAGGGACTCGCATGCTCAAAAATCTATGGGTCCCAACAGAGATCTATGGGTCCCCAAAATTTAGTGTTATCGCGGTTGAAATTGTAAGTCGGCGACAAATATATAATATAAATCTATATATTCATTCAAGTTTAATATTTACAGTTTATTGGTAATACAAATCAGTTATCACTTCAAGATTTTTGGTATATTGTACATTATACAAAATACTATTGCTGAAATAATTATATTAATCTATATTTTCATTCAGTTTTAATCATCACAGTTAAATGGTAATACAGAGCAGTTATCACTTCAGATTTTTCAGTTCACGATATTGTACACTATACAAAATAACATTGCTGAAATATTTATATATTCATGCAGTTTTAATCATCACAGTTAATTGGTAATACAAAGCAGTTATCACTTCAAATTTTTCAGTTCATATATTCTTCGTGGTTTGCTGTCCCGCCATAGTTGTAATGCCTTCTCAAGGTCCAATCCGTTATCATCCTCCTCATAGCGTAACCAGGAATATAATTTAGTCCATTTGGGCAGAAAAGTCCTTTTCTTGCTAATATTCTTTTGTTTATTTTCTTTCGTCGAATCTTTCGCTTCGTGTTTTCCTTGCCTTCGCGGTCTTCTGGAGAATTTCTACGCCGTTTTTTCGTGCCGAAATTATTGCCTTTGTTGCCACTTTCTGTGTTATGTTTGGACTTATTACCGACACTGAAGAAACTACCGATTTTTTGTTGATTTGCACCTAGTACCAACTGTTTTTTTGGAGGCATACTTCTCTTTCACTCTGCAACCGCCACAACAATGACGTCATCTCGAAGCAACGAGATCTTGTTTGCCGAGATCGGCGGGAGACCAAAACAACAATGGCGGATGGCGGATCTGCCTGACGAAAAGTTTGGAGTGCGGTAAATCTTTGTTAAAAAAAAAAGTAATCGGGTAATAATGACAATTTGGTGTCAAAAACGTTGCGTCCCGGGGACGCACGATGATTTGACCCAATGCGTCCCCAGGAAAAATGATGCGTCTAGGACGCAGGGACGCGGGCAAACAAGAACAGTGGTTTAACCAATCACAATTTGAATTGGTGACATCAAGGCCTTCTTGCAGGTGTAAGGAAACGTCAACTACGTGTGTGGAACAAAGTCTAAAATCTTTTCATCCTCTGTGTTGGGGGAAAAGATGCACGGCTTCCTTCTTCCACCTCTCTCGCGTCAGATGTCATTTCCGCTTCTCCCCAATAGCTTATATGCTTTACAAACTTTCTTTCTGATTTTTGGCCAAATATTTCACTATTTGCAGATTTTAATCTGCAAAATCTAATTTTCACGTCACCGAGATGCGCACTTTGCCAAACCGTTCTTTCAGGCAGTGCACTTGCTGTGCACACTTGATTTGAGGGACTCTGACCCAAGTAAACTCCGACTGCGTAGTTCAGCCGAAAAGCACAATTCAGTGATAAAGTACACACAGCCAAAGTAAAGATTCGTGTTTACTTTGGCGGCAAATTAAAGCTTCGGTTTATTTCGGGATCGGTTGTCAAATCAAGTCTGTCCGTCAGGTTTGAGCGGGTTCGGGTCGGTTTGGGCTTAAGTTTTTAGGCCTGATATTCCCTCTAAGGAAACCAAGGTCAGGTAGTTGCTTGTAGTCCTACAAAAAGGTTTCACATTTTAACCACATAGTATAATTTATTAGGCAAACATAGAACTTTCTCCTTCACATGGAAGATCAGAGATCCTCTTTAATAGTTTACATTAAAACCACATTAAGATCCCAATATTATTTTGAACACACCAAATTTTCACTTTCTAAAATTTCAACACACTCTAGGATGTCTCAAGTTCAAGATTACGATAAACACAATTCGACTACCAGCACATAATGTATACATATATCCATCCATCCATCATCTGCACCGCGTATCCTCAGTACGGTCGCAGGGGTGCTGGAGCCCATCCCAGCCATCCTCGGGCACTGGGCAGGGGACACCCTCAACCAGTCGCAGGCAGTGTTCCCTCTAAGCTGCGCTAGCCAGCGCACAAAAATGAGGGCTCAAAATGACTAATTAAGAAGCGACTCAAGTCAAAGTTACAGTGCATGAAGGTAAAAATACACGGGTTCCCCTGACGTTGTGTCCTGAATGCGGTATTTTGAAGTCGAACGAAATTGAGTAAAGTTAGTAGAGTATGTCCAAGAACCGGCTTCTTCGGCTCGGCTCACTAAAAAGGAACCGGCTCTTTCAGGTCCTACAGGGCTCCTCGGGTTGTTTTTGCTTCATTAATCTCAACATGACCAAATATTAAGTACAATTATGCACAAAATGACTTAGAGGAAGTTGGGAATAGGCAGCACGGCGGCGCAGTGGTTAGCGCGTGTGCGGCACAGTTCTAAGGTCTTGGGAACCTCCTGTGTGGGTTCAAATTCAGCTACCGGACTTACTGTGCGGAGTTTGTATGTTCTCCCCGTGCTTGCGTGCGTTTCCTCGGGCACTCCGGTTTCCTCCCACATTCCAAAGACATGCATTTCAGGTGGATTGGCCGGTCCAAATTGTCCCTAGGCGTGAATGAGCGAGCGAGTTGTCTGTCTCTATGTGTCCTGCGATTGGCTGGCAACCAGTTCAGGGTGTCCCCTGCCCACTGCCCGATGATTGCTGGGATGGGCTCCAGCACCCCCGCGACCCTACTGAGGATAAGCGGTGCAGCTAATGAGATGAGATGAGAGAGATTATGCACAAAATGACTCAAAGGAAGTTGGGAATAGAACAAAAAAGAAAAAAATACCAAAATGAAAAAGTAGTGAAAAGATGAGAAAAAAAGAAACAAAAGGAAGAGAAAATAAGAAGGAAAAAATTAGAAAAAAGCCAGAAAAAAAGAAAAGAAAGAAATGTAGGAAATAAGCAAATAGAGATCAAAAAGAAAAAAGTAACAGCTCGGAAAAAATAAACACAATGAGATTTTTTTAAAGGAATTTTTTTTAAAAAGTAGAAAAAAAAACACTGAAAAAAGAATAAAAAGTTTGTGTTGCATTCAAATAATTTCCAATTATATCAAGTGAATCTTGTTGCCAACATTGTACTTCCACTAAAAAATGTGATTAAGTACAGTTCTGTATCTTACAACCGACTAAATAAGCCCCCCAAAATGTTAATATTATGCGACAAAATATATCAGGAAAATGATAAGAAATGGATATCTTGTTAAAGAATTGTAAGAACAAATGACGTTTGTAGGCCGTACAACCTTTGCAATAGTACATGAGTCAATTCATTCAAGAGAAAAATCATTTTGCATTGCCGGAAACTCAGCAAAATGTCACTTGATGTCAAGTTTTGGACATATTTGATAATGAATTATCTTGCCACACTTGGGATTATGGTGGCTCACTGTTGTTTCAAGCGTTGCTCACCGACTTTGTGTGAACGCTCAAACCCTTGGAAAATTAGAGGGAACATTGGTCGCAGGTATACATAAATATCATTTTAAAATCAATTGTAATTCTGCAAAGGAATCCTTATCTTAACTGTCATTTGTTTTTTTTTCCTTTGACTGCAATGGAATAAAGTTACAATTGTTGTAACCTAATTACTTATTGCCTTTACATATATTCCATTGCTCCCAAGCCTGACTGTGACCCTAAATGTAAAAATGTGTGAGTGCATGATCCATGCATGTATTGCTTGTATATGAACCACAACAGAGGGAGTGGTAAGGGGCAAATTGTGTCTGGAAACAGGTTCCAATGCCCATCATGAATTCATTGTACTTTTTTTCTTCATTACATATTATTTTCTCTCTCTTCCCCTCCCCCCTCTCTTTTTCTCTCTCCCGATCTCTCACCCAACCTACCACCATGTCTGTCTCACTCTGTGTTGTCTGGAAAGTTCTTTCTAGCCAATTAGTGTTTTGGCTGTTTCAGGAGAAGACAATATGTCTCCTCTAAATCCAGAGAGAAGGCTTTAAACATTCTCCAGAGATCCAGGTAGCAGGCAGTCGGAAGGAAGTGAAAGATGGAGGAAGAGACCGCGGACATACACTCGCACACAAACACACAAAGGGTGAGGCTCATGGAGCAGAGCGAGGAGACCCGACACGTTCCTAGGGACTATTTGGACTTATCAATCAACTTGCCGTGCTTGGTTTAGGGGAAAATCCACTCAAGCACGAGGAGAACATGCAAATTACACTTAGGAAAGCTGGGATTTAGGAAATCATGTTAATGGGTGATTTTAATACACTCATTTATCCTTTTTCTGCACCAATTATCCTCAGTAGGGTTGCGGGAATGCTGGAGCCCATCCCAGCTATCTTCAGGTAGTGGGGACACCCTGAACTGGTTGCCAGCCAGCCGCAGGGCACATGGAGACATACAAGCATGCCGCAGCGAGGCTTTTAACTAGGACAAAAAAGTCAGATCACATCACCCCGATTTTGGCTAACCTGCATTGGCTCCCTGTTAGCCTAAGATGTGATTTCAAGGTTCTCTTAGTATTATACAAAATCATACATGGACTTGCCCCCTCATATCTTTCAGATCTGATTTCCCCCTATGTTCCGGTCCGAAGCCTTCGTTCTGAGAGCGCCGGTCTTCTGGTGATCCCAAGAGCCAAGAAGTGTTCCGCTGGTTGGAAAACGTTCTCCATCCGGGCACCGGTGCTGTGGAATGCTCTTCCCCCTGAGATCCGATCTGCAACCTCAGTGGAAATGTTTAAATATAAGCTTAAAACTTACTTCTACTCTATAGCATATGAATAACCTAAACTTTTCGTGGACAATATCTCTGTATTATTTGCGATTGCAACATCCTCTGCTGTCTGGTAATCCTGGAAGGGGGATACCTCATGTGCGGTCCCTTCTCAAGGTTTCTTCATTTTCCTCATGTTGAGTTTTTTTTAGTTTTTCCTTGCCCTCATGTTGGTTCCAGATCAGGGGATGTTGTAATAATAGTCTGAAAAAATAGTCTGCGTAATCCTTTGAAGCCCTTTGAGACTCTTTGTGATTAAGGGCTAAACAAATAAAAATGACTTGACTTGACTTGACATGGCCAGTTATACCCAGGGACAATATGGATACGCGAAACAAACTGCGATGCATGTCCTTCAAATGTGTGCCCAGAGGAAACATACGCAGGCACGGGGGAGAACATGCAAACCCTGCATAGGGATGCCGGCAGCTGGATTTTAACCCCGGACCTCCGCAACATGGGGCTGACGCCAGCCTCCCTGATTTGAATGCACACACACACACATAAATTACCCCAAGATTGTGGCCAAACATTTTTATGCCCTGGTAGAGTGGAATGTCTTTCTGGGAAACCACAAATGCCAATTCTGTCAGTTTTCACATCTGAGGTAACCTAGCTGACTGCAAAAGATTGTCATGATAATCAATTTCGTTCTAGCACAGGAGAGTAGAATATCTTTCTGAGAATAAATGCTGAGTTAACATAACCGAAAGTGACATTTTTCACATCTAGAGTAACCTACCTGACTGCCTGTATATATGCTTGTCACATCTAAACTCCTCCCCCTTTTCTTGGGGGGACAGACACAAACAAACAAATATACATATATACCATAAATTCCGGACTATAGAGCGCACCTGATTACAAGCCGCACCCACTACTTTTTTACGTGATTTTCCACTTTTGTTCTTACGCAAGCCGCACCTGTGTATAAGCCGCGTGCGCCTGCATTGAAATTTATGACATAATCACAAGTTTAACCCAGACCAGGGTGTGAGCTCCACGATTGTGATTTTGTAGATATTAATTGTTCCATATTCTTTATCAAGTGTCCATTATTTGTCAAGTCATAATACACTATAAAGTCAATAGACCAAGACACTTGCTCTCAGCCGAGAGGCTGAGTCAAGGTCCTAGCCTCCCAGTCGCCTACCGACACAATCTAAGGGGTTTTGGGGTTTTTAAGGGTTATTGATCTATCTTCGTTATTCATTATCCATTATCCGTTATCGGTCAGTTCATAATACGCTACAAAGCCTAGGAGCCGGGACACTTACTCTCAGCCAAAAGGCCAAGCTAAGGTCCTAGCCCTAAAGCCTTGCTGCGATCATTGCGAATGCACCGTTCCCGGAGGTACTGCTATACCGGGCCGATGCGTGGAGTGGACAAAGCAAGCTCATATTCCATCTCCGAAATGCAAAAATCAAAGATAGTGACTTCATAGAAAGTACACAAGGCCAAGCTAAGGATCTAGCATCAAAGCCTTGCAAAAGGCCAAGTTAAGGTCCTGGCATTAAAGCCTTGTCTCAATAAATGTGAGTTTGATTTAACAATCTAAGAGTCAAAAGTGCATAATCCTAGAACTACAGTCGGCAACATAAATGGAAAATGATCCCCTTAATTAACGTATGATGCAGACTTGTAAAGTGCGGGTCCCATTGAAAGTAATCCAAGGAAACAAAACGTTTATTTCCAAAGTTAAGGGTGGAAAAAATATAGTTCCACTATTGTCCGCTGCGACAACAGACAGATCTACCGGTAACTGAGCTTTACCCCAATTCCCATCAGCCCGCGTTTGCTCCACCCCTTCTTTTTGATTGGCCCGTAGAACACATAACAGAATAAATCTCTAAAATAAATACATTACAAAAATATACAGTTGCAAATACATATTAGACATGGTTACACATATTTACGAAGAAAGACGGTACACCGAGAGAGTTTTCAAAGCTATGATAATAATAATATAACTTTCATCCCAAACCGTGCCTTTGAAAGGTACCAACACGCTAGTAGCATCACGCTCGCAATGCATCAAATGTGCCTGTCAAAAAAAAGCATCTCGCAATTGTGAAATTCACGGTTGATCGTCCTCAACTTCCTCCTCATAACTATCGCCATCAAGGGCGTCTTCCTCATTATCGGAACATACCATTACTTAACAGACAATGTATGCATAAACTTAGAGGTTGCAGTCTCTCTTGGCGCACATATTCTACTGGTCTTAATCTTACCTTTTATACTCCAGCGCCGTTGGTGGCCGTTAGAAAAATTCCATATATTGGCCGCGTCACTGAATAAGCCGCAGGGCTGAACATTTGGGAAAAAAGTAGCGGCTTATAGTCCGGAATTTACGGTACTTTGATCCTAAATGAAAACATGATAACCACCCTGGCTTTGCCAGCGGGTCATAAAAATTAAAAACTGAGGACATTGTAAATGCTAAGGGGGAATAGAGCTAAAAGTTCAAAGAAAACATAGTTGAATCCCAACAAAAAAGAGTTTTACAACAGCAATAATATAAATCTGGCCAATTTACTTTGTTTGTATCTCGGTGACTGGGTGGGTGTTAGCGTGTATGATTGAATGTGAGCAGCGAGAGTCCACTAAAAAGGGCCTATGTGGCACATAACCAGGCGAGGACCCACAATATTACCACTGGGAAAACACCCACCCACACATGCACGCAGAAGAAGGGACAAGGAAAGTATAGATTCTCTTTAATGAGAAGTCAGATTTTTTTGTGGCCTATTACTTTGGTCACGGTTTAATTTAAAACTGCACACAATACTGTACATGAGTGTGCATGAGAGTGACACAGAGTGTGTCCGGGAGAGACATTTTTTTGGCTTTTAGTCCACCAGGGACGCATGCATGTAGCGGCTGGAGCCAATTGGACATGCCTGCTGGACTTCTTTTGCGAAGAGAAGGAACAAAAGGATGGTCCGTGTGTCAATAGGTTTAGTAGTACGACAAAAATGTGGGAAATGAGGAAAAATGCTTCTGAGTCCATTCCCTCGATTGTACGTAGTCTCGTGTTGAAAAAATGACAGAGTAAAAGTCTTCATAAGAATAGAATAGAATAGAATATACCTTTATTGTCATTGCTACAAATGGGCTAACATATTGTGACAACGAAATTGGGCATGACACTCCAGTTTTACACATTCATAGTGAGGTATGAGCAAGAAGATAAAGGAACAGAGAAGATAATGTTATAAGACAAGGGGGATAAGGCTATAGTTTTAATTTACATGGTATTTACACAAGAAATGTCGGCATGTGGGATGTTACATACAGGGTTGTCGTGATAACGTTGGTATCGTAACGGTTGTGCAATATTGCATTTGGTGCAAAGTCATCATAGTGCAAAAATAGTCAGCATATGCATTGGTGCAAACATAGACATCATAAGCTATAATCATATAAAAATAATAATAATAGTTACAGACGCTACCCTACTTACGAACGAGATTCTGGACGATCATTCGTAAGTTGAATTCGGTGCTATATTTTGTATGTTTAAAGTTTATATAAGTATGTTTAAGGCTTGTATAAATAACCTGTATTGTTTTCTACTAAAAAATAAACATTTCATGAAATTATATGCTCTATAAAGATAAATAAAGCTGAGTTTAACTTACTTTTGGAAGACGGGCTTCTAGAGCTAGGTGACTTCCTCTTTCGTAGTAAAGAGTAGACGAAAAAAAAGTGATCCAACAGTTTTCTCAACCGCATCAAGCTTTCTTATTACACTTTCATTTCAAAAGAAACGGCTCGCCTCTTTTTTACACTTTACACCATAGGTGTCAAACAGGCGGCCCGCGGGCCACATCAGGCCCGCTAAGGGATTGAATCCGGCCCGGAAGACAACACACAGAGAAGCGCAAGAGAAAAACAAGCTGCAGGTTGAAATATGTCAACTTGATGTTGCCTAAGAAAGGTGCCTCGAACAAAGACACTGTACTTGTATTTATTTCTCTCTCTCATACGCTCTCTCTCTCTTTCTCTCTATCTCTCTCTCTCTCTCTCTCCCTCTTTTCCACCCCTTTTCTCCCACTCTCTGTCTCTGTCTCTTTCTCTCTCTATGTCTCTCTTTTTCTCTTCCTTTGTTGCTCTTTGTCTCTTTTTCTCTGTGTGTCTTTTTAACTTCTTTTGCTCTGACTTCCTTTTTTCCTTTTCTCTTTTTTCTCTTTCTCTCTTCCTACCCTTCGTGCTTTCTTTTCTCTTTTCTCTCCTTCTGCCTTTCTTTTTCTCTTTGGATTTCTTTCTTCCTCTCCCTTTCTTTTCCCCCTCTCTCACGACTTTTTACCTTTTGTTTCTCACGCTCTCTCCATCGTTCTTTATCCCGCCCTCTCTCTTCTTTTCCCTCCCTCTTTAGCTTATTTCTTTATCTCTCTTTTTCTTTCTCTTTAATCTACTAGTCCGGCCCCCAACAGAATGTTTGTTTTATTGTGTGGCCCCCGAGGTAAAATGAGTTTGACACCCCTGCTTTACACCAACCATATGGAATGGATGCACGAGATATTGGACGAAGAAAATGTCAAAGTTCATAGCGCGCTGGAGATACAGTATAGTATGTTTACACACAAACTAGGATGAGAATTCTTCTTTGGGGATGCATGCTGGGTGACCTATCACAGTCTCACACGACGGTAGTAAAGACTTGGAAGAAAGGGGGAAATAATGCATTATTCTTTTATATTTGTCTAAAACTTCACTATTTATATAATGAGAGTGTCACGGTTGCCATGGCACCCAATTGGCCCCACCCGTGTGGCGCTAGCTGCGGCTCGTTGACAGATTGACTTCCCTCCTTTTTAAGCTCAGGGCTTTCACTCACCCTTTGTCAGCTCGTCAACGAACCTCTGCCCCGCAAGACGTGGGTTTTGACTCTGTCCGGCTCCCTGCCTGTGTTTCCTGTCCGGTATTGTTCCTGTCTATTTTGTCCTGTTCAATATCGATCTCCAGTTTTGTTCCTGTCTAGTTTGACAGGTTTAATTTTGATATCCAGTTTTGATATCAATCCCGTCTGTCCCGTCCTGTCCGGTATCGCTCCATCTGTCCGATATCTGCTCGAGCAATTGGTATCGATCTCATCGGCCTCTGGCTTCCTGTCATTCCACGCCAGACCGCTGTCTTACGTCTTCCGCCCAACGATCGCTGAATCACTGGCGTTTGGGTTAACTTGCATGACTCCCGTAAAATAAAAGCTTGAGTGAGAAATGTCACGCATTTGGGTTCTCCTTCTGTTCCGGTTCATGACCGAGAGGGAATTTTAAAATGTGTTTCTTCTAAAATTGTATCAGTAAAATAATCGAAACAAAAGAAACAGATTAATCGATTATTAAAATAAATTATTTATAATAAGCAATTATAATGAGTAATCAATTATTTTTATATCACATTGTTTATTTGTTGTTGCACTGAATAGTCAATATTTCAATTAACATTTTGTTGTGTGTTTTTCAGAATTATTAGTTCCTGGAAGTTGACATTGAGTAATATACAAAAGTTCCAAGTTAAAATGAGTGACACAACATAATAAATGCTTCATTAAATTAGTATAAAAATATATTTTTCCTAAATTACTAGTTCATATTGTGCATAATGTTACATTATTATTGGTAATATACTGAAAAAGGGGACGCTTTCTCTTTTATCCCCCGTTTTTTTTTTCTTTTTAAATTTTTCTTCACAACAGAATATTTTATAATATAAAACAATAAAAAACAAGTGTTTTCAAATAGCTTAACAGTAAACAAAAATACATACAAATATATGCATTTGCAATGTGTTAACTCTTCTGCCCATTTTTACCTTCTCTAATTTGTTTTACTTGCCATGAAAGGAGATGCTTTTAATAACCCAAGTCATGTTTATTTGTATAGCCCTTAATCACAAGAAGTCTCGAAGGGCTGTATAGACAATACACAGACATCATTAACTTGAAATATAAATGTAGGTGTGAATCGAAAATTATCGATCAATGCACCCCACATGACCATTCCGGTTATTAGTTTAAAAAAAAATAAAGCACAAAAATAAGTGTGTTTACAGCTTCACACTGCCAATGATGAAGTGATTAAAAAAATAATACACATCCACCAAATGATCTTGTCATGTCCTGCATGGTCGCCATGACACCCAGCTGGTCCCGCCCCTTGACACCGGCTGACACAGATTGACTTAATTGCGTGTGGGATTCTTAAGGGCTCGTTTTGGGACTGCCCGCTGCCATACCATTGTTTTGTTTGACTCGAGGAAAAACCTGTTCATGCCCGTTCGTTCTGAGTTACTGCCTTTCTTTCTTGAAGACCTGTTTGTGCCCGTTAGTTCTGAGTGATTGCCTGTAAGCCTGTTTTTGTTTTGTCTTTGGTCCCTGCGTGTTGGACAATTTTTATTTTCTAAATAAAAGTAAGAGATCGTAACGCAAATGAGTTCACATTTTCTGCCTCCCGGTCCGTTCCCTGACAGATCTGCCAAACAGAACATTTTAATTTGAAAGATCATATCTCATTGTATATCATTTCTCATATGTGTTACTCAGCTGGAATATGCAAAATATCAAGGAATTGAGAAAAAAGGAAGTCGAACTTTTTACAATATAATAGTAAAACGATCAAATGCACAAACACATTAAAAAATTAAAAAAATAAAAATTCACAATCACATTTATCCGTCAAGTCACATTGGAATATAATCAATTAAAATGAATGCTTTCTTTTTAATGGACGACACTGCAAAAAATAAAAAAATAAAACACAGAGTAAAATGAGAAAAAAATATATTTTGAAACCAAGTTTTCTTGTTTTGTCGGGGGATCATTTTGCTCAGTTCATTTTAAAAATAAAATAGAGAGTAAAATAAAAAAAATCACTTTTGTTTTCACCGTCATCATTACCATCATTGCAGTTTCCAAATATTTAATATTAATTGTAATAACAATAATTCTCATGAGTGCTCACGGTGAGAACTGACTGTGTTGTGGTGTGTGTTGTCCATCATACAAGTACAAGGGTATACAACAATAAATCCACATTTAAATGGAATCAGCAAACAAAAAACAAAAATGTGGAAAAATATAAACATGTGACACTTCAACTGTAAATTATACTTGTGCCCCTATTTATACTGTACCGAACCTATTGCTTAATAAGTATTGTACTGGGTTTATACCTGCTCTAATTGGCTTCACACGTAACAATACAGTAAATCATTGCGCTATCGAGGCCGATATACTCATGAAAAGAGCCATATATGGCTCGCGAGCCATCGATTTATGACCCCTGAAATAGGGGATACATGTTTATTAGCAACAAATGCAATTTTCAATTTGAGTTGTTCAGTTATGAAATAATTTAATAATTTTTTAAAACGTTCTTTTCTAATCAGATGGTGGAATGTGTGTATATATATATTTATATATATATATAAAACCCAGCTCGAAGCTCAATTGGTTCAGTATTTCATTTCACTGTGCTTTCCGTAGTGACATTGATAAACCGAAATTTCCTTCTAGCGTTTTCAACTAAAACATTAAATCCAAGAAAAATTGTGACTATTGCAAAATTATATAACTACATTCCATTAGATCCTCACAATTTCCTTTGACTGGATAAAATGATGTACAGTAATGAGAAGACCTGTAATACAAAATATAGTACTAAAAAAGTGTTTTTCTTTACTCTTTATTCATGGAGTAAATAGCTAGATAAATAAAGTGTAAAAAAACATATTTGTGTACCAGCTATTGGTGCCGATAACATGTTTTAATGGCCTACACGGGCCATCTAACAATTTAATAATTAAATAAAGAAAGAAAATAATTGATACATTTCCATCAATTAATTGCAATTCCAAAGAAAAATGTAACGTTGGAGTTGAAATGCATTTCTTTAAAACGTTTAGAGGGTATTTAATTTTTATGTACTCGTGTCAATGGCATATAATATTGGTATTATCAACTAAAATTGTTAAAAATTGGCCTTAAGAAAAAATAGGATCAGAACCCCACCTGATGTATTTTTTTCATTTTGTTACTTATTTACTGAACCATTATATAAATAAATATATACATACATATATAAATATAGATATAAATAGAGCCACTGTATTATTTCCCCCTCTTTATGTAATAAATACTACTACAAGAATAATCCTCATATTGTTATATAAAATACATTATCCCCAGATTAACTCAGATGGAAATATTCACAGATGTACAAAACAAGATAAAATACTACACCATTTTAACATTCTTTCGTCTTTGAAAAATATGCAATCCCTATTTAATAAAACATGCATAACGACTAATCACAAGAGAAAACAAAGCCTCTCGAAGGGAACCGGCTCTTAATTGTCGGGGATCCAACTCCTGTCGTTTACGTCCAAGAGGCTCATTATAGCCGTTTGTTCACCGTCACTGAAGGCATAGGAGTTAAATGTACAGCCTGCCACGAGAAAAATGTAACGTTGGAGTTTGAATGCATTTCTTTAAAATATTTAGACGGTATTATATTTTTATGTTTGTGTATATTGGTATTATTACCAACTAAAAGTATTAAAAATTGGCCTTAAGAAACCGTAGGATCAAATACCCTAAATGTATTCATCTATTTTGTTACTTATTCACTAAACCATTATCTAAGTAAAGCAACTGCATTGTTTTTACCACTTTTATGTATTATATACTAATACAAGGATAAACCTAAAATTGTTATGAAAAACCCATTATCCCCAGAATATTAAATATTATAGCCGTTTGTTCGCCATCACTGAAGGCCTAGGAGTGAAATGCACAGCCTGCCAGGGGAAAATATAACGTTGGAGTTTAAATTTCTTTAAAATATTCAGAGGGTATTACATTTTTATTTACTGGCGTTAATGACATATAATATAGATAGTACCAACTAAAAGTATTAAAAATTGGCCTCAAGAAAACGTAGGATCGAATACCCCAAATGTATTAATTTATTTTGTTGCTTATTTACTGAACCATTATCTAAGTAAAGCAACTGTATTGTTTTTACCATTTTCATGTATTATATACGAATCCCAGAATAAACCTAAAATTGTTATGAAAAATCCATTATCCCCAGAATAATAAACATTATAGCCGTTTGTTCGCTGTCACTGAAGACGTAGGTGTGAAATGCACAGCCTGCCACGGGGAAAATGTAACGTTGGAGTTTCAATGAATTTAATTAAAAAAAATTTAGCAGACGGTATTACATTTTACGTGCTAGTCGCACCAGCAGTACTCAAGAATTAATTATCAGTTTAAGGAAAATATATTATCAAACACCTCTATCGAATTATTTTGTTATTTATTTATCCAACCTTTGTATAGCTAGATAGAGGGTTTAAAATAAATATTTTTTTACCTGTGGCAGGAGCAACTGTACCGTTGTTCCTGTCACGGTTGCCATGGCGCCCAATTGGCCCCGCCCGAGTTGCGCCAGCTGCGGCTCGTTGCCAGATTGGCTTTCCGTCTATTTATGCTCAGTTCTCTCACTCTTCCTATATCAGTCTGTCAACAAACATCTGCTACGCAAGACATGGGTTTTGACTTACGTCCTGTTTCCTGTTGGTATTTCCTGTCCGGTATTGTTCCCGTTTATTTTGTCCTATTTGATATCGGTTTCCATTTACGTTCCCGTCCAGTTTGTCCTGTTTATTTTCGATATCCTGTTTTGATATCAATCCTGCCTGTCCCATCCTGTCCGGTATCGACCCCATCTATCCGATATCTGTTCGAGCAATTGGTATCGATCTTGTCAGCCTCTGGCTTCCTATCATTTCACGCCAGACTGCTGCCTAACGTGCATGACTCCCCATTTCCCGTAAAATAAAAGGCTTGTGTGAGATACGTCACGCGTTTGGGTCCTGATCCTGTTCCGGTCCATGACAGTTCCCCTTTTCTTGATAATTACTAAAATACTCAAATAAATGTGTATGTACCTTTTCAAACAATATACTACATCAATCAATCAATATTAATGATATATTCTTGTATGTCTTTCTGAAGCCATTAACGTTGATCACGTTAGAGCTTGTTCTATGGCACAGGTGTCAAACAGGCGGCCCGCGGGCCAGATCAGACCCGCTAAGGGATTGAATCCGGCCCGCGAGACAACACTCAGAGAAGCGCAAGAGAAAAACAAGCTGCAGGTTGAAATATGTCAACTTCATTTTGCCAAAGCCAGGTGCCTCAAACAAAGACACTGTACTTGTATTTATTTCTCTCTCTCTCTCTCTCTCTCTCTCTCTCTCTCTCTTTCTTTTCCACCCCTTTTCTCCCACTCTGTCTCTCTTTCACTCTCTGTGTCTCTCTTTTTCTCTTCCTTTGTTGCTCTTTGTCTCTTTCTCTCTGTGTCTTTTAACCTCTTTTGCTCTAACTTCCTTTTGTTTTACTTTTCTCTCTTTTTCTTTCTCTCTTCATACCCTTCACGCTTTCTTTTCTCTTTTCTCTCCTTCTGTCTTTCTATTTCTCTTTGGATTTCTTTACTCCTCTCCCTTTCTTTTCCCCCTCTCTCACGACTTTTTATCTTTTGTTTCTCACGCTCTCTCCCTCTCTCTCTTTCTCTTTCTTTGTCCCGCCCTCTCTCCTTTTCCCTCCCTCTTTCTAGTCCGGCCCCCGACAGAATTTTTGTTCTATCGTGTGGCCCCTGAAATAAAATGAGTTTGACACCCCTGTTCTATGGTGTTGTCACGATACACTGGAAACATCTTTGGAATCCATGTACATTGTGAAAATATACGTACTTGCCCGGGATTAAACCAGATTCTTTTTTCTTCTCTGGATTTTTGGAAACCATCAAATTGATGTCGATACAGCATAGGAACAAACCAATGAGGAAAGTAGTCGTCCACTTAATTACCTAACCTCATAGAGATTACACCATGCAGGAGTCCAATCTGTTGTCTCTGACACGTTCAAATTAAGAACATTCCTTTTTTAATACACTTTATCCAAGAGGGATTGTTAAATGGCGCTATTCAATTATCGATTGCGTGCAGGTGAAAATGAGATACTTCTAATGTGTGCGCTCAGAGGATCCACGTTATTTGTACTGAAGCCATTTCGTTTGAAAAATAAAAGAATGAGGAGACGGATAGATCCTGAGTTTAATTGAATATTATGTCAAGGGTAAGAAATGGTTTCATTCTAGAATTGTAGACCGAGCATTATATCGACTCGAAGTAAGCTAAAACAGAAGCTGCTGGTGTCCGACAAAGCCAGAGTGGAGAGCATTCTGGCTTTGTTTGGGAAGAATGTACAGAGAGTAATCAACACGGCCTATAAGATCATTGGCCTCCCTGCCCGGTTAAGGGGACGTTGCCGGCTTGCGATACCGTAGCAGGGCCAGTTAGGGAACTGCATTTTTTTTCGGTAACAAGGTAATCAACCTAGTGAAAAACAGTGCTTTACATACGTTTTTGCGCGTTTTTGTATGTTTTTGTGTGTTTTTACGTACGTTTTTGTGCGTGTTTGTGTATGTTTTTGTGTGTTTTTAACATATGTTTATGTGTGTGTTTACGTATGTTTTGTGTGTGTTTACGAACGTTTTTGTGCTTGTTTCCGTATGTTTTTGTGTGTTTTTAACATTTGTTTATGTGTGTGTTTACGTATGTTTTGTGTGTGTTTATGTACGTTTTTGTGCGTGTTTCCGTATGTTTTTGTGTGTTTTTAATATACGTTTATGTGTGTGTTTACATATGTTTTGTGTGTGTCTACGTACGTTTTTATGCGTGTTTACGTATGTTTTTGTGTGTTTTTAACATTGTTTATGTGTGTGTTTACGTATGTTTTGTGTGTGTTTACGTACGTATTCATGCGTGTTTACGTATGTTTTTGTGTGTTTTTAATATATGTTTATGTGTGTGTTTTTAATATATGTTTATGTGTGTGTTTTTAATATATGTTTATGTGTGTGTTTACGTATGTTTTGTGTGTGTTTACGTACGTTTTTATGCATGTTTACGTATATTTTTGTGTGTTTTTAACATATATTTATGTGTGTGTTTACGTATGTTTTGTGTGTGTTTACGTATGTTTTTATGCGTGTTTACGTATGTTTTTGTGAGTTTTTAACATTTGTTTAAGTGTGTGTTTACGTATGTTTTGTGTGTGTTTACGTACGTTTTTGTGCGTGTTTACGTATGTTTTTGTGTGTTTTTAACATATGTTTATGTGTGTGTTTACGTATGTTTTGTGTGTGTTTACGTACGTTTTTGTGCGTGTTTACGTATGTTTTTGTGTGTTTTTAACATATGTTTATGTGTGTGTTTACGTATGTTTTGTGTGTGTTTACGTACGTTTTTGTGCGTGTTTACGTATGTTTTTGTGTGTTTTTAATATATGTTTATGTGTGTGTTTTTAATATATGTTTATGTGTGTGTTTACGTATGTTTTGTGTGTGTTTATGTACGTTTTTGTGCGTGTTTACGTATGTTTTTGTGTGTTTTTAACATATGTTTATGTGTGTGTTTACGTATGTTTTGTGTGTGTTTACGTACGTATTCATGCATGTTTACGTATGTTTTTGTGTGTTTTTAATATATGTTTATGTGTGTGTTTTTAATATATGTTTATGTGTGTGTTTACGTATGTTTTGTGTGTGTTTACGTACGTTTTTATGCATGTTTACGTATATTTTTGTGTGTTTTTAACATATATTTATGTGTGTGTTTACGTATGTTTTGTGTGTGTTTACATACGTTTTTGTGCGTGTTTACGTATGTTTTTGTGTGTTTTTAACATATGTTTATGTGTGTGTTTACGTATGTTTTGTGTGTGTTTACGTACGTTTTTGTGCGTGTTTACGTATGTTTTTGTGTGTTTACGTACGTTTTTGTGCGTGTTTACGTATGTTTTTGTGTGTTTTTAACATATGTTTATGTGTGTGTTTACGTATGTTTTGTGTGTGTTTACGTACGTTTTTGTGCGTGTTTACGTATGTTTTTGTGTGTTTATAACATATGTTTATGTGTGTGTTTACGTATGTTTTGTGTGTGTTTACGTACGTTTTTGTGCGTGTTTACGTATGTTTTTGTTTGTTTTTAATATATGTTTATGTGTGTGTTTACGTATGTTTTGTGTGTGTTTACGTACGTATTCATGCGTGTTTACGTATGTTTTTGTGTGTTTTTAATATATGTTTATGTGTGTGTTTTTAATATATGTTTATGTGTGTGTTTACGTATGTTTTGTGTGTGTTTACGTACGTTTTTATGCATGTTTACGTATATTTTTGTGTGTTTTTAACATATATTTATGTGTGTGTTTACGTATGTTTTGTGTGTGTTTACGTATGTTTTTATGCGTGTTTACGTATGTTTTTGTGAGTTTTTAATATATGTTTATGTGTGTGTTTACGTATGTTTTGTGTGTGTTTACGTACGTTTTTGTGCGTGTTTACGTATGTTTTTGTGTGTTTTTAACATATGTTTATGTGTGTGTTTACGTATGTTTTGTGTGTGTTTACGTACGTTTTTGTGCGTGTTTACGTATGTTTTTGTTTGTTTTTAATATATGTTTATGTGTGTGTTTACGTATGTTTTGTGTGTGTTTACGTACGTATTCATGCGTGTTTACGTATGTTTTTGTGTGTTTTTAATATATGTTTATGTGTGTGTTTTTAATATATGTTTATGTGTGTGTTTACGTATGTTTTGTGTGTGTTTACGTACGTTTTTGTGCGTGTTTACGTATGTTTTTGTTTGTTTTTAATATATGTTTATGTGTGTGTTTACGTATGTTTTTGTGAGTTTTTAACATTTGTTTAAGTGTGTGTTTACGTATGTTTTGTGTGTGTTTACGTACGTTTTTGTGCGTGTTTACGTATGTTTTTGTGTGTTTTTAACATATGTTTATGTGTGTGTTTACGTATGTTTTGTGTGTGTTTACGTACGTTTTTGTGCGTGTTTACGTATGTTTTTGTTTGTTTTTAATATATGTTTATGTGTGTGTTTACGTATGTTTTGTGTGTGTTTACGTACGTATTCATGCGTGTTTACGTATGTTTTTGTGTGTTTTTAATATATGTTTATGTGTGTGTTTTTAATATATGTTTATGTGTGTGTTTACGTATGTTTTGTGTGTGTTTACGTACGTTTTTATGCATGTTTACGTATATTTTTGTGTGTTTTTAACATATATTTATGTGTGTGTTTACGTATGTTTTGTGTGTGTTTACGTATGTTTTTATGCGTGTTTACGTATGTTTTTGTGAGTTTTTAACATTTGTTTAAGTGTGTGTTTACGTATGTTTTGTGTGTGTTTACGTACGTTTTTGTGCGTGTTTACGTATGTTTTTGTGTGTTTTTAACATATGTTTATGTGTGTGTTTACGTATGTTTTGTGTGTGTTTACGTACGTTTTTGTGCGTGTTTACGTATGTTTTTGTGTGTTTTTAACACATGTTTATGTGTGTGTTTACGTATGTTTTGTGTGTGTTTACGTACGTTTTTATGCATGTTTACGTATATTTTTGTGTGTTTTTAACATATATTTATGTGTGTGTTTACGTATGTTTTGTGTGTGTTTACGTATGTTTTTATGCGTGTTTACGTATGTTTTTGTGAGTTTTTAACATTTGTTTGAGTGTGTGTTTACGTATGTTTTGTGTGTGTTTACGTACGTTTTTGTGCGTGTTTACGTATGTTTTTGTGTGTTTTTAACATATGTTTATGTGTGTGTTTACGTATGTTTTGTGTGTGTTTACGTACGTTTTTGTGCGTGTTTACGTATGTTTTTGTGTGTTTTTAACATTTGTTTATGTGTGTGTTTACGTATGTTTTGTGTGTGTTTACGTACGTATTCATGCGTGTTTACGTATGTTTTTGTGTGTTTTTAATATATGTTTATGTGTGTGTTTACGTATGTTTTGTGTGTGTTTACGTACGTTATTGTGCGTGTTTACGTATGTTTTTGTGTGTTTTTAATATACGTTTATGTGTGTGTTTACATATGTTTTGTGTGTGTCTACGTACGTTTTCATGCATGTTTACGTATGTTTTTGGGTGTTTTTAACATATGTTTATGTGTGTGTTTACGTATGTTTTGTGTGTGTTTACGTACGTTTTGATGCGTGTTTACGTATGTTTTTGTGTGTTTTTAACATATGTTTATGTGTGTGTTTACGTATGTTTTGTGTGTGTTTACGTATGTTTTTATGCGTGTTTACGTATGTTTTTGTGAGTTTTTAACATTTGTTTAAGTGTGTGTTTACGTATGTTTTGTGTGTGTTTACGTACGTTTTTGTGCGTGTTTACGTATGTTTTTGTGTGTTTTTAACATATGTTTATGTGTGTGTTTACGTATGTTTTGTGTGTGTTTACGTACGTTTTTGTGCGTGTTTACGTATGTTTTTGTGTGTTTTTAACACATGTTTATGTGTGTGTTTACGTATGTTTTGTGTGTGTTTACGTACGTTTTTATGCATGTTTACGTATATTTTTGTGTGTTTTTAACATATATTTATGTGTGTGTTTACGTATGTTTTGTGTGTGTTTACGTATGTTTTTATGCGTGTTTACGTATGTTTTTGTGAGTTTTTAACATTTGTTTGAGTGTGTGTTTACGTATGTTTTGTGTGTGTTTACGTACGTTTTTGTGCGTGTTTACGTATGTTTTTGTGTGTTTTTAACATATGTTTATGTGTGTGTTTACGTATGTTTTGTGTGTGTTTACGTACGTTTTTGTGCGTGTTTACGTATGTTTTTGTGTGTTTTTAACATTTGTTTATGTGTGTGTTTACGTATGTTTTGTGTGTGTTTACGTACGTATTCATGCGTGTTTACGTATGTTTTTGTGTGTTTTTAATATATGTTTATGTGTGTGTTTACGTATGTTTTGTGTGTGTTTACGTACGTTATTGTGCGTGTTTACGTATGTTTTTGTGTGTTTTTAATATACGTTTATGTGTGTGTTTACATATGTTTTGTGTGTGTCTACGTACGTTTTCATGCATGTTTACGTATGTTTTTGGGTGTTTTTAACATATGTTTATGTGTGTGTTTACGTATGTTTTGTGTGTGTTTACGTACGTTTTTGTGCGTGTTTACGTATGTTTTTGTGTGTTTTTAACACATGTTTATGTGTGTGTTTACGTATGTTTTGTGTGTGTTTACGTACGTTTTTATGCATGTTTACGTATATTTTTGTGTGTTTTTAACATATATTTATGTGTGTGTTTACGTATGTTTTGTGTGTGTTTACGTATGTTTTTATGCGTGTTTACGTATGTTTTTGTGAGTTTTTAACATTTGTTTGAGTGTGTGTTTACGTATGTTTTGTGTGTGTTTACGTACGTTTTTGTGCGTGTTTACGTATGTTTTTGTGTGTTTTTAACATATGTTTATGTGTGTGTTTACGTATGTTTTCTGTGTGATTACGTATGTTTTGTGTGTGTTTTACATAGTTTTGTGCGAGTTTACGTGTGTTTACGTAGGTTTTTGTGTGTGTTTACATGCGTTTTTGCGTGTGTTTATGTACGTTTTTGTGTGACACATTTTTTTCCAAGAATTCTCTGTTGTTGACTTTGATTTTGTTGGGTATAAAAAAAAGGTTGCTTTGTATTTTATTTTTTATCTGTAAATACTACCTATATATATATATATATATATATATATATATATATATATATATATATATATATATATATATATATATATATATATATATATATATATACGAACTCGGGAGACTTAAAGTGACCAAAACACACATTTTTTATGCCCTGCCTTTTGTAAAATTTTCCATTTAGGAAAACCAAAGCAGCAAAACGATAAGTATTCAAAATCAATGCAAATTTCTCAATTGGTAGTTTATTTTTTTTTAAATTCAACATTTGTTTGACAATCCATGTATTTTTTTAATGATTATTCGAATAAATACTGTTTTTTTTCTGTTTAAATTATTGCAGGGTTTTTTTTACAACAAGGAGGCGTTAAAATATACTCACTGTCCCTTTGAGTTTTTGCAGTTATGTCACAACCCTCACCACTTCTCCACAAATATCTCACAATCCCTGATGTCAATTCCTTTATTCGGAAAGTAAAAGGGAGATGGAAGCTATTTGCATATACACATTTCATGGAATACACTTGTTTCTGTAATGAATGGAATTTGACTGAACATTGACTCAAAATTGCTGTAGGTCGTCTTGGCTATATCATATTTTTGAAATTGGATTTGGATTCTCTTTGTCACACGCCTTTTATCGCATTATGAAGAAAATCAATCCCCCAATGAATTTGTGCGCTCCACTCACACTCGCAGCCTGACGTGGACTAATTATGTTTTATTTTGTGCAAAACGAGAACTTGTACTCATATATTTTTTGTGTTTTGATGCGTATTTTGCCTTTTATTATTTTATTATTATTTTATCGTGATTTTCATCATGTATTCTGCAGTGTGTTTTGTCATGTATTTTATCACAACAAATTGTTATTCAAATAAGGGGGGGCTAAATTTGTGTTATGACAAAATTCATGAGGAAAAATGTTTTGAAATACACAACTAAGTACTTGACAAAATAAATGTCAAAATACGAGACGAAATACATGACAAATTAAATGGGAAAAAATAAATTAAATAATAAAGACAAAATGCATAAAGAAATTAATAAATTACATGTATATTATATATTTGACTGACTGAATGAATGAATGAATGAAACTTTTATTTCCACCATGAAAAAAAATAAAACAACAAATTAAAAAAAAAAAAAAATGTTATTATACATGTTCGAAAAGGAGTAGGAAGAAGCATATGCTTATCAAATCCGACCCGTTTGACTTCATTAATAATTTTAGATACACAGTCTCTTCATTATCATCATCCTCACATCACTACTTCCATCAGTGTTTTTATCCTATCAGTTTAATTTAGTTTTACACGTCTATTAACTCTATAACGCTAGTAATCACCTCGTATCATTCAGTCACCAGTAATGACTATAAAAACAATTAATGACAGTTATAATAATTGTTAGAATTGGACGATTTAGTAAAAGGTCAACAAAAACATAGTGCCAGAAAACATCCAAAAATGATTCATTCAGAAAGAGGGAAATTACAACTTAAGGGGCTGTAGTAAATTCATAATCCCAAAGGTGAGAACCACCAGGAAAAGTATGTGTGTGTCTGTGTGCGGAGTCAAACTTTGGAATAATTTACAAGACGACAATGTCCAACTATTCACGTGTTCAAATTTAAATACGAAATATTACTGGCAGAATACAGAGATAAAGAAAATGGGGTATGAATGATACAGGAGATCGGGAATAGTGTGTCACTTATGGTTAACTTTGTTGTTATTGTTATTGCTATTATTTTATCATAACTTTTATTATTAATATGATTGCGATTGTTGTTATTATCATTGGTGTCACAGTAATTTTTGGTGACTAGTGGCATTATGACGTTGAAGGATTGGTACTTCGATGATTAGTGTATAAAATATGTGACTATTGTTATTATTATAATTTTTGATATCTGACTTGTGTTATGTGTGTATCCTTGAGATCTTTTTGTATTTAGACACCATACTACTCTTTTTCAAACATGTTATAATAACATTATTTTATTGTTGAGTCATTGTTTTTGTCCGTTTTTTATTTGAAAGTTTGAAATAAAGTTTTCATTCATAATTATCAGTACTATTATATTAATATAACATTAATAATAGTATTAATAACAATGTTGATTTGCTTACATCTACCTTTTGCTTTATCATTCATCTTCGTCTCCGTACTTTGCCAATATTGTTTTTTTTTTATTCGAACAGGTGAATACTGGGACATTGTTTGAGCTGTAATTTGTTCCAAGGTTTAACTCCACATACAGACACACACATACCTTTCCTGGTAGTTCTCACTGGTTGGATCTTAAATTTACTACATCCCCTTAAGTTATAGCTTCCTTCATTTCGTGAGAATACCTTTTGGACTTTCTCTGGCAGTATATCTTCGTTCAATTTGAATAGTAGTTGAGAAGTGGAAAATTCCACTAGATCAAACAGTTTTAATAATTTGGACTGCAGAAATAGAATATTGGTATGATCACAGTATTCTGCCTTGTGTATAGTGCTTATTGCTCGTTTTTGGAGTACAGAAAGGGGACGGAGTGAACTTTTGTAATTATTGCCCCAAAACAAAAGAACAATATAATAAGTACAGTGCATTATAATTTAAAAATAATTTGGCCTTACTAATAATTGAAATACTTTTAGATACCTTAGTTTGTATGTGTCTGATGTGTGTTTTCCGATTAAATTTACTGTCTATTGTTATCCGTAGAAATATTTAGATAGTGTGTAATATATTTATATCTTCCTTTATTTATAAAGCATATATTTGTCTGTATTTTTATCCCTACAATTATTTCTACATACGGCAGTACCGATCCTCCATAATTTTATAGTTTGTCTCCGACACATATGTACAATGATTTTATCCTACCAAAAAAAATAACATTATTTAAATAAGTCTGGTTTAGTCAAAGAAAATAAAACAATTCTTTCAAGAGATATCAACAATTTATATTTGAGCAAACACCGTGGCAGCCGGCATAAAATTTCTTAACTGCATTACTAATTCAAGAACTCTATGGGCGTGTTAATAATTGATCACATAATTAGGGGAGGAGTTGGGAAGATGTGGGCCGATTGCCTCTTTATCAGTGGGCTTTCGGATAAGTGCATGGTTTTGTTGTGCACGACAGTGCGGCGCCAATTAAAGTAACTTCTGACCAGCACCTATAATTCATTTTCTGAATATTTGACAAGTATGGGCGTACGCGCAAATGCTGAAAGAAGATGACTGTGGTGCTATTTATGACCAGGCCTAATAAAAAAAACAACACCAACATCTTTTAAATCCCTAGGCTGGGGCCTAACGGAAAAAAGGATATAGTGATAAAACTATCAGGACCAGAACGGAGACAGGACCCACTTGCCTTGCGTTTCTCACAAGTTCTTTTTTAAGAAAGAGAAAGGGTTGTGCCCACGATGCGGTGATTGCTGGAGGCGGGAAGCAGGTCGCTCTGAACGCAGAAGTGGATCTTCAGTGGCGAGTGATGGCGGTGTCGGGAACGGAAAAACGGGTCAGTAGCTGGGACAGGAGAGCAAAAACGTGGTCGGGGTCGGAAGCGAATCGTAAGCCAGGAGAGGAGAGTAAACGTGGAGATCAAAAACGGATCGTTATTTGGGAGAGGAGAACAGACGTGATCGAGATCAAAACGTAAATCGTAGACAAATAGCAAATATGCCGGCAGTAGCTCAGGAGGTAGAGCGCTCGTCTTGGGATCAAGGGATCCCAGTTCGAATCCCGGCTCGTCCGTGTTACATGTCGAAGTGTCCTTGGGTAAGACACTGAACTCCTAATAACCCCAATAAGCAGGTTAGCGTCTTACATGGCTGCAGTACAAGGCCGCTATTGGGAAATGTGGAGCACATTGTAAAGCGCTTTGGGAAGTCATTGACTTGAAAAGCGCTATATAAATGCAGATCATTTCAGATCATTTCAAATAGGAGCAAAAAACTGGACTGGCAAAAAAGGGCTTGCCGTGTAAAAACAGAGATTCGCAGACGGACCGACAAAAGGGGACTGACAGGACAGAGTTTAAATACTGACAGGGAGCCAATCTGTCAACAAGCTGCAGCTGGCGCCACATGGACGGGGCCAATTGGGCGCCATGGCAACGGTGACAGTGGATCTTCCGTGGCGAGCGATGGCGGTGTCGGAAAAACGAGTCAGTAGCCGGGACAGGAGAGTAAAAACGTGGTCGGGGCAAAAACGTGGTTGGGGTCGGAAGCGAATCGTAAGCCAGGAAAAGCGAGTAGACGTTGTCGGGGACAAAAAGAGGACGTAAACCGGGACGGGAGAGTAGACGTGGTCAGGATGAAAAACGGGTTGAAGCCGGGGGACAGATGGGGGCAAAAAACAGGTGGGAGTCAGGGTCGAAAAAGGCTAACTGAGGTTTGCAGACGGACTGACAAAAGGGGGCAGAAAGGAGTGTGTTTTAATAGGGACAAGGTGCCAGAGTCCGAGGCAGTTGGCACCAAAGGAGCGGGCAGAGGTGATACACATCGGTAATCATGAGAAAAACTTGATTACAACCCTAAAGCTTTTACAAAAAAAAATTGTATAAAGGTATTAATAAAAAACGTTTTTTTCCATTAGGCACAGAAGGTGTGGTGTTCCTCCCCGTAGTTATGCAGATATGTTCCAAAATATCCCATCTGGCTTGTTTCCTCTGGAGCAGTGTATCTCAACTGGTGGGTCCAGGGATCGGTTTCTTGGAAAAATAATGTGAAGAAAATCGGATGGGTCGATTCGTCTCCTCAACAGTAGATGGTGATAATTCCCTGCTCAATCTCTTCTTTAGTCAACCTGTGCGCTTGAGAGGGGCCGCATATCCTTTTATTGTGATTTTCGTGGTTTTATTTCCCTTTACTGCCCGTAAAAATAGGTTTTCAAGAAAATTAGTGATAAGGGGGCAGAAAAGTGACAACTGTCACGGCTGCCATGGCGCCCAATTGGCCCGCCTGTGTGGCGCCAGCTGCGGCTCGTTGACGGATTGGCTTTCCGTCTATTTAAGCTCAGTGCTCTGACTCTTCATTTGTCAGTCCGTCAACGAACCTCTGCCCCGCAAGATGTGGGTTTCAACTCGGTCCTGTTTCCTGTCGGTTTTTCCTGTCCTGTATTGTTCCCGTTAATTTTTTCCTGTTTAATATCGGTTTCCAGTTTTTTTCCTGTCTAGTTTGTCCTGTTTAATTTTGATGTTCTGTTTTGATATCAATCCTGTCTGTCCTGTCCTGTCCTGTCCTGTCCGGTAACGACCCCATCTAGCTGATATCTACCCGGGCAATTGGTATCAATCTCGCCGGCCTCTGGCTTCCTATCATTCCACGCCAGATTGCTGCCTAACGTACATGACTCCCCATTTCCCGTAAAATATAAGGCTTATGTGAGAAACGTCACGGGTTTTGGTCCTGATCCTGTTCCGGTTTTTGACAAACAACAATGATCGAGTCAAAGAAGGAAATGATTGAAAAAATCTGAAAATGGTGTACGAGTCTGCTACAGCGCTGCATGACGGTACAGTAAATGGTTTTATAGTTTAGACTTTCACCAGTTTATTAATCTTTATTAACCACATAATCAATGATTATCCATTTTAGGTTGTAGGGAGAATTGCATTAAATTACATTGAATTGGATTTCAAATTAGATTTGCTGGTGACCATATCACCCGTTAGGTGGGGCTGAAGATCCACCTCCAGAAATACTCCTTTTTTGTTTCTGAAGTACCACGAAGGAAGAAATCCTCAAAACATATCTTATTTTAGCTTTAAATTGTCGATTTTGCTGTTCATTGATATTGATAATGATTGATCTATATCATAATATGATATAAATATAGACACACAAATAAAGCAATGTAGTTTAATTCTACAATCTAAGATTTGTTTTCGAGGCAAGGATATCAAATCAACAAAACACAGGACATTATATCGAGATCAACTCGCACGCACTTCTACTCAATTAAATGACCAGGTACCATGTGGAAAGAGAAGTGGGAGGGAGTTCTGTAGCAATTGAAAGTACTGACCTATAGGCCCGATTTTAAGATAATTTCAATGATCAGAAATTACTTCATGGTGTGTCAAAATGATATTATTCATGCCCAGCACCAAAACGGTTTGTTGGGAATGTCACGAGGCGTGGTGGAGTGGAAGGGGTGACCGGACCGGAACGGAGGCAGGAGGCAGGAAGGGAGAACTCAATTGCGTAACGATCCAAAACTTTTATTCACCAAAATAAAAGTTGTCCAAAACTCTGGGACATGACAAAACAAACAGTTGTTTCTTCCAACTCAACCAAACAGGACAAGGCATAACAGAACGGACAATGTTTTAAACTAAAACAGGACAAGGCATAACAGACCGGGGAATGTGTAATGAGCCAGCGCCCGCCAAACCCACAACCCAGCCTTAAGTAGCAGACCAGCAATCAGCTGATCTGCTACAGCTTGAGTTCGGGGGCGCGGCAGACTGGTCGCCACGGCGACCGTGACAGGGAAACATTTTTCTCTGTTTACCTTTGTTCAGACAAAGCATTTCGTAAGGGAAGGGCACTGCGTAGACCCTGGACCTTTGGAAAAAAAAAATTGCCTTTGAAGACTTCATCTTCTGCTCTTGGAGCAGAGAGAGAGGGAAAAGGAAATAGCCACTGGCCGCTCCCGGAACATGGCGGCCATGGCTTCGGCCTTCTTTATCCTCATTGTCCAGGGGGCAAATACCAGTTCAGTTCAGGGTGTCCCCTGCCCACTGCCCGAAGATAGCTGGGATGGGCTCCAGCAACCCAGCAACCCTACTGAGGATAAGCGGTGCAGATAATAGATGGATGGATGGATATTTCTGTGTCTGCAGAGGTTACATTCTTCACCATTGACAGACAAATACTATGGCCGTCTGTCATTTTGACAGTTTAAAAATTGGACCATGAACCACAGGAGCAGCACGTCCTTGAGCCGCGCGAAACTTGGAGACAGAGGGAGAACAAGTTTTGCCCAGGATCAATAAATCAGGTAGGTCACTCTAGAGGTGAAAATTCCCCCCAAAAATGACTCAGCACTTCTGGTTTTGCTGACTCAGGTGAGTCTAAAAGTGAATGAAATACCACCCAAAAATGCTTTCAATGCTGGTCATGTTTTTATGGCCATTATAGTTTTTTTAATGCATTCTTCAATCATCGTGTTGATTGACAAATAATTATTCTTAAAATTATGTAGACGCAATCTCCTTGACCAAAAGCTTTTTCATAGAAAATTGTAGAAAGATCAGGTGCATTGTTTAAACGTGGTCTTCGTTTTCAGGTGTTGGTACCGATGCTTCGGATATTTTTCATTGTGACAACAGCATTGTTTCTGTTTGCCTGAAGGCTAATCAAATAATAAACGTTACGTTTCTGTCAACAAAGGTGGACTGATTCTGCAGTCAATTACTCCATCTATTATTTAACATTTCCCATGTGTTTTTGTTTGGTCATCATCTCTGGAAAATTACCTGAACTCATTGCATATTCAGCTTTTCTCGATTGGATTCAGTACCCAAACCGCAAGCAAAGGGAAAACTAATGTTAGTTTTGTTGGGCCTTAACCCTCAAACCGGGGCCCTCTATCACGGTTGCCATCATGCCCAATTGGCCCCAGCCATGAGGCGCCAGCTTCTGTCACAGTTGCCATGGCGCCCACTTGGGCCCGCCTGTGGGCGCCAGCTGAAGCTTGTTGACTCACAAGTTTTTTTTTAAGAAAGAGAAAGGGTTGCGCCTACGATCCGGTGATTGCTGGACGCGGGAAGCAGGTCGCTCTGAATGCGGAAGCGGATCTTCCGTGGCGAGCGACAGGGGTGTCAGGAACGGAAAAACCAGTCAGTAGCCGGGACAGGAGAGCAAAAACGTGGTCGGGGTCGGAAGCGAATCGTAAGCCAGGAGAGGAGAGTAGACGCGGTTGAGATTAAAAAACGGATCGTTATTTGGGAGGGTAGAACAGACGTGATCGAGATCAAAACGTAAATCGTAGCGGGAGACAAACAGGAGCAAAAAACGGGCCAATCAGTCAACAAACTGCGGCTGCCGCTGTTCCTTTATCTTCTTGGCTCATACCTCACTGTGAATGTGTAAAACTGGAGTGTCATGCCCAATTTCGTTGTCACAATATGTTAACCCATTTTGTAACAATGACAATAAAGGTATATTCTATCTTCTATTCTATTCTTCTATGGACGAGGCCAATTGGGCGCCATGGCAATGGTGACAGTGGATCCCTGTCAGTATTTAAACTCTGTCCTGACAGTCCCCTTTTGTCGGTCCGTCTGCGAATCTCTGTTTATACAAGGCAAGTCCTTTTTCGCCTGTCCCGTTTTTTGCTCCTGTTTGTCTCCCGCTACAATCTGTTTTGATCTCGACCACATCTGCTCTCTCATCCCGGATTACGACCTGTTTTGATCTCGACCTCGTCTGTTCTTCTGCCCCGAATAACGATCCGTTTTTTGAACTCGACTACGTCTACCCTCTTCTCCTGGCTTTCGACTTTTTTCCGTTCCCGACCACGTTTTTGCTCTCCTGTCCCGGCTACTGACCTGTTTTTTTCCGCTCCCGACATCCTCATCGCTCGCCACGGAAGTGCCACTTCCGCGTCTGAGCAACCTACTCCCCGCGACTAGCGATCTCCGGATCTTGTGTGCGCTCCTTTCCCTTCTTCCCAATAAAACTGTGAGAAACGTTACGCGAGTGGGTCCTGTCTCTGTTCTGGTTCTGACACTCAATTAGTGGCCTGCAGTGCACGACCGGATCGCGGCATCCCAGGGCGAATAGAACTTTTTAGAGCAGCAAAAAAAACTTTTTTTTAAACATATATTTGTCCGTAGTCGATCTATCCCCATGCGCTACTATTGTATCACCAAATTCTCTTTAATTTTTAGTCAAACATCTCCCATGATCCCACGTTTGTTGTATTCACTGCATGCGTTTTGCACTCTGCGTACTGTGTGTGTGTGAGAGAGAAGGAGAAACTTGTGCTTCAGGAGACAGCGCTGATTGGCTGTTGCATGGGTGACATGGTATTATGGGCTGTCACCTCTATGACAGAGATGCACCGATTGGCTGAGAGAGCGTGAATGCTGCTAGCTTGACTGGACCGACAAACACGAGCTGTACTCAAGTCGTACTTTATCTGTCTGTTTACGTGCAACAAGTTGAAGATCTGATCCGACAAAAACTCCGTGCTCAACGATGACTAAAAGACGAAAAGTGGACAACGAAAAGCGCCGTGTTCATGGAGAATGGACTGATGAATAGGTGTCCATTTTTCCCACCTGCAAGTATAAAACCAACGTGCTTGATGTGTTTATGTCACGGTTGCCATTGCGCCCAATTGGCTACGCCCGTGTGGTGCCAGCTGCAGCTTGTCGACAGATTGGCTCCCTGTCAATAGTTAAACTCTGCCCTGTCAGTCCCCTTTGTTGGTCCGTCTGCGAATCTCTGTTTTTATACGGCAAGCCCTTTTTCACCTGTCCCGTTTTTTGCTCCTGTTTGTCTCCCACAACGATATGTTTTGATCTTGACCACATCTGCTCTCCCATCCCGAATTACGACCTGTTTTGATCTTGACCACGTCTGTTCTCCCGTCTCGGATAACGATCCGTTTTTGATCTCGACTTCGTCTACTCTCCTCTCCTGCCTTTCGACTAGTTTCCGATCCAGATCACGTTTTTGCTGTTCAATCCCGTTTTTCCGTTCCCGACACCGCTATCGCTCGCTACGGAAGTCCCACTTCCGCGCTCAGAGCAACCTGCTCCCCGCATGTGTGCAATCTTTTCCCTTCTTCCCAATAAAACTGTGAGAAACGTTACTTGAGTGGGTCCTGTTTCTGTTCTGGTCCTGACAGTTTAGAGACGGTTGCTATCATAAAAAGTAAAAATGTGAAGCGCCATTATGTTAAAGAGCATAACTCTTTTGATAAGAAGTTTCCTCCTAATTCAGACTTGAAAAGACAAGGAATTGACAGGTTGAAGCAGTCATATTAACAGTCCAGCGAGGTTATACAGACGCTGCCCTACTAACGACCATTCGACTTACGCAAAGCGGTAAATACGAAAAAAAAATTCGGGACGTCGAAAAATATCCGGGCATTGCTGCAAGTTAGATTTTGTATTTGTGTGCACCTCTTTCCAAGTAGAGGACAGTACTGTAGTGCTTATTTTCGCCGCGTGGCACTGTGAGAGGTCACCCAACATCTACCCCGAAGAAGAAATCCAGCTTCTACTTCCTACTTCGTGTTTAAACACATTGCACAGTATCTCTAGCGCGCTCATAACTTTGACATTTTTATTGTTTAGTATCTCGTGCATCCATTCGATATGGTTGGTGTAAAGCGTAAAGAAGAGGCGAGCCATTTCTTTTGAAATGGGAGTGGAATAAGAACGCTTGATGCGGTTGAGAAAACGGTTGGATTGCTTTTCGTCCACTTTTTTTTCGCGTGTGCGACACAGTTCTGAGCTCATGGGATCGAACCTTCCTGTGTGGAGTTTGCATGTTCTCCCCGTGCTACTGAAGATAAACGGTGCAGATAATGGATGGATGGATGGAAGTTACATTACTGCAATACAGTAATCCCTCGGTTATCGCGGTTTATGGGGGCGGTTTTGGTCCCCATTAACCGCGATAGGCGAGATTGTATTGGGAAAGGCTTTGTGGGAAGTAATTTGGTCGTCCGACTTTGCGAAAACTGAAAATCCGCGAAGTAGCGACGCCCCTTCAAAAATGCTTAAAATTGTTATTTCATTTTATTATTATTATTTTTTAGACCCGCGAAGCTCTGAACCCGCGAACGTGGAACCGAGAAGTAGCAAGGTCCCACTGTATTATGGTATTCGGACTGCATTACTGATTACATATTTCAACAAATAACGACTAACTTTATCAGATGACATGTTCAAAGAAGTGGGCAGCACGGCGGCGCAGTGGTTAGCGCATGTGCGGCACATTTCATGTCTTGGGAACCTCCTGCGTGGGTTCAAATCCAGCTCCAGACTTCCTGTGCGGAGTTTGTATGTTCTCCTTGTGCTTGCGTGGGTTTCCTCCGGGCACTCCGGTTTCCTCCCACATTCCAAAAACATGCATTTCAGGTGAATTGGCTGGTCCAAATTGTCCCTAGGTGTGACTGAGCGAGTGAGTTGTCTGTCCCCGTGTGCCCTGCGATTGGCTGGCAACCAGTTCAGGGTGTCCCCTGCCCACTGCCCGATGATTGCTGGGATGGGCTCCAGCACCCCCGCGACCCTACTGAGGATAAGCGGTGAAGCTAATGAGATGAGATGAGATGTTCAAAGAATAAACCATAAACATGTCCATCGCAAAAAATGCAAAAAATATTAGAGAGGAAGCACTGACAAAAATAAGTTAAGTGGTGCACTGGGCAGCAGAAAAAAAGCCCCTTTACTGGCTACATCTCAGTGTTCAACATTGTCTTCACTGCAAGTTTAAGCAGTCCACAAAGAAAAAGACAAAATAAAATATAAAAAAAAAAAAAAAAGCAGAGGCACCCTTTCCTTTCCTGTTCTATCCCCAGGCTGAAGTTGTGTTTGCGGCAGTATTTAACACAAACTGAGCGCTTGTAACCTAACCACAAATACAAACACACACATAAATTCAACAGAACATTCTGTAAAGACCAGATTCATTTTCACACTTGTTTCAAGGCCTTCCAACTAATAACCAGAGGCCGTACTTGAACTTTACCTCTGCTGCCTTGCCTCGTTCTTGACCGTCATAATAAATGGACCCATGCTTGTTTGAAAATATTTTCTAATGTGTGTGCATGTGAAACCCTTTAAAAGTTCGAACTGTACTCGCTACATTATACAAAGACCCCTCGCTACTTTGCGCTTCGGTGATTGCAAGTTCACTCCTTCACAGATTTTTAACTAAATTGATTTTTTTCTCTGTTGTTATCACCGTAAATTCCGGACTATAGAGCGCACCTGATTATAAGCCGCACCCACCACATTTCGGGAGGAAAACCGATTTTGTACGTACACAAGCCGCACCTGTATATTAGCCGCATGCGCCCACATTGAAAAAACGCAATACAAACACGAAATTAACCCATACCCGATACAGTCCGAAAAACACAGCCGGAAAAATGAACGGAAAATGATACCGGTACTTAAGATTTAATGCAGACCTGCAGAGTTCGGGTGCCCGTTGAAAGTAATCCAAGGAAAAAAAGTGTATATTTCCAAATGTAAGGGTGGGAAAACTATATATCCACTATTGTCGGCCGCGTCCACAAACACGTCTCACCTTTACTCAACTTCCCGTCAGCCCGCGTTTGCCCCGCCCCTTCCTTCTCATTTGCTCGTACAAAACATATCAGAATAAGTTTCTAAAATAAATACATTACAAATATATATAGTTGCAAATACATATTATACATGGTTACACATATTTACAAAGAAAAACGGTACACCAAGAGAGTTTTCAAAGCTTTAGTAATAATGAAATAACTTTCATCCCAAACAGTGCCTGTGAAGGGTAGCAAAACGCTACTAGCAACACGCTCGCAACACAGTAAACAGCTCTGTTAAAAAAAACATACCCTACTCATAGTAAGCACGGTAAGCCGTCCTTATCTCCCTCTTATAACTGACGTCGTTAAAGTCGTCTTCCTTCAGTATGGGAAAGGGACTTAGGCATATAGACGTGTTCCCACGCTCCCTCATTCAAAAACACGCTAGCATCATGATCGCAAAGTAAAGTTTACGTGCGGTAGCTCTGTTTCCTTCTATATCGGACTGCTCGATCGCGTTTAGCTTGAAAGTTGCGTCACGTGCCTTTCTTTTTGAAAGGCTGGCGGCAGTTAGAAAAATGACATAAATTGGCCGCATCACTGAATAAGCCGCAGGGTTGAAAGTTTGGGAAAAAAGTAGCGGCTCATAGTCCGGAATTTACGGTAGTATCATTAGTGCGTTGTGTTCAGCAGGGACAGATTAAGAAGGGCGCTCTCTTTTGGGTGGGCACAAACATCTGGGCAGTCAACTTCTCCGAACCGAAACAAAGGAGGCAAAGGATAACGGCCGATAGCTTTTAGCGGCTCGTTACATTGAAAAGAAATTCATCAATTAAATCGGACTCTAAGGAAAGAAATCCTGATCACAAGTGGGTGGTTCGTGGATTATTATCGGGTTCCAGAAACGAGAAGCTAGAGCGGTGCTGCTGGTCCGGCCTATGGCTAACGGCTAGACAAACAACTCGACACCCGTGAGGACACTGTATCTTGCCAACGCCTGGTCCATTAGATAGATAGATAGATAGATAGATAGATAGATAGATAGATAGATAGATAGATAGATAGATAGATAGATAGATAGATAGATAGATAGATAGATAGATAGATAGATAGATAGATAGATAGATAGATAGATAGATAGATAGATAGATAGATGGACAGGGTTGGGTAGGGTTACTTTAACTGGATTACTTTCAATTACTTTTGGATTACTCCAATACCAAATATGCTAATAAAAGACAAAAGAAACTAAATATGAATAAAATTATGACTCACAACACATGGTAAGCTTTCTCTCCTGGTTTTGATCTCTTTGATCTCCGGCAAAACTAACATAAAATGCGACAGAAACAAAATTAAAATAAATCCAAACAGCTTGCCAACATCATTTTTGCTGTTCCATGTATTCCGTCACTCCCTAAGCCTGCATTTTATTCATATTTAGTCTTGCTCTCCCAGTCCCGGCTACCGACCAGTTTTCCACCCTTGACACCGCAATCGCTCGGTTCGGAAGATCCACTTCTGTGTTCGGATCACAATCCGAGTACGAGAGCGACTTGCTTCCCACGCCCTGCGAACATCGGATCGTGGGCGCAGCCCTTCCTCTCTCTTTCAATAAAACATGTGGTAAACGTCACGCAAGTGGGTCCTGTTTCCGTTCTGCTCCAGACAGTAACTGAACTACTTTCAAAGTGAAGTACCCAGTAAATGTAACTAATTACAATTTTTCAGTATGGAGCCCAACACTGGTTGTGACTACCTGTCGAGCTACTTGTAGAAAGGATACTAGGTCTATACAATTACAAATTGAAAATGAGAAATTTGGGAAGCTGTCCTGTCGAGGGTTAGTGCCTGGCCCTCAGAGGAAATTAGCGGGAAAGAAAAAAACATGAGGAGCGCTCAAATGTTAAAACTAACTTTTAGAGGATGAAGTCATTTTGGATTTGGTGTTTTAGTGGTGTTATCAGATTGATTAAACTAATATTGTATTATATGATATGTGTTAACAATGCCCAACTGAGTTCAAAGAGCCTTTATATATTTTCCCCCCTTATGCCTATTTGCTTTCATCTATTATTGTCTGTGTTCCGGCCGCCCAGCGCATTAGGCTGGACAAAAGGAGACAGGAGGGAAGAGTGGGGAGTGATTTCACGCGCGTGCTGGTTGTTTTCATTTATCCGAGGATGAAGATGGCGAAAGTAAGAAAAGGACTGTTTCAAATACAGTCCAAACGCCAACCTAAACCCCAAAAAAAGGAACGGCAAAAATGATATTGGCAAGCTGTTTGGATTTATTTTAATTCTGTTTCTGTCGCATTTTATGTTAGTTTTGCCGGAGATCAAAGAGATCAAAGCCAGGAGAGAAAGCTTACCATGTGTTGTGAGTCATAATTTTATTCATATTTAGTTTTTTTTGTCTTTTATTAGCATATTTAGTATTGAGGTAATCCAAAAGTAATTGAAAGTAATCCAGTTAAAGTAACCCTACCCAACCCTGCTATCGATTAAAGCAGAGATCGGGAACCTATGTCTTGTGACCCGGGTGTGACTTGGTTCGGGGGAAAGATTTTCCCATTTTTAACGCTCTACAATGTTTCTACCATTCCTATCTACTGTATAAAACGGAATGGAGGACGAATAATGATCACTCGATTGCTAAAATTAGAAGTGTGACCACATCTCGTAGCTGAAGGTAAATAAAGGCTGTTCCAAAAGTCTTGGGCACATTTTGGCATTGAATATAGGAGAAACTGTTAGAGATATAGAAACATATGTGGTCGATTCAGAAATCTTTTTACATAGAATGTTAAAAATTGTCACGGTTGACATGGCGCCCAATTGGCCCCGCTCATGTGGCACCAGCTGCGGCTCATTGACAGATTGGCTTTCTGTCTATTTAAGCTCAGTGCTCTCATTTTTCCTGGGTCAGTCCGTCAACATGGGTTTCGATTCGGTCCTGTTCCTGTTGGTATTTCCTGTATTGTTCCCGTTTTTTTTGTACTGTTTCGGTTTCCAGTTTTGTTTCTGTCTATTTTTGTCCCGTTTATTATTCTCTCCAGTTTTCGTTCCCGTCTAGTTTGTTCTGTTTATTTTCGATATCCTGTTTCATTATCAATCCTGTCCGTCCCGTCCTGTCCGGTATCGACCCCATCTGTCCGATATCAACTCAGGCAATTGGAATTGATCTCATCGGTCTCTGGCTTCCTGTTTTTCCACGCCAGTCCAGCTGCCTAACGTGCATGACTCCCCATTTCCCGTAAAATAAAAGGCTTGTGTGAGTAACGTCACGCGTTTGGGTCCTGATCCTGTTCTGGTTCATGACAGAAATATTCAAAGTGGGCGCTATAGCCACACAACACACATTAAACCGATTGTCAAACATGCCTCAGCGTTGCATTGTTCATGGTTGCAACAGCTTCTGTTATCTGTGGCTTCGGCTCATCCACGTCTCGTAGAATCATCTCACAAATCCCTGCGAAAAGAAATTGCAAGGTGTCAGAACTGGAGATTTGGGTGGTTAGGACATGGGATCTAGATCCTTCAATCACGTCTTCTGAAATTGAGGATGGCCTGGTCTTTTAGTTTTGCATAAGCACCCATCCATTATGATTTTACCATGTCATCTCACGATTGGCCTCCTCTATGGTGACTCCTTTACGAATTTTCTGCGAAATCCATGTTCAACAACAGTCCATCATTGCGTTTTTACAAATTCAGGCACACAAAAAGCCTTTTCTGTCACGGTTGCCATGGCGCCCAATTGGCCCCGCCCGTGTGGCGCCAGCTGCGACTCATTGACAGATTGGCTTTCCGTCTATATAAGCTCAGTGCTCTCATTCTTACTTTGTCAGTCCGTCAACGAACCTCTGCCCCGCAAGACGTGGGTTTCAACTCGGTCCTGTTCCTGTTGGTATTTCCTGTCCGGTATTGTTCCCGTTTATTTTGTCCTGTTTAATATCGGTTTCAAGTTTCGTCCCCATCTATTTTTGTCCAGTTTATCATTCTCTCCAGTTTTGGTTCCCGTCTAGTTATTCCTGTTTAATTTCGATACCCTGTTTCATTATTAATCCTGCCTGTCCCGTCCTGTCCGGTATCGACCCCATCTGTCCGATATCTACTCAGGCAATTGGTATCGATCTCGTCGGCCTCTGGCTTCCTATCATTCCACGCCAGACCGCTGCCTAACGTCCATGACTCCCTATTTCCCGTGAAATAAAAGGCTTGTGTGAGATACGTCACGCGTTTGGGTCCTGATCCGGTTCATGACATTTTCTGGTTGAGTGAACACCATTAATGACTCTGAAAAGAAATACAAGAAAATCAATATCCTTACAAAAAATTTAATGTATTTACCTTTAAAATGGCACAATTAACAATTCAAAATTAAGAAGAAATGGGGACATCAAATATGACCAAGACACCCTATGCAGTGTTCTCGTTTGACCGCGTCCCTGCGTCCTAGACGCATCATTTTTGCTGGGGACGCATTGTGTCAAATCAACGTGCGTCCCCGGGACGCAACCTTTTTGACACAAAATTGTCATTATTACCCGATTACTTTTTTTTTTTACAAAGATTTACCGCACTCTTCGTCGGGCAGATCCGCCATTGTTGTTTTGGTCTCGCGGTTCGAGTTTTCGTCTGCACGCCGATCTCGGCAAACGAGATCTCGTTGCTTCGAGATTAAGTCATTTTTGTGGTGCTTGTCATCGAGGGAAGGTAAAAATCAACACAAAATTGGTAATTTCTTCATTATCAGTAATAAGTCGAAACATAATGCAGAAAGTGATAACAACGGCATTAATTCCAACTTGAAAAAACTGCGGAGAAATTCTTTGGAAGATCGCGAGGGCAAGAAAAACACGTGCGTTGAAGCGAACGAAAATAAACAAAAGAATACTCCTAGCAAGAAAAGGATTTTTCTGCCAAAATGGACTAACTTATATTCCTGGTTACGCTATGAGGATAATGATAATGGATTGACCTTGAGAAGGCATTACAACTATGGCGGGACATCAAACCACGAAGAATATATGAACGGCAAAATCAGAAGTGATAACTTGCTTTGTATTACCAATTAACTGTGATGATTAAAACTGCATGAATATATAGATTAATATTTCAGCAATATTATATTGTACATTAGTTTGTATAATGTACAATCTTGTGAACTGAAAAATGTAAAGTGATAACTGCTTTGTATTACCAATTAACTGTGATGATTAAAACTGAATGAAAATATAGATTCATATACCGTATTTTCCGCACTATAAGGCGCACCAAAAAGCCGTTATTTTTTTCAAAAGCTGACGATGCGCCTTATAATACAGTGCGCCTTATTTATGGATCAACATTAAGTCGCAAAGTCTTCCAACTCGATTTTCCCCCGAACGCCAAGTAGTCCGCGGTGTATGCTGGGATTTATTTACCGGCGTTTCATTGGCTAACCAATGTGTCAATCATCATTTGAATCGATCACTATTGGCTAAAGTTATTCGGAGGTCAAGGGGCGGATTCTTTTTATCATTTACAGGCTGGCATTGGCTTAAACGGCAAAACAAAGTCTGCAATTGGCCAAAAAAGATGTGTCAATCATCAGTTGAATCGATCTCTATTGGCTAAAGTTATTCGGAGGTCAAGGGGCGGATTCTTTTTATCATTTACAGGCTGGCATTGGCTTAAACGGCAAAACAAAGCCTGCAATTGGCCGAAAAAGATGAATGTGTATAGCACGTGGTTGACGGCATACAGAAAGCATTTTTTACTATACTGTATTTGTAAATATTTTATTCTCCTGGATTTACTACACTCACGGATATAAGAGGACATTGGCTGCACATTATTATGAACACAACGACTTATATTATCCGTGTATCTTGTTTTAGACTGAACTCGATGTTTCTGTGATAAGCGGTGCAGATAATGGATGGAATGGAGTGTCTATTTTTAAATTAAACTAAATTCCGAGAGTTTATTGTCATATTCACAGTAAAGCGAAAAAGAAAATAGAAACTAAGGAATGGTTGGCATTTCTTGAATCCCAAGACTTTAACCTTCCGAATGATGGAGCGATGCATTTGAGTGACATCGTACGGACACCGCATCCGCACGTGTTCTCGACACGTATTTGCCTCTTTGCAAGCTTCCGGAATGTTAAGGGGGTAATAAGTTTGACTGAACTATCTGACTGTTTTGTCGACGTTCCCATTGTAGCGCCTTATAATCCGGTGCGCCTTATGTATGTCAAAAATAGGACCAAAAACTATTTTTTCAGGGTGCGCCCTATAACCCGGTGCGCCTTATAGTGCGGAAAATACGGTAATTATTTCAGCAATATTATTTTGTATAATGTACAATATTCTTGTGAACTGAAAAATCTTGAAGTGATAAGTGATTTATATTACCAATGAACTGTGTTGTTTAAAACTGAATGAATATATGGATTTATATTATATATTTGTCTCCGATTTACAATGTCAACCCTGATAACACTAAATTTTAGGGACCCATAGATCTCTGTTGGGACCCATAGATTTTTGAGCATGCGAGTCCCCGGGACTCATCACTTTTCACAGGTAAAATGAACACTGCCTATACATTTGTATCATTCTCGTTTGACTGTTGTCCTTGTTTTAAAACCAATATTTATAACAAAAATGACAGTTAAATTGAACACCCAACAATATTAAATAAAATATGACAAATTTTAAGTGGACTATTTGTCGACATGGGACACATAATCATTACCTCATATCGTTTATGAAATCATTCAACATCACACAGTGAAATAAAACATTTAAATATTTAGCTTTCTTGGCCCCATGAGTACAAGCGGTCCCCGGACCCCTGGATTATAGGGTTTCCCAGTGAGAGACCGAGGGTGGTAAGTGAGGAGAAAGGGGATAAAAACTAGGTCACCAGTTTTATTACAATCTTTTTTCTTCTTCTACATTGTTTACGGAGCAGCTTAAAACCCCCTGCTACCATATAGAAATCCATAACTCCTATTGGCTACGACTTGGGTGTGACCCGCAGGTGCAGATGATGCTGGTATTGGCTGGTTTGCAAAGGCAGGATATGATTGGAAGACAAATAGTTGGAAGTTGCGAATGCGGCTGTAGGAAAAAAGAGGTGACGCTTCCCACCCACTGAGTTACTATGGCACCCTGGAGAAGACTGCGAAAGAGGTTTGCATGCGTAGAAGCAGGAATATATGAGAGGCCCTCTGCAAAGTAAATTGTACTTGCTCTCACATATACTCCACAAATTCACAACTATACCCTCATACAGTCATGCACAAACACTACTATAATCTCCAATACATACGACTATACTCTCATACACACTCATACACTCTAACGCGTACCACTATACTCTCACACACACCACTAAAAACTCTCTCACACACACTACTATACTCCTTTACACACTCTACTATAGACCCTCACATTTACTACTATTCATTCTTACACACTATGGGGGTCTGTTTACACCTAGTGCAATAACCACCCCACCTTTCAATATTGTTTTACTACGGGTACTTTTGGTTACCATGGCAATCTGATCTGTGTGTATATGTTGTACAGTTAAGCGTTGAACTGGATTGGCTCCCAGTATAGAATATTGTGTGAGATATTATAGCAGTATATGTGAGAGAGTATAGGGGGGTGTGACAGCTTAGTATTGTGCGAATGAGAGTATAGCAATATTTGTAAGAGAGAGTATAGTAGTGTGTGTATGAGAGTATAGTAGTATGTGTTTGAAAGTGTAGTAGTATGTGTGTAAAAGCATAGGAGTGAGTAATTGAGAGTACTGTATAGTAGTATGTGTGAGAGAGTATAATAGTGCTTCTGCGTGGGTATGACTTTGTCTAAGAGTAGTATATACAGTAGAGTATGATAGATAGATAGATAGATAGATGTCTAGATAGATAGATAGATAGATAGATAGATAGATAGATAGATAGATAGATAGATAGATAGATAGATAGATAGATAGATAGATAGATAGATAGATAGATAGATAGATAGATAGATAGATAGATAGCCCGAGGGACAGACAGACCGACGGACCGACGGTCAGACAGACAGACAGACAGACAGACAGACAGACAGACAGACAGACAGACAGACAGACAGACGGACGTACTGAAGGACGGACGGACGGACGGACGGACGGACGGACGGACGGACGGATGGACGGACGGACAGACAGACAGACAGACAGACGTACTGAAGGACGGACGGACGGACGGACGGACGGGCGGGCGGACGTACTGAAGGACGGACGGACGGACGTACTGAAGGACGGACGGACGGACGGACGGACGGACGGACGGACGGACAGACAGATAGATAGATGTCTAGATAGATGTCTAGATAGATAGATAGATAGATAGATAGATAGATAGATAGATAGATAGATAGATAGATAGATAGATAGATAGATAGATAGATAGATAGATAGATAGATAGATAGATAGATAGATAGATAGATAGATAGATAGATAGATAGATAGATAGACAGACAGACAGACAGACAGACAGGACATCACACATACATGTGACCGAAGGGACAAATATTTTACTGAAGTGTACCCGCTTACACCTCAGAGTTCTCTACCTGTGGCCCCAGGGCAAAAGGCAGAAGAGATTGTGTCGTGGATAATCTGAGTCTAGTGATTGTCCTGGCCATACCTATGATGGCTTTATTGTTAAGTTGTACATGATGAGCAGATTAGTGATTTCGAGACCGTACGGGTGACCTTAGTGACTTTGTTTCTGTTGGTCATGGAGCGCATATTGAAAAACAGGGGAACAGAAGAGGGGTCCAATGATACTTGCGAATAACAATAAAAGAAGATGTAGAGTGACAGAGAGAGCACGGAGTCTGCGGAGGATGGGGAGTCTTTGCTGGGAACGCTTAAGGACATCAGGGATTTCTCGTACTCAGGTGAGTTTATTGTCCGGGGTGTGTCACAAATATTTGAAGTGAGTGACACGTTCAATTGTTATTATGACTATAGCAGTAAGCAGCGTTTGGCCCTTTACTTTAAAAAACAATATTGGTTATCATTACTCACTTCTTCTTCCAAGTTATTAACTGAATTACTCTATGGTAAAAGTTACTAGTTACCAGGGAAAGTATACTATATTCATTACTTTAAAGTGACCTTAAATCAACTTGTATCTAAAAGAATTGGACATTTTCTGAGAAGTATTCGAGTCAGTTGAATAGAGAAGAACAGGTAGTTGTGTTATAGAACTGTGTAATATTTATTGCACCTTACCAGCAAAGGATTGATTCTACACTTCATATGCAACTAATATATACAGTAAACAATATAAAAAAATAACAATCAGCAGTAGACAATTTAGAGCAAGTTTAATAAATTAAATAAGAAAAATTGAAATAATAAACAAACAAAAAAAACAATAACAAAAGGAAAAATAAATAAACCTTACATTCTTATATAAACACAGAAACACTGGAAATAAAATTACAATATTTATAAATGTACAAGAAAAGATATAATACAAAACAATTTTAACCAGTTTATGTCCAACACATTTCAGATTCAGATTCAATTTCAGATATACTTTATTGTCATTCTCGTACACGTGTATTGAGAACGAAATGTCGATACATCTTACCCGCACAGCTTCCTTGAATGTACAGAAATAAATAAAATGTTGTATTGAGTTAGAGTATTGAAGTACTAATAATATGCAAAATAATTATAGCTATGTATAGTATTATACAGTGGTGCAAAAAGTGGAGCAGCTAACCAGATGTGCAAAATGGGCAGTCATTTAAAGTAAAGTGCATTTAAAGTAAAAAAAAGAAGAATCCCCCCCAAAAAAGTATATTGACCAATCATAAGAGAAAAAGGATTCTCGGAGGGCATCAGCTGTTGATTGGTAGGGAGCCGGATCCCTTTATTCACTTCGGAATCTCATAGAGACGTTGCCGCGGCAATGACAACAGCAATGATGCTGTCATACGGACCTCACATTTTTCGCAACTCGGCCATCATTCGCCTTTTCTTTCGGCGCTTAAGTAATCGCTATATAACTGCATGGTTGCCGCTATTTTGAATGGTGACATGATCCGAAAAGACGTGACGTAAACAACTTGAAGGAGAACGAAAAACGAGTTCTCCAGCCCAAGTAATGAACCGTTTTCGACTATTAGTCACCTTAACGGCATTGGAACGGCAAAAAAATTAATTTGATTCAGAATATAAACTGAATGGTCACCTGCATTTAAATCAGCAGCAGATTGTGTCAACTGAGGTGAAACCAACCTTTAGTTGATAATAGAGGAACCTAAGTGCCAAATTCAAATAAATGAACACAACATTAAAGATAGGAAATGTTTAATGAATTCATCACATTTCCCTAGGGGCTCTCTCTCTGTTAGGGGTGGGCGATACTGGGAATTTTAGTATCGACCCGATCCAAGTACATCCACGGAAGTTTTAATCGATACATATCCGATAAAATACTTTTTCTTAAAAATGTCTTGATCGCTGAAAAATTTTAATAAGTTTGTGTTTACGATAAACACAACACAAAGATTTTAGGCACTAAAAATTCATTCAAAGAGAAAAATACTGTACCATAATACAAATACTGTCAAGTAATGTCCTGTTTATTTGTATATCCCTGATCACAATGAGTCTCAATATTGCCCCAGAAATACTACTAAAATACAACTACAGTAATATTACAAAAATACTAAAGAAATATGGCGGAAAACTATTATGGAAATACTACAAACATTCAGAAATAGTATTAAATAGTACTTTGGAAATACTCCAAAAATAATTCAACAGAAAAACTACAAAAATACCATTACAGTAATACTATTATGAAAAAGGACTATTAGAGAAGTATTACAACAGAAATACTACAAAAATACAACTACAGTAATATTCCACTATTTCAATTCTACTATAGAAATACAACAAAGATAAAACTACGGTAATGCGACAAAAACACTACAGAAATACTACAGATATACAACAAAAATTGTACTTCAAAAATACCACAGACATACTAAAGTAAAATACAACTATGGAATTACTACAAAAATAAAACTACAGTAATACTACATGTATACAACAAAAATTCTACTATGGAAATACTACAAAAGTACTACGGAAATACTACAAAAATAAAACTACAGCAATACAACAAAAATTCCATGAGAAATACTCCAGTTATACAACATACATTACACTGTGAAAAAAAACTACAAAAATATTACAGCAGAAATACTGCAAAATACTACAAAAATAAAACACAGTAATACTACCAAAATACCACAGAAATACTAAAATAAAACACAGCTATGGAATTACTACAAAGATAAAACACAGAAATACTACCAAAATACCACAGAAATACAGTACTAAAATAAAAAACAGCTATGGAATTACTACAAAAATAAAACTACAGTACTGTAATACTACAAAAATGCCATAAGAAATTTTACAGATATACAACAAAAATTCTACTGTGAAAATACAACAAAAATACGACTACGGAAATACTACAAAAATAAAACTACAGTAATACAACAAAATACTATGAGAAATACTATATATATACAACACACATTACACTATGGAAAAACTACAAAATACTACTGCAGAAATACTACAAAATACTACAAAATAAAACTACAGTTATACTACAAATACCACAAAAATAGTAACATTAAATACAACTATGGAATTACAACAAAAATAAAACTACTGTACAATATTAGTACAAAAATGCCATAAGAAATTCTGCAGATATACAACAAAAATTCTACTATGGGAATACCACAAAAATACTACTACGGAAATACTACAAAAATAAAATTACAGTAACAAAAGAAAATACCATGAGAAATAGTACAGATATTCAGCAAAAACTCTACTACAAAAATACCACAGAAATACTAAAATAAAATACAACTATGGAATTACTACAAAAATAAAACTACAGTAATACCATAGATATAAAACAAAAATTCTACTATGGAAATACTGCAAAAGAACTACTACGGAAATACTACAAAAATAAAACTACAGTAATACAAGAAACTACCATGAGAAATACTACAGATATACGTGCAACAAATATTACACAATGGAAAAAACTCCAAAAATACTACTGCAGATATACTACAAAATTCTACAAAATAAACTATGGAATTACTGCAAAAAGAAACACTACAGTATAGTAATCCTACAAAAATTCCATAAGAAATACTACAGATATACAACAAAAATTCTTCTATGAAAATACAACAAAAATACGACTACGGAAATACTACAAAAATAAACTACAGTATACAACAAAATACTATGAGAAATACTACAGATATACAACAGTAACTGTACTGCAAAAATACCACAGAAATACTAAAATGAAATACAACTATGGAAATGCTTCAAAAATAAAACTAGAGTAATACTACAACAATACTATAAGAAATACTACAGATATACAACAGAAACTGTACTGCAAAAATACCACAGAAATACTAAAATAAAATACAACTATGGAAATGCTTCAAAAATAAAACTAGAGTAATACTACAAAAATATTAAAAGAAATTCTACAGATATACAACAAAAATTCTACTACAGAAATACTACAAAAATAAAACTACAGTAATACAAGAAAATACCATGAGAAATACAACAGATATACAACAAAAACTGTACCAAAAAATTACCACAGAAATACTAAAATAAAATACAACTATGGAAATGCTTCAAAAATAAAACTAGAGTAATATTACAAAAATACTATAAGAAATTCTACAGAAATACAAAAAAAATTCTACTACAGAAATACTACAAGAATAAACTAGAGTAATACTACAAAAATACTATAAGAAACACTAAAGATATACAACAGAAACTGTACTAAAAAAAATACCTCAGAAATACTAACATAAAATACAACTGGAAATGCTTCAAAAATAAAACTAGAGTAATATTACAAAAATACTATAAGAAATTCTACAGAAATACAAAAAAAAATCTACTACAGAAATACTACAAGAATAAAACTAGAGTAATACTACAAAAATACTATAAGAAATACTAAAGTTATACAACAGAAACTGTACTAAAAAATACCTCAGAAATACTAAAATGAAATACAACTATGGGAATGCTTAAAAAATAAACCTAGAGTAATACTACAAAAATACTATAAGAACTCCTACAGATATACAACAAAGATTCTACTACAGAAACACGACAAAAATATAACCACAGTAATACAAGAAAATACCATGGCAAATACTACAGATATACAACAGACATTACACTATGAAAAAAAACCTCCCAAATACTACAGCGGCAGCTTACATCGGGTTTCATCATTAAAACAATAGACAGGCGGCTCCATTCCGATGCTGTTTTTCCCCTTGTGATCGGTCAATTTTTTCCGTCGATTCCAGGTTGTTGCCTTTAAATTTGTTGAGTATATGAAGTAATAGTAGTAACAAATATATATAAGATAAAAACATTTTAAACGAATTAACGGTTCACTGGAGAGGGAAAAAAATAAATGCTATTATAATTGAGTAGAATGATAGATATTTCTTATTTAAGAAAAACAAAATTGGTTCTGTGTGTAATAAAACTTTATCATTGGTAATATACTGAACAAGAAGACCCCCCAAAATTTGTCTTTTTCTTTTTTCCCCTGCTTTTTTCTTTTGTATTTCTTTCTTCCTTTTTCTTCTCATTTATTTCCTATTTCTTAGCTTTTTACTGATTTTTTTCGTATATTTCTTCTCTTTTTTTCTTCTTTTGTTTCATTTTTCCAACATCCACCTTTCTTTGGATGGGCAGAGAATATCTAAGGGTGGGCACTGCCCACCCCTGCCCCCCTCTGATAACGCCCCTGATGCCACCTACAAAATATTTAGTCTTTTTTCTGAGTTTTTCAACATTATTTTCCCAGATGAACCTAAAAGGATATTTAATAAAAATCTATACCTAAAAAACACAAGTCTTTTTACGAAAATTTTAAAAATGGAAGGATAATATACATAAAAGTAAAATAAATTTCTACCTATTACATATTATTGTTAGGATGCCAGTCTTGTCCGAGTGCCTCCTTGTGTATCCCATGCCAAGTACCCTCCCATTGAAAAATATTTTTTTCGTTAAACATTAATGTATACTGCACCCACGGCCAATATTGACATAGCTTGGTACATTTTTCTGTATTTTTTTTAATCGTGTATTAATTTTACCTATGAAAATATTCATCAAATTTCATGCATAAAAAACTAGTCAGGGTGCATTATTTTCAATGCATATTGTTAAATAGAGTGCTTTGAATAAGGGACATAATTAAAAACTTCAAAACTTATTTTATTAAATGGTTTGTAGACAAATACCAAACGGAATATAACATGCACATGAAATATCTGAATTTAAGTATTTGAACACCCTGCTATTTTGCTATTTCTCCCACTTCGAAATCATGAATTTTTCATCGTAGGTGCATGTCGACTGTAAGAGAGATAAACTAAAAAGAAAAATCCCGAAATCACAATGTATGATTTTTTTTAACCTTTTATAATTGTGATATAGGTGCAAATCAGAATTTAAACACCTGAGAAAATGAATGGTAATATTTGGTACATTAGCCTTTGTTTGTTTTTACAGAGGTCAAACGTTTCCGGTAGTCTTTTACCAGGTTTGCACACACTGCAGGAGGGATCTTGGCCCATTCTTCCACGCAGATCTTACCTGGATCAGTCAGGTTTTCTGGGCTGTCTCTGAGAAACACGGTGTTTGAGCTCCTTCCAAAGATTTTCGATTGGTTCGGGTCTGGAGACAGGCTGGGCCATGCTAGAACCTTGATGTGCTTCTAACGGAGCCACCCCGTGGTTTTCCTGGCTATGTGCTTCGGGTCATTGTAGTGTTGGAAGACCCAGCCACGGCCCATCTCCAATGCTCTGACTGAGGGAAGGAGGTAGTTCCCCAAAATCTCACAATACATGGCCCCCAGTCATCCTCTCTTTATTGCAGTGCACTCGTCCTGTCCCATGTGTAGAAAAACACCCCCAAAGCATGATGCTACCACCCCACGCTTCACAGTAGGGATGGTGTTCTTCAGATTGTACTCTTCATTCTTCTTCCTCCAAACATGCTTCGTGGAATTATGACCCAAAAGTTGTATTTTGGTCTCATCTGACCACAACATTTTCTATCATGACACCTCATCCCAATGGTCATATGCAAACTTAAGACGGGCCTTGACATGTGCTGGTTCAAGCCTTTCGTGCCATGAATGCATTGAAACAATGACGTCTCAGTGTATGACCTACAGTAACCTTGGAAACGGTGGTCCCAGCTCTTTTCAGGTCATTGACTAACTTCTGTCGGGTAGTTCCGGGCTGATTCCTCACCTTTCTTAGAATCATTGAGACCCCACAGGGTTATATCTTGCATGGGACTCCACTCCCTCATGTTTAGCTTCATCTATTTTCTCTCTTGTTAAAAATTCATGCATTGTGATTTCGGGATTTTTCTTTTTAGTTTATCTCTCTCACAGTGGACATGCACCTACGATCAAAATTTCAGACGCCTCCATTATTTCTACGTGGAAGAAATAGCAAAATAACACTGTGTTTAATTGATTATTTTCTTTACTGTATATGTATTAATATAGTCTTTTCACCCCTTGTGGTGCCAATGTTTTGGATCTATCTATTGGCACATAAGAATAAATCAAATCATTCATTTTTTTTCTAGCTCTGCCAAATTTTTCAACCCAATGCTGCCCACTCCTAAAATTATATAATTTCATAAAAGCCTTTTCTATGATAAACACTCAGGACGTAAAGTCGTAGCTTCGCCTTAAAGGACATTGTCAGGACCAGAACGGAAACAGGACCCAGTTGCGTAACGTTTACCACACGTTTTATTGAAAGAAAGGGGAAGAGTTGTGCCCACGAGCCGGTTTTGCTGGACGCGGTAAGCAAGTCGCTCTCGCACTTCGGACTGTGATCCGAATGCGGAAGTGGATCTTCCGTAGCGAGCGATGGCGGTGTCAGGGACGGAGAAACTGGTCTGTAGCCGGGACTGGGAGAGCAAAGCGTGGTCGTAAACAAGTCGTAAGCCAGGACGGGAGAGTAGACGTAGTCGGGATCAAAACTGGTTGGAAAGCCGGGACGGGAGAGCAGACGTGGTCGGGATCAAAACAGGTCGTAGCCAGAGACTGACGGGAGCAAAAACGGGACAGGCGGGAGTCATGGTCGAAAAAGGCTTGCCTTGTATTAACAGAGGTTCGCAGACGGACCAACAACAGGGGATTGACAGGACTGGGTTTAAAAAGGGACAGGGAGCCAATCAGAGCGGTTGGAGCCAAATGAGCGGGCACAAGTGATTAAGATCATGACATACATTATTAGGAACTTTTTCTGACTAGCCCAGGAATTAAGAAATTAATAAACAAAAAAAACGAACAAATAAAGAAATGACCAAAAGAAACAGAAGAGAGCTCCTGTGAATGATGGAGATTGTTGCATGCTACTTATGACTGCTCATCCGATTACATTTTTGATATCAACTGAACGGCCTTTTTGGAATCAGCACACTCCGTTATTTAGACTTTTGGGTGTGAAGAGGAAGCAAAAGATGGAGGAAATCTCCGAAGATGATTGTATCCCGCAACCTTTTAAAGCGTTCATTTAAAACCCTAGAGTGTTTTTAAGTTGCTTCATTATTTAGACAAGGTGGGAAGAACAAAGGCGCATATGCGAGTGTTATTTCATTATTAGTAGCGAAGGATGTAGGAACGAAGTACAGCGATTGTCCAAAGACTTTTAATTGGATGTCTAAAGCACCTTCTTAATTGACTTTTGTATTCTCGCTAATATAAAATGTGTACACCGAAATTGAACCCAGGGGGTCAGGGTTATCAAGAGGAGAATAGATTTGATGAGTTGAACAGCGGACGCTTTTGGAAAAAAATTCAATTTAGACAATCCTAGATTGACTGGGTAATTTCTACCAACTTACCTGTAATAGCTTTCCTTACTGTCGCCTTAATTAAGTTCTCACACTAACACATTAGCTAGGGAACAGCACTTCAGAAACCTGTTAATGCATTCTTCCCTGGTGGTCAGAACACGCGCGCACACACAAAAACACACAAATCGAACCAAAATTTATGTGTGGAGCATTATAAACATCAAAATATTAAATTTACATTTAAAAATTTCTCCCGCCCTACAGAACAGACAGGCATATACTGACATTTGGCGCCAACTGCCTCGGACGCTGATTGGCCGCTTGTCTCTTTTTACACCCCCGTCTTCCTGTCACCCATTGTCAGTCCGTCTGCCAACCTCATCTCACGCTAGGCAAGCCTTTTTGACCCTGACTTTATCCTGTCCTGATTCCTGTTTGATTCCTGGCTCTGACCCCTTTTCTGAAATTGATTACGTTTTTGCTCTCCCGTCCCGGCCATCGATCTGTTTTTCAACGCTCTCGACACTGCCTTCACTCGCCACTTACGGGTCTGAGTAACCTGCGCCCCATGATCAACGATCTTCGGATCCTGTATTCTACCCTTTCCCTTCTTCCTAATAAAACTCAGAGAAACGCATGCAAGTGGGTCCTGTCTTCGTTCTGGTACTGACATATACACAAACACAAAAACAAACATTGTGTACACAATATGGCAGGCACAGTAGAGGTAGTATCAGTCCTAAGAAAATAAAGCCGACCCGGGCCCGCGGGTTTTAAAGCCTGACCCAGCCCAAGCACGACCAATTAACGTGATTTGCAGGACCGAGCCCAAAGCAAACTTGAAATTTTAATTTTGGATTTGTATCATTTGTGAGAACTTGGGAGGAGGAGGGGTGATTTGGGCCGGTACCAACCACCGACACTGGCGCATGACATAGGCCCCCGACGCCGCCCCCCACCGTGCGCCTGCTTCTCTGGGTCCAACGTGCACAGTCCGCGCTCAGAGCCAGCAACGCAGACTTCTCAAAGGCAGGGGAGCGCACAGGAGGAATTGAAGACCCCGCGTGACATGTAAAGCCTGTCTTTTGTAACGAATTTTAAGACTGTACGATCACTTACATCGATTTTATTTCTGTGTCTGCAGAGCTCATATTTACCGACAATTCACCATCATTAACTGTTATGATTGATGCGCCTGTGCCCGCTCTTTTGGCGCCAACTGCCTCGGACTCTGATTTCCTCCCTGTCCCTATTTAAACCCACTCCTTTCTCTCATCTGTTGTCAGTCCGACTGCAAACCTCAATTTACTCCAGGCAAGCTTTTTTGACCCTGACTCCCACCTGTTTTTGCTCCCGTCTGTTTACCGGCTTCAGCCTGTTTTTTGATCCTGACCACGTCTACTCTCCTCTCCTGGCTTTCGACTCGTTTCCAATCCCGACCACGTTTTTTGCTCTCCTGTCCCGACTACTGGCCCGTTTTTTTCCGTTCCCGACACTGCCATCGCTCGCCCAGAAGTCCCATTTCCGCGTTCAGAGCAACCGGCTTCCCGCGGCCAGCGATCACCAGACCGTGGGTGGAACCCTATCCTTTCTTCCAATGAAACTGAGAGAAACGTAACGCAAGTGGGTCCTGTCTCCGTTCTGGTTTTGACATTAACAGATTTTTTTAAGAGTAAACAGGAAAATGTTAAGGTCGCCCGTTGTTTAAAAAAGGTTGGAAATTAGACCATAAACCACAGCCAGCAGTGTGTCCTTAAGCATCGACAGAGAGAGGCTGAGAGACAAAAAAGAACAATGGCGGGTGGATGATTTAAAAAAGACATCGGCAAGAGAAAAGCTCATCTCGGCATGACCCGAACCTAATGATTGACGATTTTGGATCGGGCTGGACCTCAAGATTAATGGTCTGCATTTCTATAGACCTCCCAAAGGGCTTCACAGTGTGTTTCACATTTACCCATTCACACACCATCACACACCGATAGCGGGGACAGCCATGCAAGGCGCAGACCTGCTTGTCGCCAGCGTGCCAGATCCAACTAATAATAATTATTAATATTTTTTTATATTCTAGTCGGACTGTATGTCATGATTACTGATGCGAGGCACCTGAGTCTCCTTGTCTCTTTTTAAACCCCCGTCTTCCTGTCACCCGTTGTCAGTCCGTCTGCGAACCTCAGCTATGCTAGGCAAGCCTTCCGACCCTGACTCTCTCCTGTTCTGATTTCTGTTTGATATCCTGCTCCGACCCCTTTTCTGAACTTGAGTACGTTTTTGCTCCCCCGTCCCGGCCACCGATCTGTTTTTCCCCGCTCTCGACACCGCCATCGCTAGCCACGGAAATACCACTTCCGCTTCTGAGTAACCTGCTGCCCACGACCAACGATCTACAGATCGTGTATACTACCCTTTCCCTTCTTCCTAATAAAACTAAGAGAAACGCACGCAAGTGGGTCCTGTCTTCGTTCTGGTCCTGACACTGTATTACTATTGCTGTTATTAACATTATTATTGAGATTATAACGGATTTATTACTACTCTCATTGTTATTGGTATGCTTATTTTTTTGGATTGTTATTTAGCTGTCATAACAACAATGATAATAATTACTATAATCATCTTAATACAAATTTTTAAAAAAGGAACTTGCTCTGCATCATTTTTGCCGCTTTTTTGTTCCTGAATGCAGGTTTTTACAATTTATTGTCAGGTCATATAAGGTTTCTCATGCTGAGTAGTACTTGTACTTGTACTTGTTATATATAACTACCGTAAATTCCGGACTATAGAGCGCACCTGATTATAAGCCGCACCCACCACATTTCGGGAGGTAAACCGATTTTGTACATACACAAGCCGCACCTGTATATTAGCCGCATGCGCCCACATTGAAAAAACGCAATACAAACACAAATTTTTTGGGGGGTTTGAACAATTTTATTGACACTACCCATACCTGATACATTCCAAAAAACACAGCCGGCAAAATGAACGGAAAATGATACTGGTACTTAAGATTTAATGCAGACCTGCAGAGTACGGGTGCCCGTTGAAAGTAATCCAAGGAAAAAAGTGTACATTTCCAAAGGTAAGGGTGGGAAAAATATATATCCACTATTGTCGGCCGCGTCCACAAACACGTCTCACCTTTACTCAACTTACCGTCAGCCCGCGTTTGCCCCGCCCCGTCTTTCTCATTTGCTCGTGCAAAACATCGGAATAAGTGTCTCAAATAAATACATTACAAAATATACAGTTGCAAATACATATTATACATGGTTACGCATATTTACAAAGAAAGACGGTGCACCGAGAGAGTTTTCAAAACTTTAATAATAATATTATAACTTTCATCCCAAACCGTGCCTGTGAAGGGTAGCAAAACGCTACTAGCAACACGCTCGCAATACAGTAAACAGCTATGTTAAAAAAACATACAGTACTTGTGGTAAGTACGGTAAGCCGTCCTCGTCTTCCTCCTTTTAACTGACGTCATCAAAGTCGTCTTCCTTCAGTACGGGAAAGAGACTTTGTCATATAGATGTCGTCCCACGCTCCCTTATTCAAAAACACGCTAGCATCACGTTCGCAAAGTAAAGTTTACGCGCGGTAGCTCTGTTTCCTCCTATATCGGAATGCTCGATTGCGGTTAGCTTGAAAGTTGCGTCATGCGCCTTTCTTTTTGCAACTTGCATGATGAGGATATATCTACGCTAAGTTAATTTGTGCACAAGCTAAGAATTTGCAGTCTAAATCTTACCTTCTGTACTCGAGCGCCGCTGGCGGCCGTAAGAAAAATGACATAAATTGGCCGCAGGGTTGAACGTTTGGGGAAAAAAGTAGCGGCTTATAGTCCGGAATTTACGGTAAGTATATTGAAAATGGGTCACTGAGTTTATTCGTTTGGCACCCACACCCTGCGAATTTACAGCCTTCGAGGCACAGATCAACCATGTGAGTAAAGGGACTGAAGGTAGGCTAAGACGCAGGTAAATCCCAGGGTGGAGGCCTCATACTTTATCAAACACCTAGATGTTAAAGAACTTAAAAGACACACTGGAGTGTAAATGAACAAAGAGAAATCATGAAGGTAAAATAAAGGTTAAATACAATACCGTAAAAGGTTGGTAATTGTTGATCAACCGCTGACAAAGGACATCAAGGCCATTGAGGGCAGGGTTGGGTAGGGTGACTTTAACTGGATTACTTTCAATTACTTTTGGATTACTCCAATACCAAATATGCTAATAAAAGACAAAAGAAACTAAATATGAATAAAATGACTAAATTTTGTGCAGGCTTGGGAGTAACGGAACACATGGAACGGCAAAAATAATGTTGGCAAGTTGTTTGGATTTATTTTCATTTTGTTTCTGTCGCATTTTATGTTTGTTTTGCCAGAGATCAAAGCCAGGAGAGAAAGCTTACCAAGTGTTGTGAGTCATCATTTTATTCATATTTAGTTTCTTTTGACTTTTATTAGCATATTTGGTATTGGAGTCATCCAAAAGTAATTGAAAGTAATCCAGTTAAAGTAACCCTACCCAACCCTGATTTTCATTTTGTTTCTGTCGCATTTTATGTTAGTTTTGCCAGAGATCAAAGAGATCAAAGCCAGGAGAGAAAGCTTACCACGTGTTGTGAGTCATCATTTTATTTATATTTAGTTTCTTTTGTCTTTTATTAGCATATTTGGTTTTGGAGTAATCCAAAAGTAATTGAAAGTAATCCAGTTAAAGTAACCCTACCCAACCCTGATTGAGGGTACAGACAATAAAAGCATGTCCAACCAAGGCTGGAGTGGGCAAACGTTTTGAGCCGCAGGCTGCATTGGGTTAAAAAAATTGGTAAAAGAGCTGAGCGAGGAATGAAAAATATGATTGGTTAATTATTTTATGTTTTCAAATAAAGTTTAGGATCTGATACCTCGGCAATGCGAGTGTTACGACCAGAACAGATTCAGGCCCAAATGCGTAGCGTTAACTACAAGTTTATAGATAGAAAGAGGAAGGACAGCGCCCACGATCCGGTGGTCGCTGGATGCGGGAAGCAAGCCGCTCACACAATCGAATCTTGATCCGAATACAGAAGGGGATCTTCTATACGGGAAGATGGCGGTGTCAAAAGCGGAAAAACAGGTCGATAGCCGGGACAGGAGAGCAACAACGTTGTCGGAGTCAAAAACGGGTCGTAAGCCGGGACGGGAGAGCAGACATGGTCGGGATCAAAAACAGGTCAGAGCCGGAGACAAACGGGGAGATCAGGAACGGACAGGTGAAAAAAACGGGTGCAAAGACGGGACAGGCGGGAGTCAGGGTCAAAATGCTTGCCTTGTAACAACAGAGGTTCGCTGACGGACTGACAATCGGAGAGTGACAGGACTGGGCTTAAAAAGGGACAGGGAACCAATCAGGTAGCCCGCACAGGCTGGCGCCAAATGAGCGAGCATAGGTGATGCTAGTCAGTAATCATGACAGCGAGAGGGAAATTGATCATGTAGGCCTCTGCCCTTTCCCATATTGTCGCTCTTATTCTAAAAAGACACATATACATTTTTATACATCCTATACATGTGAAAATTAAGAAATGATAAAAATATGGAATCAATTTTGTAGCAGCAGCGCTATGTATTTATGAATAAATAAGCATGCAGACATCTACATACAAATGTAATATTCTTTTTGTCTATGAATAGACAATTTAATCAAAAAGGTTTTAAAAAACACCAAATGAATGCAAAGTTATATATTATATTCCTTTTTAAAGCACAAAATTTAATTTTATGCATTGAAAACTTGCAATAGGGGTATGTCAGGACCAGAACGGAAACCGGACCCAGTTGCGTTACATCTCTCACAAGTTTTATTGGAGGAAAGAATATGGGCTGCACCCACGATCCGGTGTTCGCTGGACGCGAGAGGCTCCGAACGCGGAAATAGAACTTCCGTAGCGAGCGACGGCGGTGTCAGGGACGGATAAAACGGGTCGGTAGCCGGGACTGGGAGAGCAAAGCGTGGTCGGGGTCGGAAGCGAGTCGTAAGCCAGAATGGGAGAGTAGACTTAGTCGGTCAGGGGTCATAAGCCGGGACGGGAGAACAGACGTGGTCAGGAGCAAAACAGGTCGTAGCCGGAGACAGACGGGAGCAAAAAACGGGAGTCAGGGTCGAAAAAGGCTTGCCTAGTATTCACTGAGGTTTGCAGACGGACTGACAACAGGGGAGAGACAGGACTGGGTTCAAATAGTGACAGGGAGCCAATCAGAATCCACGGCAGTTGGCGCCAAAAGAGCGGGCACATCTGAGTCACATCAGTCATCATGTCAGGGTAGCCCAGAAGTGTTTTTCGCATGAAATATCTTGATAAATAAAACAAATACTTGATATTTTATTTTTGTATTATATAAAGAAAATGCAGCAAGGAATTTAGATGTTGGGGACAAGACCGGCACCAGATCAAGACATTTTACCAGTAGTATTTTATTTGACCATTTTATCCATATTATTAAATTTTTACCATTCGGCATGCTGGATTGTGAAGTCTGTAATTATTCCACCTCTAGTCCAAGGACATCTAAAAACTAAATGTATTTTAGATATTAAGTCAAGGATTTCAGAGAATTTCCTACACCGCAACCACAACAGAACGCGATTTTATCATGGGTTTCAGACCATCACAATGTGGGAAGAATATTAATTTTTGGTCTTTTTCACTCTTGACTCCTTTTTATTGCAGCCAAAAGATTGAAGGCACCTATTTATCAATCTGTATCTTTGAAGACAAGTGTAGACTGTCACTCCCTGGCAAGTACTTTCTTCTCCTTCCCGTAAAATGTAAATTTTGATAGCACGACAACCCAGATAAAAATGAAACTCAGCTTGAGTTTGAAAAAATGTGCAAAAAAAATGGTTGGTTGGTTGGTTGGTTGGTTGGTTGGTTGGTTGGTTGGTCGGTGGGACGGTTAGTGGGTCGGTGGGTCAGTGGGTTGTGTGTTGGTGTGTTGGTGGGTCAGTGGGTCGGTCAGTCGGTCGGTCAGTCGCTTGGACAGTTGGTTGGTTGATTGGTCGGTGGGTTGGTCTGTCGGTCGGTCAGTCGGTCGGTCGGTCGGTTGGTGGGTCGGTGTGTTGGTGTGTTGGTGTGTTGGTGTGTTGGTGGGTCAGTGGGTCGGTCAGTCGGTCGGTCTGTCGGTTGGACAGTTGGTCGGTTGATTGGTCGGTTGGTTGGTCGGTCGGTCAGTCGGTCGGTCGATCGGTCGGTCGGTCGGTCGGTTGGTGGGTCGGTGGGTTGGTGTGTTGGTGTGTTGGTGTGTTGGTGTGTTGGTGTGTTGGTGGATTGGGGGATCAGTGGGTCGGTCAGTCGGTCGGTCAGTCGGTTGGACAGTTGATTGGTCGGTCGGTCGGTCGGTCGGTTAGTGGGTCGGTGGGTCGGTGTGTTGGTGTGTTGGTGGGTTGGTGGGTTGGTGGGTTGGTGGGTCGGTGGGTTGGTGGGTCAGTGGGTCGGTCAGTCGGTCGGTCAGTTGGTTGGACAGTTGGTCAGTTGATTGGTCGGTTGGTTGGTCGGTTGGTTGGTCGGTTGGTTGGTCGGTGGGTTGGTGTGTTGGTGTGTTGGTGGGTTGGTGGGTCAGTGGGTCGGTCAGTGGGTCGGTCAGTCGGTCGGTCAGTCGGTTGGACAGTTGATTGGTTGGTCGGTCGGTCGGTCGGTGGGTCGGTGGGTTGGTGTGTCGGTGTGTTGGTGTGTTGGTGGATTGGGGGATCAGTGGGTCGGTCAGTCGGTCGGTCAGTCGGTTGGACGGTCGGTCGGTTGGTGTGTTGGTGTGTTGGTGTGTTGGTGTGTTGGTGTGTTGGTGGGTTGGTGGGTTGGTGGGTCAGTGGGTCGGTCAGTCGGTCGGTCAGTTGGCTGGACAGTTGGTCGGTTGATTGGTCGGTTGGTTGGTCGGTTGGTTGGTCGGTGGGTTGGTGTGTTGGTGTGTTGGTGTGTTGGTGGGTTGGTGGGTTGGTGGGTTGGTGGGTCAGTGGGTCGGTCAGTCGGTCGGTCAGTTGGTTGGACAGTTGGTCGGTTGATTGGTCGTTTGGTTGGTCGGTCGGTGGGTCAGTGGGTTGGTCAACCAGTCGGTTGGTCGGCCAGTTGGTTGATTGGTTGGAATCCCTTAACCACTAGTGTCATAAGGACACCATTTCCTGTGGTGTGTCTTGGGCAAGTACAGCCTGGTGGCGCTCATCCCTCTCCATGCCAACAATAATATTCATGTCAGCGAGTCGTTTGTCATGAACCAGAACGGACTCTCGGATCCAATAGCGTTAGGTTCAAAAGTGCTTTTATTTGAAAGAGTTGTTGGAGCTGGCTTGGGACGTCGGCGCTTGTTGGTCGTCAGCCTCTTCGGGCGGAATGGCAGCTCCGTGACGGGTGAAAGGAAGGTACAGCTTAGCGGGTAAGTCGATGGCCGGGACGGGAGTGTAGGTCGCAAAACGTGGAACGGAAACAGGTCAAAACCGGAAGGCAGACATGAATCAGGCAAGAGGAGTCATGGGTACCTTGTAGTCTGGAGAAACACTTAGGGATACAAAGAGTATACCCGGACGTCCATCTCTGGACGCAGACCGCCTAAGTGGAGAACGTCAGTCAATCAGGAAGTGCGCTCCAGCGCACCAAACGATTGCCCCTGGTGACTTCACTTAGGCAATCACGACAGTCGTTTGTCATTCATAATAACAAATATCAATATTTGCGTCATATGTTCTCTGCAAAACCCCCTCTAAACAGGGTGAATCTTTTCCCAGTTTGGTTCTATTATTTATGTCAAGTACAAGACGCTCGTCATACTTTTGGTCATTGTGCCTTTGTACTCATTGTTCTATTTCTTAGAATACTTCTGATTTTCCAGACAGAAGAGCAGCTAGCGACAGACTGCTGTCACAGTCTTGTTCCACGGACAGACTGAGGAGATCATTTCTCCCTCATGCTGTGAGGCTCTTTAACTCCACCCGAGGGAGTAAAAGCCCACATTACTATTTTTCGAAACACTATTTAAATGCTCTTTATCAAAACGTTATATTGGGTATTTTTGTATTCGATATATTTTATTTTATTTTTTTATTTTTCAACACTATCATACTGCTGGAAGTGTGAATTTCCCTACGGGATGAATAAAGTATCTATCTATCTATCTATCTACTTATCTATCTTTCTATCCATCGTTTGTGTTTTTATTTATTAGCTGCGGATTTTGCCTGATGTCCAAATTAAACGCCAGTAAACTAACCAATGCCCAAACACATGGAAAATCTTGTGAAATTTTAGCTATACATGATACTCATTTGAAAGACATTGATAACATACTTATGGCAGCACGGCGGCGCAGTGGTTAGCGCATGTGCGGCACAGTTCATGTCTTGGGAACCTCCTGCGTGGGTTCAAATCCAGCTCCAGACTTCCTGTGCGGAGTTTGTATGTTCTCCCCGTGCTTGCGTGGGTTTCCTCCGGGCACTCCAGTTTCCTCCCACATTCCAAAAACATGCATTTCAGGTGAATTGGCCGGTCCAAATTGTCCCTAGGTGTGAATGAGCGAGTGAGTTGTCTGTCCCCGTGTGCCCTGCGATTGGCTGGCAACCAGTTCAGGGTGTCCCCTGCCCACTGCCCAGAGATGGCTGGGATGGGCTCCAGCCCCCCCGCAACCCTAATGAGGATAAGCGGTACGGCTGATGAGATGAGATGAGATGAACATACTTATGAAAACTACCTTAAAATATCTTAAGTTTGTTTAACAAAATATATTAAAGGTGGGGTGCATAGTTTGAGGTGTTCTTAAAAAGTTAAAAAATAAATATTGTTTTTATTAGGTGTTTGTTAAAAATGCCCGATTAACTTCAAAGAGCCTTTATATTGTTTTCCTATTTGCTTTTATCTTACTTTGATGAACGGTGTTCCGGCACAAAGTGTGTTACACTGAAGGGAAGAAGCTTGGATATCGCGCGCGTGGTCTTGGTTTTCTTGAACTGTAGGATGAAAATGGAGAAAGTGAGAAAAGGACTTTTTTAAATACAGTCCGAATACCAACTCAAACCCGCAAAACCAATCTGAATTTGGAAAATAAAATACAACAACGTAAATCCTAACTTCAACTGGACCTATCTAGTATTGGCCTAACCTCATCATCATCTCATCTCATTGGCCACACCGCTTATCCTCAGTAGGGTCGCGGGGATGCTGGAGCCCATCCCAGCAATCATCAGGCAGTGGGCAGGGGACACCCTGAACTGGTTCTATTTGACTAAAATGGAAAGTGTCATGATTACTGAGTTGACTCACCTGTGCCCGCTCATTTGGCGCCAACCGCCACGGGTTCTGATTGGCTTGCTGTCACTATTGGGTTCCGACTCGGTCCTGTTACCTGTTGGTATTTCCTGTCCGGTATTGTTCCCGTTTATTTTGTCCTGTTTAATATCTGTATCCAGTTTTGTTCCCGTCCATTTTTGTCCTGTTCATTATTCTCTCCAGATTTCGTTCCCGTCTAGTTTGTCCTGTTTAATTTCGATATCCTGTTTCTTTATCAATTCTGTCTGTCCTGTCCTGCCCTGTCCTGTCCGGTATTTGCTCGGGCAATTGGTGTCGATCTCATCGGTCTCTGGCTTCCTGTCTTTTCAAGCCAGACTGGTGCCTAACGTGCATGACTCCCCATTTCCCGTAAAATAAAATCTTGAGTGAGAACGTCACCCACTTGGGTCCTGATCCTGATCCTGTTCCGGTTCATGACATTTTCTTTCGTGAATTCAACACTGGAAAACTACCAATTCAAATGTCGGATTTTCACAAACCATTTCTCCTGTACTGGAAATGATTTCTAATGCATAACTATTCATCACGCTCTCTTGCCTTCTGGAATTATGGCAATGTATTACATAAGAACAAGTAATTGTTTTTTTAATTATTGTTTCAGAGGAACATATGGTCATTATCACACCCAATGGACGATAATGGTGAAATACTAAATTATGAACATTTTAAAAGCAAACGGGACTTAAATGCGTCTAAATCTGAATTTAACAAATTAGTGAATGCCGTTCCAAAGCAATTCATCTCTATAAAAATTCAGAATTATCAAAAAATAAACCCCAACATACCTCCACCTTTTATACAGAGGATGACAATTCTGGACAGAAAATATAATAATAACCAAATAAGAGAATACTAAACCAAAATAAAATTTCTTGAAAAATAAAACTAAAATGGAATTTATTATGAATATGATGACATTGTGATGAATGGATTAAGAACTATGTATTTAAGATTACCTTTAGCCCTAAAAGCTAAGGAGGATAATATTTATCCAGCAAGAGAATCATTGAAAATCACGTTTTATAATTGAAAATAACATATAATATATTGAAACCATTGACCGCATATTTTCTCATGTCCAGCTATAACAGGAGATCTGGCTCCTCGCACCTTATTCAGAGTAAATTTGGACTTAACAGATAGAATAAAAATGATGGAAATGCAACAAATCTTTTTTTATGTATTGAATTTTTTTATCCACAACAAAATGTCCATAATGTAAACAGATTTTCCCTCATTTTATCAGTAATTTTTTGTTGTTGTTGGTGTTAAATCTTTAAGTGTAATAAACATTCCCAATGTCCAAGTGATATAGAATATTCTTAAGAATCTTACTCTTGAATTAAACATGTCATAATTAAAGTCTTTTGTATTTTTCCTTTCCAAAGTCTTTATTACATGTTTGACCCTGGAGTGCCATGTCTAATATCGTTGGATACGATGTTTCACAACGTTGACATTTATGACAATAAAGACAATTCTGTTTTATTCTATTCTATTCTATTCTATTATATTATATATTACATAGTGTTATATAGCATATTCTATTCTATTCTATTATATATTACATAGTGTTATATAGCATATTCTATTCCATTCTATTCTATTATATTATATATTACATAGTGTTATATAGCATATTCTATTTTATTGTATTCTATTTTACATAGTGTTATGTATCATAATATATTCTATTCTATTCTATTATATTCTATTCTATTCTATTATATATTACATAGTGTTATATAGCATATTCTATTCTATTCTATTATATTATATATTACATAGTGTTGTATAGCATATTCTATTCTATTATATTATATTTTACATAGTGTTATGTATCATAATATATTCTATTCAATTCTATTCTATTCTATATTACATAGTGTTATATATCATAATATATTCTATTCTATTCTACCTAGTGTTATGTATCATAATATATTCTATTCTATTATATATTACATAGTGTTATATAGCATATTCTATTCTATTCTATTCTATTTTACATAGTGTTATGTATCATAATATATTCTATTCTATTCTATATTACATAGTCTTATATATCATATTCTATTCTATTCTATTCTATATTACACAGTGTTATATATCAAATTCTATTCAATTCAATTCTATTCTATTCTATTCTATTCTATATTACATAGTGTTATATATCATATTCTATTATATAATATTTTATTATATATTACATAGTGTTATATATAATATTCTATTCTATTCTATTCTATTCTATATTACATAGTGTTATAAAGCATATTTTATTCTATCCTATTCTATTCTATATTACATAGTGTTATATATCATATTCTATTCTATTCTATTCTATATTACATAGTTTTATATATCATATTCTATTCTATTATATTCTATTCTGTTCTATATTACATAGTGTTATATATCATATTCTATTCTATTCTATTCAATTCTATATTACATAGTGTTATAACTCATATTCTATTCCATTCTATTCTATATTGCATTGTGTTATATATCATATTCTATTCTATTCTATTCTATATTACATAGTGTTATAACTCATATTCTATTCCATTCTATTCGAATCTATTCTATTCTATTCTATTATATTCTATTTTATTCTATTCTATTCTATTTACTGTATTTACTTTCTTCTCTTCTCTGTATTTCTACAGCACTTTCTGTTCCCTCGAGACTTGTTGGCTTGAAATAAAGCAATGTTCAATAAATTAAATGTTTTGAAAACGTGAAACATTTCGCGTAATTTGTGAGAATGTGTAAACAATGGCCAATGAAAATGAAGTCTGGTGAATGAAATTAATTTCCACTTCAAGTAGGCTAAACAAGGAAATTTGCAATAAATCTTATTTTATGTATAGAAAATGATTTGTATCCGCAACAAAAATTTAAACCCATTTTCCGGAATTTTATCAGCGATTTGTTGTTGTTATTGTTGTTGAATCTTTAAGTATTATAACCATTCTCAACATCCAAGTGATATAGAATATTCTTAAGAATCCCACTCTCGAATTAAATATGTCATTATTAAAGTATTTTAATTGTTGTTTGGCTGTTTCATGGCAATTTTGTTTGAAATAAAGCAATGTTTAATGAATAAAATGTTTAGAAAACATGCAAAATAAGTCATTTGTGCGTCAACATGATCCAAAATATGACGCCTGATGATTGAAAATAATTTCCTCTTCAAGTAGGCAAAAAGAATCAAATTTGTTTGAAAATAATAATATTTTTATTTCACAAAGACGATCGTATCTGAATATGTTTGCAAAAATTCCTCCAAAACGCGATAAAATCGTTTCGATTGGCAAAACACGGACTTGGGTTTGTCCTGCATGGCTATTGGCATTATAGCGCCCTCTAGCGTCAAATATACGAATGTCAATTTGTCAACGATGTAAACGTTTCAAACTAAAATGAATATTTTAAAATGTTTACATGAACGAATGTGAATGTATCTATAAATAAATGATAAATAGCTTAAGTTCACTCCATCAAAACAATAAAAACATTTGTAAATACTACTGTTGACAATTAGGTTGGGGGGCGTAGCGTAGCCGAAAATCGTACTCAAGTAAAAATATTTTTACTTCATAATAATAAAAATAAGTACAATCCAAATTGGTACAATACAAATAGAAAAAAATTACTTAGTGAAAAAAACTATTATGTTTTTTTCTTAAAAACATCCATTTAATTGTATCATCAAATCAACTAAGTCCATTCAATCAACAATAAATTACATTCACGGTAATTAAAAATAGATTAAAATAATCAAGGTAAAAATCAAGTACATTCATAAACAATAAAATAACAATAGTATAAATCGAATAAATAAATTAAGCACATGTAACACGTTTAAAGCCCCAGGCACAGCAGGCAGAACTATCAGCTAAACCCACAAACGAATTTGTCAGGCGCCGCAAAAAGTTAAAAGCCTTATATAAGTCTTATATTGAATGCTTGCTGTATGTATCTATATTAATATTTTAATAATAATTCAAAATGACTAAATTGGATGCAGCACATCCTGTGGAGAAAGGCGTGACTATTCCTTTTTATGATACCGCCTCGAGTTTAACTCCGTTAATAATTTAACTAATTACAGAATGTTTAATTGTATTGATAAAATTGATAAAATGTAATTAGAAATGCTATGTTTTATGTCATTTTTATTTGAGGATTTGAAAAAAATGTTAGGGTCTGGTGCACCTCCGTCCACCAGAGGGCGCCTAAACGTTTGTGATTCGCCTTTCCTTTTATAAGGATATTTTGGACAGAGCCTGTTGTTGGTTCACTTTGTCATGATTACTGATGCGATTCACCTGTGCCCGATCATTTGGCGCCAACCGCCGCGGGTTCTGATTGGCTCCCCGTCACTATTTGAACACTGTCCTGTCAATCCCCTGTTGTCGGTCCGTCTGCGAATCTCCGTGTACACTAGGCAAGCCTTTTCTGACCCTGACTCACGCCTGTCCGTTTTTTTGCTCCTGTTTGTCCCCCGCTACGACCTGTTTTGATTCACGCGCCTAGCAAACGCGGGATCCGGATCTTCCTCTTCCCTTGAATAAAACTTGTGAGAAATGTAACGCAATTGGGTCCTGTTTCCGTTCTGGTCCTGACAAAGGCAAGAAAATCAAATGAATACAACACAGAATGGGCAGCACGGCGGTGCAGTGGTTAGCGCGTGTGCGGCACAGTTCTGAGGTCGTGGGAACCTCCTGCGTGGGTTCAAATCCAGCTCCCGGCGCTACTGTGCGGAGTTTGTATGTTCTCCCCGTGCTTGCGTGGGTTTCCTCCGGGCACTCCGGTTTCCTCCCACATTCCAAAGAGATGCATTTCAGGTGAATTGGCCTGTCCAAATTGTCCCTAGGTGTGACTGAACGAGTGAGTTGTCTGTCCCCGTGTGCCCTGCGATTGGCTGGCAACCAGTTCAGGGTGTCCCCTGCCCACTGCCCGATGATTGCTGGGATGGGCTCCAGCACCCCCGCGACCCTACTGAGGATAAGCGGTGCAGCTGATGAGATGAGATGAGATGAAAACACAGAATATTGTTTAGAAAGACACCAGGTGTTAAAGAGCGAGAGGGTGTAGGGATTCTGTAGCAATTGAGAGTACTGATCAATAAGCTTCTAAGATAAACAACTTGTTTCAAGGATCAGAAATTACTTTGTAGGGTGTCAGAATTAAACTTTTTACGGCCAGCACCAAAACGGATTGTTGCAAAATTGTTTTGTTGGGCTACCTACGGCAGAGGAAGCATCACATGGGAGAAAGGTAATACAGGTTACCAAATCAATATAGTTATCATTTGAATGTTCCTGTCCTTTCATAAGTATTTTTTAGATATTGTTATACTGTTAACATTTGGTGTCAGTCTGTGTGTGTGTGTGTGTGTGTGTGTGTGTGTGTGTGTGTGTGTGTGTGTGTGTGTAATGACTTAATGAGAAGGAGCTGTTAGGAATTTAATAAACACAGCAAGCAGCTTCAGTCTTCTGAGGCTTACATGCAAATAAATGGAGGTACTGTCAATGGCTCACTAAGGTGCCACAACCACTAATTACAGAAAACACAAGCATTTTTTTTCTGTATGTCTGGATTACAGCTTTGTGCATTTGTGAAGTTTGTTTTCATGTCTGAACGGACAAAATATTTTGGGAAGGTTTATATCTGTATAAATGAAAAATATTTGCTGGATAAAATGTCTTATGGGGTCCATAATCGCATCGGCATGGCCTGGTGCCCTGGTACAACATACTATTTTGTGTCAGGACCAGAACAGAAACAGGACCCAATTGCGTTACGTTTCGCACAAGTTTTATTAACGGAAAGAGGAAGGGCTGGCCCCACGATCCGGTGTTCGCTGGAAGCAAGTCGCTCTTGGATTCGGACTGTGATCCGAACACGGAAGTGGATCTTCCGTAGCGTGCGCTGGCGGTGTCAGAGACGGAAAAACTGGTCAGTAGCCGGGAAGGGAGAGCAAAGCGTGGTCGGGGTCAAACGAGTCGTAAGCCATAACGGGAGAGTAGACATAGTCGTGGACAAAAAGAGGTTGTAAGCTGGGACGGGAGAGCAGACATGGTCAGGATGAAAACAGGTCGTAGCCGGAGACAGACGGGAGCAAAAATGGCACAGGTAGGAGTCAGGGTCGAAAAAGGCTTGCCTTGTACACACAGAGGTTCGCAGACGGACCGACAACAGGGGACTGACAGGACTGGGTTCAAATAGTGACAGGGAGCCAATCAGAACCAGCGGCCGTTGGCGCCAAATGAGCGGGCACAGGTGAGTCACATCAGTAATCGTGACAATTTTGAGTTTTTAATTAGGATGAATGGAAATGAAAGAGTATGTTTGTGGTTTCTGTAAAACATACAAGTGTATAATACAAACGTATATAAAACAACTAGTGATTTTCAGGTTTGGTTTCCTCTCTTTATCTCTTTCCCTCTCGCCTGCCCTATCCTTATTTGGTCACTCGCGTTCTTGCTCTGATTTCCACCCCACACCTGGTGTCACTTGTCCTGATTACCCGCTAATCACACCTCTCTCTTCACTATCTAAACACCTTGGTTTGGTGCTAGTTTGTTGCCTACCTTGTCACGTCTTAAGACTTCTTGTCACAACCCTGTTGTTATTCCAGTGTACCGAACCCTTGCTTGCCCTCCTAGATCAAGAATGCCACCTGCGCAACCCTTGGACTGTTGTCTTTGCTGATCAAGTTTACCAAACCAACGACCCCGCACCTGCATCTCGAACCACGAATGTTGCCTGGACCGCATTTCTGACCATGATCTTTACCTCCCACCTTGACTTCCCTTGTACCGAACCCTGTCCAAATAGAGACCCCAGTCTCCAGTGTTTGGTATCGATCCCGTATGTCTCATCCTGTCTGATACCTTGCTACAATCTCCGGCATCCTGTAACGATCCAGCCTGTCTCTTCCTGTCCGATATCTTTCGCCAGTCTCCAGTTTCCGATATCGATCCTGTCTGTCTCGTCCTGTCTGATATCTGTCTCCAGTCTCCTGTATCTGATATCGATCCTGTCTGTCCCGTCCTGTCTGGCATCGATCCCATCTGTCCGGTATCTGCTTGTGTATCTGATATCGATCCTGTCTGTCCCATCCTGTCCGGTATCAATCCCGTCTGTCCGATATCTGCTCGTGTATATGGTATCCATCCTGTCTGTCCTGTCTTGTCCAGTATCGATCCTGTCTGTCCGGTATCTGCTCGTGTATCTGTCTGTCCCGTCCTGTCCGGTATTGACCCCGTCGGTCCTGTATCTGCTCTTGTATCTGATATCGATCATGTCTGTCCCGTCCTGTCCGGTATCGATCCCGTCTGTCCGATATCTGCTTGTGTATCTAGTATCTATCCTGTCTGTCCCGTCATGTCCGGTATCGATCCCGTCTGTCCGATATCTGCTCGTGTATCTGTCTGTCCCGTCCTGTCCGGTATCGACCCCGTCGGTCCAGTATCTGCTCGTGTATCCGGTATCGATCCTGTCCGGTATTGATACCGTCTCTCCGGTATCTGCTCGTGTATCTGGTATTGATCTTGTCGGCCGCTGGCTTCCTGTTGTTCCAAGGCGGACTTCTGCCTTACTTTTTCAGCCCAGCCATCGCCGAATCACTGGCGTTTGTGTTAACGTGCATGACTGCCCCATTCCCGTAAAATAAAGCTTGTGTGAGAAACGTTATGCATTTGGAGCCACCTCCTGTTCTGGTTCTGACAGAAGTTATTAGGCACATAATATCACACTGATTATTATTGCATTCGATTCAATGCGGCTAAAACGAGGACTTTTTACCTGTTGATAACAAAGTCATGGTATAGGGTGGTAAAATAGTTGTTTAACATTAACACTCTATAACAGGGGTGGCAAACACGTGGCTCTAGAGCCGCATGCGGCTCTTGGCCAAAAATAATGCGGCTCTTTGCCTCATCTTATTTTCTATATACTATGGCCCTTTGCTTAGTTTCATGGTTAGTTTTTTTGTGTGTATTGAGGCTGGACACTTTCCTTGAAATCAACACAAGAACAATACTTGTTGTACTATAATGATAGGAGTGTGTTATGGGCAGGGTGGGGAAGGTATACTTTAACTTGATTACTTTCAATTACTTTTGGATTACTCCAATACCAAATATGCTAATAAAAGACAAAAGAAACTAAATATGAATAAAATGACTCAATTTTGTGCAGGCTTGGGGAGTAACGGAATACATGGAACGGCAAAAATGATGTTGGCAAGCTGTTTGGATTTATTTTCATTTTGTTTCTGTCGCATTTTATGTTCGTTTTGCCGGAGATCAAAGAGATCAAAGCCAGGAGAGAAAGCTTACCATGTGTTGTGAGTCATACTTTTATTCATATTTAGTTTCTTTTGTCTTTTATTAGCATATTTGGTATTGGAGTCATCCAAAAGTAATTAAAAGTAATCAAGTTAAAGTAACCCTACCCAACCCTGGTTTTGGGAAATAATATGTTTTGAATTGTGTGCGTGTGTGTGTGTGTCTGTCTGTCATGGCAGGTCAGTGCGTGGTGCGGCTCTTTGACTCTCACGGTTAAAAATTTCGGCTCTTTGTGTCAAACTTGTTCGCCACCCTTGCTCTATAACATACTGTACTCTCACTGTAATACACCAGAGCTTCCACAAACTCTGCCAGTATGCTGCTGCAAGTGACATCAGCCAAGTGAAAGAATAGTATTGCCCTTTACACATTGGTTAACTGCTGTTAAAAGTGTCGATAAAAATTGTTCAAACCTCATATTCTTAGAATATGATAAAATGAAATTGTGAATGTATTTAATTGCTGTTAAAAGTGTCGATAAAAACTCATATTGTTGGGATATGATATAATTAAATTGTGTGTTTAATTGCTGTGAAAAATGTCAGAAAAAATGTTAAAGAAAAGAAATTGTGAATATGCTTAATTGCTGTTAATATTGTCGAGAAAAATTGTTCAAACCTCACATTGTTTATTTGCTGTTAATAGTGTCAATAAAATTGCTCAAACCCCCCCCCAAATTTTTTTTAAGCATTTCATTTATTAAGGAAGAGAGTTTTAAAAATGCTTTAATTTGGGGGGTGCTTACGTTGAATTCGGGGGTGCTTGAGCGCGCCCAAAGACGGGCTGGTTACGCCCATGATTCGCTCATGAAGATAATGTATTTCTAACTCGCTTTATAAAGGTGGTTACAGATGTGTTGTGATTTATGCAATATAATTTAATCCAGGAGAATTCCAGATTAGTAGGTCAGTAAACTCACTCAAATGTTTTAAACCATTGAATCATTTTAACACGGGGGTGTCGTGTAGCTCAGGAGGTAGCTCGTCTTGGGATCAAGGGATCCCAGTTTGAATCCCGGCTCGTTCGTGTTACATGTCGAAGTGTCCTTGGGTAAGACACAGAACCCCTAATACCCCCAATAAGCAGGTTAGCGCCTTACATGGCTGCAATACAAGGCCACTATTGGGAAATTTGGAGCACATTGTAAAGCGCTTTGGGAAGTCACTGACTTGAAAAGCGCTATATAAATGCAGATCATTTCATTTCATAACACAATTTCTTATCAACCAAATGGTAGTTGACGAAAACTGGAAAAATTTCGACTCAACTGCTTCTGATTAAATAATTCTCAACAAGCTTTGGTTTCATCATAAGTGCAGCACACTGTTGTACAGTAGGTGGCGATATAGCCACCAGTGGAAGAAGAGAAGAAGAAGAAGAAGAAGAAGAAAAAGTCCAGCGAGTCTTCCCACGTGAAGGTAGGATCAGCGTTGCTTTTAGATTTTCTGAAACGGATTTTATTCGTTTTATAATTATTATCTTTATCATAATTTATTTGTGTCTTTCCAAGAAACAAAGGAATGAGATTTGCAAACGTTTCTGTATATTGTAATTATTTCCAAATACGATGCGCAGGTTAACCTTCTCTAAGTGGTAATAAAGCTACACATTACCCCCTAAAAACTTAATTTGCCTGCCAATTAATTTTACTTGTTTTTAGCTTCTGTGGTGCCTCGGGATGAATCTAGGTGCTAAGGATTGTTTACATCTGTCTGAAAAACATATTTGGTTCTGTTTAATTGAAGTAAATGGGCTTTATTGTCACAGATATCAACATTGTAAAATCGTGTATGCAACGAGATTAGACATGGCACTCCAAGGTGAACGTGTAGGCCTAATAAAGAATTTAAAGAGGAGAAGAAAAAAGACTGCCAACAATAATTAAGCAAAAATATTTACAATGTAGTGCTTAGAGACTGGCCTAAGTTATAGTAATAGTTCAAGGAAATATAAAAGCGAATCGTGACAATAGTGCAATGAAAAGAAGTTCAATAACATTAAGCAGGAATAAAACTATAGTACAGGTGACAGTGAAATCAGGCTTGTTTAAGAACCAGTTGACTTTAAAAAACGAGCAAAAGTATCCTTCTTGACGCTCTTACTAAAAACTGAAACCCTAAACACACACTGCACAAAAAACTGATACTCTCCACCAATGCTCTTTTAAGGAGGAATACCTGCAAACACACGACCTCATACAGATGTATAATTATATTCATGCAATGCTTACTTTGCACAATGTTGCCTATTTTGCACTAATACGATCCCATACTGTAAGTTAACACCCAATGTAAATATCTCCTGCCTCTACATGCCCACACTTTCTTGTGTAAATTATCTTTACATCTTTAAATTGTTTGTATCCACACAGTAAAATGTGAAACTGGAGTGCCACGTCCAATTTCGTTGTCACAATATGTTCAACCCATTTTGTTATATATTATATACCACAGTCATATCCCCCTATTGGGAGGTGGCTAGAGTCATTTCTGACTCTTTTTGGGAGATTGATTCAGAGGAGGGGATTCCTATCCCCCTCGCTCAGTCATTAGGTGACCAAACCCCCCAATTCCAACCCCTAATGCTGAATGCCAAGCAGGCAGGCAACGGGTACCAATGTTTAAGTCTTAGGTATGACTCGGTCGAGGCTTGAACCACAACCTCCCAGTCTCGGGGGGGTGCCATCACCCCCAAGGCCACCGAGCTGGCCTTGGGGTTATGGGTACCCCATTTTGTAACAATAATAATAAAGGTATATTCTATTCTAAGATCTACGAGTTCAATCAAGAAAAGTCTGAACCAGTTTAGTGCAAAGAGAAAGCTGGACTGTACTGTGCAATAGCTAAAAGCTGTGTATTTTCATCATAACAGCCACATTCCTCCAAAATACTAAAGTAGAATGAACTTTCTCGTGGTATTCAAAATTTATTGCTGTCAGCAGCTCATCTGTTGCATTTTGTTGTATGACTGGAGTTTAAAGCACTTAAATGAGAATGTAATACAATATTTGAAATCAACAGCAAATGTAATGTTATGCCTACTACTAAAGGTTCTCTGCGAGCAGCACACATGTGGCATAAATGTATAGCAGCAATAACTTGCTAAAGAAGTACAAAACATTAAGATATGTATGGTGCACGTTGTGTGTGTCTTGTACAGAAAATATTACATTGCATTATGGTTTAAGACTCCTTTGCAGACTAGGTCAGGCAAGCTGTCGATCTTAATCAACAAACACGGCCAAGCGAGAAAAAACAAGGGACAGAGAGAGGGTTAGAATTGGAGCGGCTGCCGATTGGGTACCTAATAAAACAAGACAGCAACTTGCCTTTTAAGTTTGCCACAGGGAATTTAAAATCATGATATTTATCATGATTTTTTTCTAAAGCATTGCCAACATCAATGATGTAAAATTGGCATAGCTCTAAGATAAAATATATATGTCTGAACTGTGAATTTAAATAACTGTTTTTAAATGATCTCCTCACTTGACGCGTTATTTTTGTCTCCCAAATTTCTGTACGGCTGTATTGAGGTAGGCGGGCAATTGCGGAATTTTCCCCTTGTTGTTAGAAAGTAACATACTATACGTCGGAAGACGCATGTTCTTCAAAGATGGTTTGGGCAGTGTGTCAAGGTTAAAACTTGAGATTGTATTAGGATGAAGAAATGAACCCGCTGTGAATCTGAGATTTAGGTTTTTGATGGCCCTTCCATCCGAGTCGCTTGCTTCCAAAATCGGCTCAGGGAGGAATCACACTCCCCTGATGGCAAGTGACTCATTTATTTGGGAACACAGACATAAAACAACACATCTGATTGGCTTAAGTAAGATCACGTGAATACATTAAACAAATTTGATTGGTTTAGACAGAAAACAAAATTAGGTGATTAATGCTGGTTGCTAGATGGCGTGTGAGCATAATAAATGAGCAGTAAGGAAAGTGAAACTTTGTAAAACAAAAGGTAGAATCCGTCACTGTGAAAGGAATGTAGGGAGGAAAGCTCTTCCCAGCAGCAAAGCAAAGGCCATCTTGATTATTAGTTAGCAGGCTCCAAGAGGATGCATTTGTTGCAAGAATACAAACAGCACCTAGATATAATCTTTAGCTTCGTTAAGGTACTTTTGAGGATAACATCATACAAAGGCACATTCTAACTATAATCAAACTACAATTTCCCTTATACAGCGTTCAGTCATTCGACACGTGCCCACAACTTTTTTTGTTGTGTGTATGTGAGCATACTTAGTTTGTGTTTGAATGTCACTTTCAACAGATGGACGAAATACTTCTGAAAACGAGAGAAGAGATTGAACAATCTCCTGCTGAGATGGACATTATTTCATCACACAGTATAGACACGCAAGCCCATCCGGAGGCACATGGATGTGCATTGGCCTCCCCGGAAAGGCCATCCTTGGCCTGCAGTGATCATATGATTGTTTTTTGTGGTGACGTTTCAAAAGTTTCAGATAGGTATGTGAAGTTGAACGCTATTACATTGATACATTTTCTAGATATTGGATATTTAGAAACTATTAATAACAGTATTTCTTCTGTTCCTATTGACAGCACGTCTTCATCATTTTCGTCTGTTGCTGTGGTTGAAAGCCCTGATGTTAACAAAATGGTCCTAAAAAAGGAGGAACTGTTAGAAAATTCTCCTAGCGTGATGGACACAGACAAGATTACATCACACGATCTAGACATACACAAGCCTCCTGAGGCTCATGCATATGCATCGTCCCCTCCAACCATACCATCTTCTGCCTGCAGTAATCCCATAGACTGTTTTAGTTGTGACCCTTCAAAAAATTCCGATAGGTAGGTCTAGTGCAGGGGTCAGCAACCTTTTTGGTGTGGAGTGCCACTTTCAAATTTCCTTGTAAATCAGTGTGCCACACCAAGATTAATGACTCGCACGACATTTTTTTAATATCCAACAGAGCTGTCATTTTACACCAGTCCAAATATACAACATGGATATACATTTTAATTGTATAACTAAACAATTTTTCTTCCACTATTCTTGTTCATCAATTAACTAAAAAATGAATGTGAACAACATGTGGAAAGGCCTGTAGCCATTCATGACTTCAACTTTTTACCACAAGAATTAACCAGAATCAACCATTCTTCATCAACTATGAACTACAATCAAAAAACAAGTGCTATGGACAGCTACCATACCAATCTATTATTTATTATATGAATATTGTTGCAGAAAATATCAAAACTTGAAATAACAGCAGCAAAGCAGAAGACACGCGCGTGCGCACACATACACGCGCACACACGCTTCTTTAAAATATTCGCCGTCAGTAAATGGTTTTCTGTGCTTTGCGATGCAGCGAGCAATGTAATAGCTTGCTTCAGAGGTGGGGTTTTTAGGAGTGACAAAGGTCTTCAGCGTCTGTGTTTGTTTGCCATACCTGGACACTGCGCGTTTTAATGTCTCCGCCATGTCAGACTCGTCCTTAAATTCATGTTCATGTTTCGTCTCGTAATGACGTTTAACACTTGCTGTGCGAGGTACACCGCTCTCGAGGCATAATGCACAAAACGGCACGGTCATTTTTTGCACAAAGCCTCATTTGTCTGTCCACGCTGGCTGGAAAGAACGAGATGTTTTCGCTCGAGGAGCCGTCATGATTCGTTCATTTATCGCGCGTGTGTTTCGTTTGCTCGGTTAAAACACTGATCCCTCCACTGCGAGGCATTGTGCAAACACGATTGACACACGGAGGGGCGCTAACGTAAAGCCTCTAAATAACACGGCGCACAACTGATAATGTCTAAATTACAGGTAAAAATGCGCATTTTAAAATTCTAATCATTATTATTTTGCTGTGCCATTGGTTGCCGACCCCTGGTCTAGTGTAACACCATATACCATTAACAATGATTCGAAGAATAAATATTATTCCGGATTGCTTTTTCTTTTTGACAGCTTGTCTTCATCATTGCCTTTTCCATCTGTCAATGTTGTTGAAAAAACGGCTGATGACGAAATGCCTCTGGAAAATGAAAAGATGGAAAATTCCCCAAATGTGTTGGACACAATTCTCTCAGACAATGTGGACACAGAAGAGCGTCCAGAGTCACATGGATGTGCACATACATTGTCCTCTCTGCCAATACCATCTGCGCCTCCTAGGTGTGACACAAAAGAATTTAAAGAAGAAATTTCAGAAGATTCTGATAGGTATGTGAGCACTAATACACATAAAGAAATAATAATAAACATAAAAATAACATTCAGGGTGGGTTTTTTTTCCTGTTCTTAGTGACAGCTCGTCTTCATCTTTGTCGTTTTCATCTGCCCCTGTGATTGAAAAGCCTGCTGATGACGATTCTCTCAAAAAGCCAGCTCCATTGAAAACACGAGATGAACTGTTACTTGAGGTGGGTCTGTTTAATTTGACCAGTTCGAGTTACAGATGTTAAAAACAATTACAGTGTTTGTGTATAAGGCACACTCGGGTATAAAACGCACTCCAATTTTTTGATTAAACGATTTGGTATGAAGTTGTTTTTTACGCGACGATGCGCATTGCTCACTGTGATTGGGTCATCTGTTTGAGGGCGGGACTTAGCATCATTCAATGGTAAATGGTCTGCATTTATATAGTGCTTTTCAAGTCAATGAAGACCTCCCAAAGTGCTTTACAATGTGCTTCACACTTACCCATTCACACACACACCAATAGGGAGTCAGCCATGCAAGGCGCCTACAATATGCCTCAATTGTAGAACTCATTGGTTGTTGCTTGCATGGCCTACGCTGGAAGGACAAAGATGGAGTAGCTAACGATAACAATAGCAGCTACTGGTGAGCCACAGCCTGCAGCCAAGTGCCTAACATAAGTGGCTGGAGAAGAAAACTGTGGAAAAAGGTGTAAGATGCCTGGAACTCGGCAAAGTTCACTTGCATGACAATTATAGAAGGTGAGCGACACCGAAGGACGATGCAGGAGCAGCTAACAATAACATTAGCAGTGAGCCATCGCCTGGACCCAAGTGGCTAACACGAGTGGCTAGAGAAGAAAACAGTGGGGAAAAAAGTGGAAGATGCCTGAATAACATGCAGTACTCAGCTGTGCACTGCGTGTTTTCCTACCTGTAAGAATCTCCTTTGTTGGGCGGTTTTGTCCTGGAACTGGGCAAACCCCTTCAAGGTGACCTGAACGGAAGCTCCTCCCAGTCAATTGTTAACTGACCTACAATCACAGGACAACCTTTTCGTAATACCAAATGATAACTAGGTACATTGCATAGTAGGCTTAGTCTATATTTAGATTTCATATGCACTTTGGTATAATTTTTCTGGATTGCTACAAAGGTTATGTTATTTGGAGAGTAATGAAAACAGTCATAGTTGGGTATATGAGGCAATACCCTCGGTCTTCAAGAGCAACTTTGCTGTTGGTTTTTCTTATGCCCCCTTCAAATAACTCAAATCATAGGTGAATCGGGAAGCTCTTTAAAAACCTAATGGTCTTTCTCATCAATTCACGTATGTTGAGAAAGAGCGATAACTGTGGGTCTCTGAGATCTGGCTTCCCTTCCTCTCCCCTAAGGCAGTGTCTGAAACAACGTCTGCCTGGACGCCCAGGGCGTGCATCTGTTCGTCGGGCGTACAATTTACAAAACGTCTGCCCGGGTGGCCGACAACTTTTTCAAGAAAGAAAATAAGTTGTTGTTGTTATTATTTTCAAATCTAAATTTGCTTTATTTCGATTTTGAAATCTTTTGTTCGGTTTAGAAATTTCAGAATTTCGGCTCATTTGGCAATTTGCATATTCCGCAGCCAATCAGAAGCCTGCATCGAATAACTTAGTGCTTCCGGACTTTCCCGAGCGTTATAAGGTCGTGCATTTGCATATCATTTTCCAAAGTAGATGCACAGAGAATATAAAAAAAATTGATAAATGTTGAGGAATCAAGCTAAAACCTCAGCCCCAGAAGAAAGATTCAAAAGAAGCCAACAAAAGTAATGACGCTACAAAACGTAAACATTAAGAGCATTGTGGAAAGAGGAGTTCACGTGGCTTGTAGCAAAAGACGCAACGCAAACATTGCATGAATGAAGATGAGTAAATACAGGTACATACTGATGGCAGAGGGAAATCAGCGATGTCATATACATGCAATGAATGCTATAACTAGATTTAGAATAAACTTTAAGGTGTTGTTCTGTTTGTGATTATGAATCCTTAATACTTTGCAACAATGTTTTTTTTTGTTTTTTTGCGATGAGTCGTCTTATTGTGTTTCAAGTTGTAAAAAATAGGGTAGGCAACTTTATGGCTTGGCAGGCAACTTTTCAGAGATATCTGCCCTGGTGTCCGGTAACGTTTTGTCTTGAGTTTCAGACACTGCTTAAGTTATCAAATACTTTTTCTGCAGGATTTGCCACCGATTGAGGAGCTGACGGTTTCACTACCGGATGATGTCAAGCTAATGCCTGTAGGAATGGTATCGAGTATCATACAGCAGCTTGGTAATAATAAACACAAACAAACGTGCATTACCGCATTTCATTGTGAGTTGTATTCTCAATGTTTTCACTTTATGCACTGTCTCCGCAGTAATAATACAGTCTCTGCAAGACTCACCTGCTTTGACTGAGGGGAGCATCATCTTTCGAGCTGATCGACTAGCTTTGGGCAAGGTGGGCTCATATTCTAGCAAACTTACCTGTATATGGATTGTATGTTTTGACTGAGTATGCCAGTTTATAACTGTAAAACTTTGTTATCTGACTTTTGCTGATGTATGCATTATGGCTTATGGCTAAATGAATATTGAATACCTAGGCAATCACATTGGAATTTTCTTTTGCTGTATTCCCAAGGTTTTTGAAGTATTTGGCCCTGTAGCCAGACCACTATATATTTTACGTTTCAACTCTCCAGAGGATCTGAGCAATAAAGGGCTGACGCTTAGACTGACTGTTTATTTTGCACCAGATATCAAAGAGTATACTGGATACATTCTGGTACAGAAACTTAAACTGTAAGTAGACGACTGCACAAACATACAATGCATGATTAATGACAAATTCATAAAATGGTCATGTTTTACCTGCAGGTTAAAGGGTTCTGATGCATCCTGGGAAAATGATGGGGAACCACCAGAGCAGGTACATACCAGCAAAAATAAGAATATGATGGAAAAGGTTGATCTATTTTTCATACTTTTAGTCAGCGATGTTAAATTGGACAGTTATTTAACAAAAGAATGTGCAAACTGAACAAACCCATTTGGGCAATATTGCTTTGAGTTATTTTTAACTGCAATCCACCTGTTCAAAGGAGCTGTATGGAACTTGGAACATAGTTGCATTCTGATGCCATCGCCTGGCTTAAAGTTATGATCGCCGCCTCACTCGGCTCATTTATTACGCACGTGCAAGTACGTGCATTTCCTAGACGCGCTCAAGTAAACTTATTTATTTTCTTTTTTTTTTTTTCATTCTTTTTGGTTTGGGGTAGCATTTCGACTATACTCACTTTCACCATTTTCATGCCACACTGACGAATAAAAATAATAATAAAAAACTGGGGACGGGCAGGACGTCACTCTTCGGCACTCCCTCAGCCCCTATTCCTCGAACTTAGTGTTTTCTGCCCTGAACGGCTCTGATAAAAGATAAACGCTGGCACAGTGTAAAATAAAGCATAAGGGCTCTTTGAACTCAAACATACTTAAAAGAGAAAATAGCTAACTTTCAACTTTTTAAGGACACCTCAAACACACACCCTTGTCAGTCTTTTTAGCACACTGTGAATGAGACTTAATTGGGTAAAAATATCCCAAACTAATTACGCGTTTTTCAAGAAGCTCACCTTGGAGACAGTGTGACATCAAAAGTATGCCTCCTGATGTGATCCAGCACCTTCATCATCTAGGACGATGACATCCTTTCACAATAGAATAACTTACATGAAAGGATCACTTTTCAGGAGCCTACTAGGAGCATGTAGACCGCGTGCTTCTTTTAACACAATCAGGGGTTCTCAACCCAATATTTTAAAAGAGCTATATTGGACAAAAAATAAAATAGTTTGAAGCCGTGAAAAATTAAAAGCCTTATTCAAGCCTTATAATGAACGCTCCTGCTAGTGGCTAGTTGCTAACACTTAGGGCCAATTTGTATTTTACAATGACAGTAATTAACTAGCGGGTTTTTGATGTCATTAATTGGTGATTAAATAGGATGTTGAGATTTTGTGTCAAACTATCTACCTTGAGCCACTCGCTTTAAGGATTTCAAATTGGAAGAAAGCAATGAATGTCAACATGTTCACCGAGAGACCATATTTTCCATCCCTCCTGAGTATGAATGGCAAGAAGACAAAAAATGCTTAATTAAGGAGGACAAAACATGTATAAGCCGCATCTTTGGGGGACATTTGTCTGCTAAAATCCTACAACAAAAACATATGTCAATTTAACATTAAAATTAAATACTGAATACGGTAAACTAACGTTACACGTACGTGCATATCGTAGATGCTCGTCAGTAACGACGTAGCATTAAATGAGTATGTAGCTTCAAAAATATTCTACTTTATGGCACCATCTTCTAGCTGCAATTATGATTGTTGCACGTGCAAGTATGTGAAATTCTTAGATGCGCTTGAATTAACAGCCTTCTTCATCATTTTGGGGGGCTTGGGTTGGCATTTGGACTGTCACGGTTGCCATGGTGCCCAATTGGCCCCGCACGTGTTGCGCCAGCTGCAGCTTGTTGACAGATTGGCTCCCTGTCAGTATTTAAACTGTCCTGTCTGTCCCTTTTTGTCGGTCCGTCTGCGAATCTGTTTTTACACGGCAATCCCTTTTTCGCCTGTCCCGTTTTTTGTTCCTATTTGTCTTCCGCTACGATCTGTTTTGATCTCGACCACGTTTCTTCTCCTGTCCCGAATAACGATCCGTTTTTATTTTTATCTCGACCACATCTACTCTCCTCTCCTGGTTTTCGACTTGTTTCCGATCCCGACCACGTTTTTGCTCTTTTATCCCGGCTACTGACCCGTTTTTTTCTGTTCCCGTCACCGCCATCGCTCGACACTGAAGTCCCACTTCCGCGTTCAGAGCGACTAGCTTCCCGCGTCCAGCAATCCCCGGATTGTGTGCGCAACCCTCTCCCTTTCTTCTAACAAAACTTGTGAGAACGATACGCGAGTGGGTCCTGTTTCCGTTCTTGTCTTGACATTGGACTATATTTAAAACCATCCTTTACTTTCTTTTACAATTTTCATTGTACAATTAAAGGTAACCACTACTACCACGTGTGTGATATGACTGTCCTCCCGCAACAATATTTCAGCTTTTACATCGCGGTCATGGTTGAAATTACACAGGCCTAGAGCTCCCTCTTTTGGTTTACTGTATTACGATACCAAACTGTATGTAACATCCTACATGCCGACATTTCTTGTGTAACTATTGTGTAAATTATAACTATAACCTTATCCTCCTTGTTTTATAACCTTATCTTCTCTGTTCCTTTATCTTCTTGGCTTTTTTACCTCACTGTAAATGTTTGAAACTGGAGTGTCATGTATATTCTAGTCTACTATGAAAACGGCACGTGCAGGGTTACACAGTACTGGTAATAAACATTTAAAACTCAATGATATAATAATGTGTTTATTTCACTTATAAGTCTCACTGGAGTATAAGTCACACCCCAGCCAAACTGTAGAAAAACAACTGCGACTAATGGTCTAGACAATACCGTATTTTGGACTTAAACCATGACACTTGTTCCATAGGGATCACTCTTTGTATCTTGTCTATTTTTATTAACTGTGCATTTTTGGGGGGGTTGCCCAGGCTTTAGACTACAGTGATGACGAGAAGGAGAAGGAAGCCAAGAAGAAACTGAAAAACCCAAACAAGAAGCAAAACAGTGCAGGTAATTTTTAGAAAATGAAAAATGTTTGATGGTATGGTAGGATTTCTTGAATTGCGTTTCTTTATTTGCTTTCACTTTCAGAAAGTCTCCCAGTGAACAGTCCTCAGCCCCACCACAAAACTCCAAAACATACTAGGAATCCGTTCAGGCATCCCAACGTACACAATAACCGTCCACAGTTTTGCCAACCGATTCAGCCACACCAAACTCATCCTAGCCCTTATATATCCCACCCATCTCCCTACGTTTATCCTCCCTATCCTCCTCCCCAGCACACCTTTCCTAATTACCCCCCTCCGCCATTTTTTTGTCCATCATACTCTCCTCAATTCTGGCAGCCGAATTATGTCCCATTCCCGCCACCTCCTCCACCTCCACCACCACCTCCTCAGGAAAATCCAAACAACTGGACTAACTAATGTTATGTTGCGTTTGATTATCTTTTTCCATTGCATCTTGTTTTTTATTTTTTAAGTCAAAGATTATATAGGCATATTTTAATGGATAGAATGATGAAGACTGTCTGAACATTTTTAAGGCGTTATAGATCTAACTTTATTTTTGTTTCAAAAAATGGCATTAAATGGGCTGTTAACTGTTTAAAATCTATCCATTTTTTTGCGCAATTATAGATACTCAACAAAAGCATAGGAAGAAAACATTGATCGATGAATTGAATTAAAGCAAACATCATCTCAGTCCCCGTAAACACCCAATTCATGTCCATGCGTTTACAATCCGCTCAACAGGGGCGCTTACGAACCTCGTCTGAGATGCTTTTGAAAAACTGATGAGATGCTGCCCTACTTACGAACGAGATTCCGGACGATCGTTCGTAAATCGCTTCAGTGCTATATTTTGTATGTTTAAGGATTATATACGTATTTTTAAAGCTTGTGTAAGTAACATTTATTATTTTGTACTGAAAATAGTCATCTCATAAAATAATATGCTCTATAAAGACAAAGTTGAGTTAAACTTACTTTTGGAAGATGCGCTTCAAGAGGTCCACCTCCGTGGTAAAAAGTGGCGGAAAAAAATCTTTCCGACCATTTTTTCAACTGCATCAAGCTTTCTTATTCCACTTTCAAAAGAAATTTCAATGTCAAACACGGACATAAAGTCTCTTGTCGACAACGCCCTGAATTCTGTTGAAGATGTGTCTGTGAGATCTGCTGTAAATGTTTCGTTAAGACTGAAATTAACCCAGCGGGTGCCCTCATTGGGTAAAGGCTCGTCAGTTGCTTCATGAAGGTTGTGGAGTGTCAGATTTAAAGTCCGGATTTGAATCCAACTGAGATGCTGTTGTGTGACCTTAAACAGGCAGTTCATGCCAGAAGCCCTCCAATGTGGCAGACGTCGCAAAGAAGAATGGGCCAAAATTTCACCATAGGGTTGTGAAATATCCATTATCCATTAAGCATAAACGTTTGATTTCTGTTATTTCTGCCCAATGTGGCCTAACTCGCTATTAGGTTCTAAGGGCAATTACTTTTTCAAATGGGGCCAGATAGGTTTCAATTTTTTTTGTGCTCTAATAAATAGAATCAACATTCATCAACTGCATTTTCAGGGTTTAAAGGGCATTGAATTCGTTATTCTATAAAATAAGGCCTTAATTGGCATTGAAATGTCTTTAAATTCAATATCCAAAAGTCTTATAAATGTGAATACATACGTTTTGTATTTGAAGTAAAAGATTTAGTAAAAATAAATGTTCATGCATCATGATAAAAATGCTTCAGGAATGCAGCAGCAGAGTTCTTTGGACTTAGTAGTTATCTGCCGGTTTTGACTGATGATCTATGTTGCACTGTGCACAATTTTTTTTATTAAAGTTTTCCAGGTCTAAAACTTTGGAGAGGGCGTTGTTTTCCAGATGAAATGTTTTAAATTGGACAAAAATTTAGTTTATTTAAAAATTAAAAAATAACATTTGTTTAAAATTGACTCTAATTCGTGTAGGTTTTTATTGTTTCAATTGTGTTTTTGTCAACTTGGTCTTACATTTTATTTCGAAAAGCATGAAAAAAAAAAGTTTGAATTTAACCTGCCTTAATGTGTAAGAGCAGCACGGCGGCGCAGTGGTTAGTGCGTGTGTGGCACAGTTCTGAGGTCGTAAGATCGAACCTTCCTGTGTGGAGTTTGCATGTTCTCCCCTCTCCCCGTAGTCAAAACATGTGAAGTAGAAACCTTTTTTCTTTTTTTATTACTTAAACCCAACTTACAGGCTCAAGTATTTAACAAATAAATATAGTGTATGTTATAAACGTTTTATCTTTTACAAGTAACTTGTCCAGTGTCAAATTATAATTTTAAAAATTATTTTGCCATACGGCACGGCAGCTGCGTAGTTAGCGCGCAGCCCCACGGTGCAAACATTCAGGGTTCAAGTTCAGCTTCCCAGTGTGGAGTTTGCATGTTCTCCCCTGTTTCCTCCCACATTCCAAAAACTTGCGAGACCGGTTAATTGGCCGGTCCAAATTGTCCCTAGGTGGGAATGAGTGACTGGGTTGTCTCTCTCTGTGTGCCCTGCGACTGGCTGGCAACTGCCCACTGCCCGAGGATAGCTGGGATGGGCTCCAGCACCCCCGCGGCCCTAATGAGGATAAGCCGTGCTGATAATGGATAATCTGTAGGAATCCTGATAATGTATTTCCTTGGGTTGTCTCTGATATTAAAAATGGTTTGATCTAAAACCTTTTGTGACTGCTAAAGAAGCAAAAAACACAAAAATCAGAAAGGGGGCTTATACCTTTCCACGGAACTGTACCTATGATACAAGAAAATACATTGCCTACCAACAGTATCGTTTCTCTCCTTAACAACGGCAACTGATTTATTTCAATGTACTGCAATTTCAAATGTAAACGACAACAAAAAATCTTGATTCAAGGCTAGTATTTTAGCCTAAGGTTGGTTTATTTCGAAGCAAGAATGTCTGCGTGTGAATAACCCACTCCAACGATTGCATTATATTACTATTTGGTACAAGTTTGCCACTTCCGGTTTTTAACAAGCACGTTTTATTTGTTTGTTTTATTTTATTCTGAAGGAGGATTGTGTTTCAGGCATTAATATGTATTACACATTAACATCTTTTTAATGTCAAAAGGTTTGCATGTATGCAACAGCATTTACTGATTTGTTTTTGTTTAAGCAAAACATGAAACTGATGCAAAAGAAGAGTAGCTTCAGACAGGTAAGAGGAAGGATATGGTGGAATATATTCATTAACACGAAAGCAGAAGCAACATCTTGTGCGTCACTGAACCTGCTTGAACATGGCTGTCGTGTTTAAGTCTCACGCTCCTCAAGTCAGTATTGAAATTGGAGAATATGAAGAATTTCCCAATAATGGACATGGAGAAATTGAAAGCTCTCTCCCAAGTACTGTAGGTAAAATGGCACTCAAAATGGTAATTAGTTGGATTTTATAGAATATCCTTTTTAATCTTTTAATGGTTATGGCAAAAGGTTTCGTTCGTTCATCAGAATCGAGACGTTTTTATGTGGTTCTGGCTGGATTTGGGCTGCTGTGTGTTCTTCAAGCAATTCTCAACATCACACTCCGACTGGGTCACAGTGAGCTTCCTCATAAAGGTAGGTTACAAATGCACCCGTACACATCTAAAATTTTTCTAATTTTACCTAAGGTTATCAATTGATCCTGATTTGCTTTTGTGTGTGTTTGTTCGTATGTGGCTCATAGGCTCTGAAATGACGGAACTGATTTTCATGAAAATTTACACAGTTGTACTTTAGTCCCCTGTGAGTGTTACGAGCTACGTTTTGTGTCAAGGCACCCCCAATTAATACCAACAAAATCTACAAACATCTGCTTTTTTGCAAAGCGGATATGGAGTTGCATGTGGTTCTTTGGCACTTTCTAGTGTAGTGGTCGGGAACCTCTGGCTGGTGAGTCATGTGTCTCTCCTCATGGGCGGCATTATCTCAGGTAGAGGTAGAGTACTCGTCTTGGGATCAAGAGATCGCAGGTTCGATTCCCGGCTCCTCCGTGTTATATGTCGAAGTGTCCTTGGGCAAGACACTGAATCCCTAATGCTCCCAATAAGCAGATGGGCGCCTTGCATGCCTGACTCCCTATTGGTGTGTGTGTGAATGGGTAAGTCTGAAAGTGCTTTGGGAGGTCTTCATTGACTTGAAAAGCGCTATATAAATGCAGATCATTTACCATTTATCCTCATGAGTACTAATGGCTCAGAGACAAAAGTTTGCACAAGCAAATTTCATAAGTATTTCAATTTAGATTTGCCCATATAGAAGAATAACTTGTGTAAAGCCATTGCAGCGCTGGTAAAAAAAAAGAAATAGTCCGGTCCAGTATACAAGTAACTGATGCCTAGTAGTTTCCTGTAGCATCGCTTTTCCAAGGCCTGGATTTTCACCATCATTGGGCACATTGGACCCTACGAAGAACTGTTGTCAATTGTGCGTGTTGTGGATTAACTGTAAGTCAGCATCTTTGGAGCTGATAACAGACATCTTGCAGGATGTTATGAAATTATGTTGATACAAGAAATCACAAGTTGCTGACTAAACAAGTCGAGTCTGAGAAAAACCTCACGTGATCTTGTTGAACACAGTATAAATGCCAGCGTCTTTCGAACGGACTTGGAACGTGGCTTTTATGTTGCTGAATGAATGTTGCAATAAAGTACGTTCCCTTTCTGCCATATTTCGTCTCTGCGTATATTTTTGGGCGACGCCCAACAACGTCCTCTCCAAAATAAGTGGCACCCAACGTGGGGCTCCAAAGCTGCTGACTTAAAGTTAATCCACAACATCATGTCACAAGATCATCAGGACTGACCAAGATAATTCACCAGGGCACAGTCCAAGGGGGCAGAAGGAGAGGAAGACAGGAAAATAACTTTGCCAACAACATTAAGGAATGGACTGGTGCCAACTTTGCCATGACCCAAGAACAGGCCAGGGACCGTCAACAGTAGAGAAATTGATGCCGGACGCCCCATACTTTAAAGGGAACTTTGAACCAGTATATAAAGAGTACAGTTTCCACTAGGTTACAGTCAAGGTGTCACTCCAACAGAGCCTGTTTTGGCTGCACGTCGCTAAGAAACCCTTTTTTGGAGGCATTAGATGAAAACCTGAAGAACAAACTGTAAATGTAACCTCCCAAAAACCCACTGAGCAATTTGATTTGGTGAGTGGTAGGGGTGATTATTACAAAACCCCTTTCATGTGGCATGTACACGTGAAAGGGGACGGGCTATACTGTTTACTCATGCTGTGTTAAAACTATAAAGAGCCACTCATATCTGGAGAGACTTTTGAGATTTCTGCTTTTTGCTTTTGAGATTGTTGCTTCAATAAATGAAATCTCCCTCTGACGTCATCGATTCTCGCATTCTCTTTGAATACGTATGAGACAGTCCCGGCGGTCTCTCCGCGTTAGTGACACCCACAAGTATTGTGTTACTCCAAATACCATATACACAGTACTCCCATCGAACCGACCCTTTAAAACTGCTGTATGAATGATGCTCACATTGCACATCTCTGAAGTTTCCATGTAAAATAGAGATTCCAAGCTTTATGGATTTACCAGATGTGTTTTTACATTCTTAATAGTTTCCAAGCTTTTTAATGTCCAATTGCGACCAAAACTTTCGGAACACCCTGTACTGGTATACTTTTAATGTCCACATGCAAGTGCCTAACTTTTGAATGCATGCACTGTAACATGCTGAGGTTTATGTCTTTGTGTTCAGGCAAGAAAGAGGACGCCTGCCCAGAGGGATGGCTCCAGTTCATATCAAGTTGTTACTATATTTCCTCCCAGCGGAGGAATTGGGACAACAGCCGTCAGGACTGCCTGCAAAAAGATGCTGACCTTGTTATCATCGAAAGTAAACAGGAGCAGGTATTTTTGTTTGGATATTTCAATACTAAACTCAAATCGTCACGTGCCATCCCATCAGGGCCCTGAAGGTATAAATGAGTCAAATGTCTTATCAATACAAGCAATAACATTTATTCAGATGTTGCTTTTCTTGTTACTGGAAGTGAGTAGAACTTTCTAAGTAAATTTTTATTTATTTATTAGTGCTTCTTGAATAAGGATGGGTGATACTGGGAATATTAGTATCGATACTATCCAAGTAAATACATGGTAAGGATCGCTACCGATAATATTTGTTTCGAAATGTCATGATAATTTAATAATTGAACAGTCCCCCTTAAGTTAGTTTATAATTTAACGATAAACACAGCACTAAGATTATTGCCACTCAATTTTTTTAAGGACAATACACTCTTCCAGGCCAGAACGACAATATACATCAACATCTTTTAAAGGCAGTCAAATAGGTTACTCTAGATGTGAAAAATGCACACAAAATCTGACTCAGCATTTTTGGTTTTGCCTACTCAGCAGGTTTCCCAGAAATACATTCTACTTGCCAGCTCATGTTTATTTGTATAGCCCTTTATTACAAGGAGTCTCAAAGGGCGGCACAGACCACAGACTACTATGACACCATCCCCTGATCTAAAACTGACATGAGAGCAAGGAAAAACTCTAAACCACAACATGAGGGCAACGAAGAAAAGTTTGGCTAAGATCACAAACTTTCACAAGCAATCAAGTTTGTCACTTTAGAGTTAAAATTCCTAACAAAAAAGAATGACTTGGCACGTTTTGTTTGGCAGTTTTTCCAGTTTTCAGGACCAGATCACGATTTAATTTCAACACAATGACTTGCAGACAGTAAGTACGGTTGACTTACATGTGAAATCCTGCCTAAAAACAGTTGACACAGCATTTTTGGTTTTAATGTCCCAGCAATTTTTCCCAGAAAGACATTCTACTCTCACAGATCAGAACAACTTAGAATATCAAGACCATCTTTTACAGCCAGTCAGATAGATTACTTCAAGTATGAAAACTGCCCAAAAAAGGCTGACTCTGCATTTATTTGGTTAGCTAAATCATTAGCTTTTCGCTAAAGACATTCTACTCTCCCAGGCCAGAACAAGTTTGGCCAAGGTCCTGATCTTTCACAAGCAATCAAATTGGTTAATTAAAGGGTGAAAATTCCTAAGGACATGACTCAGCAATTTTGGTTTAGCTTACACAGTAGTTTTTCCAGAAAGACATTCCACTTTTCCAGGACCGAAACAACATTTTATTTACACACTGTCTTGCAGACAGAAGGATTAACCTATGTGTGGAAAAAAATACCCCCCTCCCAAAAATTCAGCACTTTTGGTTTTGATGTCTCAACATGATTTTCCAGAAGGACATTCTATTCTCCCAGGTCAGAACAACATAGAATATCAACACCATATTTTACAAGCAGTCAGATAGATTACCCCTGTTGTGAAAACTGCTCAAAAAGCAGACTCTGCATATTTTTTGTTTTGCTTAGCAGCTATCCCAGAAAGGCATTCTACTCTCTCAGGCCAGAACAAGTCTCAAAAGCCAACAGTTAGATCACTCTAGATGTGAAAGACACCGCCAACAACGGAATTTCCACCCAAATATGATTTCACGTCTCAAGGCAGGTGATGCTCTAATGGCGCACAGCCATTCTAGTAATGTGTTTTATGTGTTTTCCAGGCTTTCCTCACTGGGTTCACTAAGGCAGCATGGGTTGGAATGACTGACAGGGACCAGGAGGGAAATTGGATCTGGGTGGATGGAACCCCAGTTAACGATAGGTAATTTATTTATCTTTTTCTCGTTAGGAATCAATTATTTCTGCTAATCGAAGATGCAATGTTAGTCATTTGCATACAATGGGGATTGACTTTTAGTTAAACTATTTCCCAATGTAATGGGTACTCTATAAAGCAAGGGTCAGCAACATGGTGTCCATAGCCCTCCTAGGACAAAATGTTTCAGTTGGACTATTTTCAAAAAGTGCTCACCAGTGATGAATCCCTCTCATTTTAATTTGGGATCCTATGGGCTTACTGCAAACTGTTTCAAATGTTGTGTACCGTAGTCTACTACAAGCCACTACTCTTTTGCTACAATTTAAAGACTGCAGCTTTCAATATGATGCGACTTACTACAACATACACTCTAAATACAAAACACAGCAGTGACATCTGGAAACATTCATTGAAGAGATATTTTTGCCAACATCATTCATATAATAATGCACAACAGGAGCAAATTGTGTGGTTTGACTGAACTGTATCCAATATTTGCAACGTTCTAGCAATATTGCAACTTTTTCACCCCCAAATCAAGTCCTCAATTTGCACATCCGAATTGATCAGCAGTGGAAAGTTATCTTTTAAAATCGCTCAAGTTCTCTTTCCGTATCTTTGGCATCAATATCAAATCGCTGAAGTTTCCTTTAATCCTATTATCTTAGGTAAAGATTGTTTTGTGTATCTGCACTTTGTTGTCGTCAATGTCTTGTGTTGTCATAGTAACAGACCACTTTACCACACAAATGACACATGGCATTGTCGTTTTCTGCAGTACAAAAAAAGTCTAGACTGCGCTTACTGTTGTGCCGCTTGTCATTTTTAGCTTCTAATAGGGGTAGGCTGATTGATCTGGCTGTCCAAAACTCTTGTCACCTCTTTTGCCTTGTAGGCTGGATGCAGCAAGCCAGCTAGTGGCCAGGTAGGGAGTCAAGTAGTCAAAAGAGCGTGCCTGTCAGTCATGCTCTCAAACATTAATTTAGACTGTTGCATAAGGCACTGGGTGAGAAGGAGTAAGAGGCTGCGCTATATACACAGATAAGCAGCGCTTTGAAAGAAATTGGTGCTTCATTTCTCAAGATAAAGTCCCCTATAACTGGTTGGGTAGTTTAGGACAGGGCACCTCTTGGCAAGTTAAAAAAAGGATCAGAGTTATAAAAGCGCTGAACTTATTCAATGTTTTGTTTTTATTGTTCTGAAATTGGGATCAATTATGTTAAGTGTTATTCTTAACGGCAATTTGTGTTTTTGGATTTTCCTTCTAGGTTAGAATGGGCCCCAGGGCAGCCTGATGGAGCTTTTGGAGGCGAAGACTGTGGTGCTATTCATACCTTGATCGATTTTATTGGTTTAAATGACTATAACTGTAGCGTGCGTTTACGGTGGATTTGTGAAAAAACCCTGAGGTAGAGATAATGTTATAGATTCAGTTTCTTATTTATATTGTTCATTCAGAGATGCCAAATTCTCCGTCCTTAAAAAACAGCATTTGTTTTTAGGGTGTCACGGTTGCCATGGCGCCCAATTGGTCCCCGCCGTGTGGCACCAGGTTCTGTCACGGTTGCCACAGCGCCCAAACGGCCCCGCCCATGGACACCAGCTGAAACACGTTGACAGAATGCTGCCGGACTACATAAACGCCGTCTTGTGAGTCGCCTGGTGTCAGAGCGTCTGCCAAACTCCTACTAGACTCTGTTGTGATATGGCAAGTCCTGTGAATCTCCGTTTTTGCCTGTGTTTTGATCCTGTTTTATTTTTGGCCCGATCCGTTTGATTTTGACCACTCCTTAGTTCTGATATCAATCTACTTCTGCGACCATCGATCCCCGGATCGAGTGTGTGCTCATTCCTCCTCTCCCCAATAAACTGTGAGTAACGTTACGCGATTGGGTTCTTATTCCTGTTTCCTGTCCTGGTTCGTGACATAGGGAGTAAAAAACAATGGTTAGCAAGTCAAACAGAGTCAGTCTGATCTATTTCATTAAAATGACATCATCTCGATATCCTGAGGAAAGAAATAGTCATGTCATATTTAATTGTGACGCCCTTAATCACAAAATGTCTCAAAGGACTGCTCAGGCCACAATTACATAATCCCCTGATCTGAAACCAACATGCAGGCAAGGAAAAACTCAAAATCTCAGCATGAGGAAAAAAGAAACCTTGAGAAGGGGCCTCACAAGTGGTAATCCTTCTTCCAGTATAGCCAGGCCGCAATATATTGCATTAGGTAACAATACACAAAACATAGTGAACATCATGCATTCATTCATTAGCTGCGCCGCTTATCCTCAGTAGGGTCGCGGGGGGGCTGGAGCCCATCCAAAGCATCCTCAGGCAGTGGGCAGGGGACACCCTGAACTGGTTGCCAGCCAGTCGCAGGGTACACGGAGTGCCCGGAGGAAACCCACGCAAGCAATGGGAGAACATGCAAAATCCACACAGGAGGTTTGATCTCATGACCTCAGAACTGTGCCGCCGTGCTGCCCTAGTGAACATTAAATAAGAATAAACATGGTTAGTATGTAAAATTGTCCAAAAAGTCCATGACGGCAACGACGCAGCTTCCAATTTCAGCCGCCTGGTCGATGCAGGCGTTGACATGCTTCCGGTCCAGGCGCTTGTCTGCTGACTCATCTCGACACGTCTTTCTCCCTTATTTCACCAGCAGCCCAAAAGGACAGGAAAAGAAAAGTATGAGGTGGGCATCAATCATCAGCTATAGAAGTGTGTCTTAAGTCTAGATTTTAAAAACTTCCACTGAAGTTGCAGATCTTCTATTAGGAGGCAATCACAACAACAATCCACACCACCAGGGCCCGGATGGAGAACGCTCTTGAGCCTGCAGATTTCTTCTTGGCTCTTGAAATCCCAAGTACACCACCATTTTCCGAGTGGATTCCCCCTGCAGGAATATATGGATAAATCAGATCAAATTCATGCAAATGTTTATATGCTAGTAAGAGAACCTTAAAGTCACATATTTAGCAGACTGGGAGTCTACTGCAAGTTAGCTAATATAGGAGTTATACAGTGCATCCGGAAAGTATTCACAGCGCTTCACTTTTTCCACATTTTGTTATCTTACAGCTTCATTCCAAATTGTATTAATTTAATCTCTTATCTCAAAATTCTACACAAAATACTCCATTATGACAATGTGCAAAAGGTTTTTTTATTACTTTTTTAAAATTTATTAGAAATAGAAAACTAAGAAATCATATTTACATAAGTATTCACAGCCTTTGCCTGAAGCTTAAAATTGAGCTCAGGTGCATCTTTTTTCCACTGATCATCCTTGAGATCTTTCTACAGCTTAATTGGAGTCCACCTGCAGTAAATTCAGTTGATTGGACATGATTTGGAAAGGCACACACCTGTCTATATAAGGTCCCACAGTTGAGTGTGCATGTCAGAGCACAAACACCAAGCACAAAGTCAAAAGAACTGTCTGTAGACCTGCGAGACAGGATTGTCTTGAGGCACAAATCTGGGGAAGGATACAGAAAAATGTCTGCTGCTTTGAAGGTCCCAATGAGCACAGTGGCCTCCATTATTCGTAAATGGAAGACATTTGGAACCACCAGGACTCCTCCTAAAGCTGGCCGGCCTTCTAAACTGAGCGATCGGGGAAGAAGGGCCTTAGTCAGGGAGGTGACCAAGAACCCGATGGTAACTCTGTCAGAGCTCCAGCGTTCCTCTGTGGGGAGAGTAGAGCCTTCCAGAAGGACAACCATCTCTGCAGCAATCCACCAATCAGGCCTGTATGGTAGAGTGGCCAGACGAAAGCCACTCCTTAATAAAAGGAACATGGAAGCCCGTCTGGAATTTGCCAAAAAGCACCTGAATGACTCTCAGACCATGAGAAACAAAATTCTCTGGTCTGATGAGACAAAGATTGAACTCTTAGGTGTGAATGCCAGGCGCCATGTTTGGAGGAAACCAAGCACCACTCATCACCAGGCTAATACCATCCCTACAGTGAATCATGGTGGTGGCAGCATCATGCTGTGGGGATGTTTTTCAGCAGCAGGAACTGGCAGACTAGTCAGGATAGAAGGAAAAATGAATGCAGCAATATATAGAGATATCCTGGATGAAAACCTGCTCCAGAGCGCTCTTGACCTCAGGCTGGGGCAAAGGTTCATTTTTCAGCAGGACAGCGACCCAAAGCACACAGCCAAGATCTCAAAAGATTGGCTTCAGAACCACTCCATGAATGTCCTGGAGTGGCCCAGCCAGAGTCCAGACTTGAATCCGATCGAACATCTCTGGAGAGATCTGAAAACGGCTGTGCACGAACGTCTCCCATCCAACCTGATTGAGCTTGAGACTTATTGCAAAGAAGAATGGGCAAAACTGCCTAAAGATAGGTGTGCTAAACTTGTGGGATCATATTCAAAAAGACTTGAGGCTGTATTTGCTGCCAAAGGTGGATCAACAAAGTATTGAGCAAAGGCTGTGAATACTTATGTAAATGTGATTTCTTAGTTTTCTATTTTTAAATAATTCAAAAAAAGTAAAAAAAAAAAAAAAAAAAATTCACATTGTCATAATGGAGTTTTTTGTGTAGAATTTTGAGATAAGAGATTAAATTTGGAATGAGGCATTAACATAACAAAATGTAGAAAAAGTAAAGCGCTGTGAATACGTTCCGGATGCACTGTATGTTTAAACTTTCTTGTCTAGCTGCCGCAAATTTTCTCACTGCAAAAGTGTAATTAACAAAATAAATACAATTTTGCATTCAGACTCTACATCGAGTATTGGGAGACTATGCTCAGTCACAACGTTAGAGTGTCCCAGCTCGTCCCCGGGCCCTCCTGCCGGTAAAAACTTGCCCGGAATTTCCCCCGGGGGAGGCTTCCAGGAGGCATCTTAACTGGCCCCTCTCAATGCAGAGGAGCAGCGGCCCTACGCTGACTCATTCTCGGATGACCAAGCTTCTCACTTTATCCCTGAGAGAGCCCAGCCCCCCTGTGGAGGAAACTCATTTCAGCCACTTGTATCCAGTATCGTGGTCTTACGGTCATAACCCACAATTCATGATGTTGGAATTTTTTGTTAAATCAACACAAACTTCAATTAATTATCTGACTCCAATTTGTGACCTTTCCCAATCACCACTCATCCAAACAATTTGCACACTCTTTTCTGCATAGAAAGTTCTCCAGAAGTTGGCATTTTCACTCACGAGTGGATTTATTTCTAACACACAAATCAATACAGCTCTGCACGCTTCCCCTTCCAAAAGCCGACTCTTCTCCTTCTTCCGAGTTGCTCAGCAAAGAATCTCCTCCGCCACTTGGCTGGCTTCCATTGGTCTCTGTCCCGGAAGAATGGCGCGTCGACTCCACCTGGTCGCGGCGCAGCCCGCTCCCATTGGCCTCCTGTTCCCGGAAGAATGGCGCGTCAACCTCCTCCACCTCGGCCCCCAGACAGCTGGTCACCTCCCACTGCCTGAGAGCTGCCCCACATCAGAATCTGCTCCAGAACACTTTTGCACAAAACACAGAGAGTCCAACAGACAAACCCAAATTCAAACTTCCATATTCCTTTATTGACCATAGCTGAGGTTGGGAACGTACATCAACCGGTAAATCGAGAGCTTTGCCTTTTGTCTCAGCTCCTTCTTCATCACGCCGAACAGGGACCACATGACTGCAGACGCTGCACCGATCCGTCCCTGAGCTGGCCTGGGAACGCCTCGGAATCCCGTCGGAGGAGCTGGATGAAGTGGCTGGGGATAGGGAGGTCTGGGCTTCCCTAATGAGGCTGCTGACCAAGAAAAAGGGAAGAGGATGGCTAAATGGGGACAAAACAGGACTAATATATTTTGCTTTAAATGTGATCGTTCAAAACCAATTTGATGAGGTTAATCAATTCTAAAAGAAATATAAAATATAGATAACTGCATGGAAATTAATTTATAAATGAAGAAATTGGATCTGTCTCCAAGATCAGCCCCTTGGCCAAATTATTGAACCAAATTGGACCCACGACTCCAAATAGTTACCCACCCTTGTTCTATACTATAATAGCCTTCAGTGATTCAATCTGGAGTTAACATTTACCTAATTTAAACTGTTTATTCTAAGCAACTCCAATGTCAAGCAACACAAAATCGCTGAAAGGTGGTCAGGGTTGGGTAGGGTTACTTTAAATTGTGTGTGTGTTAGCTACACCGCTTATCCTCAGTAGGGTCGCGGGGGTGCTGGAGCCCATCCCAGCAATCATCAGGCAGTGGGCAGGGGACACCCTGAACTGGTTGCCAGCCAATCGCAGGGCACACGGAGACAGACAACTCACTCGCTCATTCACACCTAGGGACAATTTGGACCGGCCAATTCACCTGAAATGCATGTTTTTTACTTTAATTGATCACTTTAAATTACTTTTGGATTACTCCAATACCAAATCTGCTAATAAAAGACAAAAGAAACTAAATATGAATAAAATGATGACTCACAACACGTGGCAAGCTTTCTCTCCTGGCATGGATCTCCGGCAAAACTAACATAAAATGCGACAGAAACAACATGAAAATAAATCCAAACAGCTTGCCAACATCATTTTTGCCGTGATTGTATTCGTATTTAGTTTCTTTTGTCTTTTATTAACATATTTGGTACATAATATCATTTACAAGGAAAAACAACGTATATTTAAAGGTAGGGTGCATCATTTGAGGTGTCCTTTGAAAGCAGAATATTTTCTTTATTAAGTATGTCTTAATAACAATGCCCTACTGAGTTTAAAGAGCCTTTATTAAAAATAATCCGGATTTTAAACACATTAGGAAGAAGTAAAGGGGTCAATGGAGTTCAGCTTTTTGTTTGTGTAGCATGAAAATGGTAAAAGTAAGAAACAGCCTTTTTCAAATACTGTTCAAACACCAACCCAAACCCCCAAAAAATAATTTATTTGAGTGTGTCTGAAATATGCACGTTCTTGAGAAATTAGTTGACATAGGCTGCGATCATTACTTAAAGCCAGGGTTGGGTAGGGTTACTTTAACTGGATTACTTTCAATTACTTTTGGATGACTCCAATAGCAAATATGCTAATAAAAGACAAAAGAAACTAAATATGAATAAAATGACTCAATTTTGTGCAGGCTTGGGGAGTAACGGAATACATGGAACGGCAAAAATGATATTGGCAAGCTGCTTGGATTTATTTTCATTTTGTTTCTGTCGCATTTTATGTTCGTTTTGCCGGAGATCAAAGAGATCAAAACCAGGAGAGAAAGCTTACCACGTGTTGTGAGTCATCATTTTATTCCTATTTAGTTTCTTTGGTCTTTTATTAGCACATTTGGTATTGGAGTAATCCAAAAGTAATTGAAGGTAATCCAGTTAAAGTAACCCTACCCAACCCTGCTTGAAGCCATGAGATGTTGGCAGAGTAACAAATTCTGGACACCATATTTAAACGCGTAGCTTACATGACCATTATCGAGAAAATAGCATTGACATTAATAGAGTCAAAATCCAATGTGAAGTTGAAAAATTTAATGTTTTTAATTTTGTGTTGAAATGAAATGATCTGAAATGATCTGCATTTATATAGCGCTTTTCAAGTCAATGACTTCCCAAAGCGCTTTACATTGTGCTTCACATTTCCCAATAGCGGCCGTGATCTGTGCAGCCATGTAAGGCGCTAACCTGCTTATTGGGGGTATTGGGGGTTCAGTGTCTTACCCAAGGACACTTCGGCATGTAACACGGACAAGCCGGGATTCGAACTGGGATCCCTTAATCCTAAAACGATCGCTCTACCTCCTGAGCTACTGCCGCCCATAAAGCTGCTTGGATTTATTTTCATTTTCTTCTGACGCATTTTATGTTCGTTTTGCCGGAGATCAAAGAGATCAAAGCCAGGAGAGAAAGCTTACCACGTGTTGTGAGTCATCATTTTATTCAGATTGTGTTTCTTTTGTCTTTTATTAGCATATTTGGTATTGGAGTAATCCATAAGTACGGTAATTGAAAGTAATCCAGGTAAAGTGACCCTAACCAACCCTGTTCGAAACAGTCCTTTGACAATTTTCATCCTGAAATAAAATTATTTTACAACAACGTGAGGGGCATCACTCTGCGGGAAAGAGAGACATGGAGAACATCTCTAATTTTAAACGTTTTAAGGACACATCAAACTACGAACCCCATTTTTAAAAATACATTTCTTTTGTTCAATTGCGATTGATTCTCCGGCCTACAGGTGGCAGTAATCATATATTTAAACATTTTCTAACGACGGATGGAGAAAATTGTGGTCAAACAAGTGAGGAAGAACTAGACGTGAGAAAGAAACGGGATTCGGAAGCAACGCCACAGACCGAGGAACGTCAACTCTAACAATTAAACGTACAGTAGGTTTCTACTTTATATTAAATCCGTCATTACGAAAGGTATTTACATTCTCAATAGTATATGGATTCTCGAATTTAGTCAACATACACTTGAGCGAAATAAAAGCTGTATCCACCGAGTTTGGAGTTTAAAATGGCTGCCTTGTGCTCAGGTCTAGCTCTCATTTAATATGTCTCCCCGTTACGGCGTTTGAATTTGTGATTCTTGCTGTTATGCTCCTTGTTGCGGATGTACCCTTATACATTCGGCTTCTTTGGCCCAACACGTACAAAAATACGGATCGCTTACAAATTTAGCGCTTTAATTTCGCTCCCCAAATGTTTCAGTGTCCGTGATCCTTTCTTTATTTTAGTATTTTATTTTAGATTCGTTATTCAATACACGGGTTTTTAATAACGTCACCACAGCCTTTTGTTGTGTGGCAGAAGCAAGCGGAGCGTTAAAGCCCAAGTGTGTAACGGTTGACCACTAGATGGCACTGTTGTCTAGTGCGAACGAAAACCAGTGCCACAGCATGCAATAATACAAACAGGGCTACGAACAAAGTTGGGATCCACTATGTAAAAGAAATACTAATTTCCCGACCTGTGATAACATTCAGATTCAGATATACTTTGTTTTCTTGTACACGTGTATACAGAACGAAATGTCGATACATCTGACCCGCAGAGTTTCCTCGAATGTACAGATATAAATAAAATGTTGTGTTGAGTTGGAGTATTGAAGTACTAATCATATACTAAATAATTAAAGCTATGTATAGTATTATACAATAGTGCAAAGAGTGCAAGAGGAGCAGCTAACCAGATGTGCAAAATGGGGAGTCAGGTAAACAAGTCACTATACAATAACAATAGTACGATAGTGCAGAGGTGAACAGATGTGCAAAGGAGAGGCTAGGTATAGAGAACTGCCAGTAGTGCAAGGACAAAAAAAACAAACAAAAAAAAAAAAAACAGATGTACAGATTAGCAGCTGTGTAGGCTTACTATGTGTGTGATTGACCATTTAACAGTCTAATGGCCAGGGGGACAAAGCTGTTGCAGAACCTGGTGGTCCTGCACCGCACACTGCAGTACCTTTTCCCAGAGGCTAGCAGAGTGAACAGTCCATGATGGGGGTGAGAGGGGTCCCTAATGGTGTTCTTGGCTCGGGATAGTCAGCGCTTCTGTCCATTGTCCTGAATGGAGGGGAGAGAAGTCCCGATGATTTTCTCTGCTGTCCTCATCACCCTCCTCACACTACCCCAGTCGGAGGCACTGCATTGGTATTATATTTAGGCATTGGTTTGATATTTAATGTTTTTGCCTAGTATTCAAATTCATATTTTTGTTTATTTACTGAAAGTTGATTTTGTACCACTAGAAGGCACTAAATCTTCAACACTGTCCCTTTTAAAACAGAAAAGACGCCATTTACATTGAATTGAGTGGTCTTTGTCATTGATATAAACGTTGTGGCAACATTGTATGCAACTAGATTAGACATTGCTCTGCGGGGTGAACATGACATCAAGACTTAAGAGAGAAAAATGACTATTAGGATAAATGGGCAGAAATGATTTACCGTACTTTCATGCCCATTAGGCGCACACAAAAGTTTCATTCGAAATGTGAGCCGCACCTTTTTCAGCGGATGTGAAAGAGGACAGCAGGGTGAAATTTTTGGTGTCGGCACTATCGTATACAAACAAGCAAATGAAAAGGGCTGGATGGACAAAGGCATGATGGAAGAATGGCTGAGAGGAAGACCAGGTGCTTTTTTTTTATGCTGCCCCCTCGCTCTTGATGCGTGCCCATTTGACAGCTGATGTGAAAAAAATAGTTGGGCAAATAACCTCCGTTCTTATCATTCTTATCAGGTTACGTGATTTGAACTATGCACAGAGTTGGGAGGATAACTTTGAAAACATTTAATCTGAATCAGTTATGAGTTACCTGTTGAAAAATGTAATCAGTAACGCAATACCAATACTATAATGTTGGCGTCATGTTTCAATTACTGTTGAATTACCAAATACGGCAATAAAATGGTCAGGTCAAGTCATTTTTATTTGTATAGCCCTAAATCGCGATGAGTCTCAAAGGGCTTCACAGATTATTACACTATATTACACAGACTATTTTTCAGAATATTGCTCTGGAGCCGACGAGAAGAGTAGGTTATTCGTATGCTATAGAGTAAACATAATCTACATTTATTTTAAAGATATGTGAACAATGTACCTTTGAGAAAGAATTGGAGGCAACCAAGCTCAGGAAGTTGCTTGTAGGCCTACAAAAAAGTGCTCTAATTTTAAACACGTAATTTTTTTTATTTAGCAAAAATAAAATGTTCTCTTTTCACATGGCAGGCGAGATATGCTCTTTGTATTTACAGTAAGAGGAGATTAAGAACTCAATATTGTTTTAAGCACACCAAGTGTTTACTTTCTAAATTTTTGACAAATTCTGGGATGTCATGTGTCCAAGTTCAAGTTTTTTTTGTTTGAAGTGAGGATTCCAAACCTCTTGACAATACTTAGTATTTATGTTACCAGACGGAATACAACCTTGGCCATGCAGGGGTCTCTCTCAATGGGGGGAAAGAGAAACCCAATAGGTGGGCTACACACGTACAAAATACGTCAGACTGGATTTCTAACAAGCACGGCGGCGCAGTGGTTAGCGCATGTGCGGCACAGTTCTGAGGTCATTCCTGTGTGGAGTTTTCATGTTCTCCCCGTGCTTGGGTGGGTTTCCTCCGGGCACTCCGGTTTCCTCCCACATTCTAAAAACATGCATTTCAGGTTAATTAGCCGGTCCATATTGTCCTTCGGTATGAATTAGCGAGCAAATCGTCTGTCCCTGTGTGCCCTGCGATTGCCTGGCAACCAGTTCAGGGTGTCCCCTACCCACTGCCCAAAGATACCTGGGATGGGCTCCAGCACCCCGTGACCTTATTGAGGATAAGCGGTGCAGATCATGGATAGTTGGATTGCTAACATTATGTCCATTGAATACATCATTGGATTTTCTATCCATCCCCAATTTAAAAAATGATGCACTTTTAAGGTGAAGTTGACCACCAGGATTTCCTTACAATATCCTGATGAATAGGTCAGAACTACATAGTTTATACAGTATTTTGATCAATATTATGTACAATATGGGTATGTTCACACTGCATGTCTTAATGCACAATCCATTTTTTTCTTAGACAAAATCTTTATTTTATTCTTCTAGAGTCAATGGTGGTAAACTATTTAAGTTTGACATCATCCCTAATGTGCGAAAATAAATCTTAAGCAACTCTCATTAACATCCAAATTTTCATTTATCAGCTTCTAAAACATGAAACTGTTTTCCAAGTGGATAAACACCTCAAGTTGTGAACAATGCTTTATTGTAGGGATGTCCCGATCACACTTTTTTGGCTCCCCGGTCAGTCCTGGTCCCATAACTCACTAACAGAAAGAAATAGCTTAGGGGAAAAAAAAAATACACGTGTGGCAGCACCTCTACACTGGTAAAATGGAGAGAAATGTAACATTGAGCAATTTCAAACTAAGCTATCACTGTAAAACAATGCAATATCATGCATTTGTTTGATTTTAGTTTTTTTTTTTTTTAAGCTTTGTGACCCTTAAAATGTGTTTGTCAGCTTCTGGAACATGAAACTGTTTTCCAACTGGATAAACACCTCAAGTTGTGAACAATGCTTCAATGTAGGGATTTCTCGATCACACTTCTTTGGCTCCCGAGTCAGTCCTGATCCCAGACCTCACTAACAGAAAGAAATAGCTTAGCAAAAAAACAAAACGATGCACGTGTGGTAGCACCTGTACACTGGTAGAATGGAGAGAAATGTAACATTGAGCAATTTCAAACTTAAGCTATACCTGTAAAACAATAGGATATCATGCATTTTTTAAATTTTAATTTTTCAAAGCTATGTGACCCTTAAAATGTGTTTGTCCGATTATCTTAGGCTGATACCGATCAGCTGAGTCACATGATCAGGACATTCACACTTCATTGGCATACCCTATTTTCAAAAACTTAAAACACATTTTCTTGAAAACTAGGATTCCAACTTAACATTGAATAGCAATATGCACATGTATATTTGACAGTCATTTTAAGAAAATAAATGAGAGCCTAATTGTATAATTTTTTGTCAGAATCTGTCACAAATACAATGTAAAGGAAAACTAATGTTGAGATTTTTCGTGAATATTTCAAAAATATCTTTCATTTGGTGGGCAGAGTGATTTTACAAAGCAACATTAATCGTATGTGGTATCTATACTAATGACTTTTTGAGTTAAGTTTCTGCATTGGTCTAAAAAATGATGGAAACGAGCATCCCTAATATCTGGTTTGAGTAATGATTTATTGAAAAGATGATCTTGGTTCACCTGACAAAAACTAACACCTGCCCGTCTGTAATAGTGTATTTCTGCTTTTCGTCTCATAGCCACGCTGTGCATACAGAATAATTTGCATCTTGCACGCATTCATCATTTGGAGTCCATTTCAACGGTCTCCTGTGCTACAGTTACCGGAAGAATCTTTTTCACTATGGACCTGCTGTTGATGCCACTCCCGATTGAGATTTATTAGTAATTTTTCTTAGACAGCTTTCCTCTGTTCACCCTTATAAAAGAGCAATATCAAATTTTACAGGCTGTTATGTACCACCACAAGCCTCAGTCTCAAGACCCACGGTCTTTCGCCAGGACACAGAGGCCTGATGATCAACAACTACTCGGTCAACATGAATCTACTACTTCAAACGCGGTGTCTCGCTTCCCATTTTCTCGCCACAACAAACTTCCGGATGAACTGGAGTCGGCTCTTGGCTTTTATGCTCCCAGAGACACAGATCATCGAACAAATCTAAACCAACGCTCATTGCCTACTGTCAGTCAACATGGAGGCCAATCAACACAAGTTCGTGAAAATCAAACTACCAGCCATCAAAGGGAAGATTGGTCAAAATACCAAACTCCACCTAAATTATTTGCCAACTCTGCATCTGAAGGCACTTTTCACCCTCAGCAATTCCAAGGACTTCAACAACAGACTCAGAGCAACCGAACTGGACTAGCTTTTTCAAACTGGCTTTCAAGTGGCTCGTCGTCATCCCAAGCTCAACATTATAATAGCATTGGAGATGGTCAGGCATTGTATTCGCCTGAAAGTGCTGGAAGTATCTTGGCAAGCTTTGGACTGTCTAATGATGACCTTGAATTACTCAGTCACTACCCAGATGATCAACTGACACCTGATACTTTACCCTTTATACTCAGTAACATACGGCTCAAAAAGTCAGACAACCAAAATACAGAGTCGCACAATACTAATAGCGACATCCTTCCTCTTCCACATACTTCCCAACCGACAGGTGCATGCTTATCTGAAGTGCCCAGTTTTCTGACGGTTACCAAAACAGCTGGTAAAGTAATTGACTATGGGCACGGTAGACGGTCGATGGAAAATACAAGCAAAGGTACTTTAGAAAGAAGGAAAATTACAAGTGAAAGAGTGCTTCGAACCAACAGATCCTCTCCTGCTCACAAAGAAGAAAAGAGCGAAAATCTTCATAAACGTATAGAAAAGACAGGAAGCAAGCAAGGAGACTGGGATTATCGCAAAACAAGTGCTGACTACCGGAAGAGATGTCATTCACCTAATAAAGGAGGCCCACCATCTAAATCATGTGTGGTTGACAAAGACAACAGACATAGCATGTCAAAGCAAAAGCCATCATCTGAACCAAGAAGAGACACTCATTCACACCGATCTGTTTCATCTTCCTCTGGCACAAGTGGACACAGCATCAGCAAAAAGTATCCTGGCTCCAGCTCTTTTGGGGATTTCTTGAGCACAGTTCCAAAAGTGTTTCCTCACTCCTGCTCGCTGTGTCACATTCAGTGCGATAATGATAAGGTAAGTCTAACCATGCCCTTATCATTGCATGTTTTTGTTTTTTTTGGTGGGGGGGGGGTTCTCCAAATGAGTGTCTTCTAAGGATAATTATACAATTTTTTAAACATAGTCCCTAAATAACTAAAAATACATTTCAAAGAATCCATTTACACATGCTGCCATTATGTTTACGTCCTTTACGGCCTGTTTAGTGATGTTGAATGGTCGCCCCTTTTCATTCTAGTTTTTTTTTTTAAGTAAAGGAAATGAAGTAACCATTTGCTTGCATTTTCCACCTGTAAAGAAGTGTCATGAACATTTTTGGATTAGACATACATAACTGCAAGGTTTCTAAAATCATCTTCACAATAAGTTCGCAGTGTTTCCCAATTCCCTTAGAATTTTCTGAGACCCCCGTTGCTGGGCAGGTTAGAAGGGTTTGAGCTTGGTGTGTACGAGGGGGGCGTGCCCATTCCTAAACAAGAGAGGGCACCTTCCTTTTTTCAACTGGGAACCATGATATTGTTTGCAAAAATCAGAAATGTAATGTCAAAAGCCAGCAAACTAGGTGTCGTCTACTCCTTAATGAAAATCTTATTGTCCTTAAAAGCTTTGAACACAATCTGTTTGAAAAAAAACAACTTTGTCAGAACCTCGCTGTCTATTAATCCAACCTAATGCTTGCCATTTGTACCAAATTATTTTCACTGGTCATCCAGGAACTAAGCAGTCCTTATCACCCATTTTGGAAATCCCATACTCCCTCAGCATTCTCTAAATGGTTTGCGGAGGTTCAGGGTGAAATGGTCCACAAATTGCACCTTGAGGATCATGCCAAGGGTGCATGGTTTGCAGTGATCTGCATTTATATGGCGCTTTCCAAGTTAAAGAAGACCTCCCAAAGCGCTTTACAATGTGCTTCACACTTTTCCCGTTTACACACTAACTAACCGATAGCAGCGTCATGCAAGGCAACTACGTGCTATCAGGGGCATTAGGGATTCAGTGTCTTGCCGAAGGACACTTCAACATATAACACAGAGGAGCCGGGAATCAAAACTGCTACCTCTTGATCCCAAGACGAGCGCTCTATCTCTTGTGTTAATGCCTCCCCAAGTGCAGTGAATTACCCTGCTTGATTGATTGATTGATTATTGCTCCAGCGAAGGTCGGGGGGTCCCATCCCTGTGCGTTGAGCCGACCAGATGAACCAAGTTTTTCCAATGCTGGCGGTCTTGTGGTTTTTCCAATGCTGGCGGTCTTGTGCCAGCTCTTCTCCATCCTCTACCGCAACCCCGTGTTGTTGGAGGTCGCCCGCAACGACGTCGAGCCATCGAGTACGGGGTTTCCCTCGTGGTCGTCTCCAGCCTGCGGCCTTTGGGTCAAACTGGAGAATGGCTCGTGTCGGATGGTCTGGTGGTAGACGAAGGACATGGCCAAACCAGCGGGTGCGGCGTTGTGCGACCAAGGAAGATGCTCGGGGCTGGCACGTGCGGGCTCTGAGCTCTTTATTGGCTTCTCCCTGATTAAAATTGCCGTTTCCTGACAGACCCTCCATCCAAGATCTTCGAATAGATCTTACCTGAGAGGCTGAGGTGTGTTGTACCTCTAAAGTTGGAAAGGACGCTCTTGCATGGTTGGGATAAATCCAACGTACAAGCTTCATCTAGTGAGGCTCACACCTGTTCCACACCTCTCATCACAGGCAACCCCTTAGTGAAAAAGGACAATAACCAAATTGTTCTCGTTAATAGTGCTATGCTAGCTATGTCCGCAATGTCCGCAATAGACTCGGTTCCGTGATTATCACATTTGGAACGCTACAGGTGAGATATGCATGGGTCCAATTTTCTCCGAGCCGTATGTACTCAAGAGAGCCATATGGCTTCCAACCCCTGTTCAAGAGGCTTGGCTAAGAGACACACACTTTTGAGCTTTTGGCCGCACTCGAGCTCGCTGAACACCCAATAATAACCTAAACCTTCCCAACGGTGGCAAAACCCATGAGAAGGTAACCCGCCTAGCTTCTTTAAAGGTTGTGTCCAACCAGGCCCCATATGTAAAGGCTTTGATTAGAGGCACCCACTTTCGAGCTTTACCTCCAAGTTTGGCTCCAGTAGAGGCCTTGGTGACCTACATCCAGACAAGGAGAAGGTGTTTCGATTGTATTACACATCATAAGGGGTGTTTTGAGACATTCTTTGTCTGGTCCCTCACACAGAATCAGTTTGACATGGTTAACACGACTCCTTGTAAGTGTTGGTTAATTTGCATTGGACAAAATAATAAAGCCTTTTTTCAATGTCTTGTTTTTTAAGTTTTGTAATAATGGACCTGTTTGGTAGCAGACACATTGTTAGGGTGAAATATTACCATATGTTGGAAACGGTGAAACGGCACAACTTTACGATGCTTTTGAAAATGCATCCTCGCTTGGAAAACGTGAGACTAAAACCTGTATGTTGCAACCAGCTGAATAAATTGGAGCACCAGTGCGACCGGTGTAAAATTAGTATAAAGTCTTTTATTGTACAATATGTGCTGGCATCCGTTAGTCAATGTTGCAGGGTGGGTTTTATTGTGACTTTCTTTCAGGAATTTGTTCTGTATCTAATTTCAAACTTGGATTGAATTGCTTACTTGTATTTGTTTAAACAAGTTGTAAAATTATTGAAATTAACAAAATTATTAGCATTGTAATTTTAGAGTGATGCCTCTACATACGAGATAAATTTTTTTCCGGGTTTTGCCCGTATCTAAAAGAGCTCGTATCTCGAGCAACTTTTCCTAATACAAAATAACTGGAAATCAATTAATCCGTTCCCGGCCTCCAAATCCATCCAAATGAACCCTATACAGCTGTTAAAACATTTTTCTGATCATCAAAAACACATTAGAATTGTAATTGAACATAAAAATAAAGCCTTTAAATTACTTTGAAGCCCCATGATTTTGCGTACTCGAGGTTTTGATAGTGGCGTTAGCAATGTGTTTTACACGGGTGTGCCTCGTGTCATCCACCCGTCATGTCCCGTTCTGCCATATTCTTTCATGCATTTTGCCTAGCGCCATCGGGGCAGTCAGGGTGCTCTGTGCATTGCGCTTCCTTTCCCCGGGCCCCATCCCTCAACCAGCTTGAGAGATGCCATCTGATTTATAAAGAAAGCCATCTCATATTTCTAATTTCTCGTATCTCGTGTAGCTCGTATGTAGAAGTATCACAGAATTATTTAAACACATGAGTGGATTCATGTTTTTTTTTGTGCTGAAGCACACCAAAGTTTAGTTGTTGTATCCTTTAATAAGGAGGTATGAGTGTTACAAACTTTTGGGATTAAATTGTGGTTCTTTAAGTACTGGTAAGTGTGATTCATGAGCTTTACATTTCAAAATAAAAAATAACTGGAATACTTCAAATCTCATTGCAATTGTGCACTGGCTTTTTTTTCTCACAAATGCGTTTTTTAGTTTCATCTGCTGCAATAGGAAAACCTATCTTGCTAGGTTTTCAAGTGTCAGTTGAATAAATGCATTATTTTGAAAGATTTTTTGTGAAGTGTATTTTAGGATTATAACCTTATGCTCCAACAGAGATCTTTATATATCTTGGCTAAAAGCTGTACCGCTTAAATGTAAGTCATGGTACAATTATAAGAGAACATATAAACCTTTTTAGGTTTCTTTCAATTGTAAAAATGTATTGACCTTTTGTAGTAATACAGTGCCGCCGTGACCTTTTTGACACATTTCAATAAATTGTGATCCCTTTAACAATTGTGTCCAAATTTTTTGATTCTTGAAAATTAAAATTGTACATCTTTGAAGGGAAAAAAATGAAATTTCTTATTTATTATTATAAACGTTTTTGTTTTCAAATCACAGGATGTTTCAGTCTCTCAACCTTGAAGTTGTGTATAAACCTAATTGGGAAGTAATTTGGTAATATCACTAATGCCAAAAAAAAAAAGAAATGATAGGGCTTTTCCAAGCGCTGCTGGGTTAATCCTTGAAAGTGACTATCAGTCGATTTGTGAATAAAGCATTCATGTTAATGTCCAAAAACAATTGAATGCTTAAGGTCTAAGAGAACGACCTTAATTGTTTTGTTAGATTTTTTTTCTGAGGTTGTTTACTTGAAGTTGCATTTTCCATATGGCCTATGGGGTCAGAATCTTGCTTTGGTTAGTGGTTATGAATTGAATGTTGACTCCTCTTTGTGATTATCTCTAGGACTGGTTCGATCACATAAATACTGTAAACCACACAGCCGCCTGCAGGGACCTGCGCAACAAGTGAGGAAATGGTTTCTCTGCCTAAATAATTTGATGTCTTTTGCACGGAACATATTGAATATTAAGTAAACACTTTTACTTTTGTGTTTTTTGTTTCTGTTTTTCTATTAAGGAATCCGGATGGTAAACAAGCCCCGAAAAGGTTAGTTTTCTTTTTAGAATAATCATATAACAAAATTGTTCAATGATTGTGGATTGGTAATTATTTTAATACAAATCTTGTATTATTTTAAAAAATTGCGATTTAGTTTAATTGCAGGTCTACAAAGTCATTTGCATTACAAACCTGCTCTGAAACATTCAATTTCAAATTTGTATGCCATTTTTTTCCCCCTATACTTTGTAATGTCTATTCCACAGAAAAAGCAGAGTTGAACCTGACAAGCATCATGCAAGATCTTCTCCCCGTAGCCTTGGCCGTGATCATGACACAGGTTAGCCATTGAGCAAGACATTAATTGAATCATTTTGAACCGTCAACATGTTTTATTCTGTACAGTAATCCCTCGTATTTCGCGAAACATGTGAAGTCGAAACCTAATTTTCATTTATTTATTACTCAAGAACAAACCCTACTTACAGGCTCAAGTATTTAACAAATAAATGTAATGTACTTTATAAACGTTTTATTTTTTACCAGTAACTTGTCTTGTGTCAAATTATAATTTAAAAAAAATAACCTTGCCATACGTCACGGCAGCTGGGTAGTTAGCGCGCAGCCCCATGGTGCAAAGATTCAGGGTTCAAGTCCAGCTGCCGCAGCTTCCCAGTGTGGGGTTTGCATGTTCTCCCCGTGTCTGCGTGAGTTTCCTCCGGGCTCTCCGGTTTCCTCATACATATTAAAAACATGCATGTCAGGTTAATTGGCTGGTCCAAACTGTCCCTAGGTGTGATTGAGTGAGTGAATGGTTGCCTGTCTCTGTGTGCCCTGCGAATGGCTGGCAACAAGTTCAGGGTGGCCCCTGCTCACTGCCTAAGGACAACTGGGATGGGCTCCAGCACCCCCACGACCCTCCTGAGGATAAGCGGTGCAGATGATGGATCTTGCTATATTATTGGACGGATTAAGGACACAATCCACTTGACGTGATAATTTGTCGCTATATTGTGGGCGTTATGGAAAATTGCATTAACCTTCTGGTTCTGTCCAATGAAAACCATATATTTTTCCTTTAGCCGCAAAGTAGCGAAACCGCGATACAGCAAACGATTAATGTAATTTTGATCAATTGTTTTGTAGATAGTAATACTGTATTTGGTCATTTTAAAGCATTTGTATCCATTACAAAGAATAAACTGATCCTACCATATTTTTAGGATATTCATCACGTTACAGTCCTGCAAAACGCCCCCGGGATCTGAGAAGACACCCGGATGACACCAGCGGCTCTAAGTCGTTATCCAAAGTTGATCACACATCCAAGCATGGGACCTCTCATAGCTCTGCAAAGACTTACAAAAAGTCCACAACTGCGACCAAAACCCAGACTGCAAATGACCAAGCTGACACAGTAGGTGTATTTTGCTTGTACATTTTGCAAAATATAAAGAATGTAATACAATTAACTAGCAAATTAACTAATTTTTCTTGAAACATGTCCAATTTTTTTTATGACATGGGATACTCTGTTTCAGTTAAATGGTAACCACATTCTTACAATGAGATTTTTATGGGACCATTTGAACCCAACTGAAATGTTGTGAGTCATTAGGTGACCAACCCCCCCAATTCCAACCCCGAATGTCGAGCGCCAAGCAGGGAGGCAATGGGTAGCAATGTTGTCTTAGGTATGACCCGGCTGAGGCTCGAACCAGCAACATTGCTATTTTTTTTAACACACTCCTTTGAACTATTTGTCCAATTGCACAGCTTTGAGAGCGTGCCTATTATGAATTCTGGGTCTTGTTTGTTTTCTGATTATCTACTGCACCTACTGGTAACTTGATAAGCATGTAACAATGAAAAATATACTAAAACCTGAGATATTCTCGTTATACACATTGCACTGCTATTATTTTGAACCGCACTTTATATAAAAAGTGTTTTATTGACTTGAGGTCTGGACTTTGACTTGGGCATTCTAAAACCTGGATATGTTTATTTGTGGACCATTTTGTTGTAATTTTTTTGCAGACTGCAGTAAATGTTTTTATATTTTGTTTTGCAGGCATCTATGTGCATGCCGATACCTGCAGATGTTAAGGCTCAGGTAAACCCCCACAAACCTAACTGTTAGAGACCAGCTAATTTCTGGCTTTAGGGGTATATTATTATAATCCCCCACCCCCAAGTTTAGAGGGATTTCTGTAAACATTAGACTTGGCACCTTTTAAGTTTGGCTTTTTCATCTCGTGGATTTGATTTTTAATCATTTCTACAAAAATGTAAAGACTTGCAACTTGATCTGGCCGTCAATGTGTATAAATGTTGTTAAAACGCTTTATTCTTTCTTATTCATGAATAATGCACTATTATTACAACTTAGGCCAGTCGAAACACTACATTTTATTCAGGCTTTTGTCCTGATAGTCTTTTTTCCCTCTTTGAAGTCTTCGTTACATGTTTACCCTGGATGTTTTATAACGTTTATCAATGACAAAGACAATTAGATTCAATATAATCTCTTTGCGGTTTATTGATGCGGTGGGAACCCGGTCTTTGATACTGCTAAAACTCTTCACAAATATTTTTGTTTTTAGGTATCAGAATCAAAACCACAGCTCTCCAGTAACAACAGGTTGGTGTCCTCTCGGCTACTACTAAATGGAATCATATTGTAGCTCCTCTGAGTAGATATTTTCTGTTCACAGTAAACCTACTACAAAACCAGACAAGGCTTTGGAACAGGGCGACCGTGGTAAGGAATTATATTTCTGAATTGCTTTGTGAAGTTAAATAAGTTATTTCACGGTTGCGCCTATGGTCAGAGCGGAGGTAGGCACGCAAACCTTACTAAATTCAATTTGTTGCACTACTACTGCAGTTACTTTTCGGAACTTCAGGTGTAAAGGATTCCATTCATTCTAGGTTTATTTAAGTAAAATCTGTTTTGCCAAAAAAACAAAAAACATTAATTTTATGCTCTTTGTTTTGGACCACTACAGAAGTAAGTGAGGCTGACCAGAACACTTCCGCAAAGGTAAATCTATTCTTCTAACTTTGATTTAATCCTCTCTACAGGCTTTGTACGGATGCTTGAAATCTTTAAAAATGCCTGTGTTTTCAAGGTTTAAAAAGTGCTGGAATTTTGGGTGGAACTATAATACAGTGCACCTTATATATGGATCAATATTGAGTCGCAAGGTCTCGCAACTAAGGCAAGCAGCCGGCGACCAGATTTTCCCCTGTAGGCGAAGTAGTCCGAAGTGTATGCTGGGGATATATATACCGGCGTTTCATTTTCTAACCTATGTGTCAATCATCGTTTGAATCGGTCACTATTGGCTAAAGTTATGTGAAGGTAAAGGCGGCGGGTCCTTTTTAGCATTTTTTTCTTTTATTTGTTGGCATTATTGCATGTTTTGGAGTGCGTGAATATTTTACACGGTTGGATTTACTACACTCACGGATGTAAGAGGACCATGGTTGCGTGTTATTATTGAACATGATGGCTGCAAGACGACTTTGGTGAGCTACCCCGGCTTTACATTTTCCCAGAGTCTTGTCTCAGACTGAATTTGATGTTTCTGTGATGAGTCTATTTTTAAATACAATTCAAAGTGTTCATAGTCATATGCACAGTAAAGAACCACGTTTACCTGCACAATGAAATTCTTACTTGGCTGTCCACACAGTTGCCAGCAAAAAAGAAAATAGAAATTAAGAAATGGTTGGCATTTCTTGAATCCCAAGAGTTTAACCTTCCTAATGATACGTCGAATGACGCATTTGAGTGATTGGTGGCATCGTACAGACAGTGTCCGTACGTGTCTGAGACACGGATTTGCTTCTTTGCGAGCTGTCGGAATGTTAAGGGGTTAATAAGTTTGACTGAACTATCTGACTGTTATGTTGACGTTCCCACTGTAGGGCCTTATAGTCCGGTTCGCCTTATGTATGGGAAATATACGACAAAAAATATTTTTGGGGGGTGCGCCTTATCACCCGGTGCGCCCTAAAGTTGTGAAAATACGGTATACGTAAATATTTAGCTACTCCCTAAGCCTTGTCATGAAGTAGCTGGATTTAAAAACTGTTGGTCATCTGTTTTTGTATTTTCTCCTGGGTTATTTGTAAAAAGGCAAGCCTCCAGAAGTCTCCATGCATTTTACAAAAGAGCCCTGTGTCATCTTCACGTAAGCCTGATCCAGGAGCTAGCACCCAGACTTGTGAAGTTTCTACAAAACCACAACCACCCAAGGTATACTCGTTTTTTTTTTGTTGAAAATTAATCCAGGCTTTCATCTATTGTGTCAATGCATTTTTAGACTGATGCATCTGATATAAAGTTGAAGGATGACTTTGCAAGTGAAGGGGACCACAATCCTGGCGAAGCTGATCAAGCACCTGAAGAAATTGTTTCTGGGGAAATGAAAAATGGGTCAGATTTAATAGGCTCTGAAAAGGTGGCTAATGCAGAAAACGTGATCGGAGAACATGGAAGCCCTTTCGCTGAAGACCCTAAGAGGGTGCCGTCTGAAGGTGTTTTCGAATCGCACAAGAATAATGAAAACTTGACTGTATCACCCACGAAAGATGTCAAGAAGTCTGAAAACAAAAATGGATCAAATAATGAGGCTGAAAGGCAAACAACTACAAAAATAGTTGAGTTGGAGAAGAATAAGTCTCGTGTCAGTCCATGTACCGAGACAGAAATGGCCATTTCAGAATTGACCCAGGTAAAAAAAAAAATTTGTGTGTACCGGAACAGGTAGTCCTCTTGTTATAAATATTCAAATATTAGAAACAAGGCTTGGTGATTTCCATAATGCAATGGTTGAATTAAGTTATCAAGATGAAAACTTGTTAATCAACTTATTTTCCCCACATTTTCAAATAAAAAATATGAAGAATGACTATAAAGCAGCTACTGTCTGTTTTTTTAATTACATAAAATTCTTGACTTATAAATGTTGTATTTATAATTTGAGGGCTACCTGTAGGATTTATTTTACTCCCTGATGCTCCAGCTTGATATTTTATAGACTTCTAATGGTTCATCTTTTTTTTTTTTTTTGTTGTTTTAAAGGATAATCTACGGACGCACAGTGCCACAATTACTTGCCACGATCGAAAAAAAGTGGCAGATTCAGAAAATGGAAATGGGCTTCACTTAGAGACAGAAGCGGAAATAGCATCTCCTCAAACAAAAGTATCTAAGGGACATGAAGTAGGTAATGAAACAAAAGGAACAAATAACCATGCTGAGTGTTTTGAAACTAAAAAGAGAGAAAACATTAAGATCGAGACGAATAAAAAAGTAAAGGAGGGAACACTGAAAGTTAGGAATGATTCCCTGGAGAAATCGCCAAAGGTCAAGTACAATGTGAAGCAATCAGGGGGAAAAAGGGATCAAATGGAAACAGAGAAAAAGAATCGTGTTCTTGGTTCCACTGAACTGAGATTATCTTCCAATTCTGAGAGCACTTCGAACATGGATGACCAGAGAATCTCTAGCAATCATGATGCTGAACTCCCCAACTTGGTGAGCTAAATTTGCCAAAAGTAACATCTCTATCTACTGGTATACTATATTCTTATTATTTAATGTATCTCTCTCTTTATATAATTAGGACGAGGATGAACAATTTGATTCGTTCCTGTTGAGTCTGGGTGACTTTGTGACTTTGGATGAGGTCGGTGAAGTGGCGGACTTGGATGAACTTCCCCCTACTCATTCTCCTGCTGACCTGGAGAAAACTACAAAGGTAGAGCAGTCACTGTGTGTCCCACAAGACACGAATGAGGTAAAACATTCATATGATTTTCAACAAGTGTACTGTGGTATTATAAAAATTCTTCTTTTTCTCCACACTTTCAGGTCGTATCTTTGGAAGTAAATGAAGAACCGATTTCTCAACCTTTGAAATCTGATGATCCCATAACGAATAGTCCGCATCAGCCCATGATGCCTGATGTTCTCATACAACCCCAGTCTACAACTTCATTTGAGACCTTTGAAAGTTTGTCATCAAATAAGGTGGACACATTGAATGGAAAAAATACAAGCCCACCCTCTGAAACGCAAGAAGAATGTCACAAAAAAGATGAGTCAATTTTACCACAAGAAAATGAGACAGGTATAATATGAGTATGACGGTATATTGCCAAATTTATCATAGAGAAAATCTACCCTAAGGTAGTCTCTATCAATTAATTGAAAACACTGTTTTTACAGAGTCTACGATCGCAATTGAGACTTCGGAAGCCTCTTTTATCGCAACAAACACTGCGTTTATCTGTGACTTACCAGCAAATCAAGACACTGTTGCGGTGAAAATGATTTCTGAAAATGATACTGCATGTTGTAAAGAAGAAAAACAACATGAAGTAACAACTTTAGTTAAAAGCCCTTCGAATGATGAGCATGAAATGCAACAAATGAAAGAGACAGATGATGTAAAGACAACAGATTCTCCAGATCATCCAGGTACTTTCTTTGAAACTCATTTTGTTGAATCTTGTTTGTTGCCTCCAAAGAAACACACTTCTGAGCTGCGAGGTAATAAAAATGATAATGCCTGCTACAATAATTGGTGGATTAATGGATGGGGAAATACAAACGAGTTGGGTAATCTTGCTGAAGTGATACAGACTTTTGCTATTTGTTTACTGTGTTTTTGGGACTGTTTTAAAAATAAATCAATACTTTCTAGACCAGGGGTTTCCAACTTGCTGCCATTCAGCACCAGGTAGCCCCCTAAGAGCACCTGGTTCCGAAAAGACTGGTTATCGAAATTAGCTCACCTGTTAGAAAAATGCATACATTTGCCGCAGGTTTGAAAGCTTGCAACAAAAGTTGCGGCTTATCATCCGGAATATACGGTAGTAATAACATAAGTTGCTCTCTTTGAAATCCAAATTGGTAGAAGTTCGCACTAATCAGTAACAAAAAAGGAGTTCTCAGGTTCAAATAGTTTGGCAACCCCTGTTCTAAACTGATGGGTAAACATTTCTGTAATTGCCTGCACCTATTCAAACTTGGATAACATGTAACCAGTACGTTTCTTAATATACCAAATAAATGTTTTATTAGAAGTGATTCTTTTCTTTATAAAAAAAAATAAACCTTGAGTGAGTTTTAACTTTCATGATCTGGCCGGAATGAGTCTGGTCATATTTAGGGTTTTGGTCGAATTAACGTCTTCAACACACTAAGGATTTGTACACTTGAATTATGGATTATCATAATATACACTTTTTATATCATAGGGCAGGATTGTGTCTAAAATAAACCCTAAAATGTAAGTTCTTAAAGGTGGGGTGTGTGGTTTGAGGAGCCGTTTCGAAAGAAGACTGTTTTCTCAATTAAGTATGTGTCAGCAATTCCCAAGTGAGTTCAAAGAGCCATTATGTTTAATTTTTCACTGCGCCTTTCCCCTTGTATCCTTTATCAAAGCTGAACATATTAGGTATGAGTTGTGTTGTAATAATTAGTCTATGGTTTGCAATAATCTGTGGTCTGTGCAGCCCTTTGAGACTCTTTGTGATTAAGGGCTATACAAATAAACTTGACTTGACTTGAAAAATAATTACGTAAAATCTGTTAAATTCTTCGGAGATGTATTTTTTTGTTTACTTTAGTAAATTGACTTTTTGGACTGTTACTACCGTGAGGTTGTGATTAAATGCAAATGGGTCAATAAAGTCAAAATGACAGCATTTTGAAAATTGGACAAATACATTTGACCAGCAAGTATGGATTTGTTTGGCAATCATAATGTAAAAAAAATCTTTTAGTTATTTATCTTGGTATATGGTGTAGTTACATTCAATATCAAATATCTACATTTATGATTTAAAGGATAGTCAATATTTTATATTTTTTGCACAAATATCCAGCAAAATCTGTTATGACAGGTCTAAAGCTCAGTGTGAAAAAAATTGTCAAGTCATGTTTATTTGTGACGCCCTTAATCACAAAGAGTCTCAAAGGGCTGCACAGACCACAGATTATTGCAAACAACAGACTATTATGACACCATCCCCTGATCCAAAACCTATGAAGATTTTTGGGGGGGGATATATTGAAATTTAATTGGTCTATTTGTATTAAAACGTAGACTTGCCTTTTACATTTGTGCTCCTTTGTAATCACGTAGAAATAAATCCGAAGTCTGGTGTCCAACCTATTAGCCAAGAGAAGAATGAGAATATACCACAAGCTCCCATGGCTAAGGACAACACTGTCTGTTTTGACCCCAACATACCAACTGGTGAGTGAGATTCCCCTTTGACTATACGAATGTTAAATGATTTAAGACATCTAACCATTTGTCTTCCACCACTTAACCTGATGTTGAGTTGCAGCGGTACGAGAACCCTAGAGACTTTGCTATTCCAAGTAATTTATTCTTACTGTTAGGACGGCGTTTGTAAGGCAATCTGATCACGTTTCTCCAGCATGTCCAACACCTGAATGAATTATTAGCCCATTTGCTGAGAACGTTGCTCATTTTAAGTATAGTTTTTCTTACTGTTAGATATTTTGTTGTTTCTCTGATAAATATGAAAGGGAGCAAATTGATGTACCATCTGATGGATGAGTGAGTTGCCTGTTTTGAGGATAAATGGTATTTTACAAGAATAACGAGTTGACAAATTACAAAAACTACAATTGAAACTTGAGCTGTCAGGGGATATAAAGGCCCACCCCAACTTGAGATAAAGTACTATAGCATTGGGGTGCTGATACATTGGAGCCCGTAGATCTCTGCTTCACTAGAGACAAAATGAAGTGTTTTTGATTATATTGCTACTATGTTGAATATCGACCCCAGTTATCTGCTTGCGATAAGAACAGGACTTTAAGGTGTTTACGCAATTTATGGTCATTTTGTCTCTGCGTCAGGTATGGAATATTTGGTCCCCGAAACAGGCTTCTTCTGCAAAGTGTGTCACCGTTTTTTCATTGGAAACAAAGAAACTCAGATCAACCACTGCAAAAGACTCAAGCATTTTGAGAACCTGCAGGTAATGAATGCACACCCATTATTTGCAAATTTCAATTACGTTTTATGTTTTTAATTCACTAAAGGCTTTAAAGTTACAGCTTGAATAATTCAGCTCTATAGTTAGCTGCATCATAGAATGGAGATGAGTGTACGATTTAATAAGTCTACTTCAAAATCTTTTGAGTGTGCGAGGATAAATTTTGGCAAGCGATAGGACATTCAATCAGCTCTGGATCTCCATGAATGTTGACAAAAGATAAGGTTTTTATTGTATGACGAATTTTCACTTGAGGTACAGCCCTTGTCATTTTTAAGTCCTTCGGAAATAAATACATTTGAGCTGAACTATTTAAAGGAAATTCAAGTCATATTTATTTGTATAGCCCTTAATCACAAGGAGTCTCAAAGGGCTGCACAAACCAATGGAAAAATTAAAAAATTGAGGAGGTACTTGTATAAAAATAAACACCTTTTTAACCTCTTTGTCTTTACTTGGAGCACTTTGGAATCAGTGATGCTTGTTTTAAAATGCAATTAAAATAGAGTTAACTTGGGTTAATAAAAGACTAGTAAAAATGACTTGATACATTTAAAGGGAGTAAAAGGAAATTAATGGAATCTTGTGGTCGACTAATACAATTCTACATCCAAGTTTGATTTTTTTCAGGTATTAAGTGCTGAATTTAAGTTTGGCTTGAGTGTATGTAGAATTGAAACTATACTACACTCAATTTTCCACTGAAATATTCATAAAATGAGTATTTTCATGCAGACTTTATACGAAATGTAAATGGTCTGCATTTATTTAGTGCTTTTCAAGTCAATGAAGACCTCCCAAAGCGCTTGACAATGTGCTTCACACGTTTCCCTTTTACACACTAACTAACCGATAGCAGCGTTAGCCATGCTAGGCAACTACCTGCTACCGGGGGCATTAGGGAATCGGTGTCTTGCCCAAGGACACTTCGACATATAGATAGATAGAATAATAGATAGATACTTTATTAATCCCCGTAGGGAAATTCACAATTCCAGCAGTATCTTTGTGTTCAAAAGTAAAAGAATAAAATAAAATGTATGACATACAAAAATACCTAATATAACGTGTTGATAGAGTATTTAAATAGTGCTACAGAAAATACACACAGTAATAAAAAATAGGGTAATATGCAAATGTGGGGGTGGGATTTAATGTGGGCTTTTACTCCTCCGGATGGAGTTAAATAGCCTCATGGCATGAGGAAGAAATGATCTACTCAGTCATATAAAACTGATCTAAATTTCTGGTGTTATTCAAAAGACCATTACTTAAAGATCTTGTTTACAGAATGTTGAGAAATTTGTGTATCATTTTGCCTTGTTTATCATTTTTTGCAGAAATATCTGAAGAAAAACTCGAACATTTGAACGGGTACCCCTGAGCTCCTATCGTCAATCCTTCTTGGATTTTTTTTTTTAATCTCTGAGGACACTGTAAAGGACTTAACCTGACTAAGACTTTGTCACGAATTGTTTTTGCTCAGAAGATGACAATTTTCCACTCATTATGATTTTCAGTGGATTTATTCATCTTGAATGTACCATTCTATTAACTTAACATAGGTTGTTTTTAAAAAAAAAAAAAAAAGGTGATTCAACTGAAGCCGTAATTTTTAACACAAATGTTTACTGCAAATGCTTCTTCTGGTAAACATTTTATTAAAAATCATCCACCTGTAAAGTAAATGAACAAATTCAGAATTCTGTCAAAAGTCAGACATGATTGCATATTTTTTGTGATCATTTTAGTTTCTTAGAAGTCCAAGTTTAGTGGAATAGTTTGTTTTATGTACATATTTACCTCCTGTTTTAGGTCAGTCGAATAACATGTGGATATCACTGAAAAAGGTCAACAATAATCTTTGAACTTTTTCTTTGAATACTGGATTCATGTAACTTGTACCCTATTGTTCCTTGCATGAAATAACTTTAACCCGGCAGTACTTGGATCACCTAAACATTCTACAGATAAGTTTTACCTTTTTCCTGTCTGCCCTTTTTTCCTCTGTTAAGTCAATTGTCTATCAGCTGTTAATCCTCAATTTATTGTAAACTTGTATATTGTGACCAGTGGGGAAAAAATAAAAATGTCAATCAATGCTAATAGTGAGCTAACGTAAAAATAAAAGACATTAAATTGGTTTTAATTGAAACATGATAATAAATATACCTACCAGGTTACCCTTGACAGATTAATTTAGAGGTTGGAAATCTATGGCTCTTTTCATGAGTACATCTGGCTCAGAGATAAAACTGAACCTGTGCAAATATTTGATATAGAATAACATGCAAAACAAAATGAAGCATGTTCAAAGCCTGAACCACATACAGTAGTTTTAAATAATGGTTGGGTCCAGTATATATAGGGCACAGTTTACAGCTTGGGTTTCACACCAACTCCATTTCGGCTGTATGTCTCCAAGGAATTCTGTATATAGAGGCTCATTAAATAACTCACGTGCTCTGTTAGAACACGTTCTGATAAAAACCTACACAACAAACTGTAACCTCCCCAAAACTCCAAAAAACTACACAGTCATTTGATTGGGTGAGCGGTAAGCTTGGGCGGGGTTATACACACAGTGCGGGTACTCCTCCCCCTCGGCCAACAGCATCTACACTGAAGGCAAATACAGTGTTTTTTAAGTTTGCAGTATTTTGTAGCTTTTTACGAAAGAACTTTGCACCCTGTTTTGAAACCATATTTGAGGACAAAAATGACGGTCAACATAGGCTTTAACACTCCACTAACTGCAGAGTGAGTCACATTTTTAATTATATATTGATATGGGACACAGGCTGCATGCCTCACTTTTTTCAAGGATTTAATCATATTTAAGCCTATGCTGTGTTGTGATTTTTGCAGTGCACCCAAATGCAGGAAGTAAGGTAAGGTGCTAAAAAAAGATGGTATTTAATCTCAAAATCCAAACAGAATTCAAAAGACTTGACAATGGGTGATGTCCAAAATGTCCTTACGAAGTGTCAGGCTTATAAGGGAGGGATTTTGGATAGTTGCATACATCTGTCCCAATTACCAACCTATTAGATGCCCTCTCATGGACTGAGGCACACCAGAACCTAACCTAGCCTCCCACTCCAGGGCCAGATACCAGACGGCCCAAAAGAACAAAAGAAAATTACGGAGCATGCAGCAAATGGGGCGGCTGAAGTGCTTAGAGAGTTGAAGCGGTCTGGAACTCTCCTCGCAAGATTCTCTTTGCGGGCAGGGAGCTGAAGCGGTTGAGGATTCTCTTAGCGGGCAGGGAGCTGAAGCGGTTGAGGATTCTTCTCGCGGGCGGGGACCTGAAGCGGTTGAGGATTTTCTTTGCGGGCAGGGAGCTGAAGCGGTTGAGGATTTTCTTTGCGGGCAGGGAGCTGAAGCGGTTGAGGATTCGCCTCGCGGGCAGAGAGCTGAAGCGGTTGAGGATTCGCCTCGCGGGCAGAGAGCTGAAGCGGTTGAGGATTCTCTTTGCGGGCAGAGAGCTGAAGCGGTTGAGGATTCTCCTGGCGGGCAGGGAGCTGAAGCGGTTGAGGATTCTCCTGGCGGGCAGGGAGCTGAAGCAGTTGAGGATTCTCCTGGCGGGCAGGGAGCTGAAGCGGTTGAGGATTCTCCTGGCGGGCAGGGAGCTGAAGCGGTTGAGGATTCTCCTCGCGGACAGGGAGCTGAAGCGGTTGAGGATTCTCCTGGCGGGCAGGTAGCTGAAGCGGTTGAGGATTCTCCTGGCGGGCAGGTAGCTGAAGCGGTTGAGGATTCTCCTGGCGGGCAGGGAGCTGAAGCGGTTGAGGATTCTCCTGGCGGGCAGGGAGCTGAAGCGGTTGAGGATTCTCCTCGCGGGCAGGGAGCTGAAGCGGTTGAGGATTCTCCTCGCGGGCAGGGAGCTGAAGCGGTTGAGGATTCTCCTGGCGGACAGGGAACTGAAGCGGTTGAGGATTCTCCTGGCGGACAGGGAACTGAAGCGGTTGAGGATTCTCCTGGCGGGCAGAGAACTGAAGCGGTTGAGGATCCTCCTCGCGGGCAGGGAGCTGAAGCGGTTGAGGATTTTCTTTGCGGGCAGGGAGCTGAAGCGGTTGAGGATTCTCCTCGCGGGCAGGGAGCTGAAGCGGTTGGGGATTCTCCTCGCGGGCAGGGAGCTGAAGCGGTTGAGGATTCTCCTCGCGGGCAGGGAGCTGAAGTGGTTGGGGATTCTTCTCGCAGCGGATCTTTCCCGTTTTCCAAACAAAGTTGGCAGGCAAAAAGTAACAGACGCTTTTCAACACACGCAACAAACTGGACTTATACGAGTTTTTGGCTGTGATACATTTTCATTCCACAAAATCAAATTGTCGAAATTTGTAAACTCTCGCTAAGTTTTCAACATTTCCTCACTTTGGCTAAAGGCACTGTATTTTCTGTGTGGTGCAAAACAATGATTTTGTCATAATACGAAGGCATTTTTGCACCAGAAACTTTCTATACATCTATCTATCCTGAGGGGTGACTGACAGCAAGACAAACACATACAAAAATAAAGTAAATTTAAAAAAAAAAAAAGAAAAAGTAGCAAAAAAACACACTCAAAGATTTTTGGGCCATGGCCAACCCAAATGCCCAAAAAAGTTGGGCACTTTGACTCCTAAGTTGGTCATGCTTTCGTCCCTCCAAATAAAACGGGACACAAGAAAGCGGCCGTGTCAGGGTGACACAACACACTCTTCTGTTCAACAACAGGCCCGACAGTTCACTGGTTTACCCCTGCAGCGTCATACGTGTGCTCTGCCCATCCCTTAGAACGCGTCTAAACATCCCACTATCCTTTCACAACACCTCACAACTCATTCCGATCACCAACAATAGCTCTAGCTTCCACTCTATTTAGACCTCTTTCCTGCAGTGCACTCATGAGAAAATCCATCCACGTCAATTGCGGCCTTCTTTTTGGTCTCCTTTCATTTACTTGTGCTCTGTAGATCCTCTTCAACATTTGTTCCTCATCCATCCTCTCCATGTGTCCAAAACAACCGAATTCTCTCTTATCCACACACTTGCTTAGTTCCACTCCTACTCCAGTTCTGTTTCTCACAATTTCATTTCTCAATTTATCCAATCTTATCACTCCTAACATACTCCTCAAACACTTCATCTCAAAAACATTTAATTTCCTTCTCAAGACATGCTCCGAGGCATGATTTTTGTAATAAATGTAATGTAATTTTCCATATGTCCAAAATGTTGCATGCAAAAATTTAAACTAATGGGATGTTCATAAACTCAAACAAGTGATCATGATTAAGGATTGGACACACTTCCTTAAACATAAGATTGAAATTTACCAGGGAAACATGACACTGGATTGTGTCAGGACTGCCAAAGAGAAAAGTCAGTGAAACATATTAATGAACTGCACAAAATACAATGTTCAGTGGGATAAAATAAAGAAAAAATAATTGAATTATTAATGAAAAGATTGCTGGACTCTATCGTGGGCCTAAATCGCGGATTCTTTACATTTTCGGAGTAGTGCAGGACTTTAACAGGATTTGAGTAGGGGAATGGTGATAGGGGGCGGTAATGCACCAAAGAGAAGGATGCCTTTCACTGTTAAACCCCAAGAAGAAGAAGACAAAAACAACTGAACAATATTAAGTGTTTTTATTGTGTTGGTCGCTGTAACCTGGCTTTTGGTAAGTCAACGTAAAATGTATGTATATTGATAAATCACTCTTTCAGTAGACTTGTTACAACACAGCGACACTTAAAACACTACGTGCGTAATTGTTTGATTTGCACATGAATCGTATTGTAGCGTCCGAGAGACGGTGAAAAGAAAGGCAACGATTTAACAACCGGTCGCTTTATTATTCAACTGACTATTGTAGGCCAACGCCACGCGACAACTTGCTTGGGAGAAAACTGGAATGGTGAAACGTCCAGTGGGTCTGGGGGTGTGGCGGTCCTGCTTCTTCAGGAGGTTGTCAGGGGTCCAGGGCGCCCTGCTGAGGCCAACCCGTCTTCCCCAAGACGGCAGCATGAATGACCCTGTTCACCACCCAGTGACAGTCTAACTAAAGGCACCGTCCCTAGCCAATTTATGTCCTATCTCCTGAATTATATTTGTCATCTGATCAGCTACACCCTCAGAAATGTCACTGGAATTTGGTGTTGATGTGGGTCTGACCTGAGGTGCAGATAGGCTGGCATGTTGGTCAGCTGCATTATAGGTGCTGACACTAGAAACTGGTTCTACTCTAGGTGTAGCAACACCTAGGGTAGAACTATCAACAGAGGGGATGGGGGATAAACATGCCCCTGCCAATGTGAATAGGTGTGTCAAATTGTGAAGCTAACACATTGCTCTGATTAAACATGTTTCAAAGATGTCTCATCAACAGAAAAAAATGTAAATAAGTCTCATCTCCTCTCATTAGCTGTACCGCTTATCCTCAGTAGGGTCGCGGGGGTGCTGGAGCCCATCCCAGCAATCATCGGGCAGTGGGCAGGGGACACCCTGAACTGGTTGCCAGCCAATCGCAGGGCACACGGGGACAGACAACTTACTCGCTCATTCACACCTAGGGACAATTTGGACCAGCCAATTAACCTGAAATGCATGTTTTTGGAATGTGGGAGGAAACCGGAGTGCCCGGAGGAAACCCACGCAAGCACGGGGAGAACATACAAACTCCGCACAGGAAGTCTGGAGCTGGATTTGAACCCAGGCAGGAGGTTCCCATGACTTGAAAGTCAAAATCACAAAATAAATCAGCAGCCTGCGTAACACGTCACTGTGTAGCACACTTAGTTATCTGCATCACTGTGACACTGCACGGTAACGAGCTTAACAATGACGTTCATGAAACTAAAATTTCAAATACTGTGAGCTGATGGCTTCATGAAACGATGTGGCAGGTGGGACAGTCCTCGGTTCGGAGAGCTTGATAGAAGTCACGGGTCACGGCACCAATGTAACCGCGGTGTACCTGTCCCACCAAAGATCCACATTCACGCTGGACTGGATGATGAGGTTTTTATTACAGTTGCTGCAAATGAATGAGTCGCAACACATGGTAAGCTTCTCTGCTGGCTTTGATCTCTATAAGGGGAATTAGCCTTTTAGCACAACATACAACGTCCGGCAAAACTAACATAAAAGGCGACAGAAACAAAACGAAAATAAATCCAAACAGCTTGACAACATCAATCACATTACTGCATGTTGAGAGATTTGTCAGCTGTGGTTTTAATGTTTAAAATAACTTTTTTTCGGAGCACCAAGAAATCGTGTCTTATCGTTGACAGCTCGCTGCCAACAAACCCCGCCTTCCGGTCACATGTCAAACGCCAAACCAAACCTTACCCAATACCAGCAGGTGGCACTGTTGGACTCATCATTGCAGGACACTTACACAAAAACTATACAACATATTTCAGCAGGAATTTCAATAAAACAAAAGTTATTATTACACCCGTTACATATACACAGATAAGGTTACAAGCCCTAAAGTCTCTCCCCCTGATCCTCAGGTCATAGTTCCTTTTTTGCCTCAGACGCGCTTTCCACAGTTGGTCCGGAGCAAAAGCGCGGGTTGTCTCCATTCTCTCTTGCAGCTGCCTGGCGTGTTCCGGTCCTGGTGGAACTGTCTGTGCATCCGGTGGTTTTCCAAACGATATCACAGGCCGGTGTTATGCCGAGAAATTTATCCCTGCCGAGATTTTCATCCCCTAGCTACTATAACCACTTTTACTTCGTTTTATCTAACTTGTATATCACTTTTCGGGAAAGTAATGGCGAACATATAACCAAAACCACTTTGGCTTGCATTTGTTGGGAATGTAATACAACTTAAACCCATCCGTCTTTGTATTTGTTGTGAATGTAATCGAACGATAATGCACACCGAATATAAATCACTTTTCAGAACTGTTATGCTCTGCCATAAAGCTTATAATGCTGAAATAGGCTTTATGGTAGAGTGCATAACAGTTTCGATACGAGCGATTTGAGTAGAAAAGGGCAAAAAAAACATGTTATCTACTCAAAAGTATGTTTGCCATTACATTCCCGAAAAGTGAAATAAAAGTGAGATAAAATGAGGTAAAAGTGGTTATAGTAGCTAGGGGATGCAAATCTCGGCAGGGATGCATTTCTTGTCATAACACCGGAGTCCTCAGCTCTTGTCCCAGAATATATAGAGCAGGTGTGTTTGACGGGATTTCTGTAAGGCGGATCTGTAGGCCAAGGGGAAGGTGCATCACGTGCAATCACGTTGGTGTTCCTCAGTGAGGATGACATGTTGTTCGGCCAAGGTTCTGTCGAAACGCTCAACAAGTCTGTCGCTCTGAGTGTGGAAAGGCATTGTCCTAGTCTTCTGCATTCCTAGGCGCTCACACACGTCCAAGAAAACAGCCGACTCGAAATTTCTTCCCTGGTCGCTGTGGATCATCTCTGCTGCACCAAATCTGGCGAACATGCCCACGACCAGCACGTTAGTGCTTCCGATCCTGCTGTTTTTGGTCGGAAAGGGCTATATGAAAAGAAACCTAATAATTACTATTCAGATTCAAAAGTGTGTCCTTACACTTTTACTTTCTGAAAATAAAGGAACTCTAACATGGGCTGTTGCGTCTCACATAAGAATGTATTGTATGTATTAAAAATTAATAAGATTAAACCCAATGATGGAATGAGTGTGAACGCTTAATTGGTGCCCTGTGTGTGCAAGTACTCTGACCTTTTTTTTTATATATTAATAGAAAAAAAAACACAATGGAACCCAAATAAAAGTAAAAAATAGACGATACAACCATTTTTCTTTTATTTTTTTAATCATATGCTAGTTAAATTATTCATGTTTTAGATTGAAATGGTGTTATGCAGGGAAGCACAGAAGCTCAGTGGTTAGCGCGTGTGCGGCACAGTTCTGAGGTCATGAGACCGAACCTCCTGTGTGGAGTTTGCATGTTCTCCCCGTGCTTGCGTGGGTTTCCTCCAGGCACTCCGGTTTCCTCCCACATTCCAAAAACATGCATTTCAGGTTAATTGGCCAGTCCAAATTGTCCCTAGGTGTGAATGAGCGAGTGAGTTGTCTGTCTCTCTGTGCCTTGCAACTGGCTGGCAACCAGTTCATGGTGTCCCCTGCCCGCTGCCCGAAAATAGCTGGGATGGGCTCCAGCACTCTCGCGACCCTACTGAGGATAATCGGTGCAGATAACTAATGGATGGTGTTATGCAAAGCTTACACTTGTGTGTTTCAGATCCTTCAAGATGACTGCTAGGAACGGACTCATAACAGATTCATTCAAGATAGTGAAGAAGGCAAGAAACCACGGAAAGCAGGATGAGAAGACTCTTCAACCACCACCCAGTTTGTATACTTTTCATTTCTTTTATCCGCAAGACGGGATGCAGTCTAATTTTAGCCTCTAACTTCTTTTCGAATGTACGTCCGTCGGCATTAATAAAGTCCGACTGGGAAGGAAGCGCATCGAGTTGATGCCCGATGTTGAGCACTCTGGTCTCCTCTCGTCTTCCAAGAACACGCATGTCAGGTTAATTGGCTGGTCCAAATTGTCCCTATGTGTGAATAAGTGAATGAGTTGTCTGTCTCTGTTTGCCCTGCAATTGGCTAGTAACCAGTTCAGGGTGTCCCCTGCCCACTACCCGACGATAGCTTGGATGGGCTCCAGCAACCCAGCGTCCTATTGAGGATAAGCGGTGTAGATAATGGATGCATGGATGGTATGATTTGTCAGTTGCAGACAATCTACAAGGTATTTTTGTTACAGGCCCAAAATTTTACCCCTAATTTTGGTTAATAGTTGATAAAAACTCTTAATGTATACAGACGCTCCCCTACTTACGAATGAGATATAGATCGTGAGTTGAATTTGTTCGTAAGTTGCTTCAGTGCTATATTTTGTATGTTTAAGGTTTATATAAGTAAGTTTAAGGCTTGTATAAGTAACCTGTATTGTTTTGTACTGAAAAAAAAAACATTTAATAGAATAATATGCTCTTTACAGATGAAGTGAGTTTAACTAACTTTTGTAAGATGGGCTTCAAGAGTTAGGTGACTTCCTCTTCCTTGGTAAAAAGTGTCCGGGAAAAAGTGATCCACCATTTTCTCAGCCGCATCAAGCTTCCTTATTCCACTTGTATTTTGAATGAAACGGCTCAACTCTTTTTTTTACACATTATACCAACCATATTGAATGAATGCACGAGATATTAAACAATAAAAATGTCAAAGTTCTCAGCACGCTGGAGATACAGTATAGAATGTTTACACACGAACTAGGAAGAGGAAGGCGGATTTCTTCTTCAGGGTGGCTGCAGAGTGAGCTCTCACAGCACCACACGCCAGTAGTGGTGGAAAGAAGCAGTACCATCCTGTACTCTGAAAAAGGTGCACACAATACAAAATTTAACTTACAGCCATGTCCAGATATTTTTCGACATCCCGAAAAAAATGTTTGTATGTACCGTTGTTCGTAACTCGAATGTTCGTAAGTTGGGGAGCGTCTGTATACCGTGATTCTTAAATTGCATTTGTATATTGCTCACAAAGGTTGGGCTAGCTTGGGCATTTACTGTGCTGATATTTTTTCATTTTCTGTTTTTCTTAATCCCATTTGTTCTTATGTATACTGTATTGACTGTGCAACAGATACCGAAGCCTCATTACACCAAGATGAAGACCAACAGAAACTGATTGAGTTTGACTTGGACTGGAGATTCGGGCCAAATACTGGTACTTCTTTTCATCTACTCATTCAAAAATAAGTGTATGTATATAGGTGTAAAATAGTGGTCGCAGGGACTTCAACGAAATAAGGATCTAATTGAAAAACCAAAAGGTTTATATTGTATTTTATATTCATTTCTAATGAGGAACATTATATGCAATTAACAATTCATTTATTTATTTACTGTGGTTCGGATTTGATTGTGCTTTTCAGTTGATATTTTTAATAAAGAGAGAAAAAAAATGTTTTTTTTTGGGCTTATCAATTCCAACATAACATTTGCTGTAAGGGTCATACAGTAAATTTAGATACATTTTTCTTTGCATATTTATAATTGTACTAATTTTCAATTAAATGCTTCTTTTCAATTGTATGTTACTTTTAAATTATATGTGTTTTTGTGCACTATATGGGGTTCTGTTCTATCCTACTGCCCACATTTTAGCGATTCACCCGAATGACTTTCAACTCCGTCTCTACCAAGTCAACGTTTGGGGGAAAGCTCTAACAAAAATCTTTGCTTTTCAAATTATTACATGATGGGGACGTGGCTTCAAATTTTGAGTTATTTCATTTCAACTAGGATTTTGATGTGAGGACCACATTTTTCTGTCAGCTAAGACAACAAAAAGCCAGGTGTCTCACTCCCATTTGGCAGAAATGTAAATAACACAACCAAAAGATTCCTGTGTGACGTGGGACAAAGTGAACCTTGATATCATCATCATCACAAAATATAAAAATGGAACCTGAATGTTTTTTATTGTTTTGAATGACATGGCTGATCTTCACTTAACATTCCATAAGATAATATGCTCTATAAAAATAAATAAAGTGAGGTTTAACTTACTTTTGGGACTTGCGCTTTAAGAGGTCCTCCACCGTAGTAAAAAGTGGCCGAAAAAAAGCGTTCTGACTATTTTCTCAACCGCATCAAGCTTTCTTATTCCACTTTTGTTTCAAAAGAAACGGCTCACCTCTTCTTTACACTTCACACCAACCATATTAAATGGATGCACGATAATAAACAATAAAAATGTCAAAGTTCTTAGCGCGCTGAAGATACAGTATAGAATGTTTACACACGAACTAGGAAGAGGAAGCCGGATTTTTTCTTCGGGGTGGATGCTAGGTGACCTATCACAGCGCAACACGCCGGTAGTGGCAGAAAGAAGCACTACAGTACTGTCTTGTCCTCGGAAAAAGGTCCACGCAATACAAAATCTAACTTACAGCAATGTCCGAATACTTTTCGACATCCCCAAAAAAATGATCCTATCTGCCGGAATCCGTAAATTGAAGGGAGCTCATTTTAAATAAAAGCATCAATAGATACAAAAAAAGTCCATGGAACGAGAAAAAGATGAGTGGATGGCAAGCTGTTGGTTTGTTAATACTGTACTAGCTCTAATTTTATTGTTAAAGGCTGAAGTGTAGGCCAAAATCAGAATAGTTTGGCTCAGTATCGCCGTCTACTGTGAGGCTAGTGAATTGCGTGCCTCACTCTGCATCTGCCGACGCTCTGCACAGAAATACGTTATATACTCATTGTATTAATAAAATACCTGTCAACCTCCACGACTCCATGCCCTTACAAATTGTCGTATTTTCCCTTACAAAATACAAAATAATCTTACACCATATTTTTTTCAAATGTGTTTATTTATGTCGTTTAACATGTTATATTGTACATGTATTTCGTTATATCATATATATTGTTAATTAACATTTTGTTGTGAGATACTGAGTTGCTCAACATGAATGAGGTTTGTTATAAAAAAAGTTCAAAAATTAAGTAGCTTGGACGTTCACTGTGGAAGGAAAAAATACATGCAAATAGAATTAAGTAGAATTTTCTTATTGAAATTATTCATTTTCTGCATTAAATTATTGTTGGTAATATACTGATTAAAGGGATAACCACAAACCTGTCTTTTTTAATTTTCTCCTTTTATACTTCCTTTTCCTACAACATAATAATTCGTAATATAATGCATCAAAGCAAGTGAGCCGTTTGAGAGCCGGCTCTCTTTAATGAGTTGAGCCGAAAAAGCCGGTTCTCTAAAAAGAGACGGACTTCTTTTCACTACACCACTGCCACGGAATGATGCATGATGGGAAATCCCCCAGCGGCAGACGCATGCGCACACTAGCATCAAACCGCTTGCTTCGTTTGCAACGAGAAAAGCGTTACGAAGATAGAGGATACCGCGGCGAACTTATTTGACTTGATTGATTTGCCGTTTCGTGATAGTCTGTGTATACTGGATGGTACCCAGATTTTCTTGTACGTGGTACACGTCTTAAAATGCATAATAAACGTACTTTGTACGGCAAAAACGTACAGGTTGACAGGTATGTAATAATATTCACAAGATAAATTGATACACTTATTTTAATGTATTGTTCTATTAATTGTGCCATTTACTTTGCACATCGCACTGAGCCGAACCAGATCAAATTGAGTCAATAAATGGTCAATTATTATTTTTCCTATTTTAGGTATCAGCAGGCTTCAGAGATGGGAGAGGGCAAAGCTTCACAATTTAAATCCACCTGTGGAAATCCGAGATTTGCTGCTGCGTGATGAAGCGTTTAATCTCAGGTAAAAAAAATGGTGGTGTATCTGTTTGCTCTTGTATATACAGACCTAAAATCTCTTATCTTCAAGGAGGAATTTACCGTTTTGAAGTTTATTTTGAACATCTGTCATTGGAAATATTCTTTTTTTTTATATTTCTAAATACTTTTTTATACTGTTCATATTCTAGCTGTTATTCATTATTCACTGTCTTACTGCTGTAACAAAAGAAATGTCCCCATTGTGGGACAAATAAAGGATTATCTTATCTTAATATCTTATCTTAATAAGGTGTCCAGAAGGGGTATTGTGAGATTTCAGAGAGTGATTTGGACGTTTAAGGTGGTGTGTTTAAATAAAATCAGTGTAGTTCACTTGGGCAATAGTACTGTATTTATTGGTGTGTAACGCACATTAGATTTGATCTCATTATCAAACTTTTCTTATTCACGGTACCAGAAAGTCCTCTTGAAATGTATAAATAAACGCATGATGAGGGAGACTGCTCTTCGGTGTATCTGATGATCAGGGTTGGGTAGGGTTACTTTAACTTGATTACTTTCAATTACTTTTGGATTACTCCAATACCAAATATGCTAATAAAAGACAAAATAAACTAAATATGAATAAAATTAGGACTCACAACACGTGGTAAGCTTTCTCTCCTGGCTTTGATCTCTTTGATCTCTGGCAAAACGAACATAAAATGCGACAGAAACTAAATGAAAATAAATCCAAACAGCTTGCCAATATCATTTTAGCCGTTCCATGTGTTACGTTACTCCCCAAGCCTGCACAAAATTTAGTAATTTTATTCATATTTAGTTTGTTTTGTCTTTTATTAGCATATTTGGTATTGGAGAAATCCAAAAGTCATTGAAAGTAATCAAGTTAAAGTAACCCTACCCAACCCTGCTGATGATGAGAATCAGACTTTGTAGGACATGAAAGAAATCTAGACTTGTATATCAATCCCGATTTGCCTGTGCTCGCATGCATGCGTATGTGGCTTATAGGCTCCGGAACGTCTGAACCAATTTTCGGGGAAATGTACTCAGTGGTACTTTATGCTACTGGGAGTGTTTTTAGCTAAGTTTTACGTCACGGAACTGCCAATAAATATCAACCAAATTGATAAGCATCTGCTTTTATGTACAAGCGGCTAATTAGCACTCCATAGTGGCTCCTTTGCGCTTTTTCAACAAACTACGTTCCCAACAACCACGCTCAAGTAGAATGCTCGGCTTGCACGTATTAAATATTGTTTGTCACTGTCAACGCTTAGTTTGGGCAGGGAAAGTTGAACCGGTTTTTAATAATAAATTAGGGGCGTGGTATAAAAAGAATAAATACGTTATATAATCCACACCTTTCTCACTTTTTTTAGCTATGACCCATTTTTTTATGCCTGTAAATACTTTGAACTTCACAAAATGTATTTTATTTAAAAAATAAAAAAAACTCTCTAGTGATATTTCAAAAACTCATACTGTATCTCCATTTTTGGCCTTACATTTTTTTTACAGTGAGGATCTCTGAATAATTCAATGTTGATCTAAATGACAAACGATGATAAATGGAACCCACCTGTGTGTAATAAAGAAATCTTTTGTATCCAAATCCAGCTTTAAACTTCTCCATAACAGTATCTCGGACCAGCCTGGTGTGTTTCTCGTTCTTCATGATGCTCTCTGCACTTTAAACAAACCTCTGAGACTATCACAGTGCAGGTGCATTTATACAGATACGTGATTACACACTGGTGGCTTCCATTTATCATTGTTTGTCATTTAGATCAACATTGAATCATTCAGAGATCCTCACTGAACTTCTGGGCAGAGTTTGCTGGACTGAAAGTAAAGGGGCTGAATCATTTTGCACACCCACTTTTTCGTTTTTTATTTGTTAATTTTTTTTAAAATATCCAATAAAGTGTGTTCCACTTCATGATTGTGTCCCACTTATTGTTGATGCTTCACAAGAAATTAGTTTTATATCTTTGTTAGAAGTATGAAATGTGGTAAACGGTCACAAAGTTCAAGCGGGCCAAATAGTTTTGCAAGCCACTGTACATAACAAGCATAATGGCTGGGGTTGGGGTTGCTGGGCATTCTCCTTGAGCGAGGTTTTTGGGGCCAGAGACCCAATAAGGTGTGTCAAAGCTCCAGAGGGATGTTTGTTTTATAGTTACCGTAAATTCCGGACTATAGAGTGCACCTGATTATAAGCCGCACCCACCTCATTTTAAGAGGAAAACCGATTTTGTACTTACACAAGCCGCACCTGTATATAAGCCATTGCGCCCACATTAAAAAATGTAACACAAACACAAAATTAACCCAAACCCGACTTTAAGTCCCGTGATTGAAACTAAATGTCCTTCATTAAAGTACACAGTCCAAAAATCACAGCCGGCAAAATGAACGGAAAATGATACCGGTACTTAAGGTTTGATGCAGACCTGCAGAGTTCGGGTCCCGTTGAAAGTAATCCAAGGAAAAAAGTGTATATTTCCAAAGGTAAGGGTGGGAAAAATATATATCCACTATTGTCCGACGCGTTCACAAACAGGTCTCACCTTTACCCCACTTCCCGTCAGCCCGCGTTTGTTCCGCCCCTTCTTTTTCATTCGCCCGTGCAAAACATATCAGAATAAGTGTCTAAAATAAATACAAATAAATACATTACAAAAATATACAGTTGCAAATACATATTATACATGGTTACACATATTTACAAAGTAAGACGGTATGCCGAGAGAGTTTTCAAAGCTTTAATAATAATAATATAACTGTCATCCCAAACCGTGCCTGTGACAGTTAATGGTAGCAACACGCTCGCAACACAGTAAACAGGTCTGTTAAAAAAACATACTGTATTTGTAATTATCACGGTAAACCGTCCTCATCTTACTCCTTAGAAATGAAGCCATGAAAGTCGTCTTCCTCAGTGTCGTAAAGAAACTTTGTCATATAGACGTCGTCCCACGCTCCCTTATTCCACAACACGCTAGCAACACGCCCGCAACACAGTAAACAGGTCTGGTAAAAAAAAAAAACATACCGTACTTGTAAAAATCACGGTAAACCGTCCTCATCTTACTCCTTAGAAATGAAGCCATCAAAGTCGTCTTCCTCGGTGTCGGAAAGAGACTTTGTCATATAGACGTCGTCCCACGCTCCCTTATTCCAAAACACGCTAGCAACACGCCCGCAACACAGTAAACAGGTCTGGTAAAAAAAAAAAACATACCGTACTTGTAAAAATCACGGTAAACCGTCCTCATCTTACTCCTTAGAAATGAAGCCATCAAAGTCGTCTTCCTCGGTGTCGGAAAGAGACTTTGTCATATAGACGTCGTCCCACGCTCCCTTATTCCAAAACACGCTAGCAACACGCCCGCAACACAGTAAACAGGTCTGGTAAAAAAAAAAAACATACCGTACTTGTAAAAATCACGGTAAACCGTCCTCATCTTACTCCTTAGAAATGAAGCCATCAAAGTCGTCTTCCTCGGTGTCGGAAAGAGACTTTGTCATATAGACGTCGTCCCACGCTCCCTTATTCCAAAACACGCTAGCAACACGCCCGCAACACAGTAAACAGGTCTGGTAAAAAAAAAAAACATACCGTACTTGTAAAAATCACGGTAAACCGTCCTCATCTTACTCCTTAGAAATGAAGCCATCAAAGTCGTCTTCCTCGGTGTCGGAAAGAGACTTTGTCATATAGACGTCGTCCCACGCTCCCTTATTCCAAAACACGCTAGCAACACGCCCGCAACACAGTAAACAGGTCTGGTAAAAAAAAAACAACATACCGTACTTGTAAAAATCACGGTAAACCATCCTCATCTTCAAGTGCTGCGTCATGTGCCTTTCTTTTTTGCATTTTGCATGATGAGGGTATGCTTACGCTAATTTGATTTATGCACAAGCCAAGAAGTTGCAGTCTTCCTCGGCGCATATATTCCACCGGTCTAAATCTTACCGTTAGAAAAATGACATAAATTGGCCGCATCACTGAATAAGCTGCAGGGTTGAACGTTTGGGGAAAAAGTAGCGGCTTATAGTCCGGAATTTACGGTAGAATTTATTGGGGGACGCATGCAAGTTTACATTTAGATATCGTTTCACATATCTAAAGTCATAGTACAAGGTTTTCAAAATTAGGTCTGGGCTGCATCAATTCTATTCCTTTTCATCTTGTCAATAGGATGTATTTTTTGACTATTGCAAAGGTACCCCAACACTTCAATGCGAATATTGTTTGTTTTACAGTTTATGGAGCCAATATCCTTTGTAATGAGGACTTCTGATGAAGAAAACTTGAACATAACCAGAACTTATAAACACCAGTGCCAGCAAAAACACCTCCAGAGAGAGACAAAGCAACATTAATACCAATCATGTTGTGGAAAATGTATGATTCAGAAACGTTTTGTAAAATTTTAGCCTACAACAATTTTACTTGTTGTTTTTAATATTTAGTACAGGATTCTGTCTGTTTTTTTGTATCTGTTTTTTTGTTTTTACCCGCAGATTTAGCTTCTGGTAAGTCTGCTAGCTTCTGACTGTTTTTTCATGTCGTATAATGTGGCAATGTGTGAAATGTTGACCAAAAAAAGAATATTTTCACAATCTGCTTCCCCTTTTTTATAGACTATTCTATCCACTGTTGGGTTAAAGGTCTATATCACGATACTCAAATTGGTAATCTGACTTTAAATTATTGAACATAAATTTACTATTCAAACCGATATTAACCTTAGCTTCACCTTTTCTAACAATTATGCATGTTCGGTCGGTAAGAGAGAAGACCAGGAAACCAATCAGCCGAATCACCAGAGATTTTATTCCTAACTGCAAGAAACTGATACAGTATCGGGGGCTTGGGTCCAATGTTCCCTGTAATTTTCCCCGGGTCTGAGCGTTCACACAAAGTCGGTGAGCAGCGCTTGAAACAACAGTGAGCAACCATAATCCCAAGTGTGGCAAGATAATTGATTATCAAACATGTCCAAAACTTGACATCAAGTTACATTTTGCTGAGTTTCCGGCAATGCAAAATGAATTTTCTCTTTTGAATGAATTGACTCATGTACTATTGCAAAGGTTGTACTGCCTACAAACGTCGTTTGCTTACAATTCTTTCACAAGATATCCATTTCTTATCATTTTCCTGATAGATTTTGTCGCATAATATTAACATTTTGGGGTGCTTATTTAGTCGGTTGCGAGATACAGCACTATACTTAATCACATTTTTAGTGGAAGTACAATGTTGGCAACAAGATTCACTTGATATAATTGGAAATTATTTGAATGCAACACAAACTTTTTCTTTTTTCCGTGTTTTTTTCCTACCTTTTTTTATATTCCTTTAACAAAAATCTCATTGTGTTTATTTTTACCGAGCTGTTACTTTTTTTCTTTTTCTTCTCTATTTACTTTTTCCTACATTTCTTTCTTTTCTTTTTCTCTGTCTTTTTTTCTAAATGGTTTCTTCTTTTTTCTCTTTCTTTAGTTTCTTTTATCTCAGCTTTTCACCACTTTTTTAATTTTGGTATTTTTTTCTTTTTTGTTCGATTCCTCCCTTCCTTTAAGTCATTTTGTGCATAATTTTACATAATATTTGGTCATGTTGGGATTAAAGAAGCGAAAACAACCCGAAGAGCCGTTTAGGACCCGAAAGAGCCGGTTCCTTTTAGTGAGCCGAGCCGAAGAAGCCGGTTCTCTACTAACTTTACTCAACTTCGTTTTACTTCGACTCGACTTCAAAATAGTGCATTTAGGACACAACGTCAGGGGAACCCGTGTATTTTTACCTTCATGCACTGTAACTTTGACTTGAGTCGCTTCTTAATTAGTAATTTTGAGCCCTGATTTTTGTGCGCTGGCTAGATTTTCTTGTGCGCTGAGAATGTGCGAGCAGTGCGCAATTGCGCACTCGCGCACCTTAGAGGGAGCACTGCTTGGGTCCCTCTCAATACAAATCTGTGCCCCCCTGTGGCCATCAGGGTGAGACACCCGAAAAGCCCTGAAGAGTTATGTATACAACATTCAAATCAAGACAGCAAAAACTACCCACTCCCATTTTATTGGTTACATTACATCTGCAATCCGTTTGCCCTTGCTTGCGTATGTGACTGGCTGGGGTTCGGGTCCAGGACACCATCTTGATTCCAAGGAGCGGGGAGTTCCCGCCAATCCTTGGACCCCACCTTGTCAGTTCTTGTTTTGTCTCTCTGGCAACTTCGGCTCTAAAACAACTTTAAAACAGCACTATTCAACTTACTTGCAATACAGCTTTGAATTTTAAAAAACAGTTAGCATAGGACTACATGTCTGCACAAAATTATCAAATCTTCACCACCTCAAACTAATCTCCATGCTTCACACGATTTTATTTTGTGTACATATGTGGCTTCAGGGTTGGGTAGGGTTCCTTTAACTGGATTACTTTCAATTACTTTTGGATTACTCCAATAACAAATATGCTAATAAAAGACAAAAGAAACTAAATATGAATAAAATGATGACTCACAACACGTGGTAAGCTTTCTCTCCTGGCTTTGATCTCTTTGATCTCCGGCAAAACGAACATAAAATGTGACAGAAATCCAAACAACTTGCCAACATCATTTTTGCCGTTCCATGTATTCCGTTACTCCCCAAGCCTGCACAAAATTTAGTCATTTTATTCATATTTAGTTTATTTTGTCTTTTATTAGCATATTTGGTATTGGTGTAATCCAAAAGAAATTGAAAGTAATCCTACCCAACCCTGTGTGGCTTATACCACATAGTTTGTTGTCAAACGTCCTTCTTCCCGTTTTTTTTAAACCATCTCCAGATATTTTAATAAAGCAGCTGTTTTTAGATTTGTTTTTGTTCCCAAAAAAAATGAAATGGAAAGAATGACAGGAACGCAGACCGCTAACCAGTTGTGCCTTAAGCAAAATTCTCTTCTTCCGGCAATCCTTGTCAGGACCAGAACGGAAACGGAACCCAATTGCGTACGTTTCTCACAAGCTTATTTGAAAGAAGAGACAGGGTTGCCCCAGCGATTCCGTGATCTCTGGGTGCGGGAAGCAGGTCGCTCTGAACGCGGAAGTGGGACTTCCGTGGCGAGTGATGGCGGTGTTGGGAACGGAAAACGGGTCAGTAGGCAAGCAAAAACGTGGTCAGGGTCGTAATCGAGTCGTAAGCCAGGAAAGGAGAGTAGACGTGGTCGAGGACAAAAACAGGTCGAAAGCTGGGACAGGAGAGTAGACGTGATTAGTATTAAAAATGGGTCAAAGCCGGGGGACAGACAGGAGCAAAAAACAGGTTGGAGTCAGGGTTGAAAAAAAGGCTTGTCTAGTGTAAACTGTGGTTCGCAGACGGACTGACAACAGGTGACAGAGATTGAGTGGGTTTAAATAGGGACAGGGAGCCAATCAGAGTCCGAGGGAGTTGGGGCCAAAGGAATCATGGAATCAGTTAATCATGACGATCCTACCCTTCATAAATTTGTGATAAATTGCCATCAAGACATGTTGAGAAAATGTCTTGATTTTTTTTTTCTTTTCTTAATCGCTCGCCAGCAAAGATAAGATAGTGATAATGGTTTTGTTTGGGATCTAGCATGTACATTTATTCGTCTGTTTTTCTTGCAAAATAAAATTTTATAGGGGAAACTCTGAACTTATACATGAACTTTGAGAAAACCTTTTAGCCACTCATGTTTCCGGTGACGTGATCACATGATTCGGGTCGTCATGGCCATCGTGGACCTGCACGAGACTTCTTCCCTCTCTTCCCCAACTATGACAATAACTTTTTCTTTTTCTTTTTTAGAAAAATAAAGCTTTACATCGTTAAACTGTGTCCACTTATGTCTTCGCTTTTCTCATTACACTGCGTGTACTGCCATTCGGTGTCACAGGAAACAAAACAAGGCACGAAATGTGTTGGTCAAAGCGACTCCTGCCATCTAGTGGTGATTTATCATACTAAAATCATTCACAGAAGCTTGATACTTACTGAGCAGCAGCGCCAAAGCCTTCGGAATAGTTAAAAAAAAAAAAAAACTTAGGTTCTGGCCCTTGGGGACAATGTTTCTGAAAATGTATTTTTACGTGACGGCACTGAATGAGTTTATCTAAAAAAATGAAACATTTTAAGTGCTTAAAATATTTGTGCCACGTTTATCGAAAATATAGACTGACTCAAGGGTTCAATTATTCAGTGCTCATGATATTTCCAAAAGGGTTGGTATCGGATCAGTATCGATCGATACTCTAATGTATTTACTTGTATTGGATCAATACGGAAATTCCCAGTATCGCCCACTAGGGCTGATTTTAGGTGTAAAACTTTGGGGTTGCTCAGCAACCAGAGTGTCTGGCTGGCTGAAAATATTTGTATTTTTTAATTTAAATATGTAATAAAATGATAAATATAATTACTAAACAATCTACCTCTGTTTTCTGAAACGCAAGCTATGTTTTAAAGAGATCGAAAACCTCTTGTGTGGAGTTTGCATGTTCTCCCCGTGCTTGCGTGGCTTTCCTCCTGACACTCTGGTTGCCTCCCACATTCCAAAAGCATGCACGTGAAGTTGAATGAGCGTGTGAGTTGTCTGTCTATGTGTGCCCTGCGACTGACGGGCAATCAGGGGATGTGCTCCAGCACCCCCGCGACCCTACTGAGGATAAGCGGTGCAGATAATGGATGGATGGATGATAACGTGGTGAGCTGATGAGGAGAAACTACACAATTCTCACAATACATCTTAAATTTGACGCTAAAAGGGATGTTTTTAAGAGGACAGTGCTAGTTATCAAATGGACTGAACCATTTCAACGCACTGGGGTGTTTCCGACAATACGTTGTTCACATTTTTGTTTTGTATTCTTTATTTGTTAATTTAGATTTTTTTCATCATATTTAAACCTATCTTTTTAAATATTTTTTGGGCGGGTGTTTGCATACTTGTCAACCTCCACGGCTCCATGCTCCATTTTCAAACGTGTTTATTGATGTAGTTGAACATGTTATATTGTATATGTGTTTCGTTATATCATATATATTGTTAACGGACATTTTGTTGTGAGATCCCGAGTTGCTCGACATGAATGAGGTTTATTATAAAAAAAAAGTTAAAAAAGTAGCTTGGACGTTCACTGTAGAAAGAAAAAATACATGCAAATATAATTAAGTAGAATAATACATTTTTTTATTCAAATTATGAATTCATTTTCTGCATTCAATTATTGTTTGTAATATATTGATTGAAGGGATAACCACAAACCTGTCTTTTTTCGTTTTCTCATTTTATACTTTCTTTTTTCCTTAACTTCTTTATACAACAATAATGATTCGTAATATAATGCATCAAAGCAAGTGAGCCGTTTGAGAGCCGGCTCTCTTTAATGAGTTGAGCTGAAAAAGCCGGTTCTCTAAAAAGAGACGGACTTCCTTTCACTACATATTTACCACGTGAAATCTGAGGCGGCAGATGCATGCGCACAGTAGCAACAAACCGCTCGCTTCGTTTGCGACGAAAAAAAAACTATACCGAGAAAGAGGCTACCGCGGCGAACTCATTTGACTTGACTGATTTGCCGTTTCGTCATAGTCGGTGTATACCGGATGGTACCTATAATTGTACAAATGTGCGTTTTCTCGTACGTCGTACACGTCTAAAATGCATAATAAACGTACCTTGTATGGCAAAAACGTACAGGTTGACAGGTATGCGTTTGGGTTGAATTTAGGGGTGCTTGAGCAGCCCAACTGTGGTCCTGGTCTAGAGTACTAATTGTGAAGTTTATTGTTAGCACTAGCTGCTGGTGGTGAGCCATAGTCATGTACACTGTAGCTCTGAATTAGTGTACTATCCAACGCTTTATGTAATAGCTTTGATTTTTGCATTCCGGAGATGGAATAAGAGCTTGCTCTGTCCACTCCACGCATTGGCCCGGTATTGCAGTACCTCCGGGAACGGTGCATTCGCAATGATCGCAACAAGGCTTTAGGGCTAGGACCTTAGCATGGCCTTTTGGCTGAGAGTAAGTGTCCCGGCTCCTAGGCTTTGTAGCGTATTATGAACTGACCGATAACGGATAATGAATAATGAATAATGAAGATAGATAAATAACCCTTAAAAACCCCAAAACCCCCACCCCCCAAAACGGGCTGGTTACGCCCATGTCCCCCACCCCTAGCGTAGAGCGGTAGTGTGGGTGAGAATGCCTGAGTGGGAGACACTGGAAGAAGGGAGTGTGGGAGAAAGAGCGAGAGGGTGCGGTGCGAGGGATGGAGAGATCCCACGACGAGGTGGGAGGATGTCGGCGAGAGACTAACAGCCAGACTGCGCGAAAGTAGCCATTTGCTAGTCAATCTTGGCTTTTGTGGCTAGCCATCTTTGCCGCCTCTTACGGGACACAAACCAATATGTCAGCCATCATGGATGCCCACGAAATATTCCAACCTTTTGTGTCAGATAGTGCTTGAACCCCAATTCTAGTGAGGAGGCTGAGCCACTCCTCACTCACGGAATCAAAATTTACCCCCTTCGCCATCCTTAATCGTGGACATTTTCGAAGCTTGGCTAGCTAGTCTGCCATCTCGGTCCTATAGTCATGATGGGAAAGCCCTCCTTGCATCTCCTTCTTTTTGCGAGACGACAGAACCTATCTCATATGGATGTGTTATTATCTTGTAAATGGAAAAGATGGATTCACTTCATCACGCATGGACCTAGAAGCACTGTCCAGAGCTTCACAGGTGAGTAGATTGAGAGCATATATCTTAAAATGAGCGAAAGCCATGGCGGCCCAAAAAACACTTGCCATTTCCATTAGCATTGGTCTGTGTTTTATCTAAAAGCATGCACTCCAGTCAGAATTATATTGTGTCTAAAAAAAAATAATCCCGTTCGTCGTGCTGCTTTGTTCACAAAGCTGTATGCGGGTATTGAATAAGTGATGAGTATTTCCGTGGTTTTATGATAGTTTCAGAATCCCCAGCCATCTAACATGCTTTATTTCCTATTCAATTTTGCTAAAAAGTATTTAGCTCCCTGTCACTTTTTAAACCCTGTCCTGTCAATCCCCTGTGGTCAGTCCGTCTGCAAACCTCAGTAAATACTAGGCAAGCCTTTTTTGGACCCTGACTCCCATGTGTCCCGTTTTTGCTCCCATCTGTTTCCGGCTACGACCTGTTTTTTACTGACCACGTCTGCTCTCCCGTCCCAACTAATTTTGCTAAATTGAATTCAACATACAACACTAAAATTCAGTCGAATTAAATTATCCCCTTTTATGTGAAAACATGTTCAAAAATTCATTTTGGGGCGGCAGTAGCTCAGGAGTTAGAGCGCTCGTCTTGGGATCAAGGGATCCCAGTTCGAATCCCGGCCCGTCCGTGTTACATGTTGAAGTGTCCTTGGGTAAGACACTGAACCCCTGATACCCCCAATAAGCAGGTTAGCGCCTTACATGCCTGCAAGGTGGAGCACATTGTAAAGCGCTTTGGGAAGTCATTGACTTGAAAAGCGCTATATAAATGCAGATCATTTCATTTCATTTTAAACATTCAAAACGTGGATCCTTGAATGGTTCATTTCATTTCATAAAGGTCTTAATTGGCATTAAAATGTCCCTGATCCGATTTTCGAAAGTCTTAAAAATGTGAACACATTAATGATATTTATATTTGTTTGAACTAAAAAGTATTCAGTAAAAAAGTCATTTTCTCATGATTCATGTGAAAAATGTCAAGTCGAGTCATGTTTATTCGGAAGTATCAAAGAGCTGCACACACTATTATGACACTATCCCCTGATCTAAAACCTACCTGAGGACAAGAAAAAACTCAAAAACCTCAACATGAGGAAAATGAAGTAACTTTGAGAAGGGACTGCACGTGAGGTAATCCCCCATCCAGGATGACCAGGCTGCAATGGATGTTGCAATAATAATTAATACACAGATATTAGCTCAGGAGGTAGAGCGCTCGTCTTGGGATCAAGAGGTCGCAGGTTAGATTCCCGGCTCCTCTGTGTTATATGTCGAAGTGTCCTTGGGCAAGACACTGAATCCCTAATGCCCCCGATAGCAGGTAGATGCCTGACGCTGCTATCGGTTAGTTAATGTGTAAAAGGGAAAAGTGTAAAGCACATTGTAAAGCGCTTTGGGAGGTCTTAATTGACTTGAAAAGCGCTATATAAATGCAGACCATTCTCATTTACATTCACCATGGCTAAAAGCTGTTTGTTGACCTGGTCTTAAATTTGCTTTCAAAAGGCATTAAAAAAAAGTCTTAAAAAGTCTTGAAGTTAACTTGCCCTAAGCTGTAGGAACTGGTTTGAAACTGCAACTTTTAACCCTTTGAGACCCGCACATGAGAAATATCGTCACATGACAGTCGAAGGTTGACACCCGCGGAGAGAAATCTTGTCAATTTTGTTTAAAAAAACAAAAAATAAAAATGGAGCCTCCCCATGCGGAGTTTGCATGTTCTCCCCCATGTCTGCATATAGTTTCTTAGTTTTATTACGCTGGCAACTGTGTGGACAGCAAAGTAAGAATTTCATTGTGCAAGGAATTGAGGTTCTGTACTGTGCATATGACAACAAACACTTTAAATCTTGAATTTATATTTATATTCATTATTTTCTGTTTTTGTGTTTCTTCGGTACAGAATCCTGATCAATTCCCAGACTGAAAAATTTTGGATGGCAAGCTTTCTTGATGTCTAAACCCTTCAACCACAGGACTTTTGGGGTGCAAGGAAGGGAGCTCTCGTTACATTACAGAATTTTGGGTTATTGAAAATAGTTTCTAGAAAAAAACTCACAATTTTAAGTGTTGAAGTATCTCTAAGTGCGTTATTTTTTCGAAAACTCTTTGCAAGCAATTAAAGAGGAGCTACAAACATGTAGCCGCATGGGAAGTTCCTCACTATCGCCAACATGGTGAAAATATTTAATTATTTAAAAAAAGTATTCTTCATCAAAACAGTTTCTGAAATGATTCAACTTTATTTCTCTTTCGTATAAGTTATTTGGCATGGGAATATTTGCTTTCCATTTTCTGAAGTATAACAAAATCAGTTATTTGAATGAGCAAACCAACCAACCTTTGCAGCATGTGGTTGGGGCTCCGATTCAACTACTGACAGTTGGTTGTTAGAACAGCTATGAATTTACCGACATTACAAAATCCACACGCAAACATTTAACTGAATGAGGACTCAGCATTGCGACTGAGAAACAAAACATTGAAAAGGCTTCACACGTAGGAAGGGATGCCCAGTGGTAGTAGTCCGAGTGGAGGGCAGGGTACAGCCTCTTCTCCCCTGCCCCATTCAGTGCACGTGCCCAACAGACCTTTCCGGCCGTCCCGCTACGTTCCTGTGTCCGCTGCCACTTTCTTTCTGGTTGGCTCGACCACGTTGTTCTTCTGCTTCACGTGAGTGTTTTACAATGTTTCTCCTACGTAGAGTCAACATATTTAATGACACTGTGAATTTGATGAATGTTATACCCTGTCATGAGAACTGATGTGAAACACCTGTGCCCGCTCATTTGGCGCCAACCGCCGCAGGTTCTGATTGGCTCCCTGTCATTATTTGAACCCTGTCCTGTCAATCCCCTGTGGTCAGTCCCTCTGCGAACCTCAGTGAATACTAGGCAAGCCTTTTTTGGACCCTGACTCCCATGTGTACCGTTTTTGCTCCCGTCTGTTTCCGGCTATGACCCGTTTTTTACTGACCACGTCTGCTCTCCGGTCCCGACATACGACCCGTTTCTGACCCTGACCACGTTTTTGCTCTCCTGTCCCAGCTATCGACCTGTTTTTCCGTCCTTGACACCGCCATTACTCGCTACGGAAGATCCACTTCGACTTGCTTCCCGCGCCTAGCGAACTGCGTCTCGTGGGCGCAGCCCTTCCTCTTTCCTTTAATAAAACTTGTGAGAAACGTAACGCAATTGGGTCTGGTTTCCAGTCTGGTCCTGACATACCACATAAGGCAACTAACTAGTAAAAAATGTTTTCTCCAGGCCGTAGAGCAACTAAACCTATGATTTACATCTATTTCGGCCAATTGCAGGCTTTGTTTTTCCCCGCTTTAGCCTACCCGAGCCTGTAAATGCTAAAAAGGACCCGCCTCCTTTACCCCCGAATAACTTTAGCCAATCGTGACCGATTCAAATGATGATTGACACATTGGTTAGGAAATTAAACGCCGGTATATATATGCCAGCATACACCGCGGACTACTTCGCCTACCTGGGAAAATCTAGTTGGCGGCTGCTTGCCTTAGTTGTGAGACCTTGCGACTCAATATTAATCCATATATAAGGCGCACTGTATTATAAGGCGCATGGTTAGCTTTTGAAAAATATAAAGCATTTTAGGTGCGCCTTATAGTCGTGAAAATACGGTATTTATTTTTGTATTCATTCCTGCTTTTATATTATTGAGGTGAAATATACCGTATGTTTTGATTAGTTTTCTCAAAGGTGTTTTCTTTTTGTTTGTGTCTTCAAGTTGTCCGTGGCTGTCGGAACGTTTCTCAGTAGCCGTTCCCCTCTACAATGGCATCATCTTCCTGTTTGTTCTGGCTAACTTTTGCATGGCTACTTTCATGGACCCAGGCATCTTTCCTAGAGGTAGGTGGAGGGAAATGCGTTTCACTTTCCTGATTAGGATGAATTTGTAGTTGTGTTTGTTTTCCAAGTGAAGCTTTTAGAGAACACTGTCGGTTAATTTTAGCAAGTAACGTTATGGTCAAAGTCATACTGAACAGACTGAAACCACAGGCTTGAAACATAATTCACGAAGAACAGGCAGGTTTCAGGGATGAAGGAGTACCACAGAATAGATTTTTATCCTGAAAATCCCATGGGAGAAATGTCAACAAGACCAGAGAAACCACGTCTTTGTGTATTTCAAGAAAGTGTTTGACAGTATGGCAAGCCGCCTTATGGGCCACCATGCGATAATACAACATGGACCAGAAACTAGTTCAGACCATTGAACAGCTGTATGCCAATGCCAGCAGTGCAGTACTGATCAATGGTACCATCGGAGAGTGGTTTCAAACAACAGTCTGGGACATGGCTTCAACTTTATTTAACATTGACCAACGTGAAGTTAGTCAGCATTGAGGGCTCCACCTCCATTTTGGTAAAGCTATTGATGGACTGGCAGGAGAAGGACAGAAACTCCGAGATCTAGTCATTCGCCCTAGACAAGGCATCAACCTGGTATGGGACAGAAATCACAGAAAAAACAAGAGTAATGACAGACAGCCCCCAAGAAATGTTGTCTTCAGTCGGGCCAGGGTGAGTGAAGTTGTATCTGAATGGTTTGACATATAGCTACTAATAGCTACCTTAACCAACAAATTGCCAATTGAATGTATACCTTAAATAAAACCTTTTGATGGCTGTAAATAATGGTCAAAATTATTTTCTCTAATCTAAATTGGAGGGCTTTGGTTATAGTTTTAATGTCCGTGGTGGTATCTTGATAAAAAAACTAGGGTTTTTACCTGGCTTTAGTAACCGTTTAATGGCTGCTGTGTTCATATGAGGTCTTATACATCCCGTCGTTTAAATTTTTGTCTCTTCTGACAGTTCATGGAAAATACGAAACTGACCAACAAGACAGCGCGTCATTAAGTCTCAGTTTAATTGCACCTGGTCTGTGATGGACTAAGAGGTCTGTGAAAGAAGACACTAGAGAACAGACAGCATTATGAAGACTAAATAACACACCAGGCATGTCTGGAATAAAGTTGTTGCAAGAAGCCACATGGAAGACACAGATAACATGTGTAACAAGGTGCTCTGGTCAGATGAACCTTTTGTGCTGAATACAAAACGTTATGTTTGGTGTAAGAGGGCATCAACCCAGTACATCACCGTTAAAACACCATTCCCATTGTTAAACATGGTGGTGGCAGCATCATGCTCTGGGTTGCTTTTCTTCAGTGGGGTCTAGGAAAATCTATAGAGTTGATGGTGAGATGGATGTAGCCAAATATAGGCTCATTCTGGCAGAACATTGTTTGGAGTCTGCAAGATACTGTTGGGTCTAAAACGACCACTGTTTGGAAGAGCTAAAAAATATTGGCTAACCGTAGAAGAAAATGCACCAGGCAAAGACTTACGTTTTTAAACCAGTTGCAACTGGGGAGAGATCTTTTCATACTTTCTCTTACTCAATCTCGATCTCAATCTCATCATCCCCCGTCTGCCTCTGTGTTTTGTTGAGACTAAAGGCAAGACCACCTCCCCTGGGGTGGTCTTCACCTTCAAACAAAGACAAAAGACCAAAGACAACAGACCACCCCCCCCCCCCCCCCCCCCTGGAAACATAAACAAAGACAGGAAGACTAAGAGACGCCAAAAGGGAACATCAAACTCATTAGAAATACACACCTTGAGTAAATACGTTTAAGCCTACTTTACAGATACATGAGACCTTCCAACAGGACAAATATCCTACTCATTAAGACGAATCTACAATGGAATGGTTTAAAACTCACAATATAATGGTTTTAGAATGGCCAAGCCAAGGTCTAGACCTCAATCCTAGCTGTTGTGGAAAGATCTGAAAAATGCTGTGCACAAACCATCAAACTTTAAGGATCTTGAGCTGTTTTGTGAAGAGAAACTGGGAAATATTTCTTTTAAAAGATTTGCAAAACTTATAAAGACATACCCAAAACGACTTGTGGATGTAATCGCAACAAAAAGAGGTTGTACAGTGTATTAAATCGAAGGATAGCAATCTCATATATGCAAGGCACTTTATCCTATAAATTAAGACCTCGAACAATAATCTTTTTACTGAATCTGACTGCCTTTGTGGTTCTTTTTTGTCCGTAGCTGAGCAGGATGAGGATAAGGATGATGACTTCCGTGCTCCTCTTTATAAAACTGTGGAGATCAGAGGGATCCAGGTCAGGATGAAGTGGTGTTCAACTTGTCGCTTCTACCGTCCTCCGCGTTGCTCCCACTGCTCAGTCTGTGACAACTGTGTTGAGGTATGTTCACACACAGCCATGGAATACTCAAAACCAAAAGCCTTTGGTCTTGGCATTGGTGCGGACGTTTTTTAAGTGATCACATAATATTAGTTGGGACAAAACAATGATTGCTCAATACTGTTGGGGACCATTGTTAAGAATAACGCCGTTATAAATGACACAGTTATGTAACGGTGCTAGTTTTTTCAGTAATGTGGTAATCTAACTAATTACTTTTTTCCGCCGTTACACACCATTACCACTACTGATAGTTAAAAGCGGTGCGTTATATATTTTTTTGTGCGTTGTAACGAAAGTTTTTATGTGTGTTTACGTATGTTTTATGTGTGTGTGTTTACGTCCATTTTATGTATTTTCGTTCGTTTTTGAGCGTGTTTACATACGTTTTTGTACATTTTGTGTGTTTCCGGTCGTCTTTGCATGTGTTAACGTACGCTTTTGCGTGTGTTTACATACGTATTTGCGTACATTTTTGCACCTGTTTGCGTACGTTATTGCGCGTTTTTAGGTATGTTTTTGTGTGCTTTTGCGTACGTTATTGCGGATGTTTACGTACATTTTTGCATGTGTTGATTGACGTTTTTGCACGTATTTGCGTAAGTTATTGCGCATGTTTGTGTAAGTAATTGCGCGTGTTTACGTACGTTTTTGTGCATGTTTACGTTCTTTTTCTGTGTGTGTCTATGTATGTTTTTGCACGTGTTTGCTTTTATTATTGCGCGTGTTTGCTTACATTATTGCATGTGTTTACGTAAGTTTTTGTGCGTGTTTACGTATATTTTGCCTGTGTCTTATGTATGTTTTTGCACGTGTTGGTGTACATTTTTGTGCACGTTTGCGTACGTTTTTGTGCGTGTTTACGTACATTTTTGCCTGTGTCCATGTACGTTTTTGAGCATGTTTAGGTTGGTTTTCTTGCCTGTTCACGTACGTTTCCCTGCGTGCGGTTACATACGTTGTGTGTGTTATGTATGTTGTGTGTGTTTACCTACATTTTTGTGCGTGCTTAAGCACATTTTTGCCTGTGTCTATGTATGTTTTTGCACGTGTTTGCTTCCGTTTTTGTGCATGTTTGTGTATGTTTTTGTGCGATTTTACGTCATTTTTGCGCGTTGTTTGTGTTTACCTACGTTTTGTATGTGTTTATGTATGTTTTTTCGGGTGATCATGTACATGCTGATTTTTATTTAATTATATTGTTAACTGTTTGTTTTTTGTTGTACTTGAAGTGAAGGATACATTTCTTGTTGGTGATGTGCAATCTATATTACAAGGTTCTATAACACAACTACCAGTCTTCCTCTTTATTTATGAGTCGAATACTGTTCAGAAAATGTCAAACTTTTTGTCATACAACTTTTTTTAGGGTAATAGAAATAGTTTTTGTCGATTTGGTCCTAAATTTGATTTCAAAAGGCATTGAAAAATGTCTTGAAAAGTCTTGAATTTAACTTGCCTTATTCACACAGTTTTCTTATTTACAGTATTAAAACATTGCAACAGAGGTGTATAGGGCTGTATCTCATCTCATCTCATCTCATTAGCTGCACCGCTTATCCTCAGTAGGCTTGCGGGGGTGCTGGAGCCCATCGCAGCAATCATCGGGCAGTGGGCAGGGGACACCCTGAACTGGTTGCCAGCCAATCGCAGGGCGTATAGGGCTGTATGGTTTTTTTATAATACATTTGCACCAGGTGTGAGTAAGTATTTTATTCTTAGTTATTCTGACAGATTCTTTTGCATTATTTCATAAATGTATGCCAGACTAGGTGCAAGATTAGTTTTAAATTTGATTGTATGTGGTCTTGAAAAGGTCTTAGAAGTCTTAAATTTGGAGGGGAAAATCCTGCTTGAAGAGGTCAAATCATGTTTATTTGTATAGCCCTTAATCACAAGAAGTCTAAAAGGGCTGCACAGATCCCAGCCTAATATGACGTCACCCCCTGATCTAAAACATACATGAGGGCAAGGAAAAACCTCAGCATGAGGAAAATGACAAAAACTTGAGAAGGGACCGCACATTTTCTCTCTCTCTATTTCTCTATTTTTTCTGTTTCTATTTCTTTCTCTTAATTTTCTGTGTTTTCTCTTTTCCGCTTCCTCTCTTCTTTTCCCTCTCTTTCTTTGTCCTTTGTCTTTTTTTGTGTCGTTCTCATTTTTCCCTCTTTTGCTCCCTCAGTCTTTCCTTCTGTTTTTATCTCCCCCCTTTGTAATGGTGCCCCCTCTTCCAGTGGAATACAGTAATCCCTTGTTTACAGCAGGGGTTAGGTTCCAAGTTAAACAAATTCTATAAAATTTACATACAGTTGAGTGTCAGTAAAGCACTTTAGTGCCCTTTTTGACTCTCCTAAACAGCCTTTTAAAAATGATGATTGATTGATTCTGTCTATTGTTTCCTTCTAAGAAATATTCTATTTTCTTTTGCAGGAGTTTGACCACCACTGTCCATGGGTCAATAACTGCATCGGGAGGAGGAATTACCGATACTTCTTCCTTTTCCTGCTTTCTCTCACTGCCCACATCATGGCTGTCTTTGGCTTTGGAATGCTCTTCATCCTATATCATCACCAGTACATTGATCGACTGCATGCGGTTGTCACGTATCCTTAAACGAATCATCTTTTCTTCTTAATTTAATTGCTTTTTGAATCTGAAATGATAACAATGATCGGTTGTTTATAACATGGGATAACAAAGTAACAATTGAAAAGACATTTTCAGATATGAAGATGCTTGGAAGTAAAAACTGAAAAAATAAGGGAGGTACTTGTCATTTAGATGATGAAGGCCATTTTGGAAGCTTGAAAACAACATTTGGAAACGACTGAGTGAAAAATTTATTACACTCTGCTGTCAGGTCAAGTCAAGTCAAGTCAAATTTATTTATATAGCCCTTAATCACAAACATGTCTCAAAGGACTGCACAGGATTACAGTTACAAAATTACACAATTACCTGATCTTAAACTAGCAAACCAATAAGAATGTCCCAAAATGAAAAAAAACAAGGGCATCGGGGAAAAAAATGAAATATCTTCTGCTATCAGCCAACATTTACGTTTAAACCTATTACTATTCCCTTCCAAGTCAATAAGTGTGCATTAAGGGTACCAGAGAACCAGTGGGCTTAATGGTAGTTCTGTAATAGCATTTTTTGTGCTCTTTCTATTGGGCCAATCTATTTTTGCTTGGAATGAACACTCCGTTGGGCAAAATATTCCAAGTTAACAATTAAACCATAATGCGTCAGAACCAGAACGGAGACAGGACCCACTTGCGTTGCGTTTCTCACAAGTTTTATTGGAAGAAAGAGAAAGGGGTGCGCCCAAGATCTTCCATGGATGTTCCGTGGTGAGCGATGGCGGTGTTGGGAACGGAAAAACGGGTCAGTAGCCGGGACGGGAGAGCAAAAATGTGGTCGGGGTTGGAAGCGAGTCGTAAGCCAGGAAAGGAGAGTAGACGTGGTCGGGGACAAAAGAGGTCGAAAGCCTGGACGGGAGAGTACACGTGGTCAGGATCAAAAACGGGTCGAAGCCGGAGGACAGACGGGAACAAAAAACAGGTGGGAGTCGGGGTCAAAAAAAGGCTTGCCTAGTCTTAACTGAGGTTCACAGACGGACTGACAAAAGGGGACAGATAGGAGGGGGTTTAAATAGGGACAGAGAGCCAATAAGAGCCCAAGGCAGTTGTCGCCAAATTTGATGCATATTGGTAATCATGACATAATGTCCTGGATGCATGACAGGATTAACAGATTTATTTTTTCCTTAACATCCTTTCTTTTTAGATTGGCTGTAATGTGTGTTGCAGGCCTGTTCTTCATTCCAGTTGCTGGCCTTACAGGTTTCCACGTTGTTCTCGTGGGGAGAGGCAGAACTACTAATGAGCAGGTATAATATGGCCAAACCTTTTCTTTGTATTTTTCTCCTGTTGTTTTGTTTCCTGGTATGCTGTTGCACGATACATATGCCACTCAGCATTATTGCTACTGCGAAGGGACAAGCAGATTTTAGTCTTCTTTTTTTTTTTTTAACTTTTTCTGCGTTAATGGAATGTTTGCGGTACATTCAGCTTAAACATCCTAAGTGTTACAAAGAAAGAAAAACCTCTTAAACCCTTTCTATAGCGTCAAGCTTTGAACACGCACCTGCCCTGGTGCTCATTCAAAAGACATTTCTATTTCCATCTGTGAAACGAGAGCAGATGTGCTTGCACAACTCTTGACTTTCCTTACCAAACCCATTGGTTGCTACAACATGAGGTTAAGTTTGTCAATAAACAAACCAATTGTAAATATTCATGTCAAGAACCGAAACAGGATCAGGACCCAAATGCGTGACGTTTCTCACGCAAGCATTTGATTTAAGGCAAATGGGGAGTCATGCATGTTGGGCAGCAGTATGGCGTGGAAAGATAGGAAGCCAGAAGCCGACTAGATCGATACCAATTGCCCGGGTAGATATCAGACAGATGGGGTCAATACTGGACAGACAGGATTGATAATGAAACAGGATATCGAAATTAAACAGGACAATCTAGACGGGAATGAAAACTGAAGAAGATAATAAACAGACAAAAATAGACGGGAAAGAAACTGGAAACCGATATTAAACAGGACAAAAATAAACGGGAACAATACCGGACAGTAAATACCAACAGGAAACAGGAAAGAGTCAAAGCCCACGTCTTGCGGGGCAGAGGTTCGTTGACAGGCTGACATAGGAAGAATGAGAGCACTGAGCTTAAATAGACGAAAAGCCAATCTGTCAACAAGCCACACACGGGGGCAGATTTAATTTCTTTAACTATTTAACTAAGTGAACTCCATCGAATATGGCCGAATTAGTCGAATTAGTGTCGCTCGAGTCTCCTCCAGCCTTTTTTCTTTCGGCCCACGTCTTTCCGCAAGATGGTGTGCCGGCTCCTCCCATGGGCGTGCCAGGGAAGCCCCACGTGGGCTCCACGGCTCCACCACCTCGCCTCGATGTCTGGAAAAACTCAAAACAACACCGAGCGGTTCTACATCATCAGGGCCTTCTCAAAACATCGCCTGCCGTCCTCCGTCAGAGTCCTGTTATTCTAATTCCCTAGTAAAAATATTCTGCATTTGGAACGGTGTGACCTGTCATCGAACTATAGCCTACTCGGTGAAAATCTTCATTTCACTCAATAAATGTACCTTGTATTCAATCGTATAAAATCCTTTATAGTCAAATGTATAAAATCCTTCAATTGTAAAGCGCTTTGGGAGGTCTTCATTGACTTGAAAAGCGCTATATAAATGCAGACCATTTACATTTACTGTAACTAGTAAGGGTTCATGTGCAGAATTCTTCTTTTAAAGACACTGCAAACAGTTGTTGTAGGACACTAAAGTTCCTGGATAGCTTTTCATATCGCCTCCCCTGGAAAGCAGTTAAAACTGGTTCAATCACATCTTCTTTGAACGGGTACATCTGCCTTTGACAAACTATCAATATTCAGTCGGTTTCATGTTGTCATTGTCATGTTCAATATGTCCTGTGTATTTCAAGTTGACTTTTCTATTCTCTCCAGGTGACAGGAAAGTTTAAAGGAGGAGTAAACCCTTTTACCAATGGGTGTTGGAAGAATGTCACTCAGGCCCTCTGCAGTTCACAGCCACCCAGGTTCATTTCGATGTTTTATTTTTACTTGACACTTCACACAAGTGTGTCTTGCTCAATGTTCCCTCTAAGCTGCTCATGTGCTCACATTCTCAGCGGACAGTAAAATCTATCCATCACGTGAACATGGTCAACATAAACATATAAATTCAAATCTAATCTTGGACCTTATCTAAATTGTATTTTATTTTTCAACACAACGATGCTGCTGCAAGTGTGAATTCTCTACGGGGATGAATAAAGTATCTATCTATCTAGCTATGTATAATAATTATATATATATATATATATATATATATATATATATATGTGTGTGTGTGTGGGTTCAAATCCAGCTACCGGACTTACTGTGCAGAGTTTGTATGTTCTCCACGTGCTTGCTTGGGTTTCCTCCGGGCACTCTGGTTTCCTCCCACATTCCAAAGACATGCATTTCAGGTGAATTGACCGGTCCAAATTGTCCCTAGGTGTGACTAAGCGAGCGAGTTGTCTGTCCCAGTGTGCCCTGCGATTGGCTGGCAACCAGTTCAGGGTGTCCCCTGCCCACTGCCCGATGATTGCTGGGATGGGCTCCAGCACCCCTGCGACCTTACTGAGGATAAGCGGTGCAGCTAATGAGATGACATATAGATATAAATATATATATATATATATATATATATATATATATATATATATATATATATATGTAACCGCGGTGTACCTGTCCCACCAATGATCCACATTCACGCTGGACTGGATGATGAGGTTTTTATTACAGTTGCTGCAAATGAATGAGTCACAACACGTGGTTAGCCTTCTCTGCTGGCTTTGATCTCTTTGATCGTTGACAAACAACATATCGAAGAGCTTTCTTTCAAGTTTACATAAAATACATTTTAGAATATCAACCATCACAATACATGTTTACATCCATTTTAACAAGATACTTTTAACAAGAGATCGTATAGTGGCTTTTTAACGTTTACAATGAATTCAACATATCTTTCTTTAGTCTGAATTTTAACCAACATCATCCTTTTCATATATATGAGAAAATAGAAATAATAACAATAATGAGTATAAAAACGGGTACAATTTACCTGCAAATGAATGAGTCACAACACGTGGTAATTTATTTATTATTATTCAGCCAGTATCAACCATCGACATGATATCTACCGGAAATCATTTTGTCACGCGAAGCTATCGACGTGACTCGTCGCCTTCGATCGGCGCCGGGTTTTTAGACCCAACTGCTGTGTTGGGAGTCATTAGGTGACCAAACCCCCCAATTCCAACCCTTAATGCCGAGCGCCAAGCAGGGAGGTATGACTCGGCCGAGGCTTGAACCAGCGACCTCCCAGTCTCGGAGCGGGCGCCCTACCATCTAGGCTACCAAGCTTCTCTGCTGGCTTTGATCTATTTGATCTCTATAAGGGGAATTAGCATTTTAGCACAACATGCAACGTCCGGCAAAACTAACATAAAAGGCGACAGAAACAAAACGAAAATAAATCCAAACAGCTTGACAACATCAATCACATTACTGCATGTTGAGAGATTTGACAGCTGTGGTTTTAATGTTTAAAAATAACTTTTTGCGGAGCACCAAAAGATCGTGTCTTACCGTTGAGAGCTCGTTGTAGACTGCCAAAAACCCCCACCTTCCTGTCGCAAAGTCTAAAGCCAAACAAAACCTTACCACATACCAGCAGGTGGTACTGTTAGACTCATCATTGCAGGACACTTATACAAAAACTATACAACATATTTCAGCAGGAATTTCAATAAAACAAAATTTATTATTACACCCGTTATATCTAAATGGATATATATTTGTTTCTTACTTAGTTACAGGTTTCCATCCAATTATATTATATAGCGCATTCATTCTCTGCAGTGTTGGTTAGTGACTAGTTACTTAATTTAAAAAGTCAAAACCTCAACATGAGGAAAATGAAGAAACCTTGAGAGGTCATCCCCCTCCCAGGATGACCAGACTGCAACGGAAGTTGCAATAACAAATGATACACAGATATTGTCAACATAAAGTAAAGGTTATTCATATGCTATAGAATATAAGTGTGTTTTAAGCCTAGATTTAAACCGTTCCACTGAGGTAACAGAGTATTCCACAGCAACCGGGCCCGAATGGAAAACGCTCTCGAACCTCCGGATTTCTTCTTGGCTCTTGGGGTCACTGGTAAACAAGCATTTTCAGTCTTTCTCTTATTTATAAGTGCATTTTCGGGCAATAACAGCTTTAAAAAGACAGCAGATTGAATAATGACAACAAAATGGGGGAAAGAGGGAAGTGATGGGTGGACAATAATGGTATGGTTACCCACTAGGTTAAAAAAAACCTAGGGAAACACTGATTATATATATATTTTTTTTGACCCCAGTCATGTATTTATTTCTGTTTGTGTCAATTGTAGACAAAACTAATTACCTTGTTCCATCCTCTAGATATTTGTCAAGAATGAAGTATTTGCCGAGAACGCGTCAGATGCCTCTGATTTTACGGCCACAACTGCCTGAAGCTCAGCTTACTACAAAGGTCCTAGACGACGGTCTAAGAGGGGCCTTACATAAGGTGGGACAAGATTAAGATGTGTTTGCAAGTTACCCTTGCTCATGGCACAAATCACCAACAATAGAAAAATAAAAGATAAATTAGGGTTGAATTTTGTTGAAGTTTTATACAATTTTTTGAACTTAGGTTTTTCTGGTTTGTTGTTATATTAGTGTTGATTACTGGAACTTTGTATGTAGTTTATTGTCTTAACCACTTCTAGGATGTTGGAATGATAAATTTGATTCAAGTGTTGCCATTATTTTATTTATGTATTTATTTTTTTTACTAATATTGGTCCAATAACTATCAGTATGATAATATGGTGGGGAGTTTTTTAGTTGGGACAAAACAGGAGCCAAACCAGACGGGACACGGCAGACTAGCCGGCTCCTAAAAATGACTAACCGGGATCGATCGGTGGAAAAACGGGAGGCTGGCAAACCGAAAACATTCAGTAAGCAGCCAAGATAACTGGGAGCCAACAACAACAAAAAATAATTACTGCAGCAAACACAAACCCAGCCGGGGATAAAACTATTAACACAGAAAGCTAGTCGACTGGAAGCCTTCGCGAGCCTGAATGCTAACAGGGCAGCTATCTGGACAATGTTATTTTAGTTGCAAGACGTGGCAAAAAACACAAAAACAAAAGTCACAATCACATAACTTAAAGAGACACACGCTGTACACGACGGCAGGTAAACTTACCATACGCAGATTTTGATGATTAAAGCATGGTACTCGGACAAAACAGTCGAAAGTCCCCCAGCGTCTCAGTAAGTTCCAATTACTCCAAGCAAAATTGAGCACTATGCCTTGGCTGATTACTACAATCACCATCTGTTTTTTAATGGGACAGGCCCATCCTCATTGTCTCCCGGTGACATCACAGCTCTAGGGAATATGCGTTAAAACTTTCAATTTTAAGAATTAATGGCGCGTGGAATATCATGGAACATATCTGCATGATTGTGAAGAGGAACTCTACATTTTTTGTGTCTGACTGAGAAAAAAAATGGCATTTTGTAATCTCTTTAAGGGTCAAATTTGCAAGATCCAACTGATTGGGACGTATGTAAAAACATGGTAATATCATATGAAAATGATTTAGGGATTAAAAAAAGCAGCAAGATGAAGAACTTCCACGTTTATCGTTGACTTCCTAAGAATACACCATTTCCATGAGACCTTGAAGTCGTATCTGGTCTATTTATGAATGCTTACTGAATTCTTTCCCTCTTTGTATCAGTTGTTGATTTTCTTCAAAAACTAGACATTTTGTAACTGTGTTATTTAACATTCCAGTCCAAATCAAGTCTGGATATGCGAGAAAGCCAGTCTTGTGATACTGAACCTTCTCCTCCTAAACCGGAACTCCGCTTTCCTGGTATCACCATGAGCAGCCCGCAGGGTACGATAAAAATTCTTTCTTTACATGAAATGATGCGCATGAAATGTTGTTTTTAATCTAAAACTTATTAACATATCCAATGCAAAATAAACTGAAACATAGGCAATTGATTTTTTTGATGTAAGAACGATGGCAACGGATTATATAACACCTAAAAGTGCCTATATCGAACACATTACATGTCAAGTCAAGTCATGTTTATTTGTATAGCCGTTAATCACAAAGAGTCTCAAAGGGCTGCACGGATCAAAGACTATTCCAAACTACAGACTATTATGACACCATCCCCTCATCTAAAACCTACATGAGGGCAAATAATACACAGATATTGTCAACATAAAATATAGGTTATTCATATGCTATAGAATAGAAGTGTGTTTTAAGCTTGGATTTAAATATTTCCACTGAGGTCGCAGATTGAATCTCAGGGGAAAGAGCATTCCACTGCACCGGGGTCTGAATGGAGAACGCTCTCGAACCTGTGGATCTCTTGGCTCTTGGGATCACTGGTAGACCAGCGTTTTCAGAGCGAAGGCTCTGGACCGGAACATAGGGGGAGATTAAATCCGAAAGATATGAGGGAGTAACTCCATGCATGAGTTTCTTTCCCACCAACAGAACCTTAAAATCGCATCTTAAGCTAACAGCGAGCCAATGCAGGTTAGCTAAAATCGGGGTAATGTGATCAAACTTGCAGCATTTTGTACTAACTGAAGGCTCTTGATTCTGGACTTCGGGAGACCGGAGAGTAGTGCATTACAGTTATCGAGACGGGAGGTAACAAAAACTCGTGAATTATAATCTCTGCATCCGACTGAGACAGCATAGGACGAATTTTAGCAATGTTGCAAAGATGGAAGAAAGCTGTTCTAGTAATATTCTTCACGTGTGTTTGAAAGGACAGATCAGATCAGAAAGGGCAGTGTGTAGTATTCAGTGCCTTTTATTCTAGACTTTTATTCTGTAAAATACTCAATTATTTAAATACTAATAAAAAAATACATAAACTATCATACCAATGTTCATTTTTATATAAAAAAAAAAATCATAGGTCGAGAAACTTGTATTGCTTAGTGGAATCCATACCTAGTAGTTGCAGCCATGTTTGTCTGGCTTTTAGCTCTGATCATTTCGCTCTGTTTTTTATTTGCATTAAACAACAATGCCCTGTAGTGGTCAAATATTGCACACAATGAAGCTGTTAGTGAGCATGGTAGTGTGGGAGTGGGGGCTTCTGTATCTCTTTCCAGAGAAACAGGAGGCTAAACAGATGGTGTCCTGGGTGGGTTTCTTCATTGACAATAGAGATAGCTTTGGGGATGAGGCGGGAGGTGTAGATGTCTTGCAGGGAGGGGAGTTATACACCAATTATCTTCTCTGCTGTTCTCAAAATGTGTTGTCAGGCTTTTGATTAAACCTACAAGACTTTTGCATTGAAATACTGTTCAATGAATGGATAACCTTTGGCGTACATTAAATAACACTAGATCTGCTGGGTTAACTGAAAGTTCAAACATAATGACCGATTCTCATTTTTTAGCAATATTTTTTATTTTTTCTTAATTTTTTAAATTTCAAGTAACCATTTTGGGGTTTGATCAACACAGGAGTGTCTATCATATAGAATGCTTGGTTACACAAGGAAACAGTTATGGGTTTTGTCTTGGGTTATTTTCATCACAATTTTGTCTGTTTTTCTCAATTTCTCTGCAGATTATAATCCACTCAAGAAAACACCACCTACTCCAACCATGTATAATTACAAACCCGTCTGCAGTCCAGGAAAGAACCATACTCTGCTAACTCAAGCGTATGCAAAACAGGTAATACTCACATACTGTTGGGGTTTGTCCCCCTGTCCCCGACCTAAATCTTCAGTCAGCCTCCAGTTATCATGTTGTGCTCAAAGTCTATACATGGACATATTATTACCCACAATTTAAATTATCCAATTAGCTTAACTTGCATGTATCTAGAATGTGTGTTGAAAATGCAGTATCACCTACATGGAGAAAATACTTTACCTACTGGCATAGGAACTCTCTCTCTCTCTCTGTTTTGCAGTTAAGTCAGACTGAGATGGATCCCAGTGGTATGGATTCCTCTGCAACACCCTCCCTTGTCCAATCCAGTTTTCAACCTGGTTTCCACTCACAACCTAGCTTGGACTTGAGGGACACATCGAATGAAAGAGTGGAGGTAGTCGCTGGAGGGAATAGAAGATATGGCGGAGTAGGAAGTAGCGTCCCTGGCTACTCACTCACAGGACGTTCTTATAGCTCATTTTCAGACCACTTAGGACTGGCGGCACAAACCTGTGCTTCTATGCAAACCTCAGCATGTTCTAGCCAGATCTCTGAAACAACCACTACCTCAAGTAGCTTCACCGTAAATAAGACTCACCCACCTCCGCAAGCAGCTCCTAATGGTCTGTCAAATGACAGCTTAATGGCTGGCGATGACGTTTTGAACAAAGGCATAACAGCAGGATCAAAAATGGCTGAGGTCTCATCTGGTAAACCCTGCTCTGCAGGGACTGGGGGCTACATCTCTTTGCATGTCTTGAAACCTGCTAACATGCTTGCCCAGTCTCCCAACCACCATCACCCTACCCTTCATCAGTCAACCTCTTCTTCCTGCTCCCTTCCTGAGAGGGAGCATCCACTGGTGGAAGTACAACAAAGTAATCGGCAATTGCCTTTCTGTCCAACTCAAATGGCAAACCTACCCTCTGCTCAGAATCCACCGCACTACCACCACCATCAATCCAATCATCATCATTACCACCACTATCACTGCAATCAGTCTTCTCGTATGATCGCCCCTCACTTGCCGTACCGTCCCTACCTACACCGCAAGTGTTCCACAGACACCTCCTCAGACTCGTCGTCATCTTCCGCAAAGCACCATTCCTACTCCCCACATCACCCGCCTCTTGGTAAATCGCTGTCCTACTCAAGCGCCGCTGCTGCTGAAATGCAGTATCAGCTCATTCGAAAGGCCTCCTCAGCAGCTGGAGCAAATTCGTCGGGCGTGGCAGGAGGAATTGTGGGAGGAACTCAGTCACCAAAGTGAGTACAACAGTTGCGTAGTGTAAACGTTACATATTCCTGACATGTCAAGTCAAGTCACATTTATTTATATAGCCCTTAATCACAAAAATGTCTCAAAGGACTGCACAGGATTACAATGACCTGATCTTAAACCAACATGCGGGCAAGGAACAACTCAAAACCTCAGCGTGAGGAAAAAGAGAAACCTTGAGAAAGGACCTCACAAGTGGTAATCCCCCTTCCAGGATGACCAGGGTGAATCACAATTAGCATTACTATACACAAGCATAGTAAACACTAGGTAACATGTTGAAAATGTGTCCGGAAAGTGCATGACAGCAGCGACACCCCCAGCTTGTAAACTAGTCCAGAAAGTCTATGATGGCCACAACGCAGTTTCCCATCTCTGCCAGCTGGTCCATGCAGGCGTTCACATGCTTCAGGTCAAACGCTGGTCCGCTGACTCATCTCCAAATCGTCCTTCTCCTTCGTATCACCACCAGGCAGGCAGTCGGAAAAACACAGGACAATACAGAATATGAGTTGACATTAATTTGATAACACAGTAATCCCTTGCTTTTTGCGGTGGTTGTGTTCCAAAAAGAACCTGTGATAGAAGTAGAAATCTCTAAGTAATTAGTGTTAGTACTATTATATTTTCTATCATTCATTGAAACCAAAGAACAAACCCTGAACCCAATAGGCCAAACCTGCAGCCTCGCTATTGCTGTCTCTCCCAACACAGCCCCAAGCTCTTCCCGGACCCGATAACAATCCACAGAGCACCCCCCTGGTGATCAACATTTCTTTGCGTTCGTCTGACTTTTCTCGTAGTCCGATTTAATTGAAGAATAACTTTTCAATGTAACGAGCTGCTAAAATACTAGCTGTTACCGTTCTTCACAGTTTGTTTTGGGTGGGTGGACATATTAACTTGTACGCCCACCCAGGCTGTTTGACTGACAGCATAGACCAGCCTATCACAGTCGCTCACACAGTCACACCCACCTGACAAACTCACACCTAGACGGCCCTTGGCGACCTGCCCCCGTGTTAGCATTTGCTGTGTGTTGCTGCAGAACACGACGCACAATGAAAATCTGTGAAATATCGAAACTGCAGGTAAACCACGTTACAGCGAGGGATTAGTGTAGTCCATTTAAATCTGGCAATTTGTTTTTAAAATGCACATTACATACCTTTTTTCTCTTGTGTCTTCTTCTGTTTTAAAGATAACATTTGGGTGGAACAATGTACGACAGACTGCCAATTACAAGGAACCAGGAGGAAGGAAGGAATGAGGGGTAATGGATATGTGACCTAACTGTTCACACCGAAGAACATAACCTGGTACCCAGCCTGGTTGTCGGTGCACCACATCCTGTGGTGTCTCTTGGGCAAGTACAGCTTGGTGGCACCCACTTCTCTCCAGGATGTTTTTTAGAGGTCTTGGATTTGCTTTTATACATGAAGCAGTGAGTACCAGATTCCATGGTTACCAGGAACAGTACACGTAGAAGAAAATAATTACGCAGTTTGAAAACAATGAACTCCACGAAGTGAAGAATTGGTGTATTTCTACTCCTGCCGAGACGGTCATACGTAATTTTTCAAGTTCTTCAAGGTCAAACATGCTTGTGGTTTGTTGTAAACTTTAATTTTGTTCATGATTGAAGTTGTGAAGTGATGTTTCCAAGCTTCTTGTTAAAATTTCCAAGGTCATTGTGTTATACAAACGATGGATGCATATGGCACTGTTCAAGTTGTTTATTAAATACCTTTTTTAATAGTACTTGTTTTATTTCAATTTGACTTATCAAGGGACCTATATTGCATAATTTCCTAGGTTCTTGAATCTTAGAGATGCTCGTGGTTTCAATAATTAATTATATGAAATTGCTGTATGACATTTTGTATCGTGACACAGAAGGAAGACAACATGGATGCAGAAAAAGGGGGGAGGTAAGATATAATTAAGATGTTTTTGTCACGGTTGCCATGGCGCCCAATTGGCCCCGCCCGTGTGGCGCCAGCTGCGGCTCATTGACAGATTGGCTTTCTGTCTTTTTAAGCTCAGTGCTCTCATTTTTCCTTTGTCAGTCCGTCAACGAACCTCTGCCCCGTAAGACGTGGGTTCTGACTCAGTCCTGTTTTCCTGTCTGGTATCGTTCCCGTCTATTTTGTCCTGTTAATTATCGGTTTCCAGTTTCGTTCCCGTCTATTTTTGTCCTGTTTAGTATTCTCTCCAGTTTTCGTTCCCGTCTATTTTGTCCTGTTTATTTCGATATCCTGTTTCATTATCAATCCTGTCTGTCCTGTCCTGTCCGGTATCGACCCCATCTGTCCGATATCTGCTCGGGCAATTGGAGTTGATCTCGTCGGTCTCTGGCTTCCTGTCTTTCCACGCCAGACTGCTGCCTAACGTGCATGACTCCCCATTTCCCGTAAATTAAAAGGCATGTGTGAGGACGTCATGCGTTTGGGTCCTGATCCTGTGCCGGTTCTTGACAGTTTTGACAAATGAATGTTTGTAACAATTATGAATATGATACATTTGCATTTTTTTTACCATCACACCCATTTCCTTATAATTACCCATTAACATACGAGTTTTTACCAATGCTAACATTTGTGTTTTTGGTCCTATTCATTATTGACTCTATCAACTTGAGAACTGAAGCTAAAAATCACAAATTTACCAAAAATTCGAGGGTGCGCTTTATAAACTGGTGCGCCATATTTCCAGATTAATAGAAAATCGGGAAAAAGCGTTGCGCCCACGCAGTGGCAGTTGACCCAAAATTTGGGCCGGGGCTAAAATGTCAATCATTAAGTTTGGATTGGGTCAAGCTACTCTCTTGCTCACTTTTTTTTTTTTTAAACTACCCGTCATTGTTCTTTTTGTTTCAGCCTCTTTGTTTGTGCTATCTATTTAAAGTGCATACTGCTGCCATGGTTTGTTGTCCAATTTTCAACCTTTCAAAATGACAGACGGTCTTAACCTTTTTCATGAACCCTTTAAAATTCCTTAATGATGGAAAATTGTCGGCTAATGCAACCTCTACAGACACAGAAATATAAAAGGTGCTAATGTTTGAACAGTCTTGTTTATCTTAAATTTTGTTACAAAAGACAAGCTTTACGGTGGGTAGCCTGTGCTTGGCACAGTTCTGAGGTAATGGGTTCAAATCCAGCTACACTTCCTGTGTGGAGTTTGCATGATGTTGCGTGGATTTTCCTCTGGCACTCTGGTTCCCTCCCACATTCCAAAAGCATGCATGTCACTTTAATTGGCCAGTCCAAATTGCCCCTAGGTGTAAACAAGAGAGTGAGTGGTCTGTCTCTGTGTGCCCTGCAACTGGCTGGCAACCGGTTCAGGGTGTCCCCTGCCCACTGCCCGAAGATAGCTGGGATGAGCCCAGCACCCCCGCAACCCTACTGAGGATAAGCGGTGCATATAACGGATGAATTAAGACAGGCTTTACATGTCACGCTGGCTACCCCTCAGTTGCCAGTTTTAATCCTGCTCGTCGGACCCAGAAAAGTGGGCGTGTGGCGGGAGACCCTCCTCTTTCCGAGGTCTCACAAATGAAATATGAAATTTCGGGTTTCCATCGGGCTCAGTCCTGCAAATCAAGTTGGTTTGGGCTTTAATACATGCTGGATTAATTCGGCCTGGGAATTTAGTTTCGATATCACCCCTACCTTGAGGTTCATCCCTGGCTGCAGTTCCACCAATGGTCTGGAGCCCGGTGACGAGTGCTGCCGAGGACTGCGGGCCGGGTGGCGGCCCCTGTGGGCCAGAGTTTAGAGACTCTCAAACATTTTCGAAGTGCTACTGACCCCTGGTAGCCCAAGAAGCAGTTCCCCATACACAAGTTATAAACGACGCAGCAAACCCGGCTAATAGGTCTTAGAGCTGTTGAACTTCCAGACAGAGACACCCAATAACAGGCTAATACTGAACCTAAGCAATGTTCCCTGTAATTTTCCACGGGTCTGAGCGTTCACACAAAGTCGGTAAGCAACGCTTGAAACAACAGTGAGAACCATAATCCCAAGTGTGGCAAGATAATTATCAGACATGTCCAAAACTTGACATTTTGCTGAGCTTCCAGCAATGCAAAATTATTTTTCTCTTTTGAATGAATTGACTCATGTACTATTGCAAAGGTTGTACGGCCTACAAACGTCGTTTGTTCTTAGAATTCTTTCACAAGATATCCATTTCTTTTTATTTCCTGATATATTTTGTCGCATAATATTAACATTTTTGGGGGCTTATTTAGTCGGTTGCAAGATACAGAACTGTACTTAATCACATTTTTGAGTGGAAGTACAATGTTGGCAACAAGATTCACTTAATATAATTGGAAATTATTTGAATGCAACACAAACTTTTTCTTCCTTTTTCCGTGTTTTTTTTCTACTTTTTTTTTAAATTATTTTTTAAAAAGTCTTATTGTGTTTATTTTTTCCGAGCTGTTACTTTTTTCTTTTTGTTCTCTATTTACTTTTTTCCTATGTTTCTTTCTTTTCTTTTTTTCTGTGTTTTTTTCTAAATGTTTCCTTCTTTTTTCTCTTCCTTTTGTTTCTTTTTTTCTCAGCTTTTCACTACTTTTTCATTTTGGTATTTTTTTCTTTTTTGTTCTATTCCCCCCTTCTTTTAAGTCATTTTGTGCATAGTTTTACATAATATTTGGTCATGTTGGGATTAAAGAAGCAAAAACAACCTGAAGATTCTTTTAGGACCCGAAAGAGCCGGTTCCTTTTAATGAGCCGAGCCGAAGAAGCCGGTTCTCGACAAACTCTACTAACTTTACTCAACTTCGTTCTACTTCGACTCGACTTCAAAATACCGCATTTAGAACCCGTTTATTTTTACCTTCATGCACTGTAAACTTGACTTAAGTCGCTTCTTAATTAGTAATTTTGAGCCCTCATTTTTGTGCGCTGGCTAGATTTTCTTGTGCGCAGCGTAGAGTGAACACTGAACCTAAGCCAATTGTTTTAACCCAATGCAGCCCAGGACTACAAATACTTGCCCAGTCCTGTTTTAAGGAATTGTAAAAACACTTGTATAAGTAAGCGTGTGAGTGTACAGGAACATCCATGCCCGGTTGTAGAACAATTCAAACAACAGACGTTCCAAATGGGCATAATTCCTCACAGCTAGAGACTAAAGCCTCTAGGTTGGACTTTGAAAGAGTGGGGGAGAGACTCTCATGCTGAACTACTGCCCTAATCTCTACTTAGAGAGGCTTAGCAAAACCTCAGGTTCGATTGACAGTGATGTCTCATTTGGGTGGGGCGTTCAAACAAATCACGAACTTCCATGGCCAGGATATATACCTTTTTTTTTAATCTGACCTCAAATTTTGTTGAATGAGTTTTGTCTGTTCTATTTTGTTTTTGCATTAACACAATTTTTGGGGTCTTTCAGGTTTTTTTTTTATTTGCCTTTTTTTGGGAAGGGTTGTCTTTTTATACCTAGTGTTCGAATTTCTATTTTTGCGAGTGATTTTGACAATGAAGGACAGATTGGCTCAGCTCAAACAGGTAGGAAGAATTATTCAACTTTATCACATCCTTTCATCTTTGTTTTGGTGTCCTTCTGTCCATGAAATTCTAGAACAACCTCAAATTTGATCAAATCTGAAATGTATCATTCAATATCAATGTGATTGATTTTGGATTGTACTTGTTATCACGTCTGCCACACAGTTCAGATATCCGGGGTTCAATTCCATCTATCAGCCTCTATGTTCGGAGTATGCATGTTAACGGGTTTTGAGCGGTTTTTGTCCAGGAACATCTCAAAAACATGCTTTGGAGTTTCGTTGGAAAGTCCAAGTTGTCCCTAGGTATGAGTGTGAGTAAATGGTACTATCTATTTACCCTGTGATTGGATGACCACCAGTCCGTAATGTCCCTTGCCCACTGTCTGAGGTTAACTGGGATGGTGAAGATATGATTTCAAATGATAAGGAACCTTGAGTTCTTAACACGTTCTGCACAGTCGACATACTACCCTGATAATACTTACTACAAATGTCTGTGCATATATTTTTTTGTCCATTGATCAACACATTGTGAGTACACAATGCATATATGCTCTAACATAATCCAGGGGCCTGGAACCTATAGCTCACTAGCCACATATGGCTCGGTGATAAAATGCTACTTGAGCATATACCTCAATTCTGGCAAGCTCCTTAACTAGTTTTGGTGCGTGCCTAAGCGAAGCTACTTTGATAATGCCCACTGTTCCAGTATTTAAAGAGCACCGTTTCCACCACAGTTTACAGTTAAGACGTCACTGTTTTGACTGTACTTTGCTAAAGAATCATTTTTATCCATCCATCCATTATCTGCACCGCTTATCCTCAGCAGGGTCACGGGGGTGCTGGAGCCAATCCCAGCTATCTTCCGGCAGTGGGCAGGGGATACCCTGAACTCATTGCCAGCCAATCGCGTGGCACACAGAGACAGACCACTCACTTGCACACTCAAACTCGGGACAATTTGGACCAGCCAATGAACCTGACCTGCATGTTTTTTGGAATGTGGGAGGAAACTGGGGATAACATGCAAACTCCGCAAAGGAAGGCAGATAGCTGGATATGATCCCATAACCCCAGAACTGTGCTGCAGACTCAGCCGCCGTGCTGCCATCCCTTTTATATAAGTATGATCACTGTTGAGACACTTTATAATTAAAAACCCACACAACAAACTGTAATTTCCCACAACCTTACCACACAGAAAAATTTGATGGGGTGGGTGGAGCTATGCAACACAGCACATTTCCCTCTCTCCCTCACACGCGCCTGAAGGGAAATACATCCATCAAGTTTTCGTTTGCAGTTATTTGAGACATAATTACAAAACAGCTCTGCTTGCACCTTGTTTTGGAACCATTATTTCTGAATAAAAAAATTGTGGGTCAAAATGAGCCTCAATGATTTTAAGTAACTGTGGGAGGGTGACACGTTTAAAGTGGTATAATTGTTGATAAGGGACAAAGGCTCTGGAATTATTATTTTTCTACCATTTTCATCTAATCATCTAACGTCACACAGAGAAATAAAATGCGGTGAAAAACTAGGTATTGTCTGTAGAGCAGGTTTGACTGTTTTGCTGAATGTTATGGCTCTGTCTAAAAAAATTATATTAATATTTTGGTATTACGGCTCTTTGGGTCAAAAAAAGTTCCAGACACCTGCAGTAATCCCTTGCTGTATCGCAGTTTCGCTACTTCGCGGATTAGCAGCGTGCATTGTGAACACTTTGCATAGACTCATTAAAGCAGCAAAAGGCAGGAAGATGAAAGATGCTTTCTATTGCTAGCAAAGTTGGACTTCTCCACATACTAAACTTTTACAAAAAAAATTTGATAATGGAAAAATATATGTTTCCTGCAGGACAGAACTACAAAGTGAATTGAGTTTCTCATAACGTCCACATTATGGCGGCAAAGTATCGTCTAAAGCAGGGGTGTCAAACTCATTTTAACTCGGGGGCCACACGATAGAACAAACATTCTGTCGGGGGCCGGACTAGTAGGTTAAAGAGAAAGAAAACGAGACATAAAGAAATAAGAGAATGAGGGAGGGAAAAGGAGAGAGGGTGAGACAAAGAAAGAAAAAGAGAGAAGGAGAGAGCGTAAGAAACAAAAGAGATAAAAAGAGAAGTCGTGAGAGAGGGGGGAAGAGGGAGAGGAAGAAAGAAATCCAAAGAGAAATGGAAAGACACAAGGAGATAAAAGAAAGCGCAAAGGGTAGGAAGAGAGAAAGAGAAAAGGAAAAAAGGAAGTTAGAGCAAAAGAAGTTAAAAAGACACAGAGAGAGAAAGAGACAAAGAGCAACAAAGGAAGAGAAAAAGAGAGACAGTCTCCGGTATCCAATATCAATCCTGTCTGTTTCCTCCTGTCTGGTATCTTGCTCCAATCTCCAGTATCCGATATCAATCTCGTCTGTCTCCTCCTCCCTGGTATCGTGCTCCAGCCTCCAGTATCTGGTATCGATCCCGTCTGTCTCCTCCTGTCCGGTATCTTTCTCCAGTCTCCAATATCAATCTCGTCAGTCTCCTCCTGTCCGGTATCTTGCTCCAGTATTCGATATCAATCTCATGTGTCTCCTCCTGTCGGGTATCCCGCTCCAGTTTCCATTATCTGATATCAATCTTGTCTGTCTCCTCATGTCTGGTATCTTGCTCCAGTCTCCAGTATTTGATATCAATTTTGTCTGTCTCCTCCTGTCTGGTACCCTGCTCCAGTCTCCGGTATCCGATATTAATCTAGTCTGTCTCCTTCTGCCCGGTGTCTTGCTCCTGCCTCCAGTATCCGGTATCGATCTTGTTTGTCTCCTCCTGCCCGGTATCTTGCTCCAGTCTCCAATATCTGATATCGATCCCGCCTGTCTCCTACTGCCCTGTATCGTGCTCCAGTATCCGGTATCGATCTAGTCTGTCTCCTTCTGCCCGGTATCTTGATCCTGCCTCCAGTATCCGGTATCGATCCTGTTTGTCTCCTCCTGCCCGGTATCTTGCTCCAGTCTCCAATATCTGATATCGATCCCGCCTGTCTCGTCCTGTCCGGTATCTTGCACCAGTCTCCAGTATCCGGTATCGACCCCGTCTGTCTCATCCTAGCCGGTATCTTGCTCCAGTGTCCGGTATCGATCTCGTTTGTCTCCTCCTGTACGGTATCTTGCTCCAGTCTCCAGTATCGATCCATCTGTTCTGTCCGGCCTCAATCTCGTCTGCCTCTAACTTCTCTGTCTCACTTCTGATTATCAATTTTAAATTTTATATAAAGCGATCGCCGCATCCCTGGCGTTTGTGTTCCCGTAAAAGAAAGCTTGTGTGAAAACGTTACGCGTCTGGGTCCTCCGTCTGTGCGGGCTCTGACAAATGTAAAATGTCTATATTTTTTGCCAGTTGAAAATGGGTCCTTACATTCTATTTATCGAGTCATTTGGAAATATTTGTTGTGGCTAAATTATTGCGCTAGTTTTGATTGCACTATTATTACAACTCTTCCAAGCACTACCTTATTTTTGCCTATTTATCTTAACATTCTTTTTTCTAATTTTTCCCTTTAAGATTTAGTTTGTATCCTGGAGTGACACGTCTAATCTTGTTGCAAAAAATGTTCACTATATTCTTATACATGACAAAATAGTAAAGAAAATTCTAATTCTAAGCTTTGCTATTAACGTTTGGAAATGTTTATTTGCCTTAAACAGGCGAGTGATGTTGCAGGGGAAGATGTCGAAGTTCCTGTGGAGAATGCCTCTTTTATGGACGATTTTTTTGCCCAGGTATGGAATGTTATCATCTTCCTCTATCTGAAATTGTTGTGAATACTGTATATCTATATCTATATCTATATATACTTAAGAATATAGAGTGGCTTGCGAAACTAAACTGTAATATCTTGTGAAGCATCAACAATAAGTGGAACACAATCATGAAGAGGAACCCACTTTATTGGATATTTTAAACTTTTTTAACAAATAAAAAACGAGAAAGTGGGTGTGCAAAATGATTCAGCCCCTTTACTTTCAGTGCAGCAAACTCTGTCCAGAAGTTCAGTGGGGATCTCTGAATGATTCAGTGTTGATCTAAATGACGAACGATGATAAATGGAATCCACCTGGGTGTAATCTAGGCTCAATCCCATTCCTCTCACTTGGCCCTGAGAACCCTCCAGTGAGGTCCCTCCATAGGAAAGTCCCCTCGGTGAATGGAGTGCAAAGTGAAGATTGTCCCCTAAGAAATTGGACGGGACTCAGGTCTCTGTATAAATCCACCTGCATTGTGATAGTCTCAGGGGTCTGTTTAAAGCGCAGAGATGATCATGAAAAACGAGGAACACACCAGGCAGGTCCGAGATACTGTTGTGGAGAAGTTTAAAGCTGGATTTGGATACAAAAACATTTCCCAGTTTTTAACATCCCAAGGAGCACTGTGCAAGCAATAATATTGAAATGAAAGGAGTGTCAGACCACTGCAAATCTACCAAGATCGGGCCGTCCCCCTAAACTTTCAGCTCATACAAGAAGAAAACTGATCAGAGATGCAGCCAAGAGGCCCATAATCACTCTGGATGAACTGCAGAGTGGGAGAATCTGTCCATAAGACAACAATTAGTCGTATACTGCACAAATCTGGCCTCTATGGAAGAGTGGCAAGAAGGAAGCCATTTCTTAAAGATATCCATAAAAAGTGTTGTTTAAAGTTTGCCACAAGCCACCTGGGAGACACACCAAAGATGTGGAAGAAGGTGCTCTGGTCAGATGAGACCAGAGTCGAACTTTTTGGCAACAATGCAAGACGTTATGTTTGGCGTAAAAGCAGGACAGCTCGTCACCCTCAACACACCATCATGGTTTTGGCCTGCTTATCTTCAGCAGGGACAGGGAAGATGCTTAAAATTGATGGGAAGATGGATGGAGCCAATTACAAGACCATTCTGGAAGAAAGCCAAATGGAGTCCACAAAAGACCTGAGACTGGGATGGAGATTTGTCTTCCAACAAGACAATGATCCAAAACATAAAGCAAAAGCTACAATGGAATGGCTCACCAAAAAACATATCAAGGTGTTAGAATGGCCAAGTCAAAGTCCTCAATCCAATTGAGAATCTGTGGGAAGAACTGAAAACTGCTGTTCACAAACGCTTTCCATCCAACCTCACTGAGCTCAAGTTGTTTTGCAAGGAGGAATGGGCAAAAATATCACTTTCTTGATGTGCAGAATTGATAGAGACAAGTGTGTTCCACTTCTTGATTGTGTCCCACTCATTGTTGATGCTTCACAAGAAATTACAGTTTTATATCTTTATGTTTGAAGTTGGAAATGTGGCAAAAGCTCACAAAGTTCAAGGGGGCCAAATAGTTTCGCAAGCCACTGTATATATATAAATATACTGTATGTACAGTGTATTATGTACAAATAAGTATTTGCCCCTTCCTGATTTCTGTGTTTTTTGCAGATTTATCACTCACAAATGTTTCAGATCATCAAACCAAATTAAATATCACCCAGAAATAAAGAATGCAGTTTTGAAATGTCGATTCCGTTTATTAAGGCACAAAAAATTAAAACTTATCTGGCCTTATGTGAAAGTGTATTCGCCCACTGAAGCTAGGAGCGAGTTGGGCTACCTTTGGCAGCGATAACAGAAATCAAACGTTCACAATCATTGGTAATAAGTGTTTTACAACGCTGTGGAGGAATTTTGGCCCACTCTTCTTTGCAAAATTATTTCAAATCTGCCGTATTGGTGGGTTTTCCAACATGAACTGTAGGATAAGGTCACACCACAGCATATCAATTGGATTCAAATCCAGACTTCGACTTGACCACTTCAGAACCTTTAGAAGTGCATTTGCTGCTGTGTTTTGGATCATTGTCCTGCAGGATCCAAGAGCTCTTGAGTTTGAGTGCACAAACTGATGGCCGGATGTTCTCCTTCAGGATCTTAGATAGATAGATAGATAGATAGATAGATAGATAGATAGATAGATAGATAGATAGATAGATAGATAGATAGATAGATAGATAGATAGATAGATAGATAGACTTTTTTCATCCCCGCAGGGAAATTCACTGTGAATATGTGAAACTGGAGTGCCATGCCCAATTTCGTTGTCACAATATGTTAACCCATTTTGTAACAATGACAATAAAGATATATTCTATTCTATTCTATTCTACATCATTCCATCAACCACGACAAGTTGTCCTTGTCCTGAGGCAGCAAAGCAGCCCCCAGACCACATGCTTTACTGTTGGTGTCATGCTCTATTTGTCAAATGCTTTTGCCATTTTTATGCCATATGTTATGGGCTGCACACTTTCCGAAAAGGTCACATTTTGACTCCTCAGTCCACAAAATGTTTCTCCAAAAGTCTTGAGGATAATCAAGATGCTTTTTGGCAAAATTGAGATGACTCTGTGTGTCCTTTTATGACAGCAGTGGTTTTCACTTGCAAACTCTCCCATGGATACAATTTTGGCTGCATCTTAACTGAGGCCAGGGTGGCCTGCAGTTCCTTAGATGTGTTATGAGTTTTTTTATGTAACATCCTGGATGAGCCATTGTTATACTGTTAGAGTACATTTCGTTGGTGGACCACTCCTGGGAAGGTTTGCTAACCCTAATCCTAACTCTAACCCATAACCCTAACCCTAACTCTAACCCCTGACCCTAACCCTAACCCAAACCCTAACCCTAGTTTTCTTCGTTCGTGAAAAATGGCTCTGACAGTGGTTTGCTGTAGCCCTACAGCCTTGCAAGTTGCTTCGAGACCTTTCCTGGACTGATGGATATCTTATTTTTTTGTAATTTCTTCTGGTATTTTTCTGGATCGTCGCAGGTCATTCGCGTTCTTGAGATTTCGTATCCTAATTCACTTCTTCTAACAGATTCAATTGAAGTGATATCTTGATGGCAATCCATTTTAGGTGTTGCCTGTGGAATTGAACTCAGCTTTCCCAAAAGGGTATTAGTCAGTTAGTTTGATTTAACAAGGGTGGGGGCAATAACTTTTTCATATAGGGCCGGATAGGCCTGGATTTTCTGTGCTTTAATTAATGCAATCAACATAAAACTACATTTAGCATTTCCTTGGGTTCTCTTGGTGTGATATTAAAACTGGTTTGATGATATAGAACTTTTGTGAGTGACAATAAGCGAAGAACACATACATTGGAAAGGGGGCAAATACTTATCTATGGCAATGTATATTTCTATATAATGTTTGGTTCTGTTTGTCCTAGATTGAGGATATCCGCTCCAGTATTGAGAAGATCGATGAGAACGTAACAGAAATCAAAAAACTCTACTCAACCATTTTGTCCTCCCCAGCATCTGACCAAAGCAAGTAATATGTTCCACACATGCACGAGCAGGGTTGGGTAGGGTTACTTTAACTGGATTACTTTCAATTACTTTTGGATGACTCCAATACCAAATATGCTAATAAAAGACAAAAGAAACTAAATCTGAATAAAATGATGACTCACAACACGTGGTAAGCTTTCTCTCCTGGCTTTGATCTCTTTGATCTCTGGCAAAACGAACATAAAATGCGACAGAAACAAAATGAAAATAAATCCAAACAGCTTGCCAACATCATTTTTGCCGTTCCATGTATTCCGTTACTCCCCAAGCCTGCACAAAATGTAGTCATTTTATTCATTTTTAGTTTCTTTTGTCTTTTATTAGCATATTTGATATTGGAGTAATCCAAAAGTCATTGGAAGTAATCCAGTTAAAGTAACCCTACCCAACCCTGTGCACAAGCAAGTGCACACACACTTGTTTTTCTCTGCAGAGACATTCGATTGACAGAAGGCATTTCCTGGAGATTTTACCAAACCTAACTATTTAAACTAGTAGTCTTATCCTAACCAAAGTCCACCTCAAACTTTTTTTTCCCCTATTGAAACGTAGCATCTCATCTGTAAGTGGGTCCTTATTTATGTGTATTTTTTTCTATTTTCTTTTGGTATGAGTCATTGGGTGACCAAACCCTCCCAATTCCAACCCTTAGTGATGTGTGCCAAGCAAGTGAGCAATGTTTTTCTTATGTACTGAAAATTTTGGACTACTTTTTTTGCTACATTTAAACACTGCAGCTTTAAATGCGATGTAGCTTTTTCTTTTCGTGGAGGTCATTTCTTCCTCATGCCATTAGGCTCTTTAACTCCACCCGGGGGAGTAAAAGCCCACATTAAACCCCAACCCCACATTCCCCTATGGTTATTACAGTGTGTATTTTCCGTAGCACTATTTAAATACTCTATATCAACACGTTATATTGGGTAATTTTGTATTCTATATCTTTATTTTATTATTTTATTTTTCAACACAAGGATACTACTGGAAGTGTGAATTTCCCTACGAGAATGAATAAAGTATCTATTTATCTATCTATCTAGACATCTATCTATGTATATATGTATCTATCTATCTATCTATCTATCTATCTATCTATCTATATAGACATATACTGTATCAACCTATCTATCTATCTATATAGACATCTATCTATCTATCTATCTATCTATACATCTATCTATCTATCTACCTATGTATCTATCTACCTATGTATCTATCTACCTATGTATCTATCTATATAGACATCTATATAGACATCTATCTATCTATGTAGACATCTATCTATCCATCTATCTATCTAGACATCCATCTATCCATCTATCTATCTAGACATCTATCTATTTATCTATCTATCTAGACATCTATCTATCTATCTATCTATCTATCTATCTATCTATCTATCTATCTATCTATCTATCTATCTATCTATCTATCTATCTATCTATCTATCTATCTATCTATCTATCTATCTATCTATCTATCTATCTATATAGACATCTATCTATCTGGCTCTATCTCTCTATCTATCTGGCTCTATCTCTCTATCTGCCTTGGTCATATCCCTCAAGAGGGGTGATCGACAGTAAGACAAACACATACAATAACAAAGAACATGAAATAATAAGAAAATAAAAAAATAGCAAAAAACACACACAAAAATATTTTGACCATGGCCAACCTTAATGTCCAAACAAGTCAGGCACCTCGGCACCTAAGTTGGTCATGCTTTCGTCCCTCCAGACGAAACGGGACACAAGAAAGCGTCCGTGTCACTCGGGTCAGGGTGACACAACACACTCTTCTGTTCAACAGCAGGCCCCGACAACTTTCGCTGGTTTACCCCTGCCGCATCATATGGGTGCCCTGCCCATCCCATAGAACGCGTCCAAACATCCCACTATCCTTTCACAACACCTCTCCTATCACCAATAAGAGCTCTAGCTTCCATTATATTTAGACCTCTTTCCTGCAGTGCACTCATAACACCATCCATCCACGTCAATCGCGGCCTTCCTCTTGGACAGTCCTCACAAATAAAATATGAAATTTCGGGTTTGCTTTGGGCTCGGTGCCTCAAATCACTGGTCGGGTTTGGGCTGGATCAGGCTTTAATACCCATGGGCCTGGTTTAGGTCAGGCTGGATTGGGGCGGCAGTAGCTCAGGAGGTAGAGCGCTCGTCTTGGGATCAAGGGATCCCAGTTCGAATCCCGGCTCGTCCGTGTTACATGTCGAAGTGTCCTTGGGTAAGACACTGAACCCTTAATACCCCCAATAAGCAGGTTAGCGCCTTACATGGCTGCAAGGCCGCTATTGGGAAATGTGGAGCACATTGTAAAGCGCTTTGGGAAGTCATTGACTTGAAAAGCGCTATAGAAATGCAGATCATTTCATTTCATTTCATTTTATAATCAATTAAGCAGAGAACTGTACCTTGTACCTCCGTGTTAAAAAAATGTTTTTTCCTTGTTTAGAAACCCAAGATGATCTCGAAGCAGTCACCAATGAGATTAAGAAGTCTGCCAACAATGCAAGAAATAAACTCAAGAGTAAGTACAACACCCATCATGTCATGATTACTGATGCGAGGCACCCGTGCCCGCTCCTTTGGTGCCAACTGCCTCGGCCTCTGATTGGCTCCCCGTCAGTATTTAAACTCTGTCCTGTCAGTCCCCTTTTGTCGGTCCGTCTGCGAATCTCTGTTTTTACACGGCAATCCCTTTTACAAATACTAAATTGAGTTACATTCCTAAGGATGTGGCTTTTAATCAGGCTCTGTAGTAAGGAATTTTGGATATATCCCTGGTATGACTCAAACCCATGATCTCCCAGCATTGGGGTGAACACACACAAGCTGCCTAAAAACATAAAATCAAGCCTGAAAGTTACCTGTGCAGACACTTTACTAGAGGTAATATCTCAAGCCCAAGCTTGGCCCGAACTCAAAATTTGCCAATCATTACATTTGGGTTCGGGCTGGGCTTCTCTCGCTGTTTTTTTTTTTTTTTTTGGTCCACCCGACATTTTTCCTTGTTTCTTTTCTTTTTGTCTTTAGAACGTAGTGCCGCTGTGGTTTATGGTCCAATTCCAAAGCCGTCAAAATGACGAACAGCCTTAAATGTTAACGTCTACTCTTGAAAAGAATCCGTCAATGATGGAAACATTTTGGTTAATGTAACCTCAGCAGACACAGAAATATAAAAGACATACATGTTTATGCAGTCTTTGCTTTAAGTGTTTTGTGCTGGAGGATCCGTGCAATGGATTCCGTCCCCCATCGTGCAGCCAGCTTGAAGGCGGCCCCCAAGGCGGGCTGTCAGTATTTAAACTCTGTCCAGTCAGTCCCCTTTTGTTGGTCCGTCTGCGAATCTCTGTTTTTACACGGCAATCCTTTTTTCGCCTGTCTCGTTTTTTGCTCCTGTTTGTCTCCCGCTACGATCTGTTTTGATCTCGACCACGTCTCCTCTACCGTCCTGATTTACGACCTGTTTTGGATCTCGACCACGTCCACTCTCCTCTGGCTTTCGACTTGTTTCCTTTCCCGACACCGCCATCGCTCGCCACGGAAGTCCCACTTCCGCGTTCAGAGCAACCTGCTTCCCTTTCTTCTAATAAAACTTGTGAGAAACGTTACGCGAGTGGGTTATCTTTCTGTTCTGGTCTTGACAATCCATCCATCCAAACTCCATATAGGAGGTTCGGCCTCATGACCTCAGAACTGTGCCGCACACGCGCGAACCACTGCGCCGCCGTGCTGCCCAAGTACAACATTGCGTGCCTATATTTTAAGCTGATGGTGACATATCCGATTTTTTCAAATCTCCTATTCTTCAAGTTGTAGTACTTTTTTGCTTTGTTAATGTTTTTTTGTTTATCTCCCGGTATATGATGTTATTTACAATTAGGGTTGGGTAGAATTACTTTAACTGAATTACTTTCAATTACTATTGGATTACTCCAATACCAAATATGAAAATAAAAGACAAAAGAAACTAAATATGAATAAAATGATGACTCACAACACGTGGTAAGCTTTCTCTCCTGGCTTTGATCTCTTTGATCTCCGGCAAAACTAACATAAAATGCGACAGAAACAAAATGAAAATAAATCCAAACAGCTTGCCAACATCATTTTTGCCGTTTCATGTGTTCCGTTACTCCCCAAGCCTGCACAAAATTTAGTAATTTTATTCATATTTAGTTTCTTTTGTCTTTTATTAGCATATTTGGTATTGGAGTAATCCAAAAGTAATTGAAAGTAATCCAGTTAAAGTAATCCTACCCAACCCTGTTTACAATTACATGCAGGCAATATATGTAGCTGTAAGAGTTAACATTTGGCAATAGACCCACTGTGTGGGGCCGAGCATGAGTGACAAATTCTTTGGTTTGTTTTGATTTTGACTTCAGTTTGCACTCTAACTTGCAAGTCTTTTTCGCTTCTTTGGAATTTCAAGGTAGGAATAAAGGAGTTCTGGATTGACAGTAATTGACAGGGATTTATCAGGGGGGTTACAGGGAGTTAGCAGTTGAAAACCCTAAACAGAAGCGAAAAAACAACTGTGTTAAACAAAGAATACAAATTGCTCCAGGTTGTCAGGACCAGAACGGAGACAGGACCCACTTGCGTTGCGTTTCTCACAAGTTTTATTGGAAGAAAGAGAAAGGGTTGCGCCCACGATCCGGTGATGACTGGACGCGGAAAGCAGGTCGCTCTGAACGCGGAAGTGGATCTTCCGTGGCGATTGCAGTGTCAGGAACGGAAAAAACGGGTCAGTAGCCGGGACAGGAGAGCAAAAACGTGGTCAGAAGCGAGTCGTAGGCCAGCAAAGGAGAGTAGACATGGTCGGGGACAAAGAGAGGTCGAAAGCCGGCACGGGAGAGCGGACGTGGTCAGGATCAAAAACGGGTTGAAGCCGGGGGACAGACGGGAGCAAAAACAGGTGGGAGTCAGGGTCGAAAAAGGCTTGCCTAGTGTAAACTGAAGTTCGCAGACAGACTGACAAAAGGAGACGGATAGGAGTGGGTTTAAATAGCCAGAGGAACCAATCAGAGTCCGAGGCAGTTGGCGCCAAAGGAGCGGGCACCAGTGATTCCCATCAGTAGTCATGACACAGGTGACTTAAAAAAGCAAATAAATGACTCAATATTGTAATTACAAATAATCACAAATGAAATATGTTAACATTCAACGCATAGCATCATGCAGTCTCATTAAAAACAACTGAGGTTTGAGATTGAACTAAACTTGAAGGCAATTAACTCAAATAAGCATTCAATATAATAATCATTAATCAACTAAAATGTACATGGAAGTAATTCAAATGATTCTATTCAAACATAAGTCAAACTAATATCTGCCTTCAAGAATCTCAAATAATCTGAGCCATCAGTCAAGCAGTATTAGTTCTTCAAACTGAGCATGTCAGTAAAACTACAAACCAAAGAGAGTGAGATATTTATAATATGTAACTTAAGTAACTGATTGCAAACAAAACCTGAACACACCTCTTCCACAGGTTAAAAGCTAAATACAGTAAAAGATCTGTATTTCTTCATTCATCAACAAGGCCAGTATCTTAAAAAGTCAATCTCCTACTTGTCGCGTTTGACCGACAATCTGAAGATTTTTTAGTTAGATTTTTTAAGCTTTCCTTGACAAACCTTTGCCTGCACATGTTGGGTTTGAATTCTATATATGGCTGTCTATCAGGAAGTTCCCTCACCTGAAAGTTGGGAACTCTTGTTCACTGTTGTACTGACCCCTGCAGGTCCGGATGAAGAAAATGTGGGTGATTTTTCTTGTTCGGTCAGTTCACGTCACCATGAGCAATGTCGTTATGCGGGTGGATGTAGTTTCTGCATTCAATTTTTTATTACATTTTGTTACATTAAACGAAAAATTAACTAAATGTATTCATGTCACTCACTACAGTCAATTAGGTACTATAGTGGTTTCTTTCTCACAATGGTTCATTGCTGCGTCTCTCCAAAAGGATGTAGTCATATATAAGTATATACTGTTAACTGTCTGCATAATTTAAGGCTGGGCAACGATCAAAAACTCGATTAATTATGCTGGAATAACTGTGATTAAACATATGTTTGCATGAATACCACGGCATTCTTGCACTCCAACCAGCGCTCTCTCCAATCTCGGGAATTAAAAGGACCGCTTAGAACCAGTTGCAATGGTGAGGACTGTTTCACCTTGTCATGAACCGGAACAGGATCAGGACCCAAACGCGTGACGATTCTCACACAAGCCTTTTATTTTACGGGAAATGGGGAGTCATGCATGTTAGGCAGCCGTCTGGCGTGAAATGATAGGAAGCCAGAGACTGACGAGATCAATACCAATTGCCCGAGTAGATATCGGTCAGATGGGGTCGATGCCGGACAGGACGGGAAAGACAGGATTGATAATGAAACAGGAAATCAAAAATAAACAGGACAAAGTAGACGGGAACGAAAACTGGAGAGAATAATAAACGGGACAGAAATAGACAGGAACGAAACTGGAAACCGATATTAAACAGGACAAAATTAAATGAGAACAATACCGGACAGGGAATAACAACAGGAAACAGGACGAGTCAAAACCCACGTCTTGCGGGGCAGAGGTTTGTTGACGGACTGACAAATGGAGAGTGAGAACACTGAACTTAAATAGAAGGAAAGCCAATCTGTCAACGAGCTCCACATGGGCAGGGCCAATTGGGCAACATTGCAACCGTGATGCCAGGGCTGTTTATTTTTTTATATTGGAAAGTTTTGACTACAGTTCCTGTTTTTTGAAAGCACCAAAATTCCAGCGCTGAATTCAACAGGTTCTTCTGCACGTCAGATGTGTGGTTTTCATCAGCAGTGTATTTTACTTTGTGAGAATCTTCTCCAACAAAATAACTCTTATTTTATAGGAAAGGGGTCACCATTGTGTAAAAGATGATATCTAATAAAAATTGTTGTCTATTGTTTAGTTTGAGAGGGCATAAAATCCCTTGAAGAACGGAGTTACTCAGCTGTTAAATCGATTTATTAGAAACTGAATATGAGTTGCCTCTCAATGCTGAAGTCCGGCTCATCTCTGAAAAGCAAGATGTCGCTTTACACTGAAAACCAACGGTGACCAAATTATGTACGTGCTGTATCTGAGTCAGATTAGGAGGCTTTTCCCAATATTGGTTATCATGGAAACCAGTAATATCTGTTTAATTTGGGAGAACAAACCCCGACCCCCAAAAATGGCCTGGAGAGGGATGGGCGCCACTTGGCTGTGCTTGCCCAAAACTAGAAAACAGGAACGGATGCTCAGACGACCCCGGCAGTTAAGGGATACATAAACATGAACTGCAAAAATGCCACAGTAAAGCAGTTATTCTAGCAAAAACCTGACAACCCACTAACAACTTGAAAAGACGCAGTAACGAAGTGCAGTAACAACGAAGCGCAGTAACAATAAGACGCAGTAAAAATGAAGGGCAATAACAAAGCACAGTAACTAAACGCGTTAACGAAGCGCAGTCACAACAAAGCGCAGTAAGAAAAGGGCGCGGTAAAAATTTAGAGCAATAACAAATCACAATAACTAAACGCAGTAACCAAGCACAGTCACAACAAAGCGCAGTAAGAAAAAGGCGCGGTAAAAATTTAGAGCAATAACAAATCACAATAACTAAACGCAGTAACGAAGCACAGTCACAACAAAGCGCAGTAAGAAAAAGGCGCAGTAAAAATGAAAGGCAATAACAAAGCACAGTAACTAAATGTAGTAACAAAGCGCGGTCGCAACAAAGCGCAGTAAGAAAAAGGCGCAGTAAAAATGAAGCGCAATAACAAAGCACAGTAAAAAAAAGCCTAGTGACAAAGCCCAATTTTAGAGCGGAAGGGAAACAACTACGCTCCTAACTGGCGAATCTCACTCGTAAACTGTCTTTTATTTAATTTAGTCATGCTGTATACATGTGTTTGTATGTTTTAATACTGTTGTAGATAATGAAAATGTTTTGGGGTTGCGTGAATGTTTGTACTAATATACAGTATTCGCAAATATTCAACAGGCATCGAAAACCAGCTTGAGACGAACAAAGATGAAAGGGCCTCTGCTGACCTCAGGATAAAAAAATCACAGGTTAGAAGTATATGTTTTTGGACGAATGCTCATTTTAGTTACATTTGTCATTTTAGATGCTAGTAGAATTGTGGTACTTTATAGTTTATTGACCCAAAATGATTTTTTTGCACTGAATAGTGTAGCCCTTTAATATCTTGAATGCTACAATCCCAAATTGATAATTATGTTTACTGTATATTCACATCTGTTCAAGTGAAAAGCAAAATGATTGCCAATATTGATACTTCACCAAAGTACTGCTGCTGTGCGATCTGCATGTGTAATCAATGACTATTATCTGCAAACCTTGTAAACATTCTAAATAATGCAACTTCTCAAGTATAGGATTCTTTCTAGCTTTAATTTTGAAAATCATTTGGATTGAAACGAATTATTCTTTACTGCAATCGGTTAAGAAATTTGCCTCTAGGTGTTGCCTGTACTCCGCCATAAACCTCTTATTTCTTGGAAGGATGCTAGAAATTCTTACACTGATAAAAAAAAATACGTTACTACTTTGGAGTTCTGATATGAATTACTCATCCCCAAAAATAGAATCAATGAATCAGGCCAATTGAAATAGGACACACAATTTATTAACACATAGAAACAATGATACCCCCCCCCCCCCCCCCAAAAAAAAAAAAAAAAGGGGGAGGGGACCCCGGTGATTATGGGAGTTTTCGACTGCTGAAGGTCTGGAGGTTACTAGCACTAAAAAGGAAGTTACCGCTATAAAGCTAGTCGATTTGGGGAGATTGTCTTGTACAGAAAATAACCGCTCTCTCCCAAGAACCAGCAAACATGGAGTTAAATTTGAAGTCGTCACCTGACTTGTCGGTGTGGAGAGATTTGGTCTCGTGCTCCGGATGGTTGCAACATATGGCCCACGTGATGAGCTCTAGGTCGCAGGGCAGGTCCTCACGGCCACATTAACGGCCATGAGTCAGGCAGGCAAAAAAGAGAGCGGCTATCGCTCAGCTAATTCTTTTATATTAACCAGTGACGCTCGACCAGATCATGTCTTTTTTGGGCGTGGTCTCAGATATCTGATACCATCAGTATCGGATGACGGTGTTTGAAATTGCTCAACTTGTTAGCAGACATGGGGACTTGAGACTTAGTGACTTGGACTCGAGTCGACTCGAGTCGCTGTTTTTATGACTTGTGACTTGACTTGGACTTGGCAATCTAAGACTCGGGACTTGACTTGTGACTTGACTTGCCCAAGAAAAAAATACTTGGGACTTACTTGGGACTTGAAGGTGAAGACTTGAGACTTACTTGAGACTTGCACATGTGTGACTTGGTCCCATGTCTGCTTGTTAGTAAGCCAAAGAAAAAAATTGTGTAATGTTCTGTACTTGAGAATGTCCCCCCAATTGACATAATCAGGTATGGTGAGAACATTATTTTATAAAGCCTTGAATGTTTTAATTACATTCAAAACTTACCAGATTTCATTATGGTATATGGCGAATTGTTAAATCCGGGAACTGTCTAAAAGGGGACACAGTTGTTCCATCCATTCCAACGTTCTGGGTTATTTGAACTGGGCAACTGTAACTGTTCAGCTTTTGTTTGTGGAAAAGAAAGAAAAACATTGAAATGGGAAAAAGAGGAATGTGGTACTCATTTTTGTGCTGGGCTTATTTGCTCTACACAGATTTTTAACATTTTGTTAGTTAAAGGGGCCGCTGGAGATAAGGCCTGGGTGATATTTCCCCGCATTTATCAATCTATATTATATATACATTTTTCCTCCACAATGAAACTGAAGTTAAAACAATTATCCTTATTCCCCAGCATGCCATTCTGGCGAAGAAATTTGTCGAGGTAATGACGAAATATAACGAGGCACAAGTTGACTTCAGAGACAAGAGTAAAGGACGAATAGCCAGACAACTTGAGATCAGTAAGTTGAATCTATATATTCATTCAGTTTTAATCAACACAGTTTATTGGTAATACAAATCAGTTATCACTTCAAGATTTTTCAGTTCACAACAATATTGTACATTATACAAAATAATATTGCTGAAATATTAGTCTATATATTCATGCAGTTTTAATCACTTCAGATTTTTCAGTTCATATATTCTTCGTGGTTTGCTGTCCCGCCACAGTTGTAATGCCTTCTCAAGGTCCAATTGCAGTAACGGAATTTCCATAGCTAATTTGGGGTTTTCATTGTCGTTGTGCCGATCCAATGTGCTTTTCTGAAAGTTCGTATTGCGAAATGATTAATGCAATCCAGTTTTTTTGTCACGCTGGGTGCACGCATCACAGAACATGTAGCCTCCATTATCATCCTCCTCATAGCGTAACCAGGAATATAATTGAGTCAATTTTGGCAGAAAAGTCCTTTTCTTGCTAGGAGTATTCTTTTGTTTATCTTTCGTCGAATCGTTCGCTTCAAAACACGTGTTTTTCCTGCCTTCGCGGTCTTCTGAAGAATTTCTCAGCCGTTTTTTCGTGCCGGAATTATTGCCGTTGTTACCACTTTCTGTATTATGTTTCGACTTATTACCGACACTGAAGAAATTACCAATTTTTTGTTGATTTGCACCTAATACCAACTGTATTTACGGAGGCATACTTCTTTTTCACTCGACAACCACCAAAACAATGACGTCATCTCGAAGCAACAAGATCTCGTTTGCGCGAGACCAAAACAACAATGGCGGACCTGCCTGACGAAAAGTTTGGAGTGCAGTAAATCTTTGTTAAAAAAAAAAGTAATCGGGTAATAATGACAATTTGGTGTCAAAAAAGTTGCGTCCCAGCGACGCACGTTGATTTGAGACTATGCGTCCCCAGCAAAAATGATGCGTCTAGGACGCAGGGACGCGGGCAAACGAGATCACTGCCCTTGTAGTAGAACATGGAATGAGTGCTAGTAGGTATGCAAATGATCAAGTAATAGGGGGCCCCAAATCTTGTTTTGCTTAGGGCCCCATCAAGGCTTGGGCCGGTTCTGGGTTCACATACACTCAAGCATCACATGGCTAAGTGGCGATAATGACTTACTGTGTTGTGTTTTTGCTTAAATGTAGCTGGCAAAGCAACAACTGATGAGGAACTGGACGAGATGCTGGAAGAGGGCAACTCTGCGGTCTTTAGTGCTGGGGTGAATATATATCCTGAACACACTTACTCTGTTGTGTAATATATTTTTGTTCCTTTGATGATTTCGTGATGATTTACTTGTTTTTCTGATCAAATAGCAAAATAAACGACGTAAAATTTCATTATTGTGGCATGGAAGGAAAGAGGACATGCTCCAGTTCTGCAAACATATCTTTGTTCTATTGTTGCCAACTCAGCATGAACATTCAAAAGTTCATGGCTCCGTCGCTAGGCCTTTTGGGTCTGTGTCTGGGTCCTAAAGTCGACACGCAGCTACCCCTTGAACACCCGGAAGGCAATCTACTTTCTAAAACCTGGTTGAACCACCCTACCCTCGTGGTTATCAGTGAACCGGCGGAGTCAGTGAAAGCCGCCCAAGAGGATGCCAGAGAGACGTAGCAAAAGTGGAAAAATTCATGTGACGTCCATCTTTTTATCTCAGTGAGGCAGCCCTCCAAATTTCCACAGTTTAGTGGAGCAGAGTCCTCCATCGGAAGATACAGCTGAGTGTCATCTGCGTAGCAATGGAAACTGATATATACTTGCGAATAATATCACCTAATGGAAGCATGTAAATGCTGAAAAGAAGGGGGCCAAGTATTGAACCCTGTGGAACGCCACAGGTAACACTAAAGGGCTCCATTTTGTGTAACGTGCATCAGTGCAGTGTAAAAATGCATTTGACTACCGTCGATCATGGGTGTCCATTGAGACAAGCATATTGCTAGGGTCATCCCCGGAATCCATTACCAAAATGTCGATCGGAAATAAAAATAGCGTTGTCTTGGTTGATTAAGGGACCTTCTGTCAACAGGTGAATGCTTTGCTGACTTGATCAGTTGGCGTAGACAAAAAAAATGTCGACGAGGATTGATCAGGTACTCATCTTCCATTTCTGATAAAAAATGTGATCTTTCCCCCCAGATTATGGCTTCAAATATAAACCAGCAGGCCCTGAATGAGATTGAGGCTCGTCACAAAGACATCATTAGATTGGAGAGCAGCATCAAAGAGCTCCATGACATGTTCGTTGATATTGCGATGCTGGTTGAGAACCAGGTATGTGGCAATTTTAAACAACATTTTATTGTGAAATGTCAATTATTACAAGCAAAAACCGTTGCAAATGGGGTTTTTGAAGAAGAGATTGAGAATTCCCCAGGACAGGGAACACGTACCTGCTTGAAGCCAAAATATAAATCGTAAATGGACTGTTTTTAGTTAGCTTTACAACACACTTCACACTTTTCCCTATTCTGCTTGCTTCATTTTTGCCTTATTGTTGTTTGGTAGTCTATGTACAGCAACTTTGGCTGTCCTGAAAGGCGTTTTGAAGTAGAATTCATTAATATTACTGTTATTATTATTATCAACCTTATAAAAGTGGAAGGAGGAAGCATCTTTTGGTCTATCTACCGAGTGGGGGGGAGTTGTTTACCGGTAAAAATTACACCAAGAATGGATATTTCATTGGAATTAGTGATTTGGAGTCAAGCAGATAGTTTGGTAAGTATGTTCTTTATGCTAGCGTTATCAGAATAATTCTTAATATGTTATGAGTGTGTCTAAGATACGCAAGCACATGTACTGTTAGTATACCGTGTTCTGTATTTTATTTTTAATTGCCTTTCAAGATGACATGTATATTTTCTGTGTTGGATTTTAGCAAATACATTTCACCCAAAAATGCGAGTGCGACTTATACATGCTAATTATGCATTCTTAAGCTAGTGCGACTTATTCTATGTGGAGACTTATAGTCCGGAAAATACTGAAATTAACATCACATGCCGTAAAATCCGGACTATAGAGCGCACCTGATTATAAGCCGCACCCACCACATTTTTGGAGGGTAACCGCTTTTGTATTTACACAAGCCATACCTGTATATAAGCCGCCGCACCTGTATATAAGCCGCATGCGCCCACATTATAATATTTAACACAATCACAAAATTAACCCAAACCCGACTTAAAGTCCCGCGACTGTAACTGAATATTAAGTACACAGTCCAAAAACCACAGCCGGCAAAATGAACTGAAAATGAAACCGGTTAAGGTTTGATGCAGACCTGCAGAGTCCGGGTTTCGTTGAAAATAATCCAAGGAAAAAAAAAGTATATTTCCAAAGGTAAGGGAGGGAAAAATATATATCCATTATCGTCCGCTGCGTCCACAAACACGTTTCACCTTTACTCCACTTCCCGTCAGCCCCCGTGGTTTTCGTCCCTTCTTTTTGATTCGCCCGTGGAAAACATATCAGAATAAGTCTCTAAAATAAATACATTACGAAAATATACAGTTGCAAATACATATTATACATGGTTACACATATTTACAAAGAAAGACGGTACACCGAGAGAGTTTTCAAAGCTTTCATCCCAAACCGTGCCTGTGAAGGGTAGCAAAACGCTACTAGCAACACACTCGCAGTCCAGTAAACGGGTCTGTTAAAAAAAACATACCGTACATGTAGGAACTATGGTAAACCGTCTTTATCTTCCTCCTTATGACTGACATAATCAAAGTCGTCTTCCTTCAGTATGGGAAAGAGACTTTGTCATATAGACGTCGTCCCACGCTCCCTTAATCAAAAACATACTAGCAACACGCCCGCAAAGTAAAGTTTACGTGCAGTAGCTCTGTTTCCTTCTTTATCGGACTGCTCGATTGCGTTTAGCTTAAAAGCTGCGTCATGTGCCTTTCTTTTTGCAAATTGCATGATGAGGATATGTCCACGCTAATTTAATTTGTGCACAAGCTAAGAAGTTGCAGTCTTCCTCGGCGCATACATTCCACCGGTCCAAATCTAACCATCTGTACTCGAGCGCTGCTGGCGGCCGTTAGAAAAATTACATAAATTGGCCGCATCACTGAATAAGCCGCAGGGTTGAACGTTTGGGAAAAAAGTAGTGGCTTATAGTTCGGAATTTACGGAAATTCAGATATTTTAAAGGTCAGCAGAGAAGGCCTTGCAGGCCCTTAGGATCTATCACTTAAGTGGCAAGCTCCATTAGACTCATATTTACTCACTTGCTCGTGAAAAATTGTGATTGAAGTGATTAAAAAAAACGTGGATAATTCTATTAACTGAATTAGTCATCCAAGTTGAAGGTAAATTCGAGTAAAATCGGGAAGGAAAATAAATCCCAGCCATGAAGATTGCATGATGATACATTTTCATGCCACAGCATTCACCCCTCTATTTCCTAGGGTGGCATGATCGACAGAATTGAAAGTAACATGGATCAATCAGTGGGCTTCGTAGAAAGAGCAGTGGCTGACACAAAGAAAGCAGCCAAGTTTCAACAGGAAGCTCGCAGGGTAAGTAGTTATACTTGCGTACTTTATTTCCTCGAGTTACTTATTTCAATAATATAATTGACTAAAACCTGTTGACATTAGTAATGGTCAAAATTATTCCTTAGAGTGAACTTAATCACTAGAATTTGTTTTTTTTCCCAAAAGATTCGCTCAAACCATGGGTGTAACCAGCCCGTTTTATGAGGTGCTCAAACACCCCCCAATTAATTACAAGCTAACTAACTCTCTTGCCAAATAAAGGACAGGATAGGCTTGAATTTAATGAAAATGCTAGCTAAAATCCCAATACTCCGCTGCTTTTAAATGGTTCAGTCCATTTGATTCCTAGCACTGCTCTTCCCCGCCTCCCTGATCCCCTTTACTCTGCTAGTGTCCATGGCACAGTTCTGATGTCATGTATCAAATCCAGCTACACCTCCGGTGTGGAGTTTGCATGTTTTCCCCGTGCTTGCGTGGATTTCCTCCTGGCACTCTGGATTCCCCCCACATTCCAAAAGCATGCATGTCAGTTTAATCGGCCAGTCCAAATTGTCCCTAGGTGTGAATGAGCGAGTGAGTTGTCTGTCCCTGTGTGCCCTGCCACTGGCTGGCAACCAGTTCAGGGTGTCCCCTGCCCACTGCCCGAAGATAGCTGTAATGGGCTCCAGCACTCCAGTGACCCTACTGAGGATAAGCGGTGCAGATAATTGATTGATGGATGGATGTATATAGACTGTAATTAGTTGATGATCAGGAACCTAAGTAAAGACAAACAACATGGTATTGAACATCAGTCTGGTCCACTTCCAGCCCTTCATCAGATTATAGTGCTCTAATTTAAGAATAATTCAGTTATCAAATCAGAATAAAAAGGAAGGATTTTGCCTATCGTTCCGTGCAAGCAGACCAGACAAAAGCCTTCACTGCTGTAAATGCTGTCAAGACCATAACGGAGACAGGACCCACTTGCGTACGTTTTGTCTCAGTTTTATTGGGATGAAGGGAAAGGATTGCACACACGATCCGGTGATTGCTGGTCACGGGAAGCAGGTCGCTCGGAAGGCGGAAGTGGCACTTCCGTGGCGAGCGATGGTGGTGTCGGGAGCGGAAAAAACGAGTCTTAGCCTGGACAGGAGAGCAAAAAACGTGGTCGGGATCAGCAAAGAGTTGAAAGCCAGGAGAGGAGAGTAGACGTGGTCAAGATCAAAAAAAGGGTCGAAGCCGGGAAATAGACGGGAGCGAAAACAGGAGTGAGTCGGGGTCGGAAAGCTTGCCTAAAGTAAACTGAGGTTCGCAGACGGACTGACAACAGGTGACAGATAGACTAGGGTTTAAATAGTGACCGGGATCCAATCGGAGTCTGAGGCAGTTGGTGCCAAAGGAGCGGGCACAGGTGAAGCATACCGGTAGTCATGACAAATGCACTGTTTATGTTAAGCTTTATCAGGCATCCTAAATACAGTTTTCTAGGTTTTTCTTTTGGTGTTCCCCATTTATAATGTGCAACAAAAAGCCCCCTCCCACACAGAGATAAAAAACTGTATTTTTTCTGAAGCAAAGAAATTATATTTTCTATTTATTTCAATTGAAATGTTGAATTTATTGATGTACTAAAGAGCACCGGTTATGCGTATAATTTTTTACACGAATAACTGTGTTTATGTCCTTCTTTTCCATGTCCTGAAGAAACAAATGATGATCTTCTGTTGCTGTGTGATACTGGCGTTGATCTTGGGATCGTTTCTCTACAGTTTTATAAAATAAACCCTGGCTATACAATCTATGACCTCCGGTATGCTATAAACCTCCAGTATGGAGCCTGCTGGCATCAAGTATTCGCCAAGGGGTCAATGTGTAGCTCACAGGTTTGATCTAAAATAGCTCACGGGTGGACGTTAGGGTTTGTTAGGAATGTTTTAGAAGTAATTGCTTTTTTGCTACTCATATATCGATTGACAACGTTGGGAGCGTACCAGACAGGAACATGATCCATTTCTTCTCATTGATGCATTTCATTCATTATGACCATGTTCTTTGCTGTCAAACGATGTATTTGTACTCGATTGTGATGAATAAACTTATTTTACTGTAATTGTTTCATTTATTCAATTTTCAATAAAGAAATAAAAAAAGATTTGACGTGCATTGAAATTACCTACCTACCTGCCTACCAACCTACCTATTTACCTACCTACCTATTTACTTACCTACCTACCTTCCTATTTACCTACCTGACTAACGATTTGCCTACCTACCTACCTACCTACCTACCTATTTACCTACCTACCTACCTACCTACTTACATACCTACCTACCTACTTACCTACCTACCTACCTATTTACCTACCTACCTATTTACCTACCTACCTATTTAACTACCTACCTATTTATCTATTTACCTACCTACCTACCTACCTATTTACATACCTACCTAATTAACTACCTACCAACCTATTTACCTACCTACCTATTTACCTACCTGCCTATTTACCTACCGACCTACCTACCTACCTATTTACCTACCTAGCTAACTATCTACCCACCTACCTATTTAACTACCTACCTACCTATTTACATACCTACCCATTTAACTACCTACCTACCTATTTACCTACCTACCTATTTATCTACCTGCCTATTTACCTACCTACCTACCTATTTACCTACCCAGCTAACTATCTACCCACCTACCTACTTACCTATTTACCTACCTACCTATTTACCTACATACCAATTTATCTATTTACCTACCTACCTAACTATCTACCTACCTACCTACATACCTACCGACCTATTTACCTACCTACTTCCCTACCTGTTTACCTACCTAGCTACCTACCTATTTACCTACCTACCTACCTACCTCATACCTGTCAACCTCCACAGCTCCATGTCCTTACAAACTGTCATATTTTCCCTTACAAAATACAAAATAATCTTACACCATTTTTTTTTCAAATGTGTTTATTTATGTAGTTTGGAATAGAATAGAATAGAATATACCCTTATTGTCATTGTTACAAAATGGGTTGAACATATTGTGACAACGAAATTGAACGTGACACTCCAGTTTCACATTTTACAGTGAGGATAAAAGAACAAAGAAGATAAAGGTGATGATTTACACAGTATTTACACAAGAAAGTGTGGGCTTGTAGGGTGTTACGTACAGGTTTGGGATCGTATTAGTGCAATATGCGGTAGTGCAAAATAGGCAACATTGTGCAAAGTGAGCATAAGCATGAATACAATTTTACATCTGTATGAGGTGGTGTGTTTGCAAGAGTTTCAGGGTTTTGTGCATTGTGTGTTAAGGGTGGTGATAGCTCTGGGGAAGAAACTATCTGAGTCTGTTTGTTTTTGTTTTGTGTGACCTATAGCGTCTGCTATTGTTTTAATAAGCTTATTATATAGAATACAATTGCTATTGTCGGAAGCGCAGCAGAATGCGCGTTCACACGAGGGAGGGAGGATTTTGCAGGGGAGTCGAAATTAGGCACTACAGCGGCAGACGCATGCCCACAGTAGCATCAAACGCTTGCTTCGTTTGCAACGGAAAAAAAAACTATACCGAGATAAAGGCTACCGCGGCAAACTCGTTTGACCTGATTGATTTGCCGTTTCGTGATAGTCGGTGTATAACGGATGGTACCCATGATTGATAAATTTGCGTTTTTCCGTACAGATTTTCTTGTACGTCGTACACGTCTTAAAATGCATAATAAACATACTTTGTACGGCAAAAACGTACAGGTTGACAGGTATGCTACCTACCTACCTATTTACCTACCTAACTACCTATTTACCTTCTTACCTACCTACCCACCCCACAGAGGAAAATTTGTTTTCACAGACCCGCCAATAAACAAACAAGGACAAGTATTAACAGGACATCACAACAGACAGAGGATTTCTTCTTCCGAGGGAGGGCGTGATAGAAAATAATTGAGAAACACTGGAGTAACTGTATAAATAACTGTAACATTCATTAATATTAGTAGGTGGCTGCAGACTAGTCAAGGCGTGGTTATTTGTATAGCCCTTAATCACAAGCAGTCTCAAAGGGCTTTACAGACAACACACAGGCATCATCAACATAAAATATAGGTCATAACAGAATGTCCGGTTGAACGCTTCCTAAGGTCAAAATCATTCAGAAGCTATTGAATATAAGTGTGTCTCGAGCCTAGATTTCAGGTTGCAGATCAAATCTCAGAGTGGAAAAAAATCCACTGGCTCTTGGGATTACTAGTAGACTTAAATCTATGAGGGGGTAGGTCCATGTATATTTTTTTATAATGAAATGAAATGATCTACATTTATATAGCGCTTTTCAAGTTAATGACTTCCCAAAGCGCTTTACATTGTGCTTCACATTTCCCAATAGCGTCCGTGATCTGTGCAGCCATGTAAGGCGCTAACCTGCTTATTGGGGGTAATTGGGGGTTCAATGTCTTACCCAAGGACACTTCGACATGTAACACGAACAAGCCGGGATTCGAACTGGGATCCCTTAATCCTAAAACGATCGCTCTACCTCCTGAGCTACTGCCGCCCCAAATAATACCAACAGAACCTGAAAATCACATCTTCAACTGACAGGGACCCAATGCAGGTTTGCTAAAATCGGGGTAGTGTGGTCAAACTTTCTTGTTTTAGTTAAAACCTCGCTGCAGCATTTTGTACCAGAATATGCTAATTATTTGCTCATGGGGTAGTACAGGGGAATGTATAATAACTTATCTTGTTTGATGAAACTGTTTATGATTGCACTCTAAATAAAGATACATTAAAAGAAATTACAGTAATCCCTCGGTTATCGCGGTTAATGGGGACCAAAACCACCTGCGAAAAGTGAAAATCCGCGAAGTAGCGACGCCCCTTCAAAAATGCTTTAAAAATATATATATTTTTTAAATTTATTATTATTATTTTTTAATTATTTTATTTAATTATTATTATTTTGTAGACCCGGTTAATGCGGACCAAAACCACCCGCGAAAAGTGAAAATCTGCGAAGTAGTGACGCCACTTCGAAGATGCTTAAAAAAATTAATTAAAAAATAAAAATAATTATTATTTTATTTTATTATTATTATTTTTTAGTCCCACGAATCTCTGCACTCCGCGAACGCGGGACCGCGAAGTAGCGAGGTCCCACTGTAATGATAAAATCTTGCAGATACTTTTCAGATATTTTATTTATTTATCATTTTATTAGAATAATTATGAAACTGAAGAGAATGCGGAAGATTCTTGCTCTTTCAAGTATATTTTTTGTCTTGTTTTGTTTTTGTAGAAAAACAAGATAAACTGGTCCTGGGATTTTTTGGGGAACAATATACGGACGTTGTGCCATAAGATTTAATTTCAATTAGAAAAGTGGCTCAAAAAGGTTGAAAAACATTGATAGCAACAATGGTTTGTGAAGCCGATGCTAACTTTATAATATTATATTTCGGAGTGCCAAATAGTGACGTAAACCACTGCGTGACGTCATATTCAAGCGCCGTCTCTCAAAATATCCCATTGAATCTTCTTCGATGTTCTCATTGTATTATGCCTATCCGGCATTTTTCTTGTCACTGACAGGATCTCAATGGGAGTAGGTCAACATGTAAATAGAAGGACGAGGAAGTAAAGCCATGAGACGGAGTACTTACCTGCAGCCATTACGAACGTAGTCTTCTCCCAGGGTGTTTTTATCGCAGGTGGTTTGGAAAGATCTTCCAAAAATGAGATTTAAATTGCGTTTTTTAATACGGGGTTTACTTCTCATGCTGGTGATTATTATGTTAATTGTTTTGTGGTCTTCGATCAGCAACCTGAACACCGGGAATCACTTCGGAGCACGGGTGAGTACATTTTTAGCCCTTGAATTACTTCAATTGGAACTACAGTTTTACAGTTGAAACGGTAGTTTAAAACCTGTTTGGTGATGTATATCCCGGTAGAACTTACTTTAAATATCAGGGGAGACTAGGTACAGTTGTAACACATTTTGCTTTCTCCCTCTATCTTATAATGTGCTTGTCGTCTCAAACTTTTGTACATGGTAGCTTATTTTGTATTTTAAAAATAGTGACAGTCTCTCAAACACAGATACATAGTGTTACAACTGTACCTAGTACACTTGTGTTGTAACACTTCTAGTGGACGGTTGTAACACTGTAATTCATGGGCGTAACCAGCCCGTTTTGGGGGGTGCTCATGTCCCCCCAAATACAGTGGAACCTCGGTTCTCGACCATAATTTGTTCCAGAACCCTGTTCGAAAACCGATTTGTTCGATCACCGAAAATCGTTTTTCCCATTAAAAGTAATGTAAAATCGTTTTAATCCGTTCCGACACCCTGAATGCTTACCATGAACGTAAACATGAAGCCAACCCAGGCTAATCGTACGTTTGCGTTAGCGTAATCTTCCGTACGAAAGATTACGCTCACATGAACGTGTACAACTAAAAAAATCAGGTCGTTTACACGTCATTTAGCACCCGGGTCTCCACAAAAAGTGGTGAGCGGTTAAAGGATAAAGAAAATAATTATGAATAGGATTTCTTACCTTTGTGGTGCTCAGCAGAAGCCATGCTGTATGTATAGCAAGATCGGAAACTCGCACACCTTCCTCATATTTTGCTATTATTTCTTTCTTAAATGCAATAGTTGTACGCACTACCCTTCTTTTTTCACCTGTAACAACTTTGCTGCTTGCACCGACCTTCTTCGGTGGCATAATTCGGGGCTAAAACACTCCGTTCACCGATATCTAAAGCGAAAGCAAAAAGAAGTGCTCACGCACGTCATAACAGTTCTTCACGAGGGGTGGGGGCAATCTACACCCGTACGCCGCTCAGCATCGCACCCTAGCGTACTGGCGTTCGAACTCCGAATTTTTGAACGAAAAGCGAAGCAAGAATTTCTCGAAATTTTTGGTCGAGAATTGATTTGTTCGAACTGAGAGGCGTTCGAAAACCGAGGTTCCACTGTATAAGCCAAGCACCCCAAAAATTATAGTGTAGGGATTGTCAACTGATCTCTTTTTCTCTCAAGGTTGTGATCAGTTACTGTATTCCTCGCATTACAAGGCGCATCCCCAAATATAATATGTCTATAAGACTTGTCTCAACTTAAGTTGTATTGAGACTAAAGAAAGATCTACAGTGTTTAACCTTTGGGCTCTTTATACAATTACAAGATATAATTAGTTGCTGATCACAATCTCAAGTTTTCACTATCTGCCCTAGTTATGATATTGTATACTGTAGTCCTTAATCACAAGGAGTCTCAAGGGGTTGCACAGACCACTGATTATTACAAACTACAGACTATTATGACACCATCCCCTGATCTAAAACCTACATGAGGGCAAGGAAAAACTCAAAAACCTCAACTTGAGGAAGGGACCGCACATGAGGTAATCCCCCTTGATCAGGCTGCAATGGATGTTGCATTAACAAACAATAAAAATAAGAATAAAATATAAATGATTAAATAATAATCTCATCTCATCTCATTAGCCGTACCGCTTATCCTCAGTAGGGTCGCGGGGGGGCTGGAGCCCATCCCAGCAATCATCGGGCAGTGGGCAGGGGACACCCTGAACTGGTTGCCAGCCAATCGCAGGGCACACAGGGACAGACAACTCATTCGCTCATTCACACCTAGGGACAATTTGGACCGGCCAATTCACTTGAAATGCATGTCTTTGGAATGTGGGAGGAAACCGGAGTGCCCGGAGGAAACCCACGCAAGCACGGGGAGAACATACAAACTCCGCACAGAAAGTCTGGAGCTGGATTTGAACCCACGACAGGTTCCCATGACATGAACTGTGCCGCACAAGCGCTAACCACTGCGCCACCGTGCTAAAAACAAAAGGATGACGAGGTTGAAATGGATGTAGGTTTAACAAACAATACTTGGATATTGTCAACATGAAGTATAGGTCATTCATGAGCTATAGTATAGAAGTGTGTTTTAAGCCGAGATTTCAACAATTTCACCGAGGTTGCAGATCAAATCTCAGAAGAGCATTCCACAGCAATGGAGAACGCTCTCGAACCTGCGGATCTCTTCTTGGCTCTTGGATCACTATTAGACCAGCACAATCAAACAAAGGCTCCGGGCCGGAGCATAAGGGAATAGCATCTATCTTTTTCATTTAATACATGTTATTTTGCCTAATACTCATCCATTTTCTGCACCGCTTATCCTCAGTAGGGTCGCGGGGGTGGTGGAGCCCATCCTTGCTATCTTCGGGTAGTGGGCAGGGGACACTCTGAACTGGTTGCCAGGGCACACAGAGACAGACAACTCACTCCCTCATTCACACCTAGGGACAATTTGGACCACCCAATTAACCTGACATGTTTTTGGGAATGTGTTTAGTACAAAGACTAATATACATTATATCCACCCATACAGGATTATGGACTGCTGCCCCAAGGATACCAAGTACAGCATTTTAAGCCTCTCGTCCAATGGCCAAACGTGAAAGGCATTGAAGTTGACCTCAACTCTATCAGACTTGAACATGGTGAGATAACACAAAATGTCTTTATATATTCAAAAGAATTGCATGGCGGCCATGACTCACGGGGTAGAGCGGGTTGTTTAGAACCAGAATCACCTATTTGTTATCATTGTGTTGCTACAAAGAAATCAGGGTTGCACTCAAGTTAGCAAAATATACAAAATAATAGATATAAAAATATAAACTATTCACCTTTAATCTAAAGTATTCACATCGAAAATAAAATATTGCTCTTAGAACCGGGATAACTTGCATAGAACTGGGATATTGTTCTTAAAACTGGAATTTAGTGTACTAAGAGCTCTGTGGAAGAAGCCATGACTCAGTCCGTTCGTTCGGGCCTTGTAGGATCTGAACCTTCGGCCCTGTGATAACAGTTCAAAAAGTCTGTTGCTGATGTTTGAGGAGTCCTTCAGGATCCGTTTAGCTCTAGTGAGGTAGCAAGAGCTTTCAACGTCCTCCAGGCTCGGCAGGGGGCACCCGGTGATCTTTTGGACCGTGTTCCTTTGTCGGGATTTCCTTTCCGCTGCAAAGCATCCTGCTGCTCGATCATGGACTTTTTTTTCCCAACCATCCACAGTTTGTGAATCTCAGCCGCCATGTCTCTTTCACCCCAACTCTGGGCACTAGCTCCCCTGACAAGTATCTGTGCCAAGGTGTTGTAAAAGCGTAGCCAATAATTCCAGGGGGTGAATGTGAACAGAAGAAGGAAGACATGCTTCCAAGAAGGAAGACATGCTCCCAGATGAGACATTGCCAAGATGCATAACTCCATCTGGTTGGATGAGAAGGGGTCCCACGTGGCCAGAGATATTCTTTTGCAATGTGTTACAGTGGGCTGACATTGACCATTCTTTGCGCCGATTGGCTATCTCTGATGGCAAAACACAGAAAGTTGGTTTGAATCATCCCTCGCTATATTTTGGAGATTTTTCGCTCCCAACAGGAAGTTTGCATTGCCCAACAGGAAATTCGTCCATGCGAATTACACTGATTTTAAATCGAACACACTTTCTCAAACGACCGGTTCACGTTCTGTATGTCTGTATAGGTGTCTAAATTGATAATGCTGTGCAGCCCGTTACGAAATAACCACTGGCCTAGTTTCGTCAGTTAAAGAACTCCTAGCTTACTGTACTTTGAGTTGCAGTCTTGTATATGAAAAATAATGAAACTACATTGTCTTTTTTAAAATTCTTTCCTAAGAAGATTTTCTAATCTGTATCAACTAATGTCACAATATGTCCTGGTGTAACGGCCCTCAATCATGCGCGATGCAAGGGTTCTCAGTCTCTCGGTTTATTGCCTGCATTCAGTAAACAAAACAATACAAATAGGTCAGGCCATCTGTGCACGACTGCATACATCTAAAACATTAATAAAAATACAAAAACAGGACATCACTCAACATGCCGCACATGGTGGCGTGTTTGCATCGACACATGCTGCATCATAGTAATCATCGTTTCAAGCTGCATTACTTTACTTTGAATTAGTGCTTTTTATGCATAATTAAGCACAACTTATATAGATTTATAAACAAAAATAGTTTGTAAAAGCAGATCCTACATTTAGCAAAATATGAACTTTTACTCAAACCGATATTGGGCACAGCTTACCTTCAGCACCAGGTGATATAGCTGAACGTACGGCAAGCGCAGAAGCCCATTAAGTGCCAAACGAAAAAGACGGTCGCACACGCCCATGGCTTAATAAAATGTGGTACCAGAGTTTTAACAGTAATGCAACAAAAACACAGATTTTGTGAGAATTCAAAAAAACTCAAAACAATCAAATTTCAACACTGTTACACCAGCACCTTTAATCTGAAATCTAAATTCTTTAATTTCATGTTTTGGTTTCCAGGACAGGGATTCCATCTGGAAAACCGCAAGGAGCAGCCCAACCAACAGCACTATGTGACGTTTAAACCCGACTCTCACGATTACAATTCACCAATCCTCAAAAAAGGGGTTCTCGGAAACTTGGAATTAAAAACTCCTGAGCCCTTTGGGGTACCAGACGGCCCAGGGGAAGGAGCCAAGACATTTGTTCTAGGACAAGAATACAAAGAAACCATCCATGCCTCCATTAAAGAGTTTGGTTTCAATATGGTTGCTAGTGACATGATATCGCTGGACAGGACTATTAAAGATTTACGTCATGAAGAGTAAGTAATAATACTTTTTGCACCGTTTTTTTCAATGGCACTTTGTCTTCTTACTTTACAAACACCCAATTCCAGTGAAGTGAAGTTGGTGGGCAAAACCAGGCAAAATTAACATTTGATTTGGAAAATCTTTTCAACCTATATTTATAGCTGCCACCTGTCGAGGAATTGTGGTTTGAACGGGATCTCTTTACTGCCTTAGCATAATGGGTTATATATGAATTCTTGCATTCCGTTTTTTGCTGTTGGCACTCACGGTGGTAAATATTTTTTGTTGTTGTTTTTTTTTACTTTTTCGCTTTTAGTATCAAGCTGATGGGTTGCTGCATTGAATAACTAAGGCCTTTGGATTGCAGTATTTCCGCTCTTTTTGATAGGATCAACTTGAGCCATTTTTAGAAAGAAAGGAATAGAAGATTTGGTAACAGGGTAACATGTCTAACAAGGAAAAGCTCTAAAGCGTCTTCATTGCTCTGGAAACTGAGGGATTTATCCCATGAAATGCAAACTCTTTACGTCGATTTCTTAAATTTTTATCCCGTCACACACCTGCTGCCAACCAAGTTGGAACTGCATTGATGCCTTTGGCTGCAGAACACCAATGATACTTTGCCCCGGCGTCGTTTTGAATTCCTTTTTGAGTTGTTTACGTCACGTGTTTTCGGCTCAAGTGACCAATTCAGGATATATATATATATATATATATATATATATATACCACAGCCATATCCCCCTAGTGGTAGGTGGCTAGAGTCATTTCTGACTCTTTTTGGGAGATTGATTTAGAGGAGGGGATTCCCAGCCCCCTCGCTCAACCCAACTGAGGTGTTGGGAGTCATTAGGTGACCAAACCCCCCAATTCCAACCCCTAATGCTGAACGCCAAGCAGGGAGGCAATGGGTACTAATGTTTAAGTCTTAGGTATGACTCGGCCGAGGCTTGAACCACAACCTCCCAGTCTCGGGGCGGGCGCCATACCCCCAAGCCCACCGAGCTGGACCATTCAGGATAGCAATTACAAAGTCGTTGCACGTATTTACTCCTGTATACAAAGTAGACGGGAATGAGGGCAGCATCGCGTAAAATGTGAGCCCTATATACCTATAGCGCCAGGAGAACTATATTGTAAGGAATAGTGACAGACATGGCAGCCATCTTTGTGTTGTCATTGGTGGTTGTTGTGGTACCGGAGAAAAACACATTTGCTTGTTATTGTTCCTTGAGGATTAAAGGACACTTAAACACCCTGACATTGACGCCGACGATACGGTAAAAGTGTGATTTTTGATGGATAACTTTTTATGCGTTTCAATTCGGATCTATTTATTAAAGACTTGATTCACAGGTAGAAAAGTCGAAATATTGCAAGGAGGGTGTTAAAACTGAATAAAATATGCAAATCCCCTTTTTGCTTTTTTTTGTATTATATGAAACCTGTTGGCAAAACCTTGACTAATTTCTCCTCTAAAAGGGTGTAATAAATCTGACCAGGTATCACCGCAGTGTTTTGTACTTGGAGCACATGCGTTGTGGAAAAGAGCAGCTCTCCATTTTCCTCAGTGCAGCCAGAAAAATAAGAACAAGCCCTGGTTAAATCCACAATGTTTAAAATTAAGCAAAAAGTAGTGGTTTTTAGTCCGGAATGTACGTACATTTCACTGCTGGATGTCAGCTGGCATAGGCTCTTGAACCTTAGTGAAGATGATCAGTTTGTAAAATGGATGTTTATTACTATATCTATTCTGTTTATTAAATCATTGTTCATTTAGTCACTGACTGCATTTCCTTAATTATAAACTAAATTGTGTTTCAGCTCTTTTACCTGATTTGCATAACTTTGAAATAAAGTTAAGTTCAGTTGAAAATTAACCTGGAAAGGTAACGTTACTACTTGTCATTGGAGTATAACTACAACTACGTCAGACCCATGGGACTCTTAGTGTAGGTGCTCACTTAGTTTGCCAAATTCTATTCTGCACAAAATTGCAGAACATTATGAAATCGATTAAAAATGGTAAGCGTGGCGATAATGTTTATCTTAAAATGTATTTTAACATGATTAAAATTGGGTCATCGCTTAATGGGAATCATTTGAATGAACAAAATCAGTCCATGGCCAAATTAGCTCAATTACTGAAAAGTGATCTCCAACACATGTTTAATGGATTTTTTCATTGTATTTGAGAGAAATGGCCTTGAATACAAAAAATAAGCGTTTTACATCTTCAAATCCAACGTTACAATATCGGTGCATTTACATTAAATGTGTAAATTTGAGTTAAATTAACATGAATTATGAAGATTATTGACCAAGTGGTTAGCTGGTGAATACTATTGATTGTCTGACATTAAAAGTGCTGAACTGTATTTCGGCAAAGACAGAAGGATGGTTAAAATTCAGATTGTGTGAAAGGCCCTTGGTTAAGTTTGGCTTGTTTTTTCAGACTTTTGTTTAAGGACAAGTAGCCAACAAATGAATAACCAATGACAGACATGTTTACTATATTATGTATTACTACAGGTGCAAGTATTGGCATTATGATGAAAGACTGTTGACCTCCAGTGTGGTGATAGTCTTCCATAATGAAGGCTGGTCTACATTAATGAGAACTATCCACAGTGTCATTAAGAGGACTCCTTCAAAATACTTGGCTGAGATTGTCATGATAGATGACTTTAGCAACAAAGGTGGGTATCTATTCTGCAGACTTCATCTCGTTTTCATGATTGCTGTATCACAAACCTAAAAGACCTCGAGAGATAGACCATTATAGTCAAATGTATGACTTGATCTGTTTATGACAGGAAAGCAATTTTGAGAGAAATAATTCATAGGAATACAATCAAAACTTAGATGCAAGGAAAAACTACTTATACAACCTGGCTGGTGTCTCTTTCTGGTTGCGTCTGTTAAAAGACCTACTATGCTATGCGAATGGCCCTGTATTACGCAAAACATTCTATCTATCTTATCCGAGAGATGTGACCGACAGCAAGACAAACGCATACAAAAACAAAGAAAATAAAAAGGGAAAAAGTAGCAAAACACAAAAATTTGACCATGGCCAACCCAAATGCCCAAACACCCAATTAAGTTTAGCACCTTGGCACCCAAGTTGGTCATGCTTTCGTCCCTCCAGGTGAATCACAAGAAAGCGGCCATGTCACTCAGGTCAGGGTGACACAACAAACTCTTCTGTTCAACAGCAGGGCCCGACAGCTTTAACTGGTTTACCCCTGCCGCATCATACAGGTGCCCTGCCCATCCCTTAGAACGCGTCCAAACATCCCACTATCCTTTCAGAACACCTCTCCACTCATTCCTACCACCAACAAGAGCTCTAGCTTCCACTATATTTAGACCTCTTTCCTGCAGTGCACTTACAACACCATCCATCCACGTCAATGGCTCCCTTCCTCTTGGTCTCCTTCCATTTACTTCAGCTCTGTAGATCCTCTTCAACATTCGCTCCTCATCCATCCTCTCCTGTGTCCAACCACACAATCGAGTACTCTCATATCCACACGCTTGTTCAGTTCCACTACTACTACAATTCTGTCTCTCACAATTTCATTTCTCAATATATCCAAAACATAAAGCTTGTTTTTGTAACGAAATCTAAGTCATACAAGACTGTATGAACAGAACAATGAACAATAAAGGGTGGATTATAAGTTTAAAAAAAATCAGCGAGAGAGGCTTGGCCTAACCTGAACATAATAATAGTAAATGAACTGCATTTATATAGGGCTTTTCACTGAGGACGTCCAAAGTGCTTTACAATACACTTCACACTTTACCCATTCAACACACCGATAGTGGAGTCAGCCATGCAAGGCGCCTACCTGCATATCGGGGCAATAATAATTATACAATATCATTAAATAACTCTACACACACACACACACACACGTGTACATATATACTCAAAAAAGCCCCCAAAATCAAGCAATTTGTATTCCTTGCTTTTCAATTAAAATGACATTTCCTATTTTTGTCCAAGTCCATTTGAAAGAACGTTTGGAGATATACATCCAGCAATGGAACGGTCTAGTAAAACTTTTCCGAAATGAGAAGAGGGAGGGTCTCATCCAGGCACGCAGTATTGGAGCCAAGAAGGCTACAAAGGGACAGGTATCTCGTCATAACATCTCAGAATTAAGTCAACTGTTTCTTACAAACAATAACCCTGAGGTATTTGTGTGTGTTTTTTTTTTAGGTTTTAATATATTTGGATGCACACTGTGAAGTTGGGATCAACTGGTATCCTCCACTAGTTGCTCCAATTTCAAAGGACAGGTAATTGTTTTTGATGTTTCAATGGGTACGTTTCCAAGCAGGCAATAAGCCAATTCGAAACGGACTTTTGTCAGTGTACCAATTATGATAGATTGATAGATTGATACTTTAATCATCCCCAAAGGGAAATTCACACTTCCAGCAGCATCCTTGTGTTGAAAAACAAAATAATAAAATAAAAGATATAGAATACCAAAATACCATATATAACGTGTTTATATAGATTATTTAAATAGTGCTACGAAAAATACACACTGTAATAAAAATAGGGCCTGCTGACCACTGATGTAAATCCTTCATTGGAATTGTTCCAATCAGCGCTTTTAAAACATAAGGCAATTCTCCAGTCGGACTGTCTGCACTCGCGTTCCTAAAGGGACGCCAGAATTCCGCAATATATGCAAAAATCTGCAAAAATCTGCAGAACGTTGTTACACAATACAGATGCTCCCCTACTTACAAACGCCATACGTTCCAGGTGATAGTTAGTAAGTTGAATTTGTTCGTAAGTTGCTTCAGTGCTATATTTTGTATGGAATGTATATTTAAGGTTGATATCAGTATGTTTAAGGCTTGAATAAGTAGTATGTATTGTTTTGTACTAAAATATAAACATTTCATAAAATAATATGCTCTATAAAGATAAATAAAGTTGAGTTTAACTTACTTTTGGAAGATGAGCTTCAAGAGTTAGGCGACTTCCTCCTCCCCGGTAAAAAGTGGGCGAAAAAGCGTTCCAACCATTTTCTCAACCGCATTAAGCTTTCATATTCCACTTTGATTTCAAAAGAAACGGCTCGCCTCCTCTTTACACTATACACCAACCATAATGAATTGATGCGCAAGATATTAAACAATAAAAATGTCTTCTTAGCGCGCTGGAGATACAGTACAGTATGTTTACACACGAACTAGGAAGAGGAAGCCTGATTTTTTTCTTCGGGTTGGATACTGGGTGACCTCTCACAGCGCCACCACACGCCATTTGTGGCGGAAAGAAACACTAGAGTACTGTCCTGTACTCGGAAAAGGTCCACACAATACAAAATCTATTTTAAAGCAATGTCTGGATATTTTTCGACATCCCGAAAAAATGTTCGTATGTACCGTTACTCGTACCTGGAATGTTCATAAGTAGGGGAGCGTTTGTACACCTTATGGTGCAATCTGGACACATCATCAGTAACTCTCCGAGGGTCACCAGGTGCTAACTAATAGAAAATAAATGAGGACGCAAAAGTCCACCCACAATATGACGAGGGTACACTGTACCCCGAGTTGTGCAACTCGCCGCGAGGGCCAATTGTGAAAATTTACTGGGAGTGGGGAAAATGCCATTAAATGATTTCCTGTAATCTTTAAGCAGTATCGTATAGTAAGGATCCTCAACATTGTGGAGAAGATAGCCTGACCAGGGCATGGAGATACAAGATCTACCGAGTACTTAGAATATTTTGTAGTTTACCACACTAGTTTATAGTAAAATACTGAACACTGAAAATAAATAAGAATAAATACTGCTAGTACTAAAAACTAAAAACCTAAAAATTGCGCTCTTAAACGTTTCCAGGAATAATCTGGAAATTTTTAAATACAATTTTCAATAATTGGCAGCTGTGATACAAACATTTTTTTAAGAGGACTTGCCGTTATCCAATGTTCCTTGTTGTTTCTGTATCTCCCTATTCTTTAAGGTTTTATCCCACTATTATTATCACCTTCGCTTAAAAAACATAACCTGTTTTGTACTATTGTCTGTTAATATTCTTCACTACCCTACCCTAATGTTTCTGAAATGTTTGTCTGTTCTTCTATCATAATACCATTCTCAAAGGACTGTGTGTACTGTTCCTTTGATTGATGCCATCCATGGGGAGACATTCACGATCGAGCCCCAAGGTGGAGGCGATGAAGACGGCTTTGCAAGAGGTGCCTGGGACTGGAGCATGCTGTGGAAGAGAGTTCCTCTGAACGAAAGGGAAAAAAAACTGCGAAAGACTCGTACAGAGCCATACAGGTACTGAAAATGGCTGTCTATTGAAATTCAATGTCTGAAATATGTACCGGAACAGGAAGCAAGGTATCAAGTTATTCGTGTGTTCTAATATCTTGATGTAGGGTACATTTGTTTTGTTCCAGTATTGTGTAACATTTTATTGTAATTGCACACTATATTAGTGTAGTTTTTTATTGGAGCAATTATCATTTTAAATATTGGTTGGAGGCCTGTGGAAATAGGCTTGACACCACAATAAATTATACAATTGTACAATCTAAATGATCATGGTTGACACAAAAAGCTACTCATGTCCTAAAAGGATGGCAGTTACTAAAAAACAAAACTCTAGATAATAGAAGATGTTGCACATTTAGACAGCTTTCACTGGTTTACCCCTGCCGCATCATACAGGTGGCCTGCCCATCCCTTCAAATGCGTCTAAACATCCCATTATCCTTTTACAACACCTCTCCACTCATTCCTTTCACCAACCACTACCCTGGTTTTAAATGGCACCAACCAAAAAAGGCGAGGCAAAATTTGCAAGACATGTGTGCACGACTTTGATAGGCTGGTGTAAGCTGCCAGTCAGTAATGCAGCATGTGCAAAAACAGCCACCAAAACAAACGCTTTAGTGGCTCGTTAGATTGAAAATTAATTCATTTATTAAATCGGACTCCAAGGAAAGTCAGAAAAGCGCAAGGAAAAGCTGATCACGAGGGGGCGCTCTCTGGATTTTTATCGCGTCCGGAAAGTGATTCAAGCAGCGTCAGAATGGAAAGTTAACAGCTAGGCTAAGAACTTTTAAGCCACCACTGCCAAACTTGGCTAGTCACAAACGCCAGATCTATTACCAATGAAGTGGACGACTTGGAGCTACTACTCGTGGAAAACAGCTTGCTTTGTGACGCATGTATTTTAATCATCACAGAGACATTGCAGATGTCGCGGGGGCCTGACTCTAGCATGTAGCTTGCCAGACTCGTAATCGTTTTCTTGCACTGAAAGGAATAGCCCTCCAATTTCGTTGTCCTTTTGTTTCATTTCATTTCATAACGACAATAAAGACCATTTATTCAACTGCAATTCTGTTTTTATTCATACATCTATAATTGATATTTTGTTACAGTCGTATACCCTCAGTCTCTAAGTACATCATCTCAAGTTATGTTTGCATGTCACTATGTTTATGTTCTCCTTGAAAATAAAACTGCACAGAAACTATACTTATCTTTTAAAATCAAAATGCGCTGAAACATTTTTCTTCCAAAATCGTGCAAAATTATAAGGCTCCGGTATACATGTCTCTAAAAAGTAGGGCTGGAGAGTTAGTTTTAGAGAGGACGTCGTTGGGCGTCGCCCCAAAATATACGCAGAGAGGAGATATGGCAAAAAGGGAAAGTTCTTTATTGCATTCGGGACACATTCAAAGTTCCAGAAACGTTCAACATTGGCCTTTATACTGTCCCCAAAACAACTCGTGATACCTCATGATGGTCGCCCACTCAGCATAACAGCTTTTGACTTCCTGCAACTCTTTCTGGGAGATTGATACTGAGGAGGGGATTCCCAGCCCCCTCGCTAAATCCAACTGATGTGTTGCAACATCTCGTTGGGAGTCATTAGGTGACAATGGTAAAACTGAGAAAATGCCTTTTCTAATACAGTCCAGATGCCAATCCAAACCCCAAAAAGATGAAAAAAGAAAATTTTATTAGTATTTGAGGAATTAGCAGAATGAGGCTGCGATCGTGACTTTTAGCCAGGAAATGGTGGCAGAGATGAGCAAAATTTCAAGTTGCGGACGCTACCTTTACCATTCTAGGAGTTAAAAGAGGCTGATTCTCATAACGCAGTTTTAGACAGGAATGCGGCATTGTGTAAGGTATTACGATTTTATGAATTTGAGTAAACCTGGACTATCTTAATGGTCCCTTTTATTAGCGAAAAGATTCTTAGAAAGAATTCCTGTTTTTTTGTTCTAACGTGTGACTCTTAATTTATAGGTCTCCAGCCATGGCGGGAGGTCTCTTTGCTATTGAACGCAACTTCTTTTTTGAACTTGGTCTATATGATCCTGGATTGCAAATATGGGGAGGAGAGAATTTTGAAATATCATACAAGGTATGCCTGTATCACAGTTTTGCATAATTTGCAAAACAGGTGCAAAATGACTATTGTATTTTCACCGTAGATCTGGCAGTGCGGTGGTCAACTGCTCTTTGTTCCATGCTCTCGTGTTGGGCATATATACAGACTTAAAGGTTGGCAAGGCAATCCTCCCCCTGCACATGTTGGTTCTTCACCTACACTGAAGGTAAGGCACATAATTTCAGTTTGTCATTCAGTAGTGGTATGAGTGCCCTTCCAGTTCATATTTATAGTACACATCAGTTAAACTTTAGAAGAATTGACTATTCTTGACCTGCACCCACCTTAAATACATCGTTGGTGTTAATGGGATCAATAACGATAACGACAATCATTATTAATTCATATTAACAATATAATAATGTATTATTAGCAAATCTGTATTTAGTGACTGAAATAACGTCTGCCCGGACGCCCGGGGCATGCATCTTTTACGTCGGGCGTTCAACTTACAAAACGTCTCCGCCTGGGTGGCCGACAACTTTTTCAAGAAAAAAAAAAAAGAAAGATTTGCTTTATTCCGATTTCAAAATCTTCATTTGGTTTGAAAATTTCGGTATATTGGTTTGTTTGGCAATTTGCATACTCAGCAGCCAATCAGAAGCCTGCATTGAATAACTTCCTGCTTCCGGACTTCCCCGAGCGTTCTAAGGTCTCGCATTTGCATATTATTTTCCAAAGTAGATGCACAGAGAACACAAGAAAAATGGAGAAGTGGTTAGGAATCAAGCCAAAACCTCAGCCCCAGAAGAAAGTTTCAAAGGGAGCTAACAATATTTTTGACGCTACAAAACGTAAACGGCTTATGACTCGCTTCCGACCACGCATTGCTCTCCCAGTCCCAGCTACCGACCCGTTTTTTTCCGTCCCCGACACCGCCATCGTTCGCTACGGACGTTCCACATCCGAGCACCATCCGAGTACAAGAGCGACTTGCCTCCCGCATCCAGCGAACACCGGATCGTGGGTGCAGCCCTTTCTCTTTCCTCTAATAAAACTCACGTATCGCAATTGGGTCCTGTTTCCGTTCTGTTCCTGACAATTGGTTAATGTTTTTGTTGTTTCGATTTTTGTACATTTATCGAACAGTGTATAATAGATGTTTGCGTGTTTGCAGAATTATGTTCGTGTGGTGGAGGTATGGTGGGATGAATACAAGGACTACTTCTACGCCAGTCGTCCAGAAACTCTAACGCTTGCTTATGGAGATATAAGTGAGCTGAAACAATTCAGGTATTCTATGCCTCGTAACGAAGTCTGTTGTTTTTTTAAGTTTCAAGTTTAGGCGATAATTCAGACCATATAAATGAGGGGTCTCAAACTTAAATGAGTTGGGGGCCGCTGAGGCTAGGGTGAGGTTGGGCCAAATGTGGTTTTCCAGAAAAATGTTTCGCTGTTCCTAAAGTGACAGTTTTCTATATTTGTCCCCCAAATGTCACTGGAATGTGTGGACTACAAACTATGTAGACTGAAAGGGAGCAAAGTGACAAACAGAAAGGAAAAGTATTGTTTTTTTGTAAAAAGGAATACAAAATAGGGAAGAAGAAATAAGAAAGGGAGGCAAAAAAGGAAAAGTGAATAAAAAGAAAAGCAGGGGAAAAGAAAAGAAACTGGAGAAAAAGAAAGGTAAAAGAATGGAAGAAAATAAGGAGATTAAAGAGAAAACAAACCAAAATGGGGGGAAAATGAAATTGCTTTTTTTAAAATTTTCTTTTCATTTTTTGTTTTTCTCTTATTTGTTTACTCTTTTCTTTTCCTTTTTTCTTTCTTTCTTTTGTCTTTATTTTCTTCTCTTCTTTTCAAAAGTAATAAGGTGCGATTTGATCACTTTGAGTCTCCATATTTTGTCTTCTGATGTGCATTTAGCACTCTTTCGGTGGTCACCAGAATACAGCAACATCTAGTGGGAAAATTATGCACACTGTCCCTTTTATGAGCGGCATTAGCTCAGGAGGTAGAGTGCTCGATCAAGAGGTCGCAGGTTTGATTCCCGGCTACTCCATGTTATATGTCGAAGTGTCCTTAGGCAAGACACTGAATCCCTAATGCCACCAATAAGCAGATAGGCGCCTTGCATGGCTGACTCCCTATTGGTGTGTGAGTGTGTGTGTGAATGGGTAAGTGTGAAGCACATTGTAAAGCGCTTTGGGAAGTCTTCATTGACTTGAAAAGCGCTATATAAATGCAGCCCATTTACCATTCACCAGTCTTTTAAGCTTGTTCAATGTGAGCCTCAAAGATAAGATGGTGATCAAACCTCACTTCCAAATTGGTGACATGCAAAGAGATAATGCTGTTCAAGAACCATGGAAGAAACCATGCTTTCAATGTTTTTTTCTTAGGAAAGAACACCGGTGCAAGAGCTTTAAATGGTTCATGGAGGAAATCGCTTATGACATTCCGATACATTATCCCCTCCCTCCCAAGAATGTCGAATGGGGTGAGGTGAGTAAACCTGACAGCACTACACATAGAAACACTGTTACTCGTTAACATTCGTTTTGTTTTCGGAAACTTTAAAGATCCGGGGCTTTGAGACAAGCTACTGTATTGACAGCATGGGACATACCAACGGCGGGAATGTGGAAACAGGACCATGCCACAGAATGGGTGGCAATCAGGTAAATAACAAATTGCAACAGAATCCACACCTAATCATCAAATTGTCACATGACAAGTTTACTGTACGTGTCATGATTACCAATGCGATTCACCTGTGCCCGCTTATTTTGCGCCAACTGCCGCGGGTTCTGATTGGCTCCCTGTCAGTATTTGAACCCAGTCCTGTCAATAGCTTGTTGTCAGTCCGTCTGCGAAATCTCCGTGTATAGCTCCAGCTCGGTAGCCTAGATGGTAGGGCGCCCGCTCCGAGACTGGGAGGTCGCTGGTTCAAGCCTCGGCCGAGTCATACCTAAGACTTACAACATTGGTACCCATTGCCTCCCTGCTTGGCGCTCGGTATTAAGGGTTGGAATTGGGGGGTTTGATCACCTAATGACTCCCAACACAGCAGTTGGGTCTAAAAACCCGGCGCCGATCGAAGGCGACGAGTCACGTCGATAGCTTCGCGTGACAAAATGATTTCCGGTAGATATCATGTTGATGGTTGATACTGGCTGAATAATAATAAATAAATAAAATACAAGGCAAGCCTTTTTCGACCCTTACCCCCCCGCCTGTCCTGTTTTTTGTCCCGTTTGTCTCCGGCTACAACCCGTTTTGATCCCGATCACGCCTGCTCTCACGTCCCGGCTTGCGACCCCTTTTTGTTCCCGACTACGTCTACTCTCCAGTTCTGGCTTACGACTCGTTTACGACCACGTCTTGGTCTCCCAGTCCCGGCTACCGACCGGTTTTCTGCCTCTGACACCGCCATCGCTCACTACGGAAGATTCATTTCCGTGTTCGGATCACAATCCGAGTACGAGGGCGATTTTCTTCCCACGCCCAATGAACACCGGATCGTGGGCGCAGCACTTCCTCTCTCTTTTAAAACTTGTGGTAAACGTCACGCAAGGGTGTCCTGTTTCCGTCCTGGTCTTGACAGTACGTTTCAGACCAAATGCAAAAGTACCACACCGTATTGCATGTGTTTGTTTACCCGTAGCCCAACGGGCTTTGTTTTTCATTGTGCTGCGCGACAACGGAGTGGGGAATTTTCCTCCCATATCGATTGAAACAAAGACAGAAACCCGGCAGGAAATCCAACCTTTTTGTAAACGTGTTGTTGTATTTGTCAAGCTAATGGTACTCGCCGGAGAAAGGCCTACCTCTGCACTTAACCTTCATACCAAAGCCAGCCCTCTTAAGGTGGGTCATGGTGCATATAACTTGCCATGTAATATAGCTAGAACTATCCGCAAACTTCAGTGGTAAAACTGTACCCTATTATAGTGAAGTGATGTTTAGGTACCGTATTCTAGACCCCATGGTAAACAAATCATATATATGAATAACCTATACTTTTCGTGGACAATATCTCTGTATTATTTGTGATTGCAACATCCTTTGCTGTCTGGTAATCCTTAAAGGGGGATGCCACATGTGTGGCCCCTTCTCAAGGTTTCTTCATTTTCCTCATGTTGAGGTTTTTGAGTTTTTCCTTGCCCTCTTGTTGGTTCCAGATCAGGGGATAGTGTAATAATAGTCTGAAAAAATAGTCTGTGTAATAACCTGTGAAGCTCTTTGTGATTAAGGGCTATAAAAATAAATGTGATTTGACTTGACTTGAAGTAAGGGTGGGACAATGTTACTAAAGGTAAAATTTTTGCTCTTGTGGTGCTATAGCCACTGACTGACTGGGTTGACTAAATTGACTTCAATGCATACATGCCTACTCAAAGACTCCAGAATTAACTAAAGTCTTGCCCTGAACACTATTTCCAAGAGAACACACTACATGAGTTGTTACCCTGTCTCGTCAGTTGTGCTGTCAAAATACTCGATAGATTTGTTGTGGATTGGACCTGTAACCACAGTATTTTCAAAGTTTGAAAAGTGGCTGGAATTGGAAGTACTTGTAAATGCTTGAAATTGTTGCAATTGCCATGTTTCTCTGCAGTTTTTATCTATTCAAGTAAAAGTAGAAAGTGTTGCGATCTAAGAATACTAGAAGTACAAAACGACCCAAAACTTACTCAAGTAATTGTAATGGAGTAAATGTAACTCGTTACTACCCACCCCGATTGAATTAAGGCAATGGGAAACTATCAACGATAGTGATTTGACCTAAATGTACATTCAGCCACCAAAAACAGGCAAGATTTAGTCAATTGTAACAGTGAGTGATACAATCATTATGCAAAATTTAGAAAGCAAATGTTTTTTTTACATCAATCATCATTTTAACAGATGAACAGACAAGGCCTAAAACGTTCCATTGTTAAATCTTTTGTCCTTTTTTCCGTGTCCTCTGGAATCCAGCATTCTTGTCCTTAGGAAGTGATGTCTATGACATGCAACAAGTTCCAGCGTTCTCCAATCCGCCCAATGATTACAAAGTAAAGAACTGTCGTCTCCAGGAAAGTGATTGAAACATTGAATATGTATGTGTTTGTAGCTGTTTCGTATCAACGAAGACAACCAGCTGATGCAGTATGATCAGTGCCTGACAAGAGGAAATGATAATTCAGCTGTCATCATTACTCACTGTGACCAGAACCAGTTCACAGAATGGAAATATTTCAAGGTAACCCAGAGACGTTACTTACTCTGCATGAGGTAACTTCCACAATCTGTGATATACAGTTCAGTAATTGTTCTTGATAGTCACTTTTAGGACTTAAACTGTCCAAATGGTAGGGGAGAAATACATAAATGGATCAAAACCTATAAGTGGATGGATCTGGTGGGTCTAATGCCACCAAATATTTCGAGCTGTTGGAAATAAAAAAATATTCACAAATAACTCTGTTATCAGACTTCAAGTTTGGGTCCAAATAATGTACATGATTTGTACAAGGTTTTAGGGGAAAACTGCTTCTGTCGAAAAACTGGAATTTTTTTGACTATTTCCTAGCTCAAATTAGGCCATTTGAAATATTCACCTAGAAACTTTATCTATATACACTTGAGTTAGTTTTTTTATAGCAGTGTCTGAAACTCATGAGAAAAAGTTACCGGACACCAGGGCAGTTGCCTGCCCTATTTTTCACAACTTGAAACGCAATAAGACGACTAATCGCAAAAGAAAAACATTGTTGCAAAGTATTAAGGGTTGATAATCAGAATATATAACAGAACAACACTTTAAAATTAAGTTTATTATAAATCTACTTATAACATTCATTGCATGTATATGACATCGCTGTTTTCCATCTGCCATCAGTATGTACATGTATTTACTCATCTTCATTCATGCGATGTTTGCGTTGCGTCGTCTGCTACAAGTCACGTGAACTCCTCTTTCCACGATGCTTTTAATGTATGTTTACCTTTTGTAGCGTCATGAATTTTGTTAGCTTCTTTTGAATCTTTCTTCTGAGCTGAGGTTTTGGCTTGATTCCTTACCACTTATCCATTTTTCTTGTGTTCTCTGTGCGTCTACTTTGGAAAATGATAAGCAAATGCGAGACCTTATAAGGCTCGGGAGAGCCCGGAAGCAAGTTATTCGATGCAGGCTTCTGAATGGCTGCAGAGTATGCAAATTGCCAAACGTACCGAAATACCGAAATCTCCAAACCGAACGAGGACTTCGAAATCGGAATTAAGCAAACGTTTGAATTGAAAAAAAAAAGATAAATAAATCAAAAACTATATGTTTATGAATCTGGTGGGTCTGATGCCACCGAACATTTTGAGTGGTTGTAAGTCAAAAATATTCACACTTCAAGTTCACGTCCAAATACGCTGACATGAATCGTGCAAGGTTTTAGGGGAAAATTGCTATTGTTGAAAAAACTGGACATTTTTAAATAACTCCTAGCTTAAATTGGGCCGCATGAAATATTCACCTAGGAACTTTATCAATATACAGTTGAGTTAGTTTTATTTGTAGTCACCTTTAGGATTTTTACTGTCCTGGCAGGAAACTAAAAATAAATAAACTAAAAACAATATATATATGGATAGGTCTGATTCTATCAAACATTTTGAGTAGTTGGAAGTAAAAAAATAAATAAAATGGCTGAGGTATCCAAGTCCAAAAAATGTACACTGGTGTGCATTGTGTCACCCAAAAAACTGAACGCCACGAGGGTTAAATAATATGTGCCGCTCTTCTCATCTTTCATGCCGCAATTTTTCACTAAGATTATTCTTTTATTGGTATATATTAGCAGCATGGCGGCACAGTGGTTAGTGCGTGTGCGGCACATTTCTGAGGTCATGAGATCGAACCCCCTGTGTGGAGTTTGCATGATCTCTCCGTGCTTGCGTGGGTTTCCTCCAGGCAATCCGGTTTCCTCCCACATTCCAAAAACATGCATGTCAGGTTAATTGGGTGGTCCAAATTGTCCCTAAGTGTGAATGAGCGAGCGAATTGTCTGTCTCTGTGTACCTTGCGACTGGCTGGCAACCAGTTCAGGGTGTCCCCTGCCCACTTCCCGAAGATAGCTGGGATGGACTCCAGCACCCCCGTGACCCTACTGAGGATAAGCGGTGTAGATAATGCATGGATGGATGGATGGTAGAAATTAGCAAAACATCCTTATGTAATGTGTAACTGTTTTTTCTGTTTTTCAGGCTCTTCACCGCTTCACTCACGTACCAACAGGTAAAATGTTTCATGTATTGTATTGGGTTGTATTTATTTATTCAGCCAGTATAAACCTTAAACATGATGTATACAAGAAATCATTTGACACACGAACACTCAATAATGATAAAATAATAGATTTAAAAGAATAAAAAGAATAGAGTAAAAAAGATATTGTAGTGTATAATACAAGGTAATTATATAGAATAGTTTTAAAAGAAAGAATATGTAAATAACAAGAATAGAGTAGAATAGGTCGGAGGAACGCCGTTGGCATAATAATACGATACATAATAACCTAAATCAATTCCCATTGAACATACAGATAGCGGAAGGGTAAAAAGTCTCTTTAAGACGTGAAGTCTTGCTCGCAATGGAGCGAAGACGGCGACCTGACGGCAGGTAATCAAAGTACCTGCGAGCAGGGTGACTGGGATCGTCTATAATTTTTGGCGTCCGTTTTCTAGTTCGATCGATGTAGATACTTTGCAGGGACAGGAGGCCAGTACCTATTATTTCCTCTGCCGTCCTCACCACTGATTCCATTTTTGACAATTCTTTCTGATTGACGCGACCAAACCAAACTGTGATTGACCTAGTTAAAGCATATTCAATGATAGCACAATAAAAATTGACTAGAATGGATTGACGGACTCCGAATGATTTGAGTTGACGAAGGAAGTAGAGCCTTTGTCTGGCTGACTTTAGAATATCAGTAGCATTGACAGTCCATGTGAGGTCAGCTGACAAGTAAGTACCCAGAAACTTGAATGAATGGACCAGTTCCACCTCACTAACCAGGGTTAGAGATAGTATCTTAAGCACTAGCCTATAGAAAATTCGGGTCAGGTTGTGCCTGAAATATCAATCATTATTCCGGGTTCGGACCCTCTCTCACTGCCTTTTTAAAAAAAAATTGTATTCATACGAGCTTGGATAATCCCTCCATCATTGTTTTCATTTTATTTTTCTTTGCAAAGGATCTGCGCATGTGCAAAGCAACCCTTGTTTCTCTCTCTACTTTTACTTTTTGAGTGAACGTGTTCCTTAAAAAAATGATGTCTACATATTTGATTATCATACGTTTTCAAACGCAATCTTTCCGCTCCTGCCTTTGTAGGCAAATGCTTGGATCGCTCCGACCTCCTCCACAAAGTGTTCATATCAGACTGTGACACAAGTAAAACTACCCAAAGGTGGGAGATGAACAACATCGTCGCGGTGTGAAGACTTCTCTTAGGAACAGCTTCATTTGGACTATGGTGAAGGAAATTATATGCACAATTGTGACATGCATTCATGCTAATTCATGTTACAAGTACCTAGGTTTACATAGGGTTGTTTTAAATCTGAGCCTTTCATTATCAGACATAAATTAACTTTGGCCTACCGAAATATGTTAGTCTGTTATGTGTCAGAACTGTCTTTTCTATCGCTTGGGGTTTGTGGATTGCCTGCTGTGTAATGGATGACAATAATAATTATAATAAATCATTTCTAATGCTAAATTACAAAGCTGTTTAAATGCTTACCACAGTTTAAAAAGCACAATGGTCTGCATTTATACAGCGCTTCTCAATTCAATGAAGACCTTTACAATGTTCTTCACACTTACCCATTTACACAGACACTCACACACCAATAGGGAGTCAGTCATGCAAGGCGCCCACCTGCTGCTTATTGGGGGTATTAGGGATTCAGTGTCTTTCCCAAGGACACTTCGACATATAACACGGAGGAGCCGGGAATCGAACCTGCGACCTCTTGATCCCAAGACGTGCTAGGTCCCCTTCAAACTTGTCATCTTTCTCTGTGGATTTAATATCTTGAAACATACATTTTTTTCCAAAATAAAATGTAAAAATCCTCTAATTCGAGTTGTATTTTTTTAATGTTATCGTTTTTTTTCAAAGTCTGTTAAGTTTAAACTTGAGTAGACACCCCAAAAAATAAGAGAATACATCAATGAGTTTTGAACATGGAAGGAAGACCCGGAGAGGGGCTTTCAGATAATATAATTCCATTCCTACTTCACTTTGTCTATCTGATCAATTTAAGTGATTTCTTGATTTTGGGTGTGCCCTATGGAAATTAACTCAGTTTTTTTCCTAAAACTGTGGTTAGTCACAGTTACTTTGTGATTTAACAAGGGGGGGCAATTACTTTTTCACATAGGGCCAGATAGGCCTGGATTTTGTGTGCCTTAATGAATGAAATTAACATTTCAAAACTGTATTTTGTATTTCCTTGGGTGGTCTCTGTGTGATATTAAATTGGGTTTGATGAACTGAAACCTTTGTCAGCGATAAATATGCAAAAAACACAGAATTTAGGAAGGGGGAACTGTGTTTGTGTGTAAGTATGTATATATAGGGGCAGCACGGCGGCAGAGTGGTTAGCGCGTGTGCGGCACAGTTCTGAGGTCATGAGATCGAAGTTTCCTGTGTGGAGTTTGCATGTTCTCCCCCTGCTTGTGTGGGTCTCCTCCAAGCACTCCGGATTCCTCCCACGTTCCAAAAACATGCATGTCAGGTCAATTGGCCGGTCCAAATTGTCCCGAGGTGTGAATGAGTGAGGAAGTTGTCTGTCTCCGTGTGCCCTGCGACTGGCTGGCAACCAGTTCAGGGCGTCCGCTACCCACTGCCCGAAGATAGCTGGAACGGGCTCCAGCACCCCCGCGACCCTACTGAGGATAAGCGGTGCAGATAATGGATAAATAGATGAATATTACAAAGCGTCTACTATGGAAATACTTCAAAAATATGATTGCAAAAATACTACAAAATACAACTACAGTAACATTACAGATTTCCGACAAAAAAAAAATAGAAAATACTCAAATTATTACTGCAGAAATACTACGATGTGGTGCTAGGAATCAAATAGACTGAACCATTTCAAGGCAGTGGAGTATTTCCGACACTGCGTTGTTCACATTTTTGTAATGTAAGAAAAAAAAAGTTTTAAAATTGCCATAATTGGGCTGAATTTGGAGGTGCTTGAGCACCCCCAAAAAACGGGCCGGTTACGCCCATGATTAGAAGCAAAGACAATACAGTAATTTAATTTTGCACAGCCACTTTTTCGTTTTTTATTTGTTAAAAAAGTTTAAAATATCCAATAAAGTGTGTTCCACTTCCTGATTGTGTCCTACTTATTGTTGATGCTTCACAAGAAATTACAGTTTTATATCTTTATGTTTGAAGTTTGAAATGTGGCAAAAGGTCACAAAGTTCAAGGGGGCCAAATAGTTTCGCAAGCCACTGTGTATATATATATATATATATATATATATATATATATACCGTAAATTCTGGACTATAAGCCGCTACTTTTTCCCCAAACTTTCAACCCTGCGGCTTATTCAGTGATGCGGCCAATTTATGTAACTTTTCTAATGGCCGCCACCGGCGCTCGAGTACAAAAGGTAAGATTTAAACCGGTGGAATATATGCGCCGAGGAAGACTGCAACTTCTTGGCTTGACTAGCGGCGAGAAATCTTTCACTAAAACTGGCCGCATGCGAAAGGCAACTTTTTCGCAAGTCTGCCAGTGGATCCTGACAGCGTGGGGCAGCATAAAAAAATCCACCATCACCAACGGGTTCGGAAAAGCCGGTCTGCTGCGTGACGGAGAGGAGGGCACAGAATCACTTATTCCGATATGTTTTGGTCCGGCGAATTAAAAAGAAGGGGCGTAACAAACGTGGGCTGACGGGAAGTGGGGACCGGTAAAGGTGAGTGTTTGTGGACACGGCGGACAATAGTGGATATATATTTTTCCCACCCTTACCTTTGGAAATATATACTTTTTTCTTTGGATTACTTTCAACGGGACCCGGACTCTGCTGGTCTGCATCAAACCCTTAAGTACCGGTATCATTTTCCGTTCATTTTGCCGGCTGTGATTTTTGGACTGTGTACTTAAACCCAAAAAATTCTGTTACAATCGCAGGACTTAAAGTCTGGGTTAATTTTGTGTTTGTGTTACATTTTTTTTAATGTGGGCTCATGCAGCTAATATACAGGTGCGGCTTGTGTAAGTACAACATCGGTTTTCCTCTCAAAATGTGGTGGGTGCGGCTTATAATCAGGTGCGGTCTGTAGTCCGGAATTTACGGTGTGTATATATATAATTATATATAATTAATAATTTGTTGATTCCTTATTAACAGAGGAATATAAAGATAAAATGAAGGTTTACCACTTGTTAAGTGCTGCTTTAATAAACTTTATTAAGAAGAGAAAATTACAATCAAATATCAGTGCAGTGATTAAATGCAAGATGTTGGGAAAAATAAAAACAGTCCCTTTTAAGACAAGCTGGCTAAAGTGTAGTCTTGTAATCCGCTCAGAAATCAAACGGCAATGCCTCTTGATGAAAACTATGACAATATTCACACAAGTTAATTCTGTTCTTTATTTCTTGAAACGTTATACAGGACAGAATTAACTTAATCATAAATGAATAAAATCTACTTTATATATATGTTTTAATTGGTTTGTAGTGTCTTGGGCAAGTAAAGGCGCCCGTCCCTCTACATATTTAATAAAATAAAAGGTCGGATCGTTTTTCTATTTTTATTTTTTTTCAATCATTTCTATTACCAGCAGTTCTTAAAGTAAAATAAAAATAGAATGATGAATATACGATTAGGATACAAAAATTCTTAATATATTAAGTAAAATATTCAAGTTGATTTATTTTTATGTTCTTCCCTATTTTGTTTGACAGCTGTGCTTTCAACATTTCACAATGAAAATAATTACATTAAATAAATTGATTAAAAAGATCGAAAAATTATCATTTCTAATGATAAAGAAATAATGGTTAAAATATTCTACTGACATTTAGTGTCCTGATGCGCTTATATCATTTCATATATTTCTCTTTAAGTGTTTTAAAGCATTCAGATTGATAACCTTGTGAAATATGCTAATGTAAATACAATAAAATAAAAATAAGCTGAAATGAGCTACTGTAAATTCCGGACTATAAGCCGCTACTTTTTTCCCTAACTTTCAACCCTGCAGCTTATTCAGTGATTTGGCCAATTTATGTAATTTTTCTAACGGCCGCTCGCGGCGCTCGAGTGTTGCTACCATTAACTGCCCTGTCAAAGCTATATTATTATTATTAAAGCTTTGAAAAATCTCTCGGTGTACCGTCTTTCTTTGTAAATATGTGTAACCCATGTATAATATGTATTTGCAACTGTATATTTTTGTAATGTATTTATTTGTATTTATTTTAGACACTTACTCTGATATGTTTTGCACGGGTGAACGAAAAATGAGGGGCGGAACAAACGCGGGTGCCGAGTTTAAGTGGGGACCGCTAAAGGTGAGGGACAGACAAGGAAAGAAGAGGGGGTTAAAAGTTGGTTAAAGAAAAAGGAGTTGCGTGAGTAAATGTGTTCATCTGATATATTTTTCCCACTCTTACCTTTGGAAATATACACTTTTTTCCTTGGATTACTTTCAACGAGACCTGGACTCTGCAGGTCTGCATCAAACCTTAAGTACCGGTATCATTTTCCGTTCATATTGCCGGCTGTGATTTTTGGACTGTGGACTTTAATGAAGGAACAAGTGTCTCGGCCCGTGGCTTTGTAGTGAATTATGAATTGACCGATAATGGATAATGGATAATTGCTAACGAATATAGAACAATAACCCTTTCAAAAATCACCCCCGCCCCCACCTCCCCCAACATTTATAATTTCAATCGCTGGACTTGATGTCGGGTTTGGGTTAATTTTGTGTTTGTGTTAACAGGTTTAAATGTGGGCATGCGGCTTATATACAGGTGCGGCTTGTGTATGTACAAAATCGGTTTTCCTCTTAAAATGTGGTGGGTGCGGCTTAAAATCAGGTGCGCTCTATAGTCCGGAATTTACGGTACTGTTTTTGTCATAGAGTAGCGCGAAGGGCTACCAGTTTGATATTTATTTCTAAAATAAGTTATTATGTTATGTTCTTACTATGTTATTTCTATGGTGTAATATTTTGAATTACACAGGCTCAGTTAACCACTAAACGCAAGTTTACATACAAAATACAATTGTGATGGCCAGAGAAATATATATATATATATATATATATATATATATATATATATAATGACGAGCAGAGTGAAACTTGCTCATCAAATTACCAGAAATGTTTTAGTCCATAAGAAATCTCTGATCTGGATGTTCCTCTTCTGATAACATGGCAGCAGTCAGCCACCAACTCTGGATGTTGACGGTGCAGCTTCAGCAAAAGACTGCAAAGAGATTAACAGAGCGTTAAGCATTCTACGTCAATCGTTGACCATACTTTCTTTTTTCATATTTGAATCACAGTATGTTACCTTTTGAGGATTGGACCCAAATGCGGACACACGAGCAGAGTTCACAAGTTTATAGGGGGGGGGTCACAGGAATGAACAAAAAAGCTCTCCACATAAGGACAAAGAGGCTGGCAAAATCTACAATGTAATGATTTAAAACTAACAATATGAATGTGTTAGAATAGCCAATCTGAAGTACAGAACTCATTCCTAAAAAGCATTTGCACAAACGAAAACCATCAAACCTTAAGGAACTCGAGCTTTTTGTTCGGAAGAATGGGCAAATATTTATGTTTCAAGATGTGCAAAATTTTTAGACATACCCAAAAAGACTTGTGACCTAAAGGAATATTGAATCAAAGGGGGCCAATATTTTTGCAACACTTTACTTTTAAGATTTTAATGTGTAAGCACAATATGAAATGTTGAATCAATTTGGTTTCTTTTCACGATTTTGTCCAAAATGTTGTTGAGTCTTTTGAGTTTTTATCTAGAAATTAAAAACCTGAAATCGATTGGATTTCGGTTAATCGTGCGGCCCTTGTGCCCTCACATTCTGAATATTTTACTGCATAGATCATGTAACGACTATACAGACACCTCCCTACTCACGACCATTCGACGAACGAAAAACGGTAGATACTAACTTTTTTTCGGGATGTCGAAAAATATCCGGACAGTGCCGTAAGTTAGATTTTGTATTGTGTGCACCTTTTTCCGAGTACAGGACAGTACTGTAGTACAGTAATCCCTCAGTTATCGCGGTTAATGGGGACCAAGACCACCCACTAAAACTGAAAATCTGCAAAGTAGCGGCGCCCCTTCAAAAATGCTTAAAAAAACGTATACAGGTATACAGTATACCCCCCCTGCATACAGTACACCATATAGAATACGGCTAGAGAGAGAGAGGGAGAGAGAGAGAGAGAGAGAGAGAGAGAGTGAAACTCATGTTATAACAAAAAAAAACAACTGTAAAATATGTTGTATGTACACTGAATAGGACTGCGGCGAAACCACTACGAACTATTCAGTATGATTGTATTAACCGCTCTCAACCACATGCAGCCATCGCAGTTTATTTTGCTTGTTAACACTACCGGTTACATATTGAAAATAAAAATAGTGAAAATGTGATATTTGATGAATGTTTGTGAAGCGTTTTGGCAAACAACAGTTAAAAAAATGGTCCGTGTTCATTTTAATGAAAGTGAAAGAGCTACCGTCTGACAATAACAACATACTTTAGCTAGCGGCATCGAACGGCTTTTACAACAAATACACGAAACCACACACAATTAGCCGTGTTTAGGTAGTACAATCGCTCGCTTTTGGTATAATAAAGTCAAACTTGAGATGAAATGTGACAAGAGAATATACTTACGTCGCGTCGCCGAGTTCCTCCATGATAAACTGAGCGCCACATAAAAAGGGGGTGAGGTGGAAAGAGTTGAAAGAGGGGGGGGGGGGTTGAGCGAAGCGGTAACTCACCATGACTAAGCATTGTGTCAGGGCCTCCCCCTCCCCTTCACAATAAGAGTGTCCACACCGTGTCCTCAGTTGACATAAGCTCGCGCTCAATGGCGTCAAGTCAATAAATGCTTTTATTGAGAAGGTAAGTTATATTTTTTAGACCCGCAAAAGTGGAACCGCGATCTAGCGAAGTTCCACTGTACTACTTTCCGCCTCTACCGCTGCGTGGTGCTGTGAGAGCTCACCCAGCATCCACTCCGAAGAAGAAATCCGGCTTTCTCTTCCTAGTTTGTGTGTGACCATTCTATACTGAATCTCCAGCGCGAACTTTGACATTTTTATTATTATTTTCGTGCATCCATTTAATATGGTTGGTGTAAAGTGTAAAGAAGAGGCGAGCCATTTCTTTTGAAATGAAAGTGGAATAAAAAAGCTTGATGCGGTTGAGAAAATGGGTGGATCGCTTTTTTTGTCCACTCTCTTCCACAGAGGACCTCTTGAAACCCATCTTCCAGAAGTAAGTTAAACTTCACTTTATCTTTATAGAGCATATAATTTTATCAAATGTTTATTTTTTAGTACAAAACAATACAGGTTACTTATATAAACCTTGAGCATGCAAAATATAGCACTGAAGCAACTTACGAACAAATTCAACTTACGAACGATTGTCCAGAACTTGTTCGCAAGTAGGGCAGCATCTGTAATCCATATTTGAGCATGCAAATTTTGTGAATTTAAAGGTGTCTTACACTGTATAATCCAATTGTACACCTCAGTCTGTGCAGATGGAAGCAGAGAGTTGCCGAGACTGCAGTCTGGACCAAGGTGAAGAGTAGAAGGGAGGATTTCAAGCCTACAGAAAGGTGCTGTTCAAAACGAAACATGGTGTTTAGCATTAGCATGACTTTTCTTCTTCACATTTCATCAAGGAAAAATTAGCGCACGATGAATCCACTAACACAGTGCTTCTTAATTATTTGCTGTCACGCCCAATGTTCCCTGTAATTTTCCAAGGGTCTGAGCGTTCACACAAAGTCAGTGCGCAACGCTTGAAACAACAGTGAGCAACGGCAATCCCAAGTGTGGCAACTAAATCATTATCAAACATGTCCAAAACTTGACATCAAGTTACATTTTGCTGGGTTTCCTGCAATGCAAAACATTTTTTCACTTTTGAATGAATTGACTCATGTATTATTGCAAAGGTTTTACAGCCTACAAACGTCATTTGTTTTTACAACAATTCTTTCACAAGATTTTCATTTATTTTTTCCTGGTATCTTTTGACGCATATTGGTTTCAGATCAGGGGATGGTGTAATAATAGTCTGAAACAATAGTCTGTGCAATAACCTGTGCAGCCCTTTGAGACTCTTTGTGATTAAAAATGACTTGACTTGACTAACATTTTTGAAGGCTTATTTAGTCGGTTGCAAGATACAGAACTGTATTTAATCACATTTTTTAGTGGAAGTACAATGTTGACAACAAGATTGACTTGGTATAATTGGAAATTATTTGAATGCAACGCAAACTTTTTCTTCTTTTTCCCTGTCTTTTTTTCATTTTTTTTTCAATTCCTTTAAAAAAAATCTCATTGTGTTTATTTTTTCCTAGCTGTTACTTTTTTCTTTTTGTTCTCTATTTGCTTATTTCCTACATTTCTTTCTTTTCTTTTTTTTCTGTCTTTTTTCTGAATTTTTCCTTCTTTTTTCTTCTTACTTTTGTTTCTTTTTTCTCAGTTTTTCACTACTTTTTCATTTTGGTATTTTTTTTTGTTTTTGTTCTATTTTCCCCCCTTCTTTTAAGTCATTTTGTGCACAATTTTACATAATATTTGGTCGTGTAGGGATTAAAGAAGCAAAAACGACCTGAAGAGCCGTTTGGGACCCGTTTGGGTTCTCTTTAGTGAGCCGAGCCGAAGAAGCCGGTTCTCTAAAAACTCTACCAACTTTACTCAACTTAATTCTACTTCGACTCGACTTCAAAATACCGCATTTAGAAAACAGCGTCAGGGGAACCCGTGTATTTTTACCTTCATGCACTGTAACTTTGACTTAATTCGCTTCTTAATTAGCAATTTCGAGCCCTGATTTTTGTGCGCTGGCTAGATTTTCTTGTGCGCTGAGAAGTTGCAGGCAGTGCGTGATTGCACATGCGCGCATCTTAGAGGGAACATTGGTCACGCCCCTCCTTGGAAGAAGAAATCCTCTTGCAACACATAATTTTGGTGGGGACAAAACAGATTGGTCGATATTGATGGTAACAATCAATATCACCTACGTCCATGCGAAAGCTACGCCTTTTGGCACATTTTTGCTGAAGAAAAACACGAGCGTCTTATTAGCGGGATTATAGGCTTATAGTCCAGAAAATACGGTACAATAAAATGCTACTGAATGAGTTACAGAGCAAAGCCCAAGGCCAATCAGATACGTCTACAGTTGGGATAGTACTGGAGTTAAGCGCCATTAAGGAATGACACACCCTCTGCTTCACCAGATACTAAAGGAGGCGGTTTGAAATGAATTACTTATCGGCAGTGTTCCCTCTAAACTGTGCGCGTGCGCAATTGCGCACTGCTCGCACATTCTCAGCGCACAAGAAAATCTAGCCAGCGCACAAAAATGAGGGCTCAAAATTACTAATTAAGAAGCGACTTAAGTCAAAGTTACAGTGCATGAAGGTAAAAATACACGGGTTCCCCTCACGTTGTGTCCTAAATGCGGTATTTTGAAGTCGAACGGAGTTGAGTAAAGTTAGTAGAGTATGTCGAGAACCGGCTTCTTCGGCTCGGCTCAATAAAATGGAACCGGCTCTTTTGGGTCCTAAACGGCTCTTCAGGTTGTTTTTGCTTCTTTAATCCCAACATGAGCAAATATTAAGTAAAATTATACACAAATTGACTTAAATGAAGGGGGGAATAGAACAAAAAAGAAAAAAAATACCAAAATGAAAAAGTAGTGAAAAGCTGAGAAAAAAAAAGAAACAAAAGGAAGAGAAAAAAAGAAGGAAACATTTTGAAAAAAAGCCAGAAAAAAAGAAAAGAAAGAAATATAGGAAAAAAGTAAATGGAGAACAAAAAGAAAAAAGTAACAGCTCGGAAAAAATAAACACAATGAGATTTTTTTTAAAGGAATTTTTAAAAAAAGTAGAAAAAAATCACAGAAAAAAAGAATACAAAGTTTGTGTTGCATTCAAATAATTTCCCATTACTGTATATCAAGTGAATCTTGTTGACAACATTGTATTTTCACTAAAAAATGTGATTAAGTACAATTCTGTATCTTACAACCGACTAAATAAGCCCTCAAAAATGTTAATATTATGCGACAAAATATATCAGGAAATAAAAAGAAATGGATATTTTGTGAAAGATTTGTAAGAACAAACGACGTTTGTAGGCCGTACAACCTTTGCAATAGTACATGAGTCAATTCATTCAGAGAAAAATCATTTTGCATTGCCGGAAACTCTGCAAAATGTAACGTGATGTCAAGTTTTGGATATGTTTGATAATTAATGATCTTGCCACACTTGGGATTATGGTGGCTCACTGTTGTTTCAAGCGTTGCTCACCGACTTTGTGTGAACGCTCAGACCCATAAGGAAAATTAGAGGGAACATTGCTTATTGGCCATCAAAATAAATCAACAAGGTCCACAGCGATGTTTTGAATAAAAATGCCGATTATCGTCTTATCTATAGTCCTTACATCCTTCATTTCAAACCAAGTTAAAGCATGTTAGCAGATGCAAAGAATTTCAAGTGAATGATACACACCGTGGAATAGAAGTCCATGTTACAGTTCCCATGTCGAATCTTGACACACGATGTCGCTGGGTTTTTGTGAATATCCACAGAATATACAACAACGGCAATAATTGACAGCACTGTGGAGACAATATTCACCACCAAGGATACCCAGAACTGAAAAGAAAACATGAATGTTAACACATTGAAATTCCCAAGGAATTTCAAAAGCTGTGTGTATACTTAGATTTATAAGCAGTATATATACATGCGATATGTATTATACATACAAATTTACATACATCAAAAGGAAAAGGAAAAGAAGAATATTTCCATTTAAACATATCAAATGCACGCTCAAGGTTACAACCTGAGATTGTATTAAAAAATAAAAAACTCTTTCAGGTAAAGAAAGAAACACACTGAGTCAGAGATTTGAGTTGGGTAGCCCTTTCAGCTGATGCGCATCCCACCTGAGCTGTCCCTTAGATCTGCTTCCAAGATCAGCTCAGAGAGGAGTCACCCACATCCGATAACTACTTTCACATTTATTCAAAACACATGCGTAAAACAACACATCTGATTGGCTTAAACAAAATCATATGATTACATAAAACGATATAATCCTGGTCGCTAGGTGTCACACTATCCTAATAAATGAGGAAAAAAAAGTGAAAGTATCGGCCAGCTGCCCAACTGACCATGGAAGTTGAAAATTAGCCCTCTTGTTGAGAGAGGAGCTAATTATTTATGGTAAGCTTAAACAATGATGCAGTGTATTTCTAAGGAAGCACCGATAGGGAGGAGAGGCACATTTTAGGAGGTGAGACGGCCAGGCGCCATCTCTGAAGGCCGTTTTTTGATTAAAGACAGTGAGGCGCCATCTCAGTGTCTGAAGGACAAAATTAACTACCTAAGCTGATACAATTGTAACAAAAGACAACACCTAGATATAATCTTTGGCTTTGTGAAGGTACTTTTTCAAACTATAATCAAACTGTAATTTTTCTCCCATGCACAATGAAATTCAAACGTGTCATCCTGAAGTCCAAGATAGAGGAATTACCGCATTGATACGGTACAGAAGAGACCTCCACTGTTCAGTATATAGAGCAGGGGTCTCCAACCCAGTGCCTGCGGAACCCGGGTTGCTCTTTGAGTCCAAAAAGTCCCCGACCCCTGGCTTATATACCGTTAAAACAAGCCATTTCATGTGTGTGGTGGCTTCACACTTACGGTTGTCATTGTAAAGTGTTTGTCCAAGATGAGATCAACCACTCCGGCCGTAACAATCTGGTGCGCAGAGACAAAGACGCTTACACAAGTACACAAATTGCTTATACAACACAAAGAATTTGACGTCCTTTGGAAAAAAAATGGTAAAAACCACACTTACCAAAAGCCCACTCCACCAGGGCACACCAAAGGAAACCACCTCAGTCAATTGGATGAAGTGCAGTGGAATAGAGTAGGACATGATCATCAGGCCCAACATAATTTGACTCACCTATGGTCATGCAAACAGTATCCAAAAGTCTTAGTAAGTTAGGTCTGTAGGTCAAAATAATACCATCGATAGATATCTCTCTACCGTTTCTTTCTAAAGTACCGTTTTTTCCGCACTATAAGGCGCACCTAAAAGCCTGTACTTTTTTCAAAAGCTGACCATGCGCCTTATAATACAGTGCGCCTTATTTATGGATCAATATTAAGTCGCAAAGTCTTGCAACTAATGCAGCAGCCGCCGACTAGATTTTCCCCCGAACGCCAAGTAGTCCGCGGTGTATGCTGGGATTTATATACCGGCGTTTCATTGGCTAACCAATGTGTCAATCATCATTTGAATCGATCACTATTGGCTAAAGTTATTCGGAGGTAAAGGGGGCGGATCCTTTTTATCATTTACAGGCTGGCATAGGCTAAAGCGGCAAAACAAAGCCTGCAATTGGCTGAAAAAGATGAATGTGAATAGCACGTTGGATTGACGGCATAGAGAAAGCATTTTTTACTATTCTGTATTCGTAAATATTTTATTCTCCTGGATTTACTACACTCACGGATATAAGAGGACCATGGTTGCACATTATTATTGAACACAACGACTTCGGTGAGCTACTCCGGCTATATATTTTCCCTGTATCTTGTTTCAGACTGAACTCGATGTTTCTGTGATAAGCGGTGCAGATAATGGATGGAATGGAGTGTCTATTTTTAAATTAAACTCAATTCCAAGTGTTTATTGTCATATGCATTGTAAAGTTGCGAGCGAAAAAGAAAATAGAAACCAAGGAATGGTTGGCATTTCTTGAATCCCAAGACTTTAACCTTCCGAATGATATTTGGAACGATGCATTTGAGTGACATCGTACGGACAGCGCATCCGCACGTGTTCTCGACACGTATTTGCTTCTTTGCAAGTTTTCGGAATGTTAAGGGGGTAATAAGTTGGACTGAACTATCTGACTGTTTTGTCGACGTTCCCATTGTAGCGCCTTATAATCTGGTGCGTCTTATGTATGTCAAATATAGGACCAAAAACTATTTTTTCGGGGTGCGCCCTATAACCCGGTGCGCCTTATAGTGTGGAAAATACGGTACTTGAAAAAGTTGTGGCACAGCAGCTGGATTATTTTATATCCGAGAACAATCTTTTTGAATCCATGCAATCAGGATTCAGGGCTAACCACTCTCCTGAGACAGCCCTGATTAAGGTAACCAATGATCTACTGGCAATGGACTCAGGCGCTTCATCACTCTTGCTGCTGCTGGACCTTAGTGCTGCCTTTGACACTGTGGACCATAATATCTTACTAGAACCGTTGGAACAATGGATTGGTCTCTCAGGAACCGTCCTCTTATGGTTCAGATCCTACCTCTCAGGTAGGACGCACTGTGTTAAATATGGGGAAATGTCATCTGAGCCCTTTAGTGTTACCTGTGGTGTTCCGCAGGGTTCAGTACTTGCCCCCCTTCTTTTCAGCATTTACATGCTTCCATTAGGTGATATTATTCGCAAGTATAACATCAGTTTTCATTGCTATGCAGATGACACTCAACTATATCTTCTGATGGAGGAATCTGCCACACTAAACTGTGGAAATCTGGAGTCCTGCCTCACTGAGATAAAAGAATGTCTTTGAATCTTTTTGATCAAGGGCAATACAAATAAACATTACTTGACTTGACTCTGTTTTTGTTACAGAGATCTAAAACAAAAAAATATCTGTATTTGGCGAAAGGATGTGAGGCACGGACAACTGGAGCCTCCAGGTCATGACCAACCATAGCCATGAGTCTCAACTTGAAAAAACAGATGGTATGATTGGCAATGGAGTATGCGTTGTCTTCTGGAAGGAGTTTTTTGTTTTTGTTTAAGTCTTTAAGCGCTCCGGAACGTCGACAAATAAACTGAAAACTGCTTGATAAACGCATAGATTGACAATCGGGGTCTCCAACGTGGTGCCCTCCAAGAACAGTTGAGGTGCCCACAGACATGTTCTGAAAATAGCGTAGCAGTGCTGGGTCGTTGTGATTTTGAACAATTAACCTAGTAATAACATCGTAAAAACATAGTTATAACATAAGTTATTTTAGAAATTGAAATAAATAATTCCCAGTTCAAAATTTTCAAATATTGATGATTAGTTATAAGCAATTCATTAAGAGAATAGAATGAGAATGGATTCATGTATTAGACACGTTTATTTATTCATGTTTTTATATTTTTGTTTTACAGGATATGCAACAAAATCAATTCCAATTCATAGGTTTTATAAAGCTAATCAGCAAAAAATAAGCATTTTTTTTGGGCTAGCTACCTGGCTACCTTTTTAGCTTCTTTGCTATCTTAGACCATTTTAGCTATTTAGCAAGCTATCTAGCTAGCGTTTTACATTTTTTGCATGCTATCTAACTAACTAGCTTGTTATTGAGCTAAAATTTGGCCTTTTAGCTAGCTATCTAGCTTTTTTTGCTTTCAATATGGCTATTTAGATGGCTTTATACTCTTTTAGCTAGCTATCTAGCTTTTTTTGCTTTCAATATGGCTATTTAGATGGCTTTATACTCTTTTAGCTGGCTATCTAGCTCCCTTACAGGTTTTATACCTGTTGACCTCTCTAGCTAACGATCATGCTACTTTTTAGCTATTTAGCAAACCATCTAGCTAAGTTGCTATTTGAAGAATGTATATCAAAGTGGGTGACCTTTGTGCTAAATAATAACAAAAAGTAGCTTGACACTTGAAAAAGGCTTGAGACCCCTGAGTTAAGGGATTGGCCTTGGCGGTAGCATAACAGTTGTGTTTATGTGGTATCCAATTAAAGCACTTGTTTAAAAACAATGGACGGGGTTAAAATTCTTGTTCTAATCGTATCTACACCAAAGATTACTACCTACTTCTGACTTTGCCTTAGGACTTTGGTCAGTTTTAGCCAACCACAATTGTTACTGTTCGAGTTTTAAAAGCACCGACCAATCAGAGGCAAGTTTTAATACAAGCCACTAAGCGAGGTTCAAAGTTTGCAAGCACCAAACTATGCCACACCCACCGTGTGAGGTCATTGAGGCGTCATGGCGGACTCCGTAAACATAGTCCTAGAGTCAACAAACGAGAAGGAAACAAAGTTTGCTCTAGGAATGCACTGGGGAGCCCAGGGGGGCGCCAGGCTTCCAAATTTTGGGAGCTATTGCCTTAGACCCACTGGGGTCTCACAAAATTATATGGGAAACATAGGTTATAGAGCATTGCATTAAAAGAAAAATAAAGCGCCGTTCCAAAATATATGAACTTTTACGTGATATGTACTGTCACAAACTTTAATTCATCAAAGACGTTGGAATTGTTTGCCTGGTGCTGAAAACTCACCCCGATACAGTTAGGCTGTCCTCGCTGTTTTGCATCGCGCAAAATCTGTTGTCTGTCGGTTAGTTTGACAGTATTTACGTCCTCCAGTACCTGCACTGACAAATCACTTAGGACAGCGACAGCCATCGCCTGAAAAGGATAGATATAGTATTTAAGATCAATGGAAACAACTTAGCACCCAGAGTGTCTGTCAGTTCTTTACATTTCACTTTAAGAGATTTAGGATCATTCAACACTGTTCAGCAGTGTCACTTCCCATTTGTAAACGTCATGCTAAGTGTGAAGCACATTGTAAAGCGCTTTGGGAGGTCTTCATTCACTTGAAAAGCGCTATATAAATGCAGACCATTTCCCATTATTGTATTTTAACCGTTGTGTGTGCATGTCTAGGCATTGTTTTGGGTTCTCAGTATGCCGAGCCAAAAAAAAAATCTGTTTTTCTAAATATAGCTTTCCTCTTGGATGTGACCAGTAGGGGGTGCTGATGCTTCACATAACAACACCCGAATGACAAGCAGCCAATGCATTTATTGTGTGGTCAATAAACTGCCATGCAAAATGGCAAAGGCAACATTTTCAAGTATTTTCCTGACCTTAAAAACACAACATTAAATTTAAAGCATTTTCAAGTATTTCAAGCACCTGAACAAACCCTTGATGAAAACAATTTAAGGATTTAAGTTTTATTTTCATTTGGTTCAGGGTTTGTGATGGCAAGGGATAGGTTAGGTGTAGGGTTGGGTAGGGTTAGTTTAACTTGATTACTTTCAATTACTTTTGGATTACTCCAAGACCAAATATGCTAATAAAAGACAAAAGAAACTAAATATGAATAAAATGACTCAATTTTGTGCAGGCTTGGGGAGTAACAGAATACAGTGGAACCTCTGTTTTCGAACGCCTCTCAGTTCGAACAAATCGGTTTTCGACCAAAAATTTCGAGAAATTCTTGCTTCGCTTTTTGTTCAAAAAAATCGGAGTTCGAACTCCAGTACGCTAGGGGCGACGCTGAGCGGCGTACGAGTGTAGATTGTCCCCACCCCTCGTGAAGAACTGTTGTCACGGCAACGCGCACTCTTTTTCTGTTTTCGTTTTTCAAAAGCGGTGAAGGTAGTGTTTTAACCCCTAATTATGCCTCGGAAGAAGGTTGGTGCAAGCAGCAAAGTTGCTACAGGTGAAAAAAGAGGAGTAGTGCGTACAACTATTGCATTTAAGAAATAAATAATAGCAAAATATGAAGAAGGTGTGCGAGTTTCCCTTCTTTCAGGAATACAGCATGGCTTCTGCCGACCGGTAAGAAATCCTATTCATAATTCTTTTCTTTATCCTTTAACCGCTCACCACTTGTTGTGGAGACCCGGGTGCTAAATGACGTGTAAACGACCTGATTTTTTATTTTTACACGTTCATGTTAGCGTAATCTTCCGTACGAAAGATTACGCTAACGCGAACGTACGATTAGCCTGGGTTAGCTTTACGTTAAATATTCAAGATAAACATCCTGGGTGTTGGAACGGATTAAAACAATTTTACATTACTTTTAATGGGAAAAAACGGCTTCGGTGATCGTACAAATCGGTTTTCGTCGAAAGAAATGGAACGGATTATGGTCGAGAACCGAGGTTCCACTGTACATGGAACAGCAAAAATGATGTTGGCAAGCTGTTTGGATTTATTTTCATTTTGTTTCTGTCACATTTTATGTTAGTTTTGCCGGAGATCAAAGCCAGGAGAGAAAGCTTACCACGTGTTGTGAGTCATAATTTTATCCATATTTAGTTTCTTTTGTCTTTTATTAGCACATTTGGTATTGGAGTAATCCAAAAGTAATTGGAAGTAATCCAGTTAAAGTAACCCTACCCAACCCTGGTTGTTGGGGGGTATTAAGGGAGATTTTACTGTCTTGTTCTATGCTAAATGTTCTTATATAGATTCTTTTTTGCCTTAAATGTGCTTTACGAATAGATTTGATTTGAACAATTCATCGCAGCAAGGACGAATGCCAACGTTGCACAATCGACGAGTTGATTTCGGTCACTCCAAATTCAAACGCTTTACACAATGAATATCACAAAGGTCAAGAATATATAGGATTCTTACCTTACTTTCTCCCGCGTATGAAAAAAAAATCAAAAATAAAAGTAAAACTTCCTGAAAATAAACCACGTCCTCGATAACGGGAACGCCTGAGGATGTACGCAGGCAAAACACAACAGATGTTGAGAAACTCCGCCTTCACATTTTGGCTAATTTCTCACTGGGGAGGTTCTCAAATATCTTGTTTTTGTACTCAACTTGAGCTGGAGTTATTTCAACGTTTTTCGTACGAACGAGGTACATTTTCTGCGTGTCCTCCCTTGCCCTCATTTGTTACTGCGAGTGGTAAGCTTCGAATTGTCATAATCGCGTGTTATTGTTGTTGTTGTGCCTGAGACGAAAAAAATGTCCTTAAGTCTGAAGCGGGGACGAACATCATACAAAATTGGACAAATGTCCTCAAAATCAGTGGCGTTGATATCTCTCCAGGGTTGGGTAGGGTTACTCTAACTGGATTACTTTCAATTACTTTTGGATGACTCCAATACCAAATATGCTAATAAAAGACAAAAGAAACTAAATATGAATAAAATGATGACTCACAACACGTGGTAAGCTTTCTCTCCTGGCTTTGATCTCTTTGATCTCCCGCAAAACGAACATAAAATGTGACAGAAACAAAATGAAAATAAATCCAAACAGCTTGCCAACATCATTTTTGCCGTTCCATGTATTCCGTTACTCCCCAAGCCTGCACAAAATTGAGTCATTCTATTCATATTTAGTTTATTTTTTCTTTTATTAGCATATTTGGTATTGGAGTAATCCAAAAGTAATTGAAAGTAATCAAGTTAAAGTAACCCTACCCAACCCTGTAACTCTCAAATCGGTTTCTTGGTTCAGTACAGACTTCCTAACTGTTTCTGGCCAAGAGCATCTCACACGCTTAGGGCATGCAACCCCCCGAAAATGGTTAAAATGTTTCCAGTTTCGTTCCCGTCCAGTTTGTCCTGTTTGATTTTGATACGCTGTTTTAATATCAATCCTGTCTGTCCCGTTGTTTAATATCGGTTTCCAGTTTTGTTCCTGCCTAGTTTGTCCTGTTTAATTTCTATATCCTGTTTTGATATCAATCCTGTCTGCCCCGTTGTTTAATATTGGTTTCCAATTTGGTTCCCGTCTAGTTTGTCCTGTTTAATTTCCATATCCTGTTTTGATATCAATCCTGTCTGCCCCGTTGTTTAATATTGGTTTCCAATTTCATTCCCGTCTAGTTTGTCCTGTTTAATTTCCATATCCTGTTTTGACATCAATCCTGTCTGTCCCGTCCTGTCCGATATTGACCCCATCTGTCCGATATCTGCTCGGGCAATTGGTATCGATCTCGTCAGCCTCTGACTTCCTATCGTTCCACAGCAGACTGCTGCCTAACGTGCATGACTCCCCATTTCCTGTCAAATAAAAGGCTTGTGTGAGAAACGTCACGCATTTGGGTCCTGATCCTGTTCTGGTTCTTGACACAACCCTGGAGGCCACAGACTATAATTTTTAACTAATTAGCTGAGTCGATTAATGAACTGTTTCATTTTTTTGCAAATGCAAAGTTAGTGAAATTGTCCCCCACCTCTCACATTACCTTGATTGCCAGAACACACACATAGGGTTTTAAAACTTGCCCCCCCAAAAAGAAAGTGATACGTCGCAACAGGCATTTGTATAAAGTAGTGCTTGAATATTCATTTTTGTTACGCATATTTACTGTATGGATGCACTAAATTGTTAGGAATTAAATATTAAAATGTACCTTTTACCAAATTGTTTGAATTAGTTATCTGACTCCATTAACCAAACATAACCTTCATTCACCTAACAATGCATGCTCGTTTCTTTTTGTGACAAGACGGACAAGAGACCGGCATTTCCACTCGGGGGCAAATTTAATTTCTTGAAGTATTTAATTAAGTAAACTCCATCGAATTGGCCAAATTAGTCGAATTAGTCTTTGTCGAGCCTCGTCTCTCGATTGTCTCTCTCGATCTTCGATCTTCGATCTTCTCCGATCTTCTCCGATCTTCTGAAGTTCCTTTCTCGACACACGACTTTCTCCCAAGCTGGCGTGTCGGCTCCTCCCATGGGCGCGTCAGGAAAAGCCCCCCACGTGGGCTCCTCGGCTCCTCGATGTCTGTCATGGTCAAAACATCCCTGCGCGTTTCCACGTCATCAGGGCTTTGTTCTCCAAACAACGCCTGCCGTCCTCCGTCATCAGGGCCCCTCTCCGTCCTCAGATGTGCTGATTATCTTATCAGCCCATGTCCCAGTTCCCGTTGTTTCTGTAAACATCATTCTTCACAATGTTCCAATGACCTGCCCCACAGCTCAGCCAGTGAATGTCTTTTGCATTAAATGTAATTTGTATTTGATCATACAAAATCCCTTATAGTCAAATGTATAAAATCCTTCACTATGTTTGCATATATGTATGCATGTATGCACAGAACAATCCCCTTCACAATAACTTCATGTCACGGTTGCCCATGGCGCCCAATTGGCCCCGCCCGTTTGGTGCCAGCTGCGGCTCGTTGACTGATTGGCTTCCCTCCTATTCAAGCTCAGTACTCTCACTCACCCTTTGTCAGCCCGTCACCGAACCTCTGCACCCGCGGGACGTGTGTTTTGACTTTGTCCTGTATCCTGTTTGTGTATCCTGTCCGGTATCTATCCCGTCTGTTTCGTCCTGTTTTGATATCGGTCTCCGGTCTCCAGTGTCTGGTATTGTTCCCGTCTATCTTGTTCTGTCTGATCTCTGTCTCCAGTCTCCTATTTTTTTCAATCCTGTCAGTCCCGTTCCGTCCGGTATCTACACCAGCTATCCGGTATCGATCTCGTTGGTCTCTGGCTTCCCGTTGTTCCACGCCAGACTTCTGTCTTTCTTCTTCCGCCTAGCAATCGCCGCATCACTGGCCTTTGTGTTAATGTGCACGACTGCCCCATTCCCGTAAAATAAAGCTTGTGTGAGAAACGTTACGCATCTGGGTCCTCCTCCTGTTCCGGTTCATGACACTCATAATTAACATGATTGTATTTTCTACATTTCAGAAGTGTTGCAATGGAAGGGCCGTCTTCAAATGCAGCCAAAATACAACAACTCTTGTATTTTGACACAGAAGCAGCTGGAGTGAGTTAACTCAATAGTTTTCTTTTGGTTCGGATGTATTCATTTTTACTTCCTGTCCAAAGATAAATATCTTACAGTATTTCTGAGATCTCTTTTTGTTTACTTTAGGTAGTCACCATCATTTTGGGCTTGCTGCAACTGTTCCTGGCTACTCCAATGGCTTACTCTGACCAAAGCCTCCCATACTTCTTTATAGTCTCCGTTGTATCAGGAATTATTGTATGTATTTCATTTCCTTTTTTAATATTGCATGTGAGATTGGTAGGGAATGGTTGTTTGTGTCAAATCATGATTTTTTTAAAGTTGAAGTTTTATTTTTTTCAGATACAGTGATCCGTTGTTTTTCGCAGGACTGTGTTCCAAAAAAGTCACGAAATAGTAAAAACCCACCAAGAAGAAACATTCATTTATGTGTTCATCATCAGTGACATAATACACACAACTGTAACAAAATAACAAATTATAGATATACAAATAAAAATCCAACACAGAATGGCAGTTGAATGAATGGTCTTCAGTGTCATTATACAATAGCAGCATCAGGGATACTCAGGTTGAGACAGGTCTCCGTGACGGATAAAATACAAGAGTCACAAATGTGGCGGTTTCCCAGGAGTTCTAGCTCGAGGTCATCCATTTTATGGGACATGGATCTGGCTTTGGTGAGCTATAGGCTTGGCAGGGGTGGCTTGTAAGAGTTGTCACAGAGCTTAGCCGCAGTTCCCGGACCAGTCTCTTCCTGGACCTGATAACAATCCACGCAGCACCCGCAGGTGATCAGCCTTTCTTTGCGCTCTTCTGACTTCCCTCAAAGTCCATCTAAATTGATGCTAAATACTAGCTGTCGCCGTGCTTTGCAGTTTGGTTTGGGTGGACCCACTGAGATGTGTGCCCGCCCTGCTCTTTGACAGCATACACCAGCCTATCACAGTTGCCCGCACAGACAGTCACGCCCACAGGACAAACACAGACAAAGCCCGTTGCAACCTGCCCCTGTGACAGCACTTTCTGTGTGTTGTCTGCTGCAGAAGACAATACACAATGATAATCCGCTTTGCAGTTTGGTTTGGGTGGACCCTTTGAGATGTGTGCCCGCCCTGCTTTTTGACAGCATACACCAGCCTATCACAGTTGCCCGCACAGACAGTCACGCCCACAGGACAAACACAGACAAAGCCCGTTGCAACCTGCCCCTGTGACAGCACTTTCTGTGTGTTGTCTGCTGCAGAAGACAATACACAATGATAATCCGCAAAGTATTAAAACCTCAAAAAGTAAACCCCGATACAGAGAGGGATTACTGTATATAGATAGAAGCCCTCTTAGTACTAAAAAGTCTATTGGGTTCCGATGCTAAAACGGACAATAAATGGGATACCTTCTGGCTTTTTATAACCTAGGCATGAGACCCCTGACGATTGAACGTTTGTTCTATGGTTATTTGTGTTTTATTTTTACAGATTATAGCAGGAGGATCATTCACTGTTGCTAACAAGAGAAATCCCAGCATACCGCGGGTAAGACCATCATGAAATAATGCTTAAAAAGTGAAACAGCTGCAGAATAATTACATGTTATTTGTATTTTATTACGCCACTTTCAGTTAATTATTAATGACTCACGGAGTCTCAAAGTGTCACGACCAGAACGGAATCAGGACCCAATTGCGTAACGTTAACCACAAGTTTTATTGAAAGAAAGAGGAAGGGCTGCGCCCACGATCCGGTGCTTGCTGGACGTGGGAGGCTAGTCGGTCTCGTAATTGGACTGCGATCCGAATAAGGAAGTGGATCTTACGTAGTGGGCGATGGCGGTGTCAGGGAGGGAAAAACAGGTCGATAGCTGGGACAGGAGATCAAAAACGAGTCATAAGGCGGGACAGGGAGAGCAGACATGGTCGGGATCTAAAACGGGTCGTAAGCCGGGACGGGAGAGCAGATGTGGTTGGGATCAAAAAACCAGGTCGTAGTCGGAGGCAGACAGGGGGATCAGGAACGGACAGGTGGAAAAACGGGAGCAATAACGGCACAGGCGGGAGTCGGGGTCAAAAAGGCTTGCCTTGTATCAACAGAGGTTCGCGGACAGACTGACAACCAGAGAATGACAGGACTGGGTTTAAAAAGGGACAGGGAGCCAATCAGATGACGCCAAATGAGCGGGCACAGGTGATTCAAGTCGGTAATCATGACACAAAGGGCTGCACAGACCACAGATAATTGCAAACTACAAACTATTATTACACCATCCCCTGATCTAAAACCTACATGAGGGCGAGGAAAAACTCAAAAACATCATATGTGAATCCTGTGTACATCTATCGGGGTTATTCACATACTCAAACATTTTCTGAACTTTCTATGTAATATATGTCATGCTATCCACTCTGCAGCTTAAAGCTTCTGCCTGCAGTAATGGAGTTGGTTTGCTGATTGCTCTACTGGCCTTCTGCCTTTACTGCTTCCACCTCAGCAGTGTAAAAAGCAAAGACACATGTCCGTCAATGTCAGAAGAGGATTGCCCTCTGGATCGCCTGCTGGTAAGTATTGATGAGAGTGCCTTTTATACATGAAAACAATTGTACGAGTAGTTTTGGTTTTCTATCCTAGTTCAAACATTCCATCGATAATGAACTTCATAGTCGCCTAACCAGGGTTGGGTAGGGTTACTTTAACTTTTAACCCTTTCAATTAATTTTGGATTACTCCAATACCAAATATGCTAATTAAAGACAAAAGAAACTAAATATGAATAAAATTATGACTCACAACACGTGGTAAGCTTTCTCTCCTGGCTTTGATTGCTTTGATCTCCGGCAAAATTAACATAAAATGCGACAGAAACAAAATGAAAATAAATCCAAACAGCTTGCCAACATCATTTTTGCCGTTCCATGTATTCCGTTACTCCCCAAGCCTGTGCAAAATTTAGTAATTTTTTTCATATTTAGTTTCTTTTGTCTTTTATTAGCATATTTGGTATTGGAGTAATCCAAAAGTAATTGAAAGTAATCAAGTTAAAGTAACCCTACCCAACCCTACACCTAACCTATCCCTTGCCATCACAAACCCTGAACCAAATGAAAATAAAACTTAAATTCTAAAATTGTTTTCATCAAGGGTTTGTTCAGGTGCTTGAAATACTTGAAAATGCTTTAAATTTAATATTGCGTTTTTAAGGTCAGGAAAATACTTGAAAACGTTGCCTTTGCCATTTTGCATGGCAGTTTATTGACCACACAATAAATGCATTGGCTGCTTGTCATTCGGGTGTTGTTATGTGAAGCATCAGCACCCCCTACTGGTCACACCCAAGAGGAAAGCTATATTTAGAAAACCAGATTTTTTTTGGGCTCGGCATACTGAGAAGGTCTTTCAGCTCCCAAAAGGCTCCTCAGATTTTTTGTTTTTTTATGATATTGTTAATGATAATAAAACAGTATGCCCCAAATTATTTAACAATTAGTTCTCCTCCTATTTAAACACGTCATTCTCGTTCACTCCTTGTCAGTCCGTCAGCGAACCTCCGCACATGCAAGGCAAGCTTTTTTTACTGTGGCTCCCGTTCTGTTCCCGACCTGTTCCTGTTTCCTGCTCGTCTGTCCCTGGCTTCCTGATCGTCTCCGGCTACCTGACTTGTTCCGATATCCGACCACGCTCCGTTCTCCCGTCTCGGCTGCCCGACTTGCTTCCGATCTCCGCCCACACTCTGTTCTTACCTCATTCTTATATGGAGTGGCATGGAGAATATAAATACTACAATAATTTTGTCTCCGAGCCATACGTTCTCATGAAAAGAGCCATGTATGAGTTGTAAAAAGTCATTGCGTATAATTTCTTTTGTCGGGTCATCTCATAAGATTTTACCCCGTTTAACTTATTTGTTCTATGTTCTATTGCAGGCATACTGCTGGACTGTGAGTTTGTTGCTGTTGCTCTACAACATTGGTGCCATTATCCTGCACTCTCTCATTATACTCAGCGATCTCAAATCCATTAAAAATTACTGATATTATTCAAACAATGTTATTCAACATTTACACTGATATACAGAGGAATCGCAAGCTGAAATAACAACTTAAACTGCATCAATGCTGTTTATTTGAAAATGGGACTTCCTTATACAGCAAGCCTTGCTTTTACGAATATAAATTACAACAATAGATGGGAAAACGTTTGAGATGTTTGGCAAAAAAGTTTTGTAATTGACGATTTCAATATTGATTTCTTAACCCAATAATAAAAAATCTTTTTTGAACTGAACAAACTTGATTCCGATTTTGAGCCTTTTTTCAATCAGCAAACCATATATATATTCTGTATATGGTCAATTCAGTAGACATTAAAACTAAATGAATTATTTCCTTGAACTTTATTTTTTTCTTTTTTCAAGGTTTTTATACATACAGAATTTTTATTTTATTTTAGCCTTGACTGGTGAGTGACTATATATGGTTATATTTATGGTTATGTGCGTACAGTATCGATAAGGTTATTCATTTACCTTGATTTGCCAAATAATAATGAAACATTGTTAAAAACCTACACACGTTTTTATTTTAAAGAAAAGGCTTAAAATAACACTGATTTTGTGAGCAGGTTTTTTTCAAAGAGTTTTATTTGGGTGTGTGTGTTTGTTTGTAGTCCTTAACCACTAGGGAAGGAGGGGCACCTTTTCCCTTAGAGTGTTAAAATTTTAATGCAGTTATTGAATAAAAATAATCCAAAAAATGCCTTTTCCGGTTTTTATATTTTCTAATTAATTTTCTGTAATAAAATCAGGTTTTGACGTAGACAGAAAAGTGACCTGCATGAAAATCAGTTCTAAAATGAGCAAGTTATGATTTATTTAACGTGCATACATTGCCTTCACGGGGACGTTGACCCAACCAATATGGCCGCCACCAAGGCACGTTAATTAGCGGGTTGCTACGGTACCCCGACGTGGCAGACGTAGCCTCGCGAGACATTTAATTATCGCGACATTTCCGTCTGTCCAAAGATCAACTAACTGAGAACTCCAAGGAAAAAGACATAACGTTGCTTCACATATAACCCCTCAATATGCCTTTTGTCGATATACGGACCAATTTACCAGCAAGTTTATTCAATGAAGAATTTCTGAAAAAGCTGTCCTCAGTCGCCGCGGCAGCTTTGGGAAAGCCCGTCGACGTAAGTAATATTATAACGTTAAACATTAGGGGGGAGTGGGATGATTGCCTGGAGGACATTAATTTTTTTCAACGACATCACAATTTTAACAGTAATATTTTCTATTTCAAATCGAATATATACTTACATTATGTACACTCGTTTTTCCTGGCTTAAAGGAAATAAATACACACAGTGCAGAATTAAGTATTTGACCTAACATAAATTATAACTCCTGTGAGCAAGGGTCATAAACTGGATTTAGATGGGTGGCCGCATCAGGTTTTCTACAAATAAAGCGGGGGGAAAAAAATCACTGATATATATATGTAACGGGTGTAATAATAACTTTTATTTTATTGAAATTCCTGCTAAAATATGTGTATAGTTTTTGGTAAATGTCCTGCAATGCTGAGTCCAACAGTGCCATCTGCTGGTATGGGGTGGGGTTTGGTTTTGGCTTCTAACATGTGACCAGGAGGCGGGGTTTGTTGTCAAGTTTTACCAGAGTACTACAAAGAGATCAAAGAGATCAAACCCAGCAGAAAAAGCTAATGTTGTGACTCATCCATTTGCAGAACTGTAATAATAAAAACCTCATCATCCAGTCCCGCGTGAATGTGGATCTTTGGTGGGACACGTACAACGCGGTTACATTGGTGCCGTGACCCGTGACTTCTATCAAACTCGCCGAACCGAGGACTGTCCTACCTGCCACATGAGCTCACAGTATTTGAAATTTTAGTTACATGAGCGATATTGTTTAGCTCATTACAGTGCAGTGTCACAGTGATACGAAGGCTGCTGATTTATTTTGTGATTTTGACTTATTTACATTTTTTTCTGTTAATCTTTGAAACATGTTTAATCAGAGCAATGTGTTAGCTCCACAATTTGACACACCTATTCACTTTGGCAGGGGCAGGGGCATGTTTACCCCCATCCCCTCTGATAATAGTTCTACCCCAGGTGGTGCTACACATAGAGTAGAGGCAAGTTCCAGTGTGAGCACCCATAATGCAGCTGACCAACATGCTAGCCTACCTTCACCTCAGGTCAGACCCACATCTACGCCAAATTCCGCGAGTGAAATTTCTGAGGGTTTAGCTGATCACATGACAAATATTATTCAGGAGATAGGACATAAATTGGCTGATAGCATATTCTCAAATATACAGTCACATAATATAGTAGCTCCTAACGCTGCTGCCTGTCAATGCTTTCCAACACAGAGAGATGGAGAGGTGATTGCATTCCAGACAAGGTAGGGACAGTAAAGATCAAGAGTTGCGTGACGCTGAATCCACGGACCGAGTACGTTATTTGGGGCAAGTTACCTGAGTTGGCCGGGGCATCAGCGGGCAGCACAGTGGTCGTTGAGCCAACGCAATCTAAGGCTGCGCCCAGACAAGTCCTTGTCGGACGAGTTGTTACTCCACTCTGGGGAGATGGATGGGTGCCTGTTAAAGTCTTTAATCCCACGGACAGAGTTGTGGTGCTGAGAAGAAACAGGAAAATTGCAGATGTGTCTCCTTGTATCGCAGCGGAAGACCTGCCCAATGCAGAGGAGGTCAAGTGCAACGTGCAGAGTGTACAGAGCAAAGAGGTCCGACCCAGGTCAGAAGAGGACATGATGCGTGCATTGGAAGCTCTGGGACTGCAAGACATTGACCTGAAGTCATGTGAGGTTTCGCTGCAGTGTAAAGACAAGCTCCTTCATATCATCGAACAATTCGAGTCAATCTTTTCTCGCCATAAGATGGACTGTGGAGAGGCCAAAGAGTTTGTACATCGTATCCACCTTGTTGATGATAAGCCGTTCCGTCTACCCTACAGACGTATACCACCAAGTCAGTATGAAAAACTGAGGACGACTCTGAACGAGATGGAAGAGAAAGGAATTATTCAGAAGTCGACTAGCGACTATGCATCTGCGCTTGTTCTCATATGGAAGCGGAATGGAGAACTAAGGGTATGTACTGATTTCAGAAGGCTTAATGCAAGAACCATAAAGGATGCCTACCCACTACCGCATCAAGCTGATGCTTTGGCCGCACTTGGGGGAAATGCCTTTTTCTCCACAATGGATCTGACGTCAGGCTACTACAATGTCCCCTTGCACCCTGACGACAAAAAGTACACGGCATTCTCCTCACCATTCGGCCTTCACGAGTACAACCGGCTCCCTCAGGGACTTTGCAACAGCCCAGCAACATTTATGAGGATGATGATGTCAATATTTGGTGATCAGAATTTCATGAGCCTATTATGTTACCTCGACGATCTGATGGTGTTTGCCCCCACAGAGGAAGTTGCACTCCAACGCCTGCAGATGGTGTTTACTCGCCTTAAGGAACACAACCTCAAGCTCGCACCCAAAAAGTGTTTTTTCCTCAGACGGACTGTGAAATTTCTTGGGCATGTCATCAGTGAGGATGGAATTCGGACTGACCCCGAGAAAGTGAGAGCGATAAATGACGTACAAGTCACTGATCTAATGGAGTCGGATGGCAAGACGCCATGCCCTAGTAAAATCAGATCTTTTCTAGGCATGGTGATGTATTTCCAAAGCTTCATTGAAGCATGTTCTGCGAAGGCAAAACCTCTGTTCAGGCTCACATCTGAATCTGGTGACAAGCATAAGCGCAAGAGAGCCCGCAAGAAAGGTCAAGTGAAGCTGACGCCTGCAGATTGGTCCGATGCATGCCAGAACGCCGTTGAAACACTGAAGCACGACCTCGTGACAGGTGTCACTCTGGCCCACCCAGATTTTGATGCGCCATTTATTCTGGCTGTCGACGCATCCTTTGATGGGATTGGAGCAGTCCTGTCACAGCTGCCACCTGGTGGAAAAGTAGCCAGACCAGTCGCCTTTGCAAGTAAGACGCTCTCTCGCTCCCAGCTCAACTACCCTGCACACAGGCTCGAATTTCTTGCCTTGAAATGGGCGGTATGTGATAAATTCAGCCATTGGTTGAAAGGAAGACACTTTACCACGTGGACCGACAATAACCCACTTACATACATTTTGACCAAACCAAGACTTGATGCGTGTGAACAGCGGTGGGTAGCGAAGCTAGCTGCATACAATTTTGACCTGAAGTACATTCCCGGCCCAAAGAACATCGTAGCCGACGCTCTGAGCCGTGAGCCATTTGTACGGTCATGTGTGGGTCATCGCCTTGTTACCGAGCCCTATACTTCGCTCTTGGACCAAGTCAACAGGGTGAACAACAGTACTGTGCAAGAGGTGTTCAGAGTATCCAACAATTGTCACGCTGTTGTAGACGAGAGTGCTGGGACATCAGACGAGTCAGTAAAAAGGGCAATTCCATCAGGCTCCAATGGTTCTGTGACATCAGAAGAGGTTGCTGCTGTCTTCAGTGCTCAGTCCACTGGTGGCGTGGGTCAAGTGATGGGAACAGATGCCAACTTCAATCTTCTGCAGAAGGGAGATCAGTCAACGGCACTCCCACAGAGTCAGCTTGTTGGTTTACAAGAACAGGACAACACAATAAGCAGAACCATGTACTTTGTGCATAGACACAAGAGACCTACCAGGCGTGAGAGAGCTGTCGAGTCGCCTAGTGTGATGAAACTACTGAAGCATTGGAGCAGACTCACCATACAGAATGGCATGCTCTACAAAATAAGGAAAGATCCTCACATGGCCAAGAAAATCTTCCAGTTTGTGGTGCCTGATTCATTGAAACAGAAAGTCCTTCAAGGTTTACATGACTCAGCAGGTCACCAAGGCCAGAACCGTACTTTGTCTCTGGTGAGGCAACGATTCTTCTGGAATGGCATGGAACGTGATGTTGTGAATTATGTCAAATCCTGTCAGCGCTGTGTAGTAGGGAAAACACCGGAACCACACAACCGTGCACCATTCAAGAACATAGTCACCTCTGAGCCTATGGAGTTGGTCTGTATAGACTTTTGGACTGCTGAGCAAGAGAACAAGTCTGTAGATGTCCTGGTCGTAACTGATCATTTCTCCAAGATGGCGCACGCCTTCCCTTGCAGAAATCAAACCGCCAAACAAGTTGCTCGCCGTCTGTGGCAGGATTTCTTCCTTGTCTATGGTTTCCCACGGCGTATCCACTCTGATCAGGGAGCTAATTTTGAGAGCAAACTGATCAAAGAGCTTCTAGAGATGGCAGGGGTGCAGAAATCCCATACCACTCCGTACCACCCCATGGGAAATGGTATCGCAGAACGATTCAACCGAACATTGGGAGATATGATCAGAACCCTTCCCCCTCAGCCCAAAGCAAAGTGGCCACAAATGCTGCAGCAGCTCACATTCTGCTATAACTGCACAGAGCATGAGACAACAGGGTTTGCACCGTTTTACCTAGTGTTTGGTAGGATCCCTCGTCTCCCTGTCGATGTCATGTTTCAACATGCTAATACCAATGATGCTGTTGTCAGCTACTCTGACTTTGTACGCCATCTGAAGAAAGATCTACATGAAGCTGCTCAAATTGTACAGAGGAATACTCTCAGAGAACAGACTCGTCATGCCAAGCTGTACAACCGTAGGGCCAAAGGATCACCTCTCGTCGTGGGAGACCGGGTGTTGATCGCCAACAGAGGTGTCCCGGGGAAACGCAAAGTTGCAGATAAGTGGGAGTCAACCCCGTATGAAGTCATATCAGTCAAGCCTGATCTCAATGTCTACAGAGTCAAGGATTGTCTGACGGGCAAAGAGAAGGTAGTTCACAGGAATTTGCTGCTCTCTGTTAGCTTCTTGCCCTGTGAGGATGATCTGGCCAGCGAATCTGAACACTCAGAGTCTGACGCTGCTATGCATGGAAGTGATGTATGCCCTGATTTACCTGACGCGGTTGAAGACAGTGATGTCCGTACAGTAAACTGGGTGATACAGGCAGGTGAAGAGCAAGTTCATCCAGAGGTAGAGGATAACTCACTAGACAGCAGATCTGATGCCCAGTCCGACTCTCGCAGTGTTGATACATCCAGTCGAGGAAGTCAGCACATCCCCGAACAAGATGTTGACCATACTTCAAGTGACAATACGGAAAGCCCATCACAGTGCTCTGAAAACATGATCCCTTTGGGTATGGGTCTCCCAGACGAGACCCCATTGAACACTGACCATCTGGACGCAGACTCCCCTGATACTGACTGTTTAGACTTGACTGCCCCAGACCTTCAAGCACAGGTTATTTGTGCTCAACCTAACCGTTATGGTCTTAGGGTCCGCCAGTCCATCAGGCCTCCTAGTCGTCTTATTTGTCAGATGAATGACCATGTGGTAGGTGACAATCCTCTGTCCGCAATATCTGCAAGTTCCTAGTTTAAGTTCAGTAGAGATGCACCTTCAGTTTGAGTAACAAAGCTTGAGTAAGAAACAAGAATTGTGCCTATGTGAGCACTTACAACTACAGGAACAATGTTTGATATTTCAGAGATGTAACAGGCATCTTTGAGTCTGTGCTTAGATAGGAGTTTGATCGCCTCCTTTCTTTACACACTCCTTTTTTGGGAGAGTTTTAGAACTGACATGCACTTCAGTTTGTTCCTTGTAATACTGTACCAGTTTTCGTGTCTTTTTCATCAGTATTTGCCGTTTTGGCTGTGATTTTTTTTCTGTTTAGTGTAGCACTCCCATATTTAGCAGAATTTCAGGGGGGTGTATGTAACGGGTGTAATAATAACTTTTATTTTATTGAAATTCCTGCTAAAATATGTGTATAGTTTTTGGTAAATGTCCTGCAATGCTGAGTCCAACAGTGCCATCTGCTGGTATGGGGTGGGGTTTGGTTTTGGCTTCTAACATGTGACCAGGAGGCGGGGTTTGTTGTCAAGTTTTACCAGAGTACTACAAAGAGATCAAAGAGATCAAACCCAGCAGAAAAAGCTAATGTTGTGACTCATCCATTTGCAGAACTGTAATAATAAAAACCTCATCATCCAGTCCAGCGTGAATGTGGATCTTTGGTGGGACACGTACAACGCGGTTACATATATCCATCCATCCATTATCTGAACGCTTATCCTCAGTAGGGTCGTAGGCGTAGTGTTACTGTAGTTATATTTTATAGTATTTTTGCAATCATATTTTTGAATTATTTCCATAGTAGACGCTTTGTAATATCTATCCATCCATTATCTGCACCGCTTATCCTCAGTAGGGTCGCGGGGGTGCTGGAGCCCATCCCAGCTATCTTTGGGCAGTGGGCAGTGGGCAGGGGACACCCTGAACTGGTTGCCTGCCAGTCGCAGGACACAGAGACGGACAACTTACTCGCTCACTCACACCTAGGGACAATTTGGACCGGCCAATGAACCTGACATCCATGTTTTTGGAATGTGGGAGGAAACCCACGCAAAGATGGGGAGAACATGCTAACTCCACACAGGAGGTACGATCTCGTGACCTCAGAACTGTGCCATACACGCACTAACCACTGTGCCGCCGTGCTGTTCTATATATATATATAATATATATATATATGTATATTTAATTTATATTTATAATTTATATTTAATTTATATTTATAATTTATATTTAATTTATATTTATAATTTATATTTATATTCATATTTATATTCATATTTATTGTTATATTTCTTCACAAAATTAATGAAAAAGTACTAATGAACAAGGCAATTGATAAATTCAGAGCTACCGAATACTGGACTAAGAATCTCATTTCATTCGCTGAACCGCTTATCCTCAGTAGGGTCGCGGGGGTGCTGGAGCCCATCCCAGCAATCATCGGGCAGTGGGCAGGGGACAACCTGAACTGGTTGCCAGCCAATCACAGGGCACACAGGGACAGACAACTCGTTCGCTCATTCACACCTAGGGACAATTTAGACCGGCCAATCCACCTGAAATGCATGTCTTTGGAATGTGGGAGAAAATCGGAGTGCCCAGAGGAAACCCACGCAAGCACAGGGAGAACATACAAACTCCGCACAGAAAGTCCTGTAGCTGGATTTGAACCCACACAGGAGGTTCCCAAGACCTTAGAACTGTGCCGCACACGCGCTAACCACTGCGCCGCCGTGCTGCCCTCTATGTGTATATATATATATATATATATATATATATATTCATATTTATTGTTATATTTCTTCACAGAATTAAAGAAAAAAAAAATACAAATGAACAAGGAAATTGATCAATTCAGAGCTACCGAAGACTGTACTAAGAATCTCTCTTAGTTTAATTACTACACCAGTTTATACTGTAATTATTAAAATGACTTCTAAAAATGAAAATTCATTTTAGATAAATATGCAAAGTGCATTCATATATTTTTCTATATCGATTCTCATACATATATGTTCATATATCAAGAGTTTATTTAAAGCAGCTGAGTGGTTCAGTTTTTGCAAATTTAAGGACACAAAATGCCTATTCTGGTTGAGTAAACGCCATGAAGTGAGTCTAAAAGAAATTAAAAAAATCAATTGACTTCCCCCAAAAAATCGATTAGCTTTAAAAGTGGCGCAACTTTCATCTTATTACAATTCATAGTTAGGGAAATGTGGGGACTTCAAATGTACCCAAGACTATTGAAACGCCCTGAATGAAATTTGTCAACGGGATTTCCTTTGTCAAGGCATTCAAGGGTACAAATAATTAGTCTGTTGTTATATCTCCATACCCTTTCTTATCAGTGAGTTATTTACCCCCAAATTGCTCTATTCCAGAGAATGCACATGATAGTGAACCCTGGATTACCAATGTTGATGGCAGGATCTTGCTCTCCCTGTGTGGTGATGTCAATTTCTGCCATTGGGGTAACTGACACCGCTGACAAGAATAAGGAGCACAGTGCCAAGCTTTTTGAGTTTCTGACCAAAGAGCTTTCTCTGACTGAAGACAGGTGAGTGCTGAAGCTTTGTCGTTGAAAATAATAGTTTAAGATGGAGCCCTCCAAATGTGATAAAACTGTTTAAAAACACAAACCTGTTTTGTCTAAAATAAACAAGATTTTCCCCTTCCTCAATGACTTTGAAGGTTTGCTTTAAGAATCCTTGATTTGCCGGGATGAATGAAGTATCTATCTATCTATCTATCTATCTATCTATCTATCTATCTATCTATCTATCTATCTATCTAGACATCTAGACATCTAGACATCTATCTATCTATGTAGACATCTATCTAAACATCTGTCTATCTAGACATCTATCTAGACATCTATCTATCTATCTAGACATCTATCTAGACATATATCTATCTATCTATCTAGACATCTATCTATCTAGACATCTATCTATCTAGACATCTATCTAGACATCTATCTAGACTTCTATCTAGACTTCTATCTAGACATCTATCTATATATCTATACATCTATCTATACATCTATCTTTTATGTTTTGTTTTTATTTTACTTTTTACTTTTTTTTTCTTTCGTTTTTCTTTTTGATGAAGAATTTCTCTTCTTTTTGAAATAAATAGGGTTTGTTTTGGTCACTTTGAGTCACTAGGTTTTTTCCCCCCTTGCGTTTTGTAGAACTCCTTTTTGGTTGCAAAACAATACACAATGTAGCGACATCTATAGTAATAATTCACACTGTCCCTTTAACTTTCGTATTAAAGCTGGGGCTTTAAACTATCATCCTGAGGGCCGAAATTGGCCGCCGGGCCGCGAGTTTTAGGAACCCTGTTTTACACCTTTTACAGAACACTAGGTTGTTTTTTTTATGTTTTGATAATTGCAAAGTGACTTAATTTCCTTAACTGGTAAATTTATGCTTCCATCATATTAAAATCATGTTGCACGTTTGCCTTAAAGAGATCGGTATTGAGAAGAACTTTCAGTGAAACACAATATAAAAGGGCCATTCTTATCTTCATTGCACCGATCAAATTGTATACTGTATGAATGAATAAATTCTTGAATGAGAACTTGATTTTGAAAATTATAAAATAAAACCAGGACAAAAACAATGACTCAAACAACAAAAATAATTTTAACATAATATGTTCGAAAAGGGGTAGTAAGAAGCAGGCCCTTATTTTCCCTACCCCTTCATCTTCCCTGTTAATTACATTCTATAGATAGCTCCTCTTTTGTGTTTAAATATAACTAAATCCCACGGATATACACATTACATAGGTTGTATATCAATAATTATAATAATAACAATAGTCATATATTTTATACACTAATCATCGTAGTACCCATCTATTAACGTTATAATGCTACTAGTCACTAAATGTCATTGTGACAACAATAGCGATAAGAAGTTATAATGATAGTCACAATAACAACAAAGTTAACTGCAGCTGTAAACGCAGTATTTCCAATCTCTAGTATCACTCATACCCCATTTTCTTCATCTCTGTATTCTGCCAGTAATGTATTTTTGTATACGTGAATAGTTGGACATTGTTTGGTCTCGTCTTGTAAATTTTTCCAAAGTTTGACTCCGCACAAAGACACACACATACTTTTTCTGGTGGTTCTCACCTTTGGGATTTTGAATTTATTACCCTCCCTTAAGTTATAACTTTCCTCCTTCCGAGTGAAGAATTTTGGGATGTTTCCTGGCACTATGTTTTTGTTGACCTTAAATAGCAGTTGTGAAGTGAAAAATTTTACTAAATCATCCAATTTGAATCATTTGGACTGCAGGAATAAAATATTAGTATTATTCCGATATCCTACCATGTGTATGGTTCTAATTGCATGTTTTTTGGTGGATAAAAAGGGGCTGTAGTGAACTTTTGTAATTATTGCCCCAGACTTCTGCACAATATGTTAAGCATGGCAGAACTAGATAACAATATAATAAATAAAATGCATTATAGTTTAAAAGGAATTTTGCTTTATTAATAATTGAAATGCTTTTAGATACCTGAGTTTGTATGTGTCTGATGTGTGTTTTCCAGCTTAATTTTAGGCATTGCAGTAGTGATACTTTAAGTCCAAATAGGGTAAAGTCCAAACTACTGTTTACAGTCAGTGTTACACCAACATACCCTGTTTTGGTTGTACGTATCCTGGAATCCTGTAAATGGAAGCTCATTAAACAATGTATTTTCAATGTTGAGACTCCTTAAGATGAAAACCCACAGAAACACTGTAGACACCCTGAAATGACAGCCAAGCACCCAGAGCAATTTAATTAAGATGGGCGCATCTCTGGGCACATAGCGCACTGCCCTCTCTCTCTCGCCCAGCGCCCTCTGCGCAAAAAGTCGATACAGCTCTATCCTTATTGTTTGCAGTATTTTGTGACATTTGCACCAAAGGACCCTGCTCGCACCTTGTTGTGAAACCATTATTATGAGAAGAATTATGGTCAAAATGAGCCTCAACAGTCTTAAGTAACTGCGAGAGGGAAACCATTTTTAAGTGATTTAATTGTTAATATGGGAATCAGGTTCTGGTATTTGTATTATTTCACAGATTTTATCAAAACATCAAACGTCACGCTGTGAAATAAAATAGGCTGAACAATTAGTGTTTGTTTGGCAGTTTTGTTGAATTTGGTCTTGAAATATATTGCGTGGCTATAAAAAAAAAATCTATTAAAAAAAATAAAATATATATATATATGTATATATATATCAAAATATTTTGCTTACATGGCTCTTTGAGTCAAAAAGTTTCCCGACCCCTGCTTTGGATGGTCGAAAGTTCCAACTTTGTTGGCGACAGAAAGTATCTTCCTCTGCATTGAAGCTGAGCGGAAGTGCTTTTGTTGGTCCAGGGCGTTTTGTTGACATGATGGCTTTTAGAGAAACTTGAAATAGATTTGCATGAACTTATATTCCATTACTTAAAAAAAAAAAGTTCAGGCACTGGTATATAATTTGATTGTCAGTAAATAAGGACAGTCCTTCACTTATGATCATTGAGGCTGGGTTAAATCTTATAAGAATTTGGAAGCATTTTACAATGGTGGATTTCCAAACAATTCTAAGAGTGAAGTTTCTAAAAGAGCTTAACAGTTTGTTTTTCTCATTCACAGGATTACACTTCTGTTCCAGAGTTTGCAGCCTCACGAAGTTGGGAAACGAGGGACAGTCATGAGCTTTTTATAAAGCATATTCTGAAATATGTGAGAGGAATAAAAAGGTTTTTGAAGAAATGTTAGGTTTCTTTAATTTAGGTAAATAGCTCAAATTGAGGCTACCCAAACAAGGTATAAGTGAGGGGTACCAACCACAAGGAGCGGCATTTGAAAAGGTGCGGTCTCATTATGTATGCCATTTCTGTATTTAACACACCAGGCAAATTTGACAAGGGCCGGTTCCCCATCATTAAGGAGCCGGCTCCCTTTAAGATGCTCTCTCTGTCTCGCATCACTAGATCACCACAGAATGCGCATTGTTCACCCAAGGCAGGGAGAGTAGGAGTAAGAGTTTGAATACAGTGAGTGAAGATTTGTACGTTGTGTCGCGTTTTTAGTGTAGCAATTCACAAAAACAACACGGCCAGCTTTTGAGTGTACAACTGCACAAAATGCCATTTTTTTTCCAATTAGACACAGAACATGTAGTGTTCCTTCTTACAATCATGCAGACAAAATATTCCAAGCGCCATGGATCTCGAGGAATTTATTTTCAAAGTAGTCATGTCCCCTAGAGCTTTAAAGTCACTGGAAGACAATGAAAAGCAAAACAAAAGGTGCGTGCTTTAATCCTCTCAAGCTGTGTGGTAAGTTTACCTGCCGTCGTGTACGGCGCGCATTCCTTTTTAGCCTTTGCCTCCTTTAAGGTATGTGATGGTGACTTCCTTTCGTGTTTTTCGCCGCGTGCCTTGCCATTTGGTTTAGGTTAGCCCCGTTAACTGTCTTGCCTGCCGTGCTCATTGTTTTTTTCTCACGTCAACGTTCATGTTTATTTTTTGTTGTTGCTTGCGGTTATCCTGGCTGCCTACTGTTTTTGGTCAGTCACGGTGTGTCCTCTATAGCATCCCGCTAGCCTGCTGTGATGATTTGGTATATTTACGGCTGGGTTCGTGTTTCTTGCCATGGTAGTTTTTTTGTTGTTGGCTCCCGGTTATCCTGGCTGCCTACTGCATGCCTCCCATTTTTTTGCCGATCGAGCCCGGTTAGCCTTTTCAGCAACCGGTTAGCCTGCTGTGTCTCGGCTGGTTTAGCCCGTTAGATCTATGTGTTATCGCCCCATTTTGGCTGCTCACCATTTGTTGTACCATTGCTGCACCCACCTGCAACACTACACCTAGGCATTTTCCACAAAAACTACCAAAACTTGGCTCAAAACACTTAAAACCTTTTCAACTAGTTAACATGTAAACCAATATGGTGACTGGTCTTCACTTGACGTCAGAGCTCAGGAAGTCACGTTGACAGACTGTCTTCAAAATGCATAAATTCGGAAAATAATTGTAATACTACAATGACATGATATATATAGATATTATGCAAAAAACATGTGTTATTTTTTTCACATTTTGCATGTTTTAGAATTTGAGTATCCCTTTAAGGAACATAATTTTGTTGCCATTCCTAGAGGAAACAAGCCTTCAGAAAGCACTGTAGGAGCTGGTGAATGCAAACCATTAAAAGAAATGATTGGACTGAGGACATCATTAGGAATGTTCGTGTTTGTGGTGCCCTTATTATATCTGGTAAGTTATCGTGACTATCTGGTTTAGATTTACTTGAATGCCGAATGCCTTAGGATGAGTGTTGGTGAAATCTGTATACTACGAATGCCTACTGTAAGTTTGCTACCACTGGTGCTAGCTAGTTATGTTTATAATTATTCTAACGTTAATATTATTAACAGTATTATTAATGATTACTTAATAAATATAATACATTGTATTGATAATAAAAATATTTGTCTGTATTTGTATTACTGAACCCACCGACATTAACAATTATTTAAGGTGGGTGCAAGCCGAAGAAGGTCAATTCTTAAGTTGAAGTTGTATGTGAAATCAGATACTGTAAATATGAACTGGTCATCTGAACCACTATTTTCCTCCATTTAACTTATCTATCTATCTATCTATCGAGAGAGGTGACCGACAGCAAGACAAACACAAACAAAAAACAAAGAAAATAAAAAGGGGGAAAAGTAGCAAAAAAATCATGCACTAAATTTTTGGGGGACCATGGCCAACCCAAATGCCCAAACAACCACAAGTTAAGGACCTCGGCACACAAGTCGGTCATGCTTTCGTCCTTCCAGATGAAACGGGACACAAGAAAGCGGCCATGTCACTCGGGTCAGGGTGTGACACAACACACTCTTCTGTTTAACAGCAGGGCCCGACAGCTTTCACTGGTTTACCCCTGCTGCATCATACGGTGCCCTGCCCATCCCTTAGAACGCGTCCAAACATCCCAATATCCTTTCACAACAACTCTCCACTCATTCTCATCACCAACAAGAGCTCTAGCTTCCCCTATATTTAGACCTCTTTCCTGCAAGGCACTCATAACATCATCCATCCACGTCAATCGCGCCCTTCCTCATGGTCTTCTTCTATTGACTTCTGCTCTGTAGATCCTCTTCAACATTCACTCCTCATCCATGTGTCCAAACCAACCGAGTACTCTCTTATCCACACGCTTGCTCAGTTCCACTACTACTCCAGTTCTGTCTCTCACAATTTCATTTCTCAATCCATCCAATCTTGTCACTCCTAACATACCCCTCAAACACTTCATCTCAAAAACATTTAATTTCCTTCTCAAATCTCTGTTTAACTTACTGTCATAAAAATGGATTTCAATTGTTACTTACCCGATATGGCGTTGTGTATGAGGTGAAAAAGTCATATAAAAAAACTCACAAAGTGGCTTTCATAAACTATATGTAGCTGCCATCAAAACGTTTTTTTTGGGTTGACTCTAATAAAGTCACTAACTTGCTGCTTCCATGGTTTCATAATATCTATGACCAGAGCCTGTGTCCCATATTAATATAACATGTAGCACTTAAGTGCCCTGCGATTGGCTGGCAACCAGTTCAGGGTGTCCCCTGCCCACTGCCCGATGATTGCTGGGATGGGTTCCAGCACCCCTGCGACCCTACTGAGGATAAGCGGTGCAGCTAATGAGATGAGATGTAGCACTTAAATTTAGAATTCCCTGCAGTTACTAAGAGTGTAAAGCATTTTTGTCCCAAGATAACCGCTCACCCAATCGAAATGCTTTAGGTGCTTTGCTAGAGATTCTGGGTTAAAAACATTGGTTTGGGCTAGTTTGTTCTGTGAGTTTTCATCATAAAGTGTCTCAATCGTGAACTTAAATTGTTTAATGAGATCCATATAAAAGATACACAGCCAAAACTAAATTTGCTGGTGCGACACTATAACTGTAAACTGTTAAACTTTTTTCCAATATATGAGATAAATTAAATGTCAGTAACACATGTTTAACAATTGACTCACCAATTGCAAAAGTTCCATTTCATCTCCAAGCCTTATGGACTTATGAAAAGAGCCACATATGGCTTGCAAGCCATAGGTTGCAGATCCCTGCTCAATACGATCTTTTTCGACTAATTGTCTGGTATAAACAACATTAATTTTGAGGAATGTTATATTTTGTTTCGCAGAGCACCGTTTCAAATGTGCTTTATGATTTATTGTGCACAAAATTTCGAACATGGACGCTTCAAACTATCACTACCTTTCAATGTATCCCCTATAACCTGGGAGACAACACATGTAAAAAAAAACAAAAAAAAACGAGGTTTGGTTATCTTGTCCGTGCCTGAGATAAAAATTCAAGTCTTCCATTTTATTCCTCAAAAAGAATACATAATGAAACACAGTATGAATATAAGCCCACAAGTGCAAAACTTGGTGTACATTAAAAACAAAAAGGAAATTATATTTAATAACTTCTCGTCGACTCGTATTTATCAGGAAAGGGAACATTGATGTATCCACTCCCGACGACAAGCGGCAGTATCCCGGCATTGGGAACGACATTCCATGACAGGATCAGAGTGATGTTCTTGTTGGACCTGTGTGAAAGATGCCAATGATGTATTAATTGTCAGCAGCGGCACAGAACACAGTTTATCATCATGGTGGCAGCAAATAATGGAAAATGTCTTCACTCCTACTATAGATGGATTCAAAATTATTCAACATCCACAGATTTATATAACATCAAAATACCTTTATAATCTAAACCTATAAATCCCAATCTGCGCGTGTGTTTGTACTATCTACCTTGGTCATATCCCTCAAGAGGGGTGACCGACAGCAAGACAAACACATACAATAACAAAGAAAATAAAAATGGGAAAAAATAGCAAAAGACACACACAAAGATTTTTTGGACCATGGCCAACCCAAATGCCCAAACACGCAAACAAGTTAGGCACCTCGGCACCTAAGTTGGTCATGCTTTCGTCCCTCCAGATGGAACGGGACACAAGAAAGCGGCCATGTCACTCGGGTCAGGGTGACACAAAACACTTTTTTATTCAATAGCAGGGCCCAACAGCTTTCACTGGTTTATCCCTGCCGCATCATAGAGGTGCCCTGCCCATCCCTTAGAACACGTCCAAACATCCCACTATCCTTTCACAACACCTCTCCACTCATTCCTATCACCAACAAGAGCTTTAGCTTCCACTATATTTAGACCTCTTTCCTCCAGTGCACTCATAACAACATCCATCCACGTTAATCGCGCACTTCCTCTTGGTCTCCTTCCGTTTACTTATTTACTTTACTGCTCTGTAGATCTTCTTCAACATTCGCTCCTCATCCATCCTTTCCATGTGTCCAAACCAACCGAGTACTCTCTTATCCCCACGCTTGCTCAGTTCCACTACTACTCCAGTTCTGCCTCTCACAATTTCATTTCTCAATCTATCCAATCTCATCACTCCTAACATACTCCTCAAACACTTCATCTCAAAAACATTTAATTTCCTTCTCAAGACATGCTCCGAGGCATGATTTTTGTAAAAAATGTACACAGTTGTAGTTTAGGCCTCAGGGTGTGTTTTTATTTAGGTTTGGTGTCAAGGCAACCAAAATAAATACCAACAAAATCGATAAACATCTGCTTTCGGGTACAAACAGCTCTGGAGCTGTATGCAGCTCTTTGGCACTACCTAGTGGCTCCCTAGCGCTTTTTCAACAAACTAACACCCCAACAACCTCACCCCAGTAGAATGCCTGGCAACACCAGGCCATTATGATTGATATATAGAAATACACTGTAGAGGCAAGATTTTGGGCATAAATTGTCAATCAAGAAGTTAGGCCGGGCTTCTCTCTCGCATTTTTTTGTGAAGGATCTGCACAGCATGCACTTAATTTTACTCAATTATTTGGATGACTACTTTTTACCTCTACTCGAGTGATATTATTCTGAATCTGAAGTAACTGTACTTTCACAAACTTGAGCGCTGCCATGCATACTGCACGTCGGGGTCGCGCCTATTTCGGCAACGAAGTGCATACTTGATTTGAGGGACTGAGTTGAAAGTAAATCCGAAGCTGCACCTCAGCGCTCTACTTTGGCGCTGCACGGCCTTCAGCCAAAGAAGGAACTTCTGTGCCAAAGCGCACACATTGGTGCCAAAGTCTTCACAGCACTCAAATGCAGGTTCGAGTTTACTTGGGGCCCAGTCCATCAAATCAAGTGTATCGATCAGATTCGGGCCTTTATACCCGCGGGTCGGGTCAAGCTGGATTCTTTAGGCCTAATCTTACCTTTATTACACAGTAATTTCATAGCTAGATAACCCTAACCCTTAACGATCAACTGAAAGTCTTTAATTGTCCAAATATTGCCAATTATGGGATACACTCCAATATCATGAAAAATTATACGGAGTAGACTCCCCAAATAATCCTTAATTTTAACTGATTTATGCTTACCTGAGACCATTTCCATCATCCAAAAAGAAATATTTAGATTTTGCCTCTCTCAATCTCAGTTTGTCATTTTCACCCCGGAGGACAATTTTATCCCAGAGCACCACCTGGTTCAAAGGCTGACACAAAAACACACAAAAAAGATGAAAAAAAATTGTAGATACCCCTTTTTGCGATAGCGATTGGTTAATGAGAATAACTTACATTGCTTTTCGTTGAATACTCAGCAAACAAGTAGAGGAAGAGCTGTTTCACATTCCAGTCAAATATTGTCTGCAAATGTATTGAAAGTTAAGAAAAATGCATTTTTACAAGGTTAAAAAAAAACACTTCTGGCACAGTAACTATTTTCCACCTGTCAAGGATTAACAGATGGGTTTTTCAGGGCCGAGACCTATTAGCATTAAGAGAAGGGAGACAACCGATATTTGGAGCCGATATTCATTTGCTGTAAAACTTTAACAATTGTTTTTAATGGAGCTCATGAATTGAAAAATAGTGGGTACTCCTGTTTTAAAGCCAGATTGACGAACTAATGTTATGGTAACAGCTAATCGCTCAGCCTGACACCTTAGCATTCTTTTTATGCTCTCTTTCAATCGCAAACGCACACGCTTGATTGACGAAATTTCACATTGACAAACCTCTCTTATGATAAGAGCTAAAATATCAGTCACCATTTGAACGTGCCCCTCTAAAACAAGTTAATTACACTTTTCATACTACAGTATATTCTAATCGCAAACACACTTTTCTACCACGGACACATGCATGTCGGGACGAGTAAGCAAAGCTGCCGTGCAAACGTTTTTGTTCATGTTTTAGTGGCTCCGCCCCCGGTTGCTTATCCAATCAGAAGACAAAGGGTGTGTAGGGTCCGAGAAGAGCGAGAGGAGCAGGACAGAGGGAGCGTGAGACTCGGCTGCATCTGAGCCTAAATAACCCAGTTTTAAATATATTTAATTAGGACGTCAAATGAATAAAAATCCCAATACCGTTGTCTGTCAAATTCCCTAATATTGGCCTGCCTGATAATCGGCCGAACTCTACCACCTATCATCAATATATTTGCAAATCAAAATCAACGTGTAAACAAAAGAAAGTTGTATAATGGAATAAACAATTGTTCAATTACAAAAAATACCTTATAATGTCCCCCTCTAAGCTGCATGCGTGCGAAATTGGGCACTGCCCAGACATTCTCTGTGTAGAAGAAAATCCAACTGCGCACAAAAATCAGGGCTTAAAATTGTAAAATGAATTTACGAGTAAATTTGGCCAGAATTTCAGTGTGCATGCAGGACATCACTTTTTAAAAAAATATATATTTTTTTAATATCTCTAAGACAATAAAATATAGACAATTGTGGTTTACTTTAATAATCGCCTGCACCATTAGGCAAGGTAGCTTTCTTATCTACGTGACTACAATGTTGCCGTGCAAGTTTCCGTCTTTTTATTGTTGCAATAACAAAACACACAGATATTGTCAACATGAAATATAAGACAATCATAAGCTATAAAATATAAGTGTGTTTCAAGCCTAGATTTAAACGGTTACACTGAGGTTACAGATCAAATCTCAGGGGGAAGAGCATTCCAGAACACCGGGACCCGAATGGAGAACGCTCCCGAACCTGCGGATCTCTTCTTGGCTCTTGGGATCACTGGTAAACCAGCGTTTTCAGAGCAAAGTATAGCATATTTTCGTATGTATATTTGTTGTCAAGATAATTGGCTACAACTTGGATTTTTAAAAGAGTTTTATATTATAGAATATTATGTTATATGGTCTTCTATCAGTCCAAAACTTTAATATTTGAATAAAGAGGAAATTAAAAATATATTTGATAAATCCGGTTAATCGAAAAAAATAATCGATCGATTCATCAATTATGAAAACCATCGTTAGTTGGAGCCTCTTTCGCAAGCAACGCTCAAAGACTTTTTGTAATTGCTCAGAACCGTGGAAGCTTAAAGGGAACATTATTGGCAAGTAAAGTGAAACAAAACAGCAAAATATAAAAAAAGAATATTACTAGTAATGTTTTCATTTGCACACAGCAGATCACTCAGAAAGGAGTCTTCTGGGCACTATACAGTATGTCACAAAAGTGAGTACACCCCTCACAATTCTGCAGGGATTTTATTATTAAGTGTAAAAAACAGCACTGGAGAAACATTGCTTTGACACAATGAAAGGTAGTCTGTGTAATGCTATTATAGTAGTGTAAAGGTATTTCGACCCTCAAAAACTCAATATGGCCGTCAATAACTAAACTTTTTTGCAACAAAAGTGAGTACACTGTAAACTAAAAGTTCCTGAAGTGTATGCTCTGAGTACTCCCAGGCTAACCCGCCACCTCTTATATCGCTGTCAAGTCACATTTATTTGCTAGCCCTTAATCACGAGATGTTTCAAAGGACTGCACAGGATTACAATTACACCATCGCCTGATCTTAAACCAGCATGCGGGCAAGGAAAAACTCAAAACCTCAGCATGAGGAAAAAAAGAAACCTTGAGAAGGGGGCCTCACAATTGGTAATGCCCCTATCTTTCTTAGATAGCAGTTGGATGTGACACTGTGCACATTCACTCAGCTTCTTAGGAAATCCAACACAAGCTTTGTTGGGAGTGCATCCTGATTTTTTTAAACGCTGGAGGATCTTGGCCACTGTACTTCAGTTCGACTTCATGGTGTTGGCAATCATCTACCCTTGGGCAGCCTTATGTTGTGCAACAATTCTGTCTTTATGGTCCCCAGAACATTCCTTGCCATGGTGTACCATTTTGGGAGTTTCAGTGACCAGTATGACAGAGCGAACTTTAAATTGAACACACCTGCTTTTATACGTGAGACTTGGTAAGAATAGCAAGTCACATGGTATTGTGGAGTGAAAATGACAACCAGTGCTTTGTTTGGACCTATAGGGATGTTCTGCCTTCTGGGTGTACTCCCTTTTGTTGTCAGGGGTTTAATTATTGATGGCTGCATTTTGAGTTTTGTTAACGGTAAAAATAAACTTTCACTGCTATATAAGCTTTACACTGACTTCTTTTCATTGTGTCAAAACAATGTTTCTTCAGTGTTGTTCTGTTAAACATTATAATGAAATCTCTGCAAAAATATGAGGGGTGTACTCACTTTTGTGACGTACTGTAGCCTTATTTCGGATAAGCAAGCAATTTCAATGCAATTTTAGCATCGAGCTAAAACAAACACCGAGTCTTTACTATACTACAGAATTGCCATCTATTTGACGCTTTATAATACAGCTTGTTTTTTATTTTACTCAAAAAAAATCCATGTAAGTGATGTCAAATGAAACCCAAGTTTACATTCATCAAAACTTTAGTTTCTGAAATTTTGAAGGATATCAGCCGAGAGGTCAAAAGTGACGTAAGCCAAATCACTCCGCTCTCGCGGTCTAGTGAAGTCGTCAACGTTCCGCCTGTGAAAAAAGAAAATTGAAAATAATGAACAATTTGAACATCAAGTTAATCTCTATTAAGCAATACTTTATTTGATCGATTACATATTGCAGCCTTACATTTTATATTATGGTTAGCTGCTCCTCTTGCACTCTTTGCACTACTGTATAATACTATACATAACTATAATTATTTAGTATATTATTAGTACTTCAATACTTTAACTCAATACAACATTTTATTTATATCTGTACATTCAAGGAAACTGTGCGGGTCAGATGTATCGACATTTCGTTCTGTATACACGTGTACAAGAAGGACAATAAAGTATATCTGAATCTGAATCTATATGTATTTTTATCTTAAAATTCGGGTGGGTAGGTGTTCAAGTCAAGTGTTCTGCCGAAACACCCTACCTTGTGGAGACATCCTACCATTGCCTAGTGCGCATATGCACAACGATGATTTCCTATGGGGGAGCACTTACAATTTTTATTTCAGTCTTATTTGCTTCTTCCACTGTTTTCTGATGTAGATTTTAAGCCTCGCGTATTTTTTCGCGTAGCTTTATGGCATGGTGTGTATCGGCTACGGTAATCACGCACTGTATATGGAATGAGTACAAACTCATCTCATCTCATCAGCTGCACCGCTTATCCTCAGTAGGGTCGCGGGGATGCTGGAGCCCATCCCAGCAAGCAGTGGGCAGGGGACAAACTCTATCTGCAATGTTTCCGAGTCTCAGTCTTGCCAGTTTTACTTGATAATAAAGATAACAAAAATCTCTGTTAGATTAGCCTGTGGTAGGACGTCTACATAAGGCACATGTGCCAAACTCCCGGCCCGCGGGCCACGTCCGGCCCGCCGTGTAATCATATCCGGCCCGGAAGACCATTTTACATTATTGTTATTAATGGCCCGTCAATATGAACAACGCCGTCTCATCCCTGGACATCATATTCTGACGTTTTAGTCACTGTACCTATTCCTTCATATATGACGTATACTATACTATATACCAGGGGTCGGGAACCTATGGCTCGCGAGCCATATATGGCTCTTTCTATGAGTACCTATGGCTCAGAGACTAATTTAATTGCATGCAAATTTTCTCCATCTTGTTCAAAACTTGGGCCATTAATCCTGTTCAAATACACGCAAAGCCAAACCAAAGCTGAATTACAAAGCAGTACTTTTCAGAATATATAGGGCTCGTTTTCAATACGATTTACAGTCAAGGTGTCACACAAAAAAAAAACTTGTTTTGGCTGTACAACGCAAAATAATCCTTTATATAAAAGTTCACTATATAATCTGTGTTCAGTGTTCAGATACTTTTTGATGAATCCACGGAACAAATTGTAAATACGCCAAAACACCGGAAGAGAACTTAAAGTTATTTGATTGGGTGAGTGGTAGGGACGGGTGGAGCTATGCAAAAAGTGCAAGCACTCCCTCCCATCTCTCGCCCTACTCCGTCTGCGCCAAAGGTAAGCACATCAGGCTCCCTGTTCTCAGAATGTTGTGACGTTTTTACAAAATAATTTGTGTAGCATTTTCATATTTCTACTTTTGACAGGAGATATATTAAGGAGAGCAAAATCTTTTGGGATATTTAAGTTTTTTTTAATATATACATTGACATAGGAGCAAAGGAATTTGAATGTTATTTTAATGTTAAGTTTTTTAAGTTAAGTTCTAAGTTGTATAATTTAACAAAACATTTTCATTTACAGCAAAATAATAAATACTGTATAAGTGATTTAAGGTTTAAATGTAATATTCTTGTCTGTTTTTATTCATATTTATGTCCCAAAAACATTCAGTTTAAGTGTGTTCAATAAATGTTTATCCTGGTTGGCCCGCGACCTTAAGTGTGTTTTGACTTTTGGGCCTTTGTGCAATTGAGTTTGACATCCCTGACATAAGGTAAGACGTTTCGGTAGAAGACCGGATGCAGACGCCTAGTGGGCAGCATGAGGCCCGCGGGCAGCAGTTTGCCTACCCGTAGGAAATGAGCTCGGATTTAGACGTGTCTTTCAATTCGCACAGATATGAATCAATGCGACGACATAATGCCCACATTTAACAAAATAATAAAAGAAAGAAGCACACAAAAGACTCTTACAGCATGATGTTGGAGACACGGATGTCCACAGGAACTGTTCTATCTTTAAACGCTGTTGTGATGAAACAGCCAAAAGTTAAGGCCGCCATGACGCTCAGAGAGAATGCAAAAAGGGAGTTAGCTCTCGACAAAACGGTGTTCATTTTCGGGCGGTCAAATAATTACTTCACCATTAAAAAACGAACAAATGTATCGAGCAGCGATGAGAATTACACGACACGATTTTGTGAGTGACGTAGATATACATCCTGCCGGGTTATTCAGAATAAAATATGATAAAAATGCCAAGATGCTTTAAGTATTTTTAAAGACTAATACGAGGTTAGAATAAAATATTACTCATAATAAAATCCTATTGTGATTTTATGAATGATGATGTTTAATTGTAGAAAAGGAAATACCCTTTTTTTGAGCTGAGCGCGTATTAAATACTTCCGGTAGTGAAAGGTTGTCGAAAAGATATACACGAGTAGACACAACGTGAGCGGCTTGCCCACAGATATTTATAGAAGACTAGAAACGACGCTTCACTGAGAGCGGCGGCCTACTGCGAGGTTAAGCTAGTCGGGTCAAATTTACAAATTCTTCCAGTACATGTTGATGAAGCCCAAAAAAATATATATATATCCAAATGAGAACGCCAGCTCATTGTGCTGCCTATGGATGCAGTCAACTCTGTACAATAAAGTCCTGGAAAGCTGGAATCACCGTTTATAGGTGAAAATGTTTTGCCTCTGTTTTTTCCATTATTTAATCTTTTTGATAGCTTCAGTGGCTTGTAGGCCCTCTTGGTGGCTTACATTGTTTCAATGTAAAAAACTCTCTCTCTGTAATTCTCTCTCTTTTACCCTCTGTCTCTCTCTTTTTGTTCCTCTTTGTCTCGTTCGCTCTCTGTGTCTTTTTACCTCCTTTTGCTCTATTTTCCTTTTTTCCTCTTCTCTCTTTTCTCTCTTTCTCCCCTTCTCTCTTTCTCTTCTTCTCTCTTTCTCTCTTTCTATTTCTGTTTGGATTTCTTTCTTTCTCTCTCTTTCTTTCCCCCTCTCTCACTATATCTCTTTTTATCTCACGTGTTCTCTCCCTCTCTCAATTTTTCTCTTTCTTTATCCCACCCTCTCTCTTTTTCTCTCCCTTTCCTTCTCTTTTTTCTTTCTCTCTAATCAACTAGTCCGGCCCCAAGAGAATGTCTGTTCTATCGTGTGGCCCCCGAGTTAGAATGAGTCTGACACCCCTCATTTAAATCAATATTATTATTTTTCTTAATCAGAGCCATTTTTACAAATATAATACACACATACACACTGTTCCTTATAGTGTAGTGTAAATTAATTTATTATATATAATTTATTATATATCATTTATATAGCGCTTTTCAAGTCAATGAAGACCTCCCAAAAGCAATGAAGACCTCCCAAAGCGCTTTACAATGTGCTTCACACTTATCCATTCACACACACACACACACACACACACACACACACACACACACACACACACACACACACACACACACACACACACACTATTCAATATATATATATATATATATATATATGTATATATATATATATATATATATATATATATATATATATATATTCATTCACCTTGATTGGAAAATAAAACATTGTTAAATCAAGAAGTTTCACACGTTTTTTTAAAAAAGTCCTAAAATATCCTCTAAACTTTAACTTGGGGGCCACACGATAGAACAAACATTCTGTCGGGGGCCGGACTAGTAGATTAAAGAGAGTGAAAGAGAAATAAAGATATAAGAGAAAGAGAGAGGGAAAAGGAGAGAGGGCGGGACAAAGAAAGAAAAAGAGAGAGAGGGAGAGAGCGGGAGAAACAAAAGATACAAAGTTGTGAGAGAGGGAGAAAAGAAAGGGAGAGGAAGAAAGAAATCCAAAGAGAAATAGAAAGACAGAAGAAGAGAAAAGAAAAAAGAAAGCGCAAAGGGTATGAAGAGAGAAAGAGAAAAGAGAGAAATGGAAAAAATGACGTTAGAGCAGACGTTAAAAGAAGTTAAAAAGACAAAGAGAGAGAAAGAGACAAAGAGCAACAAAGGAGGAGAAAAAGAGAGACAGAGACAGAGAGTGGGATAGAAGGGGTGGAAGAGAGAGAGAGAGAGAGAGAAATAAATACAAGTACAGTGTCTTTGTGAGAGGCACCTGGCTTTGTCAAGTCAAGTCAAATTTATTTATATAGCCCTTAATCACAAAAATGTCTCAAAGGACTGCACAGGATTACAGTTACAAAATTACACAATTACCTGATCTTAAACCAGCATGCGGGCAAGGAAAACTCAAAAACCTCAGTGTGAGGAGAAAAGAGAAACCTTGAGAAAGGACCTCACATGTGGTAATCCCCCTTCCAGGATTGACCAGGGTGAATTACAATTAGCATTACTGTACACATAATAGTAAACATAAGGTAAGATGTTGAAAATGTCCGGAAAGTGCATGACATCAACGACGCCCCCAGCCTGCAAACCAGTCCAGAAAGTCTATGACGGCCACGACGCTGCCTCCCGTCTCTGCCAGCCGGTAAATGCAGGGGTTGACATGCTGCAGGTCAGACGCCGGTCCGCTGACCCATCCCAAATCATCCTTCTCCTTCGTATCAGCCAGGCAGGCGTCGAAAAAAGACAGGACAAAACAGAATATGAGGTGGGCAACAATCATATGCTTTGGAATAGAAGTGTGTCTTAAGCCTCGATTTAAAAACTTCTGTTGAGGTTGCAGATCTTATCTCCAGAGGCAGGGCGTTCCATAACACCGGGGCCCGGATGGAGAACGCTCTCGAGCCCGCAGACTTCTTGGCTCTCGGAGTCACAAGTAGACCGGCATTTTCCGAGCGCAGACTCCGTGCAGGAACATAGGGGGAAATCAAATCGGAGAGATAAGAGGGTGCAAGCCCATGCAAACATTTATATGTTAATAAGAGAACCTTAAAGTCACATCTTAAGTGGACTGGGAGCCAGTGCAAGTTGGCCAATACAGGAGTATTATGCTCAAACTTTTTGGTCTTAGTCAAAAGTCTAGCTGCCGCATTCTGAACCAGCTGCAAACTTTTAATGCTAGACATCGGGAGACCAGAAAGCAATACATTACAGTAATCAAGCCGAGAAGTAATAAACGCATGAATTAAAATCTCTGCATCTTTGGCAACATCAAGTTGACATATTTCAACCTGCAGCTTGTTTTTCTCTTGTGCTTCTCTGAGTGTTGTCTCGCGGGCCGGATTCAATCCCTTAGCAGGCCTGATCTGGCCCGCGGGCCGCCTGTTTGACACCTGTGCTCTAAAGTTTAGAGTCCAAACACTCATTTTGAATTGAAAATAGTTTTTTTAATACGTTTCATATAAGGCGCTAACATTTCACTGCCATTTTTTGTATTTCATAACCGTTCATATATTGTCGTTATTTCTCAATTTTCCTTAATAAAAGTTGACGTTGACAACAAACGTTAACTACATGAAAATCGGTCGTGAAATAAGCAATTCATCATTTAAAACGGGGACGTTGACCCGACCAAAATGGCCGCCACGTATACATAGATCTGTGGTGTTAATCGGTAAAACGGGAAGAAACGGAAGAAGACGAAGAAGAAGACGAAAAACGAAGAAAAAGAAGGAGAAGAAGAAAAAGGAAAAACTAAGACACCTACAAAACCATAATAAAACACCTTAAAACACGAGAGGATGGGGGTAAGACCATTCCAGTTTTGTATTCCATCACATTATGAAAATATATCACGTAATTGGTATCAATACGATTCAGAATATATATTGTCATTGTCAAAGATTAACGAAACTTCGTTTGAAGCATCTTAATGGTTAAATTTGCCGTTTTGGTTACTGTGTAATACAAGGGCCGGGACCTTTTGACTCAAATAGCCGTAAAAGCTAAATATTTTGACGATTTGATACAATAATAATAATAATGTCTGAGTCTGTGTCCCTTATCAAACATACTACTTCAAATTTATTGTCTCCCTCCCTACTTAAAATCGTTAAGGCTCATTTTGACCATACTTTTTTTGTCGTAAACAATGGCTTCAAAACAAGGTGCGAGTAGAGTTCTTCTGTAAAAATGTCACTAAATACCGCAAATGAGAATGATAAAGTTATACTTCGGGGTGTGCACTTTGTGTACAGAGGTCAGGACTCCACCTATCACTCACCCATTCAAATTGCCCTGGGTGCTTGGCTGGCGTTTTCGGGTGTCAAGGCTGTGGGTTTTCATGCAGTAAACATACAATAGATTCCATAATGGGCTTCCATTTGAAGGATTCTACAGAGATGTACAGTCTAAACGGGGTCTGTTAGTGTTACACTCTGAGTGTAAACTGGTGTAATGCATTTAATTCAGATTCAGATCTACTTTATTGTCATTCTAGTACACGTGTATACAGAACGAAATGTCGATACATCTGACCCGCACAGTTTCCTTGAATGTACAGATATAAATAAAAGTTGTATTGTATTATGGCTACGTATAGTATTTTACCATAGTGCCGATAGTGCAAGAGGAGTAGCTAACCAGATGTGCAAAATGGGCAGTCAGGTTAACAAGTCAGGTAAACAGTAACATTAACACTGTAACAATAACGCTGTAAGTACAATAGTGCAGAGAGCAAATGTGCAAGGAGTGGCAAGCTATAAAGAACTGCCAGTAGTGCAAAAAGTCAGATTAGCAGCCGTTTAGATTTAGGTTAACTATATGTTAGATTGACCATTTAACAGTCTAATGGCCAGGGGGACTAGACTACTGCGGAACCTGGTGGTCCTGCACCGCACACTGCAGTACCTCTTCCCAGAGGCTAGCAGAGTGAACAGTCCATGATGGGGGTGAGAGGGGTCCCCGATAATGTTCTTAGCATGGGATAGGCAGCGCTTATGGCCAATGTCCTGAATGGAGGGAAGTGTAGTCCCGATTATTTTCTCTGCTGTCCTCGTTACCCTCCTCACACTACCCCAGTCGGTAGCGCTGCAGCCTCCACACCACACAGAGATACAGCTGGTCAGGATACTCTCTATGGTGCCCCTGTAGAATGCGATGAGGGAAGGTCGGGGCAGGTGGGCTCTCCTCAATGCAAGAGTGTCAAAATAATTTTCTCTAAAGTATACATCAGTGTAATGGCAGTCCCCAAAAGGCCTGATCTTACTTATAACTGTATCTCAATGCAACTAAATGTTTTGTAAAATAAATGTAACCACTCCCTGATTCTAAATAACTGAATTTATTACTCATTTAAGTCACAACTGTACAGTTGCATTGAAAATATGTAGCTATATACATATAATATGTTTTGATTTAAATGAAAATTTAAATTTAATTGCCCCTGGACTCCTACTAGACCATCCATCCACCTGGGTTTCACAAAATTCTATGGGAAACCTTGGTCCTTGTATGACCGGTGCCAGTGTTTCGTCTGTTTGCTGGCAGTAAGGGAGATTTGTTTCCTGTAGGAATTGGAATCCGCCAGGGCTGTGGTTTGTCACAGACTTGAAGGGATCTGGTTTGCAGGCTTCAGTATTATATCTCTGCTTTTTCATCATGACGTGGTGCTGTTGGCTTCCTCAGGCCTTGCTCTTTAACTCTCACTGGAGAGTCAGCACCTCCCAGTCTGAGACCATAGTTTTCAGGCGGAAAAGTATTTTGGCAAGCCCTTTTCAGGTCAGGGATGTGAACCTGCCCCAAGTGGAGGAGTTAAAGTATCTCATGTTCTTGTTCACAAATCTAGGGTAGGATGAGCAGCATAAGCTGTCCTCTGGACCATGTATTGGTCCCTTGTGATGAATAAGGAGCGAAGCTTTCGATTTACCAGTCGATCTATGTTCCTACCCTTGCCGACAGTCATAAACTTTGGGTCTTGAACAAAAGAATGGTCTTAAATGAGTTGTCCCCGCATGTATTCTGGGCTCTCCCGTAGTGAAAAGGTGAAAAGCTCAGTCATCTCGGGAGGACTCTGATTACAGCTACTGCTCCTCCACCTTGAGGGGTGCCAGATGAGGTAGCTCAGGCATCTAGCAAGGATTCTTCCTGGATGCCTTCCCCCGGGAGGTGTTCAGGGCATGTCTCTCCGGCAGAAGGCCACTGGGATGACCCAGGACACCCCGGAGTCTGGGCTGGCCTGGTAACGCCTTGAGATCCCATCGGATGAAAATGGAATCATAATTTTGTCAGAATTACTTATTTTGTTCTTTCTCTGATCATCTGTGTTCTCATTTATGTTTTTGTCTTAATTATATTGTTTTCTTTTAAACACATCTTTATTTTCCTTTCAGCGTTCCGGTACTCGGCGTCGTTACCAAGAGGACGTAATATCAGATGAAGAGATAGTCGGAGGAAGAGCATTTCATCTAGAGGAGAAAGTCTGTAACCCAAGTTTCAAATCCGATCGGATCATTCGGATGCAAGGAAAAGGTTTGGAGCTTGCAAATACTAGTGACTACAAACTGAATCTGTTTTTGTGCATAAAGGGATACTGAGTTGGACATTTCAAGAAGGCATACATACATGCTTTCACTCTTTCTTTATCAAAAATAACCGGCATTCACCACCTAGCATATTTTAAAACTGCATACCTTGTGGGTGGTGCTACCATCTTTGTCGTTTTGTAGTGTGGGCCTGCCTGGATGGTTATATTCTGGTAGCATGCTATTTTGCCAATTTTCAAAAGTAAAGTCTCTTTCACTCTCAAGAGTTTTTTCTTCTCCTGAAGATGATTCATCATGTTCTGTTCTACATTTCTCCCCATCTTCTGCTCATACCCCCTCAAATTCCTCTTCTGAATCACAGTTGTCTTGTTGGACATCTGCTCTAGAGCCTCTTCATGGTCATAACGCACACTCATTGTTTTTTTTTCTTCTCCTGATGATGATTCATCATGTTCTGGACTATATTTCTCCCCATCTTTTTCTGATACCCCCTCAAATTTCTCTTCTGAATCACAGTTGTCTTGTTGGACATCAGCTCTAGAGCCTCTTTATGGTCATAACGCACATTTATTGAGTTTTTATCTTCTCCTGATGATGATTCATCATGTTCTGGGCGACATTTCTCCCAATCTTCTGCTCAACCCCCTCAAATTTCTCTTCTAAATCACAGTTGCCTTGTTGGACATCAGCTCTAGAGCCTCTTTATGGTCATAACACACACTCATTGAGTTTTCTTCTTTTCCTGAAGATGATTCATCATGTTCTGGGCTATATTTTTCCCCATCTTCTTCTGATACCCCCTCAAATTTCTCTTCTGAATCACAGTTGTTTTGTTAGACATCTGCTCGAGGGCCTCTTTATAGTCATACTGCACATGATATCAGCATGGAGAGACTTCGGGGTCCTGTCATCCGCAGCACCTTTAGAACCCCTCAAAATCCACAAAAAGAGCCCTGTCGCCTGTGAGAACTCCACCTCTTGTTTTGTTTATGTCTGTCACTGTCTTTTTCACAAACACCACCAATTTATCTGAGACTTATCCAAGAAACGGCAATCCGCACAGAGATCACCAGATATGTGTTATTTACTTCTGCTAATGATTTATCTGAGACATTATTAAAGCATTGTATCAATCTTTCCCATGTAAACTCTGTGACCTTGATTTCAACTCTATTTGAATCACGGGTTATTTTGACCAGAAGATCATCTTTGTAACTTTTTTGTTCAACTTACAAGGAAATATTAATGAAATAATTATTTTTTTCTTCTCTTGGGACAATTTAGCAAAAGTGATAACATTTAAAGTTAAAAACTATATAGTTCAAGGGATTTGGGGGGGATTTTAAACACAATAATGGGTCATGTTGACTGGAAGACAACAGCAGGGTAAGTCTTTATTATGTGTCTGTCAGGACCAGAACGGAAACAGGACTTCTTAACTCTCGGACTCACAAGTAGACCGGCATTTTCCGAGCGCAGACTCCGTGCAGGAACATAGGGAAAAATCAAATCAGAGAGATAAGAGGGTGCAAGCCCATGCAAACATTTATATGTTAATAAGAGAACCTTAAAGTTACATCTTAAGTGGACTGGGAGCCAGTGCAAGTTGGCCAATACAGGAGAAGGGAAAGGATTGCACACACGATCCGATGATCGCTGGTCGCGGGGAGCAGGTCGCTCTGAACGCGGAAGTGGGACTTCCGTGGCGAGCGATGGCGGTGTCGGGAACTGAAAAAACTGGTCAGTAGCCGGGATAGAAGAGCAAAAACGTGGTCGGGGACGGAAACAAGTCGAAAAGCCAGGAGAGGAGAGTAGACGTGGTCAAGATAAAAAAACTAATCGTTATCCGGGACGGGAGAGCAGACGTGGTCGAGATCAAAGCGGATCGTAGCGGGAGGCAAACAGGAGCAAAAAACGGGACAGGCGAAAAAAAGGGCTTGCCGTGTAAAAATAGAGATTCGCAGACAGAACGACAAAAGAGGATTGACAGGACAGAGTTTAAATACTGACAGGGAGCCAATCTGTCAACAAGCTGCAGCTGTTGCCACACGGGCGGGGCCAATAAGGCGCCATGGCAACGTGACAGTGTCTACCCTAAATTGCCTTGTCTTGTCGCAAACAATGTTCGCTATGAATTTATCAATGATAATAAAGAAAATTCGATTTGTAAATGCTTAGAATCTTTTGAACAAACATTGGAGGGTGATTTAATATTAAAAGCGTGGCTCCTATTAACCAATTTGGTTGGTGTTGGGCTGATAACTCCGATGTCACAAGGGTCCCAAAATATTGGCCTTATAATTCATGCATCTTTTGGGATTTTTACTCTGCCTTAATAGTACTCCGGGTTGCGATGGCCCTCTATATTGTATTAGCTTGCAGATCTGGATTGGATTTTAAATTTCTGTCTTTCAGATTTCACATATGAGTTCATTCAAAGAGGTGGCCTGCGAGACCCGATCCTCTTTGAGACGACTGACGGACTTGGACTCAAGTATTATTTTTTTCCTTTTGCCTCTGTGTTCCCAACTGTAATTTTTTTAATTTATTTTTAAAAGTGTGCTTTGTAACACATATTACTTGTTTCACAGGATGCCTGGTTCAAACTTCACTGTTAGTGATGTCAAAATGTTTGTTGGTAAGCCAAATCTTTATTAAATAATCATGGACGTTCCATGGATGTCATTATGTCCACAGCGATGTTAAACATGTTTTTCAGCAGGGATCAGGAACAGGAGCAGAAAGACACATCAATAGTGACATAGCGAGCATATGAAATAAAAGAAACATTCTAGGATAGTCACCTAAAGCTTGAAGAAGCCTAGTTTAGGATCAAAACGCAGCGGAACAAGTTGTCATCTTTGAGAAAAGGTTACAATTTACTGCATTGCAAAAGTAAACGGCACACTTTGGATGATTTATTCCAGTAATTTGGAATGCTCGTCATAAATTCAAAGATATCCACAAATCCCCTTGGATCATCTGAGACTTATTCTCCGAGCAGAACAAGCATGTGAGGCTAGCAATTCACTAGGGAACATTACACTGGAATTCCATAACTTAATCAGTGGTTAGCGCTTATGTGGGACAGTTCTGGGGTCATGAGATCGAACCTCCTGTGTGGAGTTTGCATGTTCTCCCCGTGCTTGCGTGGGTTTCCTCCGGGCACTCCGGTTTCCTCCCACATTCCAAAAACATGCATGCCAGGCTAATTGGCCGGTCCAAATTGTCCCTAGGTGTGAATGAGTTAGCAAGTTGTCTGTCTCTGTGTGCCCTGCGACTGGCTGGCAACCGGTTCAGGGTGTCCCCTGCCCACTGCCCGAAGATAGCTGGGATGGGCTCCAGCACCCCGCGACCCTACTGAGGATAAGCGGTGCAGATAATGGATGGATGGAATCGTGCTGGTCATTTGTTTAGTTATTACAACATTTATTGCCAGAAAGTGCCATGTGACTAACATACCTCATGCACAGTGCGGATGGTATGTATATGCTGACCTGTTTGCCGCTCAAACGTGAAGCGAAGATGGGCCTCCTCCCTAAGTCAAACCTTTAGAATGTTGTGGAAAATGTAAACGGACAATGTGCAGTAATATTTGCTATGTATGGGCTTGGAGAAAGATGAGGGAGTTTTCCAGAAGACTGATGGGTGCATTTAATGATGCATGACCCTCTGCTGAATAAAAAAAAATGTAGGCTCATTCTTGTCATAGATTTAATACAACAAATACACACACAGACTGAATTCCTACACTTTGCAGATTGTATTTCCTGTACTAAGGTGCGTGGTTCATTCCACGCTTTAAATTTTGAAAGGGATAATCATCTCCATAAAACATTCTATAACATGCCATTAAATTAAAATAAAACAACGATTTAATATTTGAATACAGCAGGGGTCAGAAGTAATCGGGCTGCAACAATTGGGCAGAAGTGAAGTTTCCCTGCAGAATTTGACACTGGTCCTTGCTTAACTATTTTGATTCTTCTTGAAGAAATCATAGACACGCATCCACATACATCACACTTGTTTTTTCCCTGTTTAGAACTAACATTGCAAAACGAAGATGTCTGGTATTCAACCCAAAATCTTCTAGGCCAAAATCCTTTTTGGTTTTTCTTTCTCCACCCAGGTAGCAGACGTATGATTGATGTCATGGATGTCGGCACTCAGAAGGGGACAGAAATGTCCATGGCCCAGTGGACACGATACTATGATTGTCCTGCATCTCAGCGAGAGAAGCTGTACAATGTCATCAGCCTGGAGTTTAGTCACACAAAGTTAGAAAACTTGGTCAAGAGACCTTCCACGGTATGTAGAATCAACGGTGTATACTGTAAACTGAAATACATAAGCGGCGTCATTACACGAAAATAAGTAATTTCTGCACCTAACTGTTATAAAAATAAAAGATGATTTCATTCATGTCTATCACCATAATCGTTTGCTCCAACGGTGTGCTTTGTTGTTGCATCCCGTCTATTTAAAAGGTGTGTTTCCAAATGGCTCCCCGAACGCATTTAGTTACGCTACATATGGTTAGTGACAACTCTGACATCAACTATATATGGATGGATACAACTGTGGCATTTCCATTGTAAGTGTAGAACATTAAATGGAAATGTCCTAAAGAAACAACCAATACACATGAGACTTATTTAGCGAGGATCCGTGTATGATTCGTGCTTTGCAGAACAGAATATCTTAGATGCAGGAAACAGATTAGACAGATTGTTTTACGTTGTAATTGCTTATACAAAAAAAAACCTCCTCCTCATTGTATCATCCTCTACCTGAAGCCTGGGAGTTTGAGCGTTTTGCAAAGTATATTGGTCCCTAGGACTGCACTCTTCTGGAAAGGTTTCAGATGTTGTTTCCGGGATGTGTTGGAGCCACCCTTTCAGTTTAGGGTTTACTGCCCCGAGTACAATCACCCAAGCATGCATTTGGCAGGAAAACATTGAATTCCCGTCTTCTTCAGAATTTTAACACTTATAAAAATGGGTGAAGTGAATCAGACCACTCCTCTTTTTCAAAATAAATAGCCGAAGAATTTGAATTGGCCATTTCCCACAATATAGTGAGAGATTAATAGTGAGGAGGGGTAGATTGAGGCAAGGACCAGCATTTAGGGAGAAGTTTTTGTTTTACCTTCCCCTGAGACAGTCTGTTTTTGTCTTTTTTTTTCCAGTGAGTCTTTTGTGCTTGTACTAGATACTCATCTTTGTAGCTGATAAATCCAAACAGTGCGTGCTGCTCACATTCCTGGACAAGCCGTAATTTAGCGTACAAAACGCTTCATGCCAGTTGCCAGAGCCGAGAACAAACGCTCCCAGTAAGCTGCAAGGCTTGAAAGTCAAGCTGGTTGCCTTCAGGTCTCAGACAATATCTGCGTCGCAGTAAATTAATAGATTTCATATTGAAATCTGCCATTCCTGGGCTGTTAGGGTGTTTTACCTCCTCAAGAACTATAATGCCTTTACGTTTTTCAAGCAACCCTTCCACCAGCTTTCTCCCAATGACTCTCAAACCTTGCTTCCATCCATAGCTAAACAGTTGTGAATTGCAACTTTAAGCACATGATTCCAACTTGAGTACTTGTGTGTGTTTTGATTAAAATCAAATGACCCTTTACAACTAACTCAAAGTAAATTTTAGCCCATTTCAGACTAATGATAGCTAATGAGTTTCTTCATCCGTTCTTCGGATAAAACTATCCAAAATGTGGTGCCCCCATATCCAAGGCGAGTTAAATATAGGTATTAGTTTCATCACATTAATGAACCAATAATTTATTCAAATAATTCATTTACCTCAATCGTCGCTACACCTGGATTGAATTGTGTGCTACTTTTGGAGAGGACATCGTTGGGCGTTGCCCCAAAATATACGCAGAGACAGAAATATGGCGGAAAAGGAGCGTTCTTTATTGCAACATCAATTCAGCAATATTCAAGCCACGTTTAAAATGTATCCGAGAGATGCTAGGCTTTTTATACTGTGTTCAACAAGATCACGTGATGTTTTTCTCTGAATCGAAAGTATTTTTTCCTGGAATCGAAAGTGTTTTTTCTCTGAATCGGCTCGCTTAGTCAACAACTTGTGATTTACAGTTAATCCACAACACTACCACTTGCTAAAATTGGTCCAAGTAAATTTAATGTTTCATTGCAAAAGCATTTCTCAGTTTGCAAAAATCCACACATTTATTGTAAAAATGGTTTTCTTTTTGTAGCTTGATCTCATCGACTGGGTGGACAACATGTGGCCTCGTCATCTGAAAGAGAGACAGAGAGACTCGACTAACTCAATCAATGACATGCACTATCCCAAAGTACAAAAGTAAGACTTCAATGTCGATATACTCTGAAAATAAATGTTTGTAATCTGGGAAAATGCATTTCGTGTTTTTGCATAGGTACTGTCTAATGAGTGTGGAAGGATGCTATACGGACTTTCACATTGATTTTGGGGGATCATCTGTGTGGTACCATGTTCTAAGAGGCACTAAGGTTTGTCCACAACTGCAGTGTGTTTGTTATGTTTGTGTGGACAGTTAAACTTGTGATTAGTAACATGAAACAATTAACACCATACAATTTATTCTACCACAAATGTATTCTCCTTCTGGAAAAGTTTGTCGACCAAAAGCCCATTATTCTATCTTGTGAACGTCGAAGCAGTTTATTTCTGCATTTTGCCAGGTTTTCTGGTTGATCCCTCCGACTGTTGAGAATTTGGAGTTATACGAAAACTGGGTGCTATCAGGAAAACAAGGAGATATGTTTCTTGGGGATCAAGCGTCTGACTGCCAGAGGATTAAACTTCGACAAGGGTGTACGCTTATCATACCGTCAGGTAAACATGAGCAACGATGTAAATTCATGTTAGATTTGTAAATGTTGACGTTTTTGTGTTGATAGTTCTTGTTGTGGTTGTTCTCCATTAGGTTGGATTCATGCAGTCTACACCCCTATAGATTCCATTGTATTTGGTGGAAATTTTCTTCACAGCTTTAACATTGCTATGCAACTTAACATCTGCAATATAGAGGATCGTACAAGGGTAAGAGTATACATGTTGTTTAAATGAAAGACGCAGCCCTACTTACGAACGAGATAGGTTCCGGACAATTGTTCGTAAGTTGAATTTTTCGTATGTTGCTCCAGTGATATATTTTGTTTGTTTAAGGTTTACATAAGTATGGTTAAGGTTTGTATAAGTAACCTGTATTGTTTTGTACTAAAAAAAAATAAACATCTCATAAAATAATATGCTCTATACCAGGGGTCAGCAACCTTTTCGGTGCGGAGTGCCACTTTCAAATTTCCTTGTAAATCAGTGTGCCACACCAAGATTTATGACTCGCACATTTTTTTTATATCCGACTGAGCTTTCATTTTACACTAGTCCAAATATACAACATGGATAGACATTGAAATCTTATAACTGACCTATTTATTTAGGACTATAATTGTTCATCAATAAACTAAAAAATGAATGTGAACAATGCGTGGAAAGGCATGTTGTCATCCTTGACTTCAACTTTTGACCACAAGAATCAACCATTCTTTATCAACAATGAACTACATAAAAAAAGTAATATGGACAGCTATCATACTATTCACCAATGAAATCTTGTTGCAGAAAATATCAAATTGAAACACACACGCGCACACACGCTTTCTGCCTGCCCCTCCTCTTGACGTTCAACACTTCTGGCGGACATGAGGATGTGTTTTATTTTTGTTTTTGATTGTTTATTTGTTGGGCAAGCCACCAAACAAAACCTCCGAGCTCGAAAAGAACGCCTCTTTAATATATTCGCATTAAGTAAAAGATTTTCCATGCTTTGCTATGCAGTGAGCAATGGCGTTTTTAGCAGTGACAATGGTTTTCAGGCTCTGTGTTTTTTGCCGTACCTGGACACAGTGCGTTTTAATGTCTCCGCCTTGTCCGACTCGTCCTTGAATTAATGTTCATGATTCGTTACGTATTGACGTTTAACCCTTCATGTGCGAGGTACAACGCTCTCGAGGTATAATGCACAAACAGCACGGCCATTTTTTGCACAAAGCCCCAGTCATTTACCCACGCTGGCTGAAAAGAACATTTTTTCGCTGGAGGAGCCCTCATGATTAATTCGTTTATCGCGCGCCTGTGTTTCGTTGGCTGGGTTAAAACAAGGATCTTCCCTCCTCCCCTTGGCGACGCGTAGACACTAGCTCACAAATGGAGCAGAGGAGGAGGGGCGCGACCGTAAAGCCTCTAAACAACACGACGCGCAACTGAAAATATCTAAATTTCAGCTAAATGCGTTTAAAAATTTTTTTTTTTAATTATTTTGCCGTGCGCTTGCGTACCACTGGTTAACCCCTCGCGTGTCATAGGTTGCCGACCCCTGCTCTATACTGCTACAAAGCAGGCTGAATGATAAAGCATAGTACTGAAAAACAAAAGCTACACATTAGGCGTTGACATTCTGTGGTCTGTGAAGCCCTTCGAGACTCCTTGTGATTAAGGGGGGGTTTTAAGGGTTATTGTTCTATCTTTGTTATTCATTATCCATTATCCGTTATCGGTCAGTTCATAGTACGCTACAAAGCCTAGGAGCCGGGACACTTACTCTCAGCCTAAAGGCCAAGCTAAGGTCCTAGCCCTAAAGCCTTACTGCGATCATTGCGAATGCACCGTTCCCGGAGGTACTTCCTCCTTCGTGGTTAAAAAGTGGACGAAAAACAGAAATCCAACAAGTTTCTCAACCGCAGCAAGCTTCCTTATTCCACTTTCATCTCAAAAGAAACGGCTTTACACCAACCATATCGGGTGAATGCACGAGATATTAAACAATATAAACGTCACTTAGCATGCTAGAGATACAGTGCAGTGTGTATACACACAAACCAGAAGGTTGAAGCCGGATTTGTTCTTCGGAGTGGATGCCGGGTGACCTCTCACAGCGCCACGCGGCGGAAAAAGCACTACAGCACTGTCCTCTACTCGGATAAAGGTGCACACAATACAAAAAAATGTTCGTATGTACTGTTGTTCGTAACTGGAATGTTCGTAAGTAGGGGAGCCTATGTATAAGCATTGAACAGCTGTTTACAAAGAAATGTTGATGTCTATTACTTGAAGGAGTGTGGTATAAACTTCCGCTTCATTCTCAGGTTCCAGTGAAGTTCCGTCACCCATTTTTCTATGAGATGTGTTGGTATGTGTTGGAGCGCTACATTTTCAGTCTGACCAATACCTCCTACCTCACACCCGAGTTCCAAAAATTGTCTTTGAACATAGGTATGAACTAAAAGACAAACTGTTTTTCGGGGGTCGATGCATCAGGAAGCATCAAATATTTTATCATCTTCTCACATGTAAATAAAACGTTTTGCACAGATCAGGCATTAAAGCATATGGTGGATGAAGATAAGGGGTCCAGTGAAGATGATATTACAGAGCAGCTGCTTGACAAGCCAGTCGCTAAAGCTAATTTGACGCCTTTGGAGCTTGAAGGATTGTGGAACTTGGTCGGTAAACTTGAATCACTGCCGTCCAATAAGAAGTGTGTCCCTGAAGGAATACGTAACTCCTCGGCACTCATCACACATTTTAAGGTAAATGAGAGAGCTGTACTTTGTGGCGTATATATCTTGTTTCCAAAAATGGGTTGGCCTAATGTAATTAACTCAGTTTCGCAAAGGCGGCACCACGTTGGTTTATTTTTATTTATATGAGTAACAGTGAAACTCATTAGTACCTTAATATTGCAACATTTTATTATCTTCCTTTTTTTGGGTCATAATTACTGATTCATTCAAAACACACACAGATATGATACAGTGTCTGAAATAACGTCTGCCTGGACGCCCGGGGTGTGCATCTTTTACGTCGGGCGTACAACTTACAAAACGTCTCCGCTCGGGTGGCCGACAACTTTTTCAAGACAAAAAAAAAACCCGAAAGTTTTTTTTTTTTTCCCCAAATCAATCGTTGGCTTTATTCCGGTTTTCGAAATTTTCGTTCGGTTTGGAAGCTTCGGTATTTCGGTTCGTTTGGCAATTTGCATACGCTGCAGCCAATCAGAAGCCTGCATCGAATAACTTTGTGCTTCCGGACTTTCCTGGGCGTAAGATAGTTCATTTGCATATTATTTTCCAAAGTAGGGGCGGCAGTAGCTCAGGAGGTAGAGCGCTCATCTTGGGATCAAGGGATCCCAGTTCGAATCCCGGCTTGTCCGTGTTACATGTCGAAGTGTCCTTGGGTAAGACACTGAACCCCCTAGTACCCCCAATAAGCAGGTTAGCGCCTTACATGGCTGCAAGGCCGCTATTAGGAAATGTGGAGCACATTGTAAAGCGCTTTGGGAAGTCATTGACTTGAAAAGCGCTATATAAATGCAGATCATTTCATTTCAAAGTAGAGGCACAGAAAACACAAGAAAAATGGAGAAGTGGTTAGGAATCGAGCAAAAACCTCAGCCCCAGAAGAAATATTCAAAAGAAGCTGACAAAATTTATGACGCTACAAAACGTAAACGTACATTAAAAGCATCGTGGAAAGAGGAGTTCGCGTGGCTTGTAGCAGACGACGCAACGCATACATTGCATGAATGAAGATGAGTCAATACAGGTACATACTGATGGCAGATGGAAAACAGCGATGTCATATACATGCAATTAATATTATAAGTAGATTTATAATAAACTTAATTTTAAAGTGTTGTTCTGTTATATATTCTGATTATCAATCCTTAATACTTTGCAACAATGGGTCTTTTTGCGATGAGTCGTCTTATTGTGTTTCAAGTTGTGAAAAATGGGGCAGGCAACTCTATGGCTGGGCAGGCAAGTTTACAGAATTGTCTGCCCTGGTGTCCGGTAAAATTTTGTCATGAGTTTCAGACACTGTATGATACAATAAACAGTGTTAATTCAAACTAATGTCAATAAAACAACACAATGAAAATGTGTGGATGAAAATTAAGAGCAAGGGAAAAAAATGAAAGAAAATCTTGATTGTTCATATGGGATGAATTAGTCTTGACTATTAAATTCTTGGCCCGGAAAACCCCAATGGTAAATTCTGCAGCACTTGGATCCCATGCTTGCTATCTGTTTCTTTACTGCAGTACTCTCTCGATTTTCGAGGTTTATCAATTCTATTGAGAACTTTTGTACGTGTATTTCCGTTTAAGTAGGAAGTTCAATTTTCCGTATTACTGCAGTTTCTCTCATCCGGGATATTGATCACAATCCCTCCCGGCCAATTTTCCATGTTTTCTTAACTGGAAATCACACAATCAGTTCCGTTAGTCACTTGAACTAGTCCGCAGGTGAAGTCGTGCAGGAAGCAAGAAATTCTGCCTAAAAATGCGAGGATTATAAAAAATTCTGGAAAACATTTACCAATAGTACTTGAAAAAGATGACTGCTTTTTTATTTGACTCTCTTGACTTTTTATCAGAAACAGTGGTAATAGAAATATTCATTTTATTCTTTATACTGTTAACCTTTATATTGTAGTCATTTGATTAAAAAAAAGCAAACATTTTTTTTTGCCTGAAATCTTTGTGCAATGCATTTAAATCTCAACTAACTTGTGGGGTAGGGTTAACTATTCAATGATCATGACATTTCCAAGGTAAAGTATAGTTATCGATACTACCATGGACTGGATCAATACCAAAATCCCCAGTATCGCCCACGCCTAGTTGGGGAAAAAGGGGTATTTTTTATAATTTTTTTAGCACAGCACTTAAGGTTACATTTTGCTGTGTTTAAATGCTACACAAACCCATTTTGAACAATGATCTTTGACTGTGCATCTGATGACCCTAAATTCTTAGCAATTAAAGTAACTTTTTCAGCCTCCCTGCTTTCCCCAGTTGCTTATTTTGGAGTGGAACACTCATATAGCTCATCTCATAGGAATGCTTCTGCTCCAAGTTGAGTACTAACTGTTTTTCTCTTACAGGCAATGCTCAAAGAGCATTCTAATGATGAGCCACAGGACTCGTACACCGGCAAACCAATTGTCATATGGCCAAAAAGGGTAGGTATCTGCTGCACATATAAAGATAATGCTAACAGAGCCAGGCTTTTGTGTTTGTTTATGTGTCTCAATTCAAGTCATGTTTATTTGTAAAGCCCTTAATCACAAGAAGTCTCAAAGGGTTGTACAGACTACAGGACACTATTACACCATCCCCTGATCTAAAACCTACATGAGGGCAAGGAAAAACTCAAAACCTCAGCATGAGGAAATTAGGTAACCTTGATAAGGGGCCCCATATGAGATAATCCGCCTTCCTGGGTGACTAGGCTGCAATGGATGTTGCAGACTGGTCATCCTGAGAGGGACAACATACAATACACAGATATTATCAGCATGATATATAGATAATCTATAAGCGATATAATATAAGTGTATTTTAAGCTTATATCATTTAAACAGTTCCACTAAGGTTGCAGATTGAATCTCTAATGGTAGAAAATTCAACAGCATCAGGGCCCAAACGGAGAACACTCTCAAACCTGCGGAGTTCTTCTTGGCTCTTGGGATCACTAGTAGACCGGCATGGTGTAAATTTTCCAACCAAATTCTGTATTCTACTAAACTTTAAACTATTGCAAAGCACCAAATTTTAATTTTATCAACAATTTTTATTAGGACGTGTTTTTTTCAAGGAAGGTCAGATATCTGATCCATCCCATTTGGATTGTCGTAGTTTTTAGCTTAAACCTTTTGTGGCAAATGTAAACAGCAAGATGGTGGATCACAGTTATTTGCATGAGTCAATATTGAACTGTAAGGGAAATTATGGTCTAAATGTGCCTTTTATACTATTTTGTGTGTGTTTGTATGTTACTTATATATTAAATACATAATGCATGTCTATATATGTATATTGTTTTATGTGAAATGTTCTTATTTTGCCAACAGCAGCAGCTCTTTAGGCAAGTTTTGTTTTAACGTTTTTAAATAAGCCATTACATGTGTTTATCTTTCTTTAGCCATCAAGCTATCAGCCACCACTACCTCCACCCTCTCTTCATCCTAAACCGACTGCTGCTACTCCTGCTCCACGACCACAAAAGCCTGCTTCGTCAATGTCTGTTCTGAGAAGGCGCAGGGTCAGGTAATGGATGTGTCATTTGGGCACCTATTCATTGAATGAACACTTAAAGATGTACAAGTGTCAAAATTAAAAACAAAACAATCGAATGATTAAAACAGTTCATTTTGTTCATAAAGAGAGCACAGAGCTATCATGAGGGGCAGGTTCTATGAGTGTGACTGTCTGAGTGCGCGACTGTCATCGGCTGCTGTATGCTGTCAGTCAAACAGCGGGTACACAGCGCGTGTCGGTACTTAGCGGATTTTTACATTTCGCTGGAGGATTCTGGTCCCCCTTAACTGCAAAAACTGAGTGATCTCTGTAGTTGCAATCTTAGAATTTTGTAAACTGTTGTGTTTTTCAAATTATAATATATAACCCATAGTCAAAACGTATTCTGTTTTGTTTTTATGTTTGCACACCTCTGAGTCTGCTATTGTCGAGTAGTGTGTTGACTTGCTGCATGTTATGTTGCAACACAAGAGCTCAAGAGGCCAGACTGCAGTGATTTTCAACAACTGTGCCGCGGCACACTAGTGTGCCGTGAGAGATCGTCGGGTGTGCCGTGAGGAATTATCCAATGTCACTTTTTAAACTTTAAATTTTATAAACATTTATGAATAATTTTCTGCAAATATTATGTCATTGTCAAGTGTCTGTGCTGTAAAAACTCGGGGTATTATAAATTATATTGTCATTAAACATACTGTTCAGTGTAATTTTACAACATTATTGGTTAGTGGTGTTCCGTGAAATGTTTCCAATGTAAAAAAAAAAACGTGCCCTGGCTCAAAAAATGTTGAAAAACACTGGTCTACCAAATCCTTGTGGTCAGTTATCACTCATACGCAGGCCATATGCCATGAGGCTCTTTAACTCAACCCGGGGGAGTAAAAGCCCACATGAAACCCCACCCCCATATTTGCATATTACCCTATTTTTATTACAGTGTGTATTTTCTGTAGCACTATTTAAATACTCTATAGCAAAAACGTTATATTGGGTATTTCTGTATTCTATATTTTATTTTTCAACACAAGGATACTGCTGCAAGTGTGAATTTCCCTACGGGAATGAATAAAATCTATCTAATCTATCTATCTATCTATCATATGTTGAGCTTGGGATTTGCCAAGTTTTTTCAGGGGTTTTGTCTATGGAAAATATGAATATGTCTTTGGTGGAGACACATACCACAATGTAGTTATGTGCGTAACCCGGATGCCTCAAGAAATACACAATGCTACTAGAGAAATCAAGTCACATTTAAATGTCTCAAAGGACTGCATAGGCCACAATTACACCATCCCCTGATCTGAGATTGACATGCGGGCAAGGTACTCAAAACCTCAACATGAGAAAAATAAGAAACCTTGAGAAGGGGCCACATAAGAAATCAACAAGCAGAACAAAAAGTGTTATTGCACTCCTGGGCGAGTTAATTTATTGAATTTTCCGTTTAATCTCCGAACCAGATTTCGTCATACAAAATCCACACCTAACGTGCGAGCCCCTCCCCTACATCAATACCATTAATGTATGTCTTAAAAATAAATTCTGTTTAGAGGTAATCTGTCTGATACATTGAATGTTTTGTTTTCTTTTGTTCAGATGTAAGCGCTGTGAGGCATGTATGAGAACTGAATGCGGCGATTGTAATTTCTGCCGTGACATGAAGAAATTTGGAGGACCCGGAAAGCTTAAGCAAACCTGTGTGTTGCGCCAATGTGTTTCAGTAAGTCACATTTTGTTAAACACTATTATGAAAATGATATGTATTGTGTATCCAAATGTATTTTGTATTATATTGGACACTAAACGTACTGAGCTTATTTGGGCCTGAGTGACCAACCTGCCGAGAAAACATTGTGATTTTTGCTGTGATTTTTATTTTTTAATAAGGGCATGAGCTGGAAAATAATGGGCTTATCATATTTTTATTAGAATAAATTGAATTCCCATGCTTTCAAGGATATTTCTTATACTGAATATACACTCACCGGCCACTTTATAAGGTACACCTATCCAATTACTCGTTAACACATAGTTTCAAAGCAGTCAATTAAATTGCGGCAACTCAGTGCATTTAGGCGTGTAGACATGGTCAAGACAATCTCCCGCAGTTCAAATGGAGCATCATTATTGGGAAGAAAGGTGATTTGAGTGTCTTTGAACGTGGCATGGTTGTTGGTGCCAAAAGGGCTGGTCTGAGTTTTTCAGTAAAAGCTGATATACTGGGAATTTCAAGCACCACCATCTTTAGGGTTTACAGAGAATGGTCTGAAAAAGAAAACAATATCCAGTGAGCGGCGGTCCTGTGGGTGAAAATGCCTTTTTGTTAGTAGAGGTCAGGGGAGAATGGCCGAACTGTTTCAAGCTGATAGAAAGGCAACAGTGACTCAAATAACCACCTGTTACAACCAAGGTAGGCATAAGATCTTCTCTGAAGGCACAGTGTGATTTTGAGGCAGATGGACTACAGCAGCAGAAGAATATTGGAAAAAGTTTCCTGGTCTGAAGAGTTTCGATTTCTGCAGCGAAATTTACATGGCAGGGGGACAGAATTGGGCCACCAATTGAGCATCGTTGCAACGCCACAGCCTACCTGAGTATTTTTGCGGACTTCGTCCATCCCTTTATGACCATAATGTTCCCAACTTCTGATGGTCACTTTCAGCAGGATAATGTGCCATTTCATAAAGCTGGAACCATCTCAGACTGTTTTTTTAAACATGACAATGAGTTCACTGTACTCAAATGGCCTCCACAGTCACCAGATCTCAATCCAATAGAGTATCTTTGGGATGTGGTGAAACAGGAGATTCACATCATGGATGTGTAGCCCTAAAATCTGCGCCAATTGTGTGATGCCATTATGTGAATATGGACCAAACTCTCTGAGGAATGCTTCCAGCACCTTGTTGAATCTATGCCACAAAGAATTGAGGCAGTTCTGAAGGCAAAAGGGGGCCTATTTAAGTAGCTGGTGAATGTATGTAATATATAATATATATTTTAATATGTCACTAAAGTGAGTACGCCTCTCACATTTTCGCAGATATTTCATCATCATGTTTAATAGAACAACATTAAAGAAACATCGCTTTGACACAATGAGAGGTAGTCTGTGTAAAGCTTATATTGTGTCAATTTATTTTTCCCCTCAAAAAACTCAAAATATAGCCATTACTAGCTAAACCCCTGGTAACAAAAGTAAGTACTGTACACCTTTAAGTAAAAGTTCCTGATGTTCAATATTTTGTGTGGCCTCCATGTTTTGGGAGAACCACTTTAATCCTCCTGGTCATTGATTTCAACAAGGCCTCAGAAATTGTTACTGGAATACCCTTCCACTCCTCCATGACAGAGCTGGGGGGTATTCGAGATCCTGTGCTTTCCCAACTTCCGCTTGAGGATGCCCCAAAGATGTTCTATTGGGTTTAGATCTGAAGACATGCTTGGCCAGTTCATCTCATTTACCATTAGCCCCTTTGTCTTAGAGGTGTATTTGGAGTCGTTGTCAGGCTGGAACATATCCGTGCAACCCTGTTTTCCAGCTAAGATGCCCATGGTACACACTTTTGCTGGCATTTGATTGATTGCAAACAAAAAAAAAAATCAAGAGAGAATAAAAAACTTCAATTTTTTTAGTTCCAACTCAGATTATTTAATGTTAGGAAAAATTGCAGTGATAATTTCAGTTTTGGACAGATTTTCTAAGTGATACCTAAAAAAGACCAAAACGGTTCAAGAACAGCTTTTGGGTACGTCTGGGATTGGGATTTTAGGCAAATTTTACAGGCTCTGTTTTGTAAGAAGAATGGGCAAATATTTCGGTTTCATGTTGTGCAAAACTTAGTGACATTTCCAAAAAGACTTGTGGCTGTTATTGCATCAAAAGAAGGTTGTACAAAGTATTAATTCAAAGGGAGGCTATATTTTTGCAACGCCTAATTCTTAATTCATTTTTTAATTATATATTATATAATACGTTGGATGAATTTGGTTTATTTTCACAATTGTGTTTCACATGTGGTTGATTATTAGAAAATATTATCGTCAGAACCAGAACAGGAGGAGGACCCAGTTGCGTAGCGTTTACTCACAAGTTTATTGAGATATAGAGGAAAACAAATGCCAGCGATTTGGTGCTCGCTGGACGAGGGAAGCAAGCCGCTCACGGGATCGGAGCGTGATCGGAACGTGGAAGTGGATTTCCCGGAGCGGGAGATTGTAGCGTGATCAAATGGACAAAACGTGTCGATAGCCGGTGTGGGAGATCAGAGCAAGGTCGGTGGTCAAAAATGGGTCGTTACCCGGAGTAGGAGATCAGAGCGTGGTCGGTGGTCAAAAACAGGTCGTAGCCGGAGCCAAACAGGGAATCAGGAACAGACGAGTGGTATATGGGTGAAAACGGGACCGACGGGAGCCAGAGTCAAAGTGCTTGCCTTGCGTATGCAGTGGTTCGCTGATGGACTGACAAGGAGTGACTGGCGCACTGGGTATAAATAGGAGGGTAATTAATCAAACAACAAGCAACAGATTGCGCCAAATGAGCAGGTGCGGGTGAGTGCAATGAGTAATCATGACAATTATGAGGTTTTTTTTTTTATCTATAAGTCTGAAGCCTGAAATATGCCAATATGTCAAAACGTCCTTGGAGGGGCAGTTATTTTGCAAGGCACTGTACATAATAAAACTATTATTATGATAATATTTTTTTTCATAATATTTAGCATTTATTTTGTCTTTTTCAGCCAGGACTTCCACTCTCAGCTGTTTGTGAAATATGCAAGGAACCCAACCAGGATGAAAGTGGAGATCACTTCCTTACTTTAATGGAATGTTCCAATTGTGCACAGATTGTCCACCCTGCTTGCCTCACGGTACCTTTTCTTTTGTTACACTATTTCAGGGGTCGAGAACCACCTTTTTGTCCCAAAGAGCTATAAAAGCAAATAATGTTTTAAAAATAAATTGAGAGAGCCACATCATATTTTTTCAGACAAAATTGAAAAAACTGCCAAACACGCTCTCTAGACAAAAGCTAATTCTTCAGCACATTTTATTTCACTGTGTGTCATTTGATGATTTAATCAAATGTATGAAATGATAATAATGCCAAATCCTGTGTCCAAAATCGATGTAAATATGCCATTTACAATTTGGCTTCCACCTTCAGTTAAGAGTGTTGAGGCAATTTTTACCATGAAACTTGTCCTTAATAACGGTTTCAAAACAATGTGCATGCAAGGTTCTTTTGTAAAAATGTCACAAATGACTGCAAACGATAAGCATATCGTCATATTCACTTTCGGTGTAGACTGCACTGAGCGAGAGAGAGAGAAGGAAGTGCCTTGCGCTGTGTGCAGGGATCCGCCCACCTGTACTGCTCACACAATCAAAGTCGTTTGACAGTGTTTTTACTCATCAGTTTAAATGGTTTCTTATCGAACTTCTGCATTAAGTTGCTTCGGCTTTATATGGACCAAAATCGGGACGAAATCACTTGACTTTGGAACGCCACAGAGAGATGTGCAATAGTTACATTTTTTTTCGGAGCCACATGTACTCATGAAAAGAGCCATATATGGCTCCCGAGCCATAGGTTCCCTACCCCTGCAGTATTTCATGTCAATTGTGACTTATGTCCAAACTTATGTGGTTTGCGTGTGCTGGAAATGATTTCAGATAGAAGGTGCATACTTGTATCACACATAATAGAATAATCAAGAGATTCAATTGTGAGAATTAGCAATAGCATTATCTTTTGAGTCAATTGACTTGAACTTAATGAGTTTACATATGTACTAAGCCAGGTTTTGCAGATTAGTTGTTTTGATTTGGAAAGTACGGTTGGGATTTGAACTGGTGACACAAGAAAGCGATCGTGTCACTCGGTCAGGGTGACACAACACACTCTTCTGTTCAACAGCAGGGCCCGACAGCTTTCACTGATTTACCCCTGCCGTATCATACAGGTGCCCTGCCATCCTTTAGAACACATCTAAACATCCTGTCACCAACAAGAGCTCTAGCTTCCACTACATTTAGACCACCGGTGCACTCATAACACTATCCATCCACGTCAATCGCCACCTTTCTCCTGGTCTTCTTCCTTTTGAAAATGAATGGGGAAATTCGTTTTATTTTAGGCGAATTATATAGGAAACGAGAATATGTAAGAAGTAAGCTTAAAAATCCCAATAATAAAAGTTGTTATGATGCAAACTTAGCACGTGGAATCAATACATGTTCAATGAATTTTGTTTCTAAACTCGTAATCCTTGAACAAAATAAAAGTCAAAATGTTACAGGTGGTGGCCTATACAGCTCATTAGTAAAAGTCTTTGGATTGAGTTCCCGTTTTAAATATTTATATGGATGTTTGACATATTGCTTGGAGTTTGCTGCAAAAGAAAGGACAATTCATCTCAATGCTCAGTCTGTTATCATAACTTTTTTCACTGTAGGTTCGAGGTGAAGGAATAGTCAACAAGGACCTTCCAAGCTGTTGGGAATGTCCAAAATGTATTCAAGGGATTTCTGATTTGGAGGTATGGCATAATTCACAGCTGAAGAACAATTGGATGAGTGTGCTGTGTGAAGATGAGGTTACAATTTGCTAGCATATTTCGAGGAGCAAATTTCTGTTTGGTGTAATGCATCAACATTTAACAGTTAAACCATTACCAGAATTAACTTGTATTTGGCGTTCTAGCACATATTCCTGTTCTTTAATTGTTTAATTTAGAAAGCCAACACCAATCTCACACCAGTTCTTGGAAATTTTTCATTTGAGTTTTTAAAGAATTTATGTTACAAAAATGTTGAAATCTGCTTTGAAAAATGTGTATTTGTTGATAAGAACCGTGCTACCAAAATTTCGAATCTTCCATAATTTACTATGCCAGTTCATCGCAAATTACTGAATGTGGATTTTCTATGACGACTATAAAAATAGAAAAGAAAATCAAGCAATGCTCAATTTTACGTTGCATTTTGTATTGTCAATGTCGATTGTTCCTTAATTTTTCACGGTGCATTAGTGCCATATTCCTGGACACTGTCAGCAGATTTGGTGTGCAGCTTGTTTTTTGTCCCAGAGCCACTTTATACAGACGCTGCCCTACTTACGAACGAGATACCTTCCGGACGATCGTTTGTAAGTTGAATTTGTTCGTAAGTAGCTTCAGTGCTGTATTTGGTATGTTTAAGGTTTATATAAGTAACCTATATTGTTTATTACTAAAAAATAAACATTTCATAAAATAATATGCTCTATAAAGATAAATAAAGTTGAGTTTAACTTACTTTTGGAAGATGCGCGTCAAGACATCTCCTCCGTGGTAAAAAGTGGCCGAAAAAAAGCGATCCAACCATTTTTTCAACCGCATTCTTATTCCACTTTCAAAAGAAACGGCTCGCCTCTTCTTTACACCAACCATATCGAACTGATGCACGAGATATTAAAAAGTAAAAATGTTAAAGGTCTTAGTATAGAATGTTTACACACGAACTAGGAAGAGGGAGCCGTATTTCTTCTTCGGGGTGGATGCTGGGTGAGCTCTCACAGTGCCACACGCCGGTAGCGGCGGAAAGAAGCACTACAGTACTGTCCTGTACTTGGAAAAAGGTGCACACAATACAAAAACTAACTTACAGCAATATCCGGATATTTTTCAACATCCCGAAATAATTGGTCGTATCTACCGTTTTTCGTAAGTCGAATGGTCGTAGTAGGGGGGAGCGTCTGTACTCAAAAATAGGGCTCCTAAATGCTAGCACAATTTTTTTTCAAATCTGCAAATGATCTCTATCTACTATGAAATATGATTTTCAATATTGGGCACCCTCTAAAAATATCCGAAATGTAAAATAGTTTTGACATCTTTGGAGACATTGAGACCTGTTTTTTGTTGCATACTAATCCGGGAAAATTTTCGACCAAGTTGACTCGACTTACAAAAGGTCACTTGAAAATATATGTACTTTAGTGGAGACTGTCTCTCTCCGTAAGCAACAGCATCCAAAGATTATGCATGTTAAGACCACACAACTAAAACCAGTGCCTGTAATGGACTTTCTTTTCTTTCTTTGTTTCTTTTTCTTTTTCTTACCTTTTCTTTCTTTATGCCTGCAACTCAGTGTACCTGATCTGGAATTATACATTGCAGCACCATTGCCTTTTTTTTAATGAGCACGTGTGCGTGGACACAGCGCCGTTGGCGTTCTGCAACCAAAGTAAAGCACCGCTTTTGACCGTCAATAACGATAACAGCGTTGTGTTGGCGGAATAGTTAATGAGTCAGATTAACCCGTTACTGGAAAAATATCTATTATTCATAACGGCGTTATTCCCAACAGTGGTAATCAGAGTCATCATAGCAATACTGCTTTTCATTTTTCATGTATCCCTAGCAGCGTAAATCTTCCTCTCTACTGGATATCCGCATGGCAAAGATATTCAAACAGCGAAGACCTTCTCGAGATGAAAATGACTCCAGCGAGGATGACGAGGATGAAGGTTTGTGTGTTTTTTCAATCTAACTTTCCAATGTGAGGGATTCCTCTTTCTTTAGCTACAGTGGTATTTTGCATTGTCAAGCGTATTTATAAAGCAGGCCAACTATGTCAAGCATAGCACCAGCCCGATGGATGTATTAGTCCGGCCCACAGTAAAGTTCTAAGTATGTCGAAAAACAAAAGAATTCAGTCGCTAGCTCATTTCTGTCAAAAGTGGTGATTTTTACATATAAATTCAAACCAAATGCCTTTTCCGCTTGCTAGAGGGCAGTGTTGAGTTTGTATAGCATGGTGAGTTGGTTCTGGTGTAAAACTGCATTGATTCTACTGTTATATTAAACCAATTGACACATTATATGCCAAACCTAAAACCCCTTTCCCTCATTGTGATTGAATAAATGCATACATGCAAACCTTTTGACATTTAAACAGCAGTAGATGTTATCATGCACATCTTTACATGCGAAACACGGGATAATCTCCAGGATGTAAAGAAAACAAAACAAACAAACAACAACAACATGTGCATGTTTAAAGCTGGAAACTTTTACCAAAACGCAAATGTAATGCGATTGTTGTAGCAGTTAATTGACGCACAAAGACTTAGTCTGGCATAAAAATAAAGCAGCTGTAGACTAAAACACCAGTCCTGAGTCACGATCCTTGATCATGTTTGATTTTTAAATAATTGATTTCCAAATTAGAGTGAAAAATAAGTATTCGGTCACCTACAAACAAGCAAGAACTCTAACTTCTTTTAATGAGGATCCACCTGTTACCTGTATTAATTTGACAGTTTTTTACTCATTATTGGGAAAAAGACACCTGTCCATAACTCCAACGTCCATTATGGCCAAGACCAAAGCAGTGTCAAAAGACACCAGAGACAAAATTGTAGACCACACAAGACTTAGTAAATGACCTACAGAGATCTGGGACCACAGTAACAAAGGTTACTATCAGTAACACAATGCACCGCCAGCTACTCAAATCCTGCACTACCAGACGTGTCCCCCTGCTAAAGCTAGTACACGTTCAGACCCGTCTGTTTTTGGCCAGAGACAATTTGGATGATCCAGAAGAGAACTGGGAGAATGTGTTATAGTCAGATGAAACCAAAATATAACTTTTTGGTATAAACGCAGGTTCTCGTATTTGGGGGAGAAAAGATACTGAATTGCATCTGAAGAACACCATACCCACTGGGAAGTATGGGGGTGGAAACATCTTGCTTTGGGGCTGTTTTTCTGCAAAGAGACCAGGACGACTGATCCGTGCAAAGGAAAGAATGAATGGGGCCATGTTTTGAGAGATTTTGAGGGAACATTTCCTTCCATCAGCAAGGGCATTGAAGATGAGTTGTGTCTGGTTCTTAAAGCATGACAATGGTCCCAAGCACGCAGCAAGGGCAACAAATAAGTGGCTTCTGGAGTGGCCTAGTCTTTCTTCAAATCTCAACCCCATAGAAAATGTGTGTGCGAGTTGAAAGTCCCTGTTGCACAACTAGAGCCCTAAAACATTGCTGCTCTAGAAGAGAGCTGAATGGCGGAATGGGCCAAAATGCCATCAGTTTTTGAAAAGCTTGTGAAGAGTTACAGAAAACGTTTGGCCTCCGTACAGATGTATGTGTTACAATGGGCAATTATACAAAAATCTTATTTCAATCAATGTAATTAAAAGTATTTGTTACAGATTGTGCTCAGAGGGGAGTATTTTTTATACCTTTTCAATTTAAAATGAAATTAAAAATCTATTTTCTTTTTCCGTAGCCTCACAGAGGAAAAGGTTAAGAATACAACGAGGAGCATCTCACACTTCCCGCAAGGGATTTCGGACCAACAGGAGAGGACTGCTCAAAGGAGGATTTACCCACAGAGGAAGCAGGGAAGGCCTTGGTGCTCCTGGTACACCTTCCATCCTCAAGATCAGGGCCGGGAGGAGGCGAGGAGTGAGATTGAGGGGAGGCTCAAGAATGCAGCAAAGAAGTGCTTCTTCTGAGGAGTCTGATGATGGGGATGAAGAGGAAGATGACGACAGTGGGAATGAAGATCTAGATCATTGTAGAAGGAAGTCCAGGACTGATGATGATGAAGAATATAATTGCAAGCAGGGATATGACCTAGAAGATGATGACATTGCCCTCGAGGATGAAGAAGAGCAGGAAGGGGCCTTGGATTATGACTTCGAACCACCAGTGCTACTGCTGTCTGATCTGAATGATGACATACTTTGCGACTCCTACCTGACTGTGACTCTACAGTGCCCGGCCAAGGGTGACAAAAAATCTGGTATGTACAAACCCTCCTAGAGAGAAAGTGTCCTTTTTAAACTTTTCCATCAAATATCAGTTTGTCATGTTGACTTTAAAAAATGCAATATTGCAGATACTATGTTTTAAGTAGTACTGGTAGTTTTAAGTTAAAAACACATTTGTCACAAATGAGCGAAAATGTAAAAAGTACAAAACAAGGCAAAAGTACCAAACGTTCTTGTTACCGCTGTACCGTAGCAGAGTGAGCCACCATGTTGTAATGACAGTTGAGTTACAAAATGTTATTAGCAACGCGTTACAGCAGTGTCTGAAATAACGTCTGCCCGGACCTTTTACGTCGGGCGTACAACTTACAAAACATCTCTGCCCAGGTGGCCCACAAATTTTTCAAGAAAAAAAAAATCTTTCTTTTTTTTTTTTCTCAAATCAAGTGTTTGCTTTATTCAAAATCTTCATTCGGTTTGGAAATTTCAGAATTTCTGTTTGTTTGGCAACTTGCATACTTGGCAGCCAACCAGAAGCCTGCATCGAATAACTTCGTGCTTCCGGACTCTGCCGAGCGTTATAAGGTCGCTAATTTGCATATTATTTTGCAAAGTAGACGCACAGAGAACACAAGAAAAATGAATACGTGGTTGGGAATCAAGCCATAACTTCAGCCCCAGAAGAAGGGTTCAAAAGAAGCTAACAAAATGCATGACGATACAAAACGTAAAACGTACATTAAAAGCATCGTGGAAAGAGGAGTTCGCGTGGATTGTAGCAGACGACGCAACACAAAACTGCATGAATGAAGATGAGTAAATACAGGTACATACTGATGGCGGATGGAAAACAGCGATATCACATACATGCAATTAATGCTATAAGTAGATTTATAAAAAACTCAATTTTAAAGTGTTGTTCCGTTATATATTATGATTGGCAATCCTTAATACTTTGCAACAATGTTTTTTTTTTTTTTGCGATTAGTCGTCTTGTGTTTCAAGTTGCGAAAAATGGGGCAGGCAACTTTATGGCTGGGCAGGCAACTTTTCAGAGTTGTCTGCCCTGGTGTCCGGTAACTTTTTGTCATTATTTCAGACACAGGTTACAGAACTCGTTCCCCAAAAAGTAATTATACGGTAAAAGTACTTTAATTCACTGTGTTGGGGTCAAAATTTTGATTCATGTTAATACAATTTTGTTATATACGGAAGAAGTTTGTGGAAAACATACAATGACTTGGCTTCAACCTTGTACGTAAACTGCAAAGTTAAACTCATGAGATTGCAGAGTCCTGAGAATCCACCTCCTAATGATCTCACAGTTACTGTTTTTGACTAAATGGAAAGAAACACTTTTTGTTAAACAGTTATTATTAAAAAATGTCACAACAAACAAACAAATCAAACATACTAACATTGATGATCGGGTGAACAAATGCATGGAAACCGTGATAAAAGTTTACAGACGCTGCCCTACTTAAGAACGAGATGGGTTCCAGACGATCGTTCATAAGTTGAATTTGTTCGTAAGTTGCTTCAGTGCTATATTTTAACAAACAAGTATGTTTAAGGCTGGAATAAGTGACCTGTATTGTTTTGTACCCAAAAAAAACATTTCATAAAATAATATAGGAGGATAAGCGGTACGGCTAATGAGATGAGATAAAATAATATGCTCTATAAAGATAAAAAAAGTTGAGTTGAACTTACTTTTGGGAGATGCGCTTCAAGAGTTAGGCGACTTCTTCCTCCATGGTAAAAAGTGGGCGAAAAACGCCTTCTGACCATTTTCCCAACCGCATCAAGCTTTCTTATTGCATGTTAATTTTAAAAGAAACGGCTCGCCTCTTCTTTATACTTTACACAAACCATATTGAATAGATGCACGAGATATTAAACAATAAAAATGTCAAAGTTCTTAGCGCGCCAGCGATACAGTATAGCATGTTTACACACGAACTAGGAAGAAGCCAGATTTCTTCCGGTTTTTTGTTTTGTTTTTTGTTTTTCATAAATCATCTAACCGTCATTGGTTATTGTTTCTTTTTTCTTTGTGGAGGATCAGCCTGATGGATACCGCCCCCCCCCCTCTTGCTGGAGAAACCCATTTTAGACTAATCCTATTGCATATTATTATTTATATTGCATATTGCATATATTGTATATTTGTGGTGTATGATCCCACCTCATTTTGTTTGATAAAATAATTTAAAATATTTTTTTCAGTTTCTGCAGTTCCAAAGATGGAAACCGCCATGGGTTATAGGCAATCGCCAACAGCAAATGCAGGTGATCAACCAAGCAGCAACCGAAAGACCACTTTTTCCAAACCTTTAAGGTTCAAGAGCAACGAAAATTCACGGGATGGCTCAACTCCACAAGGATGTAGAAGGTAGGTATATACAGTTCTAAAATACTGATGCACTTGAACCCATCATCCGTAACGTTTCCAGGATACAAAGCAATTCAGCATTCTGAAAAAGGAAAACTTTTGTTTTTCTGGTTTAGAATATGTAATTGTTGCCAGTCACGATGAGTCACTTAAGTTTGGTGAGTTATGGTAAGTCACTGAAAAAGCTGATTCATACTGGAAAAAAATAACGATCAGAGGAATAACAATCAGTCCATCGATTTTTCAGCCCGAACCGTACTTATCACAAAGGAAACAATGGATCTGATATGAAACTGACCGACATTATAGTGGTAGCAATCAAGCAATGCTGTCCCGTGATGTTTGATGGCTTGTCAAAACAAACAAAGATCAAACAGGGATGGTAGAATCGCTGCTTGTAGACATCCTTTTCGGAAAAACTACCAAACGTTTTGGCTACAGGTCATTCAAAGTCAAGAATTCAACAGATGAGACTGTGTAATATTGACCAGCTTGATGTTTAATTTCTGAAAGAAACAAGCTTTGTGAAAAGGATATGCCGTAAATACCTCTAGTTTACAGATTATGCTACTTATTTGCAAGTTCTATTTAGTTTATGGTGTTGTCTCAAATAAACTGTACAAATCCCCATGTGAGTATAAGACAATCCTTATTTTGGAATGATGTTTTTTATGGATGAAGGCAGTCATTTAATTTGATAGTTGAAAAGACATATTGAAATTGACTGACCTTCCATGTATGTATAGCGTATCATAATCACTTCATGGCTCCAAAAAGGTAATACCTTTGGTGCTCTGGAAGACATTCAGTGAAGAATTCCAAGGTTCAAATGTAGTCCAGGAATGGTTACTTACATTACTAGACTATGGAAGGTACCTAGAAATCTTAAGGGCTAAACACACACAACCAAAAATGTGATTAATTAAAAAAATGTAATTAATTCAACCACACATTGAGGTTTTTGAGTTTTTCCTTGCTCTCATGTAGGTTTTAGATCAGGGGATAGTGTAATAATAGTCCGTAGTTTGCAATAATCTGTGGTCTGTGCAGCCCTTTGAGACTCCTTGTGATTAAGGGCTATACTCATAAACTTGACTTGGCATTGGAGCAAAATCTCACCAAAATAGCATTAAAGACAATGCAAAGAATCATTGAGAATACAGTAATTTAAATTTATCTGACTTGACAGGTAATGCGGACTAGATTTTTTAAGCACATTTTTACTATTCTGTACAAATATAGACTGGCTTCATACATCAGCTGCGATTTTTAAAATTGCAAACACAGAGACACCCCCACTTTGTATTGTTCTGCGGCATTTTGGGGGGGTCATCAAGACAGTTTGATGTGTGAATTTGTGATTATCATAGCAGTAAAATGATTGTCTTGCAGGCCAAGTCTCCTGAGCGATAGTGCCACCCGAAGCACTAAGGATCAGTCGGTGTCCTCAGAGGACGGAGAATCTTCCACTTTGTCTTCTAAAGTGTCACCTTCGGCCCAGCTCTCCCTGTCATCTTTTCAGGATGTGGATGAAAGTGGTGGACAGAAAGAAGTATGGGTGTCTGTTTTCAGATACCTCAACAGAGCCGAGTTGTTCAACTGCATGACTGTCTGCAAGGCTTGGTATAAGTGGTACGTCCAAAACAACGAGTGTTTCTCTGATTATTTTTTTCGTATTGAAGAATCGGATACTGAGTTCTAAATCTTATTTGATACAGGAGCTTTGATAAGCATCTATGGACCCATTTGGATATGAGTCACCTCAAGCCCCTGAGTAATCGGGCCTTGAAAGGTATCATAAAACATCAGCCTACTTCTTTGGACCTCTCATGGACTCCTCTGGCTAGAAGACAACTCAACTGTCTTCTAACCAGACTTCCAGGTATGCTTAATTATGCAAAAATACTCAGAATAAAAGGGACCAGCAGTACTCAGACCGCTTGACTGAGGACCAAAGAGACTTGCTTCAGTGGATCTTCGATCCATGTATTGGAGGCTTTGTTTCGCACTACAATTACTTAAAAGCTGGGTTGCATTTGACTCTGGTAAGCCAGTATTTGAGTTTTTCCCTGCCCTCATGTAGGTTTTAGATCAGGGAATGGTGTAATAATATTCTGTAGTCTGCAATAGTCTGTGATCTGTGCAGCCCTTTGAGACTCGTTGTGATTATGGGCTATACAAGTAAACTTGACTTGACTATATTTAAACCATTTTTAAGGCAAGGAACGTTTCTTTCACTGAAAAAAATCCTGCACTACACCACCAGTCGGTGCTGTTGCATCTCCGGTAAAAGTAAATCCAAATAAAAGGTGGCTTTCCCTAGACTGCATAGACACACAAATTGGATAAATTCCCACGGAACAGTACCAAAATGAATGACGAAATGACGAAACTGGCATTCTCACATACTTTCCACTCTCAGAATTATCACATAATCATCAGGAGACCAGAATATGTCCAAAACAGATGTATCAGTATGAAAATGTCCCAGCTCCATTTGGACAAGGAAAAATCTATACAAAAAAGTGCGATTTGGAGGGTGGTCGTGGGTCCAGAGTCAGATTTTTATTTGAAAATTAAACGAGAGATGAGAGTGACATTAACTGATATGCATTCACAAACACAGACACCAGCCTTATGTGTTGGATGCCCCCAACATCCAATGTCTATCTATCTATCTACCCTGGTCATATCCCTCAAGAGGGGTAACCGATAGCAAGACAAACACATACAAGAATAAAGAATTTGTTTTAAAAAGGGGGGGGGATAAAGTAGCAAAAAAAAAACACACACAAAATGTTTTGGACCATGGCCAACCTAAATTCCCAAACACCCAAACAAGTTAAGCACCTCGGCACCCAAGTTGGTCATGCTTTCGTCCCTCCAGATGAACCAGGACACAAGAAAGCGGACATGTCACTCAGGTCAGGGTGACACAACACACTCTTCTGTTCAACAGCAGGGCCCGACAACTTTCACTGGTTTACCCCTGCCACATCATACGGGTTGCCCTGCCCATCCCTTAGAACAAGTCCAAACATCCCACTATCCTTTCACAACACCTCTCCACTCTCTCCTATCACCAACAATTCTGTGGTGAGGGTCCCTCCCCCTGGGAGGTGTGAGAATTCTCCCACCATGGTCCGCTGCGTGTCGTAAGAGGCGACTAAAGTGGAGGGAGTGAGGGGACTGGGGATTCTCTCCTCTCTATCTCTACTCCCTAAGAGACAGCAAGGAAAAGAAAGGGGGGCGGGAGACCGAAAGGTCTCGCAAACCCTAGTTATAGGGTCACTAAATGTGAGAGGATTTGGAAGTAAAGCGACTGAAGAAAGAGGAGATCGGAAGGATGATGACCAAAAGGAACATGCAATGTCACCTTACAAAAAGGAAGAGGAGCTGTCGACCATGAGTCAATAAGGCACTGCTCCTTACGGCTACCTCCCAACCAAAACCCCCAGTTCAACTTTTATTATCTCCAATCAAAGCTCCTGTCTGAGACATGCCCCTGGAACCTAAAACAACCCCCACGTTCCCCTTAGACCTGCAGAGCTCCCTTTATTTGCTTTATTCGTGGTTGCATTTTGCTTCTTATTCTAGTACAATTTTTGCCGATAGGAACGAGTAGGATGTTGGTTTGAATTGACTCATCGTAAATAAGAAATGATCTTAAGGTAAAACTTTCATTTTAATGGTGGCTATTCATCACAGAAGCGATAAAGGGAGGTTAATCCAACGCTGAGGGTTGTTGCAGATACCATCCAGCTGTGGGGTAAAATTCAAGTGCGTTAATTCAATTAACTGCAAACATTTCTTAACATGTCAATGTTTTGGTTTTCTTGTAGGAGACAAGTAGTGTGGGTTCATGAGTTTTTTGTAATCATTTATAATGTTAATTTAGTCTAATTAATGGATTATTCTAATAAATATAACAATTTATTTATCAGGGTGAGTCCTTCCCCTAGAGCAGGGGTTGGGAACCTTTTAGGCCCAAAGAGACATAATAACAAAATGTTTTGATTTTTGTATTTTTTTTTTAATGAGAACCATACTGCATATTTTGAGACAAATTTCAGCAAAACTGCCAAACTAGATCTCCAGACAGAATCTAAATTTTCAGCGCTTTTTATTTCTCTGTGGCACAATAGACGATTCGATAAAAAATTTATGAAATTGGCTCTGGCATTATTCTTGTGTCCGATATCAACAAATATACCAGTTCAAACTTGTCTCTCTCCCGCAATTAAGATCATTGAGACTCGTTTTGAAATCTTTTCACAAATAATGGTTTCAAAACAAGGTGCAAGCAAAGCTCTTTTGTAAAATGTCACAAAATACTGCAAACAAGGATACTGATGTATTAACCTTCGGTGCAGACAGCTCTGGGCAGACAGAAGTGCGCTGTGTGCATAGCTCCGCCCACCCCTACCGCCCACCCAATCAAATTGCTCTGTGTGCTTTGCTTGCTTTTCTGGCTGTTTACAGTTTTTCTTTGGGTTTTTATTAGTTAGGGTCTCCACAGTGAACCTAAATTGTTTGATGAGCTTCCATACAAAGGACCCGTTAGCAATACATAGCCAAAACAGGGTCTGTTGGTGTCAGTCACCCTTTGACTGTAACTGTAGTGGAAAGTGTGCTCTTTATATACAGGACCAAACTATTCTTTACACTAGGACTGCGTCAGCTATGAACACAATAGACCCAAATCTTTGTTTATCCATTAATTTTGTGTTTTGTCGTGAAAGTGAAAAACTTGCATCATGATTACCTAGCATATAGTTGATGTTAGTGACTTAATTAATGCCCTGAATCGTATAGAAGTGTGTGAGAATGGCTGTCTGGCGAAATTTTTAGAAGTGATTGCATTCGTTGTGACTGAAACTTGGGGAGAATCTGCCCTGCAACTTTTTATGAAGAAAGTCACCTATCATACCATTCTCCTTATAAGGAATTGCTTCACAATTTCCTTATAAAGATTCTCTCTCTCTTACTTTAGGTCTTCTAGAGTTAAAGGTTGCCGGCTTGTCATGGTCATGCCTGTCAGCATTGGTCTCCCCTACTCTTCCCCTTCTGCGACTACTCGATCTGCGCTGGTGTGAAGGCATCAAAGATGCCCAGTTTAAAGAGCTCCTAACCCAACATGGTCAATTTCAACACAAATGCACTTTTTCACATTTCTTTCATGTTTCTTTACACCTTCTCAAACTTTCTTCCTTTTCAGGCTCAGATTCATCACGCTGCAGACTAAAGAATGTAGAGACATTGCACCTGTCTGGTCTGGATATCAATGAGTCCTCTCTGAGATTGATGCAACATCAAATGCCACACTTGGAGAAACTGGATTTAGCTTATTGCAAGAACATTACAGATGCCTCCATATCTTTGCTGGCAGCAGGAGGCACGCGCACTCGCAACAACCTCAGTGAACTCAATCTGTCAGGTACTTTTTATATATCGCAAAATTCCAAGTTTAACTGCAGGACCGCTTTAGGATCGCTTAACACAATTTCCACTCGAAATATTGTTCACACACACACATACGGATTCATTTTGTAGTTGCATTGATTGGAATATTTCGGAAAAAAAATAAAATCATAATGATTGGCTTAAAAATGTACAATTGTCAAGGTTAAAACTTGAGATTGTATGAGAATAAAGAAAGAACACAATCTGAGTCGGAGATTAGGTTTTTGATAGCCTTTCCATCGGAGGTACGTCCCGTTGAGATTTCCCCTAGGTCTGCATCCAAGATCAGCTCAGAGAGAAAACCACACCCTCCCAATGGCTAGAGGCTCATTTATTGAAAAACACAAGAATGAAACAACACATCTGATTGGTTTAAACAAGATTGCATGAACACAGTAGACTAATCTGATTGGTTTAGACCGAAATCACATGTTTAAATGCAGTGTATAATGCTGGTCGCCAGATGGCGTGCGAGTATAATAAATGAGCAACAAGGATAGTGAACATTTGTAACACAAAAGGTACATTGCATTTCTGAGAAATTAAAGGCACTCTTTCCCGCACTTCCCAGCACCAAAGCGAAGGCCATCTCTATTATAGTCAGCAGGCCCCAAGAGGATACAATTGTAAGCTCTTCCCCGGACTTCTCAGCACCAAAGCGAAGTCTATCTTGATTAATAGTTAGCCGGGCCCAAAAGAATACAATTGCAAGAATACAAACAGCAACGGGATTTAATCTTTGGCTTCGTTAAGCCACTTTTGAGGATAAAATCACACAAAGGCACATACAAACTATGATAAAACTAATTTCCCTTACAACTACGCCGGAGATTTGGCACCCTTTTAATTCGTTTCATACTTTATTTACACCAAACCACGTAGCATTAAAATTGATAACATAAAAGGTATTTAACGAGAATAATTCAAAGATTTGATGTTCATTGAAATATTACTACTTTGGTATATTATGACAGAAAGAAACAAATATTTGAATCACTGAGGTATTATTCATGTTTCTCCCTGCCCCAAAAAAATCCTTTTTCAGGACCTAAATCTGAACAAAACTGACCAAGGTTTTCACAATTATTGGGCTGGGCATTTCGGGGCTGGTTCGGGGGGGTCCAGTCAGTGTTATGACCTGTTTACAGAACCTGGTATTACCAGGCAGTCTCCCATTCGAGTACTAACCAGGCCCGACCCTGCTTGGCTTCCCGAGATTGGGCGAATCTTCTTGTATCCGAATCCTTCTTCAAATTTTTCCACAATTTTATTTCGGACCTGCCTGGCGTGTTCTTCGGTCTTCATAATGCTTTCTGTTCAGGTGCATTTAAACTGAGACTTAATGACTCGAAGATGCAATCTGTTTGTCGTTCTTGGTCGTTTAGGTTAACATTGGATCATTCAGACAGATAGATGGATAGAATTTATTTTTCATTCTCGTGCACATGTATACAAACAAAATATATAAATATGAGTATGAAGTAACCTCCTGTGTGGAGTTTGCATGTTCTCCCCGTGCTTGCGTGGGTTTCCTCCGGGCACTCCAGTTCCCTCCTACATTCCAAAAAACATGCATGTCAGGTTAATTGGCCGGTCTAAATTGCCCCTAGGTGTGAATGAGCGAACAAATTGTCCTTCCCTGTGTGCCCTGCGACTGGCTGGCAACCAGTTCAGGGTGTCCCCTGCCCACTGCTCAAAGATGGCTAAAATGGGCTCCAGCACCCCCGCGACCCTACTGAAGATAAGCGGTGCAGATAATGGATGGATGGATGGATGGATGGATTATGAAGTAATGAGAGAGAGTATTTTGAAAAAGGATACTGCGCAACAGTTCAAAAGTCTCGAAACAAGCCAGTAGGAGGATCATATAATGCACATAATGTATAGATATGAAGTAGTAAGTAAATAAGCATAGCTATGAGTATTGTACAGTAGTGCAAGAGGAGCAGCTAAGCTGTTGTGCAAAATAGGCAGTCAGAAGTCACTAGAGGTCTTAATGATGAACTTAGTGATTAATACTTTTGCTACTTTACTTTTAAAAATGATGACCAGATTTATAAGCAAGAAATAAATGGTTTATTGTGACTGTTTGCCAAAACAGGTTGTTGTCAGCTGAGTGATGGATGCATGCCCTACCTGAAGCGAATCTCCTCATTGACTTTTCTGGACATAAGAGGCTGCAAGAACATCAGCATACACGCCTGCAACACATTCATCTCGGACCGCTCACACACTGCTGTGTACTGTATGATAGAAGAGAGAGTCATTCAATGTCTAAACTAAAATTCCAATGCAACTGTTACTGTTTTTTCAACATGTGTTTTTTAAATAAAAGCATATTGCCTTTTGCACTACTGATTTCTTGGTTAGTCAAAGTGCAAGTTCATACATGTATGTATATGTACACACACATATCTATCTGTCTGTCTGTCTGTCTGTCTGTCTGTCTGTCGAGACATCTATATATCTATCGAGACATCTGTCTGTCTTTCTGTTGAGACATCTATCTATCGAAACATCTTCTATCGAGACATCTACCGAGACATCCATCTATCTATCGAGACATCTATCCATCTATCGAGACATCTGTCTGTCGAGACATCTACCGAGACATCTATCTATCGAGACATCTTTCTATCTATCGAGACATCCATCAAGACGTCTGTCTTTCTATCTACAGTATCTGTCTTTCTGTATGTATGTATGTGGCACGGAGGCTGGGTGGTTAGCGCGTGGCCCTGTTGGAGAAATTGGAGGTCCGATAATCGAGAGAAAAGTCTTCTCATATGTGGATAAGAGAAATAGACAGGAGCCAGCCTCGTTACGGAGGGAGATGTCACTTTATTGATGCGTCAATAAAGATCTCACAGAGCTAGGAACATGACAATGTATTTAAAGCTGGTAGTGACGATTAGGCTTCGATTGAGTACACCCCAAAAGGCGGTCCTGTATCACGTATCAAGTACAGAGCGTCCCGTCCCTTGCACGCTATCTTCAAGGAAACTTAATGTCTGCCAAGAGTATCTTCAAGGATGTCTACCCGACCTTTTCCCACTACTGTAAGCAAGTCTTTCTAAATTTCTACATGTATGCAAATCTATTCTTCAAATGCAAGTGTATTTACCACAACATATCCCCCCCTTTTTTTTTTTTTTTTTTCTTCTGCTACCATATCCCCCTTTTTGGGAGTTTATACTCCCACTTTGAACAGAAATTAAAATCAAAAATGAATACAGAGTAGTGGTAAAGTATTACAAATCATAGACATCAATACACGGACAGAGTTTACGCAAATCGAAAATAAAATAAAATTCTGGCGGTCAGCCTGCTGTGATCATTCTAACTTTCATTGTTCATGTTTCATTTACAAAAACCTCCAACACTCCAAACATCTGACCCATGCACTAACCCCCCCTTCATTTATCTTTATCCGTACACACTGGATTATACACGCGGACCGTCGACGGTTGACCGGTACGTGATAAAGGTAAATGAATAAATGAACTGATAAGCGAGTGATAACAAATTTCGGTAACAGTCGTCGATACATTTCAAGATGAGTGCATGACTGGATAGTGATACAGTGTACACATTGGCCATTGGCCTGACCCCCGTGAACAATTTGAAGACCATGCACTGTCGTATTCGTCAACGGGTCTCATGAAGTCAGATGTTGGAGTGAGCGTCCATCCCAGCAGGCATCACGCGCAGTTTCCATGCAGCCAAAAACCCGGAAGCGACGATGCATCCTGACCATCCTAGACAGCAGCTCGCTCCCCGGCAGTGTGACATACCAACAAAAGAATCACAATCAGAAACCAATATATTTGTTGCTGTTATTCCTAGTGCTATATAGTGTGCTGCGTGATTAACACTAGTGCTACTTGATATTGTTATTAATGCAGATCATCATTTGTGTCTCTTTCCGCAGATGCTCCATTATTTATTATAATGTAGACTGACCATTAACGTTGCCAGATAAAATTCAAGGCGTTGAATTTAGTTGAGTCATCTGTTCTTCCTCACCTAGGAATAGGCTTGGATATTTAATCACTAACTGTGCTCATTGAGCTTCTGCCACCCTAGTATTAGCCACTACTGTCATTTGTTCTCCAAAAGTCTTAAGCATTCCTCTTTTAAGAATAGGTATGGCACAGAAACACAACAAACACATAATTATTACGACAGTTAGTACAAAAATTTCCCCCTTCGCTAACATACCACCCCAGTACCCAAATGTAGACGAGAACCAATCAAAAGAGATACTGTTCTTTTCAGTATTTACTGTCACTTCATTGCTCAACTCACGAATCTTCGACAGTGCTTTAGTGAAGCTTCCTGCTGCGGCTGTGTTTAAAGGTATATAAGTACAGCATTCCTCCTTTATCATATGACACACGCCTCCTTTACTGGCTAAGAGAAAATCGAGGGCCTGACGATCCTGCCAGGCCATCCTAGATGTCTCATGTAATTGCTCTCCTACTGCACTAAAGGCCTCGTTAGTGTAATTAATAAAACGTTGCTGGTTGTAATAAATGTAATTAATCCATTCTGCGTCCTTATTCGGAGTTATCCAGATAAATATCGATTCTAATCCAGACTTAATTTCATTCCTAGCTTTAAATTCATCTGGAATTCCTCTCGGTTGTCTGATGGTATCTAGCTATTCACGTCCACCCGGAATATATGTTCACTTTACTGCGGCCAATTGTCAACAAAAATATTTCATTCAATTACCTTTTCCCCTTTACATTCCTTTCTTTTGTCACTTGCATGTCCCCCTCTTCTCTTTTCCTCAATGCCTACTATCTCTTCCCCTTTTTACCTTTTTTTACTAACTTTTATCTTTCTGTATTTGTAACTTCCTTACTTGCTCTGCCAACAATCCATTTTCTACATAACTTTCCCTTCTCCTACGCCCTCTAACACATGCTTTTTAGCCCACTAGTTTAATGGGAAATTGACATATAACCATCTCACTTATTTATTTATTTATTTATTTACTTATTTATTTTTTATTTTTCTTTCCAAACCAATTCAATCTACTATCTTAGCTTCACCTACTTAATGTGAAAATGACGTGCATTGATCTACAATGTTTCATCTTACTCATTTTTCAATGAATTTTTCCTCCATATTCAATGAAAAGAAAGAATTTACTCACGTTTTTCCACTATTCTCGTATAACAATGCTTTTCATTCTCAAATTACTCCATTCCAATTCACTCAATTGGATTTTTCCTCGTCTTCACATTCCTTAATTTTCCAATTTTGAACTGAAAACCGGAATAGGTTAACTTTTTTCTTTTTGATATTTTCTATCCTTTCTTGGTGTTATTCTGGCATTAACATAATCTAAAGCACCTAAAATAACCAAACATAATTTTTCTAGACTTTTCACCCCTAAATTCATCGTTTTCCAACTGAAAAAACATTTATTATTCTGGGAACTCCATAGGCTCTCGGACCTTATGTTGCACACCCTTAGCGTCAAAACGATTTCTAAAAAAACGAACGTTTTCGATTCCTAACGAGACGTGCTATCGGTTCTATCTAAAACAATACATTTTAAACCGTCTTCCTCTTTAAAAACGTTTTTCTCGTCTCTATGAGCACTGTATTGTTCCCTTTTTCCTTTTCCTTCGATATTTTTCTGTTAATCCTTTCAGTTACGTGGGCCGATTAAACGCTGGACAACCATATAGACAAGAAAGATAAGAATACAGGAAAGAATACAAACACTTACAACATTGAACAAACATAAAACATAAAACAAGACAGATGGCCCACAAAAATTTAAGTTAATTAGTCAAATTAAGTCAGTGCACATTGAGACCATGCGCCTACACAACTACCGAGTTAGGGTTATGGTTTTCCTCTTCTACACAATTTCCTAATTTAACGAGACGATTCAGTTTTATTAAGACGACAGCAGTGTGCGTGCGTGTGTGTCGTCGTATCGATACTAATAACTAAATGGAGTGGAATGGAACTATGATGACTATAACATGAGACCTAACGAGACGTCACGCTCTATAGAGAATTTATCGACCTATTTCATCATCGCCTACAATCAGCTCAAAAATTTTTTCCAACATTCTGTTTCCTAAAAAGAACCTAAAAAGAAATCCGTCATTAAAAGCGCAATTAACCACCAGTCCATCGTCCCAAAAACAATGGTTCTAAGTCAAGGGTGGGCAAACTTTTGGCGTCACGAGCCTGGGGACACACCCAGTTTTTCTCATTTACAGTTATGATGTTATATATCATTGTATTTATTTCATGTTTATCTATTTTGTGTATATGTATGAACCCCTACTGAACACCAGCATACCTTCAGGGCAATTGCAGTTGATTCAACAAGGTTCGTTTGCTTTCGGAACGGACTAATCCCGTTTCAATCCAATTGATTCAAATTGATAATGTGTTTCGATTTACAATAGTTTCATCATTCCATATTTACTGCTAGAACCAATTAAACTTATAAGTAGAGGTACAACTGTGTTATTGTAGTTGTGCACGTATGTAGTATTTCTGTCATGTCCAGCATGGTCGCCGTGGCGACCGTCTAATTTGCGTGTGTCCTTCTTAAGGGCTTGCCCCTTCTGAGTAAAAGCCTGTTTTATGAGTATTCCTAGTCTGAGTTCCTGTTTGCCTGTAGGCCAGTTGCTGTTTTGTTTTTTCCCTGAGCGTTGGACAATTTTGCTGAATAAAAGTAACTGGTCGTTAAGCGATTGAGTTCTGGTCCGGTCTGCACTTAACTCAACCATTCCTGCAGTAGTATCTTATAATATTTACAAAATAAGATTCTGTAATATTTTCGAAGTCTGTTGTAGTACACCTGAGGCTATATTTTTGCAGGATTTCTTTAGTAGCGCTAGTATTAATGCTGATGTAGTTTTGTAGCGGTATTCTCGCAGAATTTCTGTAGTTGGTCTTTTTAGAATTATAGCCGTACCATATACTATGTCCCGGTTTTCAAGCTCTATATTCCGTTTTCTAGTAATTTCATAGAATTTCTGTAGTAGGATTTACATTATTGTAATATTTTACCATCCCATTTCTTGTTCTCCTTTGGTTTACTGCACATGAATGGCTGGATTAAACCCTAGAGGTTTAATTCTGACCCAATTGTGGAAAAATGTATTTGATAATGTTACTTCCGGCGCCGTCACGAATGGCAGCCACTCCAGCAGCTCCCGTGTTATTTTCGCTACTTTTGTGATTTATTTATTTGTTTATTTATTTTTGCTTACTTTGGTTTTGCTGTATGAGTTTTTATTCTTCTGCACGCCGATCTTAGCTAATGAGATCCCGTCGCTTCGAGATTACGTCATTGCTGTTGGTAATTGGTTAAGTCAGTCTTTTTCATTGGACAAAACTGCTTTTTTCTCAATTTATTGAAGAGAGCCAGCTCATAAATGCCCTTCTTGCACTTAACTTGGTATTTAGTTCTGTAGTTATTTATTTTTTTATTTATTTTTAATTGATGTAGTGTACTATGTCTTTGTTTTAAAGTACTATATTGAATCGTTAGTTTTGTGATATTGTTTAGTATACCTCTAGGGCACAGGTGTCAAAGAGGTTGCAGGTTGAATTATGAAACCCAGGTGCCTTGAACAAAGACATTGTTCTGTATTTCTTTCGTTTTCTCTCTCTCTTTTCCACCCCTTTTCTCCCACTTTGTCTCTGTCTCTTTCACTTACTGTGTCTCTTTTTAACTTCTTTTGCCCTACCTTCATTTTTTCCTTTTCTCTCTTTTCTCTTTCTTCCTACCCTTCACGCTTTCTTTTCTCTCCTTCTGTCTTTCTATTTCTCTTTGGATTACTTTCTTCCTCCCCCTTTCTTTTCCCCCTCTCTCATGACTTTTTATCTCTTTTGTTTCTCACGCTCTCTCCCTCTCTCCTTTTCCTTCCCTCTTTCTCTTTTATTTCTCTCTCTTTTTCTTTCTCTAGAATCTACCAGTCAGGCCCCCGACAGAATGTTTGTTCTATCGTGTGGCCCCCGAGTTCAAATGACTTTGACACCCTTGCTCTAGGGGCATTTCTCTATTACCGTATTACTGTCGTAGTATTTTTACAGTACTTTCATTCAGCGATTTTAATTTTCACTGTGTGACGTTTTGAGTGTCGAGCGACTTAAAATTCGACTCCCTCCCGCCGTCACTTATGAGTGCTGAGGCTCATTTTGTCTGTCATTTTGTCTCAAATTATTGATTCAAAACCTGATGCAAGCCAAGTTATTTTGTGAAAATGTCAAAAATTCCTCCAACTGAAGATACTTACGTATTTACTCTTAGCACAGGCGCTGGGCAATGGAGTAAAAGTGCGCATGTCCTGTTTATAGTTCCTAACACTTACCCAATCACAACGTTTGAGTTTCTTTGCTACAGCTTCTGGATAAAACGTTCGTTCTCGGTTAAGGTTTTTTCCTGCGAGTTTTTATTAGAAATGTCTTGATAGTGAACCTAAATCGTTTAATTAGCTTTCTTATAAAGTATTTTTAGCAATTTACATCCAAAACAGGGACTGCTGGTGTGACTACGTGACTGTAAACTAGAGTTACTGGAGTTTTCCATAACATGAGCATCACCTAGAGGCAGTGAAAAATAGTGCTTTTGTGGGCACTGTGACTCTCCTATTCATCCTGTTAAGCACTTTTATTTTGGTTGCACTCCACAGTGCAGAGACATCTTGGGGTCAATTTATACACACTGTCCCTTTAAAAGATTTCGAGTGCATGCTTCTTATGAAACCATATTCTAAGAATTATATTTTACACATTTTCGTCATATCTCACATTTTTTCTTTTTTCCTGTAATATTTTTAATTTTGGTACTTTCGAGCTTCCATACCTCAGGGCCAGTGAGCCCTTAATGAGGTAAAATGTACTTGTACTTTCCAAATCCTCAACCGTTTTGGCATGTTATACAGTAGTGTCACACTTAACCGGGCCGCTGTCTCTAGGATGCGTCATGGTCTGCAACTGCAGCGTCGCTCTTTGGATCTCCGGTTGCACTTTCGGACCCGCAATTTCCATTCGCCGCTGCGATTTCTCGAGCTCTGCTCCTAGTAACAATCATATCAGACAATTTATTATCACACACAGCTTTGTCACCCAGATCTTGTTTTCCTAATTTAACGTTACTGCCCTGTTGATCTTGCTTGGTCTCGTTGACGGTGGCAGCGTGAGCCGTGGTACAGTGGTTCAGATGGTACCCTTTTGAGCTGCCCTCGACCTGGACTGCGGCCGGCGTTGCCCTCACGACGGTGTACGGTCCCTCACGCCTCGGATGGTTCCTCTTTCGTCGTAACCTTGATGTAGACGAGATCCCCTGGGACGTCTTTTCAAATGGTTGTTCGACCTTGGACTCTTGTCTCTTAACCAGCCGGTAGATGACAGCCGTCAATTGTCTCATACAGTCTCTCAGTTCAGTTTGTAGTTGCTCAAGTGGCGGCCCCTTATAGGGACCTCCCAGATGCGGCGCTGGTCTGCCTGTTAGCATTTCATGCGGTGTTAAATGCGTGATCCAATGAGTTTGCATGCGATCACTCATCAGCGCTAACTGTAGCGCATCCCCTCAGTTGAGCCTAGTACTCACAAAGATCTTGTTTATCTTTGATTTTAATATTCCATTTACTCTTTTCCACCATCCCTTGACTTTGTTGATAAACCTCACCGAACCGTTGTTTAATGTGTAGTTTCTGTAAGATGCCCTTCACGACCTTTTGAACAAATGTTATCCGAGCTTATTTCTGACGGTATGCCAAATCGCGGAATAACTTCTCTAATCAAAAACCTAATTACTGTTCCCGCACCTAGATCTTTTGATGGCACTGCTCCTATTATTCCTATTACTCCTATTATTATTATTCTCTCCGTCTACCGTGGCCTGTAAATACGGAGACCAGTAACCTTGTTTTTTCAGCTATTTCACACCCCCCCCTTGCATAATATTTTTAAATTGTGCACTTGTATCTGATATAAAGTCAAAGGTATTCCCCTGTTACCTATTCTCCTTAATAATCCTCCTGATGCTCCTGCATCTGGAGACACATCACCGTTTTCCTGGAAAGCAGATTCAAAATACAATTTTAGCAGTATTTCTGTGTCAAAAATAAAATAATTCACAATCCAAACGTATCAATATTCCTCAGATTTGTAAACACTACGTCAATCAACAAGATTCTAGTGTGATTCAATGCAGACTCGTGTTGTTCGTTATCACCGCCTCGTCGACGGCCTTGGCCGTCTGGCTCAGTCCATCGTGACGTTCCACTCGTAATCCGCTGTAGGAATGCGCCCATGAGCTTTATCAGTGCCACACTGACCTTGGTGCCCAGTTGTCTACCTCTTTCTCCTCGAAACTGGCTGCAATCAGTTCAGATTGCCACCTGCTCACTGTTTGAGGACAGCCTGGATGTGCTCCAGTGTCCCCACGACCCTGCTGTAGACAAGCGGCGCAGACAACGGATGAGTGAACGTCTTTGTTTGTTCTTCAGCCTTTTTCAACAGTGCGTCTGACTTCTGAATCCTGTTAAATCGGTCATGTTTACAAACTCGGATGTTTAATCTAGGTTAAATGACCATGAAGACATCACCTTAGCAATTAAATTCTTAAATTTTTCATGGTCTTCCTCAAGATCGAGTAATCTGCCCCTCATTGTCTTTTGAAAATGCTTGCCAAATTGTTTCCTCAATTTACCCAAACTATACTTATCACGTTCATCGGAACAAGATCTCACAAATCAAAAGGCCACACGCAAACGGAGCACTTGACGAATTAAGTAATCCCTCCACTTTTTTTTTTTTATTTTCCATACAGTAAAGGAGCGAAAGACGGGGGAAAGACGGGGGTGAGGAAGGTGATCGGAGCGGGAATACACACGGTTGAGCTCAACTCACACAGAGCGAAAGACGGGGGAAAGACGGGGGTGGGGTGGGGGTGAGCTTTGGGGGCGAGAATAACCCACAAAAAAGCAAGACACTTTAACGCACATACAAGACCGTAAAATGTAGAATAAGCAGTCACTCCATCATCCATCCATGCGTCCTTAACTCCTCTCCCAACGCCAAACAAAACAAAAAAAACAAAAAACAGTTAAGTATAAACCACCCGCGCACTCTCACTCAGGCGGCCGGGGGAGAAACCGAACCGAACAGAACACACATCCACAGACAGAGAGACACACGCACAATTAACGCCAGCTGGCACACACACCAACATTCCCGAATGAGACATCTCCCAGACTGAAAACATGTCAGCAATTCTCACACATTCTGTGTATCGCTTGTTTCTATGCGAATATATCTTAATAATACAACATCTGATTACTGCTCATTTTTCTAACGTCGGTATAACCTTTCAGATTGTAGAAAATGGCGAGGTTCCATGCACCACACTTTTTCCTAAGTGCAAGGTTACATATCCCTCCCAAACCATCAATCTACTAGGGAAACACATAAAACATGCCCCGTATTAACCACACATAGATCGTTTACTCCCGAACTGTCACTTCAGCAAATGATGACGTCTCATCACCGTTTCCATGCAGATCACAAGACAATTATAAATCTACAAATACCGACGCCGCTGCACCATTTTATCCAGGTAAAATTAGCCTTTTTTCTTTTTTCAAGCAGCCTACGTCCCAAAACAAACAGGATTTCTTTGAGCACCGAACTCCCGGGACACAAAAAAAAAAATAAATCTCAACTCAGTTTACATATCTCATCCGTCCGAACTTGGGTCTGATTATAGACGGAAAATTCCACGTGCACGCATTTTCATAATTTAGCTCCGACGTCACAGGCTCCTGTCCTCCCACGAATCTCGACAAGCAAATTGAAACAAGGAGAGAAAAAAAACTATCCTTACCTCAACCGCTCATTCGAGACCGTTCCACTGAGAAGTCTTTTCCCTTTTCTGTTTATTTAATTAGTGCCAGTCCACGTTGCGGCGCCAAATGTTGGAGAAATTGGAGGTCCGATAATCGAGAGAAAAGTCTTCTCATATGTGGATAAGAGAAATAGACAGGAGCCAGCCTCGTTACGGAGGGAGATGTCACTTTATTGATGCGTCAATAAAGATCTCACAGAGCTAGGAACATGACAATGTATTTAAAGCTGGTAGTGACGATTAGGCTTCGATTGAGTACACCCCAAAAGGCGGTCCTGTATCACGTATCAAGTACAGAGCGTCCCGTCCCTTGCACGCTATCTTCAAGGAAACTTAATGTCTGCCAAGAGTATCTTCAAGGATGTCTACCCGACCTTTTCCCACTACTGTAAGCAAGTCTTTCTAAATTTCTACATGTATGCAAATCTATTCTTCAAATGCAAGTGTATTTACCACAACAGCCCCACAGTGCCGAGGTCCAGGGTTCAAGTCCAGTTACCGCCGCCTCCCTGTGTTGGGGTTTGCATGTTCTCCCCGTGCCTGCGTTGGTTTCTTCCGGGCATTCCGGTTTCCTCTATTCCGGACTATAGAGCGCACCTGATTATAAGCCGCACCCACCACATCTTAAGAAGAAAACCGAAGCCGCACCTGTATATAAGCCGCATGCACCCACATTAAAAAATGTAACACAAACACAAAATTAACTCAAACCCGACTTTAAGTCCCGCGAGTGAAACTGAATGTCCTTCATTAAAGTACTCAGTCCAAAAATCACAGCCGGCAAAATGAACGGAAAATGGTACCGGTACTTAAGGTTTGATGCAGACCTGCAGAGTCCGTTGAAAGTAATCCAAGGAAAAAAGTGTATATTTCCAAAGGTAAGGGTGGGAAAAATATATATCCACTATTGTCCGCCACGTCCACAAACAGGTCTCACCTGTACCCCACTTCCCGTCACCCCGCGTTTGTTCTGCCCCTTCTTTTTCATTCGCCCGTGCAAAACATATCAAAATAAGTGTCTAAAATAAATACATTACAAAAATATACAGTTGCAAATACATATTATACATTGTTACACATATTTTCAAAGAAAGACGGTACACCGAGAGAGTTTTCAAAGCTTTAATAATAATAATATAACTTTCATCCCAAACGGTGCCTGTGACAGGGCAGTTAATGATAGCAAAACGCTAGAAATACGCTCGCAACAGAGTAAACGGGTCTGTTAAAAAAACATACCGTACTTGTAAAAATCACAGTAAACCGTCCTCATCTTCCTCCTTACAACTGAAGCCATCAAAGCCGTCTTCCTCAGTGTCGGAAAGAAACTTTGTTATATAGACTTCGTCCCACGCTCCCGCAGCCTCACTCGCGCTGTCACTGTCGCTGGAACTCTCATCCACTCCTGATTCTGTGCCCTCTTCTCCGTCACGCAGCAGACCGGCTTTTCGGAACCCGTTGGCGATGGTGGATTTTTGATGTGCCTTCTTTTTGCATTTTGCATGATGAGGTTATGTTTACGTTCATTTAATTTATGCACAAGCCAAGAAGTTGCAGTCTTCCTCGGCGCATATATTCCACCGGTCTAAATCTTACCTTTTGTACTCGAGCGCCGCTGGCGGCCGTTAGAAAAATTACATAAATTGACGAAGTTTGGGGAAAAAGTAGCGGCTTATAGTCCGGAATTTATGGTATAGAGTGCTTCGAGGTCCTAAGATTACCCACAATGCATTGCTGGTAGGCATTTTGGAAGTCCACAAAGATTTTCACTTCATTGTTATTATTCAGCGAACCAGTTAGATTCTACATTGTAATGCCGAATACGTGCGTTATTGTTGGCTGTTGTAGCCGAGGGGAAAGGGTGGGAAGGGCTTCATTAGACTTCCGAAGTGTGTTTACGATCAGGGGATTGAAGCTCAGGAGAAAAGTGAACGGCGAAGACGAATGTGGCTGGCAGCTATCAACCGGTCGAATTTGCCAAAGCTTGACTGTGTTCGTGTTTGTTCTGACCACTTTCTGACAGGTAAATTGAATTTTTTATGATGTAGAAATAAATTTTAAAAAGGTTATGGGACATGTGTACTTCATGTACATCTGTCGACACCATTCAAGTATGGCTAGGTTAAATACTGTAGGTGTTGCTTCTTGAGTAACATTTCTGAAAAAATATTCTTAAAAGATCTAGATGTTGAACAAGTATATACCAAGAATACATAGTAAATGTGCATTTCATCCACTTTGATGAGATATTTCTTCTCTCTCAGTGGATAACATTATTAAATAACTACTTCACCATACACATGTATCAAACAAACATGAAGTATGCGCTGTTTGCAATTGTATTTATTTTCAATCTTTGTTTAGATGAAAGGCTCATAATTAACACCTTTAATTTACAATGGCTGAGGGGGGCGGGATAGCCTTTTGAGTTTCAGTGTAGTATCATCCAATGTTCGCATGTTTTCGCCACATCACAAACCTTGACAAACACAGTAAGAGGATTCCTCAACAAATCTGTCGTAGGCTTCCATACTTTTGTAATTTTGAAAATCCTTCAGTTCACAAAAGGGACTTGGGTGGAAAATAAGATAGTTAACAAGTTCGGTGTAAGTCACACACGGCTACAAATCGGGATCAGACTTCCAGTCCTTGTTTTTAATTTTGTAGGGATCCAATTTTCCAATAAAATGCAACTTCGCAGCGTACCGCTCGCGTGCTTGCTTGTCTAAACTCTCCACGTAGTTTTCCATAGTGTTGATGGACAAAATCCGTACACAAACGAAGCTAGTTGAGTAAATAAATAGACAAACTGAGTAAATATTTGCTCCTCTCGCTATCACCGCTTGTAATCGACAGACTTCCAAGATGGCGGCACGAAGCCGTGTTACTATTTTTAGCACAAAGCGCGGAGCCCTCTATAGTCTTATTTGTGAAAAAAATATATAAAAGTATGCAGGCCTAAAATAGCCTCCAAAAACATATCCAACGATTGGGCTCTTTGGTTGTTTGATGATTTATTTATTCTGATGTTTTAATGTTAAAAAAAAAATTCATTGAAATTGATTTACCGTAGGATTTTAGAAAAAAATCGTGATATACAACGCCCCTTTTTGGTCAACTGACTTCAGAGGGGCGTATCCGAAGAGCCTAGCTTACCTGCAGCTGCTGTCAGAGTGGATTACCCGAGTAAACTCTCTGCACTTTCGCCTCGTCACCTCGTCACATTTGCTTAACTAGTCTCTTTTCAACATAAACCTCTTATAGGACGACTATTTTCTGTAGCCACTCCCCCTCTCAATTCAATTTCGTCGGTGGGGTGACATGCGAACGTAGCGGCTAGCTAGCTAGCTACCTGGCTAGCCTGGCTGTGAGCATCCTTCTTGCCCACGGGAGCATACATGAGTGACACGTTGTTTTGCCGCGGCGTGGATCAACAACACACCGGGGAAGATGCGCAAGGACGTCAGGATTTTACTCGTAGGCGAACGTAAGTGTATATTTTCACTCCATTCTCTGCTGTAAAAACGTAGACCTGCATTGCTGTACTTGATACTGGATGGTGTCGTTTTCTGCAATGCTATTCAATGCCAGGAACGATTTAAGGTTCAGAGCTTTTAGAGTGCTGAGCATCCAGTCCAGGGGTGTGCAAACTACGACCCGCCAAACAAAAATGGTCAAAATATAATGAAGATTATATCTCATCTCATCTCTCATCTCATCAGTCGTACCGCTTATCCTCATTAGGGTCGCGGGGGGGGCTGGAGCCCATCCCAGCCATCTCCGGGCAGTGGGCAGGGGACACCCTGAACTGGTTGCCAGCCAATCGCAGGGCACACAGGGACAGACAACTCATTCGCTCATTCACACCTAGGGACAAATTGGACCGGCCAATTCACCTGAAATGCATGTTTTTGGAACGTGGGAGGAAACCGGAGTGCCCGGAGGAAACCCACGCAAGCACGGGGAGAACATACAAACTCCGCACAGGAAGTCTGGAGCTGGATTTGAACCCACGACAGGTTCCCATGACATGAACTGTGCCGCACAAGCGCTAACCACTGCGCCGCCGTGCTGCTTGAAGATTATATATAAAATAGTAAATAAAGTCCCTTTGTGTGGCTGAAACAAAAATATTACAACATTACTACAAAATTAAATATCAAATGTAGTGCTAAAAACAGGGTCAGACATATTATTTTGTCTTTATTCTGATTATAAAAAAGTACTATAGAAATGTTACAAAAATACTACCACATTATTACTGCAAAAGATGAACTATACAGTATTACTGAAATATTACAACAGAAATACTACAACAGTAATACTGCAATAGATAGATTCTATTACAGAAATATATTTTAACAGAAATACTATAAAAATAATACTACAGTAACACTATAATGAAACAATACTTACATACATTAATATTAGGACAGAAATACTACAAAAATACTTCCACAGAAGTATTACGACAGAAGTACTACAAAATTACCACAGATACATACATTAATATTTGGACAGAAATACTACAAAAATACTTCCACAGAAGTATTACGACAGAAGTACTACAAAATTACCACAGATACATACATTAATATTAGGACACAAATACTACAAAAATACTTCCACAGAAGTATTATGACAGAAGTACTACATTACCACAGATATAATGCAAAAATACACGATGGAAATACTACAAAAATACTACTGTAGAAATACTACAAAATTAAAGTACAAGAATACTATAAAAATACTACAGGAATAGTAAAAATATGACTGTAGAAATACTACAGATATACTAAAATATTCAACCATGGAAATACTACAAAAATACATACAAAAGCAGAAATACTACAAAACTAATGCATAAATAAAAGCGCAGAAATACTACAAAATGATGAAATATTAAAAAAATACAACTACAGTAATACTTACAGTTGTACTACAAAAATTCCACTATAGAAAATACAACAAAAATAATACTACAGAATTACTACAAAATTAATACAAAAAATAAAACCACAGCAATGCTATAATATGATGACTACAGAAATATGAAAAAAAAAAGAATACATTTACAGTAATACCATAGATATGCTACAAAAATTCTACTATAGAAAATACTACAAAAATAATACTGCAGAAATACTATGATGTAGTGCTAGGAATGAGATATTTTAAAAAAATAGCTAGGTTTTTTGTCATCATATTTTGCCTGTACTTCCCTTTATCAAGGAAATGAGAATTTTAAAAATGCAATAATTTTTCAAGGTACTAAGGTTTAATTTTGGGGTTCTTGAGCATCCTCGAAAATGGGCTGGTTACGCCCATGTTCAATTCTATTCAATGATATCTTTCATGGGGATCTTCTTTGAATGTGAGATGAGATTGATAACCATGAGGCGTGAGCATGCTCATATTACCACACAAATGTGTCATGTGATGTGTGTAGCTCACGAAGTATGACCCATGCAAAAATATACCCAAGAAATTGTGCACAACATTTTTCATGCACTTTTTATCATGTCTAAGTTCAAAGTCTTTGATTTTTAATCCACTGTTTTAATTTATTGACTCTTGATCCACAGCCAAGGTGGGAAAGACATCTCTCATCATGTCCCTGGTCAGCGAGGAGTTCCCAACAGTGGTAAAGAACAATAACTGATGTTTATAAGGGCTGCCTTACGCTGGAATTGACATTAATGCTTTCTGTCAGGTTCCCTACCGAGCTGAGGAGATAACCATACCTGCAGATGTCACACCAGAGAAGGTCCCAACACACATTGTTGACTATTCAGGTGATTACAAGTCCAAGAATGTGTGTTACTTTACCTTTGCATGCAGGCATTGATCTGATTGGAAACGGAATATTGCAAGTATTTATGTTTATCTGTATAAATAGCCCTTAATCACAAAGAGTTTCAAAGGGCTGCACAGACAACAGATTCTTGCAAACCACAGACTATTATTACGCCATCCTCTGATCTAAAACCTACATGAGGGCAAGGAAAAACTCAAAAACCTCAACATGAGGAAAATGAAGAAACCTTGAGAAGGGAGCGAACATGAGGTAATCCCCCTTCCAGGATGACCAGGCTGCAATGGATGTTGCAATAACACATAATACTCAGATATTGTCAACATCAAATATAGGTTATTCATATGATATAGAATAGAAGTGTGTTTTAAGTTTAGATGTGAACATTTCGGCATTAGCTCAGGAGGTAGAACGCTCGTCTTGGGATCAAGAGGTCGCAGGTTCGATTCCCGGCTCCTCCGTGTTATATGTCGAAGTGTCCTTGGGCAAGGCACTGAATCCCTAATGCCCCCAATAAGATGGTAGGCGCCTTGCATGGCTGACTCCCTTTTGGTGTGTGTGTGTGTGAATGGGTAAGTGTGAAGCACATTGTAAAGTGGTTTGGGAGGTCTTCCTTTACTTGAAAAGCGCTATATCAGGGGTGGCGAACAAGTTTGACACAAAGAGCCGAAATTTTTAACTGTGAGAGTCAAAGAGCCACACCACGCACTGACCTGCCATGACAGACAGACACACACAAACACACACAATCAAAAACATATTATTTCCCGTAACACACTCCTCTCCTTACCATACAACAAGTATTATTCTTGTGTTGATTTCAAAAACTAAACATATGAAACGAGGCAAAGAGCCACAGTATATAGAAAAAATAATGAGGCAAAGAGCCGCATTCTTCTTGGCCTAGAGCCGCATGTTCGCCACCCCTGCGCTATATAAATTCAGACCATTTCCACTGAGGTTGCAGATCGAATCTCAGGGGGCAGAGCATTCCCCAGCACAGGAGCCCGAATTGAGAACGCTCTCGAACCTGCGGATCTCTTCTTGGCTCTTGGGATCACTTGTAGAACAGCCTTTTCAGAGCGAAGGCTCCGGGCTGGAACAAAGGTGGAAATTAAATCTGAAAGATATGAGGGAGCAAGTCCATGCATGAGTTTGTATACTACCAACAGAACCTTAAAATCACATCTTGAGCTAACAGGGAGTCAATGCAGGTTAGCTAAAATCGGGGTATTGTGATCAAACTTTCTTGTCTTAGTTAAAAGCCTCGCTGCAGCATTTTGTACCAGCTGAAGAGTCTTGATTTTGGACTCCGGGAGACCGGAGAGTAGTGCATGCGGCTCTTGGCCAATAAGAATGCGGCTCTTTGCCTCGTCACATTTTCTATATTCTGTGGCTCTTTTGCCTCGTTTCATGTTTAGTTTTTTCCCCCTTTTAAAACACACTTGAATCCATCAGAGTTAATAACAAATAAAAAATAATATTTTGAAATTAATTTGGCTGATTTGTTGTTTTTATGCTGCTCCGCACACATAACAGACTGCCAATCATCTGCGTAGGTTAGTCTAATGCCGAGACATTAGGTAAACATTTCATGAGCGTGCAGACTGCTACCCTCATGGTCAAAATGGAAAAATGCAAAGCGAAACGGAAATATGAAGATGAACACAGGGCATTTCAGGAAGAATGGGAAGATGCTTACTTTTTTGTTGAACGGAATGGCAAATCACTCTGTTTATTATGCAGTACCAAGATATCCCATTTCAAGACTTCAGTGTCATTTTAGCACAGCCCATGCTAATATTGACACGGAATTCCCCAAAGGTACTGAACTACGTCAGCAAAAATTGAGCACCTTGAAAAGCCAGGTAAAAAGAAAGTCTCAAATGTTCAGTGCGTTGTGTGGCTCTTTGACTCTCACATTTAATAATGTCAGCTCTTTGTGTCAAACTTGTTCGCCACCCCTGATATATGCTGTACATTTATGCTTTTGGATAGCCAAAAATGAGTAAACGTATGAGATGCAACAATGGGGCACGAAGGAAACGAGCATGGTATTTAGTTAAATTTGGTGATTTATATGAATGAAAGCACCCTTTATTTCATGTCAAAAATGAATTGCGGAAACATCTATTTGCGCAATGACCCCCCACCCATTTTGCACTTGAAATCAGAATGCTCGTAAACACCATGTATACTGGGTTATCTCAACATGTAGATGATTCATCAGATATTTCGTTTCAAATTCTATTAGTCCCTGCATTTATTTGATAACAATTTCATTGCACGACCGTTACAATGCACTATTCTTTTTTATTCTTTTTATTTTTATAACTTAAGCCAGTTTTTCTAAGCACTGTTGTAATTATTATGTTTTTAGCCCATTCATCCTGATAGTCTTTAAAGTCTTACATTTTTTACCCTGTCGTGCCATGTCTAATCTCGTTGCATATAATGTTTCACAACATTGATATCAATGACAGTAAAGACAATTCTATTCTATGTAACATATACATACCCCTTCTATCATATTCTGCTTATTAAATTTACTTTTTGTTTCAAGAAATCAGGTTAATTTTACATTGCTACAATATTTTGTTCCATTTTCTCATTCACCCCATCGTTTGTCTTCCCTGTGCAGAAGCTGAGCAGACCGATGAACAGTTGTTACAGGAGATCTCAAAGGTCAGTATCAGGTTGTCATATTTTGCATGTCCCTTGTTAAGTTATTGAAGTAGAAATCCCTTGCTTTCTTTTTTTTTTACAGGCAAATGTCATTTGCATTGTGTATTCTGTCAACAATAAGACTTCGATAGAGAAGGTAAGTTTTACTCCTAGTAATGATAACAGTATGATGCTAATAGATGGGTTCCTGCCGCTGGTACTGTAGTTATGTTTCACACATGAGGGATTTTAGGTTGATATTTATTCCAGCTCCTGTGTAGAGTCTGCCTCAGAATAACCTTTTTTTTTTTTGCTTTTGTTTTTCCTCTTTTTACATTTATTTAAAATTTGATATGGACTGAATGAAGGTGATATTGCGTGTTTTGAGGACAAATTGATTATGGCACCGTTTCTCTTCTCAATAATAGGTGACCAGTTACTGGATCCCGCTCATTCTTGACAACACAGACAAAGATAGCAGGTGTGTATATTGTGTAGCACTAGTTAAGACGAACAAAATATTTACACTCACATTCATGATGTGGACTATATATTTTTAGAGAATGATACACAAATTTCTTAGTTGTTGAGTTTAACAATTGAAGAATGGGGTGAAGTCACAGAGGTTCAACAGTTATAACTGGGGTCTGTAATGTATGCCTCGCTGGCACCAGGCAGCACCCTAAGAAAACTGAGTAGCCCATTGACTGATTCTTAAAATAGCTCAGTGGTTAAGGTTCATTGTGATTTTCTAGGAATTTTGATTTCTAACGTATTTTAGCCTACTTTAACACAACAGAGGCTGAATTACTTACGAACGAGATCTGGACGTTCCGGACGATCGTTCGTAAGTTGAATTTGTTTGTAAGTTGCTTCAGTGCCATATTTTGTATGTTTAAGGTTTATAAAAATATGTTTAAGGCTTGTATAAGTAACCTGTATTGTTTTGTACCCAAAAAATAAACATTTAATAAAATAATGTGCACTATAAAGATGAATAAAGTTTAACTTACTTTTGGAAGATGAGCTTTAGGGGTTGAAAAGGGAAAAAGTGGCAGAAAAAAAGTGATCTAACCTTTTTCTCAACCACATCAAGCTTTCTTATTCCACTTTCATTTCAAACGAAACGGCTCGCCTCTTTATTACACTTTACACCAACCATATTGAATGGATGCGCGAGATATTAAACAATAAAATGTTCTTAGCGCGCTGGAGATACAGTTTAGAATGTTTACACATGAACTAGGAAGAGGAAGCGGATTTCTTCTTCGGGGTGGATGCTGGGTGACCTCTCACAGCGCCACCACCCGGCAGTAGAGGCGGAAAGAAGCACTACAGTACTGTCCTCTACTCGGAAAAAGGTGCATACAATACAAAATCTAACTTACAGCAATGTTCGGATATTTTTCGACATCCCGTAAAAAAACTTCGTATCTACCGTTTTTCATAAGTCGAATTGTCGTAAGTCGTCTGTACTTCGAATAATTAAAACCATGTAACATAATAGTAACAACTTAGTAATAACATGGTAATGTGTTATTTTAAAAATGCATATCAAATTGGTAGCCTTTCACTCTAATCATTAACATAAAAGTAGCTCTCGGCTTCAAAAAGGTCAGTGAAACCTGGTTAATCTTTTAATGAATATTAAAAAATACTATTTTCCCTTTAAATGTTTGTTATCAATCCGGTGTGAAACTTTATGTCCAGGGTTCCTCTCATCTTGGTGGGAAACAAGTCTGACTTGGTGGATCACAGCAGCATGGAGACCATCCTGCCTATTATGAACCAGTATAGTGAGATTGAGACCTGTGTTGAGGTAGGAAACATACTCATAAGTATTTTTGTTGATATTTTGTACTGCTGGTCACCATACAGTTTCATTTAGCCAAGTGTTGTCAACATAATGAAATATCTGATAAGAGAATCATTTATTTGTGGAAATTTGTTTGATTTATAGTACGTAAAAGTTGAATGACATCGGTGGTTTGCGAAAACATGGGACTTGCGGTAACGCTATTCATTGATAGATTTTTTCCCACCCAAAAGCATAGTGCAGTATTGATACTTGACTTCCCGCTCAAGGGTCATCACCTGTGTTTTCTCAGACAGGATAATCAGAGTAGGCAAGGTGCTTAGACGGATCCTGTGTTTTAATACCCTGTCTGGCTGCACCCAACACACACTGGCAAGGGATAGTGTTTCCATTGCACTCTGCATTTGTCTCAATTCCAAGTCCAGTTTGATTCCATTGGTTTTAATACGTTAAGGCTTTTTTTCGACTGGACTGTAGTGAACCTGAACTGTAGTATTGAAAGCAATCTTTTGCAATTCTTGTGTTCAGTGCTCAGCAAAGAATCTGAAGAATATATCGGAGCTGTTTTACTATGCCCAAAAAGCTGTCCTCCATCCCACTGGCCCCCTGTACTGCCCAGAGAAAAAAGATGTGAGTTTTGCAATTAAATGTCACGTGAGATATCAGCATTTGCTGTTTAACATAATAGCATTGAAATTGTGATAATCCATTTGTGCCAGAAAGTCAAATAGAATGGAGCCAAATCTGCTTGATTGGGGTTGGCTGTAAATGTCAATGCATTATTAACAATATTTGTATTTTGATCCTAGATGAAGCCTCTTTGTGTAAAAGCACTGACACGAATCTTCAAAGTGTCCGACTTGGACAATGACGGCATTCTCAACGATAGTGAACTTAATTTCTTTCAGGTAATTCCCTGGTTTACTGATATTATGAAGTTAAAATTTCCCCTTAAAAGGGACAGTATGTAATATTCACAACCATCTTAAGGTGAAATCATTTATGTATTCATTTTGACTCCATCAAACTTACCCACATTAATTTTAGTCACATACGACTTTAAAGTTGACTCCTGGTGACAAAAATGCTTGTCATCTGATGCTTTTTTTCCTATTCGTCATGGGCAAGTATGAGTGTTTGTTCTTATTTTAAAAGACAAAATAACAAATACTGACAAGAGGATGGCACCATTGCAACAGTCATTAATTTAAAAACTAACAACAGATCTTATCTCATTCAGTGCCATAACCTAATAATACGTTTTCAGAGGCATTGTCCCAGAGTGCCAGAAGGTAAAAATACGTTCTTTTGTTTTAGTTAAAAAAAGGTATTCCAAAAGCTTTGTTGCTGCTGATTATTTCAGTAAGATAAATCACCACTAGATGGCAGGAATGGCATTGATCAGATTCTTATCCACATATTGAGGAACCTCCACTTCTTCGTGTTGCTTTCCTTCTTCTATCTAGAGTTTGTGGGCGGCCTTAGAGTGACCAAAATCGTGTGACCTTGTCACTGAAAACATTGTGCGCTGAACAGTTCTTGCAAAATTCATGCATAAGTTCAGTGTTCTTGCAATAGATGCTCATAATTGGCTTTCCCTCTAGTTTCTTTTCTAATTTATTGCAATGAAAAAGTAAAATAAAAAACCTGCAAATAATTCCTCTAATATTTTATATCACATTTTCTTTAATACGTCTAGCTGTCATGATTACTCATTGCCTGATTGATTCCCCTGCTATTTAAACCCAGTACTCGAGTCACTCCTTGTCAGTCCGTCAGCGAACCTCTGCATACGCAAGGCAAGCACTTTGACTCTGGCTTCCATCGGTCCCATTTTCATCCTTGTCTTACTCGTCTATTCCTGATTTCCCGTTTTCCCTGGCTATTGACCCGTTTTTGACCACCGACCACGTTCTGATCCCCCGCTCTGGCTATCGACCCGTTTTGCCCATTTGACCACGCTCCGATCTCACGCCCCGGCAAATCCACTTCCGCACTCCGATCACGCTCCGATCCCGTGAGCTGCTTGCTCCCCCTGTCCAGCGAGCACCGGATCGCTGGCGTTTGTTTCCACGATATCCCAATAAACTTTTGTGTGAAACGTTACGCGGATGGGTCCACCATCTGGTTCTGACACTAGCTAAAAGTATCATTATAGTGGTAAACATACAATGTGCGATACTTCCGAGGAACCGTAGTCCATCGGTTTGAAAATGAGTAATTTTTATTTGTACACTACATTTCTAGGAAGCAGAATTTTAAATTTCCCATGTTGCGTTTCTATAGAAAACCTGTTTCAACATGCCATTGGAACCACAAGCTCTGGAGGATGTGAAAAATGTCGTGAGGAAGAATTTAAGCGATGGTGTATGTGACAATGGACTCACTCTAAAAGGTTTGGACTCTTGAAACACACACAGACTTTGAGAAGGTTGGCTTTGCCACTGACAGGAACAAAAAAAAGAGTAGATGTTACAACAGAAATTATTTTAGGCAATGTATGCAGAAACCTTGCACTATAAAAGACTAATATGACCCCCAATTGTATTCATATCTTCAATCTCCAGGTTTCCTGTTCCTCCACACGCTTTTCATTCAACGAGGTCGCCACGAAACAACGTGGACCGTGCTGAGGAGGTTCGGATACGACGACGACCTGGAGCTTAATCAGGACTACCTTTTCCCTCCGTATGTCTTGTTTGTTATGGTGACACTACAGTGGCGCATCAGATTTCAAACTTTATATGTTCCAGGTAGGAGGTCGAGCAGTAAAGTTTTCGTTTATGACACAATGGTAAACTCATTAATCGCGTCTAGAACATTCGAAAAGTCCCGTTTTTTCAGTAAAACATACAGTATAATCAACCACTAATTTAGTCCTAGATATGGAGATGTATATAATACCAATACATTTATAAAAATAATAATACAATACCCTTTTTTGTAAAATTCAGATACCTTTAGAGTGATGTGTAATGGCATCGTTTTTTCCCACCTCTGCAAAGTACCCATTGCATGGAATTATTTTCCCATAAACACCAGTCTGCAATGAAACACTTGTTGAGGGAACAAAATATTTAGCCTTTCTGTTACGGCCAAACGTAATCACGTATTCGGCAGCATTTTGATTCGAACTGGCCGCCTCTTTATGTCTAGTCACACTACTTCTTCTGCGTCAGGCATGGTGAGGTCCTTGCACCTCTTTTTCCTGTTACTCTTGGAATCCTACACTGCTTGCCGCCATGTTTCTGCTTTCTGTCGTAGATTTTTACTCTGTGATTTATTTTATTACGTTATGCAGTTCAATCTAAAACGGCATCATCAAACCAAATAGGTTATTAAATATATACTCCTGTAGAACCTTGTGAGCAGATAATTGGTATATACCATGGGTGTAACTAGTCTGTTTTTTTTGGGGGGGGGGCTCAAGCATTGCCAAATTGAACACAAGCACCCCCAAATTATTACTTTTTTAAAACTCTTTTATTTAATAAAGGACAGGATACGCTTACATATGATAAAAACACTAAAAAGTGAAACAAAACAAAAATGTGAACAACACAGCGTAAGAAATACTCCACTGCCTTTGAAATGGTTTAGTCCATTTGATTCCTAGCACCACGTTAAGAGATTTTCTGATAATTATGTATTTTCTCCTCATCAGTTGACCACATTATCATCACATTTTGATGGATTATCTATAAAACCATCCATCCATCTATCCATTATCTGCACCGCTTATCCTCAGTAGGGTCACGGGGGTGCTAGAGCCCATCCCAGTTATCCTCGGGCAGTGGCCAGGGAACACTCTGAACTGGTTGCCAGTCGCAGGGCCCACAGAGACAGACAACTCACTCGCTCCTTCACACCTAGGGACAATTTGGACCGGCCAATTAACCTGACATGCATGTTTTTTGGAATGTGGGAGGAAACCGGAGTGCCCGGAGGAAACCCACGCAAGCACGGGGAGAACATGCAAACTCCACACAGTAAGGTTCAAACTCTTGACCTCAGAACTGTGCCGCTGTGCTGCCTATTTATAAACCATTTAGTATCAAAAATTGTACGGATCTACACTGACCTTTGTGACACTATATTCTTATCTCCTTGGTAATAAAACAGCTTGTGTTTGAGAACACGGAAGTCTATTACTTATTGTTTTATTATCTATTACTTATTCAAATGACTGAATCAATATTTTTAATGACAAAAAGATGGCTGGATGTGGTCGTTGTTGGAAAGGGAGCGCGATAAAACACTCTAGGTTCTCAGCACCCCCAAAGTTCTGGACCTAAAATTGCCCCTTGTTTATACAAAGAAAAAAAGAAGAGTAATCTGCTGCCACCTACCTATATGGATGAATGTTACAGTTACTCGACCGATCAATGGACAAAGCAAATATACACAATGGCATTCTTTTTTGCAAAAAATGTGCAGTTTCCTCCGGCACACTAGATAAGACTCTACAATAAACCTCTCGTTTACTTTTTGGCACGATATTAACAGCTCTGTCAGTTTTCAATCTCGCCTTGTGTGTGTGTGTCTCTTCTTAACTCCTCCAGACAACAGCAATGAAATAGTGGAACAGAAAAAATATTGTTTCAAATACCAGTTGTGTGCTTAAACTTTTAAACCAACCGCTGTCTTGGCTTGATGTGGGCTTTTTTTTCTCACAAATTTTGGCTGAGGGGCGAGGTGGTTGAGGTCTGAGGTGTTCAAAATCTGAGGCACCACTGTTATCATTCTATTGTTTGGGTTTTAGGTCTCTTAGTAAGCATCCAGTTTGTTTTTAAGGCCTTACCTGACATTATTATATCCTTAAGTGTTTGTTTCTTTGACTACTGTCTTTTCAGTCTGAAGGTTCCCCCCGACTGCACCACAGAGCTCAACCATACGGCCTACCTCTTCCTGCAGAGTATCTTCGATAAACATGACAAGGTATAATCCTTAACGTTGGGCTGCATGTTCTTTCACCTCTGAAAAGCTGCTCAGTCTGCATTACTGTCCATAACATCCATCCCTCCATCCCTCTGAAAGCTAAAGGGTTTTGACCCCCCGCTGAGGCTTACTTTCACTTGTCGACGGCAGAATTAGCTGTGAGCTTGTTATGGGACACACAGCGAAAGCACAACGTGCTCTGTGTTTTCTCAGGACCGTGACTGTGCCTTGTCGCCAGAGGAGCTGAGGGACCTGTTTGATGTTTTTCCCTACATGCCCTGGGGCCCTGACGTCAACAACACGGTGTGCACCAATGAGAAGGGTTGTATCACCTACCAGGGTTATCTGTCACAGTGGACGTAAGTGGTGTTTTAAACATTCTGGAATCATTGCACAGATCAGACCTGCACCTTTCTATTAGTCTAGACTTTCTTAGACGCGCTCAAATAAATTATTTCTTCATCTTTTTTTGGCGTTTGGACTCATCTAGAGGCAGACCTTTTTAGTCTCTACAGAATAATATAAATAAAAAATACCTGCCGGGAAGAGAATGACGTCACTTTCCAGCACTTTGCCCTAACCCTCATTCCTCAAATCTTGTGTGTTCCACCTCGAACAGCTTTCATAAAAATAAGTGAAGCAGATAGGCACAGTGGCAAATAATGCATAAGTGCTCTTTGAACTCGTTGGGTATTGTTAACACATACTTAATAGAGAAAATATTTAACTTTCTACTTTTTTTTTAAAGCTTTAAATCTTTACCTGCAGAGTCCGAACACTTTTCAAGCTTTAGGTTTTCTAAGGTTTGACACAGAGTTAAAGGGACAGTGTGTAATATTTAGTGCTTTTTATTGGTACAGAAAACGTTCATTCAGTAAAAAAGTCATTGAGTTGAATAATTGGCAAAAATACATGAACTATCATTCAGTGTTATTTTTATAATTTTTTTAGGGCGAGAAATTTGTGTTTCTTTTACATACTGCAATCCCTACCTAGAGATCCCTGCCACGTTTGTCTAGGTTGTTGCTACTATGCTCTGCTCTATTGCACTGGTTTTCAGTCGCATTAAACAAATAATAAACACTGGGGCTTTAGTACTTTTAACTTGTGACAGAACATAAAATGACATAATCAAACGTGATACTTGAGTAGAAAGATTTGCTTACCAATGTTTGGATTTGTCTGTCAACAATAGTCTTCTGACTTGGGATCAAGAGGTCACAGGTTCGATTCCCGGCTCCTCCGTGTTATATGTCGAAGCTTCCTTGGGCAAGACACTGAATCCCTAATGCCCCCCGCTGCTATCGATTAGTTAGTGTGTAAATGAGAAAAGTATGAAGCACATTGTAAAGCACTTTGGGAGGTCTTCATTTACTTGAAAAGCGTCGTATAAATGCAGATTTACATTGAAATTTTACTAGTGGTGTGAAAGTAAAAGTTCTAAAAAGTATGTAAATAATGACTTCGTGTTAAAAATGTATATACAGTTTGATTTTTTTTTCCCATTTAAGTTAACCTGAGTAAATTTTTATGTGTTGCAAATATATATAAATGTTTTGCTAATGTTAAAAATATCACCGGAAATATCCTTTAAATATTGTATGTTTTGTTTAAATCTGGATTAACTCAAGTCATTGGTAACAGGTGCCCTTGTTTGTTTTCTTGGACCAGGTTAACAACTTATCTGGATGTGCACCGTTGCCTGGAGTATTTGGGTTACCTCGGTTATTCAATCATTGCTGAGCAGGAGTCCCAAGCAGTGGGGATAACAGGTAAACATGACCAATTTGTATTCTTTTTTTTTCAATTGCTATTTATTGTTGAGATCAGGAGAATGTAATGCGAACGGGCCCGGTTCCAGCTAATCCTGTGATGCATACGTGACATTTGCACCCCCCACGCAGTGACCAGGGATAAGAAGATTGACTTGCAAAAGAAGCAAACGCAACGAGGCGTTTTCCGCTGCAATGTCTTTGGCGACGTTGGCAGTGGAAAGAGTGGTTTCCTACAAGCATTTTTGGGCAGAAACCTGATGGTAAACCACTCTAATATTTAGGCCATAATGACTCCAAAAATATATAACCAAGCTTTACTTTGTGATATAAATACCATGTATACATTGTTTCATTGTTTTATTACTGTTATTGTTTTAGCACCAGCAAGCGATCAAAGAGGAACATAAATCCTACTACGCCATCAGCACGACCTTTGTTTACGGTCAGGAAAAATACCTCCTTGTAAGTGTAACTTATATATAGCCATCTTTGTATTTACATTTGTACAAAGTGCAATGGTCAAAAAGAGAATGAGCATTCTACATTAATAGCAAGACACAATGTTAATGCTAGGTACAAGAATACCCTTTTTTTGTCCCCGTGTTTAGGATATGAATGTCTTCTTGTGATTTACCGTATTTTAAAGAATGTGAGGCGCATCGAATTATAAGGCACACCTTCAAAAATAGTCTCTTGTAAGATTTTTTCATATATAGGGTGCACCAGACTATAAGGAGCATGAAATGACAACTATTATTATTATTATTATTATTATTAAGTCAAGTCATGTTTATTTGTATAGCCCTTAATCACAAAGAGTCTCAAAGGGCTGCACTGACCACAGACTTTTGCAAACCACAGACCATTATTCCACCATCCCCTGATCTAAAACTTACACGAGGGCAAGGAAAAACTCAACCTTAACATGAGGAAAATTATTATTATTATTACTACTGTGTAAGCTAAGGTTGCATATTAAGGAATATCAGTAAATATTGGAAAGTTATATTATCAAACATAATCCATCATTATAAAATATTGTTTCACAAATAGCATAGAATCATCCATGAATGTTTACTGTATTAAGTAGCATTTCATTGTAATTATGCAATTGAATCTACCATATTTTCCCGCCTATAAAGCGCACTGGATTATAAAATGCACCTGCAAATCTTTGGTTTTTAGGTGTGCCTCGTAGTCCAGAAAATAGTTATTATCATTTTTGGGTCTCTTTTCAGCTTCATGAGGTTTTCCCAGACTTGGACTACCTGTGTGATGCTGACCTGGCCTGTGACATCATCTGCTTGGTGTATGATGTCAGCAACCCCTACTCTTTCGATTACTGCGCCAAGGTTTTCAAGGTATAATCCCACCAAAAAATGCAACATCCAGGATTTAATCGAGGTTAAAAGATGGAACACATAACCCTTGCTTTAACAGAAATACTTCATGGACTGCAAAATCCCATGCATGATGATTGCGGCCAAATCGGACCTGCCGGAAACCAAACAGTTCTACGGCTGCAGTCCCCTGGAGTTCTGTCGGAAACACAAAATGCCCCCTCCGCAGTCCTTCACGTGTAATACAGCTGGAGCGCCCAGCAGAGACATCTACACCAAGCTCAGTACCATGGCCATGTACCCGTGAGTTTGAAAAGAAAAAAGAAAAAGCATCTACTCTTTTTGTAGGCTTCAGAATCAACCTTATAATAAACTTATTCAAATAGATTAATTCAATATGAAATAATGAATAGCTACAACATCAAAAATGATCAACACCTCCACAAAAAAGGTCAAGCAGTGCCACTAGAGGACTATTTACTATTATTGTCAATGATATCGCCATCTGTTAAAAAAAAAGATCCTGCTTTTAGTGTGACCTAACATTAAATATCTAGTCCAGGGGTGGGCATACTTTTTGAATGGCATGCAGGATTCGATAAAAAAAAAATGTCTGAGGAGCTGGACCAGGAGGGGAAAAGAAATATTGGTTTTTATTTGCCTTTACCGAGTAATAATCTGATTTCTCTGCGATACAGGAGGAAAACTGATCATGTATGCCTATCCAATAATTCTCATTCTATTTAAAAACTACATATCATTTTTATATTGTACTCTTTCCATTGCAAACTTTTGTTTCAGGCAAAAAATAAAAAAGACACAAAAATATATGCAAACATATGTATGTATGAATTAATATGCTATATGTAAATGTGATATTTCATTTTTTTTATTTGTCTATAAATGAACCAATTCGTCCAATTGGTTTTGAAACGCTAAAATTAAAGCAAGTAAACTTTAAATTCGATAATATGCATTGGAAATGCAACAGTGCCCGTGCATAATTGTGTTTTTCATGGAATTTGATAGTTATCTTGATAAATAAATACATAGATTAAAAGAAAATCCAATACAGAAGAAAATTGTATATTTGAACATAATTAAAGATTAAAGAGCCTGACTGGCTGCATGTGGCCCATGGGCAGTAGTTTGCTTGATTTAGATTCCTATGTGCATTAGCAGTCATATAAAGATTGTCTCTTAGGTCTGTCCTGACCACTTTGTTACTTCACTCACTTGATTCCCTTCTTTTTGGTGGCAGCTTTGAGCAGACTTCTACATGGCGGTATCCTTTATAGCAGGGGTCGGGAACCTTTTTGACCCTAAGAACCATAAAAGCAAAAATATAGATTTTTAAAATTTAATTTGATGTTTATGAGAGAGCCACGCCATATATTTTAAGACAAAAGTTAACAAAGCCACAAAAATTGTTCTCCAGACAAAAGCTCAGCATGTTTTATTTCACTGTCTGATGTTTGATTATACGAGTGCCTGTGTCCCAATATTAATATACCACTTAAAACTTGTCTGCCTCCCGCAGTTACCGTGTTTTATGGACGGTAAGACTCTCCGGCGTATAAGTCAGACGGGAGTGCGTGCGTATAGCCCCGCTACTTCTTACCGCTCACCCAATAAATTTGTTCCGGGTGCTTTGCTTGAGTTTTTTTTTTGGGTGTTTACAGTTTGTTCTGTGAGTTTTCATCATAAAGTGTTTCAACCGTAAGCATACATTGTTTAGTGAGCTTTCGTATAGTAGATTCTTTAGCGACCCTTAACTGTAAACTCCATATTTATTTTCAGTGTATTCCTGGCTTTGCACGTAATAATATATTAAATATTTGCGCTAGTTCAAGTTTACCCCCGAGTCAGATGTCCTCATTAGAAGAGCAATATACGGCTTGCGAGCCATAGGTTCCCGACCCCTGCTTTATAGTTTTCTTCTCTTGCGTGTGTGTGTTTTTCTCCACAGCCACGCACGACTTCGCTGCATGTGCACTTGTAACCGCTGCACCTTCTGCTTATGTCAGAACATGCTCAACTCCGAGCTGCTGCAGACGGTCAGGGCCAAACTCCACGCTGTGGTTCTCCGAAGGTCCCAACACAAAATCTTCTTCCTGCACATTCGAATGTTGTTTTCCTCCCTCCACTTTTTCACCTTTTGTTCCTCCATTGTCCAACAAGTTTCTCTGCCATTGTTTTCATGGTTGCATTATTTATGATATCAGGAGCAACAAAGAGAAGCACTGACACTTAACACAAATTTTACAATGACATTGACATGTTTGTTGTTTATTTTACTATGCAGTATGGAGTTGCAAATAATGGAATAATGAAAAAGAGGAAACACACAACCTAGTGCCTTAAGAACACCTGAGTAGGCCGCTTACCGGTTCTGAAAATAGCTTACCAGGTACGAACTTATTTTCTAAGAAATTGCTCTTTTAACTGGAATGATAAATCATTGGTATAATCAGTTCACTGTATTCCAATAATAAATATGTCCAGAATAGTTTCTATATGTAAATCACTCAGCGCCCCTTGGTTGACTGAGCCTGTTTTATCCCTACTTCTATTACAGTAACAACCTGGTAATAACATTGTAACAACATACTGTTTACACGACGACTTGTAATAATATCCTCATAAATTATTAATGTGAGTCACTCAGCGTACCTATATTAGGCAGATGTTGAAGTGGTTGACTGAGCCCATTCTTTCACTACTAACAATTACGACCTGGTATAAACATAATAATAACAAAGTTATAACACAAGTTGATATTATATGAATGCCTATTGAATTGGTAGTCCTGTAGGCTAATGAGTACAAAAAAATATTTCAGCTTCAAAAAGGTCGGTATCCCCTCTAATAGAACAACGTTCTGAATTATTACATATTTATAATCCTGCATAAATCAAGTCAAGTCATGTTTATTTGTGACGCCCTTAATCACAAAATGTCTCAAAGGGCTGCACAGACCACAGATTATTGCAACCCACAGACTAATATTACACCATCCCCTGATCTAAAACCTACATGAGGGCAAGGAAAAACTCAAAAACCTCAACCAGACCGCACATTAGGTAATCCCCATTAAGAAAATAAGAAAATTTAATAAGAAAAATTTCAATGATTATACTCATGTGGCAAGAAATAATGAGAAATAAGTAATGTTACAAAACACAATTCCATGAATCAAATGAATGAGGGATAATCGGGTTCGAATATATTGATTGTACAAGAAAGCAGTATAACGTGTATTGTATTTATATTAAGTGGCTTTAATTGATAATGGATAAAATAAGAACAAAAAAATCAGTGCGACTAATAATCTATTATTAATGTATGTAAATATTATCTTTTCATGGAATCAGAAGTAAATATGTGACATATTAAAAGATATTGACAGGAATTCACTTATGACAAATATTTTAGGCTGAAATCAGAATTTAGTTGTCATTCAGTCTCCATTACATTCTTCCATCTCTTGTTGTTGTTTTACCAGCATGCTGAAATTGTTTCTATTTTGACGTTTTGAGACCCTTCTGTTCATTTGTTCCAGCCATCCTACTCATCGTCTTTCATCCTTTACTTTTTTCCCTGCTACTTCATTGTCATTTTTCATCCTTGACACGTCACTGATGTCTATTTTTCTCCCTGTCATCCGGTTCGAGGCTGACGCTCGGCCAAAAATTCTTTGAAGGGCATAACGATATTTATGTGTCTTTCGTAGGCATATGAGCCAAGCGGATCTGAAGAGCGCCACCTTCTGGATGAGAGCAAGCGTCGGTGCCACCATGTTTGCCGTGTTGGGCTTCGCCATGTACAGAGTTTTGCTCAAAACGCGGTGATGCTTCTCATTATCAACCACTAACTATTTTACGCTATGTGTGCTAAAGTCTCCCAGTATTTTGGACTGTTGATAAGCTATGTTTGGGATCGACCCCTCGAGACTACTAAATGAGACTACTGCGCGATTTGGTTCATTCACTGCCAGCGCACTTCAATGGCCATCAATGGCAATGTGTTAAATGCAAAATTGAGGTTTGACGTCCATAACTGTCTGTCAATGCAATGGGTTGAGATACCTTTTCAGGTGTTTTAATAGCAATGTCAATTTCCACTGAAATTTGTTTATATGTCTGTTTATACTTTTTGGTGAATGTCCCAATGCTTTTGCCCATCTGGAAAGGTTTGTGAACCTTTGGGAATTTTTCAACATTTCTTGCTATAATCACTATCAAATGTCATATTTGTCAAATTCACACAGTTGAAAAAAAGAGTGTCTGTTATAACCAGAATCACCGTGACATTTTATAGGTTTTCACATTTTAATGACAGCACGCTAGAAATAGGGTTCTTTTACTTGTTCCTCCCCATTCTGTATAAAAGGGAGGGGAAGAGGGTTCTCTGACTTAGACCCCTCCCCCTCCTCTTTACATAATTGAAGAAGAGGGTCCACTTATTTAAGAGGGTTTTCTTACTTATTCTTCCCCCTTCAGTACAGGAAGTGGAGAAAAAGGGTCCTCCTACTTAGTTTTCCCCTTTTTGTCATTGCGGAAGAGGGTCCGCTTATTCCTCTCCCTTCTGTTGTGGTTGAGGAATAGGGTTGTCTTACTTATTCCTCCCACTTTTTGATAGAAGGGAGAGGAAGAGCATTTTCCCATTGAGTAATCCCCCTTCTGTTATGAGGAAGTTCACTTAATTATTCCTCCCCTTTTGTACAGAAGGGAGAGGAAAAGAGTTATGTTACTTAGCACCACTTATGAAGTTGAAGAATAAAGTTCTCATATTTAAGAGGGATTTCTTATTTATTCCTCCCCCTTCAGTACAAAAGGTTGAGAAAGAGGGTTCTCCTACTTAGTTCTTCCCTTTTTGTTATTTCAGAAGAGGACCCACTTATTCCCCCCCTTCTGTATTCACTGGGGAATATGGTTCAATTACTTAAGGGTTGTCTTACTTATTCCTCCCACTTTTTGATAGAAGGGAGAGGAAGAGCATTTTCCCATTGAGAAATCCCCCTTCTGTTATGAGGAAGTTCACTTGATTATTCCTCCCCTTTTGTACAGAAGGCAGAGGAAGAGAGTTCTGTTATTTAGAGCCCCTTATATAATTGAAGAATAAAGTTCTCATATTTAAGAGGGATTTCTTACTTATTCCTCCCCCTTTCAGTACAGAAGGTTGTTAAAGAGGGTTCTCCTACTTAGGTCTCCCCTTGTCATTGTGAAGAGGGTCCACTTATTCCTCCCCCTTCTGTTATCGGGGAATAGGTTTCAATTAATTGCGAGTTGTCTTACTTATTCCTCCCACTTTTGTTTAGTAGGAAGAGGAAGAGGGTTCTCCCATTTAGTCATGCCCCTTGTGTTCATGAGGAAATTCACTTATTTATTTCTCCCTTTTTGTACCAAAATGAGAAGAAGAGGGCTCTGTCACTTAGTCATCCCCATTCCATCATTGAAGAAAAGAGTCCATGTACAGTACTTATTCTTCCTTTTGTCGTCATTAAGGAAGAGGGTTATCTTTCCACCCTTTTGTACAAAAGGAAGAGGAAGAAGGTTGTCTTACTTTGTCCTCCCTCTTCTGGAATTGAGGAAGAAGGTCCACCCACATTAGAGGGTCTCCTCCCTATTCTACTAAATAGGAAGATGGTTCACTTACTCCTTCCTCCCCCTTCTGTTGTCATTGAGGGAGAGGGTTCACTTACTTATTTCTCCCCCTTCGGTTATCATTTAGGGAGAGGGTTCACTTACTTATTCCTCCCCCTTCTGTGAAAGTTTGGATATTATACTCGATAAAATATGGAAACCAATACATCCTTTGGTGGTTTTAGTTAAAGAAGAACCTTGATTTTTCATCTGTGTGATTTTGACAAAAGTAAAATCGCATTTGATAGTAATTTAATGCAGACATGTGAAAAAAATTCCACAAAGTTCACAAACTCCATACCACTACAGTTCTACTACAAAAAAACTTTGTGACTCAAGATGCACACATTTTTCGTGTGCTACAGAAGAAGATATTTAATTTTGTATTTCAAAGGTAGTTTTGCTTAGTGTGCAGGAAGAACCAAATATTATATTTATATCGGAAGAGTAAAAACTAAAGCGGCTGACTGAGGCGTATTGAATCCTATGAGTGTGTTCCAAAAAAGCTTGTGTGCATTGTCTGGTGACTGGTCATTGTGTAAATATTGTAAATAAGTCAGCTTGTCTTTCAAACAGGCTGACATGATGCTGTAGCATTGATAGTTTTTATTTATTTTCTGCCTTTATCGGCCAATTGATGCCGCCTGTACAATTTTCAATAGATACTGCAATGCGCTTGCATCTTACCATCTCTGACCACATCCCGTCCATACATGCTATAATTACTATGTGCTATGTTGCTGAAAATTAAAACCGCTTCCCTTCTTCCCGCGGCTATTTTTGAATCTCGTCAGACGTTTCTTGTAGCAGAAGGTGCAAAATGTCGTTGTTGAACAACTGCTCGCCTTTGGGTGCAATCAGTCGTTCGAAAATTCACAATAAATGCAACTCACTTTGGGTTGAGAACACTTTTCTGTGCCATTCTTCTTCCAGCTTTTTTAGGGGTTGGAGATATTGGACTGCCAATCAACGGGTACGTTTAGGAAACAAGCATTCACACTCAAATTGTTTTTATGCTAAAGTAAATATGTTTAATAATAGATAACAAAGATCAAGTCAAAATTAAAAATCTCACCCAAACTGTGGCTTTTTTCTCAACACCAGAGGGCGGCATTGGGTAGAAATCCCATTTTCAGGTACTCAGTGATGTAATTGATTATGTCATGGGTTAACCTGCTGTTTGGCACGTTATTTCTCACAATACATTTTTATTAAAGGGACAGTATGCTTTTTTTGACTACTAGATGTTGCTGATTTGTGAAGCGTCGCCATTGGCAAGTGGTAAAAAGCAGGAGGAGGAATACAGACTACACCAATTTTCCTCTATTATTTTGCACAGCTTCTCAGCAGGATTTAGTTTATTGGGTAACCAAAGCAGCAAGATGGCTGTCAATTCTGTCAGCTTCCTCTTAGTGAGACTCGTGTTATTTCAAATAAATGTAAATTTCTTGTGTTATTTTCAAATAAATGTAAATTTCTTGACCTATGAGTTATTAAAAATGCATGTTCATTTAAGAGTTAAAGTATTTTTGCTTATTATTGAAATCAGTATTGTTTTTTTTTTAATAAACAAAGTGTTTTAACCACAAGGAGGTGTTAAATAATGTCCCTTTAAGAAAGTTTTGGATCACAAAGTTTGTCAATCAGTCGGTAGGACATGCAATTCTTACGTATGAAGAATTGTATTTTTTTTTAAATATACGTGATACATATTAAAACATATTCTCCAATTTTTCTACAGAATTGATTTATTTACTGATTCATAAAATCACATTCAGCCTCATTTCTTGTTAAAAAAATTAATTTAGCTAATTTTAACAGCAAAAAAAAAATTGCATCGCATTGAGTGACGTTCTCACTCTGCTGCTATTTTTGATGATTGATGGTTCTTAAAATGCAGTTTAAAAGTATCCATGTGGTATTTTTTGTGTGTTTACTCACACATGGGCTTACACATTCAATACAACCCCACTATTAACCATTTGAGATGTCTCCAGTTAATGTATGGGTGCACGTCTCAACACCAATCACGGACTTTCATTTTGTAATTGGTAGACCGTAAAAGAATTCCCCTAAATCACTTGGAATTTACAAGCATAGCCAATCCTTTACGTTTAAGCACTTTCAGCAGAAAATGATTATTTTTGAATTGCTTATATCTGATGTAATCAAATACTGTACATCTAGTCGAAGGGTGGGCAAACATTGAATCCCAGGCTGCATTGGGTAAAACATTTGGCTGAGGGACTGGGCCAGGAGGAAAAACTGATTTGCTATAAAAGCTTAAAAATTGGCGTAAGACGTTTTTAATAATGCAATAAAGAATATTTGTTATAAATTCCAATTAAAATAATAGCTCTGTGAAGCCTTTTACGGTAAAATAAATTTAAACATTACTAATATTTCACTTAGGGCAGCACGGCGGCGCAGTTCTGAGGTCATGAGATCGAACCTCCTGTGTGGAGTTTGCATGTTCTCCCCGTGCTTGCAAGGGTTTCCTCCGGGCACTCTGGTTTCCTCCCACATTCCAAAAAACATGCATGTCAGGTTAATTGGCCGGTACAAATTGTCCCTAGGTGTGAATGAGCGAGTGAGTTGTCTGTCTATGTGTGCCCTGCGACCGGCTGGCAACCAGTTCAGGGTGTCCCCTGACCACTGCTCAAAGATGGCTGAGATGGGCTCCAGCACCCCCGCGACCCTACTGAAGATAAGCGGTGCAGATAATGGATGTATAATATTTCACTTGAACCAAACACTAACAGTGCATGAAATAAAATTAGGTTTAGTAGCAACTTGTATGACGTACATCCAAATTTTTTTTTACACAGTTTTAAACATGTTTTTTGGGTCCGTCGAATAAATACAAATGTCAATTCCGATATTAGTGCTGATAACCGTCCCGCCTGATATTCGGTCAACATTTAATTAGATTTTTTTGTACATAAGGATACAGTGTCAAATATGATATTTCAGCCAAACATGAAGAAAAATGATATTTCTCATATGAATTTGTGAATAAATATACATTCAGGCGTCTACATCTAAATCATTTGTTAGTTAACTTTATATTTGTTTGTAAATAAACCATATAACTCACAGATATATTTGTGATTCTGCAAAATACATGATCAGCGCCTTATTTTTTCTTTTAAACGTACAGGGAAAATTGGAATATTGATTTGGAAAGTCCTTAAAAAGTGCTTGAATTTGGCCATGAAAAGGGTGAACGAATCCTGCTTAGAAAAAAAACCTAGGGGAAGACACTGCAGGACATGTTGGAACTCCAACTGAACAAAACATGAAAGAGGGACACCTGGGGACATATATCCACATGTTGCGAGACCATTAAAATACTGTATTTACTAGACGAAGGGCATGACTGAGATGAGCAATCTGTGAAGTGACCAGAAGAAAACCATAAACCAGGTATTTCTAAAAGTACCAAAACAAAACATAGTACAGAAAGCAACCCTAGTTTTGATAATCAGACTGTCAAGATTAACCCTCGTGGCATGCGTTTTCTTTTGTGACACATTTCATGTCACTGTTATTCTTTGGATGTGAACTTTAAAGTGTGATAAATTAGCCATTTGTGAACATTTTTTGACTTCCAACCACTCAAAATGTACCAATGGACATATTCATACACACACAGTTTTCCATGTATTCATTCTCCCTGTCCCTTATTGCAGTTTAAGTCCCAAGAGTCCCTATAAAGAAAACGGAACTTTGTATACGTATTCATAACAATTTTAGGTAGATATTTCATATGGCGGGCAGCACAGCAGCGCAGTGGTTGGGGCGTGTGCGGCACAGTTCTGAGGTCATGAGATCAAACCTTCCTGTGTGCAGTTTGCATGTTCTCCCCGTGCTCGCGTGGGTTTCCTCCGGGCACTCGGTTTCCTCCCACATTCCAAAAACATGCATGTCAGGTTAATTGGCCGGTCCAAATTGTCCCTAGGTGTGAATGAGCGAGTGAGTTGTCTGTCCCTTGTGTGCTCTGCGACTGGCTGGCAGTTCAGGGTGTCCCCTGCCTACCTCCCTAAGATTGCCGGGATGGGTTCCAGCACCCCCGCGACCCTAATGAGGATAAGTGGTGCAGATAATGGATGGATGGATGGATTTCATATGGCCCAATTAGAGCTTTAAATTGGAAAGTGGTGACTTTTTTTCTCAATACATTCCAATTTATTTAACAGTTGCAGAAAAGAAGGAAAAAGGAAAACCCTAACATTTTCATTTTGCCTGAAAACCACTGTTATTTAGGCTAGGTGTGACCAGCTGGTGTAGTGGTGAGGACACTCAACAAAAAATTGAATCCGCTGAAGAGAAAAGTACCAAAATCCCGGGATATCGATTATGATGGATTAAAGATTATGAATTATAATGGAAGTCTATATGTCCAAATAATGTACATATCATGTTTTATGTATGGTAAGTGTTTGGCTCCAATATGCAATAACATAAATCACAAGACATTGTCACTGTGAACATCTACATCAGGGGTCTCCCACCTGATGCCCGCGGGCACTGGGGTGCCTCCTAAGGACAGCTGAGGTGCTCGCAGACCTGTTCTGAAAATAGGTCACCAGTGTTGGGAAATTGTGATTTTCAAGTAAAATTATTTTTTTTGTTTTAACTGAATCTCTCCTTCCAATAATTAACCTGGTAGTAAGATAGTAAAAACATAGATATAACATGATCAGTTATTTTAGAAATACATATAAATTGTGATGTCCTTTGCACTAACTAGTAACAAAGCTTGCAGTTTGAAAAAGGTTGGAGAGCCCTCGTCTACATACTCTCACAACCCTGGGAAAGTTTGAGCACCCAAGTTTTTACTTTTGAATGTTATCTCTTTGAATGGAAATATAAAAAGCATGAAAATATACATCATATGTACCTGCATGCTACGAGGGTTAAATCTTGCCATTTACAAATAAAATCAAACAAACGACAATTCATTTTTCCCAAATGAAGTAAAACGTGCAGCCCAGGGTTGAAGTCCAGCTACTGCAGTCACCCCGTGTGGAGTTTGCATGTTCTCTTCATGCCTGCGTGGGTTTCCTCCCGGGCACTCCGGTTTCCTCCCACATTCCAAAAACATGCATGTCAGGTTAATTAGCCGGTCTAAATTATCCCTAGGTGCGAATGAGCGAGTGAGTTGTCTGTGCCCTGCAACTGGCTGGCAACCAGTTCAGAGTGTCCCCTGCCCACTGCCCAAAGATAGCAGGGATGGGCTCCAGCATCCCCGCGACCCTACTGAGGAGAAGCAGCGCAGAACATGGCTGGAAGTAAAACATCTTTGATCTGCATCAATTGACCTCAACCAAGCGTGAGAGTGACAACCAGCTGCTGAAAGAGAGGCCGAGTGGGGATGAGGGGGGTATCCGAAGGCGGGGGCGGGCTCTTTGATTGCCGGGTCTCCTCCCTTCTCTTTCCGTATGCGGGGCGACGAAGCCGGCGGCTGAAGAGGAGGAGGAGGAGGTGGATGGGGACTCGGGAGCAGACACCGCTTATTACCACCCACCGTGGGACTTCCACGGGGCGCAGATGACAGACGCTCTGAGCGAGCAAAAGTAAAAAAGGAGGTACGTGATGCACTTGAAAAAGGATATTAAAAGCCTGATTGTTCATGGTTATAAATCGCCTTTCGATTAATGTTGCGTTGAGGTTCACAACTCGATGATGTCATTATTTTTTTAATTGCAGAGTCCTCCACTCCTTGCTGCTGTTGTGCAGCATCCTGGCTGCTTCCCAAACTTGGACACTTTCCCTCCAACACCTCATAACCGGAAATATCATTCCTTTTGGGAACTATATTTCATAAATATATATTTCAATCAACGAGTGTGACAACTTTGCCCCGGGTTGTGGAAGTAGCCTCCTCTCCGATGTTTTCTCCCGTCACTTGAACTCACCACTCTAGGATGGCGGTCAAGTGAAAGTGACGCCGGGGAAGGAGCCACAGTGGCCGGCGAGGGTCGGAGCGCCATGCCGACTCGAGGGTAGAGGATGGCGGGTGGCAACCGGGAGCTTACCGTTACCTCCTCTCCGGCGGTGGCAGCCAACGCGGAGGGGGAAGAGATCGAAGTGTTGGAGAGCACCGACGTCCTTCCTGTGGCTCCCGAAGACGTGAGTAGGCGCGTAACTTTATTAGATGACAAAAGTATTGGGACACCTCCCATTAGCAAAGGATGGCTAAATTTAAGAAGCTAATTCCGTGCGTAAGACATTTTAAAAGTGTCTTAAAAGTTTGAATATACTTTAAAATATAACTATTTTAATGTAATTAATAAGTACCGTATTTTCCGCACTATAAGGCGCACCTAAAAGCCTTTATTTTTTCAAAAGCTGACCATGAGCCTTATAATACAGTGCGCCTTATATATGGATCAATATTAAGTCGCAAAGTCTTGCAACTAAGGCAAGCAGCTGCCGACTAGATTTCCCCCCGAAGGCTAAGTAGTCCGCGGTGTATGCTGGGATTTATATACCGGCGTTTCATTTCCTAACCAATGTGTCAATCATCATTTGAATCAGTCGCTATTGGCTAAAGTTATTCGGAGGTAAAGGGGGCGGATCCTTTTTATCATTTACAGGCTCGCATAGGCTAAAGGGGCGAAACAAAGCCTGCAATTGGCCGAAAAAGATGAATGTGAATCACACGTCGGGTTGCACTACGGCATAGAGAAAACATTTTTTACTATTCTGTATTTGTGAATATTTTACTCTCCTGGATTTACTACACTCACGGATATAAGAGGACCATGGTTGCACATTATTATTGAACGCAACGACTTTGGTGAGCTACTCCGGCTATATATTTTCCCAGTATCTTGTTTCAGAGTGATCTTGATGTTTCTGTGATGGGTCTTTTTTTAAATTAAACTCAATTCCAAGTGTTTATTGTCATATGCACAGTAAAGTTGCGAGCGAAAAAGAAAATAGAAACTAAGGAATGGTTGGGATTTCTTGAATCCCAAGACTTTAACCTTCCAAATGATATTTGGAACGATGCATTTGAGTGACATCGTACGGAGACCGCATCCGCACGTGTCTACGACACGTATTTGCTTCTTTGCAAACTTTGGGAATGTTAAGGGGGTAATAAGTTTGACTGAACTATCTTACTGTTTTGTAGACGTTCCCATTGTAGCGCCTTATAATACAGTGCGCCTTATGTATGGAAGATATAGGACCAAAAACTATTTTTTGGGGGTGCGCCCTATAACCCGGTGCGCCCTATAGTGCGGAAAAAACGGTAATCAGCTTCCTCAAGAGGTGATGTCGATAAAATTCCAAATTCTTTTTTTTTCAACGTTAATAATTTGTTAAAGTACACGAAATCAATTTCTCATTGCAATTGAATGATATGAATTTATATTTTTAACTGCTATTTTGTTCAAATTCTACATGTCGCAGTAGTCATTTTTCACCCAAGTTTTGTTGTTCTGTTGAAAGTTAGCTAGCTAAAAGTTGATCAGCTAAAGAGCTACAGCTAGATTAGCTAAAAAAAGGAATCCACCAGGGTGGAGTGGGAACCTCACAGGGGGGGTGTTTGGAGTGATAATAATAACAACAATAATATTGATTATAATAATAATAATAATAATTTCCTTTGTATTGTCATTCTTTGTAACAATGTACACAGAACGAAATGTCGATACACCTGACCCGTTGTAGCGAGCCGATGCAGCCGCAGCCCACAGAGGGCGCCGCCATTTTACCAATGTTATAAGTCTTAGGTATGACTCGGCCGAGGCGCGAACCAGCGACCTCCCAGTCTCAAAGCGGGCGCTCTACCATCTAGGCTAATCATTTATATTATTACCAGTGTCTGAAATAACGTCTGCCCGGATGCCCGGGGCGTGCATCTTCCAAAACGTCTCTGCCCGGGTAGGCGACTTTTTTTTTCTTCTTCCGATTTCAACATTTTCGTTCGGTTTGGAAATTTCGGAATTTCGGTTCGTTTTGCAATTTTCATACTCGGCAGCAAATCAGGAGCCTGCTTCGCATAACTTTGTGCTTCCAGACTTTAGACGCACAGAGAACACAAGAAAAATGGGTAAGTGGTTAGGAACCAAGCTAAACCCTGAGCCCTAAAAGAAATATTCAAAAGAAGCTAACAAAATTTATGACGCTACAAAATGTAAACGTGCATTAAAAGCATCGTGGAAAGAGGAGTTCACGTGGCTTGTAGCAGACGACGCAACTCAAACTTTGCATGAATGAAGATGAGTAAATACAGGTACATACTGATGGCAGATGGAAAACAGCGATGTCATATACATGCAATGAATGTTATGAGTAGATTTATAATAAACTTAATTTTAAAGTGTTGTTCTGTTATATATTTTTATTATCCATCCTTAATACTTTGCTACAACGTTTTTTTTTGCGATTAGTTGTCTTATTGTTTTTCAATTTGTGAAAAATGGGGCAGGCTTTATTCGACTTTATGGCTAGGCAGGCAACTTTTCAGAATTACCCTGCCCTGGTGTCCACTAACTTTTTGTCATGAGTTTCAGACACTGTTATTACTATTCTAATTCTAAAATAACTTCTTATTGTGTAGATGCTTGTGTTTATGAACGAAACATTTAAAAAATAAGCTTTGTTGGTAAAATGATTGTATGTTTGCAAGGATGGAGTTGAGACAATGTTTAAGAAAACAAGCTGTAATTATAATTGCATCCTTCCCTGACCTTGAACACAATGTATTTCTTAGTGTGAAACATATTAGTCTTGTAATAAAATCATAAAAACATAAAACATATAAATGTTTATTTATTTTTTTTAAATCATGACACCAAAATAGTGCTGCAAACAATCACCCCATTGGAATCTGTATTCTCTTTTAAAACTGTTTTAGCAATGAACATTTGTACAGAAGAATGGAACAACACATGATGTAATACAGTATCTCCTTAATTTTCGTGTTTATTCCGTTTGATAAAAACCAGCATCAAGGTAATTGGTATAATGGCGGCGCCCTCTATTGGCTGCGGCTGCATCGGCTCGCTACAACGGGTCAGGTGTATCGACATTTCGTTCTGTGTACATTGTTGCAAAGAATGACAATACAAAGGAAATTATTATTATTATTATTATTATTATTTCCATGAAGTAAGGACCATATACTTTTATGTAAGGCGCACGTGTCAAACACACGGCCCACAGGCCATATGTGGCCTGCTATATCATTTTATGTGGCCAGCAAGACAATACTGAGAGAAGCACAAGAGAAAAATAAGTGTCAAAATATGACTTGCAGTCTCATATATGTAAAATAGATGTCGCCAAAGCTTAATGCCACTCCAGAAGTTGTATTTGCTGACTCCCATTAATCAACCAGAGAAGATTAAGGAGACCCATTCCGTCATTTTACCTAAAATAAAAGTCAAGGACATGCTGTTTGAGACAATGCATAAATATATAAATGGGGTCTTCGCATAAGTTTAAAGAAGCTTTAGCTCCTTTCTACTATAAAACTATAAAACTACTGTTCCTTTATCTCTTTGTTTTCCTTATATCCTCACTGTAAAATGTGGAGTTGGAGTGCCACGTCCAATTTCGTTGTCACAATATATCCCATGTTTGTTTTTTACCACGGGTCACAGCACCAGTGTAACCGCGGTGTACCTGTCCCACCAAAGATCCACATTCACGCCTGACTGGATTTTGAGGTTTTTATTACAGTTGCTGCAGATGAAATGAGTCACAACATTCGCTTCTCTGCTGGCTTTGATCTCTTTGATCTCGTTGGCAGCTTGCTCTGTAGACTACCCAAATTATTATGTTGTAACAATGACAATAAAGGTATATTCTATTCTATTCTAATCTAAAAATGAAATCCAACAATGAAGTTTCCAAATTAAAGTAAAGATTTTCTTAAAAAAATAAAAGTAGAAAGACATATATAATTAAATCAATCATATAAATTAGTGTTTTTGTGCTTTTTTGTCACTTTCCCGTATGAATGAGTTACCCCGAATAAAGGAATTCATTTGTTGCTTCTCTCTCTCTCTCTCTTTCTCTCTGTCTCTATGTCTCTCTGTCTCTGTCTTTCTCTTTCTCTTTTTCCCTCTCTCTCTCTCTTTTAAAATGCACTGTTGATGAACACTACGAAATTTATCTTAGTGAAGGATAAAGTTTATTGTAATCAAATCCTACATCCCTGAATCATAATGTAATTGTGAGACTCCAAAAAGACCCTCAGCCCTCCAGCTAAGGCACACTTTTTATGCCATTAATTCCCTCATCTGCCCCGTAAGAATGTTTTTTCTACCTTGTGGCCCCTGAACTAAATGAGTTTGACACCCCTGGCGAGAGACAAAGATGCCCTATGGAAATTTTAGTACAGAGACAAATGATACTTATTACTTTCCTTGGAAATAAATGAAGAAATAAAGTTTTATTCACGATCACGAGGCGTCAAATAATACACACTGTCCCTTTAACGTTCTTTAGTCACAGGTTTGAGTGAAATTGGCTTGGATTATAGTAGTTAAATTGGTTCCAAAACAATAGAAGTAGCCACTAATGACATCATTTATAGTTTAGGGAAAAGGAGGGAATACTTGCGAAAATGAGAGCTGCTCCTTGTTGTGTTACGCTTTCATATTATCTCCTGTTGCAGCTCAGTGAACACAATGATTAGGTAATAAGCCAGTGCACACAGCACATTTAGGAAAGTCTTTTGAACATCTTCCATTCCAAACAGGTGCTAAGAGACCCGTGTTTGAAATCCCCTGTTCTTTTCTTTTTGCAGAAATGGAAGGAGCTCTTTGACAAGGTATGTTTTTCATGTACTGTATGTCTTTGTTTCTTGGCTAAAGCAACGATATTTTGTTTGAGCTTAAGTCAGCTTTGTTGATTTTAATTATTAGGAATGGTTACCGTAAAATCCGGACTATAGAGCGCTCCTGATTATAAGCCGCACCCACCACATTTTAAGAGGATAACCGCTTTTGTACTTACACAATCCGCACCCGTATATAAGCCGCGTGCGCCCACGTTTAAACTTGTAACACAATCACAAAATTAGCCCAAACCCTACTTTGAGTTCCGCAATTTTAACTGAGGGGGGATGTAAGGTTTATTGTTCTATATTCTTTATCAATTCTCCATTACCCGTTATCGGTCAAATCATGATAAGCTACAAAGCCAAGGGGCCGAGACACTTGCTCTCAGCCAAGAGGCCGAGTCAAGGTCCTAGCCACAGAGCCATGCAGCGATCAGTGCGAATGCACCGTTCCCGGAGATACTGCAATACCGGGCCGATGCGTGGAGTGGACAGAGCAAGCTCTTATTACATCTCCGGTTTGTAAAAATCAAAGCATATTGGAGTAATCCGTACGATCCTGTCCACTAGACTACAAGGGTTACACCGGCTCGTGTCGTCACGGTTTGAGTCCCTCAGCCAGACCGCACAACCAAGAGCTATGCATGAATTTCATAATTGCGGCATGGCTTTATTTAATTCTACAGTCGACACATGCCAACACTGTCCAAAACTTAGCATAAAGTACTCAGTTCAACAACCACAGCCGGCAAAATGAACAGAAAATGAGACCGGTATTTAAGATATTATGCAGACCTGCAGAGTCCAGGTCTCGTTAAAAGTAATCCAAGGAAAAAAAGTGTATATTTGCAAAGGTAAGCGTGGCAAAAATATATATCCACTTTTGTCTGCCGTGTCCACAAACAATCACCTTTACCGGTCCCCACTTCCCGTCATCCCCTGTGTCTAGTACGCCCCTTCTTTTTAATTGTTCAGTGCAAGACTTATCAGAATAAGTGTCCAAAATAAATAAAAATAAATACATTACAAAAATATACAGTTGCAAATACATATTATACATGGTTACACATATTTGAAAAGAAAGATGGTACACCGAGAGAGTTTTCAAAGCTTTAATAATAATGTTATAACTTTCATCCCAAACCGTTTCTGTGAAGGGTAGCAAAACGCTACTAACCACACGCTCGCAATACAGTTTATGAATCTGTTAAAAAAAAACATACCGTACATGTTGAAATCATGGTAAACAGTTCTCATCTTCCTCCCCATAACTGTCATCATCAAAGTTGTCCTCCATTAGTATGGGAAAGAGACTTTGTCATATAGACGTCGTCCCACGCTCCCTTATTCAAAAACACGGTAGCAACACGCTCGCAAGGTAAAGTGAATACAGTAGCTCTGTTTCCTTCTTTATCGGGCTGCTCGATTGCGTTAAGCTTGTAAGCTGCGTCATGTGCCTTGAACTCGAGCGCCGCTGGCGGCTGTTAGAAAAATTACATAAATTGGCCGCATCACTGAATAAGCCGCAGGGTTGAACGTTTGGGAAAAAAGTAGCGGCTTATAGTCCGGAATTTACGGTATATGTTGGTGGATCCACTTAAGGAAATTAAACCTACAGCAAGAATTGTCACGCTGATTTTGCGTTCATGGCACCCTTTTCGTGGGGACACACAAAAAAAAACTCGAACACGCGAGTCAAATGAAAATGCTACAAAGGCGAGCTACGAGGTCACAACACTGATCGCCAAGCACTGCAAACCTTTCACGTAGGGTGAATTTATTAAAGACTGTGTCATAAAAATCGTTGAGAAAATCTTTTCGGCCCGCACACATTTTCACCAAATCTGTCTCGCTCTCTGAAAACTTTGGACACCCCTGCCTTACAGTCTTCGACTTAGCATAAATATGCACCATTGGGCTAGCATCAACTGCTAGCTTCACCGATGCGGCTGCTACCAGTTGCAGCTTTTTTGGTGACTCAGTTGCTAAACCTAGGAGCTAGCTTCTCGGGCACTAGTGTTTGGAGTAAGCTACAGTACGTTAATTTTTGGCTTAATAGAGAAGTGTTTGGTTCTGTTGGCGTAGCCACTAGGGTTAGTGGCATGCTTTAGCAACGCTAAATGAAACCTGGATGATTTCTCATTTGCAAGTCATTTTTTGTGTGCTTGTTTTCCGTATCTAAATGTTTGAATAGCAAGATAGCTTCTAGCTTCGTTGTCTACTGCAACGCATTTGCTACCCTCGGCTAGCTTCCTTGGTATTGGCGTCTGGAGCTAGCTTTGTTGATCCGGCTGCTAGAATTAGTAACCGGTTTTGCTAGTGTGGTTGCTAGCATTTGTGGGTAGCTTTGGAAACACAAAATGAAACCCAGATGTTTGTTTATTACCCAGTACATTTTTTTTCTTGTATCTATCTGTATGTTATATTCTGAATAGGAAAATATTGCATAGTTGCATATTCAATAGAGGAAATATTGCAGCTTTTTTTGTAACACAATAAAATATTTTAAAAAAAGATTACTAAACAGCTCGTTATGAATTTAGTACTATTTGACATAATTTAATCCCATCCAGCTCAAATTGGTTAAAATACATTGAGAATACATTAAAAAGAAGACATAATTGTTCCTACAGATGTCTTCAAATGGTTCCAAATGTAAAGCTGAAAAATATATATATTTTTCAAGTGATATGGGGTTAAACTGGGACACATTAGACAAAATAAGTACAACAATTGCTATTTTGGAACTACATTTAGGAGGTAGGGCTCAACATAACCCAGTTATGGACATCTATTAATAAGTCTATTATCTTTTAAATATTGAACACTTGCAAATGAGCTTGCATAGGGTGCCAGTTGGTTGATTTGTCAATTATACCTGACTGTTGTCAAATTATTTTTGACTAATATGCACTGTTTACGTCATTGTGACTATCTGCCAACCATGCTGCAGTTCTTTAATTTTCACATCCTTTAAAGTGCATCTGCTTTTGTAACCTAAGAAATTTCATAATAACAAAGGTCTCAGGGGAGGTATTTTAGAACAGGTTGGTATTTCTTATCTGAGGTTTGGGCTCCTTGTTCTCCTTGCAAGTTGAAAATCCACTGATGTCTTCTCTGCTTATTTTGTGTGTCTACTTAAATTTAAACGTATCACCATTTAGGACTATATCATATATAAGATGGACCAAATAATATTTCTTCCATAATCTAAAAGACATCCAGTGTTGGTTGGGTTAATTATCAATCGTTATATATAAGATTATCAGATCATTTGTGTTGAATATTTTATATACTAAAATCAAATATGTTTCATTGTCAAGCTCAATTAATTTAGTAGTCGGCAAATTATGAATGAAAAATCGGGGCTTATTTCTTCCATTAGTTTGGGTCTGTGATGGCAAAGATTGGGCTCTCCCGCCTCTCTTTAGCTCCATTATCGTTTGGGCTCATTAGGCAAATGTATTTTTAGATTAAAATGCATCATGCTGTTTGCTTTAAATCCTTTTTTAAAGCCTGCTGCCTGGTTAAAAGTGCAAGCAGGGCTTTGACTTTTTGTCAACGCAAACTCCTGCTGCGAGCTGTAGCACGCACAATGCAGGAAATGCCCGTGTGTGTGGCCATTATAATGTAGTTAGGCTGAAACACTAACATTACAGACCAGCTGATGTTAGCGGCAGGTTGAGTTGACAGACGGTGGACGGAACACAATTATCACACACTCACACATGCACAGACTGCACTCTGGGCGGCTAGCCTAGCACCTGCCTGCCCCGGGGCCCCATACGTTCTCTTTGAGGAAATTGTATGCATGAATGTACGAATTTGTGTGTGCATGCATATGGGATTTCATGGGGTGAGTCTGAGGCTCGTGTCAGACTCACCCTTCCTTTTTTTCGGGTATAGGGAGTGATGTGAGGTCACCGGGGATTAAGGGAAAGGCAAGAGGTTCCCTTGTGTGTGCATGCGTCCATGTTGCATGAGTACACGCGGAGATTTAAGTCTCCTTTTGTGTGCCTCTGGCGTCGGTGACAATGTGAAAAAGTGTACTAACGGTGAGAAAATTGTGCCGCATTTTGCAATGATCCTTCCCCGTTTGTCTGGCGTTGACTTGCTTCATTTGTCAAGGGAGGGTGTGGGGGGGTGACCTCAGTGGTCCTCACTAGTATCTCATAAATGACACGTTGATGTTTCTATATTTTTCCACTCAGGGTTGGGTAGGGTTACTTGAACTTGATTACTTTCAATTACTTTTGGATTACTCCAATACCAAATATGCTAAAAAAAGACAAAAGAAACTAAATATGAATAAAATGATGACTCACAACACGTGGTAAGCTTTCTCTCCTGCTTTGATCTCTATGATCTCCATAAAATGCGACAGAAAGAAAATGAAAATAAATCCAAACAGCTTGCCAACATCATTTTTGCTGTTCCATGTATTCCGTTACTCCGCAAGCCTGCACAAAATTTAGTAATTTTATTCATATTTAGTTTCTTTTGTCTTTTATTAGCATATTTGGTATTGGAGTAATCCAAAAGTAATTAAAAGTAATCAAGTTAAAGTAACCCTACCCAACCTTAGTTCCACTGAAGGGAACAAAAAGACTTTCTTTTAATTTTGAGAAGATATTATGCATTACTTTATAGCAGGGGTGGCGAACATGTGGCTCTAGAGCCGCATGCGGCTCTTGGCCAATAAGAATGCGGCTCTTTGCCTCATCATATTTTCTATATACTGTGGCTCTTAGCCTTGTTTCATATTTAGTTTTTTTTTGTGTGTATTGAAGGGGGACACTTTTCCGACCTCGTTATTGCCATTAAAGTGTTGTCTCATGTTGCGGGGATTTACAAGGATTTTAAGATGCACCATTACTGATGTCCTGGATTTATCTGATAAACTGTATTAAGCTGGTTTGGAACACTGTCAGACAGTCCTGGGTGATTCTTTGTTTGTAGCAACATTTCATGTGTTTTCTCTTACCCTGACTTCTCTAAAATCTGCAAAATGTATATAAAAGTACTTTAATTATTCACTTTAAGTGTTTGCAATCATTTAACCCTAAATAACATCAATTTCAAATGTGATTTTGAGTTTTAGTTAATTTTTGGTTGACACGCATGCTCAATTTTATTGTGTCCGCAGTACAATGCAATAGACTTCCTCACGAGGTGTACGCCATAAAATTATAAAATCATTTTTTCTTTGATAATTTAATGAACTACACTAAACTTAATTTCATTTTACGATTGAATTTCATGAATTTATATTTTTATTCTCTATTTTGTTCAAACTCTACATGTCCCAGTAATAATTCTCACCATTAGAATATGCTCAATTGTTCCCCAAAAAGACTACAATCACATAAAAGCCAAGTACAAGAATTGACATCCATTTGGTAAGCTTTATTTTTTACTCTCCTTAACTCTGTTTTATTTAAAATGTGTTATCCGTAGTGCAGTGGTTAGCACATTCGCCTTCGAGACTGGGTGGAAACATACGTTGGCCTGGAGAGGGATGGGCGCCACCAGGCTGTACTTGCCCAAGACACGCCACAGGAAATGGTCCCCCTATCCCCTTAGTTTTTAAGAGGCACTCTTAAAGTTCTACCCTGCTTTGGCAAATGACTGAAAATGTTTATTGAGTACACTTTTAAAAAACATATTAGATTTAGTTACTAAACTTTATTATTCTGTTAAAAGATAGCTAGCTAAAAGTTGATCAGCTAAGGAACTACAGCTAAATTAGCTTTAAAAATTATATGTAATTATAGTTGTATCGATCCCTGAGCTTTATTACAATGTATTTATTGTGTTAAACATATTAATGTTGTCATAAAAAATACCCAAACAGACGGAGGACCCAGAAGCGTAACGTTTTCACACAAGCTTTATTTTACGGGAATAGGGCAGTAATGCGCGTGAACACAAACGGCAGGGATGCGGCGATCGCTAGGCGGAAAAAGTGAGACACAGAAGTCAGAGGCAGAGGAGATCGATACAGGACACACGGGTAGATACTGGACAAGACAGACGGGGTCGATACTGGATACTGGAGCAAGATACCGGACAGGACGAGACAAACGGGATCGATACCAGATACCGAAGACGGGAGCAAGATACCGGACAGGACAAGACCAACAGGATCGATACTGGAGACTGGAGCAAGATGCCGAGCAGGAGGAGACAGATGAGATCGATATCAGATATTGGAGACTGGAGCAAGATACCAGATAGGGGGAGACAGACGGGTTTGATACCGGATACTGGAGACGGGAGCAAGATACCGGACAGAACGAGACAGATGGGGTCTATACCGGACACTGAAGCAAGATACTGCACAGGACAAGACAGGCGGGATTGATACTGGATACTGGATACACGAGCAGGATACCAGACCGAGTCAAAACACACGTCTTGCAAGTGCAGAGGTTTGTTGCCGGACTGACAAGGAGTGAATGAGAGCACTGTGTTTAAATAGGAGGGAAGCCAATCAGGCAACGAGCCGCAGCTGGCGCCAAACGGGCGGGGCCAAGTGAGGGCAATGGTCAACCGTGACAATAGTCCTATAAACATGAAAAAGGATGTTTGTTTTGTTTTCGTTTATCAAAAATCATGATACAAATGTTGCTGCAAACAAAAAAATCACCCTCCTACTCCTGTAAATGGAGACAAAACTGAATACCAAGCAGAAATTGATTCACTTTCCACCTGGTGTCATGAGAGTAATCTGTTATTGAATGTAGGTAAAACTAAGGAGATGATAATAGATTTCCGTACGAAGCCTCCCCAGCATGTGCCACTGTCAATTAGTGGTAGTGAGGTGGAACTAGTCCATTCATTCAAGTTTCCGGGTACTTACTTGACAGCTGACCTCACATCGACTGTCAATGCTACTGATATTCTAAAGTCAGACAGACAAAGGCTCTCCTTCTTTCGTCAACTCAAATCATTCGGAGTCCCTCAATCAATTCTAGTTAATTTTTATCGTGCTATCATTAAATCCGTTTTAACTAGGTCAATCAGTTTGGTTTGGTCGCGTCAATCAGGAAGAATTGTCAAAGATAGAATCAGTAGTGAGGACGGCAGAGGAAATAATTGGTACTGGCCTCCCGTCCCTGCAAAGTATCTACATCGATCGAACTAGAAAACGGACGCTAAAAATTATAAACGATCCCAGTCACCCTGCTCGCATGTACTTTGATTACCTGCCGTCAGGTTGCCGTCTTTGCTCCATTGCGAAAAAGACTTCACGTCTTAAAGAGAGTTTTTACCCTTCTGCTATCCGTATGGTCAACGGGAATTGATTTAGGTTATTATGTATAGAATTATTATGCCAACGGCCTTCCTCCGACCTATTCTACTATAGTCTTGTTATTTACATATTCTGTCTTTTTAAACAATTCTATATAATTACCTTGTATTATACACTACAATATATTTTTTACTCTATTGTTTTTATTCTTTTAAATCTATTATTTTATCATTATTGAGTGTTCACATGTCAAATGATTTCTTGTATAGATCATGTTTATGGTTTATACTGGCTGAATAGATAAATACAATACAATACTCTCCCCTGGGAATCAAATTTCTACAGGATTTCCTCAGCGATTCTTACAAAATTCCTATGCAAAATCACACTAACTCCAAGCAACATCTTGTAACATGTACCAAAGTTAACATAGACTCCCGGTAGGTCCACGTGGAGCCTCGGAATTAGTGCTATTGTTTGACAAATATGTGTGCGTGTGTGAGGGGGGAGAAAGTCAACCTTATGTGTGAGTTACACACTTGCCTTTGTGTTGACAGGCACCGTGCAGTGTTGGAAATGAACCAGGCTTGCCTCGCACCCGCACAAGCTTAGTGATTAAACACTTTCACATGGCAGACTGTTTTCTGCGAAATGGCTTTTCTTGCTTAATGACCCAAAAAAAAAAGTGTGCTAGGATTTCCAAGTAATAGTTGTAGAGAACGAGACTATATACAGTATAACTACATACCAGTAGTTATTTAAAAAAAAATCTTGCATGTGCAACAAAGAATCCATATTATTGCTGTTAGAATACACATTTGGAATGATCATTTTCTTATTCTGACTTTTAACTTACAATTGAAGGTATCCATCCCCCCGAAAATGTTTTATGGATACTAAAAATATTTTGTACAGTAAATTAGTCTTTTTTTTTTCTTCAAACTGACACCATTTTTTTTTTTTAGACCCAAACAACAACAAAAAATGCATGCAATTTAGGGGCAAATACTAATACCAGCAATGGCCATTTTAAAACTAGGAACTAGAATAATGTTTATTTCTTGTATTAATAGGGAAAAATAATTTGAATGCATAATAACTTTAAATTTACATAATTCAATAGCCAATGACAACCTGCATCTTTTACTGAACACACCGCAGAATTGTAGAAAAATTAAAAAATATATAATACATCTAAAACCGGGCAGCACGGCGGCGCAGTGGTTAGCGCTTGTGCGGCACAGTTCATGTCATGGGAACCTCCTGCGTGGGTTCAAATCCAGCTCCAGACTTCCCGTGCCGAGTTTGTATGTTCTCCCCGTGCTTGCGTGGGTTTCCTCCGGGCACTCCGGTTTCCTCCCACATTCCAAAAACATGCATGACAGGTTAATTGGCCGGTTCAAATTGTCCCTAGGTGTGAATGAGCGAGTGAGTTGTCTGTCCCTTGTGTGCTCTGCGACTGGCTGGCAACCAGTTCAGGGTGTCCCCTGCCCACTGCCCGGAGATGGCTGGGATGGGCTCCAGCCCCCCCGTGACCCCAATGAGGATAAGCGGTACGGCTAATGAGATGAGATGAGACATCTAAAACCAATAAGGGACAGTGCTTGGTCAATTGGGACATTCAACTATTTTTACGGACAGGAAAATTAATAATACATTAATATTAAATTAATATCTTTTATGCCTGTAAACCAAAAACATAGATTAGCAGAGATTATATTTATGTAGAGATGCCTTACTCTGTTGGAAAAACATGTCAGGCAACAATAGTCGACAATGGAATCCATCATCAATTATTTCTTAGACCAATTTTGTGGACCACATCGACTACTCTTTGCAACCCTATCGACATCTTTATGAAGCAGTAACCCAAACCAATAGAAAACCAGCATCTTATAGGACGACTAGTAGCAGAAAAGTTTGAACTTAGTATGTTTTTGGGCACAAAGTGTCGATGATGTCGCATCGTGGGGAAAATGCCATTACGAGGGGATGAAAAAACATCTTAGACTACATGGCAATATGAAAACATTATTAAGTCGGGATGCTGTGACCGGGGAGCTATCATATTGGGCTTTAACCGCCTAAGACCTAAGCTTCTCGTTTGATGTGCTTTAATGTCCACGCATTTGGATGCCAGGTCTTAGTTTGTTAAGGCCTTTTTAATGTGTGTTCTTGTTACTTTCAAGTCTAGGGTGCAACAGTATCACCCGTGTGGTCAAGTTAGACTTTACCCTCTCCCAATAACATTCACTTTTGCCGTTCTTCCCAACGGTTCTTTACCCGTATCATCTAACGGTGGCATGCTGATATGCTCCTCTGCATAATTGCCGTTGACACATGCACAGATGGCGAGGTCACACACGGCCAACCCGCTCATCCAAAATTCCACAAATGATTGACAGCAGCTGAGTTCCGGAGATCCAAACCAGTTTGCACAAGCCAAAAAATACCCGCATTGTTAAACAACAACAGGCCATTTCTCATATTGTTAGATTAAAAGATTGAATCCCACTTCATTGTTTTCTGCCGCTGCTCCTTCTTGGGGCTGGAAATAGATTCCTGTTTCTGAAAGGCCGATTTCCAGCTGGCGGAGTGTGAAAACAGTTTTTGCTTTTATGTCGAGGTAAAAATAGCCGCCACGCCTGTTGATCGGTAAATGGGAAAGAGACGATGTGCCAGCTTGGCTGTAATTGGCTTCACAGTGGAAACTCGCCGCTGCGCCGGCATGAAATTGAAATGTTGCGCTCGGTACAGCGAGAAGAGCTTGACCGCTTGATGGTTTCTCTCATTGTTAAAGTTTGTTCACTGTTCGTGGAGAATTACAAGGTCAAAACTAATGCTTGACCAATATAGATATTTTTTTGTAATGCTCATTCCATTTAGCAAGATAAAACTCCTGGTCCCGATTAATTTGCTTGTATCTAAATAATAACATTAGATTCACTTGACTTTTTATGCTTAGAGCTAGAACGGAATAGATTGCAGGCAAAACATTTAAATGTTATACTTCTTATGTATATGTACGTATGTATATACATATGTATGTATATATATGTCTATAGACGCTGCCTTACTTACAAATGAGAAAGGTACTGGACAATCGTTCATCAGTTGAATTTTTTCGTAAGTTGCTTCAGTGCTATATTTTGTATATTTAAGGTTTATATAAGTATGTTTAAGTCTTGTATAAGTAACGTGTATTGTTTTGTACGAAAAGAATAAACATTAAAATAATATGTTCTATAAAGATGAATAAAGAGAAGTTTAACTTACTTTTGGAAGATGAGCTTCAAGAGTTTGGCGACTTCCTCCTTCGTGGTAGAAAGTGCCAGAAAAAAATCAATCCATTTTCTCTACCGCATCAAGCTTTCTTATTCCACTTTTATTTATACCTTATTTATGCCTCTTCTTTATACCAACCATATTGAATTGATGCACGGGATATTAGACGATAAAATGTCAAAGATTTCTTCTCGGGGTGGATGCTGGGTGAGACACTTACAGCGACACACGCCGGCAGCGGCGGGAAGTAGCACTACAGTACTGTCCTGTACTCGGAAAAAGGTGCACAATGCAAATTATAACTTACAGCAATGTCCAGATATTTTTTGACATCCCCAAAAAAAGTATTAGTATCTACCGTTTTCCGTAAGTCGAATGGTAGTAAGTAGGGGAGCGTCTGTATACTGTATATAATATAAGGTTATATATGTGTATAGTGTTAACAACAGATTGTAATTATAAGAAGTACGGTAGGGTTTAAAATGGGCTCAGTCAACCACTAGAATTATCTGCCTTGTGCAAGGGCAGTAAATGTTAACATAAAAAAACTAAAGACTAAATTTAGATATAATTCATGATGAATTGATCACATATTTAACAACACTGATCATGTCAATGATTTCTCATGCTTGTTAGAAATCAAATTTCCCAGAAAGTCACTATGACCCATCACTGGTGAGCAATTTTTAGAACCGGTCCGTGAGCTACTCAGATGTTTTTTGGGGGCACCTCACTGGTGACCCCTTGTTTACATATTATCTTTGTCCCATGCTATCATGTTTTGCTATGTCATATCAAAATTGCAAATAAAAAGAATCTGATATTATCAAGACACTATTATCTTCTGATTAGTGATAAATAAAGATTCAAAACAGAGCGTAATGCTGAATGTGAGATCAGGAGCTTTGGAAACGATATGTAACTTGTAATTCCTTTCCTCAAAAACCATTGCGTTAGTTTTCAAACAGTGCTTTCTCACTATTTATACTGTATTTCATTAACCAACATTTATCATTCGACAAGGAAATAACTGCTTTAAAACTTGTGTTAACCGTACACTGGGGTTACAGTTTCCGCCGTTGCCATGACAAACCGCGAACATTCACACTCTGGTGGAGCTTTAACCTTTAGCGAACCTGCCAGGATGCTGCAAGAACTTGGCAGCACATATTGATCAGACCATATTTGCTTCGCTGACATTATTTTAAAACATAGCAATACATTTATTTTCCAGTAAAACAAGTGGTCCTCACAGACACAGTAAATTTAATGGGTTTCGAATAACCAACGGTTGTAACCGCTTTTCTCTTTGCGCAATTTGTCTGGGTGGAAGTTTAGTCTAGCCGAGCAGATGGACACGCCAACAATCACTTCAAACAAAAGCAGACAGCGACCAGAACTCGCCGTGTTTACGCCTTTTTGTCTGATTTATGACACTGGTTCTGCTCTCGGAAAACATTTGTTGGCTTTTTCAGATTGCCTTGCATCTCGCTCATCTGTCTGCCTCCAGCAAACGTCATTAGAATCATAAAAGTCGCAATGTTACCATAATAAGGGACACGTATAATTCTTTAGAATTATGGATTAACACCGATAACTGACGTAATTCGCAATTAAATTAACATGTGGCATTGTGATTGTATTTCCATTTTTCTGTGTGCAGGCCTTGTTCTTTACACAAAGTCTTCTTGTTTGTTTTGGCAAGGGAGTTTTAGATCGGTTACGAATCCATTATATCTTGCATCAACAAACCTTTTGTCACATTCATCTTTGCACTGAGCCTTGTTCACACGCTCACGACCCACTTTCTATATTTGAAGGCCTGGAAAATGACGCTTTTTGGGTTTTTGGAATCAATTCACTGTGACTAATTATGAAAAATATATTTTTTAAGATATGCAAAATAAGTTTGACCTAGTATGCTTGAATTAATTTTGCATGGCTGGAAGCTATAATAATGTTGCTGCTTATTCTGTTTTTCTTACTTAGAAGTTGTGAGGCTGTGATGAAAATAATCAAAGGCGCCGCTAACAAAAATGAATGGATTTTACAAACGATGATAACAGTACCACACACAATGATTTTGCAGCATGCATCCTAATAAATGTAAATATCATACTGTTCTCTTCCAGTTGTGAAGATGTGGAAATGAAACGCGCAGATTATGATGCATTCATTTTAAACAGGAAATTGCCATTGTCTTCTAAAAGCTTACTATCACTTAAAGAGCGAGAGCAACTTTGCACAGAAATTTGGCTCGTCATGAAGAAAATAATAGTTGATGATTTATTGCAGTGTTGCAGTGTTTTCAATAATTTAACAAGGAAAGAAATTAAATAAGGGTGGTCCCTCCTGTGCTTTATTGGCGTTTGTTGCCTCCGACCTTTACAAAAAGGAAGCAACCTTTCCTCCTCCGTTGTGTTTGTTTTATATCCAGGTTGAGACAGTCGAAATAAAAGCTAAAGTGAGTAGTTTCTTTGAAGTTTCATTACAGAATATTCTGGGCACAAATGAGCCTCAGATGAATAGCTGTGTAATTCACAAGTGCGCAGTCAAAATGGCTGACCAGTACTTTAATGCAAAAAGGGCGATCCTCGAGGACCAAGACTCTCATGCTGGAAGGAGGGATCTAAAACGAATCTTAAACAGTAAGCTGGAGTGGAAAATCCCCAACCAAGAGTCTTTCGTCCAAACCGGTTAAAACAGACACTGAACAGGGGTCTCAAACTCGATTGAGTTGGGGGCCGCTGAAGCTAGGAACCGTAAATCTAACTTACAGCAATGTCCAGATATTTTTTGACATCCCGTAAAAAATGTTTGTGTCTACCGTTTTTCGTGAGTCGAACGGTCGTAACTAGTAGAGCATCTGTAGACAAGTGCAAACGATCTGTTCAACGAAAAGCCAAAAATGAACTATTCAACAATTGACCGGTACTCCAAGCCTTTTTAAGGACATAAATGGCTACAGCGTTGATGAACTGCAGCAGTAAAGCTTGTGGATCGCGCTACCGTGACTTATATTGTCATCCCACACGGGTCCGTTAAGGCCCCTAAGCCTTGGCGTGTCCAAGGTGAGCGACGGTGCTTAGTCATTACGGTGCAACCTTTTGCTTTCCGTGCCTGTATCATCTTACAGGACGTGGCTGCCAAAATCTGACAGCAGCGCTAAACTGCTGAAGTGGCTGACTGTGATACAGAATAGAACAGGAAGTACACTAGAGATGTTTATGCAATTTTAGTGTCCTTCCTTATTGAAGTGTTGTCAAGCTAATGTTTAAAAGTCATTCAATTTCAGATTTGATGTTTTTGACCGTGTATGAGCATTTTTATACATGTAATAATTCATTATTGATCAGTTTATTGAGTTGAAGAGTGGCTCACAATTTATAGATCTGACGGAGCTCCAAGCCACGGCCACCTTAGTTACGGTATCAATGTATCACAAGCAGAGCAAACAGGGCGCCCGAAACGACACCAAGTGACTCTTTAGTCGCTATTCCTGATAGCATAACGGTATCATTTTTTTCTTATTATGCAAACTTATCCCAAAAGACATGAGAAAAGGGCCTCAATTATTATATAGATGTATTATATTCGTGGCATCATCGGAGAAGATGTATTTGAGGACTGCGCCAAAAGCAGAAGCTGTTTGATAAATGCTAGCCTTTTTGATGTTTTTGCCTCCGTGTGTTGCTCCTCTCCTTGATATCTGTCTTAGATTGACCCTACACCTCCTAAACTTTGCCAGCCGTGACTTTTGTCCAGACTGTGTTTTGTGTTTAGCATTTTCTTCCTCCCATTTGCAGAGCTTATTGTTAGTTACAGTCTGCCCCAATATTATTTTGTCCCACAGCTCATGTATCTGCAAACGGGGCCGTGTCCCCTAAACTGAACAGAGATGTTGTCAAAACCAATATAATATGCTCTAGAAACAATTGGGTGAAAAATAAAGTGAGCCCTCGTCATTATGCGGTTTACTCTTCTTGCATTTGCTACTTCACTGATTTTTATCATGTTCTGCTTTCTGATTGGGTAAACGGTTTGCCCGCCTCGTTTCTACCTGTGCGTCAATAATTCGGTGGTGCAATATGTACGTAGATGTAAAACAGCTTGCCAACATTTATGTTCGTTACGTGCAAATTCTATTGTTATTTCGTTTCAGTGCAAAGTATAATAGAGTATTTAATTGTATAATGATTGTGAAAAAATAAAATGCTCCTCTTCACAGATTTACTGTAATCCATTTTATGACAACAGTTCACTGATGTTTGTTGGTTGATGAAACCCAATATTGTAGGTTGTTTTCTAGAGAAACAACACTCTGAATTGGGTAATTGTATTCAATAATTACAAAATAACAAAAATCAGGGCATTTTGTTCTAAAAACCTTAAAAAAAACTTTCATTTATTTATAACGACATACTAAAACAGATTTTGTATCGAACTCAGAAAATGGAATCAAAGGAATTCAAGTCTCCCTTTTATATTTTGAAGTGTTTTCAGGCTGTACCATTGTTGGTACTACAATTAAGTACCTTGAAAAACTGCACGCCATGAGAAACAATCGTTTCTTTTATGTCTGTAAGGTGACATGTTTATGACTCAAAATTCGGAGAAGCTGGGAAATTGGATTTAGCAGTCTTGGATCGTTCTAGTAGCTACCCATTCAAGAAAACCTTTACAGGCAACAATTTGAACGTGAACTGTTGACCTCCTAGGATTAGGGGAAGAGGTTAGGGAATTCACAGGTGGTTCTCACAACTTCCTTCAAAGGTTGTCAATGGAAAGATCCATCAGGAAATATTTCACCAAAACACCACAGTGACTGAATAGTCTGTGACTCCCTTCATCCTTTTATACCTTCAGGTACCAAAGGGCCTTTTATTGGGGTTTGACAGGCAAGGCAAACCCTTCAGGCACCATTGAAAATGTTCCTGACCACTCCAGTCAGTAACCCCAAACGTGACCTCTTCTTCCCTTTTTCCTCCACATTTGGAAAAATTGTAGGGGAAGGCAGATCACTGGTCCATTTGAGGTCATAAATCTAAATTGAATGGAGCTGTTGCCGTCATTGGCTCTGGGTTTTGCCGGTGCTCTGAGGAAGGGGTGGTAGACAGTGTTGACCTCAGGGTAGGCCTGAAGGAAAGGAACCTCGTGAATGGGAGTTAAACAAATGTTTCTCGCCTCTTTTTTGTTCCTTGTCACCTTGTCCTATAACGCAAGCTGGGGCTCTTAATGGAAGGTTTTGCCTGACAGTAATGAGGGGGCTCTCATGCCATTCTAAATGGGAGATTTGAAAGGATGGGCCAAGAGAGTCTTTATTTTGACCTCAATGTGCCCTTTGCCTGACTGAAACCTCCACTCTATCAATGTTTTTGTTTGCCTTTCGATACTAGTTTTACGATGACTTTTATCGCAAAACTTGGCCTTTCCCGTGAGGGAGGTGTTGGCGTCCTGTGAACGTTTTACCAAACAGCAGCAGGAGGTTAAGTGTTTATCTGAACACATGCTCAAGTGCCTGCTGAGAGGCGCTCAGGTTTGCTTGGCCGACGCCTCCTTTTTGTTCCTTTAGACGCCCCAAGGGACTTCTCTTATTGCCCTCACGCCTCATGTGCGTCACAGACATTACATTTTTAACAGTATTAACACAATTATTTTGTTGCTATTTTGGTATTGGGTAGTGAAGAAGGAAGGCTTTGACTTTCGGGCATGTAAGTGCAGAACAAGGCTGTATGGTTTTACAAAATGTGCAAGTGGCTGACAAGCATTTTATACCAGGAGGGCGTGCAACAGCAAGAAACAAACTTATGGGGTAGTAGAAAAATCTCTACTTGGCTAGTACTTATAAAACTGAAGGCCTTCTAAGTCATATGTCATAAATAAGTGAAGGAGTTATAAATGAATTAAAAGGTCATAAATGAGCAACTGGTTCGGTCATCAATTTATATTCATTGACACATTTCAATATTATTGGGGTTGACCAAAAAACTTGAATGCAAATTCACTAATTAGAATATAAATTGTCTTTGTTGTCGTTGATTACAATGTAGTATACTTTGTTGTAAACTAGATAAGATGTGGCCCTCCAGGTTAAAAATGTAATAAAATACTAAAAAAAAAGCATCTATACATAATAGGAAAGTTTTGCATTATTTACAAAGTAGTGCTTGTAGACTGGCCTTGGTTGTAATTGCATTAAAGAGATCGTGGCCAGGTTGAGAGTCCTTAATAATATTGTCGGGCCTGCTGCGTGCGCCAAGCCGGCAATGTCTACTAGATGGGGAAGAGAGCAGCTAATGATTTTAAGGGCTGTGTTGATGACCCTCTGAAAGTTGGAGGAATGTTAGATGTGTCAATATGTCTGTTGTGACTGAGCAAGATTGTAGTCCCAAGTTAGCAGCCTAATTCAATGTGCTTTAAATTTTGTTTATGTAAAGATAAGAAAATGCATTTTGCTTGATAATGAACAACCAACCGTGTTATGTTATTACATATAAAACACCCTCTGAGCAGCATCAATGCTAATGGATGTGTCGGCTCCCTTATCCGCTAACTCTACAGCTTGCAACGCTAGCCACAAATTTCAGCATCCCCATTGGCAATGTTTTCTGCTGGCAGTTACTTTGGCGGCAAAGGCTTTAAATGTTAGTGGCTGCATCAGCTCCAAAATCCAGACCTGAAATTTCCTGAAACTCTAAAAAACTTCTCTACCACTAGCTGTAGCCATGTTGTGCTAGCCCATGTCAATAAGAAGGGAACACAGATGCTACATAAACTTTCAAGGGCAAAGTTATGCAATGCCATCTAGGTTAGACTTAAGCCCTGAAATGATCAATTTTATTATTGATTAAAACATCCACCTTCAAAAATTCTAATTAATCTACAATAAATCAGTATATTGACTAGGCTTACTTCAGTATATCATATGATTTTTGCTATCACAGAGGATCAGTTCTTTTTCCAAAAAGCGTTTTAATGACCACTTTCTCATTCAGTCACAAGAGCGCGAAGCTCTATAATTTATGGGAAAATGAACAGACGGCACCGCAGCGTGAATGACGTTTGCTTCAATCGGGAATTTTTAGACGCTCTTGAAAACTCTCTTGATTCTTAATACATGCGCGCTCTTGTGCATAACAGAGTGGGGATTTAAAATAATACCTTAGTGTCTGACATGCAGCCACACATCTCCAAGTGCGTCTAGTGCATAGGTGCATATTTGGGCGCCTAGGGTAAGGCAGTTGCTTGGTTACAGGCCATTTGAGGAGCAAATGGTGTTGGCCTTAGAAGGTTGCAAGGCTAAGTGTTTGTCTGCACTGCATGTACGTGCAATGGGGGACTCTCTGATTGGGAGTTTTACTGTAAATCCAGAGAGACATCCTGTAAATTATCCTGGCGGTACGAAACGCCGCCCTAGTGTCAAAAACGTTGATCCGTCTGAGAGAATTTGTATGTCTATTTGAATATTAATATCCTTGATAGCAGTGCTTTGAAATTTTTAGTTGCAAAAAAAGAGGTTATGCTGTCATTATCAATCACTATTTATTATAACCTTTCCATAGTAAAACAAGCATTTAAGTGCACTCAAAGGTAAAAGAATAGAATAGATTATTCCTTATTGTCATTAATTACAACATAGTGTACATTGATTACAATGAGATTTGACGTGGCACTCCAGGATATACATATAAAAACACTTAAAGTTTAAAAATAAAGATAGAAAAGAATATTAAAGTGAATGGGTAATTTTAAAGCAAGGACCCAACACCACTCATCTATCTAATCTCATCCATCTATCTAAACTAATTTTATAAATCCCGATTTGTGTGAGTTTGTGTGTTTGTTTGTGTGTGACCTATAGCCTCCAAAAATAGCTGAACAGATTTTCGTGAGAATTTAGTTGTACTTAAGGCCGCCACAAGTGTGTTCAGCTAAGTTTGGTGTCAAGGCACCCCAATAAATACCAACAAAATCGATAAACATTTGCTTTCTCTAATGCCATCTGGCGTCCAAATTGGGTACTGAAGCGCCTGACCACTGAGCACTCCATGTAGCTGTATCCAATCTTCAATTGGCTTGTTATCATTCATCCATCCATCCATTATCTGCACCGCTTATCCTCAGTAGGGTCGTAGGGGTGCTGGAGCCCATCCCAGCTATCTTTGGGCAGTGGGCAGGGGACACCCTGAACTGGTTGCCAGCCAGTTACAGGGCACACAGAGACAGACAATTCACTCACTCATTCACACCTAGGGAAAATTTTGGACCGGCCAATTTACCTGACATGATGGCATGATTTTAGGAGTGTGGGTGGAAACCGGAGTGCCCGTAGAAAACCCACGCAAGCACGGGGAGAACATGTAAACTCCACACAGGAAGGTTGATCTCTTGACCTCAGAACTCTGCTGCACACGCGCTCACCACTCTGCTGCTGTAATGCCGGTATCCATCCATATATAGTGTAAATCTATGCTGCTGGTAATCCTCGTACAGCACACTTGTAAACAGAGGGGACACAGCAATGGAGCACACATTTGAAGCGAGAGCAAACAAGCACAGTACTATACTTTGTTGATTTGGGTGAACGATCCCTTCGGATTGTTCCACCCAGCACCCAGAAGGCAGCTTTCTGACTGGTTTAAATGTTCTGGTGTTTCTAAAGTGACGCAAAAAAATCCTTTATGTACGCAAATACGTGCAGAACTTAGTAATTGAAAAAAATCTGCGATTCACAGAAGATGCGTAAATCAAACCGTGATTTGGCGAAGGATCTCTTTCAAATAATTTCTCCCAGTTTGATGCCATGAATATAGAAATTATACAATTATGTCAGAAGTCACTGGGCTAAGCCATCATGACAAATAACAGAAAAAACTGTTGCTTGTGTTCCTTTGTCCATTTCAATCAACTACGAATAGATCACTTCAATATAGTTTTTATATTATGGCAAGCTTAAATGCTCTTTGTACTCGTCCACTTGACCTTCACTGTTGGAGTATTGATGTCTGCCTAATTAAAAATTGTAAAGTCGTAGTCTCGGTCCTCCAGCCGTTGTCTTTCAAGTACCGAATTGGAATTGCAATTTTGTCTCGCGTGGCATTCCTGCATCTTGACCTTCTGGGGCTAAACAATACTTCTTTTGTCGGGATAACACTGAATCCGCCTTCTGTTGGAGAACAATGAATCAAGCCACAAGCTAGCGAGTCAGCAGCAGTGCTGACTGGAACCAGGAGCTGTCAGGTCAGAGACACACTGAGGACGACGGACGGCTTCTCTGATTACGTTTAGCGAACAAAGCAATGTTCGTGTTTCAGCTCTCACCTCACTCGTGTCTCGGAATTTTTACCACCTAAATCAAATCTTTTCACGTATTTCAAAGAAAAGGCCAATGCAATGCTGTAAATGTCGTAAAAGGTCGAATTCAACTCTAAGGATCCCTTGGCAATATTATGTTGTATGCGCCCCTACTTTCAGAATGAGTTAAGAAGCTAAATCCTACCGTTTTCATCATCCCTGAGGGCAGGCATTTTGAAAAACTGTGTTGGCGGGGTGATTTCATCATTGCTCAGGTTTCAATTAATGACTAATCACGGCTGAGCTTCAAAAGGCAGGTGAACTGTGATTGGTTGTTAGCTGAACCCTCGTCAACGTTGACGTTTCTCTTCAGTGAACAGCATTCTCAAACTAGCTGCCCGCACAGATTGATAATAACAGTTGGATTTTTCTTTATAACTTATATTCTACATGCACAATAATTCATACAATGCCGTGTTTTGACCGGTCAGGGCCTATTTAAAGTTATTATTGTTAGGGTGTACTTTTGGGTAGAAATAGAATGAATAGAATTTACTTTTATTGTCATTCTTTGTAACCATGCACACAGAACGAAATGTCGATACACCTGACCCGAACAGTTAAACTGTAGCGAGCCGATGCAGCCGCAGCCAAACAGGGCGCAGCCATTTTAGTCATTAGGTGACCAAACCCCCCAATTCCAACCCTTTATGCCGAGCGCCAAGCAGGGAGGCAATGAGTACCAATGTTGTAAGTCTTATGTATGACTCGGCCGAGGCTTGAACCAGCGACCTCCCAGTCTCGGAACGGGCGCCCTACCATATAGGCTACCGAGCTGGTAAAAGGGAGTTTTTTTTTTAAATCAAAAATGGAATCCAGTATGTTTCCACCTGGGACCTACCGCGTGTTAGGCGAGCGTGATAACCTCTACACTATGGAAACAGCTGATAATAGAATCTTCTGATCCGTAGTCAGACGCGTTATCCATTGCGCCACTAGCCCGTTAAGACTTCCAATAACTAAAATGTCTGGGTCGGTTTTAGGGTTTGCTCCAGCGACATATGCCCGGTGGTTCTTTTAGGCTTTTCTTGGGGGGGAGAGGGTCAATAGACAGCGAATCACAACAGGAAAATATTATAATGAACACAATATTAAATGGAAATATAGAAAAATGCAAATAAATAAAGTATACACAAAAAAACTTATTGCTACATTTACAAACCTTGTTTCAGAGTAACTACAGTTCTTACAATGAATGAATCAATAGACGCAAGTCCAGTGTTTTTGTTTTCGCTTTTTTTTTTGGTTTGTTTTTTTGGAGACCCAATTTATTTAATACGAGAGCATTATGGGTGGAGTTTAAATTAATCTTTAAATATACCCTTCAGTATTTCCCATATAATTTTGTAAGGCCCTGGTGGGTGGACAGTCTATGGGGGCAGGTGAAATGCTCCTTCAAAATAAAGTTTTGTACATTTTAAATTCAAACCCATCAATCTGTTGCAAAATAAAGAAGCTAGATCTATGATAAATATGTGCCTGTGCAAACTATGTAAGCATAAATACACTAGTTATGAAAGGCAATGACACATTAAACAAGTCACAGGAAAAAAGCATGGTAACGATTCAGGAGTTTAATGCCAAAATGCAGCCCGCCAGAACCTTCCAACGTATGGGAAACACTGCCTGTTTTGTTATTACATCACAGCTGTTTTTTTTTTTTTAATTCTTTTGGTGACATTTTAGGAGAGAATATTTTCACAAAGGTTTTTAAAAAAAACACACTAAAACATTTTCTACCCCAAAATTGAAGCAAAACATTTTTAATAAAATATAAATATATTTTAAGAAACACATACTATAAGAATGCTAATACTGATAAAACCAAAACCCAAAAGTCAAACTAAAATTACTATAAAGGTTAAACGAGGGAAAGTATCCGAACCCATTACAACCTGGGTCAGTCCATTATCACCCAGTAACTCTTTCTTTTTGATTCCATTCATAACAATTCTTCAGTCCATTCACATGCGCACAATACAAACACCTGTCAGTGCATTCATGCACTCATAATGCGGACATTAGCTTGTATCCAAGCTTATAAAATAATCATTTATCAGTCTATTCACATCTACATAATCCAAGCACATGTTGTCGATTAGCATATACACAAATGCATACCCCTAGCTGAGATAAATGATAGTATAACAGGTGGCTTAAAATATAAGCTTCCTTCCATCATCTCTCAATCGTCCATGAACTCAGGTGGCCTCACGCACGGCCGTGTTCCTTTTACCCGACGTCAGAACAAGCTCTTTAGAGAAAGTGAACCCCTCGCCTCCTTCCATTCTGCCTGCTGACAAGCTGTCGGCTCTATTCAACCTGAACTAGTCCGCTTAATGAGGCCAAGTCCACTGGCAGGCCTGAAGATAAGCCCTACTTCGGACCTGTAGGCCGGACCAGCGGCGCTTATAATGTACTATCTCAGTTGTGACAGATAAGGTGACAAAAGGGTGCGTGTCTCCCCGTGTCCAGAAATTGCGACTTGAAGTGTCAGGATGACATGACTGCACCCTGAAATAAAGTGGCGGATTTATTATTGTGTGTGTCCGTAGTACCTCAGTGTTTCCCATACATAGGAAGATTCTTTTGGGCTGCCAGGGTTAAATCAGTCCCGCCCGAGTCTCAAACTATTATTACAAAAGGAAATAATACAAAGTAGGCCTGGGCGATAAAACAATAATTATCCTCATATAATTTTTGCCATGATAAATGATAAAAGTCGATAATTTACACTGTAATTACCACCCCACCACCTCAGAAAATGGGGGAGCTAATGAAATGAAAAGTTCCAGACCAACATTCAGGAGATGAAGAAGGTGGACCAGCCAATCTTTTTGCAGGAATAGCAGCTCACACAGTGCATGTGAAGGGACTAAAAGATGGTCAGAAAGAGTGATATAGAGACAAAGGATAACGTCCAACTACCCACTCAAAGCATGCTGAAAGAGTCTCAAACAGGAGAGGCCCCTTCATCTTCAGTTGTTTGGAGGTTTATTGGTTACTCCGGAGTGTGGTAAAAAAAGACAGGCGCTGACGTGCATAGCAAATTTTGCCGACAAGACGGACAAAGCGTCAAACTTGTTCCACCATTTGAAACAGTATTTCCCGCTAAAATACACTGAAGGAAAAACATTGAGTCCCAAATGATTGCTAGTGGATGTTCAACAAGCACTGGACCAGTGAGCAATAAACGGCTAGCTAGATAGGCGCTACTTGCAAACAGCTCCCCATCTGAGAGGGTGTTCACTTCTTTAATGTTTGTCATATTTGTGAAATGCTGTCTAATAGTTTCTCACCATTCGTCTTTGTTTTCTGGCATTAAATATTGGTTAACCCTCGTGGCGTGAAGGTCCATATTATGTACATTTTCATACTTTTTGTATTTTCAATCAAAGAAAAAGCACACTTGAGAGCTCAAATCTCCCACGGGTTGTGAGAACAGATGAATGTTTAAAATGGCATCGTGCTTTGATTAATTTTAATGGGAGCACACCGCATACTATACACAAAGCATGCTATGTACATTATTTGGACATATTGACATCCATTATAATTCATAATCGTTGACTTAATAAACCTGGTGTATTTCAATGCATTTCCCAGGTATTTTTCTCTTTAGTGCCGCGAAGTAGATTGTATGCAAAGTAAAAAACATTTGTTGTGTGGCACCAAGGCTAAACACAATCCATCCATCCATCCATTATCTGCACCGCTTATCCTCAGTAGGGTCGCGGGGGTGCTGGAGCCCATCCCAGCCATCTCCGGGCAGTGGGTAGGGGACACCCTGAACCGGTTTCCAGCCAGTTTCAGGGCACACAGGGACAGACAATTCGCTCGCTCATTCACACCTAGGGACAATTTGGACCGGCCAATTAACCTGACGTGCATGTTTTTGGAATGTGGGAGGAAATCGAAGTGCCCGGAGGAAACCTACGCAAGCACGGGGAGAACATGTAAACTCCGCACAGGAAGGTTGGTAGCTGGATTTGACAAAGCAGCGAAGCAGAGTGGCAAGAGAGCGGGTGTGACCGGAGGAGGAAGCGAGGTTGTCGGGCCGGGCTAACCGCTAGGCTAAAGGCTAAACCCTTCAAAACGCCTCTCCCATCCATTTTCCTCTCCAATGTTTGCTCTCTGGACAATAAACTGGACCATTTACAACTGGAACTAACATCGAACCGCAAGATGACGAACTGCTGCGCTATAATTCTGACGAAGACATGCTTAAACTTATCTATCCCGGCTGACGCTCAAGGAAACTGTGCGGGTCAGATGTATCGACATTTCGTTCTGTATACACGTGTACACGAATGACAATACAGTATATCTGAATCTGAATCTCTGATCTGAATTTTGTCTGCAAATCACTGACTGCAACCACCATTACGCTGGTACTGCACACTGTGGCGCATCACGCATGCAACAATTCTTTTGCATTGCTTTGCAGGAATCGCAAAACCAAGTGTCATTAATTTGAATTGCATGTTTGCCTTTTGGCAGCCAAAGCAGTTGTGGCCGTGTTCACCCTGCGCTTCTTCAAAGATAAACAACTGATTGATTGGTGGGTAAGAAACCTCTGAATGATTCCTTTGGGAAAGGTAAATAATTCAAATAAAAACTTGTGAGGATAAGCGTTGCAAAGAATGGATGGATTTAGATAGATGAGAAGGTTTTCTTTGCTTTAATCTCCTGTCTCGTTTACCATGCTTTGTGGTTGTGACTTGTTTGCTGTTTGCCTTTCATAACTAGCGTATTTATGGTTCAATTGTTTACAAGGGGACACTTTCATCATATATATAGCTCCTTGGTTTTGCCACATGAATGCACCAGGACAATGCGTTTGAATTTAAATGTCTGAAGAAAGAATTCCGCATAGCATCTCCCTGGACCTTCTCTAAACTGTCCCCCCACCAGGGTCTCACAAAATTCTATGGGAAACACGGTACCTGCTTTGCATGGGAAATAAACTCATATAATATCCCTTTTTTCTTGATTGATTTAATTTCTCATTTGTAAATTTTTATAGAACAGTCCTAGCAACTTTCAGCCCATCCTGTATATTGGCACTCGTTAGATCGTTTCACGGCGGTTGCCACGGTGATTATCCACAGTTATGCTTGCCATTCCGCATCAGCCTGCAGGGTGATGTTATTATTCGAACACTCAACATCATTTTTGGATTTACCCGTCACGGTTGTCCTGTTGCACGGGCAATGTCTGTGTTATTCTTTGTGCAGTGTTGCTACCTGGGGCAAACTAGCATGTAGGATGTGACAGGTGATGTGTGCTGAGGGTAAATCGTGCCCATCACTGCCACACAGAGCTCCCAGGATGCATCCTGTTAGGTTGGTTCATAGGCTTTAGGACTGATGTTTTTGTTGTTGTATATTGTTGTTCACCAACGAGGAGGATCAAGGCTCAAACAATTGAAAAGGGATTTTTTCAAAGAGTTTTGCAAGCAGTTTCCTCGTTTCTTTGTTGAACTCAATCAGCCTGAGGCTAAGCCTTCATTAACATTTTTCTTTTTGTGTTGTTTGTCTTTCTGCATATTTAATAGGTGGATTTGAGTTTCTTTAGCTTTGAGGCAAGACCTTTATTTTAACGTTTTTGACAATGGGAATCCAAATCACTTGATATTTGTTTTCAGTATGCAAATCCGTCCCTCTCACCTCTGCCCCACTGAAGGACCCTCCATGCCCCCAACTATGCATCACTGAAATTTCATTCTCCAGACAGCAAAGATGCTTTTAATTTGAATGCCTATGAGGGTGGTGGTTCTTTACTCCCTTTTTTGTAATATCCTTCTTTGGCCTTTCACTGTTTTCAAAGACTGTTATTTCATTTCAAATGATATTTGAATTGAAAGCGCTTTAAAATTAAAATCTGCTCTTTCAGACTCATGCAAATAATCTCCTCTATTTCATTAATCATGCACCATAATGAAAACTACAGTGATAAGAAATGATTGACAGACAAATGAGTTACATGTTATTTAAATACATTTCAGCAATGTTCAGAATAAAGGACACATATCATGTGATTTTTGACCATTTTACAATAATCGATAGGGTTATTTACAATTAAATATCACATTTGAAGCAATGACATTTCTTAAAAAAAGAACTCATTTTAGTGGAGATCATTCTGACCAGGAAATAAGCCTTGTTCACAAAGACCACGCTTCGCAAGGTACCCACTGGCATGCTCCACAGGACTCCAGGTCCATTCAAAGACCAGTTGGATTTAAAGAAAAAAAAATCCAAATCAAAATACATTTGGAAATCACTTTTCCGACACCGAAATGCAACTCAGTTGTTGTATAAAAACATTAAATATACAATAAGAAAATGACCTCTCCCTACCAAACGGAATGGAATGTCAAACACTCAGACATACACACAAAATGGGTAGAAAACAAAAAAAACACACCCCCTTACAGGATTTTTTTCTTTTTCTTTACTCTTCAAGAAAACTATTCAGAAAATACAGTAAAAGGGATTTTTTTTTTTTTAATTTGGAACAAACTACCTATAAATAGAGTTAGTGTCTGAATGTTTTTTGTTTTCATTTCTGTTCTCAATGTTCACAAGTTTTAAGGAGGCGGACACACATGTGGTCACAAGGGCTTAGTCACAAAATGTATTGTTGACAAAGGTAATTAACAAAAAGTGATCTGCACATGGGTTAAAGGGAGAAAAACATAAAACTCAAGGCTAGACAAGTTTAGGAAACCTAGGAGCGATTAAAGACAGGTATCAAGGGGGTGAGAAATGATTTCTAACCCAGGAACATCAAAATGGCAAGCAACAATCTGACAGCTTGTGCTGTCAGCACAGTCCCTAAATACTGCTCTCCAGATCACTGTCAGATGCGGGTAATGACCAAAAACTGGGGTCCTCCAGTCTGCCTGTTGGAACCATCTAAAGGCTGAATGGCTGCTGGACCATAAAAATGTTTGACGTCAAAGTAGTACTTTCTAATTATTTTTTTATGTGAATTTCACTTCTTAATAACTAATTGCATCACTATAATGTTTTTTTGCTCTCATGTCTTCTGCAATACTGTATTAACATGCATGTGTTTTTTTCTCTTTGGCTTGCAGATATTAGTAGAAGTACAGAGTAGACACTCAGTAGTAAAAATCCCTACAGCTATTGCACTTTTGTTAAAACGGTAATGCTCTTTTTTGAGCCACTTTATTCTTGTGTCTGAATTTGATTAACTCTTGTAATGTCTTTTTAATGTCCTTTTTTCCTATGTGAGACAGATTTATGCCTTTTTATCTTTCCCGAGCAACATTGCTACAATGCTTTGTCGGTACGCTAGCTAAAAGTTTATTGAGGTTGTAAAGTTTTACAACGTGGCATGGAGGCTATTTGCTGGTATGAGACTTAAACGCATGGATTTTATATAGACGCATTTAAATTTTGAAGACACCTAAATGCATTAGACGGCATGAGAGAAAACCTTGCTTTAAACCTAATGTATGTTTTGATCATGTTGAAGGGGAATTAGTATGTGATAAAAATGTGGCACAAGTAGATTAAAGACAAGTTTAATTAACTATCAAATTGTTTTGCTATCGGGAAATAACTAACAGTTATGTAAAAGTAATAATAAATATCTTCACAGCAGCTCTGAGAAAGTGTGTGTCCCTCAGCTGAAATACCAGAACAGCAACATCAAAATAAAAATAGATACTTTAATATGATACATAACTGGCATATTACTAGCTGCTGATTTTAAATGCTTTAAAAAATTCTCAGAAAACCAAAAAAGGAATTTACGTTTTTTGGACACTTCCTTTCGGATATCAAAGTGCAACAGATTAAATAAAACTGCTGAACGATCTAAAATGCAAATAACACAAGAATATGAATGCTTCTTTGAGGAACGAGGATTGTAGCTGCTGCACTAATTGATCCATCCCTTTTTTATACAAGTATATATTTCTGTGGCTTTTTAGTTTTTATTGGACACAATAGTAAATTGTGACCACTGTCATGATTATTGATGTGACTCAGCTGTGCCCGCTCATTTGGCACCAACTGCCGCGGGGTCTGATTGGCTCCCTGTCAGTATTTGAACCCAGTCCTGTCAATCCCCTTAGGTCAGTCCGTTTGCGAATCTCCGTGTATACAAGCCTTTTTCGACCCTGACCCCCGCCTGTGCCGTTTTGCTCCCGTTTGTCTCCGGCTACAATCCCGATCACGTCTGCTCTCCTGTCTTGGCTTATGACTTGTTTCCGACCCCGTTCACGTCTGCTCTCCCGTTCTGGCTTACGTCTCGCTTCCGACCCCGAACATGTTTTTGCTCTCCTGTCCGGGCTACCGACCCGTTTTTTTCCCGTCCCATCACCACCATCGCTCGCCAAGGAAGATCCGCTTCCAATAAACTGTCATTTTTATATTATCATACTTTCACTAATCTACTAGTTATCTACTTTTACTTATGTTCAGTTATACCACAATACCTTGACTAAATGCTTTAGAAGGAGCCTCATCTTGTTTGGCCTTTGCTTGTATTTGATGTGCAAGAGACGGTTTATAATAGGGGTAGGGGCCACTGCGGTGTGTTCAGAACTTTTTTGCTTCCCCAATATTGTCTGTTTCACAAGGTTGCTTCAATATGCTCATCAAAATATGAAAAATACTGCTTTTTGTCAGAAAAATACCAAAATTTGGTACATCCCTGGTAATTATAATAAGCTATTGATGACAATCTATCAGCACGTGAACATAATATCAGAGTAAAAGTATTTGAAAAAAAATTAATAGAGAAGACCCTGTGAACAAAACATTCTAATGAGATCTTATCTATAGGAAATGAATTTGTTTATGGGGGTATGGAAATGGGGGAGGTGTTCGGTGAGGGCCTTTGATTGAAACTGTAATCCTTTTGCCCTGGTTAGAAATGACCCTCTGCAATCTGCTGTAAATGGAATGATATCATTAGACAATAGAGAAACATAAGCAAACACCTACTGTGCATTGTCTTAGCCGTTGCACCGCATACTGTACATGTTTTTACTCCGTCATGGGAAAAGGCCTGCAGCGCAAATTGTCTGATTCACTGCATCAGAAGGTTGGTTTCTTTTTGGACTACTTACTTTTACATGTTGTCTTTTTTGATGTGCGTTAAGAGGTAGTATGGTAGCGACGCGGCTCGTGTATTTTCCCGGCAACAATATTTTGCTTGTGTTAAAATATGCAGGGCAAGTTTAATCCTCGTCAGCCTGTTTGTGTCGTCAGGGAGCAAATGCGCACATTCCACCTCCTCTGCAGCAGATGCTAAATGGTTTGACGTCTGAAACAAGTCCACTTGTTTAGTGTCTTTATTTTTCCCCTGGCTTTAATAACAGTAAAAGTATGTAGACCTCCCACACTATGAATATTCTGTTTACTACCTGGTGTCATAAAATAAACTGTGATTTTCTTAGTTCAATGAAATATTTGATAATCAAGGCATGTTTTTTCTTTAAAAGTTTAAGTCTTCGCCTTAAATGATTTAACAATATTTTCTACGACTGCAGTTAATAGAAAACCTTGACAAAAAAGCTGTATAGATATTTTAACTAAACCAATAAAACAATCCCAATGTTAAGCTCTTGCCTTCAATTGCAACACCAAAAGTTCTGTGTTCATTTTGGTAGTAGTACAAGATCGACACACTGATTCATTACACCTTGAGCCTACTGAGGATAAAAAAATATACATCATTGTGGGATTGATGTGAGTTGCTTAAAGATTTTCTTCATTCCCTTTCAATCATTTTCACTTGAGCAATGCAACCAATGGTATTTTATTGCGTCTGATTTGCAAGCTTCGTAATATATTGTATTCTAATCCTGTTCGAACATGTTCTTTCTCGTGATTTTCTTTGGATAGAATATAGAATTACAAAGTTTACTCTAGTTTTAAGAAATAGTCCGAATTTCTTCAGAAATCAGAACTAAATTAGCATGTATTTATTTATTTATTAAAATTCATTTTATTCATTTATTTTTTGTCTTCGTATCAACTGCATATTTTGCAGGAAACTGATTTCACTTTCTGGCCAATTTTTTATTTCTAAATATTTACAATGATAGTAATATATAGTACCACACTCTCTTGCACACTCTTTTAAGAAATAAAATTGTTTTTGACATTTTTACACCTTACAGGTAGTCAGGGACAATATACTTAATGACGTGTATACACAGATGATTTCTGCTATCTTTATGTAATAGAGGTAATAAATGTTTCGGGATTGGTTTGCTAAAGGGTCGCCCACTAGCTTTTATGCAGCAAAAATCATAATTCCAGTAATTTATAGGCATTTATGCCATATATGTTACGGTCACAATCTTCAATGTAAATATTTTTAAGTTTTTCGCTCAATTTACGTGGTTTGTAAAGTAAAATGGTGTTCCTTTTTATAGTTTATATGCTTATATTTTCAAAGTACTGCATCTCACATGTAAAATCATCTATCCATCCATCCATCCTTTATCTGCACCACTTATCCTCAGTAGAGTCGCGGGGGTGCTGGAGCCCATCCCAGCATTGGGCAGGGGACACCCTGAACTGGTTCCCAGCCAGTTGCAAGGCACACAGAGACAGACAATTCACTCGTTCATTAACACCTAGGGACAATTTGGACTGGCCAATTATCATCAAATGCATGTTTTTGGGATGTGAAAGGAAACCGGTGTGCCCGGAGGAAACCCACGCAAGCACGGGGAGAACATGCAAACTCCAAACAGGAGATTTAATCCCATGACCTCAGAACTGTGCCGCGTATGCGCTAACCACTCATCCGCCTTGCCGCCTGAAATCATTTACTATACTGTAGCTATTTTTATTCATGTTTCATAAGACATCACAATCATGCTGTATTATCCAAACACGTTGATTGCCATATTTACCGAAATCAAGCAATTATCTTGACCAAGGAAAGGTAGTTCTCAATAGGTATGTACAGTACATAGCTCCCCTAAGGCATTCTAACATTTGTTGGATGTGAAATCACTAAGTGCTGTTTTTTGTTTGTTGTCCACTTAACAAAGCAATATTGGCAGTATGTCAGTTCTCTCATTGAAGTTCATTATTTCCGTTGGTCTGCCGGGAGTACTAAGCAATTGCTGCCGAGTTCCGTTTTGCTGTCTGGTGCCTCGTTGAAGCCTCGCCTTTTTTCTGTATTAGCTGCACTTTGATTAAAGCTGAAAAAGCTATTACAGTCAAAGAGCTGCTTCACGACAGCAACACTTTTTTACTGCATTTAATTGCATTTTCATTTTACACAAAATTACGGTACTCAAATGTTTGGGTCGTTGAAAACCCACACTCCTTTAGTATCTGATAAATGTATTCTGTTTTTAATACTGGATAAATGCAAATAAGCTATTATAAGATGCCAGTTCCTTATATTTTCTCTTAATAGGAGCCATTTCAGGGTCTTTATACAAACGCACAAATAAAAGAGAATCGTTGTTTCCCAGTATGCACAGCGCACTTCTTCTACTTGAAAAATTGAGTCGGTGGCTGCTTCTCTTAGTTGCGAGACCTTGCAATTCAATATTGATCCATATATAAGGCGCAACGGATTATAAGGCGCATAGTCAGCTTTTTAAAAAAAAATCTGATTTTATGTGCGCCTTATAGTGCGGAAAATACGGTGTATATATTTATCCATCCATCCAATTTCTGCACCGCTTATCCTCAGTAGGGTCACGGGGGTACTGGAGCCCATCCCAGGAATCTTCGGGCAGTGGGCAGGGGACACCCTGACTGGTTGCCAGCCAGTCGCAGGACAACTCACTCGCTCATTCACACATAGGGACAATTTGAACTGGCCAATTCACCTGACATGCCCGTTTTTGGGAAGTGGGAAGAAACCGGAGTGCCCGGAGGAAATCCACGCAAGCACGGGGAGAACATGCAAACTCCACACAGGAAGGTTTGATCCCATGAACTCAGAACTGTGCCGCACACGCGCTAACCACTGCTCTGACGTGTTATATATATATATGATTTTATTTAATAATTAAAGAATCGAAAGAAGTTTCAGCTTATTGCCGTCACCCCTTTTTTCCTTCTTTCTGTTATCCCAATTGTTTTTTCAAATGTGTTGATTTTGAATTCATTGTCACCTTGTATCCGATTAACTGAGAAAAAAATGAATAAAGAATGTTGTAAGCATATTGGTATTTCTGCCCCCAGTATGACCCGGACAGTTCGGGCTTCATCAGTACGGAGCGCTTCAGGGACCTTTTGGCGACGCATGGCTCCGAGCTCGACCCACACAAGCTAGAGGTCCTCTTGGCCCTCGCAGATGGTAACTCTGATGGAAAAATCTGCTACCAGGACTTTGTCAACTTGGTGAGACACTCACAGCTTCTAAATCCAAAATGTTTCCGTATTTGGTATGATGGTTCATGGTTTACTATAACTGCTAACAATGAGATGCAGAGGTTGCCCTAATTTTCTCCCTTGCTTCACACGCCGGTATCGCCGGAAAGAAGCACTACAGTATTGTCCTGTACTCGGAAAAAGGAGCACAATACAAAATCTAACAGCAAATTACGGATGTTTTTCGACATCTCGAAAAAATTGTTTGTTTCTCCTGTTTTTCGTAACTCGAATGTTTGTAAGTAGGGGAATGTCTGTACATGAACTATCATATAAACTTGGATTTTACCCTCAAACTAAGAAACTTTGTGAAACGCTCTGCAAAAAACGAAAATTAAAATGGTTTGGTCACTTTGATTCTCCGTATTTTGTATTCTTCCTTGTGATTTGTAGCACTCGTTTTCAGTGGCACAGCACAATATAGCGATATTTAGTGTTTAAACTCCACACAGTGTCCCTTTAAACCACAGGGTCAAACAGGCGGCCCGCTGGCCAGATCAGGCCCGCTGAGGGATTGAATCCGGCCCGCGAGACAAAACTCAAAAAAGCGTAAGAGAAAAACAAGCTGCAGGTTGAAATATGTCAACCTGATGTTGCCAAAGCCAGGTGCCTCTCACAAAGACACTGTACTTATATTTATTTTTCTCTCTCTCTTTCTCTCTCTTTCTCTCTCTTTCTCTCTCTTTCTCTCTCTTTCTCTCTCTTTCTCTCTCTTTCTTTCTTTCTTTCTTTCTTTTCCACCCCTTTCTCCCACTCTGTCTCTCTGTGTCTCTCTTTTTCTCTTCCTTTGTTGCTCATTGTCTCTTTCTCTCTCTGTGTCTTTTAACCTCTTTTGCTCTAACTTCCTTTTTTCCTTTTCTCTCTTTTCTCTTTCTCTCTTCATACCTTTTGCACTTTCTTTTCTCTTTTCTCTCCTTCTGTCTTTCTATTTCTCTTTGGATTTTTTTCTTCCTCTCCCTTTCTTTTCCCCTCTCTCACAACTTTTATCTTTTGTTTCTCACGCTCTTTCCCTCTCTCTCTTCTCTTTCTTTGTCCCACCCTCTCTCCTTTTCCCTCCCTCTTTCTCATATTTCTTTATCTCTTTTTCTTTCTCTTTAATCTACTAGTCCGGCCCCCGACAGAATGTTTGTTCTATCGTGTGGCCCCTGAGTTAAAATGAGTTTGACACCCCTGCTTTAAACACTAAATCCAATTAAGTGTCTTTTATCATTTTTGTCAGTGACTTCAATTTTCCCTCTGCTTTCTATTTTTTTGCCATTTATTTCCCCTTTCTTGCTTCCTCTTGATATTTGCTTTTTGAATAGTCATTTATTCCTTTCAACCTTTCCCATTCTGGCTTTCCCCTGTCTTCTTTCAATGATGTCTAATAGGGGAAGAGCGTCCTTTCTACTTTTCTCTGTACAATAAAGAGCGGAATTACAGTCACTTCACATGAAGAATTGACTGCCCCCCTGTAGGGGCCAGTCTGTGTGTTTTAAGATGGGGGTGTCGCACATACACTCAGTCAGTCCTTACAAATGGGCTTGCCTTGGTTTAAGAATTTGTGTAATGAATTTGAGTTTTTTTTACAGACAATTTCAAGCATGTGTTTTCCCTGGAGTACACTCTGTGGCCATGGTAACACCTCATCATTTTCCCACACTTAGCCCTCTTCTAATATAATGGCTAAAATAAGCAGTTTACACTAAAGTTCTTTGAAGATTAAATAGTCCTTCGCCTCTCCTGCATTGTGAAGAACAGGGGTGGGCAAACTACTGCCCGCGTGCCACATCTGGCCCCTTAGGCTTTTTCTTCCGGCCCTTTGAACAAAAATGCTCAAAATATAATGACAATATATATGATAGTAAAGTAAGTACTGGCAAGAAAAAATGTTCTTTAGTGCGAACTCTGTCTCTTTTTTATGCCGACAACAAAAATTCTACAAAATTAAATATCAAACGTAGTGTTCAAAACAGGGACCTAATATATTATTGTGTATTCATTCTGGGAAGCACCGCGGCGCAGTGGTTCTAAGGTCTTGGGAACCTCCTATGTGGGTTCAAATCCAGCTACCGGACTTCCTGTGCGGAGTTTGTATGTTCTCCCCGTGCTTGCGTGGGCACTCCGGTTTCCTCCCACATTCCAAAGACTTGTATTTCAGGTGGATTGGCCAAATTGTCTCTAGGTGTGAATGAGCGAGCGAGTTGTCTGTCCCTGTGTGCCCTGCGATTGGCTGGCAACCAGTTCAGGGTGTCCCCTGCCCACTGCCCGATGATTGCTGGAATGGGCTCCAGCACCCCCGCGACCCTACTGAGGATAAGCGGTGCAGCTAATGAGATCAGATGAGATGAGTTTTCATTCTGAAAATAAAGAATTACTACAGAATTACTACAAAAATACTACCACTCTAATACTGTAATACTCACATACTACTAGAGAAATACTACAACAGAAATGCTTGAAAAAAACAACTACAGTAATATTGCAAAAATACTAATGAAATACTACAGAATTTTTACCATCTAAATACTACAGAAATAACTCGTACTAAAACAATACTACTATGGAAATACTTCAAAAACAATTATACCTAAAACTACAAAAATGCCACTACAGTAATACTATAATACAAAAATACTACAACAGAAATATTACGACAGGAATACCATAAGAATACAACTACCAAAATATTACAAAATACTAAAGAAATAATTCAAAGTGTCACCACAGAAATATTACTACACTAATACTATAAGACAAAAATTGTACCACAGAAATATCACAACAGAAATACTACAAAGATACCACTACAATAATACAATAGTACAAAAATACTACTACAGAAATGTTACAACAGAAATACTACAAAAATACTACTATAGAAGTATTACAACTGAAACACTACAAAATTCTACTGTGAAAATACTACACAGATACTACAAAAATACTACTATAAAAATACTGCAAAAATACTACTGTGGAAATACTACAAAATGCTACAAAAATGTAACTAGAGTATTACTACAAAAATGTTACAGCTTTACTGTACTACAAAAATCAACTGCAGAAATACTACAGAAATACTTATAAAAAAAACACTGACAACAACTGTTATAGTACAAAACTAAACATTAAATATAGTGCTTAAAGTGTGGACCTAATAAATAATTTTCCTTCAATTTTTAGCGTTGCAAAACAAATTCAATTAAACTATTTTATTTAAAAACAAATATAAAGAAAAATAACATGAAGATGTCTGCATGTTTATTCTGGTTTAGGATTATTTCTTAAATTCTCCTAAGGATTTATTCCGCTTTGAGACTGGGAGGTCGCTGGTTCGCGCCTCGGCCGAGTCATACCTAATTGGTAAAATGGCGGCGCCCTCTGTTGGCTGCGGCTGCATCGGCTCGCTACAACGGGTCAGGTGTATCGACATTTCGTTCTGTGTACATTGTTACAAAGAATGACAATACAAAGGAAATTATTATTATTATTATTATTATTATTATTTTGATAAAAAAAAAAAAAATTGACAGAGAAACTGTGGTGTGGCTCTTCTGTGTAAGGCTGACTTGGCCAGCCCATAAAAGGCAGGTTTTTATTTAGAGTTGAACTCCTAGGTTGCAGCCAGCGCTCAGGAAAGGCTTTTTGTTGGTTGCTAGGTGATGATAATGGTATTCTATAGTCTGTTTGGCCTGTGCTCAGAAAGCCTTGTTATTAGGCTTCAGTGATGGATTCGCAAACAGCATACGCTCTCCTCCAGAGGTATTAGAAAAGTGAAGCCAGTTTCTTGATCTTTCAATATAGTGAAAACGTCATCAAAGGTAAACATGGAGAAAAAAACATAATCATACCCTGATTTGTAAATTAAATGATAAATGGGAGATGTCTCAATGAGTTTGCCTTTGGGTTTGACATCACTTGAGTGTGTCATTTGTAAAGAATTTTCTATGGCCGTGATTACTTCTTCAATGAGAGACGATCAAGAGTGACAGTGAAATTATTCAATTCATTATGCTTTCATTTAGTAGGGAATTATTATTCATGAGTTGCAAATGTCTGTCAATTGTCTGTCAATGCAGCTATGTATACATAGAGAAGGGCAAAACAGTTATGTCTGTTGGAGTTTAATAATTTCTTTTCACCTTTTGACCAAAGATCTTTGATGACATAGTCATTATAAAATCATCTTGATTGATACATTCATTTTGTGTGTCAGGCAGAATAATAGTTTATGCTGGGTTGTTATGGGGAGTCTTAGCGTTCTGCACAGTTTGTACTACATGGCGCCTCCTAGTGGTAAAAAAACGTCATTCTTAAAATAAGAAATTAGAACAGGGGGGTAGTGTAGTAGTAGATAGATAGATAGATAGATAGATAGATAGATAGATAGATAGATAGATAGATAGATAGATACTTTATTCATCCCCGAAGGGAAATTCACTTTTCCAGCAGCATCCCTGAGCTGAGAACAATCGAAAATAACACGGGAGCTGCTGGAGTGGCTGCCATTCGTGACGGCGCCGGAGAAACTAGTCTGTAATAGTCTGTGATCTGTGCAGCCCTTTGATACGTCTTGAAATTAAGGACTATCCAAAGAAACGTGACCTTACTTGACCAAATGTATAAAATCATGCAGTTTTTATGAAAATACTAATGCTTTTAAGCCTCTTTTTTAAAGAAATAATGGAAAATAAATCATAAACATAGCTGACATAATGGTCTATCATGTTGCTACTACGCGTACCCAAAACACAGAAAACCTCGAAAAGCCTGGGAGCTAAATAAATTAAAGAAAAACGGTGCGGTTTGGTCACTTTGACTCTCCTAATTTATATTCTTTCTTGTGCTTTTCAGCACTCGTTGTCAGTTGCACTGCACAATACAGCGACATTTAGTGGTCAAATATTACACATTGTCAAAAATCATCATTTATAGCTTGTTTATTTTCAATGATAATCTCAAAAGAAGAATTTAAATTTTGTTAAACTACAACTGGGTGAAAAAAACACTTTATGTTTAGGGGTGTTAAAAGTTTTGGGGTGTTAAAAGTTTGTTGTGTGGGTTTTCATCATAATATGGGATTTCATCAACAGTGAACAGACTGTACATTGTTTAATGAGCTATTATATGATGGATTCGTTAGTGATGTGCAGCTGCTGTTGTGACACTTTGACTGTAAACTGTAGTCAGAAATATGCTCTATCTATACTGGACCTTACCCAATGTATACCTAGTATTGTGCTCGAGTTGCACGTGCTAAAACTGACCTGGTAATTACCATTACAGAAAAGAGATGGAAAGCTACGTCGTTGCTGTCATGGCCTTTTTTTTTGTGATAATTTTACAGGCTCGAGGTATCGTTGCCATCATTGACTTTTTGGACTATTTTATAGGCTTCAGGTAGCGCTTCTGTCATGCATTTCCTGGACAGATTTTTACATCTTACCTATGTTTTTCTAATTGATGTTCACTATTATTTGTGTATAGTTACCAAATACAAAATCTATTGCACCCTGGTTCTCCAGGAAGGGGGATTTTCACTTGTGAGGCCCCTTCTGAAGGTTTTCTTATTTTCCTCATGTTGAGGTTTTGGAGTTTTTCCTCGCCCGCATGTTGGTTTAAAATCAGAGGATAGTGTAATTGTAACCTGTGCTTTGAGAAAATTTGTGGTTAAAGGCTATACAAATAAATGTGACTTGACTTGACAAATAATTGTGCAAGTGACATTTTATATTTCCAAACCAGATGTAGTTATGAAAAGAGCCATATATGGCTCACGATCCACAGATTCCCGAACCCTGTTCTATATGATGGTGTACATCAGATCCAAATTCCATTACGTTGGCTCAAAATGCATGCACCGTTCAACAACCAGGCTTGTCCTTCTCCCTCAAGAACAAGAAGACAAGTGTATGAGGTCCACGTCACTCATAAGCGATAGATTATAAAAGGTGTCTTAAGCATTGATTTGAACAATTCCACTGAGGTTGCAGATCGTATCTCAGAGAGCAGAGCATTCAACAACACCGGGCCAGATTGGAGAGTGCTCTTGAACCTGCAGAGTTCTTTTTTTCCTTCAAATCACCAGTAGAACAGCATTTTCCGAGCAAAGGCTCCCAGAAGGAAAATAGGGGGCAGTTAAATCAGAAATTTAAGTTGGGGCAAGTCCATGCAAAACATTGCAGCAGAACCGTAAAATCAAATATTAAACATGGTAGTAATATGCTTTTTACGTTCATCAGTAATAAAAAAGAAGCTCTCGGCTTCAAAAAGGCTGCCGAGCCCCTTGCCTAATGCTAGCTTGATTTCTTTGTTCCCAGATGAGCAACAAACGCTCCAATAGCTTCCGCAGGGCGATCCTGCAGGGCGGCAGGCACCTCAAAGGCAGTAGTCTCCGAGATGAAGTCGGATTGGGTCTTTCGCAGCGCTTGGTCCGACACGTTGCTTACGAGACGCTGCCGCGCGAAGTGGATCGCAAGTGGTACTTTGACAGCTACAACTACTGGCCGCCACCATGGCTCATCCTCACCATCACCATTCTTGAGGTAAACTATAAAGAAGTAACAAGACGGACTGAAAATTCTAGAGCGGTAGTTCTCTAACCTATTACACTAATTCTATCTATCTATCTACCTTGGTCATATCCCTCAATAGGGGTGACCGACAGCAAGACAAACACATACAATAACAAAGAAAAGAAAAAAGAAAAAAAAAATAGCACAAAAAAAACACACAAACATTTTTGGACCATGGCCAACCCAAATGCCCAAACACCCAAACAAGTTAGGCACCCCGGCACTTAAGTTGGTCATGCTTTCGTCCCTCCAGATAAACCGGGCCAAAGAAAGCGGCCTTTCCACTCGGGTCAGAGTGACACAACACACTCTTCTGTTCAACAGCAGGGCCCGACAGCTTTCACTGGTTTACCCCTGCCGCATCATACGGGTGCCCTGCCCATCCCTTAGAACGCGTCTAAACATCCCACTATCCTTTAACAACACCTCTCTACTCATTCCTATCACCAACAAGAGCTCTAGCTTCAACTAGACACGAATTAACACCTGAAAAAGAAATACAAGTAGGGCTTTTATGATATTTTTCCTAACTACACTTTGGCTATTATTTCCTCTCATTAGCTATTTTCGTGACTTTTTAAAAACTGTTAAATCTTCACACTATTTAAAGAAATGCCTCCTTGCACTTTGAAATGAAATGAAATGATCTGCATTTATATAGCGCTTTTCAAGTCAATGACTTCCCAAAGCGCTTTACAATTTGCTCCACATTTCCCAATAGCGGCCTAGCAGCCATGTAAGGCGCTAACCTGCTTATTGGGGGTATTAGGGGTTCAGTGTCTTACCCAAGGGCACTTCGACATGTAACACGGATGAGCCGGGATTCGAACTGGGATCCCTTGATCCCAAGACGAGCGCTCTACCTCCTGAGCTACTGCCGCCCCTAAAATGTCGATACACCTGACCCGTTGTAGCGAGTCGATGCAGCCGCAGCCAACACAGGGCGCCGCCATTATACCAATTAGGTATGACTCGGCCGAGGCGCGAACCAGCGACCTCCCAGTCTCAAAGCGGGCACACTACCATCTAGGCTACTGAGCTGGTTACCCAAATATTTTTTAACCAAAAAATCTCGGGGCTCACTGTAGAAAAAAAGAATAATAATGAAATTCTGGCACCGGTTTCATGGTTTTTATCACATTATAAAGCAGGGGTCTCAAACTCAATTTACTTGGGGGGTTGCCAGAGCTCAGGTCTGGGTGAGGTTGAGCCAAATTGGGTTAAGTATAGAGTTACCAATTTTTTGTTTACATTTTTTGTAAAAGATCATTCAATTTTTACCCATTAATGGCAATAAGTGGTTGACAGCAAACGTTTTTTACAGCTGGAGTCTCAAACACAATTTACTTGGGGGCTGAAGGTACTAAGGTCTGGCTCAAGTTTCGCCGAATTAGGTTTTCCACAAAAAGCCCTGGTAAAAATTTCACTGTTCTCAAATATATTTTCTTTCTCTGCAAAAGAAATTCTGAAGAAACAATAAGCTCTATTCAGAATTAATAAGAAAATAAATAAGTCAGTAAAAAATAAATACAACAATAAATTAAAAAAAACATTAGGAAGAATATGAGAATGAATAAATCAGTACAATTTAAAAAATAACAAAAATACTACTTAAAATCAGCAAAAAACATCTTCCAGTTGAACCCAAAAATGTTTTATCGTTTTGTATTTTTTTTTAGGTAAAATAAGCAAAAAAATACAAATCTAAAACAATGATGTGCAAGTTTTTTTTAATGTTGATTGTAATATGTATTGTAGTGCAATCTTAAACAGTCTTCAACGGAGAAAATACTGTTTTTTTTCCGTGGTATAATGCGCACCTGATTATAAGGCGCGCACCCCAAAATATTCTATTGTGATGTATTTTTCATATATAAGGCACACTGGACTATAAGGTTCATGGAATAAAACCTACTGTAAAAGCTAGGGTTGCATTAAAATAAAAAAATCATTTAAGTTAAAATAATTTAATCCATAGATCATGAATTAGCATTATGACAACTGGTTTCACCACAAAAATGTATTTTAGTAACAAACAGTTAACATCTTAACAACAAAAGAGGGCACTTAAAGACCACTCCATATGTTTCTCAAAGGCAAAGCAGTTACCATACGTATCATCCTTTAAAGACAATTCCAACAAGAGTACATCATTTTGTAGCATTGAAAAAAATCTTCGTTAAAGTAATCATAATACATTTAATACTTACATACAATAAATGTCCAAAGCATTAAAAAAGAGGATTAGCAATGAGCGTTCTGAAGGTGGCATCATAGCTGCCATCCAAATTCAGTGCTTCTCTTTCGTTTCAATTTGGCAACAAACAATTGAACTGCAAACCACAAGAGGGCACTCTAAGACCACTCTAAATGTTTCTCAAAGACAGAACAGTTACAGTATTTAGTATCATTTAATTGTAATTATGCATTTCCAATGTTATCGCCCGTATAAATCTATAAGGCACACCAGATAATAAGGCTCCCTTTTCAATTCATGTCCACTTTGAGGTTATTAGATGCGCCTTACAGCCTGGAAAATTATTATTATTATTCGATATATTTCCCTCTAGCAGCACGGCGGCGCAGTGGTTAGCGCTTGTGCGGCACAGTTCATGTCATGGGAACCTGTCGTGGGTTCAAATCCAGCTCCAGACTTCCTGTGCGGAGTTTGTATGTTCTCCCCGTGCTTGCGTGGGTTTCCTCCGGGCACTCCGGTTTTCTCCCACATTCCAAAAACATGCATTTCAGGTGAATTGGCCGGTCCAAATTGTCCCTAGGTGTGAATGAGCAAATGAGTTGTCTGTCCCTGTGTGCCCTGCGATTGGCTGGCAACCAGTTCAGGGTGTCCCCTGCCCACTGCCCGGAGATGGCTGGGATGGGCTCCAGCCCCCCCCCCCGCGACCCTAATGAGGATAAGCGGTACGGCTGATAAAAAAAAATAAAAATATTTCCCTCTACGACCTAATAAGCTCCTAATGATTACACAAAAAGGAGACAAATGTCATCTGCTTCCAGCTTCTTATATGGATGAGTTTTACAATTACTTGGCTGATCAATGGAAGAAAGCAAAGATAGTGAACAATGGCATCCTTTGGCAAAGATAAAAACAGGGCAATTTCCTGCACTACTCGACACAAGGTCTCACACTGTCCTTGCATATATTCTCAACCTGACATTGCCTCCAACTTGGTCTATTTAATGGAAAGGTGGGGAGGAGGGTGTCTTTGATTGCGTAGATGCATTGCCATGACAACGAAGTGATTTAACTGGGGGGGTTTTAGCACCATATGATTTCACAGCGTCTGTTCGTGTTGAGGTTTCGCTGCTTGACAGGATTGACAGGCGCATTAGTCAACCGCTGCGGGTACTCGGTCGATTTATGATGTGCCGTAGAAACATCCTAAGTAGGGCGAAGTCATACAATTTGCCGGCATTAAACCGTCTCACCTTTAGGAGAAATACACCGTTTTGAAGTCAAAAAGGTTGACTTGCGTGAATTGTATAGATCTTGGGTGTCCAAACTTTTCAGAAAGCAGGCCGGATTTGGTAAACTGAAAATGTGTGATGGCCTGATATTATTTTAACAGTCTTTAATAAATTTACCCTCCGTAAAAGGTTTGCAGTGCTTGGCAATCAGCGTTGCGACCTCGTAGCTCGCCTTTGTAGCATTTTCAATTGACTCGCAGGGTTTCTTAAATAAGCGCTGCTGTGTCGTTAAAAGTAGTTCCCCTTGCTTCACCTTTTCACCTTTTGTAGTGAGCATATTTTGTGCCTCTAGATATTATATTCTTTCAAAACAGCCACAGTCTCTTGGCAAATTAGGCGGACGCAGTTGTTTCGGATTTCGGTGGGGGAAAAAAAGATTTTTACTTGCTGTCATTCAACTTTCCTTTTTGTTATTTACAGTCTCCATTTGTTATTTTGGTAAATAAAATTACAGAGAAGGTGATTATTTTCTATTAGCATGTGTATGGGCCTTTGATTGCCTTTTTAGCATTCGTGCTACTTCGAAAATAAGGCGTGTTGTACCTTATTTCTTGTAAGAAGTCGTAATTACCGAAGGATCGGCTTTTGAAAAATAACATCTTGTATGTATTTATTTACTGCCCTAGGTAGTCGTTTTCTTTTATTACGGATGCCATCTGGACCGCCTGGTTCTGCAGGTGTCCAGCCCATTGTTCCTTAAGAGTCCTCTACCGTACCACCCTCGGCTTCGGGTGCAGGCCTGGAGATATCTCAGCTACATTTTCATGCATACCGGGTGAGTTGTATTGCAAACTACATCTACAGAAAAATATTGTTGTCAAATGAGATCCATTTACGTCAGGCCTACAGTGAATATATGAAAAGAACATTGCAAAGTTTGTCACCTTTTTACTCACTACTGCCACTTCTGGCGTTAATAATCATTGCCATCTTTGTGTCAAGCTGATTCAGGGCACCATTCCAAGACATGCATGTAAATTTGTAATCAAATTACTTTAGAACAGTGGTTCTCAAATGCTCCCACAATCCCGCCCCAATTACAAGCCGAAACCCAAATCAAGAAAAAATCCCACCTCTCAAATTTATTGATGAAAAAATTAAACCAGGAATGGTAGAATAAATTAATGCTTTTTCACAAAATGTAAAATGAAGATCAGCAAAACCTCTTCAAGTAATATTATATCTAGTGGTCAATTGCCTGCATTTTTTATAACATCCAAAACACTTCACCTCAGTGTCTTCCGATATTATTTACAGACTTAACATGCACAAATAAGAAATGAATTTTTTTGAAAATGCAACCACTGAGGTCTATATATACTTCCAAAAAACTCAAATCATGTTTCTTATTGAAGAAACCCCACTCAAAAAACCTAAAAAAAAATAACACTGCACTGATTTTCTCTGTATTCGTGTTTATCCACATACTCAGAATATATTAAACAAAAAGTGCAGTTAAAATTATTAAAGTACAATACTTAACATGAGATTTATTTCTGATTAGCCTATCAATAGATAATTACTAAAAAAAAGAAAAGAAAAAAAGAAAATGTCTATGAAAGTTAAATGAACCTGAAGGTTTTTCTCCTGTCATAGATGCAGCACCAGCTTAACAAGCTTAAGCCAACTGAACTCGAATACAAGTCTACAGTGGGGAAAAATGTCTTCTGGAGTCATAGTCGAAGCATTTTTTTAAAAATATATATAATTCCCCAAACAAATAACCAACAAATAAAACGTCTTTGTTATGTCAGTTGATTTACAGATGCTCTCCTACTTACGACCATTCGACTTACGCAAAACGGTGGATACGAACATTTTTTTCGGAATGTCGAAAAATATCCGGACATTGCTGTGAGTTAGATTTTGTATTGCGTGCACCTTTTTCTGAGTAGAGGACATTACTGTAGTGTTTCTTTCCGCCGCTACCGGCATGTGGCGCTGTGAGAGGTCACGCAGCATCCATCGGCTACTACTTCCTAGTTTGTGTGTAAACACTCTGCACTATATCTCTAGCGCGCTTAGAACTTTGACATTTTTATTATTTAATATCTTTTGCATCCATTCGATATGGTTGGTGTAAAGTGTAAATAAAAGTCGAGCCGTTTCTTTTGAAATGAAAGTGGAATAAGAAATCTTGATGCGGTTGAGAAAATGGTTGGATCGCTTTTTTTCGTCCACTTTTTACCATAGAGGAGGAAGTCGCCTAACTCTTGAAACTTGAATGAAAAGTTAATTTGATTTATCTTTTTAGTCAAGTTATGTTTATTTGTGACATCCTCAATCACAAGGGGTCTCGAAGGGCTTCACAGACCACAGAATGTCAATGCTTAATGTGTAGCTTTGTTTTTCAGTACTATGCTTTATCATTAAGCCTGCTTTGTAACGTTTTAGAGCATACTATTTTATCAAACGTTTATTTTTTAGTTTCAAAACAATACAGGTTACTTATACAAGCCTTAAACATACTTATATAAACCTTAAACATACAAAATATAGCACTGAAGCAACTTATGAACAAATTCAACTTACGAACGTTCGTAAGTAGGGCAGCGTCTGTACCCATTTGTAAAGCAAAACAACCACCCGCCATAATGCGAGCTGTTCCCCGACATATCTTCAATCCAACAACTTATTTTGTCATTTGACAGTGGTATCGTTTTAGTTTTTCAGCCACAGATCCAAAAACCTCTCCAACCATGTCAATAGCTGCAGGTTACATAAGGTCTGCAGCAACGGCGTGGGGCTTTTTAAACTTTGCAATGCAATGTGCCACCTGGTAAGTTGCACGCGGTGGGGGTTCTTGCTCAAAGCACGATCTAAGAAACTTTTTGATGTGCTCAGGTTTTAAAGTCATCTTCTGATGTATTCAACATTGGTGTTGTTTTCAAATGTCGCTTTATTTTTGACGGTTTCATTGCCTCCATGTGCCGGCAGCTCGCTGCGCAAAACACACTGAGCTTTTTGCCTTTCTTTGTCTTCAAAATAATAAAAGCAATGTCACATTCTCTATGTTCTTCATTGTATCTGCTTCACTATGCTCAACATGTGTTAAACATTATCGTTTTTTTTTCCTGTGGTGTGAAATGGTGGGTGTCATCTCTCGTTTGTGAATTTGACCCTCAGTTATATTTGGGGGGGGGTTATTTTGACAAAGGAAACACCTGCAACCCACTTTCAGGTCGCAAATAAATAAATATATAAAATTACCTTAACCTCTTAACGTTCCGCCAGCCTGTTTATAAACAAAGACGTGTCTTCACGATGTCAACAGTCACTGAAATACAATATGTCACATGTCATTGGAAAGCTCAAACATGGGATTCAAGATATGATGACCATTTGAAAATGTACACATCACAGAAACATCACGATAAGTCTGCAAAAAGATACCCGAAAACTATAAAGCCGCTCTGATAGTCAGCTGATGCAACGATTCTTCTCAAACATGGTATTGTTAAATTCAAGACAATCCATACAATTTAACCGTGTAAACGATTTACTCCAAATCAAACATCAATGCCGACAGACAAAGAAGAATCCACTCCTTGTTGTAATCCATCTGTTTCGCCCCACAATTTGTTTTTAAAGAAAATGAATTTGTGAGATCATTTCGAATATGGGCGTTAGCCTCTGACCTTTCAATTCACAACACTCCCGACCAATTGCAAGCTTTTTTTTTCACAGTCCTTAGCCCTCCATAGCCTATGAATCCCTCTATAGAGAAAACAGACATGACCTACTTTGGCTTCAAAAATCTTAAGCCATTAGTGACCAATTCAAATGATGATTGACACATTGGTTAGCCAATGAAACTCCTAAAAAAATGTATTTATTTAAATGTGAGCCGAATATAAACGTGCGTTCCGGAACTGAGGATCTATTTTAATGCGCGGTTATCACGCGCAAGTGTGCACAATCAGTGATTGACTTCTGGAAAGAGAGGTTAAACATTTACAAATCTTTTACAATGTCTAACAATTGGCCAAAGTAAAATACACGGTTGCCCTGGTTTTAGAGCTGTAAACTGGCTGTCTCCAAATGGTCACTTTTGGAAATGCTTTGACATACTTTTAGAAAAATGTGTAAAAAACAGTTTGGTTTTTGGGATCAAATATGACCTTGGACCAGGTAAGGGTTCATACTATTGTCCCAGCTGTTTTTTAGCTAAGCTAGATACCCATGCTACACTCTTTTGCAGGCATGTGATTGCAAAAAAAAAAAAAAATCAGGCCAGAATAAAAACCTTCTCTTTCAGCGTGTTCCAACTTAGATTAATGTTTAGCTTTCAAAAGAGACCAACACCATCCATATTGGCCAAACATTTCAAGAACAGCATTCAATTTACTTTGGGTACGTATTGGAATGGAATTTAAGGCAAATTTTACACGGTTGTTTATGGGTAAACGAAATGACTTTGAGTGAGCAAGTGGGCGGATATTGGTGGTACCGGTTTTGCCTCAAACTAGAGGTCATCCTTTAGCAGTTATCTGATCTGTGTGTTGGGTCAGGCTTTCCCGAGATAATCGATACTCGCTATGGTCCCTCCCCTGATCATTGAACCATCTCACAGCTTGTCTCTTTGCAGGCGGTGGTGGTGATTTTTCATGCACTAAATAGATTATTGGCACACTTGGTGGAACTGGTTTGTTTGCATTTTTATTTCTTTATTTTATTATTTTGTGTTCATAGCTGCAGAAGGGACTTTGTCTGCTCAATGCAGTTTAAACAAGTCAACTTTAAGATTCATACTCTCGATATTTACTGCTACTTCTACATGTCGGATTGCCATTTATCCGTCAACGAACATTAAACTGAACTAATGTTTTAATACTAGCAGTGAATAAGAGCAAGATAAAAACAGAAAAAAGAGTACATATTTAAGGGCAGCTATGCTTTAGGATTTTGGACACAGATAAATGTGTCACCGCTGCTAAATCAGGTTTGGAAGGAAGGACGCTGCTGCTGTGAAGGTCGCACAACCACTCTTAGTACAATATATCATTGGCAATGATGTGTATGTACGATTTGATTGAAGTGATTCTATTTAACTGCTTTAACAATATATTTGGGTAACAACAGGCACTGTGATTCCTGAAATGAGGAATGTTATAATGTGTTTGCCATCCATTTGCAAGTGAAGAATCAAGATTTAAAGGGGATTGATTTAAAAACACTAAAAGTTAAATGCAGCCCTCCTAGTTGAAACACAGTTTGTTAAAACTTCCTTTCAGAGTACATTTATTTATTCATTTATTTTTATGAAAAAGTTTCACTATTTTGCAATTTTCTGCTTTTTTTTAAGAATAATGCAATCACTCTACATAAGACATTTTTTTAATAAAGTATTGATCCATGAACTCATCATTTCGATTATTTTATTTATTTTCACCATTATTTTTCTAGTTAAATTATCTTAATGGCAGATATATTTTGCTCATTTTAGGTATTATTTTTCACAATTTACATTTTTTTACGCAATCATTTAGCTCCATAATGTTTAGCTGATTTTCAGTATGGTTTAGTGCAGTAGAAATATGCTTAAAATGAATGAGATTATCTTATTTGGGATTGATAAATTCGCTAATTTCAACTATCATTATCATTTTTATACAAAAGAAATTGCATATTATTTATAGTCTTACTATATTTAATAATGTTTCAAGAATTTTTTTTATTTTACTTAAAATTCTTAAAATAGTATTTATTGTTTCTGTTTAGCATTTTTTGAGAATTCAGTAACATTCTCAATTTACTAAAATGAATTTAGATAAATCAGATATTTCTCAATTTTTACCTTTTATTTTAAGTTTTTTCGGCGGGGGTTAGGTAAAGAAGTAATACTTAAAATAATAATCTGTTGGAATATCAATATTTTTTTTTATTTTATATTTACTTACTGGACTATTGCAGAAAAAAATATTTTATCTGGAAGAGATCCTCAACACTTGACAATAGATTTGACTATTGATTATTCATCAATTTGAGTGTACAGTACCAACAATTACAGATGACCTCAAACTGGATTGCCCAACCAATTCCATTGAATTTTAATACCTACTAATATATTTCATCAATCAATTATTCTGTGTGTGACTCTGTCTATGTGTCAGGTTTGAACACCTGAGCCTGAATATGGCCATGCAGCTGCTGGTGGGAGTCCCTTTGGAGATGGTCCACGGGGCGGCCAGGATCGGACTGATCTACGCATGTGGCGTGCTGGCAGGTGGGTGTGTCAACAAGCGTCGCATGAACGCATAATAATGTGCGCCCATGTTCTCAATTTCTCATCACACACTGAAATCAAAGCACAAAGGTCTCACCTTTTCGACCTAATTGCTTGGGCAATCTGTTTGATTTTCAGCTACCAATCATGTGTATGTGTCATTGACAGATGGCTTTGTCTTGATTCTTTTTTTGTGGAGTGGGGGTGTCTTTTGGGGGGTTAGGCATTGCTCCTTAAAAGCCCCCCTTGAGATGCTCAATAGCAGGGGAGAAAACCGAGCTTAGTCAACGGAATTCAGCCCCAAAAATGATTGATGAGTGACTAGTTCACTCATAATTAATCGTCTATGTAAATAACACTAGCATTATTATGAAAGAGTGGATTTGGATACTCTTGATTAGCGTTCAGACTCTTTTCTGTCTGTGTTTGAATGTCTAACTGCAATTGAATACAATGAACTTCACTAATGTTGACGCTCTCATTGCAGATTTAAAATTAGAATTGTTTTTATTGTCATTGACAACAAAATGATGAACATTTTTACTACATAAGATGTGGCACTATAGGAAAAGCATGTATTAAAAAACAAGAACGAAATAAGATGAAAGATAGCATGAAAATAGTAAATATTTACAAGGTTCCGTACTTTACACACTATAAGGTGCACCGTATTGTAAGGTACACCTCGTGATATATTTTTCATATTCAAGGCACACTAGACTGTAAGGTGCATGGAATTAATTAATTAATTACATAAATACATAGTTACATAAAAAAATAGATACATTTAAATTATAATCATTTATTTCATAAAACAATAATTAACATTATCACATCTGTTTTCATCACTCAAATTAATTCTAGCAACAAACATTTAACATGTTAAATAGAAGAGGGTACTCGAATACCACTCTATATGGTCCTCAAAGGCAGATCAGTTACTGTATCCAGTATCATTTAACAACAATTTAAACAAGAGTATGCAAAACAGTACCATAAAAATCTACCCGGTAATCTAAAACTAATTTAAGTAATCACAATAAGTTTTATATTTATGGACAATTTTTGTCCAAAGCAAAACAAAAATAAAAGAGGATTTGCAATGAGCGTTCAAAAGTTGGCGTCCTAGCTACCGTCCAGATTCAGTGTTTCCCTTTTGTTCCCTTCTAGTAACAAACAATTAACGTGTTAACCACAAGAGGACACGCAAAGACCAGTTTATATGTTTCTCAGAGGCAGAACAGTTGCTGTATCCTGTAGCATTTAATTGTAACGATGCATTTCCAATTTCATCAACCATATTTTTCGGTATATAAGGAGAACCGCATCATGAGTCACACTCATTTTCTGGCCAATTTGAGGTTTTTACAGTTGTTCTTTGAGACTGGCCCAACTGTATCAGAATCATATTGCAATGAAAATAGTGCAACGACAATAGTAGCAAAAATATTTAATATATAAGAGTAAAGGAATATAAATATACATTTTTCAATGCATAGGCAATATATTTTTTTCATAGTTACGTCAAGTAAAGGTGTAATAAAAAGGAGGCTGACACACTAAGTTCTGCTATCCACTAATTGCTAACATTCGCCACTGAGGGCGCTAGTCGTTAAAGCAAACCTTAGCGGCGCTTGACCTGCAACTACTTACAGCCCTGACATTACTTGTTGCACTTTAATAACACTTGGGTCAATCTGGCCCATTTTATTGGGTGGTTTTGTGTAAAATGGAGCAATTATTTGAGTTGTGCTGAACAAAATGATACAGACTTTTAAGTGTAAAATGAACCTTTGTGGGCAATGTTATTTCAATCTCTTTTTTTTTTTAATCTCTTGTGCAAAAAAACTCAGACATTTAACAATTTATGGAGATGGCGGTGGTTGTTTTAATAAAATGTATTGAAAAATATATATGAGGATGACATTAAAAATATATATATATTAAGATATGCATTTTAATTTCAACTTAAAAAAACAAATATATATTTTACGGGTAGTTGCAAACATCATTTTTTTGGAAGGTTGTGTAGAGCAAAAAAGACCTTTCCTTTGTGTTTTAGTATAGAAACGACTTAAAATTGTTGTGTATTTTCACAAAAACAAAAAAAAAACAGATTGCGGGAGGTTCAAAACAATTGCAGTCTAAAAGTTCACCAATTCAATACTTGGGATGATTTGACCAAACGTCCTGTGTTGTTTTGCTGAAACAACCTCCTCAAAAATGTAAACTTTTATCTTTTTATACAAGAAAATTATGCAAAAAAAGTGTTTGTTTTTTTAAAAATAACAATATCCAAAATTGATTTATTTTATACTAAAGAGTCTGGGTTATTCGTTAACCCCAACCCAAATAGTTGGTTCGTCTTGTATAAAACAACCCCAAAAATGTGTCGAATTGACTTATTTATTGGTTTGGTCACATTTTTGGCCCACGTGTTTTTAGATTGTACCAATTACGAGTTGTTTTTAATATAAATCATCACACAGGACATTACGTCAATTCCGTCAAAATATCCGATTGGTCCAAAATGGACCCAGACTTGAATTATCTTTGATTCAATTTCTTTGTGTGTGCGCCAACGCTAGAAGCTAGATAATCATTGTTATGAAGAAAAATTGCACTGAATTGACAAATGGAAAAATGCTGCATCAAGAGTCAGATTAATATTTATGTAATCGTCTCCGTCCCTACTATCTCCCACTGTGTGATTGTTCGCATGTATGAGTGCAAGGCTCTGTAAACTGACCCCTCCACCACCACCACCACCACCCTCCTGGACACCAGCTGAAGTGTCCTGTGCGAACTAAGCCCCGGGAGAAATGAGCATCAATCAAGTCCGCTGTTTTAATTAGATATCGACCACCGAGGGAGAGAAGAGGGCGTGCTGTCGTATTGAGCGTCGGCTTTTGAGTCTAGTCACTAGTCGTATTTCCTCTCAGACAGCAACCTGATCAACTAAATATCAGTGTAATTGGGTCTTCATGTTTTTTATGGTCCTTATATGTTTATTATATAGTCATTACATGTGTTTATTTTATCACTTATTGACAGCTGACTTTAACATCCTCCTATAAAGTTGAATAATACTGCTTTGTTCATGTGCATACATGGGAAACTAATGAATCAAGTGTCATAATTTTGAGACTACAGAGCGCAGGTGATTAAAAGCTGCGTGCTCTGATTAAAAAAACGAAACTCAGTTTCGTCTTTGCACAAGCCGCCCTGGAGTTAAAGTCGCAGGCTTCAACAGCCATAAACATGAACTTATTCACGTCCATTTCTTACATTTTTAGCCCGACGAACATGTGGCGCAAACTGTGTGTGTAATTTGGGATGTATGGATTTAAAGACAGAACGCAAACGGCGCCATACCCAGCATGCCGGACGCCGGGTTCCGTTCTGGTCGAAGTTGTTTATCGCACGCTGTTTTGGATTATACGACCGTTCAAGGTGGTAATTCCAAAGATCAGCACATATTCTTTTACAACTGTGGCGAAAGAAAAGGGCTGCGTTGCATAAAGTGTGAGGCCCTATACAAGACGGTGCTAGGGCAACCATACATAGACTCGTGCCAGATAGCTGCACAGATGTGGAAGTTGTGTTTTAATGTTGTCATTGGTGGTTGCTGTGGTACTGGAACAAATTGAATTAGCTTGTTATCGTTCCTTGAGGATTTGAGAAAACTTCAGCGAACTAACATTGACCCTGATTATGATCTATGACTTCCATTGTTGTTAAATTCGAATGTATAAATTGAGGGATTGATTTGTGGGTGAAAAAGTTTATCGCGAGTATGTTTTGAATATTCAATAAAATACAGACGGTCCTCTAGTTTCGACCATTCAGGTTACGAAAAACGGTACATACGAAAACATTTTTCAGAGTTTGTATTGTGTGGACCTTTTTCTGAGTACAGGACAGTACTTTAGTGCCTCTTTCCGCCGCTACGGGCGTGTAGCGCTGTGAGAGGTCAGCCAGCATCCACCTCCAAGAAGAGATCCGGCTTCCTCCTCCTAGTTTGTGTGTAAACATTCTACACTGTTTCTCCAGCCTGCTAAGATTTTTGACATTTTTATTGTATAACATCTCGTGCATCCTTTCAATATGGTAGGTGTAAATTGTAAAGGAGAGGTGAGCCGTTTCATTTGAAATGAAAGTGGAATATGGAAGCTTGGTGTGGTTGAGAAAATGGTTGCATCGCCTTTTTTCGGCCACTTTCTACCACGAAGGAGGAAGTGGCCTAACTCTTTAAGGTCATCTTCCAAAAGTAAGTTAAACTAAACTTTTTGTATCTTTATAGATCATATTATTTTAATAAATGTTTATTTTTCAGTACTAAACGATACGTGCTTTGATCTCCAAAAGCTTCTCGAGGTTAGTTTACTTACCACCGTTACAGTGTGTTTCCTTTTTGCCTTCTCCACCTTTTAGGTAGGCAATTGTGTTTTTTCCTGTGTGTATTTTGCCCCGTGTGATGCTGTTGGTATAATATTGTCCGGATAGCTCCCCGTTAGTGTCGGGGATGCAAAAGGCTTCCAGATTTGTTTGGTCCGGGTTAGCCCTGTTAGCAGTTGGCTAGCCTGCCGTGTCCATCTGTTAATTCCCAGCTTGGTTCATGTGTGTTACTGCATCCGTTTTTCGTTGTTGTTTTTTGGGTAGCCTGGCTGCTTACTGGATGTTTTCAGTTGGCCAGCCTCACGTTTTCCCGCCGATCAGTCCGGGTTAGCCTTCTTTAGCAGTCGGCTAGCCTGCTGTGTCCATTGGTCTATTTATGGCTAGGTTCGTGTTTGTTGCCGTGGAGGTTTTTTGTTAATGGGCCCTGTAAAACCTGGCTGCTTTACTGCATGCTTACGGTCAGCCAGCCTCCCGTTTCCCCTTAGATCGGTCACAGTTAGTCTTCTTTAGAAGCCAGGTAGCCTTCTGTGTCAATTTTTTTTATTACCGACTGAGTTCGCCCCTGTTAGCTCTGTGTGTGTTATTTTTACCAGTTTTCCCCATTTCTTGTATAACTGCACCCAACTGCGACACAAGGTGTAGGCATTCCCCACAAAAACTACTAAAACTTGGCTTCACACACTCCTAATCTATCCGACTAATTAAAATGTAAACTAATATGGTGACTGACTTGTGAGGGTGCCAGTGTATCTATGACTACGTCACAGAACAGGAAGTCAAAGATGAAGCAGGATGTCTTCAAAATGCATTATCTCAGAAAATAATTGGAATAAACCGATGAAATATACATATTGATAAAACCCGAACATATGTACTATTTTCTCACCTATGCATGTTTTAAAATTAGGATATCCATTCGAAATGGAACAATTCCGCATCTACACAACACAGGCAAGCAGACAACGGCTCAGCTGGCACTTAGATGGGGGTCAGGGCAGAGGTTAGAGGCCAAGTCGGGAGTCATTGAGTGGTCGATGGCTCTCTGTGCGAAACGCACTCATGTTCCTTTGTGTGATTTGATGAACTTGTGTGTTGACAGTTGAAACACGGATGGGGACAAAAGGCGAAAGCAATAAAAAATAACCATGCTATTTTAGGTTTTGTCCTTTTCTTGACACTGTTTGATACATTAGAAAAATACAATTAAATGGACAAGTCGGGACTTCCGGGGAAGTGTAAGGCCTGGATCTAACAGCATGGTATCCTGCCCCGTCTCCCCTGGCCGCTGCTGATGTACTAATTCCACCGTGAAGAGCTTTGAGAGGAAGATCAGCTCATCTTTGTGCAGGTGGCTATGCCTGACCCGGAGCTTGAGTAACATTGCCCTTTTCGGCCACGACATCAAGCTGCAACTCCCCTTCAGAAGTCCAGCAGAAGAGTTCAAGGTTTCCCGGGCCAGAGAAGTCCTGCTTTACCGAGATTCAACAGACGGAAAAGTCTCTTCAGCAGGTGTAGAGGTCAGAACAGGGAAGAAGAGACAAGCCCAGGAGGCAGTAGAGCAGGCTGAAGCGAGACTGCGGCATAGCTCGCTGGTGGGAACTGTAACTACAGGCCGGGCTTGGTAGGAACCCAAAATCCGGCTACAGCAGATCCAAAGGACAGGAAAGGCGAAAGCTTATTCAGGACAAGGTTCACGCTGAGGTACAAGAGAAGAGCTTCAGCAGAGGGGTGGGCACGAGCAAGCAAGTGGCCTGGACAAAGTTGGGAGTACATTGCTGGCCAGAAGTTCACCTGGACCAAACTTTGGAAAGCGGAGCCTAACCACTTCAAATTCCTGACAACCTGTTCACCTGGGGCCTGATAGATTCACCTGTGTGTAAGCTTTGTCAGTAAAGAGGATCATTTGAACACATCATTAACTGTTGCTCAAAGGCCTAAGCTATAGGTGGCACCATTACCAGGTCCTGCGGGCAATAGCAGACACTGACATTAAGCCAGCAAGCAGCAACATCAAACCCGAAGCACAATTTCTCTTGTCCGAGCCTTTAAGAGTGTTGAGGCCCATTTTTTGTCATAAATAATGGTTTGAATCCAAGGTGCATGCAAAGTTCTTTTGTAAAATTGTCATAAAATACTGCAAACCACACCCCCTACATTGCATATTACCGAATTTTATTGCAATATGTATTCTGTGTAGCACTATTTAGATATTCTATATAACCCGCTTCAGTGGGCATTTGCACGTCACACTGGGTGTTTGTATATTGTATTCTTTTTGCTTTATTATTGTATTGTTCTCAGCTCAGGGATGCTGCTGGAAATGTGAATTTCCCTTTGGGGATGAATAAAGTATCTATCTATATATCTATCTATCTATCTATCTATCTAAACAAGGATCAGTGCAGACGGCGCTGGGCAAAAGAGTGATGATGAATTGGACTTTGAAGGATGTTAAATAAATATTGTAAATTTTATGTTGATATTGAGTTCATAGTTTAATCATGACTCCACGTATTCATCAACATTTGTCACTGAGCTAAGAAAAAGTGATACAAATTTGTATACCGATCTAAAATAAAGATTCATGGGTGCTCGTTATACATGAGTGTGCGTTATACACAAATACATACAGTAATCATAAATTCATTGCAATTCCCAAACGGTGTCTAAAAATATCCAGATCCCTTCATTTTTGAATCATTTTGGTCTCTGCAGGGTCCCTGGCGGTGTCTGTCACGGATATGACTGCTCCTGTGGTAGGCTCGTCCGGCGGGGTGTACGCTCTGGTCTCTGCACACCTGGCCAATGTTGTGATGGTAATGTGTGTGTGCCTTTGTGTACTAGTAGATGATTATCACATCACTCATTGAGCTTCTTTATCAAAGAAGGTTATTTTTGGTTCAGCAGGTGCGGCTCACTCCACACATACCCACATTTCATAATATTTAGTGATGTGAAAGACTTTAAAGAGCTGTAAAGAATATATAACTTTTTACTCATGGCCGCAACCCTTATTGCATTCTCTTTTGAGCTTGCTTATGATGCGCGTTCACTTATGAGCCAAATGCATAAAGTAAACAAAAATGACGCCGTACGTTGTATCGCAATAAATACAACAGGGGGACTGGATTGCCCAACCAAACATAATCTAGTAAATTGGCAAGTCTTTCATCCAGCGCTACCTGAGAAAATTTAGGATAACTGTGGCCATGTTCGGGCAATTGCAGGGTTGAGTTACAAGGCCATTCGGAAGTGCGCACTGGCGTTGAATGCATATCCCCTCCTAAAAAATTAATATACCTGCTATTTTTGTTTAGAAATAACTTATAAATCCCTTTTTGGTCATATTTTGCTCTCATCCGTATGCTGCAGGCACCAAAATTAATAATCCATGTGTAACTGCAGTGCTAGTATACGTGTTTTTTAGGTTAGCTGACAGCAATTAATTATCTTGGGAAAACATTATTTTTCTCTAAATTATTGTTTTTCGATGTTCGTACAGTCACTTGATGGTAACGAGCAAACTGCTCAACTGTACACAACGGACAGTGTTACTTTGATAGCTATTATGTTACCTTTCAAGCAAATGTAGAGCAAATGGTGAATCCTGCATCAAACACCAACAAACAACAACAAAAACACACGGGGGGGGGGGGGGGGGTGGGGGCTGCACGACGTCACTCTCCTACACCCCGCCCCATGCTCTCCATTCCTCCTACCTACTGTGTTCCGCCTGGAACAGCTTTGCTAAAAGTAAAATAAAAGCTGATCGGCGCGGTGGAAAAATAAGCATAAAAGCTCTTTGAACTCAACTTGGCATTATTAACACATGCTTAATAGAATACATGTTTGACTTTCAACCTTTTAGAAGTACACCTCACTTGGAGCCCCCCACCTTTAATTGTTTTTCATCATGTTTGTCTTACATTCTCTTTCTTTTATAGAACTGGTCTGGAATGAAGTGTCAGTTTAAGTTATTCCGGATGGCCATGGCTCTTGTGTGCAGTAAGTAAGAGTTTTAGGGCTACCCTGACTACCATTTGAACACCTGAGTAGCCCGCAGACCTTCGGGCAAGTAGCTTACCAGTATGCGGGCATTGTGACAGTCTAGGAAATTTGATATCCAGCTGGAATGAGAAATCATTGAGATCAATGTATGTAAAGCTGAAGATTTAGTGGTTGACTGAGCCCATTTTAATCCTATTTCTAATAATTATTACCCGGTTACAAAATAATAATAACATAGTAATAACTTGATGAGTTCTTATATGTATCATTAATTAGCAACAAAAAAGTAGCTCTCAGCTTCAAAAAGGTTTGCAGAGAAAGACGAATTCTGAAAATTAGCAAAATAATAAATAGATTATGGTTTATTTTCAGTTTAAAATGTATTTTAATTGAATTTTATTACTTGTTAAAATATATACATTTCAAGTTGTTTTTTTACAAATGTATCAATACCTTATGATATAATATTGCTTATTTTTAAGATTATTTTTAAAATATTACTCATAAAAGACATTGAAAATAAAACATGGCAAAATCAGTGAAATAATACTTTTCCCCTATTTATTTTTAACAGGTGAAGAATTATTATTATAATATGTATTCTTTTACATTGTAACAGTATTATGAATGTTAGCTAGCCATATGTTTTTTTTTGTGTGTCTTCTGCCCACTCGCAGTGAGCGTGGAATTTGGCCGAGCGGTGTGGCTGCGCTTTTACCCGCCTGCCTTTCCTCCTTGCCCCAACCCCAGCTTTGTGGCTCACCTGGGTGGAGTTTTGGTGGGTCTCACGCTAGGTGTGGTGGTACTGCAGAACTACGAGCAGCGACTCCAGGAACAGTCCCTCTTTTGGATCTTCTTTTGCGTCTACGCCTTGTTCGTGCTCTGCGCCGTTTTCTGGAACATTTTTGCCTACAGCATGCTTGACGTGCGGTTGCCTCCGTCACCCTGAGACATGGACCCCCCTTTGTTTCTTTCTGTCGATTGAGTGTACGAGTCTCCTCAAATGCGGACTTCAATGTCATGTGCAAAGATGCTTTTATCTGTTTTTAGCCACTTGCCGACGCCTCTCATATAAAATTGTAAAACCACTCTAGATTGTCATCCACCCTTACAAAAAGAGGTAAGATCTCAAGCCCAAGTCATAGACGACCTGACCTGAATTTTAGCCAAATTGGGTCTAAAATGTCACTCATTACATTCTGGTAGGGCCGGGCTTACTTTTGCTGATTTTTGTCTACTATCCAGCCGACATTGTTCTTTTTGTCCTGTCTATATCTCTCTCTGTTTCTCTCTCTCTTTCTCTCCTAAGTTGACGCACTTAATTCCTAAGGACGTACTGCTGCTGTGGTTTATCGCCCAATTTTCAACTCGTAATGACGAATGGCCTTAAAATTGCAACTCTTAAAAAAATTCTGTCAATGATGGAAAATTGTCGGTTATTGGATCCTCTTCAGGCACAGAATATTTAAAAGACAGACTTTATTTTTGTTATCATAAATCACCTCTACTACTTCTGAGTCCTCACAAATGAATTAAGAATTTTTAGGGTTTGCTCCATCCATCCATGCGTCCATCCATCTATCCGTTGGCTTGCGATGGCAGCAGCCTTAGCAGGGAAGCCCAGACCTCCCTATCTGCAGCCACTTCATCAGGCTAATCTGGCGGGATCCCGAGGCGTTCCGAGGCAAGCTTTAAGACAGTCTCTCCAACGTGTCCTGGGCCTCCTGGTGGTAGAACATGCCCGGAACACCTATGGAGGGAGGTGTCCAGAAGGCATCCTTATCCAACTCAACTGGCTCCTCTCTAAGCAGAGGAGCAGCGGCTCTACATTGAGTTGCTCCCAAATGTCTGAGCTTCTCACCTTATCTCTAAGGGAGAGCCTAGCCACCCTTCAGAGGAAGCTCATTTCAGCCGCCTGTATCCGGGATCTTGTTCTTTCAGTCATCACCAACATGTCATGACCATAGGTGAGGGTAGGAACGTAGATTGACTGGTAAATTGACAGCTTTGCTTTTCGACTCAGCTCTTTCTTCACCGCAACGGACCGATACAGGGTCTGGATCCGCGCATACAGGGACTTGATACGACTGTGCGGTACCCTATACTCCAGGAGCACCCCCAACATGAGCGAACACCATACCCAAATCCACAAAACACATGTAGACCGGATAGGCAAACTTCGGTACACCCTCAAGGACCCTGCAGAGTGTGTATAGCTGGTCCACTGTTCCACGGCCCGGCAAAAAAACACTGCTCCTCTTGGATCCTACGTTCGACTTCCTGTTAGACCTTACCAGGGAGGCTGAGAAGTGTGATTCCCCTCTAGTTGGAACACACTCTCCAGTGTGAAGTTTGCATGTTTCCCTAAGCCTAGGTGGGTTTTCTGGTGGCACTCAGGTTCTTCACCCATTCTACTAAAAACATGCCTGCAGGCTGTTCGGTGACTGCAAAAATTCCCTAGGTATGGATGTATGTGTGTGACTGGTTTAATATCTATGTGTGCCCTGTTATTGTCCAGCATTCAGTCCAGAGATAGCCCACTGCCCGATGTCTGCTGAGTTGGGCTTTAGCACCCTCAAGAATCCTATTAAGGATAAAATTAAGATAATTTAATCTTTCTTTTCTGCAAATCACTGCTGGAGCCTTTAAGTCACACTTGGTATAGTTTACTTTTAAGCATAGATTAATCCACATCAGTTTGTGCTATTCTCTTTCGCCATTACTTTTAGAACGGTGTGATACATGCCTCTTGAGTAATCTTCAATAGTGATAAACGCCACACTACATAAAAAGTCCGATATTTTTAAAAGAAACACAGTGGTCCCTCTACATATAAGCTCCTCTCGTTACAAGAAATCCTAGATACGAGATGTCTTGTCAAGCAAAAATCTTGCCTGACATACGAGAGAAAATCCAAACGAAGGGAATTACCAAACGTTACGACTAGTGACCGCTCCCCTCAACTATCAGCTCGTCGCAGTTAGCACGTGCGTTTCCCACCCTACAGACCTGATCCCGCGCGCTGTGTTATTTATTTTTAATCGTGCTTGCTCATAATCCCTAACTCCTCCACCACCACACATACACTACCATTATAAACCAATGACTTCTTCCATGTTCCATCTCAATAATGTCATCTTATTTATATTACTGTATGTTCATGCTAAAATACTATTTGAATGTGTTTTAAGTGATCGGTAAATTGTGTTTAATAGCTAATTATGGTTAACTTGAATGATTTGGGGAGGCCGGAAACAGATTAATTGATTCTCAATTATTATGGGGAAAATTCAGTCAAGGTATAAGAGATTCTTGATCTGGGAACAAATTGATCTCGTATAAACTAGAGCCACTGTATGTTCAAACCCTAAACTAATCTGTGTCCTTTGAATAACATCGAAGGAATGATAAAATTCCTCTAATTTTGAACTCTTGGTAGTCAAACAGCCTCTAGAAAGCAGCCATTTTTCAGGTGCCAGTACCTACATCTTGAAATAAGGTCACTATTGGGACCGCTACTGGTATCGATCTTCACCTATTTCTATTTTAAATAATTATCCACTGCAAAGCATTGAAATCGGCTGTTTATCTTTACAGAAACACTGTTCATGTTTGCAAAAGCCATGTGGTTTGGAGGTGTCCTTTAAAGTGGAGCTTTTGGAAATATGTGCCTGGTTTGGGCCTGACGTCAGCAAAACGCTTGGACCAGCTTAAAGTGCGTTTACAAATAGAGGCTTTAGGCCCGTCTGCTACTTTGGCAGGCACTGGTCTGCCTGTTATTTTTTTACCCGAGGATTTAGATTTATAATTCATCCCATGTTGACGTCGTGTCTAAGCCTCAACCTGAAATTGCCTACTAAACTGTGTGAAAAAACACCTGCACAACTCTCCGTTTTTTTTTGCATTTTAAAATTTTCTTTTATTGCACTTTCACATCAAGAAATGAGGGCAACTGTTCCATTTGTATGTAAAGCTTCTGAAAATGAGTTGAACCACATGCATGAGTCTTTGATTTTGTGTGTAACAACTGCACCAAAACGTGTATACTGCTCTATACACAAATACAAGTGCCATTTAGAATTCTAAGCTTTCTTGTATGATGCCAAACTATTGTGTTTAGAGATTGTGAATGTCTGAAAAGCTGTTATTTAGTGATGGTATCGCTGTAGTATTACGACCAAACACACAGATGTTACTTTGACAGGATGAATTGGTGTAAGTTTACTATGATACAAATATTGCAAATGGATCAATGATTATGTTTTCATGCAGGCAATAGTCCGATTGGAAATGGTATATTGGATTTCAGTAGCAATGCGAATAAAAAGCCAACATGCCAAGAGACAAACAAATAACCCAGTATATCTATTTGCAAATAGAAGTAATTTCCACATATAACTTTTCATCTAAAGGGACAGTGTATTATTTGACCACTAGATGTCACCGTATTGTGTTGTGCAGCTGAAAACGAGTGCTAAAAAGCACAAGGAAGAATACAAACTACGGCGACTCAAAGTGATACAGACTGTTTTTCTTCTCACTTTTAGCCTAAATGTGTGCAAGGTTTTTGTTTTTGGAGGTTAGCCGCAGCAGCAAGATTTCTGACTGTTATGACAGTTGTTCCCGATCTACGAGTATTTAAAAATGTGATTTATTTCATTGTTCGGATTTTTTATCATTACTTTTCATTATTAGTTTAATCAATATTGTATTTAATTTTTTTTAAGTTTTTTTTCTTTATATAATATAATATGCATTGTCCCTTTAAATGACGGATGATTTTATTCATGTCACTCACCAAATTCAACCAAGTACTGGCTTGGTTCCTCCACGTTCCAAACCTGAGCTCCTTTGCTGCGTCTTGTATGTGGCTAGCTAAAAGCAAAGACTTACACTAAAGATGGACGGATACGACTGTGACATTTACTATATTTAGATGGATACAACTGTGGTAGCTTGCTAGTGGGGGCGTAAAATAAAACTAAAATTTCCAGCATAAATCAACCAATACACAATGCATTTTTGGCAAAGAAGCTAGAGTTTGCACGTAGCGTTCGCCTATGTACTACAAATCCCATGGTGCTTTAAGGAATAAAAATATCCAGATTGAGGAAGACTGCACACACACACACAAGCAATCAGATTACCCAAATATGTATATGAGCACAAGTAATGGGAAAATGTGAGGACCAACTGAACCCTAGCACTCGATATCATCACAGTCGGACTAAGACCTAATCGGAATATAGTGCACGTTTGCATGGGTGCACATAATCAGAATACTAGGAATATTCTTTTTCTAATCTAATTATTGCCTATATGTAAACATACCCAATATATGTCCCCGTCAAAGCATAATATAGTTGTTTTATTCATTTGAACTGAAAAGTACTGTATTTTTCAACTCTCTTTACTCTGGTAACTGCTTGGCGCAAACCTGATTGTTGCTTATTTTAAACACAGCTTAATGTGTTTGCTGATTTTACTCTAAGATATTTGTATGTAGAGTGCATTGTGTGGTCTGTCTGCATTGTACATAACTTGTATGCAACTTATTTAAATATGAGTCAAAGATAGTCTGTGTGTATTATCAGGGCTGTGACATAAAGATGAGGAATACTAATATTTTAACAATGTGGATATTTTGTAGGTTTGATATGTGCATACCGGAATTCATTAAAAACTTTTATACAGAAAAGAATTATTGGTATTTATTTAATAACCAACCTATGCCCGCTCCTTTGGCGCCAACTGCCTCAGACTCTGATTGGCTCCCTGTCCCTATTTCAACACACTCCTTTCTGTCATCTGTTGTCAGTCCGTCTGCGAACCTCAGCTTACTGTAGGCAAGCTTTTTCAACCCTGACTCCCACCTGTTTTTGCCTCCGTCTGTTTCCCAACTTCGACCCGTTTTTTGATCCTGACCACATCTACTCTCCTCTCCTGGCTTTCGACTTGTCTCCGATCCTGACCAGGTTTTTTGCTCTCCTGTCCCGGCTACTAACCCGTTTTTTTCTGTTCCCGACACCACCATCGCTCGCCACGGAAGTCCCACTTCTGCATTCAGCGCAACCTGCTTCCCGCGGCCAGCGATCACCGGATCGTGGGTGCAACCCTTCCTTCCAATAAAACAGAGAAACGTAAACGCAAGTGGGTCCTGAGATCAAACCTTACTGTGTGGAGTTTGCATGTTCTCCCCGTGCTTGTGTGGGTTTCCTCCGGGCACTCTGATTTCCTCCCACATTCCAAAAACATGCGTGTCAGGTTAATTGGCCGGTCCAAATTGTCCCTAGGTGTGAATGAGCGAGTGAGTTTTTGGTCTCTGTAGACTAACCAGTTCAGGGTGTCCCCTGCCCGCTACCTGAAGATAGTTGGGATGGGCTCCAGCTCCCTCGCGACCCTACTGAGAATAAGCGGTGCAGATAATGGATGGATGGATAAGATAATACTGAGAAGTTACAGTTTTCAATTACTAGAAACATATGTATTTTGAAAATACAAAAAAAGAATCTTAAAAACAAACAGACATTGGATTAAGAAAACTCAGCAAAACAACCTGGAACAGTTTTTTAAAACATGGGTAAGGGGAGCTTCTTTAAATGTATACAATAACAATATTGATGAAAAAGACCGGACGTCGAGTGAAAGTAATAAAATGAAATCGTGCAAATCTTGTAGGGACATTGGAGAATCACAACTGTTGGTTAAATAATACATATACATATAAGGAATTTTAATCTTGAGTAAATTTATTAACTTCGGTATTTACTGTAAATATATCTACGTGAGGGTGTCGCCATCAAGTGGATGACAGAATAATTCAATTCAATCCCGCACATTTCCGATTTTTTTGTGTTCCTCCAAACGGAAAATAATAAACAGAAAGCAACAACAACAAATTTATTTTATGGTTCACGATCATATCATTAATAATCAATACTATTACAGTTAATCAACTCGTCAAAGACGCGTGACGTCACCCACGTCGAAAGAAATCGACCGCTTCTACTTCCTGTTTCAGGCGCCATTTTCGGCGTGGAGGTTGTGTTCACAGCATGCTGTTGTCAAAAAGATAATAAGAATTCGACAGACGACGACTTACTTTTTTTAGTTCTCGGCGCAAGAATGGGGAGGAAGAAGAAGAAGCAGATGAAGCCGTGGTGCTGGTATCCATTTAAAGAGAAAATGAAAATAGCGAAGGGGGAAATGGCGCTGGGTAGTACGACAAAAGATAGGCCTCAATTAGCTCGAGCGCCTCGTCGATGTAAATGCCGAATAATGCTGACATAAAGTTGCGCTGTTCTGTTAAAAATGCTTGTTTGGACTTATTGTGTAACTATACGTCGAGTTAATTGTTGCAATTGGTCACCGTTAATCTATTGAAGCCCATGTTGGCTATGCGTTAGCCTAGCATTGTTGCTTGTGTAATTAACACGTCATCGACTGCTACGCGCCTTGAATGTAATGTATTTAATCTATAGAATCAAACAAGAATCACTGTCAAGTTAAATAGCATGTGTTTATACGTAATTGGAGATCCGTCCTTAATCATATTCTAAGGTATTGCAATCGTGATTTTGACGACGAAAAGATTCTCATCCAACACCAAAAGGCAAAACATTTTAAATGTCACATTTGCCACAAGAAGTTATACACCGGACCTGGTTTAGCCATTCACTGTATGCAGGTGGGTGAACTCTGTAATTTCAGATGCGATTCTCCTTGCGAACAAGCTCACTTTGCACGTCTTACAGGTGCACAAAGAGACTATTGATGGTGTACCAAATGCAATCCCCGGAAGAACTGACATTGAGCTGGAGATCTACGGTATGGAGGGGATTCCTGAAAAAGACATGCAAGAAAGGAGACGGACATTGCAACAGAAATCTCAAGGTTTGTGCATCAGCTTGGAGCAGCTATACTTGTAAATTGTCTTCAAGTAAAATTATTGTATTTCAGCCAACACTGATAGTCTCTTTTATTTTTTTATTAAAGCAGACTTAATCATTGTGTCGAAAACAAAACAATGATCAACATTCTTACCAACTTGCAAGCAAACCGGTCACCAAACCACATTTCTTTTGTATAATTCCTTCCCTCAGATGGAAAAAAGAAAAACCCAGATGATTCGGATGATGATGACGATGATGATGAGCCTGGTCCCTCGGGGCCTCATGTGACTGGAGTGCCACCTCAAACAGGCTATGTTGCGCCAATGGCTCAGCCAGGGATTCCCCCTGTGGCTCCAGGGATGCCCCCAACTGGATATCAAGGTATGAGAGAGACCTTTCTCCGCTTGTCCAAAAATGTCATTCTAAACTGTTTTCGTAAATGCTCTTACCCTTCATTGTTTTCAGGAATGCCACCAATGATGCCGGGTGTTCCTCCCATGATGCACGGAATGCCTCCAATGCACGGCATGCCTCCAGGGTACAATAGTTATCCTTTGGATCATAATGTCTGCCATTGGATGGGTTATTGTTTGTAATTCACTTGGAAAATCAATTTGCTTAAATTTGTTTTATTCTCTTGTAGGATGATGCCAATGGGTGGGATGATGCCTCCAATGATGCCAGGGATGCCTGGCATGCCACCAGGTTAGTTGAATAGTTGAGAAAAGTTTCTTAGCAGCTCAAAGATAATATTGATTGCTGTCTTATCGCAAGTAGGGCCCTTGTTGAGGTGTTTTAATCCTTTTTGGGCCAGGTATAATAGTTTGGCTGTACTTACAAAAGAACAGTCATTAAATCAATGACATGTCTTACATTTTAATTACCAATAATTTTCTTGTCGTTCAAAAAGCCTGATCTTTGATTATTTGTCACTTAGGAATGCCACCCCACTTGGCGCCAAGGCCAGGAATGCCCCACATGACTGCTGCCCCGACAGCAGGAGTCATTCCCGGTCGACCAACGCTACCAGCGGCTCAGCCCGCTGTAACCAAGCCTCTTTTTCCCAGTGCGGCACAGGTTGGAGCTCTAAACAATCTCCGGTTACTTCTAATATTCTTCACCACGTAATTTTGCCACCACATCCTCAAAAAAATTGTTTGTTTGTCACACAATGGTTTTCACCGAAATTTACCTATTCAGATCTTTCAACACGTTTGCCTACCCCTCACTCAATAAACACTTAAACACTGATATAGTTATTTTTAGGTGTTAAGATTTTGCAAAATGCCAATACTGTTATCTCCTTTTCACCATGCTGCAGATGGGCACAGCAACTCTTTCCTCTTCACCCGCAGACCTTCAGTCTGCCTCTTCTCAGCCGCCCCTTTCTAACACCCCACAAGTATGCACACAGATCAGACTGTGGCTGGCATCTAGATGCATGTCGCTTCCCCGAACCGCCCATCCACACAAATTTCTCACGCATGTTAATTCCTCCTCTAACGTAAGCAGGTGTGCAGAAGTGTTTGCCTCAGACTTTTTCTGCAAAGTTGGTCACAGGTTAAGGCGGGTTAACATCTGATTAACTTCTAATGCATGAGCTTTTCAGACTAATGTTTCGGGCTGGGCAAAAGATTTTTTGGATACTAAGAGTAATTGTGTGAGATTGTGCTTTTATGTTAACAAGTTCCTACTTTGCAAAAGCATCTTGTCTTGTGTCATTTTAACTTACAGGCAGTCACATGGATTACCAAGTGTGTATTTTATTTTTTTAAGTGCTCCGTCCTGTTTAAAATGGTACATGGTGGTGAGATGTTAGTCGGCATTATTTAGTCCTCTGTTAGGCGTCCAAGAGTTGTCTAGGGATGAATAGTAAGCTTCTGTTTTGTAAATCCATCGTCGAATAGCGATTATGTTCCAATCTAAATTTCTTACAAGGTTGGTTAAAAGGTTGTGAATGCAGTGAAACCCTTGGTCATCACAAACTATTTCCAATCATGAGTTGCTCTTTGTGAAACTTCAGTGGTCATTTTAACACCAATATCTTATTCCAGGCCATATAATTGTCTTTTTTTTTTTTTTTTTTTTTTTTTTACAAAGAGCCAGTAAAATTAAATTTCCTGTATTTAAGGTATTTAACTTTTTGAATATTTACTAGTGATTGAAGTGAGCCTTCTGTCTCTCTTTGCAACTACAGCTACATTCACTAAACAGCAGCAATGTTTGTATGTTTCTGCTAAACATTACATGTGACCGAATAACTCTTGAGAAGGAATTGGTACAAAGTCTGTGCGAATGACATGCTGCAACGCGACAGGGGTGCCCTGTATTGCAATAAATGTGTAGATGTTCTGTAGCATTCCACCTTTTTCCTTTTGTGTCATCTGCACAGGTCCAGCAAAGTGCTTCAGGGGCTGCCACAAATCCCCACAGCGCCACTGCCGCCACGACAGACCCACCCAAAGCAACTTTCCCTGCATATACCCAACCCTCTGTCTCTTCCTCTGCTTCTACTTTATCCTCTAATCCCTCTAGCAGCACTGTGGCCAAGGTCCCGGCCACGGTGCCCACTAAACCCGCCACCCTCGGTGCCACGAGTGCAACCAGTAAGTTGATCCACCCTGATGAGGATGTCTCGCTGGTAAGTTGATGGAACTCTCTCTTTTGTCCTTTTCACAGTAAGTAATGACTGATGTATTTTTTGTCAGTTAAAAAGGATCGTCAAGTTTTGCTACCGTTAATGCCTGTTAACAGCAGCGTTAGATCTAAAACCCATCAAATGAAAGCACATAGTCTTTAGTAATCCTTTGTCGTCATGTTTTAAAACCAGTCCACATTTGTTTAGCCAGAGTTGTTTTTGTGTGTTTTGTCCCTGTGATATAAAGGGTCCAATAAGTATTTCTTAGAACCTAAAAAAGCTGTTCGGTCTTTTTCCTACCCACAGGAGGAACTGAGGGCCCAGTTGCCCCGTTACCACCGTCTCTTAGCTAGGACGGCGCAGGCCCTTGCAGCTGCTTCTCCAGGGGCATCTGTCCCAGGCATGATGGCCCCACAGCAAGGTCTGCCACCGCAGCATACTGGCATGAGGCATCCCATGCATGGTTAGCTGACAACTCACATTTGACAGATACTTGCTCGGGGGTCACTGACAAAGTACCTCGAGGCGCACAAGAACGCACCCTTTTAGACTACCTGGGTAGCCTGCGGACCCAGAGAATGTTGTGTTTTCCATGAAAAAGTCACTTAATCATCAAATGAGTTGTCAATGTCTATGTTCTTTTGCCTGTACAAATCTCTTCCTGTTATGGCCAGTCTTAGATATTGCTTTATCTTTGCCATTCTGCCTTGAAGGCCACTATCTCTGAGTATCTCTCACTTGTGTCCTGGGTATTGTTTAACCAAGCTCTAGTTGAGGACCAGTGAGGCGTCCTATTGTCAAACTAGAGACCAATGTACTTGTCCCCTTTCTTGGTTGTGCCTCCCACTTTTTTCTACTCTGGTTAGAGCCTTTTTGTGGCGTTTTCTGAAGGTGGTAGTAGTACACACCGTTGTAAGAGATCTTCGGTTTCTTGGCAATTTCTCTTTTGAAATAGCTTCAATTTCTTTCAACAAAATTAGATGTTGGGGTTGCACATGAAAGATTTTTTTTCTTGGCATCCTGAATCGGAAAGTTAAATCACACAAATGTGATGCTCCAAGGAAAGTCTGTTTTCTGGTTTTTAACCAGCTAAACTGTTTTCAGCTGTGCGAACATCGTTGCACAAAGAGATTTATAATTATCCCTTAGCCGTCTAACGCAATTGGTAAACACAATGTACTTTTAGAACACTGGAAGTGAAGGTTGCTGAAAAGAGGCCTTGATACACCTAGGTAGATATTGCATTAAAGGACAGACATTTGCAGCTAAATGTCATTTGGCACATTATCAATGTATTTGGTGTATTTCTAATTGTTCTTTTGTTGTTTCACATGATCGTAATTGAAAAAATGTATTCGACATAAAAAGACACTTTTAAGCAACCCCAAACCTTTGATAGGTATATTTAGATTAGTCATTGCCCTTGTATAAGATGTTTAAGTGATGGACTCAGCCTACTTTAGATACGAATGTCAATCTGATTAAAACATTTTAACATAACTTTTATTTTACATTTTATAAATTCATATTGGATTGGTTCTAATCAGGAGCAAAAAAAGTGGTGGCTCAGCTTTAAAAAGGTTGGTGGCCCCTTCACTAGATAATGCAAAAGCAAGCCAAATTATTTTAATAGCTATTTTTTTGGATTGGCCAAAATGGTTGGAATTCTGACATCAAAAAACATCTGTAAAGATTTTGTGTGGCAATAGAAACTGGCATGCTCTTGTTTAGTTCCAGATGTAATGCTGACCCAATCTTCCCTTCTGGTGTATTCCTGTAGGTCAGTACGGCGCCCCTCCACAGGGCATGCCAAACTTCATGCCGGGAGGGATGCCTCCATTCGGGCAGGGTCCTCCAATGGTACCCCCTTACCAGGGTGGACCCCCTATGGGCATGAGGCCGCCCGTCATGTCTCCCGCTGGGCGCTACTGAAGCAACAAAGCTGCGCCCGCATTAGGTTTGAGGTTAATACCTTTCTCTCATCCTTGTACAATTTCAGGCCCCAGGTGGCGAAGACTTAATTGTTGTTGGCAAAACACGGACATTTCATGTAACCACACAAGTTCCAGACTGCTTCTTTTCTCATTTGATCACTCAGTGAAGATAAAAATTCTTTCCCCTCGTAGGTTTCACTCAGGTTCTTAGGGGTGAAGTGTGTTAAAGTCTTTCATATTTCTGTTGAAGCTGCTGGACTTACATGAACATACCAACCCCCTTACAAAGGCAAGTTTATGTAAACCATTTGTTAAATTTCATTTCTTTTGTAGTTCACTGAAGGCCCTCACAGCATGTTTCTATGTGCTGTTGGACTTGCGTCCCCAACTTTGGTTGGTGAGGGTCTTGGTGATTATTCCAACTTCGTAATGTTACTTTTCTGTGACTCATGAGTCTAGCTTTTTTCTTATTTCAGTTTTGTTTTAATAATTTCTGCTTTAAAAGGGTCCCTGTGTGCATCCTTGTAATGTTTTATCAATCTGTTGTAATAAAATCCACCTTAAAACTGCAGTGCTGGTTTGTTGTGACGTGCGTGAAGGTGAGTCATGAAAGGTTGGTACCAAATCTTATTTTTGACATGCGGCACAAAGTTGGCCATCACTTGTGATGTCATCCATCACAATGACATCTTCCAATTAAATGAATGACATTAACTAAAGTCTTTTAACCTAGAATTATGATGGTCAACTTGTACTCCTAACAATGCATGACCAAACAACTGGAGAGCGATTGCGATGGAAATGACTTAAAGGTGTTTGGGAAGTGCAAATACTCTCACGATAAGCGGTAAAACACAGCAATACAGAAACTGCAGCAAATAGCAGCTGGTGCATTGTTTTGGTTGTGATCCTCAATGTGAGCTTATTGATTGCAACAAATGCCGTTTTAGACTACATCTTTTTACTGCAGTATTCGTATTGTGGGGCCAAAAGTGCTTCTCAGAACATTTCTCATGTTGGCCAACTGTTAAGTTTGCAGGTGTTAAATCAGTTTGTGATGGATTAAAACACGCCCTCATCACTTAACTGCTTTGTATCTGTTTGTCATCTGTAGCACCTCCCACTCCACTTGTCAGCCTTGTACCCACTCTGCTGGCACTACAGGTCTTTTAAACCCAGTAAGTACTCGCTGTTTCTTGTAGTGTGGGTCAACGATCATCTACTGTGTTTAATAAATCTAACTCGGGATAATGAGTTTATCATATTATCTGTGTCTTAAATAGACTAATGGTAAGTAAGCCCCAGAAAGAAAAAAAAAACATTAAACCAAACAACATTAGGGATGCACCGAAAACTGGGACAATAATTATGGTGTGTTGTCAAACAGTGAGCTTTTCCAAGATTTTGCCAACATCAGTTTCCCTGCTGTCCTCGTCTGCTCCCATGATTTTGGAACGTGCAAGCTAGACCTTCTCTAGTGTTTCTACACTCCGCAGCTAACTTCAGTTGAGCAGTTTAAATAACGGTTATTTTAAGTGTGCCATTCAATCTGTTTATCCCCGAAGGCGATATGCTGATGACAGCTATGTGATGAGTTAAAATAAGTATTACACCATAGGGAACATGGGAGCGCAACTCTGCGTTAAGACTGTGCTGACTATCGGACCACCATAATCAGTCTTCATCTTTTCCTTCCCGCTGTTTTCTTGTCATTATTCGCTCTCCTGTCCACTAAAAGCTGAAATACTCCCCCCTCTTTAAGTGAAACTGTTCAGTGCCGTAGCTTTGGTTTTGATGAAACAATAGCTCAATTCCATTAAGTATAAAAATAACATTCTTTTTTTGCTTTTTGGATGAGCTGTTTCATCTGTTGTACTTATTTTTCCCATTTCACTTCTCAGAGCGTTTAACCTCTTTACGTGAAAGTCAGTTTTATTTTTTGGGGGTAATTATGGTGTTTGTATTTCAGTTGGGTGTGTTTTGGGCCCAAATGTTCATTTCGGTGCCTTCCTATTCGTGTGGTAAAAATTATAACATACAATTTGATACCTTATTTTATTGTACACGGATTAACTTTTTTTTATTTGCATTCAGATTGTCCTAAGTTTCATTTGTAACGAAAGTGTTGTGTTGTAATGTGTTCAAATAAACTTTACATGTGCCTGCCTTGAATGTTTAAGTGTGGATATTGAATCGCTGCACTGACACCCAGTGGCAAAAAGTAGTAGTACAAAAATACTCCCTTCAATTTTTCTCCAACACACTGCCAATTGTAAGTTAATTTAAACACTGGGAATTACGATCCTACTACTGGCGAACTACTTAACGGGGAAAACGCATATAATATAGCAAAAATGCACGAATAAACGTGCATTTTATCTATTTAAAAACCCCAATTGAGGGGTTTTCTATCTTGCAAAGGATTTGCCTTGAGGGGGTTGGAGTTAATTGTCCAAGGTACCTTACAGAAGGCTTGAAAAACAGGAAAAATAGTGCGGTTTGGTCACCTTGAGTCTCTAGATAATATTCTTGTGCTCTTTAATACTCGTTTTTGGTTGTGTAGCAACAATTGGCCAAAAAATATACTGTCGCTTTGAGAAAAAGGTAAGTAACGTTACTTCAGGCACAAGCTAACGATAATAGCTGTGGAATTACCAACCCATCTCTTGCTGAAACATGTAACCAAAAACTAAATCACCAACATCCAAAGCACTTTAAGCAGGGATCAGAATGGAGATTTTCATTTTCAGCTGAAATAGCCAGGGTCCAGGAATAAAGCAGGGCGGAGACCCCCCCCCCCTGGGTTTTAATAATAATTTCCTTTAGGCAATTTACTTGTCCAAAACCATGCTTATATTTATCGTTTAAGTAATATTTTTAGAAGATTAAAATAATTTGCCCACATAACTGATTTTTTTGTAAATACTGCAAGATAAATTCAAATGCAGTTCAGTCCCTGCAGCTTAGCAACAATGCGGCCAATTTTTCTAACGGCCGCCAGGGTGCGCCAGAGCAATAAAGGAAAGAGTGAGACAGTCGGATTTTGAATTTGTTTGCTATGCAAGAGAAAAAGTGAAAAAGTCGGAATGCCTTTGGGGTTCAAAAACAGCGGAAATCCGCGGAAAATTCTGATCCCTGTTTAAGGTAAATTGCATATTTAAACATCTTTTCCAATGTTCCTACCTTTTTAATATAACGAGATTTTTTTTAATCAATTGTAACACATTTTCATGAACAATTCAAGAGTTTGTGAAACATTGAAATGTGATCAGAAAAAACACAGTAACCAAACGTTAATAAAACTTGCATGTGAAGACAAAAGTTAACCGGAGTGCCCAACCTTTAGTGTAACCTTTAAAGAGTTAATGTGGTAACACTTAAATTAAACCAAATTACCCACGAAAGACACCATAAAGGCAACTGGGTGCTATTTTTTTTTATAACAGGAAAGTACTTCTGAACAGGTCTTGTAAAAGTGCACATGCTTTTTAACTTGTAAGATATCTTAACCTCCCCATGTTAACCTATTTACTGGTAATCCCCCAACATTTTGATGGCATCCTCTTTAATAGTTGAAATCATTGCTTCCATTTTTTGGTCCAACTCATCCATGGCATTTGAAAGTGTGTCAAATATTTCCTAGGGACAGAAAAGAATAACTATGATAAGATGAACAAACCAACAGAGAAATAGTTTGGCGGGCATACCTGAGCTTTTGTGGTATCATTCTGGCAGACGTCTTTAAAGCTCTGGATTTCACCTTTCAGCTGCTGGATCTCTCGAGAAACTCCATCGATTTCATCGGCTTTTTCTTCATGTTTCTGAAGCATTTGGTTAAACTGTCTGGATTCACAAACAAATGTGTTTACCAAAGTAAAAAGGGGATCTTGAAGAAAGGATTTTTTTTTTTTTTTTTTTTTAAGATCGTTAATATCTAGTAATGATATGGCTGATATAGTAGGAACCCCCCCAGTGTTATGGCATCCCCACCTTACGATTTTTTCCTTTCACAATGTTAAATAAGATGTTTATCAAGTCTCTTATTCCAGAGTTTTCTCCACTACATAAATTCAACATATTATTTGACATGCCCAAGTCACAAAAGAGTTTGCGTGTATTACCTTATGTGACTGATACCTGTTTGCCACTAATTGCCGCCATTAAATGTCAGCCAGCTAATAATTTAATGAATATGCTATCTGGAAATCCACTTGGCCTTTCCATTCGGTATCTCGTTAACAAACATTAATTAGTCTAGCTATTATCCCCAGACTTGCAGTGACGATAAGGGGAGAACCTAAAAGATAACCATGGAAATGAAGGTTGAGACAATGAACTACAAATGAAGCACATGTATTGCTAAAGAATATTACTAATCAAGTGCTAGTTCAATAATCGGGTTTCATTTTTAATCCTACATTGCAATCTTTCCTCCTTTGCATCCACCCACTACTCCATAACCCTAGCTCAAGGCACGTTACACTAAGCGTAAGGATTTATTTCCCTTCACGCTCATGTTGATCATCAATGATTTATCGCACATAAATATTTCTATAAACTATTAGGCTGTTTTTGTGTAATTGCAAAGCAGACCCAGAAATGCATGCATACCCCAACACATTGTTGACACGTTGCTCCTTAGTCTCCTTTTTCTTCAGTCTGTGGATTTTATTTTTGGCCTCCTTGTCCAGCTTCATGTCGAGAGCTCGCTTCAGTTGCTCTGCTTCCAGGTACAAGTTCTTAAGGTTCTTTTGCTTCTTCTCTAATTGAGAAACCAGCTGCTGGTACTGCACGTGTCCAGACAATTTCATGCAGAAGACACACAAAGACGGCATTTAAATGATTAACTCGTAACGCTGCTTTTCACGTGCAACCTGTTAGGGGTCGATATTCTCATACCTCGTCATGGTGCTGCTTGTACCCGTTCATGTTGGTTTCCAGGTCTTGCAGCAAAACATACATTTGCTGGATTGTCATGCAAGTACGGTTCATTCTCTGGACTGTGTTTTGCAGCTCCACTAAATCGGCGTCATTTTGTACCTAAAATACACAGACCCAAAATGAATCGTTCACATGGCTCGTTTTTTTATTTGCTGTGACCGGGGACAAACCAAAAACTCACGATGGAACTTTTGATGTCCCGGACATTTTCCCTCATCGTCTCCATTTGTCTCTGCAATTCCTCAGGTGACTCGACAATTTGAGATTTGAGTTTGGTTATGTCTTCTCTCCTGTTGTTTACATCCATGTTCACCTGGGACTAAAACAAACCCCCCAAAAATATCTTATTTAATCAATTTAGGTTTCAATTTTTGGTGTCTCTTCTCATACCAATTTCTGTGTTTTCTCTGCTATTTTAGATTTCCACTCTGAAACAGTGCTCTTCTTGTGATTCTGGAATAAGACCACCGAATTCACGTTAAACTTGACAAGCAGAGCAGTGAACTTAATGAATGCCCTTTTGTTTAAGCTTACCAATTCGTTGCATAAACTGCTGCTGGTGGACCCCAGTTCCGAGATGGCAGCGTCCAACTTACTGGCCTCGGCTTGTTGTTCTGGTGGGATGGTCCTGAGAAAAAAAGAAAAAAACACATTCTCAGGTGAGAAGGCTACACAGAACTGGTTCGGCCTACAAAGTGAGCTACAGGTAAATAACATACTCCTTTATCTCGAGAAAAATACATGTATGGTCTCTTTTTAACCATTCCAACTGTTTGGGGGGAGCAAATACCAAGATTTAAAAAGGTTATTTCACACGCATATTCGATACTTTTAGATTACTTTAAAAAACAAGGTGAACGTTTTGCAAATATCGGAAACATTACTGAAACATTTAACGCCAATTGCAGACCCATTATAAATACAAAAATTATGCATGTTGACACTAGTATAATAAAGTATAATTATCAGACTGACAGTGTTGGGACTGATAACAGCCTAATATGGATGCCACAGTTTGACCAGGAAAAATATACCCAATAATTAGTCACTTGCTGCCACACTAATACTCAGCCGACACTTCGTTAGAAAGCTAGCAAGCATTTATGATTATTTTTTTACGTAGTAGAAGCAACAATTGGTTTCCTAGTTATCACGTCATGATGTGCGCAAATGACAGGAGTGCTTATGATCAGTCGCAGGGCTCAGGCTGTTGTGATTGTATGGGCTTCTGAATTTTAGTCAGTGCAATTCTTCAAGTTTTGTTCAGAGAATGTTTTTGTCGCACTTCGTATGTGTTAATGCAAATAAAATTATTATTGATTGACATTTGTTCCTCTGTTCATTGGATACAAGGTTACAATAAATTCAAAATTGACAACTTTGATATACAACTGAGAAAACGGAAGGAAAAAAGGACACATTAATCAAATCATGTAACCAGAATTTATAAGTCAAGTCAGGTTTATTTGTGACGCCCTTAATCACAAGGAGTCTCAAAGGGCTGCACAGACTACAGATGGTTATTATACTATCCCCTGATCTAAAACCTACATGAGGGCAAGGGAAAAACTCAAAAACCCTAACATGAGGAAAATTAAACCTTGGGAAGGAACCGCACATAATGTAACCCCCTTTCTCTATAACAAGGGTATTTTATGTAAAGTGAATCACATCTTATCGTCATCCAAAGAGAAAGACAATAATCAACTCTTAGTTCAAAGTCCGATAATAAATGTAGGATCATAATTTCTCATTACACACAAAATTAGACAAACAATTTTGACAAATGGATATACATCATGCATGTTTTTGTTTGTTTGATTGTCTTTGTTGTCTAAGACTGACGGCTGCGGACATAGTCTGTAAACGAGTGTCTTAATAATAATAATAATAATAATAATAATTTCCTTGTATTGTCATTCTGTGTAACAATGTACACAGAACGAAATGTCGATTGCACCTGACCCGTTGTAGCGAGCCGATGCAGCCGCAGCCAACAGAGGGCGCCGCCGACCACTTTTTAAGTCTTAGGAATGACTCGGCCGGGGCGCGAACCACCGACCTCCCAGTCTCAAAGCGGGCGCCTTACCATCTAGGCTACTGAGCTGGTATAACTCCTGTGTCATATGTACATTTTCATTTTTTTAAAATATTTATCATTAAAACTGATTGATTAGTAAAAAAAAATTTGGTTTTGAAAACCTGTAGATGTTCAAAGTGGCATCTTGCTGTTATTTATGTTGTTGCATTTGGGAGCCAACCACATCCTATATACAAAACATGCTATTTACCGTATTTTCCGCACTATATGGCGCACCATGTTATAAGGCGCACCTTCAATGAATGATATATTTTAAAACTTATGCCATACATAAGACGCACCCCATTATAAGGCGCTATAAGTGCATGCTGGTTTAAGATCAGGTAATTGTGCAATTTTGTAATTGTAATCCTGTGCAGTCCTTCGAGACATTTTTGGGATTAAGGGCTATTTACGGTAAATAAATGTGACGACTTGACTACAGTAGAGAATGTAGTTACTTTATGCAACCTCTAGATGTTCCCACGCTCAAGGGAATGTCAACAAAATATTCAAAAAGGTCAAACTTTATTAACAAACAAGCTTTCCACAACTCCATTCACTCCCAAAATAAATAAACAGCCGTTTTATTATTTTCTCTGAGGTAAAGCATTTTCGTGACACATCTTTGAACAACATCGACATATCATTTTATTTTTTGTCCATTTAGTCAACACGCAAAGAAAAAACCGTCTGATACTGTTATTTTAAATGAAACGTTAGTGCAATCGCAATAAAGTGACACTCGTAATGTGCAAAAACAACGAGTGCAAAGCAATAACATAATAACTGTAAAATGTAAAACGTAAACACACAAAAGAAAAACAAAGATCACTCTATAAGCTCCTCATCGACGAATCCCTCGAATTCTTCTTCTGCTGTGTTCGAATTGACCATATCTCAGTGAATGGGCCATCCAACACGTCCGGTGTTTTTGTGCCAGCGCTGTTGCCTTCATACGTATAGTTATCGTACTGACACTTCTGCTTGCCGCTCTTTGTTGAACAACCCACTGTTCAAGTGTCTCCTCTAACTCTGGCCATCTTGCTTTATTGCCACGGAAACTTTGTTGAGTTTTCCTTACTTGGCGGAGCTTATCTTCATCCTTTCTCCACTTCCGTACCATCGATTCATTCAAGTTTAACTCTCTCGCTGCCGCTCTATTGCCGTGTTGTGCTGCGTGACTGATCGCTTTGAGTTTAAACTCGGCGTTGTACGCGTGTCTCTTAACAGGAGCCATTTTCTTATACAAATGCACGTATGAAAGAGAATCTCGCTCTCTCTCTCTCTTTCTCTCTCGCTCTCTCTCTCTCTCAAACGTGACATTCTGAATAATTCTGCGTTTGTTTAAGGTAAATTGTGCTTTACATCTTCACCAGTCATAACCCTGGATTCAGACAAATACTGTATTTGTTGAATATGAATTAAGCAGTTTAATGGGGTAGCCATTTTGCCACTTAGTAAACAAATACAACACGAGCCCCGGCAACTACCAATCGTTTAATATTTCCCAGTATGCACAGCGCGAAAAATGGAGTCGGCGGCTGTTTCTCGTAGTTGCGAGACCTTGCGAATTTAATATTGAGCCATATATAAGGCGCACTGTGTTATAAGGCGCATGGTCAGCTTTTGAAAAAAAACAAGACTTTTAGGTGCGCCTTATAGTGCGGAAAATACGGTACATTATTTGGAAGTGTAGACATCCAATATAATTCACAATCTTTGATATAAACCTGGTGTGTTTCAATTAACGCAGGGGCTTCAAGATGAATAATTTCCTCGACTATGCCATCCTTTGGACAGAAAAGTGTAAAACTTGCTTGGTGCATGCAATAAAATGGTGGGTGTAAACTATTCTCTGATTTGATATATATATGTGTGTGTGTGTGTGTGTGTGTAATTAAGAGTTTTAATATAAATGGTTCTGTGTTAGATTATCTATGTGCTTATACATCAAGTGAAAATGTGAAATTGGAGGTAAAAATGTTTTTTCATTTGTATTAAACTGACTTCATGTCAGACGTTTTTGGACACGGAGGAAGATAGGGGGGCATCCACAGCGTTTGTTTGCCGCTTTTATTTGACTAAATAAATGAAAAACGATGTCTATGGAATTCTGATGGTACTTAACATTTTGAGTGGTTGGAAGTCAAAAGAATATTCATAAATGGCTGAGTTAACACACTTTTAAGTTCACGTGCAAACAATATACACTCACACGCATTGTGTCACTAAAGAAAACGTACGCCACAATGTGTTACTTTTGTATACTAGACATTTCCCCACTGATTTTTTTATGTAAATAATCAATAGTAATAGTAATGTAATAATTTGTGATTAAGGGCTATACAAATAAAAATGACTTGACTTGACTTAAAGAAAGGACATAAATGTGTTAATTTTTATGGATTTTTGAGCTTTTGGCTTAAAATCCGGTTTCGCTAGTAAAAAAAGTTTAGTTTCTTCCCTTAGTTTGCACGTGCGGATTTTAATCAGGTGCGCCTTGTAGTCCTCAATTTCGGGTACTTGAGTACTCCAAAAAAAAGTGTACTTTTTGCAAAGACCAGATACATTGTTAAGAACCATGATCTGTTATATGGACAACAAAGTTTCAAACTTACGTCAGCATCTCAATTTTCTTTTCCGCTTGCTCGATTCCTTTGTCAGAAGCCTGTTTTGTGTTCAAGTGTTCCCTCTGCCAATAAGCATAACAGTTTGGCTACGGTGAACACAGACTAAACCAAACAAAGCAATCACTTTAAAAAAAAACTAACACAGAGATAAACCTAACGAAACATTGTAAATATCTGTCACAACGTAAAACCGATTAATGAACTATAACAAAGCGTTCTACATTACAATTCTTTACTGCAACTGCCAATTTTTACCAACCTCTTGTGAACTTATTTTTAGTTTTAATATAGAATCTTAAAAATAGTATTCTGAGATTCATATGCCAGCAAGACGTGTCTTCCTCAAGGACGAGTTAAACAAATACTTTCAATATTGCCGGATTTCCAAAAACGTTTCAAGGACTAGGTGCCCATTGGTTGTAAAATAATGTTTTGCCTTGATCTTTGGGCTAAAATGAGTTATAGCAGTGTCTGAAACTCATGAGAAAAAGTTACCGGACACCAGGGCAGGCAACTCTGAAAAGTTGCCTGCCACATTTTTCACAACTTGAAACACAATAAGACGACTAAGCGGAAAAAAAACATTGTTGCAAAGTATTAAGAGTTGATAAACAATATTTTAAGTTTATTATAAATCTACATATAATATTCATTGCATGTATATGACATCGCTTTTTTCCATCCGCCATCAGTATGTACCTGTATTTACTCATCTTCATTCATGCAATGTTTGCGTTGGATTGTCTACTCCAAGCCATGTGAACTCCTCTTTCCACAATGCTTTTAATGTACATTTACGTTTTGTAGCATCATAAATGTTGTTAGCTTCTTTTGAATCTTCTGGGGCCTAAGTTTTGGCTTGATTCCTAACCACTTATCCATTTTTCTTGTGTTCTCTGTGTGTCTACTTTGCAAAATGATATGCAATTGAATGACCTTATAATGCTCGGGAAAGTCTGGAAGCACGAAGTTATTCGATGCAGGCTTCCAATTGGCTGCCAAGTACGCAAATTGCCAAACGGACCAAATTCCAAACCGAATGAAGATTACGAAATCGGAATAAAGCGAACATTTGATTTGAAAAACAATCTTTCTTTTTTTTTTTTCTTACTTGAAAAAGTTGTCGGCCACCCGGGCAGAGGTGTTGTGTAAGTTGTACACACAACGTAAATAGATGCACGCCCGGGCAGATGTTATTTCAGACACTGCTTATAGTTGCATTTTTTAAAATAACTTAAGCTTTTTCGGGCGCAGGTAAAAAATGAAATGCAATTTCAAAGTCAAAGCAGAATAGTAAGTTGAAAGAAACATCACGTACAAACGTTGCTTGCTTTGGCGCCATCTCATTTATCCTCTGCTTTCTGAATTGTAAGAAGTTCATGATGGCACTCAATATAGCAACCATCCTTTGCTTCTCTGCAAGGGATGAGAGAATATTTTGTTTAGTAACGTTTCATTAATGTGTAACCATCCCTAGAAATCCATGCAAAAGGTGTAATTCGGTGTATTCAAAGCATACTTACTCGGTGCGAGTAGGTCGTTAAATGAGAAGTCGTAATACAAACACATTGGCAGAAACTGTCGCCTAGAAGAAATTAGAGCAGATCTTTTTCAATTTAAGAAAACATCAGTGGGTAAAGAGAACGCTACACAGTATAATAAGATTTAACAGACCCGCAAAATGGAGTTACGCTGCCTTTAGTGGTCACATACAGTACGACACGAGATCGAACTGCGATTACGTCAATTTAATGTACTATAGCTAATAACCACACCAATAGCATTGTGAGAGAAACCACAAACAATTTTGGTTTGATTGTATCCACTCGAGATTAGACATTTAAAGAGGAACTCACATCCGTTGGTAGACGTTGGTGAGAGCAGTTGCCCCCTCGTGATATTCAGGATTTTGAATGTCATCTACAAGTGGAACCTGTTGGAAAAATGCTATTTAAAAGAATTATCAAATGTATTAAGATTTTAATTGCATGAGGAATCTCACTCGTAGTACTTTATTTTTGCTAGAATGGTAAAAGGTAGACCAACAGTTAAAAGTTCACATTTGAAATGGATTTGGATTTCATAAAATATTGCTGTACAGGTTTTTTTTTATTCATTTTAAACCACAAGTCGCCAACCCTTGTGAAGCTGAGAGCTACTTTTTTGATTAATTAGCCTGAAAGGCTAGCAGTTTGAATCTAATTTCTAATAGCCCATTTGTAGCAATGACAATAAAGGTATATTCTATTCTATTCTAAAACATGTCATCACCAGATTGTAATTATTAGAAGTAGAGTTGAAATAGGCTCAGTCAAGACTTCAATGTGTGCCTTGTATAAGGTACTTAAATGATTTATATACATCAATTATAGGCTATTGATTTCAATGATTTCCTAGAAAACCACCAATTTTCAAAAGGTGTCTGCAGGCTATGCAGGTCTCCTTAGGAATCACAAACTCCTGTTTTAATGCTTCACCGTACACTCTAAAAAAATTAAAATCCTACTTTCGTTGGCCGACTAAACTTTCACCTTTGGTTGTGATTACACACAACAGACTTGAATTGTGCGTAATTTTATTTCAAGGACACACACTCAAAAAAGGCAAACTGTAGGTTAAGACAACTTAATTCTTCAATAAATTTGCAAAACAAGATATTTGTACAACACACACAACTTTGTTTTATAAACAAGTCAAGTCATGATTATTTGTGACGCCCTTAATCACAAAGAGTCTCAAAGTTCTGCACAGACCACAGATTATTGCACCATCCCCTGATCTAAAACCTACAGGAGGGCAAGGAAAAACTCAAAAACCTCAGTATGAGGAAAATGAAGAAACCTTGAGAAGGGACCACACATGAGGTAATCCCCCTTCCAGGATGACCAGGCTGCAATGGATGTTGGAATAATAAATAATATACAGATATTGTCAACATAAAATTTAAGTTATTAAGAGGCTATGTAATAGAAGTATGTTTTAAGCCTAGGTTTAAACATTTCCACTGAGGTTGCAGATCGAATCTCACGGGGGAAGAACATTCCACAGCACTGGAGCCCGAATGGAGAACGCTTGGCTCTTGGGATCTCTAGTATGTGTAATAGAAAACCAATGAAACTCAAACATGCAAAATAGTTCTGAATGAATACATTATAAATACTGTAACTACCACTGGGTGCCTTCATGAGGCAATAATCCATTTTAAAACTGACTACTGCCAGTATTCTGATTACATTAAGTCATGTAAACATGGACAAAAACCAAAAGAAGGTAAGACTTTTGTAAGACTATTCCAATTGTAATGGTTTTCCTCTAATCTTTTTCATGGCCAAATTCAAGCACTTTTTAAGGACTTACAAAGCCAATTTTCCAATTTCTCCAGTACCATTAAAAGAAAAAAAATCTAGTGTGAATCGAAGATTTATCAGAGTCACTAATATATCTGCGATTTATATGTGCAATGTTTAATTCTGCGTAAACATTTATCAAGTTATATGATATTTAGATGAAGTAAATTGTGAAATTTGTTTATGAGAATAAATTACAGTAGTATCTAGCTTGCATTTTCAGTTTCAGGAAGTTCTTTCTATTTCAAACTGGGAAACGCTACGGGCCATAATAAATGCCTAATCGATACGTAATATTTTCACTGATACACATTTAGACGTAGCAGGCATCTGTTCTCTTGTGTGCGACTCCTACAGGGCAATGACACTCATTAGGACACCGCCCCTACAAACTAATCCCAGCTGCCGTTACAAGGAAATAAATGACAAAGCGGAGCCCCAATAGAACACTGTATCTGTGTCATTTTTAAGCAGACTTGTTGTGAAACGTGGCAACAATTCCAAACATTCACAAGCACTTCACGCTAAATTAAAGCACTTTTCAATCCTGGTATAAACCGCATCAGAATTCAAACGTTTTAGTGATCTCAAACACCTATAAGAACCCTGTGAAAACAATACTTACCATGGTGTAAATTTCAGGTCTGAAACGAAAGAGATGATACAACACCCGCATGTAGAGGAACTGAACTGATTCCGGCTGGAAATAAAATACGATCATTTCAGGTAAAGAGTTGCATACATTGTGAGTCTTTTAGTCTTGGGGTCGTTTGACAGGCGTTTTATTTACCTTGGGAGTTGGAGCCAGGTCGCTCTTCGTCAAAAGTTTCGCCTCATCGGAAGTCAGGACCTCCGATCTGTAAAAATCTAGCAAAACATCCACCGAGTGGATAGGAAATATGTTTTCATCCATTGTAGTTTCCTTGCAGTAAACACGGATAACTCAGTGCTAAGAGCCGACCGCGGGAATGGCGCCGAAATTTTCTATTTTCTTCTTCGGTGGTTTTTCTTCCGTTACTTTTTCCCCTGTGTAGTTTGCGCCACCTGGCGTGTCGGGCGACTCTGAATGACGTCAGCGGAATAGTGATGGGGGTTTCGGGTCTTTTTAGAGAACGGACTCTTTAGGCTTCGCTCACTGAAAAGAGACGGCTCCTTCGGAAATGAGAGAGTGATAAAATACGAAAGAGAAAGAGAGAAAGGATAAAAAAGAAAGAGAGAGAGAGAGGATAAAAAGAAAGAGAGAGAAGTAAAGAGAAAAAGACAGAAAGAAAGAAAGAAGTAAAGCAAGAGAGAAAAAGACAGAAAGAAAGCAAGAGAGGGAGCAAAGGGAGAAACAGGAAGAGAAAGAAAGAAAAACAAGAGAGAGAGAGAGTGAAAGAAAAAAGAAAGAGAGAGAGAATCATACCAAAATGGAGAAAGATATATAAAGAAACCTTGAGGGAATGATAGACAGTGCAAGAGAAAAAAGGAGAGAGAAAAAAGAGAGAAAGAAAACGAAATGATAGAAAGAGAACGGAAGGGAAAAATAATTATGTAGAGAAATATAGATAAAGACAAATGAGAAAGTGAGGTATGATAACAAATAGAAGGAAAGAGAAAAGGAAACGAGAGCACAAAAGAGTTAGAAAGAGAGAAACGGTGTTTACTTCAAAGAGTTGGCTCATAAAGCCATTTTGTTCACCAACGACCAACTACTAGACCAAAACCACGTTTAAACACCGAAATGGTTCGTAGTTTGTTTTATTTCTTTTAACGTGACATTTTTCAAATTGTTATTTTCATAAAATACACCGACTTGGCTGCCTTATTGAACACGGCAAATTTCGGTTTACTTTAAGGGACAGTGTGTATTACTTCACCACTAGATGTCGCTGTATGGTCTGGAACAATAGGAAACGAGTGCTAAAAACACGGATTAATACCAAATACAGAGGCTCAAAGTGACCAGAATGGACCATTTTCCTTTTTTTTAACTTGGCATTTTTGAGTTTTTGGTGTAGCCGTAGCACCAATATGGCGGACGATTATTTTATGTTATCAAAAATAAATGCTAATGCTAATTTCTAGACCTATGATAAGAAAATGCCTTTTTATATAAGTGTACATGTATTTCTGCTTATTCAAATCAGTATCATTGTGTTTTAAATGATGTTCAGAAACATTTTTAAACTATATTCACACATATAAAAGACACAAAAAAGAACAAGAACAATAAAAAACAACAAGTCAGTGACTCCAACAGATCTTCCTCTTTTGTTCTCTTTGAGGTTAGGAGGTGGAGCTTATCAACGTCTTGGTTTGGTTCTACCCAAACTCCCTTTAAGGTTCTTATTTGCGTTATAGTGACTCTCGTTTTTGCATTCTCAGGAAGACGTTCGGGACACAAGACAACATGAACACCATTCGACTCCTCTGGATTCTGCCGGTGATTGGCACTATATGTGGTGAGCTACAATTGATTTTTAGTCTGTTTCCATGGTTCCTTTTTTCTTTAGAGATGACTCGCCTCGCCGATACCAAAACTTGGGGCCTGTGGGGGTGAATTTATTTCTAATTCAAAAACACCCAATCCTTAGCTTTCAAATACTGTGAGTTCTGGACTAAAGAGCGCACAAGATTAAAAGCTCATGAGCAATTTTAAAGAAGAAACTCGATGTGGTTCTGTACAAGCCGCACTGGATTTTAAGCCACAGGCTTAAACAGCCATAAAAATGAACTGATTCATGTCTATTTCTTACATTTAGAAAAAATCAGCGGGGAAATGTCTAGTACAGAAAAGTAACACATTTTGCAGGGATTAAGACACTCATTTGCGGACTATTTCGGCTCGGTAGCAGTCAATGTTGATCAATTAGCTCAGCAGTCAATATCAATTAGATTGCCGCACATTCTCAAAACAAAACTCATTGTACAGACTAAAATTCAAAAGCCGTACAATCAGGGATGGCAGAGCTTAAGATCAGTCGCATGGCTCATCATGTGTACAGGCTGTTGCGATCGTACGGGCTTTTTGATTTTTAGCAAAAACAGTACATTGAGTTTTGTTTTGAGAATGTTTTTGTCACACTTCTGTGTATATGTCAGGGCAGTTTACCGTATTTTCCGCAATATACAACATCTATTGCAGCCTGGTCATCCTGGAAGGGGGATGACCTCATGTGCGGCCCTTTCTCAAGGTTTCTTCATTTTCCTCATGTTGACGTTTTTGAGTTTTTCCTTGCCCTCATGTAGGTTTTAGATCAGGGGATGGTGTAATCATAGTCTGTAGTCTGTGCAGCTCTTTGAGACTCCTTGTGATGAAGGGCTATACAAATAAATATGACTTGACTTGCTTTGTTGGACGTTGCTTCTTGTAATCCGTTTGTTTCGCCCCATTCCTGTTTACAAATAAACAGACTCCTAAAGTTTTTCCCAATTTGGTAGTTAGCCCTCCCCTTTCGATTGACACCTTTTCCATGATGAGGGTCTGTTCATGCTAGTTTTATTCATGTACAAAGCACAAAGTGTCAGGATTATCGATGTGAATCACCTGTGGCCACTCTTTTGGCGCCAACCGCTGCGGGCTCTGATTGGCTCCTTGTCACTATTTGAACCCAGTCCTGTCACTCTCCTGTTGTCAGTCCGTCTGCGAACCTCTGTTGACCCTGACTCCCGCCTGTCCCATTTTTGCTCCCGTTTGTCTCCGGCTTCGACCTGTTTTGATCCCGACCACGTCTGCTCCTCTGTCCCGGTTTACGACCAATTTCGGATCCCGACCACGTCTGCTCTCTCGTCATGGCTTACGGCTCGTTTCCGACACGACCACGTTTTTGCTCTCCCTGTGCCGGCTACCGACCTGTTTTTCCGTCCCTGACACCGCCATTGCTCGCTACGGAAGATCCAATTCCATATTCGGATCACAATCCGAGTGCGAGAACGACCTGCTTCCCGCGTCGAGCGCACACTGGATCGTGAGCGCAGCTCTTCCTCTTTCTTTCAATAAAACTTGTGGTAAACGTTACACATCCTATTCCGGTTCATGACACAAAGTTACACTAAAGTTGCATCTTCCATCAGGTGCACTTGTCATGATTACTGATGCGGGGCAACTGAGTCTGCTCCGTTGGCGCCAACAGCCGCTGATTGGCTGCTTCCTCTTTTTTAAGCCCCCGCTTTCCTGTCAACATTTGTCGGATCGTTTGTGAACCTACGCTACACGCTAGTCAAACTTTTGTGACTCTTGACTCTATCCTGCCATGTTCTCTGTCTGATTCCCGTTGCCGACCTTTTTCTGAACCCGTTTATGTCTTTGCTCCTCCGCCCCGGCCGTCGACCTGTTTTTTCCTCGACACAGAAGTGCCACTTCCGCGTTCCAGCTATCTGCTACCTGTGACCGACGATCACCGGATCGTGGATGCAAGTCCTTTTCTCCTTCTAAATAAAACTGAGTAAAACGAACGCAATTTCCTGGTGCGTGACAGCACTCTTTAGTCCAGAATTTACCGTCCTTCTGGATCACAGGTGTCAAACAGGCGGCCCACGGGCCAGATCAGGCCTGCTTAGGGATTGAATCCGGCCTGCGAGACAACACTCAGAGAAGCGCAAGAGAAAAACAAGCTGCAGGTTGAAATATATCAACTTGATGTTGCCAAAGAAAACTGCCTCGAACAAAGACACTGTACTTGTATTTATCTCTCTCTCTCTCTCTCTCTCTCCATCTTTTCCACCCCTTTTCTCCCACTCTCTGTCTCTGTCTCTTTCACTCTCTGTGTCTCTTTTTCTCTTCCTTTGTTGCTCTTTGTCTATTTCTCTCTCTGTGTCTTTTTAACTTCTTTTGCCCTAACATCGTTTTTTCTTTTTCTCTCTTTTCTCTTTCTCTCTTCCTACCCTCGGCGCTTTCTTTTCTCTTTTCTCTCCTGTCTTTCTATTTCTCTTTGGATTTCTTTCTTCCGCTCCCTTGCTTTCCCCCTCTCTCACCACTTCTCTTTTTATCTCTTTTGTTTCTCACGCTCTCTCCCTCTCTCTCTTTTTTTGTCCCTCACTGAAATGAGACGGCTGTGTAGCACTATCTAGATACTCTATAGAACACGCTACAGTGGGTATAAGCACGTCACATTGGGTATTTGTATATTGCATTCTTTTTGCTTTATTATTGTACTGTTCTCAGCTCAGGGATGCTGCTGGAAATGTGAATTTCCCTTCGGGGATATCTATCTATCTATCTATCTATCTATCTATCTATCTATCTATCTATCTATCTATCTATCTATCTATCTATCTATCTATCTATCTATCTATCTATCTATCTATCTATCTATCTATCTATCTATCTATCTATCTATCTATCTATCTATCTATCTATCTATCTATCTATCTATCTATCTATCTATCTATCTATCTATCTATCTATCTATCTATCTATCTATCTATCTATCTATCTATCTAATCTATCTTACAAAAAAATCAATACGACGTCTTTCCTTTCGTTTTCATGTTCAAGTGCGTGGTGAAGTGCAGTTCCTGGAGAGGGAAGAAGGCGACTCAGTGGACCTTCCATGCGCGCTCAAACCCGGTGCACGCTCGCCTCTGGGCTTGTACTTGAAGCGTTCTTGGCTCCGTCCGGACCAAGTGCTCTTCAAGTACACGGGCGCCGAGGCGCACGTCAACGCCGCCTCCGACAAAAAACGCCTAGCGGTAAACGGGGACCCCAGCACTCGTTCCCTGACCGTCACCTTGTCCGAGCTGAGGGCCAACGACACGGACCGGTACTTCTGCGAGTTTGTGGTGCCGAACCCGTTTTCCGAGGACGAACACGTGCCGGGAGACACTGAGTACTTCCTTCTGGTTAAACCCGGTGAGTAATGTTTCCTGTAATTTTCCACGGGTCTGAGCGTTCACACAAAGTCGGTGAGCGACGCTTGAAACAACAGTGAGCAACGGCAACCCCAAGTGTGGCAACTAAATCATAATCAAACACGTCCAAAACTTGACATTCTGCTGAGTTTCCGGCAATGCAAAATGATTTTTCACTTTTGAATGAATTGACTCATGTACTATTGCAAAGGTTGTACGGCCTACAAACGTCGTTTGTTCTTACAATAATCCTTTTACAAGATATCCATTTCTTTTTTTTTCCTGATATATTTTGTCGCATAATATTAACATTTTTGGGGGGTTGATTTAGTTGGTTGCAAGATACAGAACTGTACTTAATCACATTTTTGAGTGGAAGTACAATGTTGGCAACAAGATTCACTTGATATAATTGGAAATTATTTGAATGCGACACAAACTTTTTCTTTTTTTTCCCGTGTTTTTTTTCTACTTATTTAAAAGTCTCATTGTGCTTATTTTTTCCGAGCTGTTACTTTTTTCTTTTTGTTCTCTATTTACTTTTTTCCCACGTTTCTTTCTTTTCTTTTTTTCTGGCTCTTTTCTAAATTTTTCCCTCTTTTTTTCCTCTTCCTTTTGTTTCTTTTTTTCTCAGCTTTTCACTACTTTTTCATTTAGGTATTTTTTTCTTTTTTCTTCTATTCCCCCCTTCTTTTAAGTCATTTTGTGCATAGTTTTACATAATATTTGGTCATGTTGGGATTAAAGAAGCAAAAACAATCTGAAGAGCCGTTTAGGACCCGAAAGAGCCGGTTCCTTTTAGTGAGCCTAGCCGAAGAAGCCGGTTCTCAACAAACTCTACTAACTTTACTCAACTTCGTTCTACTTCGACTCGACTTCAAAATACCGCATTTAGGACACAACGTCGGGGGAACCCGTGTATTTTTACCTTCATGCACTGTAACTTTGACTTAAGTCGCTTTTTTAATTATTAATTTTGAGCCCTCATTTTTGTGCGCTGGCTAGATTTTCTTGTGCGCCGTGAATGTCCGAGTAGTGCGCTAAGGCGCACGCGCGCAGCTTAGAGGGAACACTGGTCTCTGTATTGGGGATTTAGTCACAGCGGGTCATTTTTGACCCGGAGGACACGGGGCGTATACAGTAAACGAGAACAACATAAGGGTGAACTAAATCAATTGTGTCAATGACCCAGTGGCTGTCGATCGAATCGACGTGTGCTCGGGGTCCTCGGCCGTGGTCCCTTGCCTAACCCCCCACGGTGCCGAGCTCCCGGTGGAGGGCGTGAGCCTGATGCGGCGAAGGGGCGGAGCTCCCATCGAGCTGCTATACCACACCAGGCGGGGTACCGACCACCAGCCCGCCTCCTCGTCCAGATTCCAGCTGTGGTCGACCCTGGGGCCCGGGGGCTTCACCTACAACCTCAGCGTGCAAGACTTGAATCCGGAAGACAGCGGCCTTTACAGCTGCCAGCTCCTCCTTCGCGGCCACCATGACCTTAGCGCCCCGCTTCACATGAGCCGAGCTGTTTATGTTTTCGTGGAAGGTAGGTGGCGAAGGGGCGGGACCGGATTGGCACTTCTTCTTCTTCTTCATTGAGTTTAACAGCGGTTGGCATTTATCACTTTGGTGCATTACTGCCGGCATTGGGGGGGTTACTTTAACAATGGAATCCAATACAGTTACTAATTACTTGATGAAAACTGTCATCAGTAACGTAATTTGTATACCATGAAATTAAATTGATGTAACTTGTCTACTTTTGATGACTCTAATACAAATATGCTAATTAGAGGTAAGATCTTAAGCCCCGGCCCTAACCCGACGTGGGCTCGAATGTCAAGTCAAGTCAAGTCAAATTTATTTAGCCCTAAAAAACAAAAATGTCTCAAAGGAAATGAAAATGAAATGATCTGCATTTATATAGCGCTTTTCAAGTCAATGACTTCCCAAAGCGCTTTACAATGTGCTCCACATTTCCCAATAGCGGCCCTGCAGCCATGTAAGGCGCTAACCTGCTTATTGGGGGTATTAAGGGTTCAGTGTCTTACCCAAGGACACTTCGACATGTAACACGGGCGAGACGGGATTCGAACTGGGATCCCTTGATCCAAAGACGAACGCTCTACCACCTGAGCTGCACAGGATTACAATGACACAATTACCTGATCCTAAACCAACATGCGGGCAAGGAACAACTCAAAACCTCAGCGTGAGGAAAAAGAGAAACCTTGAGAAGGGACCTCACAAGTGGCATCCCCCTTTCAGGATGACCAGGGTCAATTACATTTAGCATTACAGTACACAAACATAGTAAACACTAGGTAACGTGTTGAAAATTTGTCCGGAAAGTGCATGACAGCAGCGACGCCCCCAGCCTGTAAACTAGTCCAAAAAGTCTATGACGGCCACGACGTAGCTTCCCATCTCTGCCAGCTGGTCCATGCAGGCGTTCACATGCTTCAGGTCAAACGCTGGTCCGCGGACTCATCTCAAATCGTCCTTCTCCTTCGTATCACCACCAGGCAGGCAGATGTCAATCATTTACTGGGCCGGGCTTCTCTCTCCCGCTCTTTTTTTTTTTTTTTAAATTAGTGACGTGTCATCCGGAGACAAAAACAACATTTTTCCGCAATTTAAGGTCCGTCGTGTGCTCAGCTAGCTGGTCTATCTTCATCTCGTGCTCCAAATTTCCAAACTTGCTGAGGGTATCTTAGCCCCTGAGGTTGGCGGACAGACTCACCGGGCCACTTGCGATGCCACCGAAAGATAATCCTCCGCAAAATGACACTCTGTACAAGTGTTTGGAGAGATATGCAATACAGTCCAAAAGATTTCTAGCGGGTCCGGGGCTTCGAAAGGCTATGGATTAGCATTGCCCTCCTTAGCGCGTCACAAGCGTCGAATAGCCTGAAAAAAACGTAAACAGGGGGCCATGGAACAGGCAGAACAGAGTAAGGGGCAAAAGTGGAAGCTCCTTCCTTGTCTCCAATGTTATGCTCAACAAGGCACTTGGAAACCGGCTCTGTGCTCACTGTCATTTATTTACAATAGGCATTCTTAGGAGAACCATTTTTGGCAACCGCGCACTATACGGCTGTGTGGGGTCTAAGAAATAGACCACTGACGTGTGGGAGAGCTATAAGTTGGCTAACGGTAGAAGAAATATCAGGCAAAGACTTGTTGGAGCAGGGAGAGGTGCGAGAAGACAAGCCACTCGCTCGTCCACACTCACTCACTCTCGGTCAGCCCCCCCGTCTGCCTCTGTGTTTTATTGAAACCACAAGACACAGGCAAAGTACTGGTATGTTGAAACAGAGAAAAAAGACCACCCCCATGGAAAAGTACTGACACCTTTAAACAAAAGACAGGAAGACTAAGAGATGGCCAAAAGGAACATCAACTGATTAGAAATACACACCTTGAGCAAATACGTTTAAGCCTACTTTAAAGGCTGGGAGGTCATTACCTTGTGGCTGTTTACACACGGCATGTGGTCTGTGGTGTTCTGTCCTCTACCTCGTTCTCACAAATAAATAATGCCATTTTGGGGTTTTCTGGGCTCGACCCCTTAAACTGAGCTAATTTTCGGGCTGGGTCTTTATAATTGCGGGTCGAGTTAGGCTGTATTTTTTTTTAGTCCCGGTCTTACCTCTAATGCTAATAAAAGACATAATAAACTAAATGTAAATAAAATGTCTCAATTTTGTCTAAGATTAATTATTAATGTAAACTTGAAAAAGAATTAGAGGAAACCAAAATCAAGTAGTTACTTGTAGTCCAACAAAAAAGTGCTGCTATTATACTAAAGTATAGTGTATTGAGCAAAAATAAAAGGTTCTCTTTCACATGGCGGATAAAACATGCTTTGTTTTAGTTCACATTAGGAGATCATCAAGAACCCAGTATTATTCTAAACACAGAATGTGTTCACTTTCTAAATTTCCACCAAACTCTGGACCTTCTTGTCATCTCTCTCTGTCTCTCTAGTGTCAGTAATTGAAATTATGATCCATAAATGTAAGACACATGGGAATGGCTGCATGAAGTGAATGATTGGATGCCTTAAAGCACAGGTGTCAAACAGGCGGCCCACGGGCCAGATCAGGCCTACTTAGGGATTGAATCCGGCATGCGAGACAACACTCAGAGAAGCGCAAGAGAAAAACAAGCTGCAGGTTGAAATATGTCAACTTGATGTTGCCAAAGCCAGGTGCTTCTCACAAAAACACTGTACTTGTATTTATTTATCTCTCTCTCTCTTTCTCTTTCTTTTCCACCCCTTTTCTCCCACTCTGTCTCTTTCACTCTCTGTGTCTCTCTTTTTCTCTTCCTTTGTTGCTCTTTGTCTCTTTCTCTCTCTGTGTCTTTTAACCTCTTTTGCTCTAATTTCCTTTTTTCCTTTTCTCCCTTCATACCCTTCGTGCTTTCTTTTCTCTTTTTTCTCTCCTTCTGTCTTTCTATTTCTCCTTGGATTTCTTTCTTCCTCTCTCTTTCCTTTCCCCCTCTCTCACGATCTTTTGTTTCTCATGCTCTCTCCCTCCCTCTCTTTTTCTTTTTTGTCCCGCCCTCTCTCCTTTCCCTCCCTCTTTCTCTTATTTCTTCATCTCTTTTTCTTTCTCTTTAATCTACTAGTCCGGCCCCCGACAGAATGTTTGTTCTATTGTGTGGCCCCCCGAGTTAAAATGAGTTTGACACCCCTGCTTTTAAGGATGCCGTAAAATAGGGCACATGCTCCCAGGAATTAAGTATCATTCATCATTTCGCTTTGTTTATTTGTTCATTACCTGTTTGTTGGCAGGCTTGGGTAGGGTTACTTTAACTGGATTACTTTCAATTACTTTTGGATTACCCTAATACCAAATATGCTAATAAAAGACAAACGATACTAAATGAGAATAAAATGACTAAATTTTGCGCAGGCTTGGGGAGTAACGGAATACATGGAACGGCAAAAATGATGTTGGCAAGCTGTTTGGATTTATTTTCATTTTATTCTGTCGCATTTTATGTTCGTTTTGCCGGAGATCAAAGAGATCAAATCCAGGAGAGAAAGCTTACCACGTGTTGTGAGTCATAATTTTATTCATATTTAGTTTCTTTTGTCTTTTATTAGCATATTTGGTATTGGAGTCATCCAAAAGTAATTGAAAGTAATCCAGTTAAAGTAACCCTACCCAACCCTGTTTGTTGATGGTGACTCATTCGTTGCAGTTTGATTACATGGCACTTTTCTGTTTTTGGTCATACAATCATGTTTTGTAGACTGGCACCTAGGGCAGCTCTGTGGGTGGAGGGGTGGGGGATTCTGAGTGTGCTGCGTGTGTGTGGAATGAGACGGCTGAGAGAGAGAGAGGCACGACCGGACATGGTAAATGTAAAAAAAAGCTAATGTGAAAAGAAGAGTTGTAGAAAATGCTTTAAGGATAGTATTGTAATCCTGCAAAGTAATCCTTATTTTTACAAAATATACCTGTAATTTGATTATGTCTTTTTTTTCATAATTGTGACGGAATCCGGTGACATTTTTCTGTATCCTGATAGGGTAACGTCGTATTCCGTGACTCCCCAAGGCTGGATTTTGGACCTTCATCTTTCCTCTAACCAATTTCTGCGCCTCTTGGTGATTTTGCTCTTTGATGCCACTGGCCTCCTAACATGAATCAATGGGCAATCGTTTAATTGATTATTCATTTTGTTGTTGAGCCTGAAAGTAAGGAAGGAAGTGGCTCAGCGGCTTCTGCCAATTCCACCGAACTCTTTGTCTTGTAACCACTTTTGTTATGCGTTATGGTTGCCACATGCGTGAGACCAGTTTGACCTTAAATCTTTCTTTTTTTGTTTTTGTTTGTGCAGGTCAATGCGGCTGCTCCAGCTACCCAAATCTGCTGTACGCGTTGTCCTCGGCCGTGCTGGCTCTTATCGTGCTCCTCGTTTTAATGCTCGTCTATCATGTGAGTCTTCTTTCGGTATTTTGCAATTCTTTTAAAGCTGCATTGTGGACTCACCATACCACTTCTGGTCTGACACGCACAGTGGTGGTCAAAAGATTACATACACGCGCGAAGAACGTAATGTCATGGCTCTCTTGAGTTTCCAGTCATTTCTACAACTTCTGATGGAGTGAATGGAACAGATAGTTATTTTTTACAAAAAAACTTCATAGGGTTTGGTTCTTTTATGACTTTATTATGGTCTGCTGGGTCAAAAATATACATACAGCAACACAAATTAGCAATTTTGGTCACTTAGAAAGTTGTCAGTAAAATGAGCTTCATACCATAGCCTCTTAACTTCTTGTAAGTGATTATGAGTGACCAGGGTTGGGTAGGGTTACTTTAACTGGATTACTTTCAATTACTTTTGGATTACTCCAAAACAAAATATGCTAATAAAAGACAAAAAAACCTAAATATGAATAAAATTACAAAATTTTGTGCAGGCTTGGGGAGTAACAGGTTACATGGAATGGCAAAAATGATGTCTGCAAGCTGTTTGGATTTATTTTCATTTTGTTTCTGTTGCATTTTATGTTAGTTTCGCCGGAGATCAAAGCCAGGAGAGAAAGCTTACCACGTGTTGAGAGTCATAATTTTATTCATATTTAGTTTCTTTTGTCTTTTATTAGCATATTTGGTATTGGAGTCATCCAAAAGTAATTAAAAGTAATCCAGTTAAAGTAACCCTACCCAACCCTGTGAGTGACTACAGTTGGTGACTTCGCTGATTCATTTAAATAGGGCTCATTGGATGCAAACACCCACTAACGCTACAATGGGATAGTCAAAGGAGCTCAGCATGGATCTAAAAATTGAATCATTGACTTGAACAAGTCAGAAAAGTCATTTGGAGGTTGCAGGTCCTAAAAGCTACAGTACCAACAATTGTTGGAAGCATAAAGTGCATGGCACTGTTTTGTCACTGCCACGATCAGGAAGAAAACGCAAGCTATCACCTGCTGCTGAGAGAAAATTGGTCAGGAGGGTAGGGATTCAATCGAGGAATCACCAAAAAGCAGATCTGCCAAGAATTAGAAGCTGCTGGAACACTGGCGTCAGTGTCCAGTCAACAGTGTTTTGCATTTCCATGGACTGAGAGGTTGTCGTGCAAGAAGGAAGACTTTGCTCCAAAAGCGGCTCCTCAAGGCTCGACTGAAGTTTGCTGCTGATCACATAGACAAAGATAAGACTTTCTGGAGGAAAGTTCTGTGGTCAGACGAAACATAAATCGAGGTATTTTTTGCCACAATACCCAGCATATGTTTGGAGGAGAAAAGGTGAGGCCTTTAAACCCAAGTACACTATTCCTACCGTCAACCACAGTGGTGGTAGTATCATGCTGCGGGGCTGTTTTGCTGCCAATCGAACTGGTGCTTTACAGAAAGAAAATGGGATAATGATGGAGGATAACCTTCAAATTTTTCAAGACAACCTAAAGTCATATGCCTGAATATTGGGTCTTGGGCGCAGTTGGGTGTTCCAACAGGACAATGACCTCAAACACACACCAAAAGTGGTAATAGAATGGCTAAACAAGGCCAGAAATAAGGTTTCGGAATGGCCTCTCCAAAGTCCTGACTGAAACCCCATTAAGAACGCGTGGACAATGCTAAAGAAACAAGTCCATGTCAGAAAGCCATCAACTTTAACTGAATTGCACCACTTCTGTCAAGGGGGAGTGGTCAAAGATTCAACCAGAAGCTTGCCAGAAGCTTGTGGATGGCTACCAAAAACACCTGATTGAAGCGAAAATGGCCAAGGGACATGTTACCAAATAGTAACGCGGCTTTATGTATATATATATATATGTGTGTCCATGTATATTTTTGATCCCTTTTTCTGTTGACCTATAATAAATATAATAAAGTACAGTAATCCTGTAATCCTAGCTCCTGTATCCTTAGCCTGTATCCTATAGCCTATAGCTAAGTAAAGTAAAGTAATATTTTTCTGTTATTTTTGTTATTTTCTGCTACATTTACTCTATCAAAGAAAAATCCGAGTTGTAGAAAATAACTGGAAACTCAAGATAGCCATGACATTATGTTCTTCACGAGAATATGTAAACTTTTGATCACAACTCTAAATGCACCCTTTTTGTCCGGTTCATAACTGAACACTTGAAAAAGAGTTTATTCGAGGGCTTCTAAGCAAAACACATACTTGCACTTCCTGGACAAGTTGAAATTGGAATATTATTTCACTGAAATCTGAATCAACTGCATCTGCTTAACTTGCCAAGAGACTGTGGCTGTTTTCAAAGGATATAATATCAAGAGGCACTGGGAGATGAAACATGCTGATTAGAAAAAGCTAACTGGAAACTAACGCTGTAAAAAGGTGAAATGAAATGAAATGATCTGCATTTATATAGCGCTTTTCAAGTCAATGACTTCCCAAAGCGCTTTACATTGTGCTTCACATTTCCCAATAGCGGCCATGATCTGTGCAGCCATGTAAGGCTGCTAACCTGCTTATTGGGGGTATTGGGGGTTCAGTGTCTTACCCAAGGACACTTCGGCATGTAACACGGACAAGCCGGGATTCGAACTGGGATCCCTTAATCCTAAAACGATCGCTCTACCTCCTGAGCTACTGCCGCCCCAGGTGCAGCAACTGGAAGCTGTTTTATCGGCACAGCACTGCTTTTCCAAGAGACCTTGCGACCCAACTGAAAACGCTACAAAGGCGAGCTACGAGGTCGCGACGCTGATCGCCAAGCACTGCAAACCTTTCCCGCAGGGTGAATTCATTAAAGACTGTTCAAAGAAAACCAGGCTGAATAGTCAGCCCTCACTCATTTTCAGCTTACAAAATCTGGCTCGCTTTCTGAAATGTTTGGACACCCCTAATGTAAATGATTGTATACCATTATAGATACTTATACAAGTAAAGTAAAAAAGGACATTTTATTTAGCTTTGGTGTGACGTGACTTGCTCTGGTACAGTGGAGAAGCAGGTGGATGCAGAACGGTGAGAACGAAGGTAGATTCAAATCAAAATTGATTTTTAAACTTCCACTTGTAAAGATTGGTACCATTAGTAATAAAGTACCTTTAAGATACTCCTGCTTCTTTTAATATTGTAGTACAATCGTGTGAATGTGGTCAACACCGCTGTTGTGGGGCAAACAGAAGTGTTAACACCTGCTTGTTCGTCAGGGCGTCTATGGTTCCTCTTCCTTTACTAACCGCAACAGTTTCACAAGGGGAGGCGTTTCCTCACAAAGTCCTTCCACAAGGGCAGCAACTCAGATTTCTTCTTTTTTTTTTGGATATATAAATATATATATTTTTTGCACAGGAAACGAGTTTTTGACACATCTCTGATTTTTGTTTTCAGAAACGAGCTAGCCGCCGGGCCGCCTCTCGCCCAGCGGCCCCCGTCTATGAGGAAATGTCGGGCGTGAAGACCCTCAGCGCCGACGTTTCGGAATATCGCAACTGCAACGGGAGGAAACACTGCCCGGAAAACCATTACGAAACCCCCATTAGGTCAGGTTTTCAAATATGACCGGCTCCCAGAAATGACACCACTCAAAAAAATAGTCAAGGATATCCAACCCCAAAATCTCATTTTTCCCGAGTAGTGAAAATGTTTTAGTCCAGTTTTTGTTTCGTAAAAGTTCTCTTTTTTGATTCAAGCCAATAATGGAAATACGGTAAAGCACTGGTTCTCAACTGGTTTGACCTTAGGACCCACTATTCTACCCTAATGACGAGCTTCGACCTAAATCGAGAAAAAAAATCCACTTCTTGAATGTATCCAATGAAAGGATTGTGCAGTGTAAAGCAGATGGTCGAAAATATATATTTTTTAAAAAACAAAACGACGTTGGACGTTAAGTACTTGCATATAAGCCTTCATCGCATGTGACCCCCTAAAACTGCTTTAAAATAGCCACATAGTAAAGATGTTTAATAGAATAGAATAGAATATACCTTTATTGACATTGTTACAAAATGGGTTAACATATTGTGACAACGAAATTGGTATAAAATAAATAAATAAAACCTACCTTAATATTATGTACCTAAACATCAACAATTACTTGATGATGTACTTAATAAAGATGAATATACGAGTAAAAAGCTAAAAATATAACATTTTAAACCATTTACTGTACTTTCTAACAGTGCTTCTATTCCAGACACTGGTATACCGTTTTCATATTTCACAATTGTTACCTTTATCGGCTCTACAGTTTTTTTTCCAATTTTCCTTTCTTGGGACCTATTTTTTATGGGCGGAAAAAAGAAATAAAAACAACAGAATCTCAATAAAATGAGATGCGGTCCCTCTCAAACGTGCTAATTGACAGAACAGGTTGAGCTGGACATTATCGCCTTCGACTGTTGAGGAGTGTAATTGAAAACGGGTCCAGGACCCACTTTTGGATCCCACCTCTAACACTGATTGCAGACTCTTCAACAAGTAAACCCCTGGAATACAACATTAATCTACTCTGAGGAGCAGGCATTATTGTCTCTCTCCTTTCGGCGAAATTCTCCATTTTGAAGTCAAAATGGGTGACATATGTGAATCGTGTAGATCTGAGGAGGAAACTTTTTGAGGGGGGCAGTGGGGCGGTTTGTGGTTTTTCACACTCACAGGGTTGTGGGTTCGAATGCTGGTCAAGGCAGTACAAATTCTAGGTTTAGGGGTTTAGTCGGAGCTAGGGTTACAGTTTGGTTGGAGCTAGGGTTAAAGGTTTGGTTGGAGCTAGGATTACAGTTTAGTTGGAGCTAGGGTTACGGTTTGGTTGGAGCTAGGGTTACAGTTTGGTTGGAGCTAGGGTTATAGTTTGGTTGGAGCTAGGGTTACAGTTTAGTTGGAGCTAGGGTTACGGTTTGGTTGGAGCAAGGGTTACGGTTTGGTTGGAGCAAGGGTTAAGGTTTGGTTGGAGCTAGGGTTACAGTTTGGTTGGAGCTAGGGTAACAGTTTGGTTGGAGCTAGGGTAACGGTTTGGTTGGAGCTAGGGTTACAGTTTGGTTGGAGCTAGGGTTACAGTTTGGTTGGAGCTAGGTTTAAAGGTTTGGTTGGAGCTAGGATTACAGTTTAGTTGGAGCTAGGGTTACGGTTTGGTTGGAGCTAGGGTTACAGTTTGGTTGGAGCTAGGGTTAAAGGTTTGGTTGGAGCTAGGATTACAGTTTAGTTGGAGCTAGGGTTACGGTTTGGTTGGAGCTAGGGTTACAGTTTGGTTGGAGCTAGGGTTAAAGGTTTGGTTGGAGCTAGGATTACAGTTTAGTTGGAGCTAGGGTTACGGTTTGGTTGGAGCTAGTGTTACAGTTTGGTTGGAGATAGGGTTATAGTTTGGTTGGAGCTAGGGTTACAGTTTGGTTGGAGCTAGGGTTACGGTTTAGTTGGAGCTAGGGTTACGGTTTGGTTGGAGCTAGGGTTGCGGTTTGGTTGGAGCTAGGGTTACGGTTTGGTTGGAGCTAGGGTTAAAGGTTTGGTTGGAGCTAGGGTTAAAGGTTTGGTTGGAGCTAGGGTTAGGATTTTTGTCGGAGTTAGCGTTAGGGTTTTGGTTGGAGTTTGTGTTGGGGAAATGGTTGGAGCAAATGTTAGGGTAGTCTTTTAGAAAGTCACCATCACTTGTAGCTGATTACCACACAGTGTTGGGTTTGATCTCCAGTCAACCCAGTACAAATTCCAAGTGTACTGGGTTAGTGTTGGAGCTATGGAATTGGCTGGTATCAGTAGAAGTAGCTCAAATGGTAAAACGTTTGTATATTCCCTATGGAGAGTTTGATCAAACGTTGGGGTTAGGGTTTTGGCTTTCGCTAGGGTCTGGTCTGGAGCTAGGGTTAAGGTTACAATTTTCATTCAAATCAGAAGAAGTACTGGTACCTCAACTGCTAAGATACCAGCATCACTCTTACATAGATGTGGATTAAATCCTCAATCAAGCTAGTGCAATTTTAGGGCTTTGAATGAGCTAGGATTTTGTTCGGAGCCAGTGTTGGGCTTTTAGTTGGTGTTAGGGCTAGGGTTTTCCTGTAACTTGGGTTGAAGTCATGGTTAGTTGCTTAGTGTTAAAGTTAGGTCTAGCACTGACAGATCAAATGGTAAGATGCTTGTCTTACCCTCAAAGGTTGGTGAATTTGATTCCCATTCAAGACAGTAACAAGTCTAAGGTTAGAGTTTTGGTCGAAGCTTGGGTTAGGGTTTTGGATGTTCCAAAGAAAATCACAGTACTAGAATTTGCATTGTCTTACTGGAGCTCAAACCCTGCAAGCTTTATAGACTTCTTATGATTTGAGCTAAAAGTCTTTTTCGACATTACAACCAAAATTCTAACTCTATTGTTATAATCATGACAGTTTTGGTTGGAGCTATGGTCATGTCCATGGTTAAATTATGTAACAACACTGGTAGCTTGAGCAGTAAGATCTTTTTTTTACATTTACAGGCTTGTGGAACCAACCAAGGCAGTACAACATTTAAGGTTTGGGTTTTGGTTGTGCCAACAAAAACAAGAAGAATTTATAATAACTTGAATCTGAACCTACAATTCTACGATTAAAATTCAGACTTCTTACCACTTAAGCTACCAGTCTTGCTAGTAGTAATCACAACCAAAATTCTAACCCTAACTTCAACTAAAACTACAACTGTTTACAGTCAAAACCCTAACTCCAACAAACACCTTAACCTTAGCTACAGCACTAACAGACTAACCATGGCCCCAACCCTAGTAACAGCAAAAACCCCAACTCCCCCTAAAACCCGAATCTACTTTCCGCCCAAAAACATAGACCCTCACCCAATCATAATCCTAAACCCAAATTTCACCCCCAATATGACTGGGTATTGAACCTAAAACTTTGTAAGTGTGATACAGACATTTTATCTATTGAGCTGCCAGTACCTTGGCAAATCTGCACCCAAACTCTTACCCTAACCGAGTTCCAACCAAAACCATAACCTAGACCCAAACCCTGTGTGTGGAAGACATGAATCTTAGCAGCTGAGATACCAGTGATGTCCCTATTGCTCAAAAATAACCATAATTCCAAGCCAAAAACACAACATAGATTTTGGACCTTTAGCATATTGTCTAACTAAGCTACTAGCGATGTTATTTTGTGGGTACTGTAGAATGAACCTGACATTAAGTACTCTGATGGTTTGTTAAAATTTTGATTTTTCCCTGTGTGCCTTGAGTTGAATTGCATTATTATTCCCTGACGTCCACTTATTGTGATTTCTTTTGCTTTTTAGCGTTCTCTTAAATTAACTTTGTGTCCATTAAATTTTCCTGCTTCCCTTTTCTTGGTTTTGTATTGTTACAGCGGAACCTCATGACATTCATTTGTCAGTAAAAATGGTCAGTTATTGCAGATTTTTGACCTGAAGACCACTTTCTGTTTGTGGTAACATATTTTAAGCTTAATAATAAAGGAAGTCTGTATGTAAATACCTATGTTGTTACTGTGTTATTACTCAACAAAATGTTAAAGAAATACTTTCAAATTCCAACAAAATACCCTTTTTCATTATTAATTTAATGGCAATATAACAGTCTTTTATTTCAGGTTTTGTTAAAAGGCAACTACAGGCAGTCAATCTTAATGAAACCTGGTGATAAATTAAATCTGTTTTTGATGTTGAATACCTGTAAAGGACATTTGATAGGATGTCCGTTCCTTATTTTGACTGACTGCTTGTTGTTTCAACTATTAAATCGTTTTCTATTCTTTGATGTCCACACCCTGTAGGGCTGATTGGCTTTCTGTAACCCATCCATCCATTATCTGCACCGCTGATCCTCAGTAGGATCGCGGGGGTGCTGGAGCCCATCTCAGCTGTCTTCGGTCAGTGGGCAGGGGACACCCTGATCTGGTTGCCAGCCAGTCATAAGGCACACAGAGACAAACAATTCTCTCGCTCATTTACACCCAGGGACAATTTGGACCGGCCAATTAATATGCATGTTCTTAGAATGTGGGAGGAAACCAGATTGCCCAGAGGAAACCCACGCAAGCACAGGGAGAACATGCAAACTCCACACAGGAGGTTCGATCTCATGACCTCAGAAATGTGGCGCACACGTGCTAACCACTGCACCGCCGTGCTTACCCCTTTCGGTAACCATGTAGATTTAATAAAAGAGATGGCTCAGGAGGGTGTCTTAGAACAGGGAATGGAATTCTCTTATATGACAACTTCTCTCCCTGATCTACTCGCAAATTCCAATCCATGTCTTCTCTTCTTATTTTGAGTGTCTACTAAAGTTTAAAATGAGCACCTGGACTATAACTAAAGATAAGACATCTTAACAGCCTTTGTTTTTTTTTTAAACATTTTTATTAATATCGTCCGAAAGAAGATCCATAGTCCAAACGGAAACATATTCTTTTCTCGGTGCGTGTCTTAACAATCACATTCTATGAGGAGGAAAAAAGGAACGACATTTAAAAAGCCACAACTTTGTAGTTCAGTTACAGACATTTTTTTTTCATCATGTGTGAGTGTATCAAAGTAAAAAGGCAAAAAAAACCCTCCCCCCCCAAAAAAAACCCAAACAAAAACCAGACGATGGGCTTTTTCTCAGGCCCACCCACAGTGCTTTAAGCAGGACATTTTCATTGGTTAAGGGCTCCACAGCATGGTAACGTCACAAGGGTCCTCTAAACACGAAACGACAACATGACCACGTTTAAGTCAAAGAAAGCGACGGGAAAAAAAAAAAAACAACCCTGAACCCCCCCACTTTTTTGTGCATAGATCGTGATCCTTTTGCTTGGAATCTCTGCTGCTCGAATAGAGATGATTGACAACATCCTGCACTCACCGAAAGCAACACAAAACGCATTTCTATCCATCGTCCTTTCCAAATGTAAAGCGATTTCTACGTAAGATTTTCACATGTAAAGCACTTTTTTTTTTTACAAAAAGAATTCTCAATATTCAAAGTTGATTCTCAGTCTTATTTGGTAAATATGTCACTTGCTACAATACAAACTTGTTTGTTATCGCCGTGGGAAAAAAAAATCAAGAGTTAAAAGGAAATGACTGCAGGAGTTGTTGGAATTGTGGCCTTCCTGAGACAAAATTCATGAACGTTTCCGATGTGCAAGAAAAACGAGCGAGCTTGAAATGTGACGACGCTGAGCGATCCCAGAGTTCTGAAAAGTAGCGTACGTCCATATCAGTTTTTTAATTTTTCCGTCAAAAACGCAACATTCCCTTTGGGGTTGTCGGATTTCCAATTGTCCTTGAAGGTGAGGCAAACGAAATGCTTGCAAACGATAGGCACCTCTGAAATCGCCTCACTTCTCATTCTTATTTACGTTTTTTTTCCCACTATGCTACACTATACGGAGGACCGATCCTGTAAAATGTAGAAACTAATGTATATAAAAAGAAATACCTGTACAAATATGCCATAAAAATGAACAAACATATATAAATCATGTCAGAACTAAGTATATTTATGCTACAAGTGTTGTGGAATGTGGATAATCACTAATAAGTATGTAGGCATCTGGTGAAGGTCGTGGGATAACGTAGTTGCAAGAGGTCACAAGCTGATATTCTGAGGGAGTAGACACCCTTCACAAGATATCTTAACTTTATTTGAGGACACTAAAAAAGCCAATGTAGATCGTCTGGAACTTGTCCCAAATGCAATAAAGCGGGTTTTCCTTTTTGCCCTATCTCCTCTCTGCGTATTTTTGGGGGCGACGCCAAACGGCGATTCTCCAAAATAAGATGCTACTTTTATTCCGGGTCTTAGAACTGGTGCAGATCAGGAAATCCGACTGTTTTATTAAAACAAAGCATCACGGCGATGTGATTTCTGCCTAGTGCTCTGAATGTCAAAGAGAAGAATTTCAATGATAAACGATAGCCAAATGCCTCGTCATCCAATTATTGACGGTCATGACTAGATTAACAAGATTCCCCCTTTCGCTATGGAGAAAGTTTGAGATCTTGCCAGAATTAGCGGGGGAAATGTCTAGTACGGAAAAGTGACACATTGTGCCGCAATTAAGACACTTGTTTGCAAACTGTGTACCCAGCTGACAATCTCAATCAACTGCTAGTAACTAATAGATAAATTAACAATAAACACAGAAGAGTGCGACAAAAACCTTCTCAAAACAGAACTCACATGATTTATGAGTTCATTTATTTATATGGCATAAAGTTCTAGGTATTTTTTTATACATATATTTCTACAAATAGCAGGAACGGTCCTCAAAAACACGAATCCGTCTACACCTAGCTACACCTTAACTCTTTGTCATTTTTTTTCCTTTTTCATTTTATATACTTTTTTTACTTTATCTAAATCAAACAAAAAAGGTGGGATTATTCCACAATAAAAGCCACTATCAGGTAGATCATTTTTGTACAGTTCGATGAAAACAAATGAATTCCTTGAGTAAACATGTACACATGAATTGTCGCCATCGCCCCTCATGTACTTTTATTTTTTCATTTTTACTACCATTCGCTGAGTGAGGGGCACAAGACACTCAGTGCAACTTTTAAAGAAAACCAGCAAACCACAAAACAAAATAAAAAAAATTCTGGCACACATTTCGTCGCACACAAACCATGTAGATTTTACTCTCTTCGAAAAAAAAAGTGACTTAAAGGGACAGTGTGTGTTACTTAGCGCCTCCTAGTGTAAAAAAACGAAAATAAAATCAATGTTGATTTAAATAATAAGCAAACACATATGGACGAAACAAAACAGTGTCTTTTGGTCACTTTGAGTTTCCGAAGTCTTCCTTATGTTTTTTTTTAGCACTTGTTTTCTGTTGCACCACAAAACACAGCGTCATCTAGTGGTCAAATAATACACACTGTCCCTTTGATGCAATTGTTTTTTTTTTTTAATCGTCTCTGTGTTAGCACTCAGAGGTGAGACCTTTACTGACTTCACATTACTTTAATGACCAAGGAATATTTGGGTCCATTTCAAGGAAAAAAAGTAAAGTTTATATTCCAAAGAATCTTTTCTGATACTTGTAATAACATTTGAAGAAGTTAATTTCACGAAAAGAAACAATCAGAGTGGTCGAATCCAGCTTTGAGTGATTGCATTTGCAGGATTTCCAAAATTCCCACCGTGTTTGACACCATGAACGCAACACTTAAGAGTACTATTTCCCCATTATTTTTTAATTCAAAATTGTAAAGTTCTTGATAGATTCAAGCAGGGATCTCCAACCTTTTTATAGCCGAGATGTAATTTTTCGATATTGATTAGCACAAAAGGCTACCAATTTGATGTGCATTTCTAAAATATCAACTCATTGTGTTGTAACTATTCTGCCTTTGAGAAACAGTGTTCTTAGGGCGCTCTCTTGTGGTTAACACGTTCATTGGTTCTGAAAGAAAGACGTGGAAGTTTACCACACGATAATTGTCCGCAAGTATGAAACTTAATGTGATTAGATTATGGTAACATTTTGTAGAAAATGATTTTTGTAAGCATGTCTTAGCTTTGAATGTATTCAATGTAGTTAGCAAGCTAATTAGACTTTTTTGTACTTTGTTTTTAGTTTTACGGCGACCTAACAAAGGGTAGCAGTTGACGCCATTGTTCGAATTAACAGCAATTAAAAGGAGTCTGTTTCGGGACAATATAGCGGTGTCGCTGGCGAAAAAGCCAAAACTTTGTAGTGGGGGCATTTATGTTGTTACTATGTTATCACCTTGTTGTAATTCTTAAAAGGGCTAAAAAAGTCAACAACCGAAACATCACGCCAGTTAGAAACAGCTTTTCCTAGAAAATCACAATGCTGAGCTAATCAGCGGGCTACCCGGCTGTTCTTAGGGGGTCTAACTGGTGCTCGCGAACACCATGTTGGGGACCCCAGATATAAAATTTCTGAAAAAGGCCAGAAATAGATAATGTGATAAATCTATGTTTTTTAATATTGGACACTTGCAAAGGAGATTGCGAGGGATGCCATGTTGTTTCGACTATTATGAACTATGTGCCAATCATGTTGCTGTTCTTTGATGCATACACCATTTAAGGCGGATCTGCTTTGGTAACAGAGAATTAAGTGAAAAAGGGCTCACCGGAAAGCTTTTAGAACAGGTTGGAATATATTATCTGAAGGCTTCCTCTCCTCTTCTTGGTCTAAAATCCATTGATGTCTTCTCTTCTTATTGAGTGTCTACCAAACTTGAATTTTGTACTAAAACACAGAGGGAATACTGATTATTGATTAGTAAAATGATAACCAGTTTCTCAAAAATGAATAACTGCGTAATTTATTTCTCTTCGGCATGACCCAAACACTCCTTCGTACTCCCTAGTTCAAGTATTTAAGTTTAATTTTTTTTGTCTTTTTAAACTTTTTTTGGTTTGATATGTACTTATTTGTCATGAACAAATACACTGAAAGGCGAGCTAATGCAAAAAAACAACAGTTGAGTACAACGGCTTGAACGTATACTGCGTCAGAAAGAAGAGAATGTGCTAAATAGGTTTATCAAGTATCGAGTTTCCAACCGAATTGCTTCCTTTCGCACACGTGGGGGAGTACATATATTGCTCGTTTTCCTTTCCAACGAGGCAGAGAACATTTGAGGCTACCCTCGACGTGTGGATACATATATACATGCATACGTGTGTGTGTATATGCCGGGGCTCATCAACCAGTTTGAAGCCGAGAAGCGAAGGGATACCAGTTTTATCGCATTTCTGAAAACATTTCTGTTAATATGTTCTTACAATGATCTCAGATGTATTCAGAAATCTTGACGTATGTAAATATTTATCATGTTCATGATTTCTAACGCCAGTAAAGTACCAAATACAAAGCACTTATAGTTAATTTTCCATCAACATTTTTTAACCAGTGTGCCGTGAGATTTAGTCTAGTCCCAATTTTATCTTTCCATGCCATTGTTCATTCTTCCAGTGATCAGCCATCTAACTGTAACATTCCGCCATATCAGTAGATAGCAGCAGATTATTATTTTTTAAATGTTATCAAAGTTAGTAAAGGGACATTTATTTAACAGGTTGTTTGGTTTAATGAAGCTGTTCGAGGTTGCGCTGCAAACAAAATAAATCAAAATTAAGGAAGAATCTTGAATATTTGGCAGATTTTTCAATTTTTTTAGTAATAAAAGAACGAAAAAAAAAATCATTCTTGTTATTTTTCTACAAAAACATGATGAAAAATAGAGTAAAACTTTAAAAACGAGTTAAAATATAGTCAAATTTAAAATGATGGGAAAACTATCAAACCAAAATGATTAACCTGTATTATCCCCTGAGCATCTGCGACCCAAAATAATTTTAAAGAAAGTCATACCGTCAATACTGTGAAGAAAAAAACTGAAACTGGTGTCAGGCATTATTCTGTAAACCTTTTCAATGGAGGGTGTGCCTCGCGATTTCTTCATTTAAAAAAAGAAAGTACCTTAGCTCAAAGAGAGTGGCCTAGTTCAGCCTTTCGGGTAAATGCATTTGCAGGATTCCCGAAATTCCTACTGTGTTTGACACCCAAAACGCAACACTGGAGTACAGGGTAACAATAGAGTCAAATGTTAAATTACAGTAAAATAAGAACTCAGTGAGCCCCAGTGAACACAAAGGATATAAATATAGTGATACTTGTGCAGGCAGTTAATTCTTAAACATTTTGGCTTGAAAAAGTTGAAAAACAGTAATTTAACATTTTCAAATTTCCTGGAAAACTATGGATTGTAGGTGAGCAGTTTTTTGGTACCAAGTGGCCACCTGGTACCATGTTGGTGATCCCCGGCATGCACACAAATATGCAAAGTATATGCATATACTTATATATGCAAAGACACGTATGTAGTAAAAAGCTTGAACTGCTATGGAGAGGAGTGCCTCTCAATGCTGGTGCAGCATGGAAAAGCCAATTGTGACTTTCTGGGCATGGTACTGCTAGACCGTTGGGTCTGTCTGAGCTTCTTGGATTGGATCAAGGCAGTTTTTTTTTTTTTTTTAACGGAAACAGGCAATCGTGATTTTTGCTCATGTGCTGCAGGACACAGCATCCTGAAAGGTAGCCTTCTCTTTTTTTCCCCCATCCTTCGCGATTTAAGACTTTGTACCTCTCAGCCAGTCAATACAGTGGAAATGTACAGTTGGTCATCGGGCCTGCTTTGAGCAAATCGATGACAATAGAATACAACAATAAAACAAATACAGCATCCACAATGAAAGGAAATGACTCAATTCCGACGAAACATAAAGGCACCCCCGGTTGCGGTTCAGCAAAACGGAGACGTTTCAGCTAGAAGTGCAGAGCTTTAACATATTTCTTTTTTTTTTTCTCGTTTTCATTTTTGTAAGTATTTTTTTTTACAAGATTTTTATGTCAAACTTCATAAAAATCATGTTAAAATGTGATTTGTACGTTTTTTTTTTCTTTTTGGTTCTAAAAAAATATGTACCCGGGATTACCCATCATCAACTGTGCACTGGAGCAAATTGGAACCCACCCCTGCGCTACTTTAGCGTCAGAGGTCTGTCCCATAAACACAAAATAAAACAAAACGAAAAAAATCAGTCATTTCTGGGTGTGATGCTGCTGCCCTCCCCACCCTTAAAGAAAACCCTATGAAGTCATTCACAGGCCAGCCTAGTTTGAGTAAAATGCAACGTTGAAAGTATATGGGAATATAGCTGTCAATGGCAGTGAACTCAATTGCAGTTACAATAAAACTTACCATATTTTCCGAACTATAGGGCGCACTCACTTAAAAACCTCAATTCGACCAGAAATTTGAAAGTTTGCCTTATAATCCAGTGCATCTTATATACACCGCATAACAAAATAGACTTGTTTGGAAATGCAGAGTAATTATAGAGATGCATTACCATACGAGGTTTAACGATATAATTCCGTATAGGAGCAATGATTGTGCAATGATTCACATTGATAAACATTGCTGATTAGACATCACTGACCTAAATCGCGAAACATAAGCAACGGAAATCGAACCAGGGTATGGGGTTCACCAACGAATGTTGTAGAATGGAGAAAACAAGTTATTTTAACAAAATACTATACAATCTCTTTAACATATGTATACATATTAAACTGCAATGTTATTCCCGTCGATGAGAAGTAGAGAGACCGTTTAACCGATCAGAAAGAAAAAAATAGTATTATACTGAGATAAGCGCTAGTGCCTTTTCATATGTCTTCTGTACCATTAGTGGTCACTCTTTAGTAAGAGTCCAATTCCTGTTGCATACAGTGTTTTGCGATTTTTGTCAGTGACATTTATCAACTAATTAATCATTGCATTAATATCTACCGGTAGCTCCTACTGTAGTCTTCATTTAATGCGCCTTACAGTCCAGTGCGACATAAGTATGAAACATATGACAAAAGACTTTTTAGGTGTGCGCCTTATAATCCTGTGCACGTTTAAGCGCGGAAAGTACGGTAAATGGGACGTAAAGAGCCATCAATGGTAGTGTAGGAGTTAAGAAGAAACACAAGTGCTCTGTTCGGCAAACTGAAGTTGGCAAAGTACATTGGCACGTGTGCACGCAAGAACAAGGGTGCTACTGTGTCTTACCCCCCACCCTGAGATCAAGTCTGGACACTTTGATATAGTCATCTCATTCCACTTAAGTGACAGTGTCGATTAAAAGATTGCGGCCGTAGTGAAGTTCACAGTAGGGGTGGGGGCAGTGCTGGAGTGAAGGGGTCGGGGGCCCGCAAAGAGCCCCAGCTTCTCGTTTTTTTGCATAGAAACAGATACAAGGGGCTCTCCGTGGAGGAAAGTCGTGGGGGTGGGTTTGTTTAGTAGGGATGAGGGGAAAGGGTTAGCGTAGCAGCTAGGCAATGGGCACCCAGTGGGCAGGCAGAGCAGCTTGGACCCAAAATACAATTAAAAAAAAACAATTAAATAAATACCCCCAGACCTGGAAGTACTACAGAATACTGTCCAAAAAACAAACAAAAAAGCAATCGACAATCAATAGTATTGATCCTTGTTTTGCATTCATTACACAGGATGAGCACACAGAGGCACCTCTGAGCAAAAAGTCTTTCTGCATATGAACAGTGAGAGGCTCCGACGTGCATTTTATGAAAGTAGACAAGACAAACTATCCAGAAATACGAGCAGTCCGTCTTCCAGCTAAAGTGATCTTTGCGTTTCAACGACTGAGAAGGAAAAGGTGCGGCGTCGGTCCGGTTCCCGCCAGACAGAGCCCGGGGAGGAAGTGCTGCTGCGGGACGCCGCGGGGACGAGATTGGGGTGGGGGGGATTGCGGGCGGTAGGGTCAGAACCACAGCAGAGAGGCACTCAGTGGACGTCCTACCGTTGCACAAATCCCCTCCTCCCATCTCCGTACCCCAGGGATGCATCCACACTTGGTCTCCAGAGCGAGCAAGGCTGGGACATTTTGGAGTAACAGTGATATTCATTTGAGAATCGTTCCCGTTGGCCGGTGGCGTTTTCTCTCCACATTTTTTTCTATTTTTTTTTCTTTATTGAGTCGAAGCAAAGCGCTCCTCTTAAGTGCTATGATAAGAAGCCTTCCCGAGTTGGTCCACGAGGAACGCTCGTAGGTCTACTGCATGGGGAGGACCTGTATGCCTCCCCTTCCTTTTTTTTCCCCCGTTTTTGTTTCATTTGGTATTGTGCCAGACGCTAAGGGGCGTCCAATCTGTTCCAGTCTTTTGTTGGCTGCGGGTGCGGCACGCAGACAGGAAATGTGCATCGAAGTCCGAGCTGCTGCCGCTTCTTTTTGCACTGATTTTCCAACGGCGCTCCAGAGGGAATCCAAAACACACAGAATAAAAAGTTTTCAAGTTCCAAAAACTGAACAGCTCTGATAGGACGGACAGAGTTCTACGGTGTATATTGCACAATGTAAACCGTCACTTTCAAAAAATGGAATAAAGCCGCGTCTTTTGTTCTTTTAGTCCACCGCGGTCACACTTCCAGGAACGTCGTAAAGCACCAGTGGGCGACCGCCAGGATAACGTCAGTGATTGGGCGCCACCGCCCTTGCCGGAGCTTATATATTAGGGGGACGGACATCAGAACAAAGCGAAGATTTTGAAGAGCCGGTCCTCCAGAAGTCGGCGCTGGCTCAAGAGGTCAGAAACTGTGCAAGATTCCGTCTGCTTCTTCAGTTCATCAAAAACAACAAAAGAAAGGCGGGTTGGAAAGGACCTGGTGAGCACTTAAGGCTAATATTAGTGCTGAGAAACAGATAACAAGTAAAGGTCATCCAACCACATCATTGGCCAAGGGCATGCTGGGAATGGTCGCTCGAGTCTTTTTTTTTGTCTGGGATGATTCTTCTTGGAGGGAAAAGGTAGATGGCAGCTTTGATTGCTTCTCCTAAAAAAAATACTTAAAAAGGTTTCTTTGTGTTGGGTTTGAGTTTTTTTTTACATTGCAAAATCAAAGTACTTCAAAGTAACATCAAAAGAACTGAAGGCCTGGTAATCCTTCAGTTTCCCAATTCACAGTTGCAGAAAGTTTTCAAATTGGTCTGATTATCGCCACATGATTTGCTTGGGTTGGCAGAACATCCGTGGAGTGGTGGTGCCGCAGCCTACATGGACTCCCCACTCAGCAGGTCCCCGGGTAGCAGGGTATTAATAGGGGTGGGGCTCCCGATCACACGTGCATCCTCCCCGCTCGGGGGTCCCCACAGGCTGGAGTATTGGGGAACCCCTCCCCACAGCAGGTCGCCACTGCTGGCCTTGCCGCCGCCTCCTCCACCGCCACCGGTGCTCCACTGGCTGTGATTCGCCGTTGCTGCGCCCATTCGATTCTGATTTGTTCCCGGGTTGGCCTGCCAGCTGGTGGTGTTGTTTGAAGCCAGTGATTGGCCTTGTGCAAAGAATCGGTTCACCTCCTCCTCCCCGGCAAACTCCGCCAGGATGGTGGTGTTACCGAGCACACACCTGGCACAAAACACAACATCGGTCAGTTGACAAACAAGCATCCAAGGTTCTGTGTGTGAGATTACGAAAACTGCTTGCGGCATTTACATGTGCAGAGACTTCTGGGCTTTGGCGGCCTCGTCCTTGGAGCTGTAGCGCACCACGGCGTTCCCTTGGGTCAAGTTGAGGTGGAATGTGATTAAGGGGCCGTGCTGCATGCACAAGGTTCGTAGGGTCGAACCGTCAATCTGTTGAGTCAGCAGAACATGGAGAGAGCATGACGGTTAACAAAGACATGCATTGTGAGTTCAATGAGCTGACATACTGTATATTCTTTGGTAAAAGGTTGACAAAAAGACATCAGTGTGTAATATTTCCTCGCCTGATTCCCAAAAAAACACCTAGTCAAAATACAAACAACCCATATGACTGTTTACGTTTCACTTCACCTCCGTTTTAAATACATGGTTGCACGGCAACCTTTTCTGCACCACGGACCGCTTCATTTTCTGACAATATTTTCACGGCCCAGCCCAAAGCATTATTGAACATAATTGTACTTATTCTAAAATAAAAATGATAATAACAATATAAAATAACAATTATAAGATTTATAATAATAACAACATTCACAATTATAATGAGCGTAAATCCAGTGGTTATGTGGAACATTTGATGTCCTCGTAACATCACACCAAAATTATGAGAGGCCCTTTAAAAAGTATTTCTATATCTAAAGCAAAATAACTTTTAACATGAAAACTGTAGCTTACCCCTTTTTAGAATTATACTTTTTTATTACCATTGATAAAAACGAAGTGAACATTGTTTGCAACAAGATTAGACATAGAACTCCATGGATAAACAAAAAATCAAGGACTTAAAAGAGAAAAACAAGATAAACGAATGTCAGGATAAATAACTAGTGCTTGGAGACTGGCCCAAGTTTTAATAATAGTGCAATTAAAAATAGTGTATCATGACAGTAGTGAAAAGTAGTGAAACAACTTACCAACATGATCAAGTTTAACCTGGTTACACACGTTTAATATACCTTTACTGCATGGAGCAGCTGTTTAGCTTATTTGTAAGAAATCAAGTAAGGAAACAATTTGTTTCCAACTTGTTGGATTTTTCCAGCAGACTTATTCATTTCTTTATTAGTTTCTCATTTATTTTGGTCACACGATTATCCAATATTGCCTTTCACTGACCGTGGAATGTTAAAAATGACTATGAAACTGTATTTGCATGAAGGCATCACTACTTTTATATGGTTTACTGACCTATCAAAACAAACATGTAAATCCGAGGAACTTCGCTTGCTCACATGAAAACCAGTTATCCAAAATATTTATTTTCTTTCTAGAACCCAAATAACTCGATTAAAAAACAAAAAACACAGTCCCTTACTTGAGGTGTTAGATTTCTCAACACCAGCCAGCTACTGGTTCTGTTGGAGCTGTCAGTACTCCAAGTGGTACCCTCTGTGAAGATAACAATACAGATTTACAACTCACATTTCATAAAAATTAAATGGAAATGGATGCTCTTTATTGTTCTACATTAAAAAAAAATAAGGAAAAAACAGCCAATCCATGATTCCCACTTAAGAATAAAAAAATAGCTAGTGAAGACTTTATTTTGAGAGAATGGCAATTTGATCCTACAATAAAGTTGTTTTTTTTTTTTAAAAGAAAAATATTTTTACTCACCAGAGGAATAAGAGCCACTCCAACCTTGGGCCAAACCCAGTGAGTTGCCTCCCCAGGTAGAGGCAGATTTGTTGTTGGTAAGACCTGGTGGGGGTCGGGACGGGGCTGCGGAACCTCGGGGCCCCTGAGGGACTTTCCACAGCTCGTGGGTCAAGGAGGCTTGGTTCTGGGTTATGGTGCCCGTGGACCATGTGGACTTCACATCAGACAGTTTGCCTTGAACAAAGAAAGTAATGACCCAAACATGTGAGTGATTGGGTAAAATAGCTTTTTTAATAATGTTCTTTGTGGTGTAACAAGGTACCACTTCTTGGATTGTTAATTCCTTAAAATAACACACACACACACACATGCAGAAACTGCTAAGTGACAAGTGAGGTCCGGTATTCTATTTTCTGGTGCACATTTCGGAGTTACAGAGGAAGTGAGAACAATTTTGTTGTTGAGGCTACAACCAAATGTAAACCTACACTAGTCTATGTCCAGGATTGCTTTTATTTGATTTACCCAAAAAGGGTGACTTTCGGCTTATTAGTCTGATTAATCTGATTGATTAGAGACTAGAAGCATAAGTTCAGTCTGTACCTCCGTTCCTGTCTCGGAGAAGGTATCTATTGACGTCATGGATGTTTGTGTTGATAGTGGGACCACTAGGGACGCTACCAGGGGTCATATTGGGGTCATTCTCAGGATCAATGTTCTGAAGGCCCTTCCATGGAACACCTGGACAAAATTCTGAGGATGGCAAATAAGGAGAATGATCAGAAAAATTATTGCAAATAGCAGTGCTATTTATTTGGTTCACTCCTCACCTGGAGGCCAGTTGATATTGGTCCCATTGGTGATCTTTTCATTGGGGTTTTTGCCTTGGCCCCAGCTGTCTGGGGGTACCAAAGAGCTAGCGGAAGTATCTGAACTCGACATCAAATTGTATGGGCTGTAGGAATCCTCTAGCTGTGAGGGCTTCCCGGGGGGCCCCAAGGTAGAGGCAGCAGATATGGCACCTGGCACAAAGAAAAATACACATTATGACTTCATGCAAATTTTTTTGTCGATCCAAAATAGGAATTCTCGACTCACCGTGTTTGCTGTGGTTGTTTTCCAGGTTGGAGTTGTTGCCACCGAGGCTATCCATGGAGTTGGAATGCGTCCACTGGGACAGGCGTGACTGTGGCTGTGGGGGCTCTTTCAGGGAAAGACCGCCAACCTCGATGCAGTTTACATTCATGTTTGGATTCAGTCCAGCTACATAATGGTAACAAAAGATGAAAAAACACATGAACATGAGTTGGCTATTTCTTTCTGTGTGAAATGAGATCAAAACTTTACCATTTAGGGAGATAATGTTTGAATCATAAGAAACATTCGTTTAAAATTCAATGCATTAATTATATTTATCAATCAAATCTATACTACCCAAAATAGGCCTGCACCAACAAACTATGCTAATGTTTATACTAGAGCAAGTAATCATGACTTACTGACTGATGAAACATCCTAAAAATGATGAATATGATTCAAAAATGTTTTTTTTTGGCTGTGCACAGACTCTTAACAAAGTCTTGAAAATAGGAAAAAGCCAACATTTTCTTTTTAATCCACTTGGCTCGTCCATGTGCAAGGGTGTCATTTTTCAATATTAGTGATCAACAAAAGATGTTGAAAGTTATATTTTCCTTTTTGTGACTTACTGAACAAATAGGATCTTAATGGTTTTTTTTTATGCCTGACATCAGTAAAATCAATCAATTGCATGTGCCACTTCCAGTAATAAAGTACTTTGCCTAAAGTTACTGCTGTGCGTGTTACCGACTTCAACCATGCTTTGCCTCTGAAAACTGGCGCTGGGATTATTGGCAGGCGTCAGTATGGTTGAACTTTATTAGATTTCAGTGAAATTGATCTATAAAAACTATTATCTATTATAAAAAGTCTCCTAAACAATTCCTGATAAAAGTTATCCTGTAAGTAAATAAACTAAGCAACTGTTTACAAATGTTTCAGATTAAATGTGCAGTCACCATGGTAACTCGGGATGTTAGCAGATCTACATCTTAGTGGCTTCCTGCTCAACAACTTACAAAGAGGGTAGGTGCTGTAGGCGTTGAGTGAAGACAGTGGCTCTTTGGTGTGCAGTGTGTCGGCAAGGCCCTGAGCATGATGTGGGCCTGTGAAAGGGTCCAGGGTTGATTTTGTGGCTCCGGGGCCTCCGGTGGGGCCACCGGGGGCATGCAGACCAGCTTGGGAGGACGAGGAGGCGGAATGAGAGGGAAGCTGCTGCTGCTTCATCAACAGCGCCTGGTAGAGCTGACGCTGGTGCTGCTGGATCTGCTGCTGCATGTTGGTGATTGTGCGTGCGACCTAAGTGTGCACAGACACAGAGCCGTAAAAAGGATGACAAAAATTGGACCAAAAATACTAAAGTGGCAAGAAAAAGAAACATTACCCATACAAATGACACTTGTGCAACTATTGACGTAACAATGATACATTATCCACTCATGTAATACTGAATCGATTTGGCAGTTGGGTCATGCAGTATGCTCCAGAGGTGGGTCACATTGATCATCATTGTAGTTTGTGTGTGGGTGAAGCGGTACGCTTGTTGACTCACTTGCTGCTCTTGTTGGCGAATGGGACCGGAAACGTTACGTTGCGCCTGCATCATCTGCTGCTGGATTTGTAAACGCTGGTATGCCTGAACAAAAGAAAAGGAAAAGAGCATTGGAGATCATCTGCATATATCCAAACATGTTATGTAATATTTTTGATTGTTCCAAAAATCTCAATTTATCCAACACAGGGAGCGACTCACCATTTGCAGTTGCTGAAGTTGGTACAACAGGGTCATTTGTTGAGGGTTTATTGGTGAAGTTAAAAGTGCAGGGTTCAGACCAATGTTTTTTGCTGCAAACTGCAAGAGCTGTGCTTGGACCTGCATGGCGGAGAGACAGAATGAAAAATTATTTTGTGGGATGAAGTGTTTCATGCCTATACAATATCAATTTGGAGCAGGAAAAAAACAGACTTGTACTACAGGCTGCTGCTGCCATTTATAGGATGGAGGTTGTTATGAAAGGATATCTAGTTAAAAATGTGACTTTGTTCAAAATATATGTTACATTTTGTACCTGAGGGGAGAGAAACTGAGGCACTTGAGCACGTAGACTAGGCATGGAGGAGCTCAAAGGTGGCACTGGTGGCTGAGGAGGCTGCTGCATGGCCCGGCTTTGTGCTGCTCCACTGCTGCCAAACATTCCACTGGATATCTAGAGAGCAAAAACACTTTACATTTGAAAGGGTTCTAAAATATGTTTGATAATCTTTTTTTTTCAAAATGAAAAGGACATAAATATTTGTATAATTATCCACCAGTTAACTAAATTGATATTCATTTGCAACTTAAGTAACTGATACAATATTTGAAGTAGGAAATATTTGACTAAATAAATATTCATGAAAATGGGACAGGACAGGGGAAGGCCATGCAAACCTTTAAAAACCCAAAAAATGTTCCGGCCAATATTCTAATTGCAGCAGAAAAATAGCTGAATGAACACACTTAAATTGGACTGTTTACAAAGGAGCAATCAAGTGTATTTGCACATTACACTTTATTTAAGGGTAGAGAAACATATAGCAAAAGGAGCTACAATCGGAATGTTTTAGGAGGTAGGTTACTTCCTAAAAGTCAATGAATTTGAGAGCTCTTAAAAGAAAGCTCAAGTACCTTGACATTCCCAGTCAAATAATACGCCTATTTGGAGTGGTAGTGCATTTGTATGGAACGGACACTTGAGTCAAGGTCATTTAAACACAAGTGAACATTCGAGTAGGGAGTATAAAAATAATAGAGCTATGTTTATCTTGCCTCTTGACAAAGCACTGACTTTGAAATGTCATTATTAATACCTGTCTGCTGTTCAAGTTTTGCATGGCCAGCCCCGAGATGCCCGGTCCCAAACCCTGCCCAGGAAGGCTACTGTTGGCAAGGGGGAGCTTCAGGCTGGGGGAAGGCATAAATGGTGATGGGGGGGCATCGTCGGAAAGAACGCTATCCTGGAGAGGAGATACAGGACAGTGACGAAGGTGACAGATTGTGATGAGGTTAAGCAATGAAATTTGCATTTCTGTGCATAAATGAGAAAATTTTGAAAGCTACAAAGGCGGTTCAGATGCATCAATACCTTGTCAAGGAAGACGTTGCGGTCCGAAGGATCTTTAGAGAGAACGGATGGCCGACACATCAGTGGCTTGTTCAGGCCGTTGCTGTAATCAGAGATGCCCATGCCACGCTTGTCTAGGTCAGTTTTCTTCTCCAGCAGAGCACCTGAAAGAGGAAAATGTTAAAAAACTTGACAATATGCATACTGAGCTATTACATTTGCGCAAAAAGTGAACTCACTCATGGCCTGGTCAAGATTCATGTTGTTGCTCTTCAATGCCTCCTCAGCAGGATCTCTCTGTAACAGAGACTATATCAGTTTCTTAAATAGTAAATATAACCTTTGACTTAAAAAGCGCAACTTATTATGTGTGTCAGTTTAACTATTTGAATAAATGATTCATACCGGAAAACCCATGTCAGTTAGCTGTTTGATGAGACGGTTCATAATCCAGGTCTCATCGGGTTTGTTCATCATCTTTCCCTGTAAACGCACGAATATATTAAATGCATTTCATAAACCGCATAACAAATATGTGAAGCTTGAATATGAGAATGAGGGTTTATAAAATGGATGGAAGTGTAGATATTTACCTTGCTTGGGCCTTTCTTTAATCCATTGCCCCAGGAATTACAGGGGGAGCTACTGTCTTGTGAGGTGGGACTGCTCCACATGTCCCCATCCTCGGTGTCCCACTGACCTGTAGACATGCCCATTTCTTCCCCTGCGCTTCCCCAGCTGTCTTGCATAGGTTTGGGACCTGAAAAAAAACAAAACAAATACTCAAATGTGAAAAAAAATCAAACGAAAGCCAAATAAGCAAACTGTGTAGTTTTAAACCTGACCACTTGGTGGCACTGTTTACACTTTTACACATCGTCCAAGCTTTACCATCATGCACAGCTTTGCACACTGTCTCAATAATCTGCTTTCCAAGAGTAAGCATGCTTTTCATTGCTTCATTTTCAAAACGCATTAGAGACCGCCTGTGGGCAAGACTCCCATAAACGTAGAGTAGTCACAAATATAAAGGTCGACATTTACCAGGCTTGCAAGGTGCAGAACAGGAGGGCCCGTTGGACCTGGCATAAGGTCCAGAAGACTCATGGATACCATCTCCCCACCTTTCGACACCCCCGGGCGGTTTTCCCCAAGCAGAGGTGCCGTTGTCCACAGCTGATGTCGGGGCTGCGGGCTCTCCCCAAGCAGGCTCTGATTTAGGCTGAACACTGGGAAGCTCTCCCCAGCCTGGAAAAATAGAGGGGTTGGAGGGTCCTTAAAAGCTTATTCATATGACTCTTACCCTTGAATGTCATCAGAATCAAGGATACTGATCAAGACATTTTTTTTTGGTCTGTGCGATCAAATTTACCATTGCTAATGATATATTGATAAATAAAAGCTATTTTATACAACTAATTAAAAACAAGACCAATTGTGTTAACCATCCATCCATAGATCAATGTTCCATCTTTAAATAAAAAAGACAGGAGTTCTAATTGCTTAATGAAAGTATTGACATGTCTTTAATTTGTATGCAGTCTTTGTTCTTAATGAGACCGATTTGGAACATGCCAGATAAAATAAAATCAATGGAAAAACTTAATTATGCATGCTTGGTCATTAAAGTGTCTCAATACCTAGAAGATTAACAATTTACAATCCACACAAAAGAATTACTTGGAGAAATAATGCCTGGAATTGCTAACAATCATTTTTCTTAATAGTTTTAGGAATAACTTAGTCACGACATTTGATGATGAATAAAGTAAATTCTGTACTTTATTTCTCTGGTGCAAATGAGCTTATTAAGAATTTTGATCATAAAAGGAAAAAAATGAAGAAAGTACAAAAAAATGGAAATAATCTTTTTTACCTGGGTTAGCAGGATGTGGTCGATTTTGGGGGCCAGCACCTGGGTGTGGGGCACAAGGGTTGCCTGACCCGTAGTTGTTTCCATGATGTTGATGTTGAAGATGGCTTGCCACATTGCCATGGTGAGGATGGTGGTTCATAGAATGGCCATGGTGGTGGTGATTGTTATTTCCAGGGCCAATAGAGTGATTGTTATTGTTGTGGGTGATCATACCACCATTCTTCATGGGGGGTTGTCCACTGTTGCCTGGATTGTTATGGGGATTATTGCGATCCCACATGTTGACAGTCTTGCTGTAGGTGCCAGGGTCACCCCAAGTGGACGTTCCATCATCAATTTCCATTTTCCTGCGGATAGAGGGAGGGGAAGGCTCCTGCCACCCGGTAGATTCAAATCCTGTATCCTGTTTGTTAGCATTGCTCCAGCCGCAGGTGTTCTGTTTGACAGAACTGGGACCTCCCCAAGAACCGATGCTTCCCCCTCCTCCGCTACCAGTACTGCTACCGCTGCTTTCAGTGGGCTTGGAGGTTCCCCAGGTGCCCTGCACTTGGCCACTAGTATTGGGGGTTTCTCCCCAAGTACCACTACTTGCGGAAGACGTAAGCTTAACACCTCCTCTGATTCCGCCTCTCTGATTTTCCTTCCATCCTCCATTACCTCCAGTTCCTCCATCCCCTTCCCACATGTTGCTGGGGGACACATTGTTCTTGCTCTGTGGTTCTCCCCATTCCCTGGTGGTAGAACTGTTGGCTCCCCCGTTATTAGTGCCCCAACCACGAGAGCCAAGCTGGCCTTCCCCCCAATTATTAGACGGGCTTTTTGTCATGTCATTGTCCCAGCTAGGTGACTTCTCCTGAGAGTCCCAAGATGTCATGCCTACGTTTTTTGGTCCTTTACTAGGCAAAGGGTCTCCCCAGCCACTGATAGTGCCATTTGTGGCCTCTTTCTGTGAATGTGAGGGATCCCAACCTGATGTAGTCTCAGGTGGTGGAGGCAAAGGTGCTCCCCATCCTGACGATCCTTCGCTTTCATGTTTTCCATCTGATCCATGCCTCGGATTGGAACTCATGTTAGGGTTGTTTTTACCTCCATTAGTGCAAGTGGATCCACTATTGGAGTTGTTACTTTCAAAAGTGTCTGAGCTGCTGTTGCTTTTCCCATCATCGGAGTTGGCTTCCTCCATCTCCCAGACCGTGTGCTGTCGGATTGGAGTCTGTCCCCAACCTGTGTTACTCAGCACCCGCGGGTCCAAATCCTGCCGGGGTAACACAGGGGTATAATCCATGCTTGAGGATCTATCTCTGTGGTGAGAATGGCCATCTCTGCTATCACCACTACCCTCACTTGCTGGAGCAGTTCCAGGCTTCATGCCCCAGGAGCCAAGTTGTTGCTCTTGAGATGAACCTGGCATGACAGAATCAACTGAGTCCCAGCCTTTTGTTGCATCTCCACCTCCTGAAGATTTTCCCCAGTCGCCCCAGCCACCACTTCCATTACTCCCGCTACCGCTGCTACTTTGACGGCCCCAAGCAGAGAGTCCTGCAGGGGGAGCTGCATCCCAGCCAGAGTCCTTGTGGGATTCAGCTGCCTTTGTTTCACCACTACCCCATACCGAGCTGCCTGTAGTGTCTCCATTGAGTTGGGATGATTCAGTGGGCGACTGACCTCCCCAGCCAGTTAACCCATGGATAGGGCTCATTGGCTCCTGAGCGTGTTGCTTGTTTTGATTTGGTCCATCAGTGTTAAGATTAGTTTCCATGTTGAAGGACAAGCCTGTGTTGGTTGAAGGGCGCTGCTGTTCATTTTCATTTGTACCCATGCTCACCCAACCTCCACCACAACTGTTTGTGCCTCCACTTCCAAGGGTCCCATTCCCAACATTGCTATTCCCAATGCCTGGTGGGTGAGAAGAAGAAACCCCGTTTGGGCCAATAATGCCACCGCCCTCGTGACCGAGGACAGGCCATGCAGAAGGGTTGGCACTGGGATTAAGATTCAAGTTAAAACTGGGTGAGCCCCAGTGGTTAGCCGTCCCGACTCGCCCACCGTTCATTCCATCTTGTTTGGCATCAGAGCCCCAACTTCTGTTACTGGACAATGCGTTGGCTGACACAGGTCCTGTCATCATGTTATTGTTAGATTTGAGAGATGCGTAGTGGGCTGGCTGGCCTGTGGCACCTGTGGCCATTCTCAGGCAAGTACTACTGACAGTGGTGACAGGGTTGACGTTTGTGCTGAAGCTAGATGAGCCCAAGGGGCATTCTGGTGATACAGGTTGGCGGGGGTCACCGCTGTTGCTAATGGTCAAAAAATCACTGTCACGTCTGTCAATATTTTCTTTGTTCCAGCTGTTGGCACAAGAAATGTTGCACAAGGAGGATCTCCAAGGTTGAATCTTCCCAGTAGGGCCACTTTTGGGTGATATATCTACAGAAATAGCAAACAAAAGTAGAGATTCTTTAAAAACTGTGACAGGTAAAAACAATAGAATAAATAGTAAAAACAATGGCACAACCCAAAAATGGGGGAAATAAACCAGGAAGTGAACGAAAAATCTTGCATTTAAGATTTCATCACAAAATTATGATGTTGATTACAATGCCGTTTTATTCAAATATTTTCTCTGAATAGTAAATAATAAGTAGTCTCGGAAACAATTGTAAAGTCAATGAACCATGCTACCATTTACAGATATTTTTCGGATTAAATATGGATTATATTAGGAATTGGTTGATGCAACTGAGGTAGTTGTACCCACAAGAATTATCTGAATGTATTCTACCATTCCGTTGGCAGCGAGAGCCAAGTTACAGCTGCTGGAAAAAATCCAGACTTTTCTGTCACCATGGAAACTCAGGATGTTAGCAAATCTACATCTTTATTGCTTCCTGCTCAACAACTCACAGAGAGTGTAGGTGCTATATGCGTTGGGTGAAACCAGTAGCTGTTATATCCCTGCCCGAAGTCAGCCAAAACCGAAGAGATTTGCTCTTTTTCTCACTTTAAAACATATTCCTTCCTGACTCTTGAGCCGCCCTAATCTGTTGTTATATTGTGACCATCACTCCCTGTCTATACCTTTTATCTTGCTCTGTGTCCCCTACCTCTTTCCATATACCGTTAAATTTTCTCCCTCCAATGCCTAGCACAGTACAGGCACATCTGTCTCCATCTTGGCTTTGTTAGCTGGGGCACTAGAAGAAAGCCCAAGTGGAACGATGCTCATTTATCGGAATGAAACCTAGTTGGCTTCTCATCCATCACACCCAACACTCCTGCTCCACCCCCTACACAATATAAAACTAAAGGAAACACTTTTTCCCAAGTGTCTGCTCATGTAAGCCTTACTAACTGCATGCAGCAGAGAATGTATAGGTACTTATTTAGTAGATGCAGTCGAATCATAGTGAACGAGGACAATTCCTAAAAACATTTATATTAATCCTGCAGTACACAAGAAATCTCATTTGCCTCAATGGCACCCCATCAGCGATGGGGAGTACTAATTGATCCAATCAGTGCTATAAGAGGGACATTAATCAATCTGAGACAGGTAATCAATGATCTTGTTAATTCAAGAGGCAAAGAAAGAAAAGTTATTGATCCAGCAAGCTTGCAAGCAAGCCACCAGGCAGCCAAAACAATGGTTCATGTGTTCTTCAAACAATACAAATTCCTATCATTAATCTAATGCATATGCCAACCAAGCATATAAAAATAATTTTACCGTGAAGAGAGAGGAAAGGATATCAGCACTACATGGAAAAGAGCAGCAGGGATTGCATTGTTTATTTTTTGCCCTCAAACGTTTTATCTCTATTTTTCAGGCAGCTTAATCGCACAAGGTCATCAGGCTGATAGACTATGTTTATTTCGGTGTGCTGGCACGCAGTCACCACAAAGTCGAACAAAGGCAAAAAAGAAATCCTGGCATGACTGTAAAAGCAATCCATTGTTTCATTAGTAAAAACATTTCTCTGCCTTTTGACTCAACGTTTTTTCTCAGAGAAAGTCATGAATATTTAAGAAAACAGCAAAAGTAACCAACATGTGCAAATCGACTTCAATCACTGATTAGTTGTTTAGCTTCTCATTCAGGCTGATCAGTGAGCAACCAGACATAACTAAATATGAAATGGTTTTTTTAATACCAACAGAAAGCTTTTGAAAAAGATCTGTCAACACTATCTTACGTCATTTATATTTCGTTTAACTAAAACCATTAATCTTCTTGCCCCAGGGAAGCATATTTTTGTATCAGCCCTAAACCATGCATATTTTTTCCCCCGGATATTTTATTTCCTGAAATCTATGAACGTGTGACACAAAACGATCATAGTCTGATGTTTTATAATAGCATATCAAATTTTTTTCCTGCACAGCAGCAGCTCTGTTTAAGCGTATTCATCATAGATTGGCATGTTACACAATCCTGAGAGTCCCAAGATGTTTACCAGAGGATTAGTGCAACAATGTAGTGACGGAGAATGACAAAGAAATTAACAATTGCAATTATTCTTGTCCATCACTTATTATAGTACAGGCTCATCAGATACTCAGGCTCTTTCATCATTATGCCTTTTTGAGAAGTGGCCCAATACACTATGATGAAAAAACAAAAATGCTACTATTGTCTATATGACAATATTAGTTTGCATAATACTACATGTTACTCTATTTTTTCCTCACATTATGAGTTTAAATACATGGGGTTATAAAGGCGACAGCAATTTATGTTTCCTTCACAATAGGTTTCCAAATTCATTTCCTCTAACTCTGTCCCCAGAAATAGCAATCAAAGGTCTGGTGGAGTGTTAAATTATTTCCACTTATAAGATGTTAGTAACGTGACAATAATTCAGGATTGGTACATTCTCAGAGCAGCTAAGAGGCTATTCAAAGATTAGGAATTCAAAAAACAAAGGTGCTCATTTGATTTCTGCTTATGCTCCAAAGTGGGAACATAGCTGCCTGTCTGCATGCATGAATGTGCAAGTCCGTGCATGCATCTTCGTGCCTGCTCCCGACTAACAATCTGCACCAAAGCTTAGTTAGTGATCACTAAATGTGCTCAGATAATTAGAGGATTGTTGGCGCATTACAACAGCATACACGCAATGAATGTCAGCGTTTGTGCTGTAATCTGGATGGCAACAGCCTTTTGAGTTTGAAGAAAAAACTAAGGAAGAGATTAATTTTGATAAAACAAGCTGTGTGCAAAAAAATGGCAGGTAGCCAAGAAATAAATGCCTCTCAAATGAAATGGAAGGAGGGGTGACAGTGATGGGGAGACTGGCGTGGTGTGGCAAGAACATTGAGAGGGGGAGGGTCTGCACTTGCAGCATCAAAGAAAAACGAAGGAAGCATTTATTGAGGAAACATAAGTTATTATGAGGAAGGTTGACATTTTGTAAGCTGATCCATTTCTCTTTATGGAGTGCTTCGGGCCCCCAAAGACAAAAAGAAGAATCCACTTGTTTCTGTATTTTTTTTTTTTCCAGAAGCAGCGGTGGAGGGGAATATTCATACAATGTCCGTTTAATTCTTCTGGGCAAAAATAGGGTTAAAAAAAGAAAAAGAAAATAGGAAGGGTAAGTTATCTGGTTTCCCTGAAGGTGGCTGGATTAATAAACCATCTGGGAGCTTCACTCATATGCCTCGGGTGTTAGAGAGTAAACCAGGCTATTAAAAAAAAATCCTTAGCTTTTTGGTCAGGGTACATTTGCAATAATTGTATGTGTTTTTGTTGTTGTGAAGTCCGTACAGCCATTCATTGTCGGAACTGATTACCCACAGTATGTTTGTACATCAAATAAAAAAAATAATATAAAAGCCATGTAAGGGATGGCTTGTTTACTCGCTTTCGCCCCCTCAATCTGAAAGAGTATGGCAGTGTTTACTGCGTTTGTGGCTTTAAAAAAAACTAGGAATGATTTGGGAAAGGCTAAGTAAACTTGCGGTTTCAATACATGCCAATTCTGAGATTCGCAGTTAGTGGTGTAGCATGTTCTTTCCATAATAGTTGGTCTTTGCTACTGTTTCCACCTTTTGATTTTCCCTGTGATTGACTGAAAAACTGTTTAAGTTGCATTTGGGCTGTGATTAGAATTTAAATGGGATATGCCCTCACACTCAAACCATTAAAAAAAAAAAACTAAATAAATACTTATCGGGAAAAAAAGAGTAAGGTTGGGAGATCCAGGGATGCATAGATTGGCCAAACATTCAAACAGAAATTCCAAAAATCAGAAAACCCTATTCCAACCACAACAATTCTCCCTTTAACATAAGCTGCATAAACAATGGGGGCAAGGGTCCTTAAAGCGCCTTATGGCTACATGCGCCGTCTGGGCTCCCACTAAACAGCTGTTGGGCTGAAGTTCCCACAAGTCTTAAAAGACCCCCACGTTAGCACCTGCCAATGGACAAGCCAGTCTGGCCTGGACTACTTAATGATCCCAGGTCAGCTGTAGACACCAGGGTGAAGAAGAGTGGGGGTTGTGTCTCTGGTACAAAGGTTGCATGGGGGCGCGGAAATACCCTGGAATATAAATGGAGCTTCCCTTTCTTTAACCCTTGTGTTTTGATAGTCTGTTGGAATATTCACACGGATTTTGGTGGGTCTATTTTGTCTTGAAGAAAAAAAGCACAAGTGCTTCATACAAAATGAATGGTGTATGTGTGCATCAGCTGGCCTGCAAGGCAGACACAGAGCTGAGGGGACACAACTAGGTCAGGTTAGTTTTCCTACAGCTGCACAACCATAATATTGATGTATTCACTTGTGTGAGCGCATAAGTCAAAGTCTCGGAGGAATTAGGGCTGCTGCCTTCTAAAGCTTTAGAGTCATCATAACCTCACACGGGCAGGTCAATAAAAGCCTTTTCCCAACAAACCAGACCTCGGTCCTGACATGCTGCAGAAACACAGCATAAAACCACTCACACACAAACAACAGCAGAAAAATACAAAGGTTTTTAAAATCAAGTTGAATTTTAGAATTGCTCCTCCTGAGTCAATAACCTCCATATCCCCGTTTAGCTAAAGGAAGCCTTTTATATGAGGCTGATCTCAGACAGGATATACGCAAGGATGTGTATGATTTGATAGTTTAAAAGAAAATCCTTCGTTAAAAAAAGACAAATCTCCGAGCAGTTTACTGCACACAGGAGTGCTGACTACAACTTACTGACAAGCTAGCTGTAAAGAACAACCAATGAAATGTTTATCGCTGCACATGTTTTGTTGTAGGTACATGGTAAAGAATGCGGGGGCTCAACAATGCAAATAAATTGCTAATGTGTCAGAAGTACCCCATCTATAAACATCAAACGGAGGTTGAAAAAGTGTTAAAACATACATGCACAGTAAGTGAGCAATTTGCTGTTATTTCTCCAAACAACAATCACATTTCAATATACACAAATACGGTGAAAAGGTGCAGGACTTCAAAAAAAAGGCCCAAACCTGAGCGTAGATTGTCTGCAGTGAATTCTGCAGAATTTTGGGTGGTGACGCTGGTACTTGTACTTGACAAGGAGGAAGAGGAAGGTGTTAGAGCAATGAATGCTCCTTCAGGCAGCGGTTGGCCTCTCTTCAATAGCTGCTTGTGTTCCTGCTGCCGGAAGCGTGGGGGCACCTCCCTGGGTGTGTAGCGAGTGCCGGCAGAGGATGACGGGCACTGTGGCTGAGGGGCAATCGGACTCTGGAGCTGGCTACCGCAGGAGGAAGGCTTGTCATTTCCACCAGAATAGGAGAAGGAGATTGGGAGCGTAGGGCTGGCAGGCTGGCAATTGTGGGGTGTACAGGGATTGGGCTTAGTGGGAATAGGCTCTGAATGGAACAGAAAAACAGAGAGACGACGGACAGGAAGCAAGGTATTAATTAAAGGGTCAGCTCACATACTGCAGATAAATAATGTTCAGTGCTGCAAGTTGCCATTAACTTCGTTTGATCGGCAGATGTAAAAATGTCTGTCCCTTTATATGACTGTAATCCATGTCATCAAAATCAATGTCACAGTATGACAAACCTGGGTAACGGGGGTGAGAGGGCCGAAACCTAAGCAGTAGACCATTAGTGATACATATGACCTATGAGCGCTAGGGACAAATGTTGAAGAAAGGAGAATATAGAAATTCCTGAAACACATAAATAAATGTAAAAAAGCAGGTCAAGGGAAACAACTCTTTGGGGTATCTGATGATGAATTGGACTTTGCGTTTATATCTTTCAGGAAGACTTTGTTTTCGAATGGCTTTTCGTTTGTCATCTGTATCACTAGTGGTCAGGTTTTGGCGTTCTCACTACCGCGTCCCAAGTTGGATTCCTGATGCATAAAAGCAATTTTGGTTCGTGATGTTTAAAAATCGATCAACCATTGCACCAATATTGCAATATACCGTAAAATCTCGAGTAGTTACACACACAAATAAACTATATGCATTTCCAATGTGATCCACAAGTAATTTACTGAATATAAGGTGCTCCAGGTTATAGGGCGCACTTTCAATTTCTGGCTAATTGGCGTGAGCCTGATAGACCATAAATGTTAGTTCGTCATCTATGTGAATAATTTTTCTGATGAATTAATTTGGAACTCAATATGACGATAACATTAAACATATTCTTATTTCCAACATGGCGCCTTAAACATAAACATGCTCAAAATCCTTAGGCCACCCATCAACAATTCCAACTGTGATGATGGCCATTGTGAAAAGGACCTGACTAAATAATGCCAAAAATGTAGAATAGACAACTTATTTGAGTAATCGTTACAATATTCAACATTGTATTGAATGAAAAAAACCAACGGCCTTCTCCCGAAACAGAGAGTGTTTTGTGCAATCATAATAACTCTGCTTTACGTGCGGCCAGCAAAGAAGATTAGACTAAGCCACTTTGTAGCAGTACTATCAGCTTGTGTAAACCAGCCCTTTAAGTAAAGTGTCTTATGGAGCTTTTTTGTTGATTGTGTAAGACCTCCCTAACCATGCACATGAGGAAGCCAATATGTGAAATTGCTATTTAACACCCTGCCAGTGCAACAACAGACAATAAAACTGAGGAAGCTGAAGATGATTACGATTTTGAGTAGCTAGGGATACCTGCACCGAAAAATCCATATATTAGGTGAGCCAATTCACAACCTCCAAGCAGCTGTTTGTTTATATGAGGGTTAACACTCAATGAATCGTTTCTGTTTTGTGTAGTCTCTAACAGAAAAGGCCGCTTGAATTAAGAGACTGCTTTCACTCATGGGAGGTAGAAGAAGGTGCTTGTAATTGAAAGAAGACTGCTTTCGAAAACCAGAGAAGTGGAAACTATTCTTTAAGCCTCTTTCAACTTCAAAGAGTAGACGTAATTTCAGAGCAGTCAACATAGCGCGGAGAGTTCAGGAGCTATTTACAATGCCTGCAATCTTATTTTAAAAAATAGACATTCCCTGCAAACACAATACCAGTTAAGACTGAACGAATGAATAGAAAACGAGCAATGATGAGGATAGTATTATCAAATAAAAATATTTAACGCTTCATGAGTTGAGGTTTCCCTTTTTCTAACACAAACATATTCAGTGGGCACACATCTAGTGCGTCCCCTCTGCATCTCTGAGATTTTAAACACACACACACACAGAAAGTGAGCAGCCTCCAGCAGTACCGGGCTGGCTGTTGGCCTGGAACTGCAGTCGCTGACGCACATCTCTGATTAAATTCTACTCAGCTCGCCTGACAGCCAATCAGGCAGCAGCATGGGAACACATGCCACCCTGCCCCCAGTCTTTTACTTCCCTTGCATTTGCAACCACCTCGTCTTCTGTTTTTCCATCACAGCTACTCGGTAATCCACCTGCTCTCCCCCTTTCTCGTTCTTGTTCTCTCCCCATCACCATTATTTCTGCCTTACATCCGCCTCAGCCTGGCGCTCCCTGTGTTACTTTTTCACAGCACCTTCATCAATCTTGATCCCGTCTACTTGGCTCGGTGGTGCGGCAGACTGTAGTGATGAAACAAGAAACTATGCAATGTTTTCAGAAGTGGAAAAACATGGATGCCTTGTTGTCATGCAAGCTGTTTGACTCAAGTGTGATCATGGATCCAGTCTAAATTGTACCTAAGAATGTTGTTTCTCTGGTTGCAGTCCTTTTCAAACCAGTTTGAAAGTAATGAATGTGAAATAATTTGCTTTGAGAAAGATATGGCGTTACTTGACTTCTTTTAAATGGGTCACAATCATCTGAATCAACTTTGCAAAGTTTTTGCCCATTTTAAAATACTAATTCCTCATTTCAAACACAATATGTTGTTTTGTTCCAACCTCATCTGTGAGAATACCATCTCACTCTTGCTTTCCAAACAGTGTCCCTGTGGGGATTCTTCACTGTTTGTATTTGTATCCTAGCTCGTGATAGTGATACAATTAGTCTTTATGAAGCTTACTTGAGAAACGTAATCGCAAGGAAGTACTTAGACATCAAAAATCTGGAAGATACTCATTAAACTCCGGAGCATTGCCATTGAATATTTCAAAGTTACAACAATGTGCATGTAATTTTAACGCAAGCATGCAGCTTTGCCTGTCAACCGAGCGTCATATTTCAGGGTGAGAATAGTCTCCACTAAAATCATTTATAAGAAGAGACATCTCCCTGCACCAAATCTATTGTCAAAGGGTTTAAAAAGAGTTATCTTTCACAAGTTAGAGTGCGTTTTCTATCGAATATATACATATAAGTTCTGAACATGTTTAAAACTCCCATCAACTCCCTCCAGAGCAAACCCTACTCTCATGAATTACGCAACCAGAACATGTAAAATGAAAAAATAGTACCTGCGGGAGTAAGGACTCCCCTCTGTTTTGTATATTAAGTAAGGCGTGTCTTTAATTTTGAGGCAGACAGATATTTTCGTAATTCATGAGGGCTGTGCAAGTGCTTGGTAAAGGGTGAGCATCAAATAAAAGGCCACAAAGGAAAAAAATGAAGGGTACGGAAATCTCTCAGATAAGAGCAGGTCTATGAAAGATTAAACGAGGAATGCAAAGAGTATGCTCATTACACTTCCTGCCAGTGAACGGGATGAGATTCCACACTGTAAATTAAAAAGGCTACAAACGCATTGCATCTGAAGCAGACTAAATGGATACAATTCTCTAGTGGAGTCACTAACAGCGCGGTGAAAATATAATACAAGTGTGTTTTTCTACATCCCTTTGTTGATCCAGGTCATTCGCTTGTTTATCTTACTGTAGACTTGTGGTAATATTCATGTGCTGTGGGGGGCCCGTGGCCCAAATCATAAATTAAGCTTTAATAAATCATGAAGGCGCAGCAGCCTTCGACTGGTGCCATGGAGTGCAACTAAACTACCAATATCAGCCTTTATTATCACAGACATCTCACATACAAATTACAGACACTTGCAGCCTAGCAATTTCATGGGCGCTTTAATGATTAAAACATTCTGTCTAAAGAACGAATGTGATTAGCGTTTGCTGTAGAAATAAATAAGGCTACAGACGCATCTGAAATCCTAATAACTTCTGATTGTGAAATTCCCTGGATTAAGAATTAAGCATTTTACAGAAAGGCCAAGTGAGATTATTAATTGTTTTTTTTCCTCTTGTGATTGGTCAATACTGTATGCATTTTTCCATGGGTTCTGTGTTGTTGACTTTACATTTGAGTATATAAAAGGTTAAAATTGTTTTGTTGTTGTTTTTTTTTTCTAGATCTGGAAATATTTTAATATACGTTTCCAAGGATGTGTTTCACAATTAGCTTTTTTTTCTTTCTTTCTTTCTTTAAACTGTTTAGTTTGTTCATGTACTTTGTAGTTTATTTGCTGCTGCACTGAAAAGTCAATCCATGTTTTAAATTGTGTTTCATGTAGGACTTAAGTTCTGAGATTAGGACTTAAGTTGCCTGACTTTAAAGTTTCTTATTATAAAAAGGTTAGAAGTTTTAATTCGTAATTTATCTTGTGCATAATATTACAGATTACAATGTTTCATGAATGAAGTTAAACCATTTAACATGTGTACTATTTATAAGAATCTATACAGAGCATATGACCATGTACTGTGATGAGTTTTTCTGACACACGGTGGAATGGGAGTCTCTGAGGTCCCATCTGTCTGTATTAATAAGGCTAAGAACTCTCTAACACACTCACACCAAATAAAATCCAAAAGCATTCCCACCCCTCACCCTTCCTATAAAAAGGGAGTTGCCATGGATACTTATAGTGTTGCCTTTTGCAGCCTCATGTGACCTTCTCCCATGCTATGTAATTAGTGCTCTGCACCCCCATCTCCATGGTAGATCCCTATCTTTTCATCATGATTGTTTTTGTGTATAATATACATACATACATTATATATATATATATATATATATATATATATATATATTGGTGTGCACTTAATTAGATTAGTGAGGCAACAATGCAGGATTTTGACACTGCATAAATAATTGCATTGGAGAGGATATTTTAGGCTTATGAAACAAATTACACATCTAAAAACACCTTGAAATCAGTGTGCCTTATAGTGCAGAGTATACAGTAAAAAACTAAATTAAACTAAATATAACACTGGTATGAATGCCCTTTGTCCTTTGTTACATCACATTAGCTTTTGGGTTTTACTTTATATCTACTTAGTTTACTGTTACTGTAAGGGTGGGATTTTGAAGCTCTAAACAAGTCTAAAAAACAATGCTTATTTTGATTTTTTAGAGATCTACGATATTAGAAAATGTTAGACCGTTTAAATAGACATTTGGAGATACTATACATAAGGTCATTGTCAAGCAGCAGAGCTTTCAGCAGCAAGCCTCCACAAATAAAGAAACAGTAAATATAATTTATAAAAGAAAATAGTTGACAACAAATGACTACCAAATATGGGGGAACAAATATCAAATGGATATGATGGCGCAGGGTAGAAATGAGAAGAATTTCATAGTTCTTGTAACACCGGCTATGCTGCCTAAAGCCTGTCACTCACCGTTGATGCAAACCATCAACAAAAAGCCTTTGAACCTTTTAAACTTGCATACAAACATCTCAGCCTCCAAGCACGGGCAGAGCCGTCATTCATAGTAGCTAAGTCACATCTTGTTAACAATATGCCAGGTTTTTGCCAATGCGCTCTCACCAGGCACGGGAGGGGGAGCGAGTATAGTTGATGGGGGAGGGAGAGTCCAGAGGCATTGAATGGCCTTTCTTTTAGACTGTATGAATAGACAAAGAGCTATGCATTGTTTAGGTATGTGTGGACCTTTTGTTTCATGTCGCTGTAACCCTAGGCTTCCCCTTCATCTCTGGCTTTCTTCCGACACTCTCCATGCATGCGGAGATGAGTACACAGGAGAAGGAGGGAGGGGAAGCGGAAAAACAATTATGCTTGGCAGTCATAAATCCATGGGACGTAATTCGCGAGCAATTCACGATTAATTCTTTTGAGTGTTTGTAAATGTGGCTAAGTGAAGAGAAGAGCGCCATCGATGCTTAAATAAATTAGCTTCTAATTGGATTGTGATTCATGAAATTCCCTTGTTGTGTTGACACAATTAATAGCATATGAAATTGCAAATTAATCCAAAACGGAAACATACACTTAACTTGTGTTGACGCAGGTCTCTCACTTTATCATTAATGGCGATATCACTTCATTAATTTTTTTCTCCCAGGACGACATGAAATAACTGGTAGTAATGGGGAGTGTGTGTGAATGGGACAGGTCAATGTGGCAAACAATGCTGACAACAGTACAATCCATCGAATCCTCAAAGGCTAATTGTCCTGGAAGACTGTATAAAAAAGCAATACTTGAGCTTCATATGAAAACTTCCATCATATATTGCTTCATATGAAAACTTCCATCATATTGCTATGTTTCTCGGGTGATCAAGTCTTCCTAACAGACTTCTTTATACTCTCCATACAATGATTTTAGGGTTTGCTAGCATTCGTTGTGATACAACTAAAAATAAATATATAAGGAAAAATAAATATGATGATCACAGAATAGGAACAACACTTGATATGTTTGGTTGCTGTGTAAAATATAACGGGCTTTACAATAGCTATGTAAAAGTGTAAGGTGAAAAAGTTTTTCTTTCGGCATTATTGTGTGTTTAGGAATAAAGGATTTACACGGTTGGATTATACGGTTTGTCCTTGATTCAACGAAGCCATTTTTGCGGACATCTCATGAAGTTGAAGACGACCAGGGGAGGTAAAGGTGAGTTACGCCAGCTGATGGGTAGATTTTGAAATGATTATCATATCTTTAGTCCCAAGAGTTTAAGCCTCCCAGTGATATGTGTCATGACGTATTTCAGTGACTGGTGACATCATACCGGCGGGCTGTCGAATCGTTAAGGGATTAAGGTACCATATATTATTAAAACTCTTTTTGTGTACAGTCTTTCTTTGTACATATCTCATGTTTCAATGTGGAAACATACAGCTTCATAGTCAATGTATGTACAAAATGGTCTTTAAAAATGTACTGGGTGCATCTTATCAGGTGCGCCATATAGTCAGAATTTTACGGTAAGCGGTAAAGTGAATCATTTTTGAAAAGTTTCATATGTGTAACTTTTAAACAGTTGATTAAATTACTATCTGCGGCTTACACAGGGTGAGTTTAACCAACAGTAAGAATATCTAATCATTCAAGATCTGTTCCTTTAATCTTTCAGGAAGCGGCACTTACAGCAGATGCAAATTTTCCGAGTATACATTTTCGAAAAGTGACATATTACATCAAAGGTTCTTCGCTAACTTCTACTCAAATAGTGCTTTACTTAAGTGATGCATCTGCATAAAATGCTGGCAAGGTTACGAGTACGCAATATGCACGGGCATCTCAAAAATGTCTGGTTTTGCAAATCCCCAACGTAAGCATTTGCTTTAAACCACTCAGTATGGAAAGGAAGCGGGAGATAGCATATCTTTTAATACGTGACACAAGGTCTGCCAAAGCTCAGGTGCGCCTGATTCTTATTCCCTATCTGTGCCAGTTGCTTTTGTCCAGGTTGGGGGCAATGTGAAACAGACTGACTTGATTGTGATTGCTGTGGTGGAATTGAGAGATTGCGATGGAGCCGAGTGTGTGCATGGGCTGAATAATCAGTTGAGGTAATGGGAGGAGGACAAAGGAGGATGGGGGCCTGTACCAGCCTTCTATCTGCATATGCGTGCTTGTGTGTGTCTGCGTGTCCGTGCCCACGTGAATGGGGGTTTGAGACGGACAGTATGAGGCCGTCTGCTGGATGCAGCCCTATGCTGTGGCGAAGCTCTAAGCCTAATAGGGGGCAGAGAAGTTAATTCCACTGTGCTGGAGCTTTATCTCATTTTCATACATATGAACGCGTTGGGCCGAGATCGATTACCACAAACAAATTGAAATGCTTCGAGACCAAAAAGCCCTGCAGAGCGATGAGCAAGAAAGACAGGATAGGGGAGGTGTCTGTGACTATGAATTTCTGAATTTACAGATATGGATGGAAAGACACAAATAACACTTGCATAATGATCTCTACCTTCCTACAGGCTCACACACACATTTCAAAACACCTATTCTCATTATAAGCCAAATCAAAGGCAGCATATTGAGTCAAAAGCCTTCACAACAATTATAAGTTATTTACTTTTTAATAAACAAATAAGTATCATCCTGTGTGCTTTATAGCTCTAACAAAATGCAAACAAACAAACGAGCTGCACAATTAAGACAATTTCTACAAATTCTGATAGAAAGGAATCTATTCAATACACAGTTTTCTGACTTTTCCATTCAGGATTTATTTTAGCAAATCTTGAAAATTCAATAAAAAGTTGTGGATGGAAACCAGACTTGAAAAATGTGTGTGTATTTGAATAGTTTATTTTTCATTGTTTTCTCAACACTTAAAGATGGGGTGTGTCATTTGAAGTGACCTTAAAATTTTGAAATGTAAATATTTTCTCAATTAAAGTCCTAGTGTGTAATAGTTGACCACTAGATGGCACTGTTGTCTAATGCAGACGAAAACCAGTGCCACAACAAGCAACACAGCAGACAAACATGTCGGAGACTTAGTTTTCTCGAGCTATTCTCGACATTGGTATGAAAGTTCATGTTTTTTGCCTGATTTTCTAATCAATGATTTTTTTTCCATTACCGAATTAAGTTTTTTTGTAACACTAAGAGGAATAAAATATCACACCCTGTCCCTGAGTTATCAATGCCCAACAGAGTTCAAAGAGCCATTACGTTTTATTTTACACTGCACTTATCTGGTTTTATCTTACTTTTGTCTGGGGAGAGTTTTAGAGAGAAACGTTATGCTCGTCCCTGCAATTTAAAAAAAAAAAATTGTCAGTGGAGCATATAAATTGTAAAATTAAGACATGCTTCTAGTAAAGTCCAAACGCTAACCCAAACCCCAAAAACGAAGTTTATTCGAGTGTGTCTAACAAATGCATGTAATTGCACACAAATCAAGTGTTACTCTGCCGCCATCTCTTGACCTAAAGTCACGAATGCATCACTAAGATTTCAAATCCCGCACCCCACCTTTGATGCTGCAGTGTGTTGTATTTGACCACTAGATGGCTCCGTATTGTCTAATGCCAACCAAAACCAGTGCCAAAGAGCGCAGCGTAGCAGCAAGAAGCCGGGATTCCAATATGTAAAAGAAATACAAATTTCTCTACTCATTATTGTTTTATAAAAGTTAACATCGGCATAATAAGTCATGTATTTTTGCTTTGTATTAAAATCAACGTTTTTTTTTTAATTGAATGGAACTTTTTTGGGAACACTAGGAGACATTAAATATTACAAACTGTTCCTTTAACAAGAAGGATTATATCAATTTCTGAAATCCATGCTCAGGAATAAGGACATGGTAAACTTTCTTCTTGTACGCTTTGAGTAAATAATTCATTTTTTAATGAGCCGTGTCATGTCGAAGGATTTACATTACCCTATCTTCTGGACTACAAGTCTTAGCGTAGTATATATTGCAGCAGATTATAATTTGCACCACCCAAAAATGCATAATTGAGAAGAAAAAAACATATATAGGTCGCACCAGGAGTACAGGTTGCATTTTGGAAGAAATTTGACAAAATCCAACACCCGAAAATCATACAAAATAAAAAATAAAATACAGAAAAACAGGCTAGATAAGTTTGTATGGTATGCGAACATAACGTTTCATGATTGTCATGCCTGTTGATATCAGTAACGACGTAACAGGCAAGTCTAGCATATAGAACATTCTTAGCAAATCACTTTAACTCCAAATCCCGAAATTTTCATCCTTAGTGTCTTCTTTCCGCCGATACAATGCTTACATCAGACGTCATTTGCGCTTTTAGCCAGTAGCTTACAGGCTTTACAAACTTTCTTTCTGCTTTTCGACTGCATGTTTCAAGATTTGCATCTTGTAATGTGCAGATTATAATTTTTTTGATGGTGATATTTGTTTTTATAAGTTACCGGGGTGTGCCAAAAACTGTCCCCCACCTTAAATTCGCCGTCCACCCCCACCATACGTCTCTCACGCAAACGTCACAAAAATGGCTTTGTATCTCGTTTTTGGGGACAACAAAGGCTTAGGGTGCCCTTTTGCCGTTTAATGTGAAAATGACATGTGAAATTATCCAATAATGATGTGTGAATAATTTCACAGATAACTCACATCCGGAGTATAAGTCAATGAGTCAAACTATGAAAAAAACTTTGACTTAACGCCCTTCAAATGCAGCATATGATTGTTCTGTTTATTCAGTGTATTGAGATATTACAACTATGGATCGGGTTAAGGATTAAGTTCTGCCTATTGAGGTCATAGAATAAGCAAAAGGAGTCATTTCCAACATAAAAAAAGCCTTTCATATACTGTAACTTAAGTGCTAAAAAATATGAAATATTTTTGTTGATTCCACCAAGCTTAATAATTATCTTAAGAATAAATATTCCATTTTTAAATATAAACGCACCGTGGACCACAAGAGATTCCCCCAAAACAGGTTTTAACTGTTGATAACCATGTTAAGTCTGTAGTGAATATTATGTATTAGTTTGTTTGAATTTTCCCTTTAAAAATTATAAATCTGTTTCCTATTGTGTAATCTGATAGTTAAAAATGTAAAAATATAAACCTCTCATCAAAATCCAGAGACAATCCACATTCTAATTCAAAAGAGCATACACTCACTGAGTCTGTTTGCCTTTAAAAATAAACTCCAAGGGTAAGGCGAGGACACTGTTGTTTCAACCTCTGTCCTGAGGCATTACACATAGTTGAACGCCTTTATTTCCCCATGATTCTCCCCTTTGCCTTGACGACTTCTCTCTACCGCCCTTTGTAGCCACGACACACTGTGCTCTGTCAGGATGCCCTCACGCTCCACTGCCTACTGCTGCAGGGGCACCACACGTCACTCTGCATTTCACTTGACTGCTCTGTGTATGTGTGCGTTGTTGTCTATGGGTCATTCATGTTATTCGGGGCCATTTGAGTCCCAGTGACATAAAATTGGATATTTTGTGTAAAAAGGAGCTTATACTTGTTTTTAAAACATCTTCTTGTATGCTTCACTGCCCCCTACCATGGGACAAAGTGATATGTATGCAGGATAAATTACTTACAAGTACACTAAAATGCTATGTCCCCGTTTATGTTTGATTGTTTTCTGTTACAAATGCAAGTGAGAAAAATCAAAAACATTCATGGTTTTTCATCATTTCTGTATTGCCTTAATGATAATATTCCTCACCTAATGTCAATTTCAGTTTTAACTGCATTTTTCATGTGTGATAGATCTTAAATATGTTGTTCCAGTGTAAACTGTCTCCCCCGTAACTGTGATGAAAGTGCTGTAGAAAACATCTGCTGGCTATCATTTTTCTCACATGACTCTCTGATGGAACAATATTTTGGCAGGGAAAACATTTAAGGAGAAGAAGAGTAAGTACCACTTTTTAATCAACTTAAAAAAAAAAGTTGTTTATGGTTTACTGATAAGTATAACTAGTCTACCCGTTACGCTTATTCATAGTGGGAACCAATATTCTGGGGTAATTTTGATCATATTGTTAATAAACATGTTCAAAATCTTTCACTGTAATCATCCTGTACTAGCTTATTTTTAATCACATTAGTAGTAATGGGAAACAAGGATAAAATGTCCCCCTATTACTGTCCTCACTGTTACTGCTATGCACTGTAACAGGGGACACACAAAGTGACAGGGTCAATGTGAGTTTTAAATTTTTGTTTTTTTACAGGAGCACTGGTATTTATTACCAAACTATCAATTTGCTGTATACATCCGAAAATATATTTTGAAATTGTATTCATGTATTTGTCAGGGAATGGCTGAAAATCAGTGGCGCTACAGGGCACGCCGTTATGCTGAGAGAAGAAAAGCTTATCTCACTAAAGAGAGAGGCAGAGGAAGGACAGAGAGGAGGAAAGAAACTAGAAAGTGGCAGATTTCAATGAAAGAAGTAAAAAAGCACAGAGAAAGAAATGGGCATTAGCCCTATGTTATAAGTGAAGTAATTGGTAAAAAAATATGTTACAGAATTTATCCTGAGCTGGACCAAAACATTTCTCTTAGTTTGAAAGTCCCTCGTTCAGATTTAATGTTGAAAACAGAGAGGTTATCACGCTGTAATGGCACTGAATAGTAAGAATGACCCTGCATGTCTTTTTGGGACATTCAGAGCACAATATCACAAACGTGTATGCATACTGTATACTTCCGACAGGGTTGGGTAAGGATAGCAAATGTTCCACGCATTTGGTTGTGTAGCTTTATATAGAAAAATCAAAGCTGGTTCATAATTGTCAGAAATACAGTGCAGATTACTGGTACTCACCTTTGGGTTTATGTTCAGCAACCTGCAGGACATAGAGAAGTAAACTTAGTACTTGCAGGAAGATTTTTTTAAAGGACATCAAATTGATTCTAAGTTGTCACACCCTTTACAGCTAATGGCGTAAATTCCACAACAACAAAACTTTGTAAAAGTTCTAACAAGCTCAGAAAAACAAATCTACATCCTATTAAAAACTATTTCTCAACTCAAACATAAACTGATTGTGTGTCATTACCATTATGTTTTAACTCAATGGCTCAGTGTTCATGACACAAACCCATTAGATTTATCCACGCATAACTTCAAATGACGTGCAATTGCATCACCTTCTTCTGAGCGATGTCTTTCTTGATCTTTTCTTCTTGTTTTTTCTTTTTCTTTTCTTCCATCAAACGGTTCACGTTCCTGTTTTGCTTGATTCTCTCAGCTGTAACACAAAAGGAAAAAAGGTTTTAAAGACCAAGGGTAGCTTTGATTAGCTTTGTTGTTTATTGTAATTACAAGATATACAGATTTGGCATGTCAGTAATGCAGTCTCTGCATCAGTTTATGTATTCCAAGCATATTTATATGAACTGGAATTCCGTTTCCGTTTGATTTACTTCAAGTCATTTCTAGAGAGCACGCCGTGACTGGGAAAAGCTTTCCATCAACAACATCCCCTTCATATGTAAATCATGCTTGACAGGTCCAAGGAACATTTTTCGTCTTTGTCAGAAAGTAAAATACAGTCTTTTTTTAAAGAATTGCAAATGAAGGGGGGAAAGTGACAATACAACAAGGATTTGGAAGACAGATGAAGACCATGTATAGCAAAATTGAAAGTCACAGTGGAAGAATTGATATAACAAGTGAGATGGTCCAGCTTTGAGAAGTATGCAAACAAAGTGACAGAATACCAAAAAATACTTGGTGTGAGTCAAACTTGCACCATTGCTTCGCCTAAGGTCAGAATGTTTAATATTTTGTTAGTGACAGCTACAAAAACATTTGGATGTCTGAGGTCTTGAGGATAGTCCATGTAGGCGTTTGTGTACTGGTGCTACACAGGCATATTTACATATTTGAACTTAGTGAATCATGGCTTAAATTAAATGCACTTTTACATACACGAGCATAGTGCTTCTTGTCCATAAATGATCATTCCGAAAGATTAATATTATACCTTCAGGAGTGTTTATAAATTATTCCTCTCAAATAGCGACAATAAATTATTAGGTGAACCATCCCTCAAAAATTTAAACTTGTACTGATTTTGCAAACGCAACAACAGCAAAAAACACTAATGATTTATAAAATCAGCTTATTCAATTTCAAATTATGCACGGCACTTGTGTGAATCCCACAAGAGGCAGCAAAAGATGCAGAAAACCCCACAGCCAAGTTCAGAGGTCATAGGAATCTCCAGAAGCATAGTGAATAGCAAATTAGCAATGCAAATGTTGGCAGATGTGGCATTGAACACAGTTTAAGCTTTGGCGGGCAAACAAGGTCACCTTTACAATAGCTGAAGTAATAGAACATTGCTGTAGCAACATTTTTTTCTGGAGAATTCCTAAGAAAATACATAGACAAATATTTTAGGAACCCAAAACAAAACAACTTTACTACAAGTAGCCCAAATACGGGAAGAATAGCAAATTGGTAAAAATTGATTGCTCCTGCCAATTTGAATCTGTAGGGAATTCCTGCCACATCCTGTTTGGCCTATTCCATCACATTATCACAACCATCCTGTCTTTCAGTCTCTCTCTCGCCCTCATCATCAGTTCAATCGCCACATCTTAATTGAAATCCGACTTGAGCTACAGCTTCTCAATCTGCTGTTTGTGCAAAACAAATTTTAGTGTACAAGCGAGGGGGAAACTGCTGGACTTTATTGCAGATGTTTTTCTTTTAAATGTGACAGCAGGGACGGAGTAGGTTTTTAGCTGACTAAGTAAATGCCAGGCAAAGCTACCTCACATATTCTTACTTGTCTCTCTGCCTCTCTTTTAGAACTGCTGGCACAAGCATCTAATCAGTGGTGACTGAGTACTGCATACTTCAACTCCCACAAATTAAACCAAGAGAGAGTGCAACCATAAACACTGAACACAATGGTCAACCTCTGATGTATATTTATTTTGAAAAAAAAGGTGAATGGAACTAATAACAATTTATTTCAAGGTGAAAACTAGTTTAGAGAAAATCATGGTCTATATTCTGTTTTTTATTCCACGCGTGTGTTTATAGTTTTACTCCTGGTTATGGACTGTTCTTTTTAACTGGCACAAACAAATAAATACAAAATACTTAATCATTCATATGCCTGTATAACTAGACCAAACCCGCCCCACATTCCCCATGACCCAAACAATTTCACTCTACCCTTGACTATTAATTCACATTATTATTATTATTATTATTATTACATAGCTAAATATGTAACAAACTTGAGATGAACAAAGAACGGCAGGGAACATTGTCTGTATAGAATGAAGAGGCCACAGAAATACAAAGTGAAAGTCAGACAGAGGGAAAGGAACTCTCACATAAAAAATGGTAGGGTGCAGTGTGTCTGGTGTCTGTCAGAGATTCTGGGGGAATGAAGGGGGTGGGGGTCCGAGAAGTAGAGGTGGGCGGATGAGAGTAGAGGGGAAAAAACTGGGCGGTAGATAAAAGCAGACACAGAACAACACCAATTAGAACAGCCGCCGCCGGAAAACCAGACAGGGCACAAAAGAGAAGCTGAAGCTGGAAGTGTGGAGAGACAGAAAATAGAATCCTCACTGGATATAGTAAAGAGGGGGGAAAAGTGAACTAGGTTTGATGAAGGTTGGCAGACAACGAGAGAGAAAGCAAGAAGCAGTGGGGGCGGAAAGCACAGAAATAACTGTGTGCCTTGTATACTAATATCCATAGACAGTGGTAAAAAACTGAGTGTGCACATGCAGACAAATCTAAAAACCTGCAATACTCCAGACAAAGAACTTAAAAAGACAAAGGGGTGGACACAAAAACTTGACACGTTTTGAGTGGCAACAAACAAAACGCAATATATGAGGAAGATATGAACCATCACAGCAAGATTCATGTGGTTGATCTGACTAGCCACTACTCATGAATGAGCCAAGCCAGACATTCCTGTGGTTTCCCCCCAAAAAATGCATGCCTTTTATGATGGAATGAAGCCAGGACCAGTACTTACCTAAGGGAATAGTATACAATATGAATCTCTTAAGTTAAACTTTAAACAGTTTAGGATCTGGGTTGAGTTTAAAGCTTTTTTTCAGTACAAAAAATGTTTTGGTTTGCTTTGTTCTGTCCAGGTTTGGGACACTATCATTTTGCAAAGTTCGACTACCTTGACATTCCAAAGTAATGTAATATTGTGAGGTTTCAACTCAGCATAAAAATCCATATGAAAAAAATATACCCTGAAATGTATCAAGCAAGATGTTTGTGAGCATTCTACAAATATCAGCTTTACTATAACAAGATGTGTCAAAGTATGCAACCACAAGACTGACGTTGATCAATGAAAGCTGGGGTATGTTGACGTGGCTGAAGGTGGGTGGATTGTTGTGATGAGAGAAAAGATAAAGTCCAACACCGCGAGGCAGAGTGAGAGTTAGCGCTATAAATAGCAGCTTTGAGGTGTGCACTGCGAATATTTGCTGGGGAAGCAGCCAAGCTGATGTGAAATTTTGTTCACAGCGACAGCTCATTAACTAAGAAAACAGAATGAGACTGAGCATGGTTGTCGTTTTTGCTAAAGAAGACCAATCCCAAGACAGCGTCAAGAATAGGTTTATGATGTCTCTTGGTACTTTATTTGATCGAACAGTAAAATTGACTCATAATCAGTGTCACCAAATATTTGCCCTTAATTGGTTCACATTGCTTCATGTACATTAAAAATTTCCACTTACATTAAATACATACTTCGGTACAGTAGTTGCATTGCATTCAAAGTAAAAAAGTAGAAATTGTTAACAATATTTAGATGTGCCTTCAAATATGGGCTACATGTAGAACAAAACCGTCATAAAAACCTAAATCCAAATGTGACTACGGGTAAGACAAAAAGGCTTTCTGCCAAGATAAATGGGACACTCAGCTGAGAGACTTCTTGAGGTTATTTTGACTCAGCAGCAACCAAACACTGCTTACACCAAATTGTCAGCTGTCTGAATATTCACAAATAGATATGGTTACAAGCACTAATCAAGAGTTTCAAGAAATACACAGAATATGTTCACTTAATTGATCTGACCGTATTGTTGTCACAGCTCATTTTTTCATGTTTAAAAATGATTCTAAAAATGCTTTTCACTTATTTCTTTGAGATTTCAATACACTGTCAAACATAGACAAAATGTAGGAATACTTGCTAGCTACAAGTTTGAGTAGTAGACGTTAAAAAAACACACACACGCACACAGACACACACACACGCACATACACATTATGGTGCTGTTTCTGTACATTCAATTGATATCAGACAATTAAAAAAACAGACCAATAACCTACTGTTTAGTCTCAACTCTAATCCCAGCGTAAAAGCAGGTGGCATATGCTGTTGCTATTTACAAGGCTTCAGCAAAAGGGCTTGGGATGTGCTATGGGAATCAAGCCTCGTTACATAAGGAGCAAGCCCGTCAAATGCTAGTTTGCAAGACAGTAACATTTCAATTGAACGTCGTTCTTATTCCCAATCGGACTTCTTCTATGTGATGCCATGCCCCTTCCTACCGTGTTTCCAATTAGCCAACAAGAAAGCGAGGGAGGAAACAGGGCCCCAAATAACGCTCAGCACACTGAACATTCCCCTGGAGCCTTGCCAAGACTTACAAGCATCAGCTCGCCAGGTCCCCGCTAACCCCCACCCAACCCTGCACAGTGCACCTCCCTGTTTCTATGCTGACCTGGCTTACCCCTGTTGGGCCCCTTTAAACTCTGCCCATAACATTGGCACATATGCTGAGGGAGAAGAAGGCATTTAACAGTTGGGCTGCAAAGATTAGTAAAAGAAATAGTCGACAATGAAATTCATTGTCGACTATTGTCGCCCTACATGTTTTTCCAACAAAGAGAGAAAACTGAATATAATCTCTGCTGAGAGTCGCGCATGTGTAGTAGCCATTAGCGCCTCTGTCTCGAGCGTTAACATAAACACACAGAAATGGCATCATCGATATCAAGCACGCATAACCAAAAGTTTGCAAAGCAGACCTTGCAAATCATGGCGGTAGATCGGTGACAAACAGTTCAACGAGATGAAGTCTGACTCGCCTCGGTCGGATTCGGGTAACAGTCAAGCCAATACGGTTTCGATGACATGCATTGTACATTTTATTCGTGTATGTGTCATTAGGGAGAGCTTGAGCGTTATGCCAGACTGTGCCTGACCAACATATATGAAATTAAATGTATGCAGTCCAAAGGACAAATGTCAGTAGGTTAATGCGTTTAATATCAAACTGTAGAGAATAGTTAAGTACTTTGGTTACAGACTATGAGGTTAACCACTGAGTGTACTTCACAAAATTGGACTTATCCTTGTGTTATTTACTGTTCTACTACTGCTAATGTGCCAATCCCCTGTTTACAGAGATAAAAAATGTTTACTTGATTTTAATTTATTATTTGTTTGTCCTTCCCAAAAAACACGAGTTTATTTAATTGATTTATGTCTCTATTAACAGACCACTTTGGCGAATTTGTTTTAAATATGGCTTTTTTTTTTTTCAAATCCGCAGGGGGTTTAATAAAACATGCATTTTTCATAGAACCCTTTTTTCTTGTGTTTATTATTATTTGCTACATTATAAAACATACTCCATCCTAAATTTAGGAGAAAAAAAGAATAATTATTTGATTAATCGTTTCAAAAGTCGGTGACTAATCGACTTTTGAAATAGTCGTTAGTTCCAACCGTTGGCACTTATTTGATGACAAATAGAAATACGAAAAAAAAAAAAAAAAATGCTTGTGTCCAAATCAAATTTGACTGACAGGCATATACTTATTCTGCACCCCTACACTTGAAAATAGCCATTCACAGTGTAGAGAACGAGGTTAATGGCTTCTGACAGCCACAAATTGAATCCAGCTGATTCTGCTGTCAATGACCCCCCCCAGACTGGAGCAGCACCCTGCGGTGGTGTTAAGCGTGTTATCTATCAGTTCTGTGCCAGTTGTTTGAAAGGCTCCATAATAACGGGCTCGGTAACCACCTCGGTCAAGCCTGGGATAAGGTCAACGACGGGGGAAAAGGGTTAGAAGACATAAGCCACTTTTCTGAAGCAGCACTAAGTGGGACTTAGTCGGAGGCAACACAAATGTTTGAAAGCACTTTTTGTTCATTGGAACTTGGAACCACTTGGGAAACTGGTGGAGTACTTTGCCCAAAAATTTACAATGTAGGAGTTGTGGGACAGCACGGCACAAAGAAAAAAAAAACACTTCTCGGGCTTCCAAGTTGCCGTTGTGATAGGTACAAGGAGAGCAACCAGTGGACTACACAGTGCGGAGTGTATTATCAGTAAAGGTCAGACAACAGAAAACAAACCTTGTGTATTATTTGCAACAAATAACAGAGATTTTCAGTGATAAGATAAGACACAGCATATTGAATGTGTTTGTTCCTGAGGTAAGAAAATGTCCAAACAGCCTTCAGCAATAGTATGCAGCCAAGAAAAAAAACAACAAACACAACTGTGACTGATCTCGGTTTTAACTCAAACATCATACTCCCTGCGCGGTAACATGTTGCTGGGATTATAACATTATCTTTTGCTGTATGGTTCTAAAACTCAAAAAAAAAAAAAAAACTACCAAACATGCTGGCATCTTCTCTGATTCAAAGCAGCAAGGCAGGTGATCGAAACTGTGCCTCTTTTGAGCACAGGGTTCCTATTGGTGGGAATACACCACACTTCATTTTCATGTTTACTGTAACCAACTTAAGGTACTAATATTTCAGCTTTTGCTAGTTTGCTTTTTAAAGATGGGTGAAATGTTTGCTTTTACTTTGAAAAAAAATCACAAACATGTTTGCCTTTTCTTACAAAGTGTTAAAACCCTAACTAGAAATTATATTTTAAACAGATTATGGAAAGACACACCATTTAAATCCATGAAATATACATATTTTTGCAGCTATGGTATACCGGTAAACATATTTCATGTAACTTACATGTACATTGCCTGTAGTAGCCTTGGATCTGAATCAAACTAAAAAAGGATGAAATTACATTTATTAGTCAGTGCACAAGCTCTAAGTTTCAAAGAGGGTATTAAGAACATTACGTGCTCATCTTTATTCATTAAAAAACTAAAAACAAGAATAAAGTGATTAAAATAATGAAAACTAGTATTATGTTATGAATTGAATTACTAAACTGTTGAAATAATCAAAGATTCTAAATTTGGCAAATGTGATATATATAGATATATCTATATACATCCATCCATCCATTATCTGCACCGCTTATCCTCAGTAGGGTCGCGGGGGTGCTGGAGCCCATTCCAAGCTATCTTCGGGCAGTGGGCAGGGGACACGCTGAACCGGTTGCCAGCCAGTTGCAGGGCACACAGAGACAGACAACTCACTCGCTCATTCACAATTAGGACCAGCAAATTCACCTAACATGCATGTCATTTGGAATGTGGGAGGATAACGGAGTGCCCAGAAGAAACCCACGCAAGCACGGGGGAGAACTCCACACAGGAGGTTTGATCTCATGACCTCAGAACTTTGCTGCACAGGCGCTAACCACTGCGCCGCTGTGCTGCCTATATTATATATATATATATATATATATATCAATCATATATATTTGTACTAAGATTGCATGCAACAGTCTTTTCCAGCATGAACTGTTATGAACCTAATACTTGCAGTGGAGGTCAGATCCTTTACTGAAACTCCAACCTAATTAATTCACAATTGTGTCCTTAATTGATTCAATATTCAAATGTCTAATTCCATTAACAAGGAAAAAAAGTAAAAAGGGAAAAAACACTGCATTAAAGTAATGCAGATTTTACAAGACAATGGTGTTCTGTACAGACATACGGAATGTCACGTTTTGCACCAGTAAATCTCATCAAGAATGTCATAAAAAGGGGACTTCCACACTATAATAATTATATGGCAACCCCAGCAACTGAATTTGTAATGCAATCAATCATAAAGGTAAGAACGATTTTATCTACCGGGGCGACTTGCTCAAGTGAACAAAAACGCAAGTCCAATTGTGAGGGACTTACAGCAGACTCCTACTTTTTAACAGACATAAGCACCATCTTCTCCCCCCATTCCCCAGTTTTTTGGTAGAAGAGGGCCCCCGCAACATCTTTTCACAGCCACCCTTTTATTCGCTACACGTTACCCTATGGGAGAGATGGGTGGGTGTCCAGAAGGGAGGACACTTGACCCCATGGAAGAAAAAAGAAATGTGTGTATGTGCGTGCATCTGTGAGCCAGCTGGGTGTTTAGGGGCAAGCGGGAGGCACCTCATGACCTGATTAGCAACCGCAGAGCATTAACCAACTGCCAGGACCTTGATGTTGGTCCAAAAAATGCTTGCGCATACCAGTGAAAAAAAAGCATTGAGTTTAGAGAAACAATTTCCAGTTGGACAAATGAATGCGTGTTCCTGCTTCTTGCACTGGTTTTCCCCTATCAACACGGCACTGATGCGTTACAATTGAGAAAAGACAGTTCTGACAGAAAATGACACAGGGGTGTTAAAATTGAACAGGAAATGATGTACTTCAATTAAGACACGCCAGAGACATTAAAAACTGTACTTTCGTGCCTGGGGATGTAGGGAAAGGGGGGTTGCAATGCAATGAAAGGTGACAGTTCATCAGTGACAAGCGTGTCGAGGAGGAAGAACAGAGAATGGGCGTCTGGATGGTTATGTTTAATAATGTACTTGGAATTTGTGTAGGGGAATGTACAAGACATGATGTGTGACTGGAGATATCACTATTTTAAAAGACCAATTGCACGAAACAAGGGTATTGCTCAGAAAATGATCCGGGGAGTAAAGAGAAGTTGAGCCTTTTACAAATGCCACGCATTGCAAAGCCTCTAGAATCTGAAAGAAAGTCTTCACATGTGCAGAGCGTTCTAAAATCCAGCTCAACCAATCACAAAAGAGCTGTGATATAACACTAAAGTTACACGTTGAATTCCACGTTATTTTTTGATGTTTTGAAAAAGTGAGGCTGCATTTAAAAATAATAATAGTATGGTATTCAACATCATGTTGATTGCCATTTTTACTGGAATCCCGATTTAAATGGAAATACGATTAAATTGACAAATTTAACGTAATGCATAACAATATCATCATGGAAGGACTTTAAAAAGTGAAAGCATTTGTGAAAAGCAAACAACAAACAACTTACCTTGCTGTAAACACGGCTTTGGCAGCTTGTGATCAATCACCGGCGTCCTCTCCAAAGTTACCCGTAATGCGATGGAGAAGATTCAGTCAAGACGTGGCACCTTCACCGGCAACCACCGTAGCAGCTTGGTGACAGAATAGCGAGGTAAAAAAACACCCCTTCCCTCAGCTACATATAAAAAATGACAATTTTGTACTGTGTATCTTGATTTAACTCTAAAAATTTCATAAACATAATCTCTAAAGCACCGTTCGAGAAAAAGGGGGCGGGGAGGGGGAGGAAACGTAGTCAACAAAAACAAACCGTACGAAGAAATTGACCTTGTAAACGCAACAAAATTGTTGATAGAAGTTGAAACGTCGTTTGAAAATAACGAAAAATAAAAAAAAATGGCGGAGTTGTTTAATCCGAGTAAACCAACCGGCCAACTTCGTTTAAAGTGCAAAAAAAAAACAATAACAAAATATTTTGTTTTTAGGTCACCAGCGGGACGACTTGCGACGCACCGGTTACCGCGAATGTAAAGCGAGAAGCGACTCCGTAAAAAGACATTCTGCGAGGGTCCAGACGGCGCAGAGCACGGTCATGGCAGGCGTATCAGTGAGCTCTCGGCGTCAGTGGTCTCGCAGCCATTTTGTTGAGACTAGCGAACGCCGCAGTGTCGCTTCACTCCTCCTCCCCCGGAGAGCAGCCAGACCAGGAAGCGACTTCACATACGTCACACCCAGACAGCCAATTGGGAGAGGCAACGAAACTCCGCCTCCCGTCTACAAAATGTGCAATATTTGGATGTGGTTGGTTTCTGAGGTAATGACAAATACCGGGGCACACCACAGTACAAGAAGGCTGTCTGATGTGCTCTTTCTCGCGTTTTTTTCTCATTGCTTGCTACTGATACAAAAAGTATTGTTCTATTGGGAATTTTAGCATCGATCTGATCCAAGTGATACATGGTAGATCAATTGATACTGATACATGTTGCTTGGAAATGCCATGATCGCATACCTGTCAACCTCCACGGCTCCATGCCCGTACAAACTCGTATTTTCCCGTACAAAGTACCGTATTTTCTTCACTATAAGGCGCACCGGGTTATAGGGTGCACCCCCAAATAATAGTTTTTGGTCCTATATTTTCCATACATAAGGCGCACCGGATTATAAGGCGCTACAATGGGAACGTCGACAAAACAGTCAGATAGTTCAGTCAAACTTATTACCCCCTTAACATTCCCAAAGCTTGCAAAGAAGCAAATACGTGTCTGTACGATGTCACCAATCACTCAAATGCATCGTTCCAAATATCATTCGGAAGGTTAAAGTCTTGGGATTCAAGAAATGCCAAACATTTCTTAGTTTCCATTTTATTTTTTGCTGGCAACTGTGTGGACAGCAAAGTAAGAATTTTATTGTGCAGGGAAACAGGGTTCTTTACTGTGCATATGACAATAAACACTTTGAATTGAATTTAGTTTAAAAATAGACTCATCACAGAAACATCAAGATCGTTCTAGAACAAGATACCGGGAAAATATAAATCCGCATAGCTCACCTAAGTTCTCTTGCAGCCTTCACATAATCATGGTCTTCTTACAACCGTGAGTGTAGTAAATCCAGGAGGGTAAAATATTTACAAATACAGAATAGTAAAAAATGTTTTCTCTATGCCGTAGTGCAACCCAACGTGTGATTCACATTCATTTTTTTCGGCCAATTGCAGGCTTTGTTTCGCCCCTTTAGCCTATGCGAGCCTGTAAATGATAAAAAGGATCTGCCCCCTTTACCTCCGAATAACTTTAGCCAATAGTGACTGATTCAAATGATGATTGACACATTGGTTAGGAAATGAAACGCCGGTATATAAATCCCAGCATACACCGCAGACGACTTCGCCTACGGGGGAAAATCTAGTCGGCCCTGCTTGCCTTAGTTGCAAGACTTTGCGACTTAATATTGATCCATATATAAGGCGCACTGTATTATAAGGCGCATGGTCAGCTTTTGAAAAAAATAAAGGCTTTTAGGTAATCGTAGACCATATTTTTTTTTTTCCAGAATGATGCATGATGGGAAATCCCCAGGCAGCAGACGCATGCGCACATTAGCATCAAACCGCTCACTTCGTTTGCAACGGAAAAAAACGATACCGAGATAGAGGCTTCCGCAACGAACTCCTTCGACTTGATTGATTTACCATTTCGTGATAGTCGGTGTATACTGGATGGTACCCATCATTGACAAATTTGCCTTTTTCGGCACAGATTTCCTTGTACGTCGTACTTGTCTTAAAATGCATAAAAAAAACATGATCGTCTAATAATTGAACCTTTCCCCTCGAGTTAGTTTATATCTTCGCAACATTGCTGAAATTCGCCCTATGCTGTCTCAGTCGGATGTGAAGATTATAATTCATGCGTTTGTTACCTCCCGTCTCGATTACTGTTATGCACTTCTACTTTCCGGTCTCCCGAAATCCAAAATCAAGAGCCTTCAGCTGGTACAAAATGCTGCAGTGGGGCTTTTAACTAAGACAAGAAAGTTTGATCACATTACTCCGATCTTATCTAACTTGCATTGGCTCCCTGTTGGCTTAAGATGTGATTTTAAGGTTGTGTTGGTAGTATACAAAATCATGCCTGGACTTCATATCTTTCAGATTTAATTTCGCCCTATGTTCCGGTCCAGAGCCTTCGCTCTGAAAATGCTGGTCTACTCGTGATCCCAAGAGCCAAGAAGAGATCCGCCGGTTCGAGAGCGTTCTCCATGCGGGCCCCGGTGCTGTGGAATGCTCTTCCCCCTTACATTCGATCTGCAACCTCAGTGGAACAGTTTGAATCTAGGTTTAAAACACACTTTTATTCTATAGCATATGAATAACGTATATTTTATGTTGACAATATCTGTTTATTATTTGTTATTGCAACATCCATTGCAGCCTGGTCATCCTGGAAGGGGGATTACCTCATGTGCAGTCCCTTCTCAACGTTTCTTCATTTTCCTCATGTTGACGTTTTTGAGTTTTTCCTTGCCCTCATGTAGGTTTTAGATCAGGTGATGGTGTCATAATTCTGTGGTTTGCAATAAGCAGTGGTCTGTGCAGCCCTTTGAGACTCTTTGTGATTAAGGGCTATACAAATAAACATGACTTGACTTGACTTATGTCGTACACGGAATGGTATTTTTTACGCACTATGCACTGTAGAAGAATTTCCCAAAAAATCAAAGAACATTACAATGTAGTCGCTTAAATGAGGATAAACAATTCACTAAAATAAATAGATTAATGGCTTCATACCCTTGGTTGTAAGATTAAGGTAGTGAATCTTATAAATGCGTTGACAAATTTAAGTAGAAAAAGTAATTTTTTTTGTGAAAAGTGTTGCCCCAAACCATCTACAAAAGACATTTGTCCATGACCCTCACAAAGACAAATCCTTTAAAAAAAATAATAAATACATACCACTTTTCATGCTTATAGTTCACACTTGGCAACAACCGACGTGTTTTATCAAAGTGACACACTTTTTAATTAAATTTGCTCTTATTGTTTACCGCTATAAAGCAAGAAGGTATTTTATGGCTCAAATAATATTTTAAGAATATTTTATGACAGAGGTAGAGGACATCAGTGCAGAAAATCTCACCTTCAATTTCATTTGCATGAAACTGAGGCAAGGCGTCATAGCATAGATAAGAAATCATATCAATGTAATATTGGTTTGTATTTTACCAGATACAGTCAAAACTGTAATATTTTTGAGATACATATCACGCAGTGAAAATATCCATATAATGGCTTCGCTATCGCGAACGCTGTTCTTACATCTAGCGCCTCTGTTGTCATGATTAAACCACATTTATCATAGCAACAAGAAGCTGTTAATGTGAGAAAAATGAATACAGTGCACTCAGATTTGTCAGATGTCCTAAAACACACCCTTGATAATGAATGCTAATGGCTCTTAGTGTTAATATTATGTGGTAAACACTCGCTAAAATAACATCACCTTTTGATGTGGAATATTTTTTGGCAAAATGTACTAATAGCTGCATTTTTAAGAGTCAAAATATTTTCAGAGTTTTATTTACCAAATAAGTTCTTCACACAGCAAAGGCTATTTCTAGTGACCTATACAACTGATAAAATTTTAAATGGACACGAGTAATATTTGACCACCAGAGAAAATGGGTGCTAAAAAGCACAGCAAGAATACAATATAGAGACTTACCGCACCATTTTTCTTCTGATGTGTAATGTCACCTCATACAATTTCTAGTATTCCTTCAAGTGACAAAGTAAATCATTTCATATACTATTGAAATGAAATGATCTGCATTTATATAGCGCTTTTCAAGTCAATGACTTCCCAAAGCGCTTTACATTGTGCTTCACATTTCCCAATAGCGGCCGTGATCTGTGCAGCCATGTAAGGCGCTAACCTGCTTATTGGGGGTATTGGGGGTTCAGTGTCTTACCCAAGGACACTTCGACATGTAACACGGACAAGCCGGGATTCGAACTGGGATCCCTTAATCCTAAAACGATCGCTTTACCTCCTGAGCTACTACCGCCCTATTCATTTCTTCCTGGAGATAACAGGAGTTGTGCTGCAATTTTTTTCAACATTAAAATGAAAATTGTGACATTTGAAAGGTTTTGAGTCTTTGGATACCCGTAGCAGCAGGGCATTTTTTTTGAGGAAATAGCCGTAACACCAGTGGCGTTGAGTATCAAACATGTTTGATCATTTTGGTGCTCGGTCGGCAAATTCCTCAAGTGTGCGTGGCACGGATGGAAAACGTCGGAATACTCTTTCCTCTATGCAAGCCCTTTAAATACAATAGCCCGCGGTGATGTTTGAAAACATTTAAGAAACCTTGAGAAGGGACCTTTTTTTGTGAATATTAGTCATATAATAGATAACAGGAGCAAAATAGGAAGTCTGATAGTGCTTTGTTCAATATTTACTACATACAATATTTTAACAAATTCACCCACAAATCAAGTCCCCAATTTATACAAATTGAACCACAGTGAAACTTATTGATCAGAAACGCTAAAGTTGTCTTTCTGTACCGTCAAAGTCATTGTCAGGTTGCAGGAGTTTCCTTTAATCCTCAAGGAATGATGACAAGCTAATGCAATTTTGTCCATCACCACGGCAACCAACAATGACCACATCACAAAAAGGCGACTTTCACATCTGTGTTGCAATCTGGCACTATTCACCACAACATGGTTGCCCTGTAATCTAGAAATATAGGGCTCACAATTTACGCAACACAGACCTCAATCACATTTTCTTGTTGCTCAGTACTAATATGTACTAGTCTTGGTAATCACAATCTGATTCTCCTGTAGTCGCCATCCTTAATGGTCACATGATCCGAAAACACGTGACTAAAACAACTAGGAGTAGAGCTGGAAAGCTCTTAGATGATAACAGTTTCAGGTGGGCGGGGGCATGGCGCTGTTGGCGTTAGTCAAGTCACATTTATTTGTATAGCTCTTAATCACAAAATGTCTCAATGGACGGCACAGGCCACAGTAACACCATTTCCTGGTCTGTAACCGACATGCGGGCAAGGAAAAAAAAAACTCAACATGAGGAAAATAAGAAACCAGGCTGGAATAGGAGATGCATTGAGTAACAATACACAAAACAGTCAAAGTCAATAAAAAAACCCAAACAATATATAAAATTGTTGAAGGAGTCTATGACAGCATCGACGCAGATTCCCATCCCAGCCGGCTGGTCGATGCAGATAATGACATGCTGCAAGTCTAGGTGCTGGTCCGCTATATCATCCCGATTTGTCCTTCTCCTTCATTTTGACACCATCCAGGCAGCCAAAAGGGACAGGAAGAGAATGAGGTCTGCATCAATAATAACCTATAGAATAGAAGTGTGTTTTTAGTGTAAATTTAGAAACTTCAACTGAGGTTGCATATCTTATCTCAGGAGGCAGAGCATTCTACAACATCAAGGCCCGGATGGAGAACGCTCTCCAGCCTGCAGATTTCTTCTTGGCTCTGGGAGTCCCAAGAAGACCAGCATTTTCCGAGCAGAGGCTCCCTACAGGAGCATGGGGTGAAATCAAATCAGAGGGATAAGATGGGGCAAATCTATGCAACAGCTAAATTCACCACACGGTTGCCGCGAGTTGTGCGTCGGAATTTAGCAAAATTGTACTCAGCCATTAATATACAAACAATTGTCACTTTGTTCTTTTTTGAGAGGGCAGTGGGTACCTTTTTATGAGTTGAACACTCTTGTGATGTTTCATGTTAATCCTTCCCAAATCCAGAAGTCAATTGAACCAACTGTTCATCAAGCTTCTCTACTCAAAATGACCTCTGTCTAAAATTTCTTGATCAGGTGCTGCACAGAGACACAATACCATAATTCCTGCCTATTCACCCCATGATGGATGAGGTCAACCTCCTGCCCCCCCACGATGGCGTCTGCATACATCCCTAAGAAAGAAAACGTGGCCCCTGCCTATTATCTACGCTCCTTTCTCATGGAAATGAATGCTCAGCTTGCAGACTACATGCACACTCACAGATTCACAGAGTGCATTGGGAACAGGTCAAGACTGGGCATTACAAAAGCAGGATGGCTGACCAGTGATAAATTGCTCATAAATGCTGAGGGCTCCTACACATCACTCTTACCGACTACTAATGAGAAAGCCATTTTTTTTCTTCTTTATTTTGAGGCAAGACGCCCATAGCTTTTGGGAAAGCCATTGCCGATAGAATGGAAGAAGCAGATGTTCCTTACTTGGGGTTAAGAAGGGTGAGAGCAGAGAGGAATGTCATCAAAACAAGAAGGAAAAAAAATGCCCTCAGGCACATGTAGCTCAACGTGGATCGTGAACTATGTCAGTAAGTGCAAGAGTTTTTCTAGGGCTTTTACAAACCACTTTAAGACAGTGTGGTGTGAGTAAGCTTCAGAAGCACTTGAAAGTTGCAAGCGTCATTGAGCAATGCTTTGCATGCTGAGGGCATTTGTATCTCCTTTAATTGTCATTTGTATCACGTTGCTATGACTCACATTCTGCGTTTCCATGAAAATTCTTTTGCAGAATCGAAGTAACCTTTGCGGTGAAGTAGAATTTCAGCCTCTAGGTTTTTCCATACAAGAGTGATTTATCAGCTGCCTAACATAAAAATATGAAAATGTAGGAGAGGAATGTAGGCATGAAGAAAAAAAACTTAAAAGGTTCCATTCAGAAACAATTGAACAGAACAGAAGGTGGTGGCCACCACCAAAACAACAGACCTTGCGCATGTTTCGTATTTAATTCCGTTTACATATTGCCACATTTTTGGTGTTATAATTATTCTATCCGTTCATTTAAAATTTGAAAAACATTCCCTGGCCTATCTGATATCCAAATTCATAGTTTTTCCCCATTTTTGAAAAACACTTTGAATTTGAAGTGTCTTTCTTCCCAAAACCACACAAATGAATCGCAATCTAAGGTATGTCAAACACAGTTTGGGTCGGGGGCGAGACCCAGATTTGTTGTTCTCAGCTGGGCTGGATCAATAGAAACGCGTCAACGCAAAATATTTAGCTTTGTTTTTCAATGCTATGCATTATCATTCAGGCTATATTTGTAGCCTACCCTCCAAATTATAATCCAGGATGATAAGTGATCCTTTCTAAGCACAACACATTCACAAATAATACAAAAAAGACTGTTTTATTTGTCTCATCTCATCTCTCATCCCATTAGCTGCACCGCTTATCCTCAGTAGGGTCGCAGGGGTGCTGGAGCCCATCCCAGCAATCATTGGGCAGAGGGCAGGGGACACCCTGAACTGGTTCCCAGCCAATCGCAGGGCACACAGGGACAGACAACTCGCTCGCTCATTCACACCTAGGGACAATTTGGACCGGCCAATCTAACTGAAATGCATGTCTCTGGAATGTGGGAGGAAACCGGAGTGCCCGGAGGAAACCCACGCAAGCACGGGGAGAACATACAAACTCTGCACAGGAAGTCCGGTAGCTGGATTTGAACCCACACAGGAGGTTCCCAAGACCTTAGAACTGTGCCTGCACACGCGCTATCCACTGCGCCGCCGTGCTGCCAGTATTTTATTTGGATTCATTCAAAATAATAATATCTTTTGATAGAAATGAGCTAGATCGTTTTTTTTTTTTACAACCTCAGAAATTTACAGCAGGCCGGATTAAATCATCCAACAAACTGGATATTCGACATGCTTAATTCTTATAGGTGACTCCCCAAAATCGAGTTCATGCCTCCAGTTTGCATATTATCTTTCATATTTAAGGATGTTACTGTTTTAATTTACATTAAAATCTAAATGATCTGTATTTATATAGCGCTTTTCAAGTTAATGAAGACCTCCCAAACAATGTGCTTCACACTTAACCAATCACACACACTCACATACTCACACACGGATAGCAGTGTCAGCAAGGGAACTATCTGCTTATCAGTAGCATTAGGGATTTTGTGTCTTGCCCAAGGACACTTCCACATATAACACAGTGGAGCCAGGAATCGAACCTGCGGCCAGCTGATCGCAAGAAGAGCGCTTTACCTCCTGAGATACTGCCGCCCCTATTATTTGACAGGTTCCAATGACTAAAAAATTCTATTTCATGTAGGCAGGTTGCAGACGGAGGAAAGTCATTGGGAAAAGATCTGCCAAAGAGTTCTGATAAGCAGAAAAAGACACAAGTTGCACAAGTTTCAACCGTTCCCGTCTTTCCCTCTCAAAGACGTTGCTTGGTTTTCATCTAGAATCCTCTCCGTTTTTTTCTCTTCATTTCTATTCAGTCTTTTATAAGAATGCACGGGTGACCATGAAACCACAACACACACATTTTCCCTTGCAGATGTAGAGTATATAGTGTCTATCTATCATTTTGGTCTCATATTGCAGATGCAAACTCATAGCTATGTCTTATGCTGTTACATACATATTTAATGTATATGCTCTGTGGCTACATTTTGTCATTTAAACGCATTTCCCACAGGAGGAAGTTTCCATACCCGGAAACATTAATAATCACTCGTGTCCATAAAACATTAGGAGGAAAATTGCACAAAAAGGATCCCGGGAGCCTTCGCTTTTGTTTGTGCCAAAGAATATTTCACAGAAGGCCAGCAAATGTTTTGAACCATGGAAACAAAGATAAAACACTTGGGGTGCAAATAGATAGATAGATAGATAGATAGATAGATAGATAGATAGATAGATAGATAGATAGATAGATAGATAGATAGATAGATAGATACTTTATTCATCCCCGAAGGGAAATTCATATTTCCAGCAGCATCCCTGAGCTGAGAACAGTACAATAATAAAGCCAAAAGAATGCAATATACAAATACCCAGTGTGACGTGCAAATGCCCACTGTAGCGTGTTATATAGAGTAACTAAATAGTGCTACACAGAATACATATTGCAGTAAGATTCGGTAATATCCAATGTAGGTGGTGTGGTTTAATGTGGGCCTTTACTCTGCCGGGTGGAGTTAAAGAGCCTCATGGCATGAAAAGATCTCTTCAGATAGAAGCTTTGTAAAATATTTCTTAATTGTACATCCTAGTTGATACAGTATTCGTTTGATTTCCATGTTTGCATATATATATATATATATATATATATATATATATATATATATATATATATATATATATATATATATATATATATATATGCTAACCTATATCATATAACAATAAAAACGGTTACCCTCAATCAAGATGTTTCGATCGCAAAGAATTGTGGGACTTGTAGTTAAGAGACAAAGGATCAACGCAAACTATGGCTTACTCACTAAAAAATGTAATGTGTATTGGTTGATTTTCCAGGATTATTCCACTTTTTTTTCCTTGCCCCACGGCTGAAATGGGGACAAGACCAAGATAAGGTCGAGCTTTTTCTGGTCGGACTTCTTTTCTTTGTTTTCTCATTTGTTTCAAATGTTTTAAGTTTTTGACAATGAATTCATCTTACCCTTGTGTTTGAAAAATAAAAGGGAAAACAAATAAAATATGTTAATCAAAATGCTACAGTCCATAGACAGGGGATATCACAGTTGTATCCATCCATATACAGCGTAAATCTATGGTCTTGTCCAACCCAGTATGAGCACAACTTATAAACACACGGGAAGCAGCAACGGAGAACACTTTTGAAGCCTGAACGAACAAGCACATGACTTTTTGATTTTGTTTAGTGACATAAATCAAAACATCCTTTATTAAATGTCAAAAGTTAAATGCAGAAACAAAGTGTATTAGCTTAATGCTGTCGCTCATGCTTGCCCTATGATTGGATTGCTCGCAAACAGCAGGTATTAGTTATTGGTTTGTCACAAGACATGAAAATTCAGATTGGTCCAATCATCATCTAAGGAAAAGAAAGCAGTTCTCCATTTGGTTTGCCTGTAAAAGCACATGTGGAATGGAAGTGAAGTGTAACCCATCAATACAATGCACCGATGACGCAAATTGGTGAGGGAATACTGCATGACAGATTTATTTAATGCTAACAAAAAAATAACGGATAATGAAGGTGTTTGACAACTTAATATCGTCTCTTAACGTGACCTGAAAGGTTGACATGCCCAAATGCGGGCCTTTGAAATCCTCCCTCCTACGCTGAAGTTCCGCAGATACGTGTTTTGTCGTATTGATTATGAGTACACAGTCTTCCTTGGGACTCTTTCGTTAATGCATGTGAGCGATCAAAATTCAGACGGTGAGCTACTGCCGCTTGGCTCAAAGTGACATTTCCACAGGGTGGACTTGACATATGCAAAGAGATGAGGAAGAGGAAGCGGGTAAAAGCTTTTCTGTTGTCAAAATGGGTGAAGCTGAGTGTTAGCAATGAACTGGAAGTACCCTTTGTGAAGGAACCAGATTCAAATAAAAAGTACAAATGCTTAGTATAAATATAATATTTCTTATTATATGAGAAGAGATTTATGGAATGACCTTGGATCCAGCTGAGATTCAAACGTCAATCTTATTGACAATACGGTAGTTGTGCTAACCACTAGTCTATGGTGCCACTGTTTATTAGGTCTTGAGAAGAAATATTTTGCCTGTACTTTGAATGGAGCTTCACCCGAAAACGCACCGTTTGGCCACTAAAAAATAGCAACAATTGCTAATTCGAGTGCTGACTACTCGCCGATAGTTCCATTCTGTCAATTAAGTCTTGAAATATTTAGCCTGTCCTTTGCATTGGGCTTTACCCGAAAACGCACCAGGTGGTGACCAAATAATACCAACAATTGTTAATTTGAACCCTTGCCCTCCAAAACAAAAAGTCTTGCACCATTTTTTCGTCTCTAATGGGAATAAGACGGCATATAGGGAAGAAGTGGAGATGCTTAAGACATGATGTTTGAAAAATCCAAGGAAGTCATACTTGACTTTAGGAGAGCAAGCACACACCTAGCTCCACTCCTCATCAATGGTGTGATAGGGTGTGAGAGAGTAGTGTTAGTGCCTGGGTATGACTGTGTTTGTATGAGTATAGTTGTGCATGTGTGAGAATATAATGCTATATTTAAGAGCAAGTATGATTTCCTTCTCAAACATTCTCTCATACTGATCTGTGTGTATATGTTGCACAATTCGATGTTAAACTGGAGTTACTCCCAGTCTACTCGCTCATGTGAGAGAGTATAGTAGACTTTGTAAGAGAATACAGTAGTAACTGTGATAGCACAGTCGTGTGTATATGAGAGTATAGTAATATGTATAAGAGAGTATAGTCATGTGTGTGTTTGAGGAGTTTTCCTCATGCAGAATAAATATTACATCACCCCCACAACACAGAACCTCCAAATGCTTGTCTCCAGAAACACGGCGATACGTATACACAATGCAAGCAATAACTGTTGTGTTGTTCATCAAAACGCAATACATTTTGATTAGATTATGACCTTCACACAAATGCAGTATAAATGTTTCTAATCCCTGGGTGTTATGCCGTGTCTGTGCAGATGCTGCATTATATCATATGTGGGTGGCGGGTGGGGGGAAATATATACAGTAGACAGCACTGGGTAATACACAGTAGTTGTGTGTGTGCGTTTGTATGAATGCATACAATGTCAACGTCTGTGTGTGTTTACTTGTTCATACGATTGTGTGCAGCGTAGTATAGGACAGCGATTTGGAGCTGTGGTAATTTCCCCTGAGACAAGCGAGTAGGTAAAGGCCAGCGAGGGAGAGCAGGGAGGATGGAGGGAGGGTGCCAGAGAATAATGAGGGATGATACAGTGGCGTCTTCACCAAAGAGTCAGTCGCTATGAGAGGGCCTTTGAGAAGTAAAAAATTCATACTTGCTCTCACATACAACATTATACTCTCACATATGAACAACTATACTCTCATACAGACACAGTCATACCCATACATAAACACTACTAGACTCTCTAATACATACTATTATACACTCATACACACTCAATTATTCGGTTGGCATTAGCTCAGGAGGAAGAGCGCTCGTCTTGGGATCAAGAGATCGCAGGTTCGATTCCCGGTTCCTCCGTGTTATATGTCGAAGTGTCCTTGGGCAAGACACTGAATCCCTAATGCCCCCAATAAGCAGGTAGGCGCCTTGCATGGCTGACTGCCTATTGGTGTGTGAGTGTGTGTGTGAATGGGAAAGTGTGAAGCACATTGTAAAGCGCTTTGGGAGGTCTTCATTGACCTGAAAAGCGCTATATAAATGCAGACCATTTACCATTATACTCTCACACGTACCATTTCACTCTTATATACGTTACAATGCTTTCACACACATACTACTATAATCTCATACACACACTTATATACTCCCTTCAAACATATTACTATAGACACTCACACGCACTATTATACTCCCTCAAATAAACTACTATTCCTCTCACACACCATTAAAATTGCCATTACTATAGGGGGTTTACACACCGTGTAATGATCTCCTCACCTCTCAGTGTTTTTTTTACTTTGAGTACTTTTGGTAACCACAGCGATGCACACTGATATGCAGTTCAACGTCAAACTGGAGTTGCTCTCAGGATAGTAGTATGTGGGAAAATATATAGCAGTACATGTGAGAGCGTATGGTAGTGTGTATGAAATTGTAGTACTATGTGTGAGAGATTAGAGCAATGTGTGTATGAGAGTATAGTAATATAAATGTGAGACTATAGTATTGTGTGTATGCGAGTATAGTGGTATGTTTAAGGGAATACAAGTCTGTGTATGAGAGTATAGTGGTATGCGTGAGAGAGTATAAAGGTGTTTATAATTGTGCATGTGTGAGATTATGATGTTATAAGTGAGAACAAGTATAAATTAATGAGAGGCTGTTTGAGAAATAAATCCTACTTGCTCTCACGTATAACGTAATCTCACACAACTATACTCTCATAGAGGCACAGTCATACACATGCACAAACACAACAATACACCTTTACACACACTACCATCCTCTCTTCCACAAATTGTTATACCCTCGTACACACACTACTTTACTCTCTCAAACATTGTATAGCAGGGCACGTGCCTGGGTATGACTATGTATGAGAGAATAGTTGTGCATGTGTGAGAGTATAATAATATATGTGAAAGCAAGTATGATATACTTCTCAAATAGACCTTTCATATGATCTATTTCTCAAATGGACTCTCTAAAGTCACTAAATCTCGTGCATTGTTTGTTTGGATCCCTTAACTACTTTGGATTATCGGGGCACCACTTCCTTTGGTGTGTCTCGGGCAAGTACAGCCTGGTGGCACCCGCAAAAATAAAAGCTCAGCATTCATGTACCAATTTTTTCTTGGATTCTAAGTTCCTCAGCTGGATAGTTTGCATTTTCTAACACACTTATTGTTTCTATAATGAGGTCATCTATTAATTACAAGGCTGCAGCTTAGTGATGTCCTGGCTTTATTTTGTTACAATTCCCCTAACTTGTTATTAGCATACATTATGCCCCACTTATCCTTTTGCCCAGTAGCTAAAATGGGGATTTAGCACTCAAAGAATGTAAAAAAACAAATCTGGTTTTTGCATGTTTGCGGTTGAACACCGTGACTTATTAACCCTTGCCTCTCCTCTCCCACATTCATTTACAAACTCATTATAAGACTTGCATGGATTTGACGGCGTTTTGGGAACAGACTGCATAATCAGATTTATTGCGCACTTAAGCTTAATTGATTGCCTTTATGGATTCAAATAGATAATTAAGAGCTAACAAGTCCACTTTCTGTTTCATCTCAATGTTAATAAACTACGGAGGTGGTGCAGCTGTCAATCACAAAAAGACTCTTTCACAAGATTTTTTTTCCTTCCAAAATGAGTGTGTGAAATGTGCTTAAGGGGGAAATTAATCACAAAAACTAATGTCACAGGTTTTTAGTTTAGTAGACTCTCAAAATAAGGAGAGAAGATTGCAATGGATTTTGAACTCGCAAGGAGAACAGGAAAGGACTTTGTAATAAAAACACATCACAATACGAAATCCGAATACCACGGTACCTCTACTTACAAATTATATTCACTCTGCGTGTCACGACCAGAACGGAATCAGGACCCACTTGCGTAACGTTTACCACAAGTTTTATTGAAAGAAAGAGGAAGGGCTGCGCCCACGATCCGGTGATCGCTGGACGCGGGAGGCAAGTCGCTCTCGCAATCGGATTGTTATCCGAATACGGAAGTGGATCTTCCGTAACGGGCGATGGCGGTGTCAGGGACGGAAAACAGGTCGATAGCCTGGACAGTAGAGCAAAAACGTATATGTCACATTTTTGGCAATTTTTTTTTGGATAAACCCCAACACTAAAAACATAGAGCAAAATAGAGCAAAAAGCTGAATATGTTCGTACGGTATACGAACGTTACATGATGGATATAACTGTTCATTTTATTAACGATGTAACATATTAAGAGTTATTAAGATAAATCTAGCATTGATAAAATGCTTACTAAACTATCATCTTCACTCCAAATCACTGAATCTAATTTAATTTTCAACCTCTGTGTAACTGACACGGTAAACAATCCACAGCTTTCATCTTCTCGTTCCACGTCGCTTATGTCAGACCCATCGTCCTCTACGCTTTCCGCTTTTCACTATTTTCAGCTTGTAATCAGCAGAATATGATTTGTTCTTTGGCACCATTTTTGTTCAGTCGTTTTTATAAATAAGAAATCCCTTTTGGGCAAGTTGAAAATATTCACTTTGGCGAAATGACACCTTATCTCCTGAACGTTCGTGGCCAGATCATCGTAGCAAGAAGAGTGAATATTTTTAACATGCTCAAAAGTGATTTCCATACAAGGTGCAAATGCTCTGTGCTTTACTGTCTCATCTCATCTCATTAGCTGCACCGCTTATCCTCAGTAGGGTCGCGGGGGTGCTGGAGCCCATCCCAGCAATCATCGGGCAGTGGGCAGGGGACACCCTGAACTGGTTGCTAGCCAATCGCAGGGCACACGGGGACAGACAACTCACTCGCTCAGTCACACCTAGGGACAATTTGGACCGGCCAATTCACCTGAAATGCATGTCTTTAGAATGTGGGAGGAAACCGGAGTGCCCGGAGGAAACCCACACAAGCACAGGGAAAACATACAAACTCCGCACAGTAAGGCCGGGAGCTGGATTTGAACCCACGCAGGAGGTTCCCACAACCTCAGAACTGTGCCGCACACGCGCTAACCACTGCGCCGCCGTGCTGCCACGTGCTTTACTGTTTTTCCCCAAAATGAAATACAATGTTATTTTAGTGACGTTTGCTCAAATGCCATATGCTAGGGGGGCATTTGTCAACACAACACGACAAGTTTGAAACGATCAACACTGGCCTAGAGCGCCCTCTTTGGGTTTATTGTGAAAATAACATGTGAAATTGTCATGATTACCGATTAGTATCACCTGTGCCCGCTGATTTGGCGCCAGCCGCTGCGGGCTACCTGATTGGTTCCCCTTCCCTTTTTAAGCCCAGTCTTGTCACTCTCCGGTTGTCAGTCTGTCAGCAAACCTCTGTTGTTACAAGGCAAGCATTTTGATTCCCGCCTGTCCCGTTTTTCCACCCGTTTTTCCACCCGTCCATTCCTAATGGTAAATGGTAAATGGTCTGCATATAGCGCTTTTCAAGTCAATGAAGACTTCTCAAAGCACTTTACAATGTGCTTCACACTTACCCATTCACACACACTCACACACTAATAGCGGCCATGCAGCCATGCACACCGCCAACCTGCTTATTGGGGGCATTAGGGATTCAGTGTCTTGCCCAAGGACACTTCGATATCTCCCAGTTTGTCTCCGGCTCCGGCCTGTTTTTGATTCCGACCATGTTTGCTCTCCCGTCCCGGCTTACGACCCGTTTTTGATCCCAACCACGTTTTTGCTCCCAACCACGTTTTTGCTCTCCTGTCCCGGCTATCGACCTGTTTTTCCGTCCTTGACACCGCCATCTCCAGCTATGGAAGACCCACTTCGGTATTCGGATCACGATCCGATTGCATGAGCGGCTTTCTTCCCGTATCCAGCAAGCACCTGATCGTGGGCGCTGCCCTTCCTCTTTCTATCAATAAACTTGGTTAACGCTACGCATTTGGGTCCTGATTCCGTTCTGGTCGTGACAGAAATGGTATAACCGGTAATAACGTGTCAATAATTCCACAAATAAGTCTCACGGGAGTATAAGTCGCACCTCTGGCCAAACTATGAAAAAAACAGACAATTTAGAGTCCGTAAAATACGGTATATGTTTTCCCCTTCTTCATTATGCACTTTTTTGCCGGTGCGATTTATAATCCGAAAAACACATACAGCAGATTCAAACAGAAACAACAAAGCTCAACCTTCAGGTGATCTTCACCAGATCAATTCCATCATCCACAGGGACAAGAGATCACATTTCACTCTGCCTCCTATAACTGCCGGTAGACCGCCGCTACCAGGCAACAAAGACACACATTTCTATCTTCCATTCTTTATCACACGGGCAATAAAACACAAACACACACCGAGCAAGCGTCCGCTACTCGTATCGATTGCTCGGTATTGACCCACTCCTGCACGCACGAACATCACCACGTGGACTATCGCTTGTTGACTGCCAGGCTGTGATTGGATGTTGTCATCAGACTGTTGTAAAAGAAGGAATTGCAACAGCCTTAGAAATGACATGTAAATGTTTAAAGATGCTGCCCCAATGCCAAATAAAAAAGTAATAGAGCGCAATAAGGGTGACTGATGCGGTATATCACACCGAACATCATATCAGGACCAGCAACCTTGCTTTTGTGACCTCGGTAGGGGTTGGGAGCAGAGCAGGGAATTAAAATGGAGCCGTATGATTAAACGTAAAAAAAAACAACACTTTGATAATTCAGTCACGCTATGGCATGAAATTTGCATGGTTATTATTTCCTTGTTGTTATTTTCACACCAGATTTCCCCAAAAATGAGAAAATGTTGCTCACTATAAGCCAGGGGCCAAATTTATGGCCTGGGGGCCAATAGTCCATACCTGTCAACCTCCACGGCTCCATGCCCTTACAAAATGTTGTATTTTCTCTTACAAAAGACAAAATAATATTACACCATATTTTTTTTCTTCAAACGTGTTTATTTATGTAGTTTAACATGTTATAGTCTACATGTGTTTCGTTATATCATACATAATGTTAAATAACATTTTGTTGTGAGATACTGAGTTGCTCGTCATGAATGAGGTTTATTATAAAAAAAAGTTCAAAAATTAAGTAGCTTAGGCGTTCACTGTAGAAAGAAAAAAAATACATGCAAATATAATTAAGTAGAAGAATACATTTTCTTATTCAAATTATTAATTCATTTTCTGGATTAAATCATTGTTGGTAATATACTGATAAAACAAACCTGTCTTTTTTCATTTTCTCCTTTTATACTTCCTTTTTTTCTTAACTTCTTTATACAACATAATAATTCGTAATATAATGCATCAAAGCAAGTGAGCCGTTTGAGAGCCGGCTCTCTTTAATGAGTTGAGCCAAAAAAGCCGGTTCTCTAAAAAGAGACGGATTTCCTTTCACTACATAACTACCACATGAAATCCGAGGCGGCAGATGGATGCGCACAGTAGCATCAAACCACTCGCTTCGTTTGCAACGAAAAAAAACCCGATACCGATATAGAGGCTACTGCGGCGAACTTGTTTGAGTTGTTCGATTTGCCGTTTCGTCATAGTCGGTGTATACCGGATGGTACACATAATTGACAAATTAGTGTTTTTCCGTACAGATTTTCTTGTACGTCGTACACGTCTTAAAATGCATAATAAACGTACTTTGTATGGCAAAAACGTACAGGTTGACAGGTATGATAGTGGCACACAGGAAGATGATATACAAGTCCAACAAAATCAAATGTCAGGACCAGAACAGAGACAGGACCCACTTAAGTTTCTCTCAGTTTTATTGGAAGAAAGGAAAGGGTTGCACCCACGATCCGGTGATCGCTGGGCGCGGGAAGCAGGTCGCTCTGAACGCGGAAGTGGGACTTCCGTGGCGAGCGATGGCGGTGTTGGGAACGGAAAAACGGGTCAGTAGCTGGAACGGGAGAGCAAAGACTTGGTCGGAAACGAGTCATAAGCCAAGGGAGGAGAGTAGACGGGGTCAGGATCAAAAACAGGTTGAAGCCGGGGAACAGCATTTTCAAGCACTTCACCTAACCCTGAAAACACAACTTTAAAATTCAAGCATTTTCCAGGATTTCAAGCACCCGGTTTGAACCCTGGAGATATTTACTACCCATCCTAAAGGATAAATTAACATCGATGTTCCTCAGTAATATCGTTAGCACGCAATGCATTGTTTTTGTTGAAATATCTGCTGCTTAAATTGTCATATAACTGAATGCGGATAACATATTTTACATTGTCGATTGTTTTCGTCTGTTAGCTCTAAGCTAGCCACTAACGCAATGACATATAGGCTAAAAATCACAATTTTCCCCTTGCAAATTGAAACATAAAATCGAAAATTGTGAGTTTGAATGCCAAAAAAGCTTCGGTTACTGGTACAACCTCCTTTAAACTCCTTAGGAAAACCCAATTCTCTTAACCGCCATTCTCTGAGTAAAATGCAAATTTCCAATTGTCCGTATGTTCTAACAGCAATGTGAATCGAAATATTTAGCTTTTAGCGTCCCACAAGAGTACCATTGGCATGAACGCCTTAAGAAATAATCACTGTTTATCCACTTGCCTACACATCCGTATACTGTATTTATTTTTTCCATCAAGGGAAAAGGCCACAGCACAGGAAAAAACAGAAAGGCCAATATCAGTTACCCAAGCGCATGTCAGTTTTCATATCCCTTGGCGGATGCATTACGTACATACCGCACCCCCCAACCTACAAAGCACACACTAACAAACAAATCGATATCCAACTATCTATGCCTGGCCTGAAGGCAACGCTTTCAATTCTATGCAAATGTAGGTGGCATACCCAGAGGCAAGAGTTGATATTTAGAAGTCCATTAAGAGGCTGCTGTGATGGGATAATGCACATAAACACATAAAAGCAATGAAAGAGAAGGAAAATGGAGGACATCAAATAACAGGAGGCAGGATTAGAAATGTTCTTGGAGTTTTGGAAACCTGCAGGATGTCAGCATGTATCACTAGAAAATTAAAGTAATCCTGAAAATTAACAAAATTAGAAAGTAATTTATACCTAATTTCACCTTTTTTCTTTTTTGATAAATTTGAATTTCTCCATACAGCAACATGAACAAAAAATATGTACAATTGGCATTCCCATAAAAAACAAAAGAAACAACAAAAAATGATAATAAAATTTAAAAAATTAAAAGGTGAGCTTTAGACATCAAGTGCAAATTGTGTAATAGGCTTCCATCTTTTCTCAAATGGATCTAGTTTAAATTGAAGTCTTGCAGTGATTTTTTCCATAATTTACATTTGACCCCAATCTGTCCTTCTAAACACACATTAAGAATATTACTAGAACAGCTTTTTTTCCATCTTCGCAATATTGCTAAAATTCGCCCTATGCTGTCTCAGACGGATATGGAGATTATATTTCATCCCGTCTCGATTACTGTAATTTACTACTCTCCGGTCTCCCGAAGTCCAAAATCAAGCGCCATTCACCCATTTGCTCCCTCATATCTTTCAGTATTAATTTTCCCCTATTTTGCGGTCCGGAATCTTCGCTCTGAAAATGCTGGTCTACTAGTGATCCCAAGAGCCAAGAAGAGATCCGCAGGTTCGAGAGAGTTCTCCATTCGGGCCCCGGTGCTGTGGAATGCTCTAACTCCTGAGATTCGATCTGAAACCTCAGTGGAAATGTTTAAATCTAAGCTTAAAACACACTTCTACTCTATAGTATATGAATAACCTACATTGATAATATCTGTGTATTATTTGTTATTGCAACATCCATTGCAACCTGGTCATCCTGGAAAGGGGATTACTTCATGTGCAGTCCCTTCTCAAGGTTTCTTTATTTTCCTCATGTGGAAGTTTCTGAGTTTTCCCTTGCCCCCATGTAGGTTTTAGATCAGGGGATGGTGTAATCATAGTCTGTGGTTTGCAATAATCTGTGGTCTGCATAGCCCTTTGAGACTCCTTGTGATTAAGTGCGTCACAAATAAACAAGACTGTTTGCAATGTGTAAGGTCAGGGGGTATTTTGTAACAAAATATTATGTGTCACCTGGATTGTTAAATAAATATAAGTTTATAAATTCTAAAAAGGTTTAAATGTTTGTCTTAAACGAGAACTACGTGCATGTTTTTCCTAATCATTACATTTACATGAAAGGGACATGGCAATATTAGACCACTAAATGTCGCTGCAACCAAAAACGTGTGCTATAAAGCACAAGGGAGAATACAACCTACTGAGACACAAAGTGACCAAAAAGTACTGTTTCTCTTCTAATTTGTTTGCCTAACTGTTTTAGAGGTTTTTAGTACCTGTAGCAAGATGGCGGACAATAGTGTCAGCTCCTTCTTGGCGAGCCTCATGTTATGTTACTGCTTACAGCTATATTACCCTAAGAACGCCTGATATCGAAGGCTAAGCAGGGTCGGGCATGATTAGTACTTGGATAGGAGACCACCTGGAAATGACAGGTGCTGTAGGCTTTCATGTTTGCATGGATTTGCCCCAGAATTGTTCTCTAGTTTGATCTCCCCTTATGTTCCTGTTTGGAAAATGCTGGTCTACTTGTGACTCCAAGAGCCAAGAAGAAATCTGCAGGCCCGATACTGTGGATTGTCCGTGCCTCCTGAGAAAAATAAATAAAAAAAATTGGTCCATGTGTATTTTAAAAAGAAATGCAGGCTTGTGTGGTATTTCATGTATTTTTGCATACTATTCAAATCAATATTGTTTCTTGAACAAATAATGTATTTTTTTGACCAAAATAACACACAATGTCCCGTTGAAATTGTTATATGATTTGGATCAACTGCAAATCACCTGCACAGCCAACAAAGCTTCTATTTTCACAAACCAGGAATGGAGACGGGACCCAATGGCGTTTGTTTTACTCAGTTTTTATTAAGGAAGAGAACAGTGCTTGCATCCATGATCCGATGATCGTTGGTGACGGGTAGCAGATAGCAGGAACGCGGAAGTGGCACTTCCGTGTCGAGCGAGGGTAGTCCTTGGCAGCGAGGAAAACAGGTCGATGGCCGGGGTGGAGGAGCAAAGACGGAAACGGATCCAGAAAAGAGGTCGGCAACAGGTATCAGGTAGGAAACAGGGCAAAAACAGGTCAATGGCCGGCACGGAGGAGCAAAGCAGAAACAGGTCCAGAAAAGAGGTCGGCAACAGGTATCGGGCAGGAAACACGGCAGGATAGTGTCGGAGAGTACAAAAGCTTACCTAGCTGAGAGCATAGGTTCGCAGACGGTCTGACGGGTTCCTTTCGGGAGACGGGAGTTTAAAAAAAGAGTCCAACAGCCAATCAGGTCCCGTGGCTGTTGGCGCAGGTTCCCCAAATCAGTAATCATGACATTCTATGATGGGGATTGTTTGCATCAGGTGGTAGGAACAGAAGTGTTCATAAATATACGATGGTGTGTTTTTGTGTGTGCGTTTGTAGTATCATTGTATGTGTCGCTATCGGACCGAACGTCACTTTGATTAATGTTGCCTTCCTGCAGCTGACCTGCAAGGTCATCGCAATAGTGAGTACTCGGCCTCTCCTATCCGCCAAAAAGGAGCGAGAGGTTTAGGAAGTAGGGGGTGGGCATCCAAATAATATGCTTCCCTAGAGGCTCTTTTTCTTGCACCACCCCTTTTTTTCCCCTTCATATTTTTTTCATTTAAAAGCTCAGTCTGCCCGTCCTTGAGCTGCCCTTGCACACTTCCGGCGTGACGCGTCGCTCATTCTCATCCATCTCTTTCAGTCTTGTGTCGGTTCGGGCTAGCCATCCGCCTCACTAATCTGAAATGCAATCGGAGGCAACCGAAATAAAAAGGAGTTGCGGGATGCTGGAAAAAGCGGGGAGGGGGGAGGGGGACCAGCCTGCTAGGTACTATTTGTGCAGAGGTCTCAAACTCAATTTATGTGGGGGGAGCACCAATGCTAGGGTCTGGGTCAAGATTTTCACAAAAAAATATACAGTATATATCTCTCATCTCATCACATCTCATTAGCTGCACCGCTTATCCTCAGTAGGGTCGCGGGGGTGCTGGAGCCCATCCCAGCAATCATCAGGCAGTGGGCAGGGGACACCCTGAACTGGTTGCCAGCCAATCGCAGGGTACACAGGGACAGACAATTCGCTCGCTCATTCACACCTAGGGACAATTTGGACCGGCCAACCCACATGAAATGCATGTCTTTGGAATGTGGGAGGAAACCGGAGTGCCCGGAGGAAACCCACGCAAGCACGGGGAGAACATACAAACTCTGCACAGGAAGTCTGGTAGCTGGATTTGACCCCACACAGGAGGTTCCCAAGACCTAAGAACTGTGCCGCACACGCGCTAACCACTGCGCCGCCGTGCTGCCCAGTATATATGTATATGAATAAATACGTCCCCCAACATATTATACAATTTTCAACACAAAATATAATGTACTATAAATAAATATAAAAAATAATAGCAATATAAGTAAAATAAAAGTAATATGAAAGCCTAAAGTGACAGCATGTATTATTAGGCGCCTCTGGGTTCGAAAAATATGATTCATTATTAAAAAAAAATACTGATTTAAAAAGTAAGCTGAATTACATGACTATGAAATCGCGTAATGTTTTCTCAAAATTGTATTGAGAGAGAAGGGGCAGTGCCCGCGATCCGCAAGTCGCTCTCTAGCTGGGACAGGAGAGCAAAAACGTGGTCGAGGTCAGAAACAGGTTGTAAGCCAGGACGGGAGAGCAGACGTGGTCGGGATCAAAAACGGGTCGTAAGTCAGGACGGGAGAGCAGACGTGGTCGGGATCAAAACGGGTCATAGCCAGAGACAAACGGAAGCAAAAACAGGACAGGCGGGAGTCAGGGTTTAAAAAGGCTTGCCTTCTATAAAAAACGGTTCGCAGATGGACTGGCAACAGGGGATTGACAGGATTGGGTTTAATTAGGGACAGGGAGCCAATCAAAGCCCGCAGGGGTTGGCGCCAAACGAGCGGGCACAGGTGGTTCGCATCGGTAATCATGTCATCTGTAGTTTGTCGTTTTTCTTTTGGGCACTCGTTTTCGGTTGCACGGCACAATAAAGCAACATTATCAGTCAAATAATACAGACTTTCTCTTTGATGTAAGTGCTGCTCATGCCAATTATGGAATCATTGATTACTGATTAATCCATTTTCACATTACTTGACTGCTAGATGATGCTGTCTTGTGTCGTGCAGCCCGAAAACAAATGCTACAAAGCACAAGGAAGAAGACAAACTATGTAAACTCACAGTAGCCAAACCAAACTTTTTTTGTTATCTTTTTTTTTTGCCAAACCTTTTGTAAAAAAGAAAATAAAGAAAGAAAGTACATAAATGAGAAAGGAAAAAATAGATAATTATAGGAAAAAGGAAAGGAGAAATAAAAAAGAGAACAAAGAAATGAAGTAGTACAAAATAAAGGACAATGGAAAATTTAAAAAAAGAAAGAATAAAAGAAAAAAGTTGAAAAAGAAGGAAATAAGCAAGAAAAGAATGAAAGAAAAGAAGAAAAAAGATTGAACAAAATAAAGAAGCAAAGTAAAATTTAAAAACCAAGAAAAAGAAAAAGGTATAAAGATGTAGAAAAGAAAACCAAAAAAAAAGAAAAGAAAAAAGCCTTTTTTTTTGCTCTTGTGGGTTCACTTAGCAGCAAGATGTCACAGACCAAGGACTCAATTGCATGCGTTTCTCAGATTTTATTGAAAGAGAGTGAGAGTAAGGCTTGCTTGATTGCTTGCTAGATCCGACGACTGGCGGAGAGCAGGAACGAGCAAGGCGGGAGTGACACTTCCGTGTCGGAAGAAGACAGGCTGGAATGGCAAGTCGTTTGACCAGGGCTGGAAATCAGAGGCAATGTCAAGTTCGTAATAGTGGTCGTAGGCAGGCGGCACGCAAAACAGGCGTAGTCAGGTTCAGAAACGGGTCGAAAAACGGGAATCAGGCAGGAGACAGGTTTTAACAGGGACGGAGTCGGACGGGAACGCTCACTGAGTGAAACACAACAGCTTGTAACGATCTGACAAAGTTTGAACTGAAGTCGGGGGTTTAAGAAGGGTGTGGCCACCAATCAGCTTGTCCGGGCTGTTGGTGCCAATCAAGCCGCCACAGGGTTTCCAAATAGGGCACCCAAGATGGCTCCACAGAGAATCTAGATGAGCCCTGTGTTATATAAAATATACAGTATAAAAATTTCTCCACCTACAGTATTTAAAAAATACACTTATACATCGTTGTTTTATATATGTATATGTATATATATATATATATATATATATATATATATATATATATTAATTTCAATGCATTCTTTCATGTTTTTTTACTACATGGAGGTGTTTAATTATACACAAAACAATTTTAAACTCTCCCTTGAAACATTGCTCGCTGCAATTGGCCCCTGGGCAATGAGTTTGGGACTCCTGTATTAGGGTCACCCGCTGAAGATTCCGATACACGCACACACACTTTAACAACATCATGGCCGCTCTCCTCCATCTGTTTGCCGCCGTGTGAATACAGTTGTCTAGGAGCAGGAACAGATTTTTGGCACAATGGCTTACCTTCTCCTTTTTTTCCAGACAGAGGATCTTGGCACGCCTCCGGGAGAGAAAGCCAGGGCGGGTCATGGGAGAATGGATTGTTTATGAATGCCAACTGTTAATAGAGTCTGGCGAAACACTTAACCGCTTCCTTAATGCACCGGTTTCATTTGCCCCTATAAAACTGGTTCTAAGATTTAGTGAACAGCATGGCATGAAGATCGGGGAAGGAGGAAACTGATTGCGATTTAATATGTAATTGTGGCCATAGTGTTAAAAATAGACTGTGAAATTGGGCTATGAGAGATTTTGCAAAGAATTTAAAAAGAAACATTCACAATAAAACAATTGAACGGACGTTGACGTCTGAAGTTTTTTAAAGGGACACTGCAATATCTGACCACCAGATGTCGATGTATTGTGTTGTGCAGGGGTGGCCAAGCTTTTTCAAGATGTTGTTACTAAATAGCGAAAAGGCACCCAGTTTAATATGCATTTCTAAAATAAGAACTCATCAAAAGCTGCTGGTTTCCTTTAGCAAAGACACAGTGGAGAGAATTATGGCATATGGCATCACCGTGTAGTATGCTGGGAGCGAAAAGAGAAAAAAAAAAATCACACACAGAGTAGTCAACACCGCTCAAAAGATCATCGGCTGCTCTCTGCCTAGTCTGGGGACCCCCAAGCAGAACCATCAACATTATAAAAGACGCGTCCCACCTCGGCCACCACCTGTTGCCCTCTGGAAGGTGCAGATCCCTGAGCACAATTGAAGGAAAGCCAATCCGAGAATGCCCATTCTCAGCTTCTTCCCCAGGGCACGTTAATATAATGACAATAAATCCAACTCACTATGCTTTGTTGTTACTATGTTATTACCAGGTTTAATATTGGAAGTAAGGTTAAATAGACTCAGTCACTCAACAAAAGCATAATGTTAATAGAAAATCACAATGACCCTGCACTGGTGAGCGTTTTTTAGAACAGGTCACTACAGCGGTCCCCAGGAGGCACCCTGCACCACGTGCGAGACCCTTTTGATGATTCCTTATAAACGACTGCCCTTGGTTGGTTTGTTGGTTGCCTTAACCGCTAGGGTTGTAGGGGCACCATTACCTGTGGTGTGTCTTGGGCAAGTACAGCCTGACTGTGCCCATCCCTCTCTAGGCCAGGATAAGTGTACGTTTTGCCAATTTCACTCAATTCACTGCAGCAGTATGCAAGTTAGACACAATACAACAAACCTCTGCATTGTTATCTCGAGCTGCACCCTCCCTCAAAGAAGAGAGACCGTAATTCTAATGGGGGTCCTGCTTCACACCTCCAATTTGTTTTTTTTCTGCTGATACCCCCAACGCCCACCCCCAGCTTCATTTATTTCTTATCCATCCCGACTACCACTGTCGCCTTTCCCCCTCTGCAACCGTGATGCAAGGTGATGGAGGTACACACACAGGGGGAGGGGGGACAACACGCCTCAGGGATTATACAGCCCTCTTGCATGAAAGATTCATGATGCACAAAAGGGTGTGTGCACGTGCGTTTGTGTGCACGGCTGGAAAGGTGAACGGAGAATGTGGGGGAAATGTGAAGAAAGTGGGGGTGCAGAAGGTACAGAGTCTGAGACAAATGGGTTGAGCGCAGCAGGGTTCACTCTCTGCATTGTGATTATACTTCTGAGCACACACAAGCACACACACAATGTATCTTGTTTTTTATGGTTTTATATGTACAGGCTTAATGAAGATGACGAAACATACTTTTCTATCTGTACATAACATTTTCTTTATCTCAAAATTTACTCTACTACCCCTGTGTAGAACAGGGGTCTCCACTGTGGTGCCTTTGGGCACCGGGGTGCACCCTAAGGACAGCTGAAGTGCCCACGAACTCGTTACGCTGTTATTCTTGATTGCCGTTTTCTTTCATACTAGGATACAAAAATGGTAAAAGTAAAAAAGTACTGTTTCAAATACATTCCAAAAGCCAACCCAAACCCCCAAGAGGATGACAATGCTATAGTCTGTGTGCCTGTTTCCACCAGGTGGCGCCCAGAACTCCGCACAGGTATTTCCACTATCCACACACCTGACCCTAATTATTCTCATCCCTGTATGAGGATATCAGCACACGTCTTTTGGTCATTTTCATTTCCCCCACCATGTCAGGTTTGTTTGTTTCTGTCTCATTTGTTACTCTGACCCTTGCATTTTTCAGTTCCAGTTTAGGTCTTTTCGGATTTTCTGATTTGGACATTGTCAGCTTTGTTTTTTTTGTTCCTGGGTTCTTGTTTGGGCATTTTGTTAGTTGCTTTGTGCCCACTAGTTTGTTACTTTAGTCCTGGGTTTGCAAATAAATATCCTAGTTATTTTGAGCACCCCTGCCTCAGTTTATGCTTATCCCACACAGAAACTTCTGTCAATCTATATCTATATACCTCACCATATCCCTCTAATGGGAGGGGGCTAGAGTCAAGAACACATTCTCACATTCACCAAACATTTATTCCACTTAGCTCTTTCTAACCTGACACCAGACATGAAGCAGCACAACAAGGGGTAGGTTGCTGTGCCATGCAACCCTTCATCAGCAGAGAGGCCCGACAGCATACACTGGTTTACCCCTACCGCATTATATGGTTCGATCCAAACTCTCATGCCATGCTGTTCTCAAAGTTTATATATATATAAACATGTTTTTAAAATTATTAGCCCATTTATTAGATGGTGAATACACTTTCTTTCATTTTGGGGTTCCTACTGGTATTTCTGGTATTGTCTACCATTTTGAGAACAGATACTTTTAAAAAAAATGGGATCAGCACAGACACCCATACACTGTAGTGATACTTGCCCATCCCCAGTTTATCTACAAATTACTATGTTAAGACTGGAAGCTATAAATGTTCCTGGAGTGAAGGAAATTCTGTTTACTCTCATTTATCAAATGATGACTGACAATCGATAAGTAATTTTGCATAAAAGGTCAATATTTGCAATCTAACCCGTCGATTATATCTGTATTAATTATGCTCTTTGGTCTATTTGATGTTTTTTTTTTTTTTTTCAAATTAATCTCACAGTAATCTGCACTCTCTGATCTTTTAAAAGGTTATCTTTTATTTTATTGCACAAAAAATGTGTGAGGACCACGTATGTAAGTAAACACTTCTAAAATTTGGAACAGGTTATAATTCATTTGGACAGGTAACTTAAAATTAGTTTTACCTGGTTATATCAGTATCAGAAATTATTTTCCCCCCATTTTATTAACACTCCACTTATTGAAACATAAATATTTTGTTTGTTTGTTGTACATGATTCAATTGTTTGTTTGTTTGTACATGATTCAGATTGAATCGTTTCTTGTACATGATTCAATTGTTTGTTTGTTTGTACATGATTCAAATTGAATCGTTTCTCCGGCGCCGTCACGAATGGCAGCCACTCCAGCAGCTCCCGTGTTATTTTCGATTGTTCTCAGTTATTTTCGATTGTTCTCAGCTTAGGGATGCTGCTGGAAAAGTGAATTTCCCTTCGGGGATGAATAAAGTATCTATCTATCTATCTATCTATCTATCTAATTCCAGGTGGTTCACGTAACTTATATTGTACTACAATAAAGTGTAATTGTTCATCCAGTGCAGTAGGGGGCAGTGGTGTTGTCATTGTCGGACATTAATTGATGTTGGTTATAGTCACAGAGGAGAATTTGATCTGCATGTATTTTCTTCCTCCAGGGGTCTTAAAGGGACGCTGTATAAGATATGACCATTAAATATTGCTGTATTGTGTCAATACAATAAAAAACAAGTGCTACAAAGCACAAGGAAGAGAACCATTTTTCTTCTCTTTTTCTTTGAGCCTTTCCCGAACTTTTGTGTTTTGGGGTAGATATTGAAGCATTTGTTTCAGCTCCCTCTATGTGAGGCTGTCATGATGACTGAACTTCACCTGTGCCCGTTCGTTTGGGGCCAGCCGCTGTGGGCTTCCTGATTCGTTCCCCGTCCTATTTAAGCCCAGTCCTTTCATTCGCCTGTTGTCAGTCCATCAGCGAACCTCTGTTTCTACAAGGCAAGCACATTGACCCTGACTATCGTCGGTCCCGCTTTTTGCATCCGTTTTCCACCCGTCCGTTCCTGATTTCCCAGTTTGTCTCCGGCTACGACCTGTTTTTTGACCCCGACCACGTTTTTCTATCCTGTCCCGGCTCACGACCCGTTTTTGATCCTGACCATGTTTTGCTCTCCTGTACCAGCTATCGACTTGTTTTTTCCGTCTTCAACACCATGATATCCCACTCCGGAAGATCCACTTGCGCATTCAGATCACGATCCGATTCTGTGAGCGGCTTGCTTCTCGCGTCCAGCGAGCACTGGATCGTGGCGCTGCCCTCACGTTATTCAAAATTTATACAAATTTCTTGACCTATGAGTATTGAAAAAAAACCCACAATTTTATGATAGTTCATGTTTTTTTGTTTGCTTTTACCCAAATCAATATATATTTATCGAAATGAACGAGGTTTTTATTTCACAATTAGAAGTCAAGTCAAGTCATTTTTATTTGTATAGCCCTTAATCACAAAGAGTCTAAAAGGGCTTCACAGGTTATTACAAAGACTATTATTTTCAGACTATTATTACATCATCCCCTGATCTGGAACCAGCATAAGGGCAAAGAAAAACTCCAAAAACCTCAACATGAGGAAAATGAAGCGCTTAATAATACACGCTGTCCCTTTAACAAAGTGATGAGCCTTAATGTTCATGTAATAAGAATCACCTGCTGCTGAAGTGATCTTTGTATAGGCATTCTCGGATTGGCCTTCATTCAAATGTGCTGAAGCGCCTAATGAGTGAGCTGATGAATGTACAGCCTCGCTGTTAATACCACCTTTGCTCCTCACGCGCATGTACTGTATAATAATGATTTCCGACTCCTTCACAAATATAGGCATATGCCTGTACATGCGTGTGTGTTTCTCCCAGGAAAGCCTTTGTTAATCAGTGTCATAGTGAATCAGGGGGCCAGGGGTGCAGTAGTGGGTGGCATAATAAGCTGCCGCGGCCGCTAAAAATGTTTGCGTGCCGACGATTGACTAGACTGGATGTCGATAATTAGAGAAAGAACGGTCGCTATGCTTGACCTTGGGAATCTTCCTGATTTGGTGCAGGCTAAATTTGTGTTTTCAAAGCATAGGTAAGAAATATACAAAATATATAATTTTCCCTCGTTAAAGTGAGGTGATGAACACAGTTCTTCACCAATGGTTTGGGTAAATCCTGGGAATAATAAAAATGAGATGTGTTGATATTAAAGCCGCCAGAATTACAGTAAATCCCAGAGAAACAACAAAAAATATTTTCTGGAGTGGGAATCGCAAAGTGAATTTGACATACTGTGGGGACAGAAACCTGTTAGAACCCGAACAGACGGAGGACCCAGACGCGTAACGTTTTCACACAAGCTTTATTTTACGGGAATGGGGCAGTCATGCACGTGAACACAAACGCCAGTGATTCGGCGATTGCTGGGCAGATTAAGTGAGACAGAGAAGTCAGGCGTGGAAAAACAGGAAGCCAGAGGCAGACGAGATCGGAACCGGACAGGACAGACGGGACCAATACTTAATACCGGATACCGGAGGAAGATACCGGACAGGGCAGGACAGACTGAATCGATACCGTATACTGGAGCAAGATACAGCGACAGGGCAGGACAGAAAGAATTGATACCGGATACTGGATACACGAGCAAGATACCGGACAGGACAGGACAGACGGGATCGATACCGGATACTGGAGACTGGAGCATGATACCGGACAGGACAAGACAGGGGGATCGATACCGGATACTGGAGCATGATACCGGACAGGACAAGACAGACGGGATCGATACCGAATACTAGAGAATGGAGCAAGATACCAGACAGGACGAGACAGACGGAATCTACATCGGATACTGGAGACTGGAGCAAGATACCAGACAGAGTCAAATTACAAGTCTTGCAAGTGCAGAGGTTTGTTGACGGACTGACAAGGAGTGAATGAGAGCACTGAGTTTAAATAGGAGGGAAGCCAATCAGGCATCGAGCAGCAGCTGGCGCCAAACGGGCGGGTCCAAGTGAGTGCAGCGGGCAACCGTGACGGAAACGTGTGATAATTATTTCCAAACCTTCGACACGCCGAGTAAAAGAACTAAAATTGTGCATACACATTAAACATTAGCAACAAATTATATAGTAAATCACGTATGTGCAATATACGTTTAATTTGTTAAATATCATATATTTAAAGGCTAAAAATTCCCAACTGAGTCCAAGAAGCCTCTAGACTTTGTTTGCGCCTATCTGCTTTTATCTTACTTTTAGTAGAGATGTTCGGGGTGGGACACATTAGGTTTGAGGAATAGGGATTGGGGAAGTGCTGAATAGTGACATCATGCTAGTCCCCGCAGGTTTTTATTTTATTTGTATTTATCAGTGTAGCATGAAAATGGTCAAAATAAGGAAAGGCCTGCTTCTCACAATGTCCAAACGGCAACCCAAACCCCAAGATAAATGGAAAAAGAAGAGTTCATTGGAGCGCGTTAAAGTTGCGCACATGCTTGCACACGCATCATGAATAAGCTGACTGAGACTGCAATGATGAAGCCAGGAGATGGTGCCATGGAGTAACAAGGTTCAAAATTGTATCCAGCTATTTTTACAAATAAACTCATCAAGGAAAAATGAAATTCATTTTAGTACCTTTAGTATGAAGTGTCTTGAGCTGGTACAGTGGAGTTGTAGGTGGATGCAGAGGGGAGGGAGGGACAGCAGACTGAAATTACAACTGATTAAAAAACTTCCACTTGCGATGATTGACAATCCCTTAGAAAACTTGGTTGCTTTAATTGCCTCATTTTTCCCAATAATTGGCCTGATTTTCAATTGGTTATGCCCATATTTCCGAGCAAAAGTAACAATGTATGCGTGTGGCTACTTTGTATTTCTTGATAAGCGCAAATTTTGTTTCCATGGTTATAGATATCATGGTTTCGCTTCTTTCTTTAGCATCACCCATAGCTAATAAATGCAGTACATTATAAAATATCACGCTAATGCACAGTCTTTACAAAGCGCACAAGTTATTGGACACTTGAAAAATTATTGTATTGAATTTAGGGTTGATCTACTTTGTTTAACCCGGTAGATTTTTAATAACAAGAGGGGACCCTAACAAGCCTGGATGTTTGTACTTGAAGGTTTGTGCGGTCCTCTCCTGTTTTCCTTGCAAGATCATCCTTCATTCCTGGTGTCTCCTCTCCTTACTTTAGGTGTATTTTAAACTATACACTTAACACTATTTTTGAAATAGCGTGTCATTATTCTGATCTAATGAGTATAGATCAGGGGTCACCAACGTGGTCCCTGCGGGCCCCATAAGAACACATGAATAGCCCGCAGACCCATGATGAGAATAGTTCACTAGTGATGGGTCATTGCGATTTTCTAGAAAAATTTCTAACTGGTACGACAAATCATTGACATGACCATTGTCTTTAAATGCATGATAAATTCTTTCGACATTCTTTTCAAAGTAAGCCCATAATTATTATACTGTATATAAATCACATAGTGTACTTATACAAGGAAGATGTTTGAATGCGTGATTCTGCAATTTTAACCCCACTTCTAACAATAACCTGTTAAAACAACAATAACATAGTTATAACACAGTAATAGCATATCAGAATTTCATATCAGACTGATAGGCCTTCACGCTAAGCAGAAAACAGAAAAGTAGATCTCAGCTTTAAAATGGTTTGTGATCCCTGACATAAAGAGTAAGATTTTTCAGTTTTGTATGCAAATTCTGTCTAATTGTGAGCCAGTCCATTCTCAAAGGCAGTAAAAAACTATTAGAATTAAATGGACAGATTCTTCGTTTTGATTGAGTATCAGTTTTAAATCTTGATCACGAAAATTCCGCAGAGTCTCTAATAAGTACATATGCATGATTTTATCTTAAGCATGCATATATATATATATATATAATATGTATCCAGACGGCCAAAGTAATTATGCATGCAGTGACCCGCAGTCTTTAATTTCTGTATTTAAGTGCCATTCCTATTACTCATTTGTATTTTAATGAGTGTATTTTATCCGAGCCAAGGGTGAATTTGAATGCACCATAAATGGAAAAAGTGTGTTTTGCAGGGGGGCAATAGGTGGACTGTTTCCCTCCCATCCAGTGTCTTGCCCACTTTCCACTTACTGGCTACATTTCATCATGTGCACAGTTTCTGAGCACCACCTACCAAATACAATTAAGGTGAGTTATGACCGCTCTGTTCAGGGAGCAGGAATGGTGGCTTGTGTGCGTATATGCGTGTGTGCCTGTGTGTTAATGGTGCGTTTATGAGTGGAGTGACAATGTATGAGAGGCAGTTTGAGATGTAAATCACACTTGATCTCACATAAAGCATCATACTCTTACACATGCACAGCTATACACTCAAACACAGTCAAACGTGCACAAACAATACCGTACGTACACACGTATACACACACACACACTACTATACTATACTCTTACACATACTACTATACAGTACTCCCAAACACACACACACAACCACAATACTATACTCTCTCACACACACACTACTATACCCCAGAAACACACTGCTATAGACTTTCCCCCACATACTACTATACTCCCAAACACACACTACTATAGACTCTCACCCACATACTACTCTATTCCCAAACACACACTACTATAGACTCTCACCCACATACTACTATGCTCTCAAACACACACAACTATAGACTCTCACCCACATACTACTATATTCCCAAACACACACTACCATAGACTCTCACTCACATACTACTATACTCCCAAACACACACGGCTATAGACTCTTACCCACATATTACTATACTCCCAAACACACACTACTATAGACTCTCAACCACATACTACTATACTCCCAAATACACACTACTATAGACTCTCACCCACATACTACTATACTCCCAAACACACATTATGATAGATTCTCAACCACATACTATTATACTCCCAACCACTCACTAATATAGACCGTCTCACACACACTATTACACTCTCTCACACACACACACTATTGTTTCTCATTCATCATTAAAATTTCAGAGTAGTTTTACTTTGTGTGCTAAACCTGGAGTTGCTCCCAATATAGTAGTGTGGGTATGAGAGGATATTAATATGTGTGAGAGAGTGTATAACAGTATATGAGTGTGTGTGAGTGTATTGTAGTGTGTATGAGAGTATAATATTAGGTATGAGTATAGTAGTGTTTGTGCATTGGTATAACTGTCGGTATGTGAGAATACTAGTGTGTATGAGAGTATAGTAGTATATATGAGTATAGTAGTGTTTGTGCATGGGTATGACTCTCTGTGTGAGAGTATAGTTGTGGATGTGTGAGAGTGTAATGTTGTATTTAAGAGAAAGTATGATTTACTTCTCAAATGGCCTCTTATAACAATGCATCACTTGGGTATAGAAAGTACAAGTACAATCTCAGTAAGAGCAGAGGTGCAGTTTTCCGGTGTGGAACCGAGCGGAGGGGATAAGAAAGTGGTGGTTGGGGATGGGAGGGGGTGATGAAAATGGAGCGAGGGGGTCGAGGGACCGTAAGGTTGTGGAGGGTACAGTGCCAATTTCACGCCTGTGCTCATTTCTGCCTCTTCCAGCTGTAGACTCCGTTTTTCTCTCTGCATCTCTTCCCCCGACTGCTCGATATGCCCCCCACCCCTCGTCTCTATTCCCAATCCACACTCACATACACAGTCCGCAATAAGCTAGTAGGACCACACCAATCTTCCTGCCCTTCCTCCACTGGCTGATGTCTGACAGTGCAAGTAAAGAGGATCAGTCTTCAAATAGCAACCTAGGGAACATTCTAAAGCAAGCTGCAGTTGGGAAAAATGGGAGGCGACCAAAAAGCCTCGCATCAACCCATATTGGTGCCATTTTTTTATTTATACGTATTTTTATATATTTCCGCAGGGAAAAAGACAAAGACCATCAATAAAACATGCTCTCTTCATCTTTTTCCATGCGATGGAAGGAAATAGTAAAAATAATTTTGTTCACTCCAGGGCAATGTTCCCTCTTAGCTGCGCCTGTGCACAGTTGCACACTACCCATGCCAAGAAGAAAATCTAACCAGCGCACAAAATATCACGTCTCGAAATTGCAAAATTAAAAAGCAAAATACGTCTAGAATTACAGTGCATGCGGGTAAAAACACTGTTTTTGAAGTCAATATCAACACAAGATTGAACGAATGTAAGCGCACATGTGAGCTGGAGGGTCAATCAAGGGCAAACGATAATATTGTAACGATTACCTATTGCCCTCACCTGTGCCCGCTCGTTTGACGCCAGCTGTTGCTTGTTTCCCGATTGGTTCCCTCCCCTATTTAAACTCAGTATTCCATTCACTCCTTGTCAGTCCGTCAACGAACCTCTGCACTTGCAAGGCAAGTATTTTGACTCGGTCCCGTCCTGTCCGGTATCCTGCTCGTGTATCCAGTATCCGGTATCAATCCCGTCTGCCCCGTCCGGTATCTTGCTCGTGCATCCGGTATCGATCCCATCTTTCCCGCCCTGTCCGGTATCCTGTATCGATCCAGTCTGTTCCGTCCTGTCCGGTATCCCGTGTCCGGTATCGATCCCGTCTGTTCCGTCCTGTCCTGTCCGGTATCTTGCTCGTGCATCATGCATCCGGTATCCGGTATCGATACCTTCTGTCCCGTCCTGTCCGGTATCTTGCACGTGCATCCGGTTTCGATCCCGTCTGTCCCGTCCTGTCCGGTATCTTGCTCGTGTATCCTGTATCCGGTATCGATCCTGTCTGTCCAATCCTCACCTGTATCTTGTTCGTGTATCCTGTATCCGGTATCAATCCCATCTGTCCCGTCCTTGGGTTTTACATGGCCTAGCCAGTCTGCAGACCTGAGCCCAACCGAAAATCTTTGGAGGGAGCTCGAACTCTGTGTTTCACAGCGACAGCCCAGAAACCGGACTGTTTTAGAGAAGATCTGTGTGGAGGAGTGGGCCAAGATCCCTTCTTCAGTGCGTGCAAACCTGGTGAAAGACTACAGGAAACTCTTGACCTCTGTAATTGCAAACAAAGGCTACTGTACCAAATAATAACATTCATTTGCAGAGGTGTTCAAACACTTATTTGTAGCTATACCACACAAAAAAAAATGTGCAAAAAAAATCATGGATTGTGATTTCTGGATTTTTCTTTTTAGTTTATCTATATCACAGTGGAAATGCACCTGCAATTAAAATTTATGTCATGATTGCTGATTCAGGGCACCCATGACTGCCCAATTGGCGCCAACAGCCCTGAGCGCTGATTGGTTCAAAGACTCTTTTCAAACCCCCGGCTTCCAGGAGGAAGCTGTCAGACTGTTTGCAAACCTATGCTCCCAGCTAGGCAAGCTCCATACCTTCCGACAATCTCCTGCCCCGTTTTCTCCTGCCTGATACCTGTCGCCGACCTGTTTCTGGACCCGTTTTTGCCCTGCTCTCCATCCCGACCATCGACCTGTTTTGCCATTTCCTGCCTGATACCTGTTGCCGATCTCTTTTCTGGACTCGATACCGCCCTTGCTCTCCCGTCCCGGCTATCGACCAGTATCCCTGCTGCCTACAATTGTCCTCGCTCGACACGGAAGTGCCACTTCCGCGTTCCTGCCACCTGCTACCCGTGTCCGTCGATCATCGGATCGTGGAAGCAAGCACTGCTCTCTCTCTTTATCAATAAAACTGAGTAAAACGAACGCTACTGGGTCCTGTCTCCGTTTCTGGCTTGTGACAATTCAGACCCCTCCATAATTTCTACGTGGGTGAAATAGCAAAATAGCAGGGTGTTTAAATACTTATTCTCTTCACTGTATGTGAGTAATCGTACGCACTGCATTGGCCTCGTTTCTGTTTTGTGGCCGGTCAGCAAACCCCTACCATCCCAACACAATGACACCTTGATTTACCTTCCTAAAGATAACATTTGTTCAAACCCTGCATGCGTTTGCTGCACTTAACGACCTGAGCACTACCGGAGCACACTTCCTAATTAAACATTAATTATACCACGATAGCGCTAGCAATTAGAATGCGGAGATGCCAGGCTGACAAGTTGCCACCTGGGCTAATGTCAACACGGCGTTATTATCTCGGCCGCCTGCCGCGACTACGTCTGATGTATACCAATGGAAACAATCAACTTGAGCGCCTTGGTAAGAAAAGCGAGCTTGCCGGTGTCTTTCTGCAGAAGTAAGCCTTCTCTTTGTGTTCTTTGGCGTACGCGGCACGGTTTACACAAGCGAGGAATTGTCGTCTTTGAAGCCACCGAGTTTTTTCAGTCGCATTGCAGCATAGAGGGACGAGGGTTGAGAGAATGCCACCTTTGTTTGCACTGAGAGAAGATAGTTACAAGCACAGACACAGAAAGAAGGCTTAGAAGAGAAATACAACGCACGTGAAAATGAGGTATAAATGTAGGCGATCTTGCTTACTTTAGTTAGTTTAGCACAGGAGTCAGGAGCCATGTATGGCTCTTCTCATGAAAACATCTGGATAAAGTAGAAAACGCCAAAATGTTAATTAAACTGTCACATGCAAATCCGATCCTAGCATGTGCTAAGCCAGGCCATTACTGTTAACAAAGATGGTTCGGTCCAGTATATAAAGGGCATAGGCTTAACTAGTTTACAGTCACAGTGTCGGACCAAGATACCCCGTTTTGGCTGTATGTCGCTAAATAATCCGTTAGTTGGAAGGTTATTAAACAATGTGCAGTATGTTCACTCTTGAGACATTTTATGATGAAAACCCAAAGAACAAACAGTTGCCACCCCAAAACTCTAGATAAGCACCCAGAACAGTTTGATTGGGTGAGGGGTAGGAATTTGCACATATAAACACACAGCAGTCGCACTCCTTGTTCCCTTCCGCCCAACGCCATCTGCACCGAAGTTAAATACGTTGGTATCCTGCAGTATTTCTTGACAATTTTACTAAAGAGCTTTGCTTGTACCTTGTTTTAACACTATTATTTAGGACCAAATGGTGGTGAAAATAACAGTAGCAGGGGGAGGAAGACAATTTTAAGTGCTATAGGGCTATTTACATTTATATGGAACACAGGCTCTGTCACGGTTGCCATGGCGCCCAATTGGCCCCGCCCGTGTGGCGCCAGTTGCGGCTCATTGACAGATTGGCCTTCCGTCTATTTAAGCTCAGTGCGCTCTCTTCCATTGTCAGTTTGCAACGAACCTCTGCCCCGCAAGACGTGGGTTTTGACTCAGTCCTGTTCCTGTTGGCATTTCCTGTCTGATATTGTTCCCGTTTATTTTTGTCCTGTTTAATATCGGTTTCCAGTTTTGTTCTCTTCTATTTTTGTCCTGTTTATTATTCTCTCTTGTTTTCGTTCCCGTCTAGTTTGTCCTGTTTTATTTTGATATCCCGTTTCATTATCAATCCTGTCTGTCACGTCCTGTCCGGTATCGAACCCATCTGTCCGATATCTACTCGGGCAATTGGTACCGATCTCGCCAGCCTCTGGCTTCCTATCATTTCACGCCAGACTGCTGCCTAACGTGCATGACTCCACATTTCCCGTAAGATAAAAGGCTTGTGTGAGAAATGTCACGCATTTGGGTCCTGATCCTGGTCTTGTTCATGACAGCCGCTGTCATTATTATTTCATAGATATTATCAAGTCAACCAACATCACACAGTGAATTAAAATGTGCTGAAGAATTATCTTTTGTCTGGAGAGCAGGTTTGGCGGTTTTGTTGAATTTTGTCCTAAATGTATAGTGTGGCTCTCTCAACAAAATATTTTGACATTTATGGCTCTTTGGGTCAGATAGCTAACATGCTTGAAAAAAAAGACTTAACAGACCAAAGAGCAGTTTATGCCTTTTTAGTAAAGGATCAATCTTAATTTTTTAGATAGTGCGTGTTTGGGAGTATAGTAGTATGTAGGTTTTTAGATCTTCTGTGTCATCAGAGGTAAATTTAAACTTGTAAGCTGCATTAGGTATTTGTGTGCCATGTATTTTTATATTGATTGTTCCTGCTGTCTGGAAAACACCCCATAAAGTGGCAACTGCAGGACGAGAGGTTCCCTCGCTATTTTGCACTAGTTACTGCAGAATCCTTCTATTGCTGAGTTTCATTTCCAGTTATTTGTTAAAATAGGCCTCGGAAGCAAATATATTTGTTTACTACGCAATTCGAAAAAAAATGACAACTTAAAGATTTGCTCAAAGGTTAAATCAAGAAAATGAATTTAAATGGCTGTGCGCCATGAGAGCATCACTTGCATTGAGAGGCAAAAGGATTTCCCTTTTTTGGCAAGGTCATTGGCACATGAGAATGGAAAACCCAAGGTCCAAATTTGTTCTGGTGTGGGAGAGTAGAATGTCTTTCTTAGAAAGCTGCCCAGTCAGCAAAACAAAAAAGTCAGCTCTTTGCTCTTGAAATAAGTGTACCAAGGAAGTAAACCAATTCAAAATTGCCACACATTTTTTAAGTCTATCGCTACTTCAGATAAAATTACGTAACAAATAAATAAATCATTACATCATTTCAGGATCTCCCCTGGAAGGCACCATATTGAGTGAGTGGCTGGACTGCGCACACCTGTTTCTCAGCTTAGCACACCTGAACTTAATAATTGTAGCACCATATATTGTCTATCACCGAAGGCAATAAATATGTCGCCTGCTTCCCGGTTCCCTTATTCTTGCCGTCGACCAGCCCTGGACTTTGGACCAATTGAGATTGCTTCTGTACTGTGTTTGTTTCTTGTGTTTATTGACGCCTCCAGCCATGACTGGACTGTGTTTTCTTTTGTCATTTGTTTTCTTCTCCCATTGTGGAGCGCCCTTGGTTGTCCTTGTTGTCCCCAATAAACAGTCGACTGTGTGTGACTTTAATACTGAAACTTTGAAATAGAGACATTACTAACCTTAACTAACTAATATTGGACACCTGCAAGACTGGGATAAGGGTTCATTATTTTGAATGTTATTGCACATTGTTATCGGTTGTTTTTGTCATGATTACCGATGTGAATCACCTATGCCCGCTCCTTTGGCGGCAACTGCCTCAGACTCTGATTGGCTCCCCGTCCTTATTTTAAACTCACTCCTTTTGTCAGTCCGTCTGCAAACCTTAGTGTATACTAGGCAAGCCTTTTTTTGATCCTGACTCCCATCTGTCCCATTTTTGCTCCCGTCTGTCTCCGGCTACGACCTGATTTGATCCCGAACACGTCTGCTCTCCCGTCCTGGCTTACGACTCGTTTCTGACCCCGACCACGTTTTTGCTCTCCTGTCCCGGCTACCGACGTGTTTTTCCGTCCTTTACACCGCCAGCGCTCGCAACGAAAGATCCGCTTCCGTGTTCGGATCAGAAACTGAGTACGAGAGCGACTTGCTTCCCGCGCCTAACGAACGCTGGATCGTGGACGCAGCCCTTCCTCTTTCCTTTCATAAAACTTGTGAGAAACGTAACGCAAATGGGTCCTGTTTCCGTTCTGGTCTTGACAGTTTTGACTATTAAATCATCATCTTTATAGGGCAATCATGTTGCTGTTCTTTGATTCCACACCCTTTAGGGCTGATCTGCTTTGTTGACCTTAAATAAAAGAAATGGCTAAGGAGAGGGCCTTAAAACCAATTGGAATTCCTCATCTCAAGGCTTCTCTCCCTGTCCTCCTTGCAAGTACAAAATCCCTTGATCTCCTCTCTCTTTATTTGTAGTGTCTACTGGAGTTTAAACTTACCATTTACTTAACTACCAAACTATGACGGGTAAAAGGACATCTCAAGGTTACTTTTGCAATGCTCTTCGCAACAGATCCATTTTGAAACCCTACAAGATAATCAGACTCAGTGAGTTCTGGATCACTTCTTTCACTATCTCCAGATGAAAGGAATTTTCCCAGAGCAGGAATACATTAGGGAGAGATCACATTATGACTAGCGAGCCATTAGGAACTGAATCCGAGATTATCAACGGCCATGTATCTGGAGAACAATCTCAGTTCAGTTAATAACTTGCAATTAATCATAGGTCACTTAACAAATGATGGGGCGGAACACGCCGCTCGCTGCCAGAGCCGGCCCATCATTGTCGTTTCGAACTCTGAAGAAGAAAGAGAAAGGGCAAAGAAAGATTCTATACGTGTATTCAAATCCTTCAAAGTAAAATATCTGTCTCGTATTTGGCAATGCAGTAGCAAAACTTGAAATTGGATAAATTGATATATAAACTAAAATTAGATAAACAAATATAAATCAGAAATGAAATGAATGGATAAATAAACATCATAAATTGATATAAAATCAAAAATATAATAACAGGTAAAAAAAAAAATCAAAATCTAAAGATAGAAATAAATGAATATAATATCAGTGTCTGAAATAATGTCCGCCCGGACGCTCAGGGCGTGCATCTTTGATGTCGGGCGTGTAACTTACACAACGATGTTTGCCCGGGTGGCCGACAACTTTTTCAAGTAAGAAAAAAAAAAATCTTTCGTTTTAATTGTTTTATTTTTTTCAAATCAAGCGTTTCCTTTATTCCAATTTCGAAATCTTTGTTCGGTTTGAAATTTCGGGATTTTGGTTCGTTAGGCAATTTGCATACTCTGCAGCCAATCAGAAGACTGCATTGAAAAACGTCCTGCTTCCGGACTTTCCCGAGCGTTGTAAGGTCGTGCATTTGCATATCATTTTTCAAAATAGATGCACAGAGAACACCAGAAAAACAAACAAGTGGTTAGGAATCACGCCAAAACCTCAGCCCCAGAAGAAAGATTCAAAAGAAGCTAACAAAAATTATGATGCTACAAAACGTAAACGTACCGTATTTTCCGCACTATAAGGCGCATCGGGTTATAGGGCGCACCCCGAAAAAATCATTTTGGTCCTATTTTTGACATACATAAGACGCACCGGATTATAAGGCGCTACAATGGGAACGTCGACAAAACAGTCAGATAGTTCAGTCAAACTTATTACCCCCTTAACATTCCCAAAGCTTGCAAAGATGCAAATACGTGTCGAGAACACGTGCGGATGCGGTGTCCGTACGATGTCACTCAAATGCATCCTTACATCATTCGGAAGGTTAAAGTCTTGGGATTCAAGAAATGCCACACATTCCTTAGTTTCTATTTTCTTTTTCGCTCGCAACTTTACTGTGCATATGACAATAAACACTTGGAATTGAGTTGAATTTAAAAATAGACACTCCATTCCATCCATTATCTGCACCGCTTATCACAGAAACATCGAGTTCAGTCTGAAACAAGATACAGGGACAATATAAAACCCGGAGTAGCTCACCGAAGTCGTTGTGTTCGTAATAATGTGCAGCCAATGTCCTCTTATATCCGTGAGTGCAGTAAATCCAGGAGAATAAAATAATTACAAATACAGAATAGAAAAAAATGCTTTCTGTGTGCCGTCAGCCACGTGCTATACGCATTCATCTTTTTCGGCCAATTGCAGGCCTTGTTTTGGCGTTTAAGCCAATGCCAGCCTGTAAATGATAAAAAGAATCCGCCTCTTGACCTCCGAATAACTTTAGCCAATAGTGATCGATTCAACTGATGATTGACACATCTTTTTCGGCCAATTGCAGCCTTTGTTTCGCTGTTTAAACCAATGCCAGCCTGTAAATGATAAAAAGGATCCGCCCCTTGACGTCCGAATAACTTTAGCCAATAGTGATCGATTCAAATGATGATTGACACATTGGTTAGCCGATGAAACGCCGGTAAATAAATCCCAGCATACACCGCGTACTACTTGGCGTTCGGGGGAAAATCTAGTCGGTGGCTGCAAGTTAGTTGGAAAACTTAATGTTGATCCATAAATAAGGCGCACTGTATTATAAGGCGCATGGTCAGCTTTTGAAAAAAATAAAGGCTTTTAGGTGCGCCTTATAGTGCGGAAAATACGGTACATTAAAAGCATCTTGGAAAGAGGAGTTCACGTGGTTTGTAGCAGACGACGCAACGTGAACATTACATGAATAAAGATGAGTAAATACAGGTACATACTAAAGGAAGATGGAAAACAGCGATGTCATATACATGCAATGAATGGTACAAGTAGATTTATAATAAACTTAATTTTAAAGTGTTGTTCTGTTATATATTGTGATTATCAATCCTCAATACTTTGCAACAACATGGATTAGTCGTGTTATTGTGTTTTAAGTTGTGAAGAATAGGGCAGGCAACTTTATGGCTGGGCAGGCAAGAGTTGTCTGCCCTAGTGTCCGGTAACTTTTTGTCATGAGTTTCAGACACATACTTGAATACATATATAAATGCGATTTTATATCAATCGATATATAAAAAAAACACATTTCCTATCTATTTATTCATACTCCAAAATTAAGGACTATACAGATAAACATGACTTGATTTATATATATACCACAGCCATATCCCCCTAGTGGGAGGTGGCTAGAGTCATTTCTGACTCTTTTTGGGAGATTGATTCAGAGGAGGGGATTCCCAGCCCCCTCACTCAACCCAACTGAGGTGTTGGGAGTCATTAGGTGACCAAACCCCCCAATTCCAACCCCTAATGCTGAACGCCAAGCAGGGAGGCAATGAGTACCAATGCTGTAAGTCTTTGGTATGACTCGGCCGAGGCTTGAACCAGCGACCTCCCAGACTCGGAGCGGGCGCCCCTACCATCTAGGTTACCGAGCTGGTCCGGGCTACCGAGCTGACTTGATTTACCATATATAATTGTGTAAAATGCTTTGTGAAGACCAAATGTTATTTAAATGAGGAGGCGGTCTTAAGTGTGTCTGTGGCTGTCAATTAACCAATCGGTGAATAGATCAACACACATCACACTTTTCCTTCATTTGAATAACATTTTATGTGGACAGCATGAAATCAGCTTCAGAATCCAATAAATATAATTTTAATATAAGTCATTGGCGTTGATGAGTCTGTGTGCATGGTGGAAGTAATCTAAATTACCTTATTTTCTAAGATAAGATGACACATCGGAGTTTGAGAGTAATCTGGCAAGAATCCAGACACAAACCATAAGGAAATGTTTCAATCAAATACATATATAATAATGTAATGATTTAAATAGTCAAACTGATATAACAGTCAGGACCAGAACGGAAACAGGAAGCAGTGAAGCAAGTCGCTCTCGTTCTCGGATTGTGATCCGAACGCGGAGGTGGATCTTCCGTAGAGAGCGATGGCGGTGTCAGGGGCAGAAAACTGGTAGAAACTGGTAGCTGGGACTGGGAGAGCAAGACGTGGTCGGGGTCGGAAACGTGTTGTAAACTGGGACGGGAGAGCAGATGTGGTCGGGATCCAAACCGGGTCGTAAGTCGGGACAGGGGAGCAGACATGGTCGGGGTTTAAAACAAGTCGTAGCAGGAGACAAACAGGAGCAAAAATCGGGACAGGCGTGAGTCAGGGCAAAAAAAAGGCTTGCCTAGTATACACGGAGATTCGCAGACGGACTGATAACAGGGGATTGACAGGACAGGGTTCAAATAGTGACAGGGAGCCAATCAGAACCTGCGGCGGTTGGCGCCAAATGAGCAGGCACAGGTGAATCGTATCGGTCATCATGACAATAACTGGATTAATTCCTTTAATTATGACTGCAGTATACAGTATATGCATTGACATTTTACAATATTCTAACACTGCCCTTGCTCTCTGCTCACTATCTTCATCATCATTCTACCGAGATAGATCTTCTTTGCATGAAGTCGGCACGGGTCAATTTACAAAATACTTTACTGCTTTTGGCATCTTCTATCTCTTCTTAAGGATACAGTGTTTTAAGTCCGCCCCAAATCCTCCAAAATCGATGATAGTATGGAATCCACAAAAGGATCAAGCGGCATAATCTGATATCTGAAATAAAATAGAAAAGTAATCCCTGTCTATGTGACAAGAAGCAGGGGAACAAAAGACTGCAAAAGAGAAAGCGGACGACAAAGGTGAGCTGGCGGAAGGAGGGCGGGAGGGAGACGAGCGATGGAAAAATTCACTTCCACACTTGGCTGATCGAGGAAATCCCACAATCTCGCCGCAGCTAAAGAGCAAAAGCAGATGAGCCGTGTCTCTTTTCATCTCATACTCGCCGTCCGTCTTCTTCCGCCTTGTTCTTCTCCCCTTCCGCTCCCTTTGTTTGCTCTTTTTTCGTTCACATTGTTGAATATCATCTCTGTGGGCTTCACGCTAACCTTGACGTCTGACCCTGCTTGACATGTGCTCGTATCCCCCAGTGGACTGATTCCACAAAGGTCGGACTGTCACGCCAGAGTGGATTGACAAGCCTTGCTCTGCATCAGATTGCATGAAAAGGGTGCAAAAGCAGGACTACAGCCCAACACCACTGGTGTCAAAGTCCAATGGATGCAAGGCCCCCACATAAAATTAAGCTACAAAGCGAGGGCCGGACCGATCGAATGTTAAAAAACATTGAAATGACGCACATATTCTAGTAAACCTAACTGAACATACTGAAAAGCTAACAAATTCCTTTAATATCATCAGATGACTAAAGCAACCTTATCTTCGGACTCTGACAGTAATCTTTAACTCTATCAATGAAAGACGTTATTCTCAAATTGGGAGGGCCAGTGCCAGCCAATTCGTGCCATTTTGACTCATTTTGAAGGCCTACAGAAGATCTAGTTTTGTAGCTGTATAGGCATAGCACATATCAAAAGAAAGCTTGAACCCTCAACTATCAACTACCATTGTTTAGTAAACAAGAGTTGAACATTGCTAAGTTTCTCGAAAATACCCGTTTTCAAGAAAACTGAAAAAAATTGCTTTTTGTGAAAGGATTCCTTTCAAGCAGAACTTTTACTTCATTAATTTTTTTGTATTCAATTCCTAAACAATGCTTTTCATAAACACAATAGCTCTTTCTTTGCAAAATAAATTTTCACTGAAAGAGCACTGCACTGATGCATGAACTATGCACGAACGATGCATAAAACTTTCAATGCCCGATGTTTTTAGTGAAGTGATCACGAGATTTTGCCCACCTTGGCGTTTCCTTGACTGACCAGATTTCTGCTGAGGTGCACAAAACGTCATCCCTCTTTGACCAGATGATTGCAATGGGACTTTGTCATCTATTTTCAAAGGGAAAAAGTGATGTTGAAGAGTTAACCACCTATTACTACTTCTCCATATCTCACCACACTGTTTCCCTACGCCTACTCACCATATGAGGCTACCTACATACACTCATTCGCCGGAAGTGGGCTTCCCTGATGTGTGAACAAAGACCTGATTAAACCCAATCCTGCAATCTAATGGTGATTTATCATAATAAAATAATTCCCAGAGGCTTTATACTTACCGAGCAACGTCAAACCCTTTATGATAGTAATCTTTTTTAAAAAAACAATTTTTTACATTTTGGCACTTAGCGACGAAGCCTTTAAAAACATATTTATACTTTATGGCATCGAATGAGCTAATTTTAAAAAGTTACAAATAATATCAGGCAGTCAATATACTAATGTATTTAAGAGTTGTAGATCCAGCTTCATCAGCAAGCTTAATTTCAGAGCTTTGTGAATTTTCCAGTTTGCATGCACATTACTGTCACCCACAGGACTGGAGTAAAAAGATTTTGGTGTCTTCTACTGTAGTAATGAGGAGGACCAATTGCGTCGATTGTAGAAATTAATGTATATATAAATAAATACCAACAAATATAATAATAAATAAATCAACACCGAAATAAATCATGTAAAACTTAAATATACGACATACATTCAAACTATCCATGTGTTAAGCATTTTGTCATTGATTTTGTCATGTAAACGAAATGTCATTCAAATGAGGAGGTGGTGCCGCTTTCTACCTTTTGGTTGATCACCGTGCTGTCCCACTGAGTGGTTAGGCAGAGTTTCTAAGGCCATGGGATCCAATCCTCCTGTGCGGAGTTTGCATGTTCTCCTCGTGCTTGCGTGGGTTTCCTCCGGGCACTGCGGTTTCCTCCCACGTTCCAAAAACATGTATGTCAGGTTAATTGGCCGGTCCAAATTGCCCCGAGGTGTGAATGAGCGAGAGAGTTGTCTGTCTCTGTGTGCCCTGCGACTGGCTGGCAACCAGTTCAGGGTGTCCCCTGCCCACTGCCTGAAGATAGCTGGGATGGACTCCAGCACCCCCACGACCCTACTGAGGATAAGTGGTGCATATAATGCATGGATGGATGGTTGATCAGTAAAGAACAAATCGGCTAAAAATGTCTTGATTCCCTCATCCTGGTAGATCAACAAATAGGTAGAAAAAGCTCAGTCAGTTGACCTTCCCATTATTCAAATAACATTTTGTTGTTTCGAAATACATGATCAAATACACACGAACAAATACTTGACTAAATAAATACTGAAATAAGTGAATGATGAAATAAAGGCACATGTGGGTAATGGGCAGCAGGGCGGCACAGTGGTTGATGCGTGTGCGGCACAGTTCTAAGGTAATGAGATCGAACCTCCCATGTGGAGTTTGCATGTTCTCCCCGTGCTTGCATGGCTTTCCTCTGGGCTCTCCGGTTTCCTCCCACGTTCCAAAAACATGCATTTTAGGATAATTGGCAGTTCCAAATTGGCTGGCTGGAAACCGGTTCAGGGTGTCCCCTGCCCACTGCCCGAGGACAGGTGGGATGGGCTCCAGCACCCCCGCGACCCTACTGAGGATAAGCGGTGCAGATAATGGATGGATGGATGGATGTAGGTACTACGTGAATAATTTTTGTAATCATTTAATTACATGGCATAAATATGTAGGTATTTATTGTTTTACAAATTCATTTCTACATATGACACGACTGGTTCTCCATACAGCACAATAATAACAGACTATAAGAGTGTCATTTATTACAAAGCGGTTCAACTACGGACGAGCATGTAAGGGCTTAAACGGCCCACAACAAGAACAAATTGAGACGCTCTAACAAAATAATTACATCTCATAATAAAGCTGTAATTGTGCTTCATTATGGAGCGAGACGATTCGCGTCGTCTCATCGAGCGGAGGATGCTCTCCTCACCTTCCACTGCCTCGCACAATGCTTATTATGCTTACGCCATTGACGGGGCGTGAACATAAATACACAGCCAGACAAAGAGGAGAGGGGTGTAGTGTGGGATGGAGACGGGGGCTTTGTCAATCCCTCCATTGAGAACCTGTAATTATAGCCCCCTGCAAGATAAATCAATTAACGCCAACATATAGCTTTTAATTTAATCTGGAGCTAATTAAAGTGAGGGGACATGAGAGAGGAGGGGGGAGCTTAGCGTTTGAGGTAAGGTGGGTACGTGTGAGTGCTGGGGGATCTTCTCGGTCCCTGGTTTTATCCAGGCGCCGTGGAGATGATTGAAAAGAATTCCGCTGGCGCTCGAGTTCCGTCATGACTGATGTTGGCTCGAAATTATAAAACGTCACCTGGAGCTGCCAGACGACCGGGTGACACTTTAATTGAAATAATTCAGGCGGTGCCAGAGGGAGAGAATATCATGTCTGACCATGTGATTTCTGTTTTTTAAATTTAAGTTTTTATTCCCAACCGACAACTAAGTGGGAACTGTTCTGACTGGCTTTATATTGTAACAAGCAGAGCCGTCGCGGACTGTGTGTTGTTGAAAAGTTTGCATAAGAAACAATTGCATCAAGCAAGGTGTTGGTGACAAAAGAGGATTGGATTTGGGTGCTTGGAGTGGTCTGTGGTCAGTAGTTGAAATACCCAATTTGGCCGCCAGAGGATATTAGAGACCCCACAAAAGCAGATGTTTATTAATTTTTTAGGTATTTGTTATTTATTTATTGGCCGAAAGAACAAAGGTTTACATTTTCACAAACAACACCTTCAGCCGTTTTGTAGCCTATAAAATCGGATACCGATATATTTACCCTCGGTGCAGATGGTGCTGGGCGAGAGGGAAAGGGAATGCGCTCGCTGTGTGTATAGCCCCATCCGTTCCTACCGCTGACCCAATCAAACTGATCTGGGTTCTTGGCTATAGTTTTGGGGTGTTTACAGTTTGTTCTGTGGGATTTCATCATAAAGTGTCTCGACAATGAACATAGATTGTTTATTGAGATTCCATATAAAGGATTTTTTAGCATTCAACAGCCAAAACGGGGTCTGATGGTGTGACACCTTGACTGTAAACTGTAGTTGAGTTTGGGCCCTCTATGTAGTGGACCGAACACTATGTGTAGACAGGCCTGTCTCACCTTCGCATGTGCTTTATTGGCTCTGCATGTCACAATTAAAAAAATAATAGCGCAAGTTGTATTTAATCACCAAGCCAGATGTATTCATGAAAAGAGCCATCTTTTCTGATAACTGGAATAGAACATCCAACTTAAATGAGAAAACATGTCTGATTGGTTTATGAATTTTAGATCTTTATGGACCTTATTTCTGTGGAGATTAATTTTCTAAATCCACAAAATATCATAATCTGTCAGGAACCAGAACAGGATTAGGACCCAAATGCGTGACATTCTCAGAAAAACCTTTTATTTTACGGGAAATGGGGAGTCATGCACGTTAGGCAGCGGTCTAGCGTGGAAAGACAGGAAGCCAGAGACTGACTAAATGGATTCCAATTGCCCGAATTGATATCGGACAGATGGGGTCGAAACCGGGCAGAACGGGCCAGACAGCCAGACAGGATAGATAATGAAACAGGATATCGAAAATAAACAGGACAAACAAGACGGGAATAAAAACTGGAGAAAATAATAAACAGGACAAAAATAGACGGGAACGAAACTGGAAACAGATATTAAACAGGGCAACCATGACATAATGAGACAATTATTTAAAAGGACAGCGTGTATCTGACCACTACATGTTGCCGTATGGTGGAGAGCAACTGAAGACGAGTGGTAAAAAGTACAAGGAAGAATACAAGCTACAGAAACTTACGGTAAATGCCGAAGACGAAGAATCATTTTACTTCTCATTTTTTGCTGTTTTTGGGTACGTGTAGCAGCAAAATGGTGGACAATTATGTCAGTTTCCTTGTGTTATATAAATGCTAATTATAGTTAAACCTACTAATATTTTGAAAAGAACTGTTTATATGATAGTTTATGCATTTTGCTTATTATTCAAATTAACTACATTGTAAAGGATACACAATGTCCTTTTTACGTTATTTTTTACTGGAAACAAATGTTCAATATATAGTAAAATGAGCAAAATATTTGAATTAGAAATGAGAATGATAAATAAAATAAGCTAAACGATTTGTCTCAGCGACAGGAATTTATCTTTATTCAGTTTTTGCTGTCAATTTAAAGCTTCTTCGAGCCCCATTTACTACCAATGTTTAAGTACAAAATAGATGCATTTTTAAAAGCCAATAAGCTCGGATAGGTGCGATGAGACTGATATAACTGCGTGCATGCGGCGTGTGCAGCCAAGCATATCTCATACATCCCCTTCCATAATCACAGGCTGGGATCTCGCCCGCTTGCGGTATTAATTCCCACCCCCGACGGAAATTGCAGTGTTCTTCAATTTAGCATCTGCGTTTACAAGGTGTTGTTTTCCGGATGCCCTTGATTGTCTATTTCGTCGCCTCCGCCCATCTTTCACGCAAGGCGAGCCGGTGTCAATGAAACAATGGATGCAGACAGATATGGCGGGGAAAAAATCTGGTACTATTTACACTTTTTTAAAACAATTTCGTCACATGATAAATTCTACCTCCCTATTTTCAACCTCCTTCCAAGAACACCCTATGTATGTCACTCAATGTTATTACCAGAGAAAAGGCATAGAAGTAATTCATCCATGGGAGGAACTGAATGTGTTTCTTACAGAAAGAAAAAGTGCAATTTGTTCAAAATAAGACAATTTTTAAGTCTGACCGGATGATCCAGGGAAAAAACGTTTTTTCCAAATTCCTTCCTACCCATTATGAAGTCCGACCATTGCCCGGTAAATGTGCAAGTTTTCGTTCTACCTACCATGTGCCTTTGAAAGAAGTGATACATTTTCTAAAAGCAGTGAGATTTTAGTTTTTATTTAGTCTTATTTGACTCTTTCCCTACGTTTTGGCATAAACGCCTGTCAGATCAGCCTCCAGAGGGTAGGACGTTTCGGGAAAACAACAGACCTTACCCCCCAAAAAATCAGGGACAATCTCCAGTTCCCAAAACATAAGTCAAAGGGATACAGTGTTCTATTTGTAAAGCTACAACAACAAATTGATAGAATCAATCCAAATTCATCGTTAAATGTGTTGGCAACCAATTATATCATCGATATGTTGTGCCGCGCGATTTACATGTCACTTGGCAGGTGAATCCAATGCAAACAAAAGTGCATTGAATTTCGTAAAGTTGAGGGTTGTAGTACCGCCTCGAGAACTTATATATGTAAAAGGGTAATTAACTTTTTTTTTTTGTCAAACCTTATTTAATCAACAATTGCATCACAAAATTGTCATGAAACTGTCAGAACCCGAACAGACGGTAGACCCAAACGCGTAACGTTTTCACACCAAGCTTTATTTACGGGAGCGGGGCAGTCATGTGCGGGAACACAAACGGCAGCGATTCGGCGATCGCTGGCCAGAAGAAGCGGGGAAGAGAAGTCATGCGCGGGAAAACAGGAAGGCAGGGGCAGACAAGCAGGATACAAGACGGGACAGACAGGATCAACACTGGATACACGAGCAGAATACCGGACAGGACGAGACAGACGGGATCGATACTGGATGCAAGATACATGAGCAGGATACCGGACAGGATGGGACAGATGGGATCGATACCGAATGCAGGATACACGAGCAGGATACAGGTGAGGGCGGGACCGGCGGGATCGATACCAGATACAGGATACACGAGCAAGATACCGGACAGGATGGGACAGATAACGGATACAGGATACACGAGCAGGATACCGGACAGGTTGGGACAAACGGGATCGATACCGGATACAGGATACACGAGCAGGATACCGAACAGGAGTGGATCGATACCGGATTGGACGGGACAGACGGGATCGATACCGGATACAGGACACACGAGCAGGATACCGGACAGGATGGGATCGATAACAGATACACGAGCAAAATACCGGACAGGACAGGGTCAAAATGCTTGGGCAATGGGTAATCATGACAGAAACAGTCAAACACCACAACTTTAACAATTTTCTAGGGAACAGAGTGCTGCAGAAACACAGTGTAACACAGTGAAAAAAAAAACAGAAACTAAATAAATAAAATAGATGAATAGAGTAAAATAAAAATAATGACATGTTTAAATCCACAAGGGGGAGATTCTTTAGCATATATCATTTGCACATTGCATCGTGATCAAAGATTTAATGAAAAAATAAATTCATTGACAACATTTAAAGTGAATTTACTGTACATTTTTGATATTTTAACTCATATTCTAAGACTATATCAAGTAAAATTCTGTGTGTGGTAGAGAACAAATAAAACATATCATCTAAATATCAAACTATAACCATATTAAAGAGATACTCACCCCTAATAAGAGCCCAGTTATTTAATATATGTATACATCAAAATTGCAAATTAGACTCCAATGGGGATAAAAAAAACTTTGACTTGAGAAAACAAGAAAAGGAAAGAAAAGGAGAAAGGAGAGAAAAAAACAGATGAAAAGGTTGTCCCATTCGCCCATGAAACCCTCGCCTAGTTCCAGCTCGCACTCTTTTCGTCATTTAATTGCACTCATATCAAAAGCCGTATGGAAACCATGCAGCGTACGTCTTGATAGGGCACGTTTTCATCCTGGAAAAGCCTTTCCTGCCCTGAGGGAGGGTCATAAAATGCTCATTAATTCCTTAAATCAGTTTAAACGCCCTTATTGAACACCACCTTCATTATTATTTATTTTTTTTCTTTTGCTCATTAGCGATTCCTTTAGGGGTGGCACTCAGGGTCCTGCCATGTCAAATGATTTGCTTGGTGTGTGTTTTAAAGACCAAACGGCGAAAAATCAGCCTACAACCCCACTTCCATGTCGTTGCCTTGGTGATGCTGTGGATGGTGGCTTGGAGTGGCATATGCAAAACGTCAATTAATCCATGTTGGAGATACTGTATGATGATGTGGACTGAGAAGAATCTTAACAAGTAAGGATTCTTTAGGAAGGTAGCAACAATTTCTTGTCATGAGGACTGATTAATTTTACCTGTGCCCGCTCGTTTGGCGCCAGCCGCTGCTGGCTTCCTAATTGGTTCCCCGTCCTACTTAAGCTTCGTCTTTTCACTCGCCTGTTGTCGGGTCCATCAGCGAACCTCTCTTTTCACAAGGCAAGCATTTTTGACTCTGACTCCCTTCGATCCCGTTTTTTCACCAGTTTTCCACCCGTCCGTTTCTGATTTCCCCGTTTATCTCCGGCTACGACCCGTTTTTTGACTCCGACCACGTTTTGATCTGCCGTCCCGGCTAATGACTCGTTTTTTTCCGTGTACTACACTACGATCTGCCGCTCCGGAAGGTCCACTTCCGCATTCGGAACACGTTCCTATTCTGTGAGCAGCTTCCTTCTTGCGTCCAGCGAGCACCGGATCGCGGGCGCTGCCTTTCCTCTATATCTCAATAAACTTGTGATTAATGTTGCGCATCTGGGTCCTACTTCTGTTCTGGTCGTGACATTTCTCAACAAAAATCGATAATAGATCTAGTCGACAATGAATTCCTTTGCCGCCAGACACGTTTTTCTCAACAGAGTGAGGCATCTATACATAATATATTATCTGCAAAGAATTTCTTGTCTCTGTCTCAAACGGTAACATAAACATGCATAAATGGCGGTGTTAACATCTAGTACGCGTACCAAAACATTTAACGTTTAGGAGCATTTTAGTCCATATAAGGCAAAGTTTGCAAAGCAGACCTTGCATGTAATTGTCAAGGAGCCACTTTTGTTGGCAAAGAAGCAAAATACAGAAACACAGAATCTACAATGGTTTTTTTTCCATAAAGGTTCAGCTCACGGGTATCACCAGAGGCAGCAGTCGTGGTTGAGAAATGAGGCCAGGGTTCGGTATGCAGGAAATTAGCAAAGCTATGACTTGAAGGCTTGGAACGAGGCGCAAGAGGCAACGAACTAGCACTGATCCCCAAAACAGGAGTGTTCAAAGGGATACCCAAACATACAAACTGTGAGAAAATATGTTTTTTTTTTCATAATATCTTTATAAATGTCATTGGTATATTCCAATTATTTTTCGAGATAATGCATTTTGAAGACAGTCTGTCTCGTTTTCGACTTCCTGAGCCGTGATGTCATGTGAAGAACACCAGCACTCTAGCAAGCCAGTCACCATATTGGTTTAGACGTTAGTTAGTCGAAAAGGTTTTGAGTGTTTTTGTAGTTTTTGTGGAGAATGCCAAGGCTTTGTGTTGCAGGTGGGTGCAGCAATTGTACAACAAATGGCAATCAGTCAAAATGGGGTGAACTAGCAAAAATAACACAGAGAGCTATCAGGGGCTAAACCAGACGGAACACGGCAGGCTAGCTTGCTGCTAAAAGGGCTACCCTGGACAGATCAGCGTAAAAACAGGAGGTTGACCGAAAACATGCAGTAAGCAGTCAGGATAATGTGAGCCAACAACAAGGAGCTACTATGGCAACAAACACGAACCCAGCTGGAAGAAAAAGCAATGAGCAGAGCAGGCTAGCCACCTAGCTGACTGCTAACGATGTTAACCTAGACTGAACAAAAGTCTTGAAGGCCACCATTCTACATTTTATCCGCATCAATTTCACTATAAAAGAAAGCTTGAGCATTGCCTGACAAATCTATTCCAAAATAAATGCATGCTGCCCAAAAAACAAACACAAGTTGTTAAAGTGTTAAAAACGATAAGTGGCTGTTGTTAAAACCGTTTTATTGTTGAGAATTGTTAAGTTCTTTTGCTACAAACTTTGTAGTTGACCACTGAATTTACAGTACTTCACAAAATGCACAGTATTTGTTGTATTTAATGTTCCACTGCTAATGAGCCTGTTCTTAGTTTTGTTGAGTTTGATCCCTCAAGCACTTTGGTCGTTGGGACACCATTTCCTCTGGTGTGTCTTGGGCAAGGACAGCCTAGTGGCACCCATCCCTCTCCAGACCAATAAATGTTTCTACCTGGTCTCAAACTGTGTGACTTTCGTGTGTTAGGCGAATGTGCTAATCACTGCACAACGGGAACTTACAGGGATGGAAAACACGTTCACTTCATTTTTCCACTTGATTTGTTTGATGGACGGAGGTTTATTTATGGTGTTTATTGTGCACTTCGCATATTTGGTTTTAAAGTTTTATTCAATTTTGTACGAACCAATGTATGTTTAATAAAAGATGTATTTTTCATTGTACCCATTTTTCTCGTGTTTTTTTTATCTTTTTCCACATAATCAAATAAACTTAGTGGTACATTTAAGAAATTTAACTAATTGTTTCCGTAGTTTGTGACTATTAAAATTGTCGTTAGTTGCAACCCTATTCTTTAAAAATGTTTTTAAAGATTGGAAGGCAGAGAAAACATAAGAAGGTTGACAGAAAACCTAGGACAAGGTTATAAAGGATTACAAAGGGGGAGGGGTGGTATTTTGTTGGACGAAAATGCGGTGGTGCCGACAGAGACAGAGGTTTTTTTCCTTTCTAAAGACGTTTGTGTTTATCACTCCCTTCTCTCTCCTTCGGCTGCAGAACGTCTGCCTCTAACTTGATTAAGCAGCAACGATCAGGTGGAGACGGAGAGCAGAGAGGGAGAAGACAACAGCCGTTCTCGTCTAATGGTACCATTGATCGGCTAAAACGTGCCGCCGGGGGAGAGACGATTGGATGGGGCTTGGATGTCTTGGGATTTCAGAATCGAAGATATAAGCCGGTTAGTGTGTGTGATGTTCTGTATTGTTTGTGGACAATGGATCAAACAATTGAATCAGAAAAGCATTCACACTCACAACCACATTTCTGTAGAGCATACTATTAATGTTTACATGCAGGGATTAGTCGAATTCAAATCAGAATATAGAAGATATTTGGGTTTAGTGAGGTTAAGAATACAGTAATACAATACAGTGGAACCTCGGTTTTCGAACGCCTCTCAGTTCGAACAAATCAGTGTCCGACCAAAAACTTCGAGAAATTCTTGCTTCGATGTTCGGTCAAAAAATCGGAGTTCGAACGCCGGTAATGCGTGAGTGCGTACGCTAGGGTGTGATGCTGAGCGGCGTACGGGTGTTTTAACCCCTTATTATGTCTCAGAAGAAAGTCAGTACAAGCAGCAAAGTTGCTACGGGTGAAAAAAGAAAAGTAGTGCGTACAACTATTGCATATAAGAAAGATGTCGTGATTGCTAACTCGAGTCACCTGGAGCAATCACGTGGACGCCCTCTGATTGGCTAATTCTCCCTTCTTAAGCACGCTACGCCCAGACCTCTTCGTCTGAGGATTACGTTTGTACCCTGTATGACTCTCCTGATTACCTGTTCGTCTTGATCTGTTTACCTGATTCTGCCTGCCTCCGATCCGACCTGCTTCCGTCCCACGCTACGATCTTCTCTCCAGCCCCGGTAAACTTGACCTGCTAGACTTCCGCACTCCGATTGGCTACGTGTTCCGAAGCTACCTTCCCGGCTCCGCTGCTGACGTCCGACAGCCATCGCGTCTCCCGCTAGCCCTGTACGCTTCCCTAAATAAAGAATTGTAACGAACGCTCTGGGGTTTCCTGTTCTGTTCTGGTCCTTCTGACAAAAGAAATAATAGCACCTCCGTCCATCTGCGCCTTCTGCTGACCACCACAAATGTAAGAAATCCTATTCATAGGATTACGATAACGCGAACGTACTATTAGCCTGGGTTAGCTTTAAGTTTACGTTAAACAAAAAGGGGTGTTGGAACGGAGCCCCCTTTCCCATGAACCTCTCACCACTTGTTGTGGAGACCCGGTTGCTAAATGACTTGTAAACGACCTGATTTTTTTATTTTTACACGTTCATGTTAGGGGAATCTTTCGTACGGAAGATTACGATAACGCGAACGTACGATTAGCCTGGGTTAGCTTTATGTTTATGTTAAACATTCAAGGTAAACATTCAGGGTGTTGGAACAGATTAAAATGATTTACATTATTTTTAATGGGAAAAATGATTTGAGTGATCGAACAAATCGGTTTTCGAACAGGGTTCTGGAACGGATTATGGTCGAGAACCGAGGTTCCACTGTACAGAAAAAACAATGTAATGACTAACAACCCCGAAGGTACTACCACAAACATCACCATCAACCACCAAGAGCTTGAAACTATCTTGGAGCTGGCATGTCAGAAGAGGGGTCAAGACCAAAAATAATGACCAAGATAACTTAAACTACAGCCGCACTTGCCAAACTTAAACCGATCTGGAGAGACGAGAACATTGCAGTAAAATAAAAGATCAGACTGGTGCAAGTGCTGGTTGCTTCTATTTTTCTCTACGCTTGTGAGACATGGACTTTAACCGCATCGCTGAAAAGTAAAATCCAGACCACGACGATGCAATGCAACAGGAAGCTTCTAGCATTGGCTACTTAGCTCATGTGACGAATGAAACATGGTGCAACACTATTACAGAGCACATTGAACATTTCAATGAAGAACTGATGTCAACTGTGCACAGATGAAAACTGCAGTGGTATGGTCACATCACAGGTTAGTCAAGACTGGCCAAGATTATTCACTGGGGCACAGTACAAGGAGGCAGGAGGAGGAAAGAGTGAAAAAGAACTGGGCCGACAAAACGAAGGAATGGAAAGGGGCTAACTTTGCCACGACCCCAAAACAGACCAGGAACTGTCAACAGTGAAATCTGTTCAGAGTTGCGTCCTCAGTGGTACAGTGGAACCTCGCCAGTTCGCGGTTCCACTTTCGCGGGTCCAGAGCTTCGCGTGTCAAAAAATATTAAAATAATAATAATAATTAAAAATATTAAATTAAAATTAGAAATTGAATTATTTTACAAAAATTGAAAACAAAATATTCAATTAGAATTAGAAATTGCATCATTTTACAAAATTTTAAAACACAAAGAAATGCACGTACAGTAATAATAAAAAATGTTAAATTAAAATTAGAAATCACATTATTTTACCAAATTTGAAAATAAAATATTCAATTAGAATTAGTAATTGCATCATTTTACAAAATTTTAAAACACAAAGAAATGCACATACAGTAATAATGAAAAATATTAAATTAAAATTAGAAATTACATTATTTTACAAAATTTGAAAACAAAATATTCAATTAGAATTAGTAATTGCATCATTTTACAAAATTTTAAAACACAAAGAAATGCACGTATACGCTAAGCATCACGGGCATAAACGCAAGCTGATTGGCCAGCACTCGCTGAATACTCGACTCCCCATTGGCCCATTCACTACAGTAGGCCAAGCTTCTCCCGATGCCCATCAGTCCACGCTTCTTGCATACAGTACACTTCTCGCCATTGATCGGGGTTAGTTAGTCTTTGTCTCGCGGTGATTTTTTAAGTGTAAAAGTTTTGTGAAGCTCCTCGTGATTCCTCCCAAACGCTCTTTATCCCTTGGTGCATCCAGTGAACCGAAGAAAAAGCGAAAGATGTTAACGTAGCCCGACAATATGGCCTTAATGAATCCACGCTACGGTACATAAAGAAGGAAGAGAAGAACATCCGCAAAACTGATGCAATATCTTTCACGAAAGATGCCAAAAGGGTTGTAAACACCCAGAATAAGACCAAGGTGCGAATGGAAAATGCACTGGTTATTTGGATCTCTCTACACCCATTTTCTATATGGTATGGTACAATTTTATTCGTGTACAGGTATTACTGTAATCTTAAATCCCCAGAAATAGAAATTATAAATGTTAATTTGTTGCGCAAAGCGACGGACTAATTATGTTAGCTAATTGTAGTGTTTGCTTGTTTTTGAAAGCTGATAACGATAATTGGTTATTCGTAAGTAAATTGTTCGGTAGAACAGTGTTCTAGACCCTCAATTGTTATTGTAAACAGACAACATATTTTACAGTTTTTTTTTTGTTATAACATGAATTTCACTCTCTCTCTCTCTACCCGTATTCTATATGGTGTATTGTATACAGGGGGGTATACTGTATACCTGTACAGTGGGACCTCGCTACCTCGCGCTTCGACGTTTGCGGATTCAGAGCTTCGCGGGCCTAAGAAATAATAATAAAATAAAATAATAAAAAAAACATATATATATATATATATATATATATATATATATATATATATATACTTTTTTTTTTTTTTTTTTTTTTTTTTTTGTAAGCTTTATTGAAGGGGCGTCGCTACTATGCAGATTTTCACTTTTCGCGGGTGGTTTTGGTCCCCATTAACCGGGTCTAAAAACTAATAAAAATAATTTAATTATTTTTATTTTTTTTATTATTATTATTATTTTTTTTTTTTTAAGGTATGCCGCTACTTCGCGGATTTACACTTATCGCTGGTAGTTTTGGTCCCCATTAACCGCGATAACCGAGGTCCCACTGTATACATTTTTTTTAAGCATTTTTGAAGGGGCGCCGATACTTCGTGGATTTTCAGTTTTCGCGGGTGGTCACTGTACACCGTCGACCCAGGTGTTTAAGGAATCCTCGATCTATGAACTGATGGTCAAGTAAGGGCGCACAAAAATCTTCCTGTTAATTAAGAAGTTTTTTTGCATTTCATAATCAAAAAGTTACGTTTTGTGGGTAGAGGAGTGGGAACTGAGGCGTCACATTTAATCACATAGTGAAAATTGCATACTAAGTTGTAATGAATGACAATAAGGACAATTCTATTCTATTCCATTCTATTCCGTGAGTGTGTGTGTTTACATTTAAATGAAGAAGACATAATGCATGCATATCATTCACTGTGCAAAAGCATCTCTTTTGTATGTGCACATATTTACCTTTTTCAGGTAAATAATATGCAAAGATGTGTGTGTGTGTTTGTACGCGTGCATTTTTGAGCTCATGGGATTTGAGTGGCTCACCAGGCCTTAGTTGAATTAATGCCTCCCTCATGCCTGCTCCCTCCCAAACCCATTTTCGTCTGAGGTCTCTTGACCCTCCCTCCCCTGCAGATAGATAATGGACCACGCGGGGCTTTAGCAGCATGCATTAGCGGGCAGCATGGCGACACTGGGCCGGACTGTATTTCCATACAACTGCGACACACTCACATATATATTAGCCTCTTTGTGTCTGAGGGGAATTCATGTCGGCACCTACACATAGGCCCATGCAAAGGATGCATGACTATTTGTATAGCAGTGCCCGTACTGAACAAAAAGAAAAAAAGGAAAAGACTTTAATTGTGATGGACTGACTGAAATGGTGGTCATGCTACAAATGGACTGTTTTCCAATAATGTGCAAACAAAATGAACGCAATTTCACCTGTTTCCAAAATTCTTTCAACATCTCAAAAAACACATTCTAAATAGTATTTACGTCAACCAAACCACTGTGTGTAGATTGATTATCTCATCTCTCATCTCATTAGCCGTACCGCTTATCCTCATTAGGGTCGCGGGGGGGCTGGAGCCCATCCCAGCCATCTTCGGGCAGTGGGCAGGGGACACCCTGAACTGGTTGCCAGCCAATCGCAGGGCACACGGGGACAGACAACTCATTCGCTCATTCACACCTAGGGACAATTTGGACCGGCCAATTCACCTGAAATGCATGTTTTTGGAATGTGGGAGGAAACCGGAGTGCCCGGAGGAAACCCACGCAAGCACGGGGAGAACATACAAACTCCGCACAGAAAGTCTGGAGCTGGATTTGAACCCACGACAGGTTCCCATGACATGAACTGTGCCGCACAAGCGCTAACCACTGCGCCGCCGTGCTGCCCCTAGATTGATTATTTGACATAATTTCAGCCAGTATTTATGAAACCAGCTCGGTGGCCTTGGGGGTATAGCGCCCACCCCGAGACTGGGAGGTTGTGGTTCAAGCCTGGGCCGAATCATACCTAAGACTTAAACATTGGTACCCGTTGCCTCCCTGCTTGGCGTTCAGCATTAGGGGTTGGAATTGGGGGGTTTGGTCACCTAATGACTCCCAACACCTCAGTTGGGTTGAGCGACGGGGCTGGGAATCCCCTCCTCTGTATCAATCTCCTAAAAAGAGCCAAAAATGACTCTAGCCACCTCCCACTAGGGGGAAATGGCTGTGGTATATATAATTCATGAAACTAGCACAATTCTCCTTGGTACCGGATCTATAGTAGAGGAGACATTCAAAATGAGGAGGTAATACATCAGTTCATTTTGAGCTCGCAAGGGCCGTAAACAAACTTTTAGGATGCAAAAATTCCAACCTGTTCTAAAAGTCGGCCCCTGAGCCCTTCTTTGTGTTAATTCCCCTAAATTACAATAAGCAGATCTGACCTAAGAAATTTGGAACTCAAAGAAGAGCAACATGATGGGTTGATAGTGACAAAGATGTAAACAGTGCATAATGGTCAAAATAACAAACAACAGTGCGCAATAAGCAATCTAAGTAATTTACTTAGCAGGTGTCTGATAGTAACAACAGAATAAAACTAAATCCGAAAATAAATTAAATGAATTACCCAAAATTAACAGAAACTAAGAAATCCTAAGCAATTGATATCATTATATTGTTATTGTAACAAAGATGCGTTACAGTTATTTAAAACATTCTTAAAGGGCCCCTATTTATTAGGTACAAAGAGCCATATGATGTTGCACCACCTACTGCCAGACTGTGCACAACGCTGAGGTTTTTTTTAAATCCCTTTTCTATTTTGCAGTCAAATTGTACATTTGTGAGTAGCTTTCATTTACTAGCAGCATAAATACCTTGTAATATAAAAGGCATGGCAAGTAATCGGTAACTCAGCTGTTTAGTTAAAAGGATGATAATGCAAATACATTTAAAGTTGACGTGAATAACCTGATAGACAGTACACATAAAGGCAATGTGCTAAGACTGATCGTGTCAATTGTCATGATTACTGATGGAAATCACCTGTGCCCACTCGTTTGGTGCCAACCGCCGCACGTTCTGATTGGCTCTCTGTCACTATTTGAACCCAGTCCTGTGAGTCCTTTGTTGTAAGTCCGTCTCCGAACCTCAGTGTATACTAGGCGAGCCTTTTTCGACGCCGACTCCCACCTGTCCCGTTTCTGCTCCCTGCTGAGCCTGGCTACGACCTATTTTTGTCCCCAACCACGTCTACTCTCCCGTTCTTGCTCACGACTCGTCTCCGACCCCAACCAGGTCTTGCTCTCCCAGTCCCGGCTACCGACCCGTTTTTCCGTCCCTGACACCGCTATTGCTCGCTACAGAAGATCCACTTCCGTGTTCAGATCATAATCCGAGTACGAGAGCGACTTGCTTCCCGCGTCCAGCGAACACTGGATCGTGGGCGCAGCCCTTCCACTTTCCTTCAATAAAACTTGTGGGAAACGCTACCCAATTGGGTCCTGATTCCGTTCTGGTCCTGAGTACCTATCTGTTTAACGGGGGTAGCCAACCTCTACCCAAAAAAAAACCCTGGAAAGATGTGGGCACTGCTGGGCTGTATTTGCCCAAGATACACCACAGGACAAGATGCCCCTATGTCCCAGGTGGTTAATGGATTCTTGGATTGTGAATTATGAATGCGAAATAATTGACATTGTTTATTTTTTTGGAAGTCAATTTAGCCCACTTTTGCCGCCTGAATAATAACAGCTAGAGTCGCCAAAGCAAGTTCTAGCATTAATCTTCTCAGTTTAAAAAATTAAAATATAAAATGATTGCGCATAATACGGTACACCAATGTTCCCTGTAATTTTCCACGGGTCTGAGTGTTCACACAAAGTCGGTGAGCAATGCTTGAAACAACAGTGAGCAACAGCAATCCCAAGTGTGGCAAGATAATTAATTATCAAACATGTCCAAAACTTGACATCAAGTTACATTTTGCTGAGTTTCCGGCAATGCAAAATTATTTTTCTCTTTTGAATGAATTGACTCATGTACTATTGCAAAGGTTGTACAGCCCATTTATTTTTATTTCCTCATATATTTTGGCGCATAATATTAACATTTTCGGGGGCTTATTTAGTCGGTTGTAAGATACAGAACTGTACTTAATCACATTTTTTTAGTGGAAGTACAATGTTGGCAACAAGATTCACTTGATATAATTGGAAATTATTTGAATGCAACACAAACTTTTTCTTCTTTTTTCCGTGTTTTTTTTTCTCTACTTTTAAAAAAATTCCTTTAAAAAAAATCTCATTCTGTTTATTTTTTCTGAGCTGTTACTTTTTTCTTTTTGTTCTCTATTTACTTTTTTCCTACATTTCTTTCTTTTCTTTTTTTCTGGCTTTTCTCTACATTTTTTTCTGAATTTTCTTTTTTTCTCTTCCTTTTGTTTCTTTTACTCTTAGCTTTTCACTACTTTTTCATTTTGGTATTTTTTTCTTTTTTGTTATATTCCCCCATTCCTTTAAGTCATTTTGTGCATAATTTTACATAATATTTGGTCATGTTGGGATTAAAGAAGCAAAAAACAACCCGTGGAGCTGTTTAGGACCCGAAAGAGCCGGTTCCTTTTAGTGAGCCGAGCCGAAGAAGCCGGTTCTCGATAAACTCTACTGACTTTAATTTTCAACTTCGTTCGACATTGACTTCAAAATATCGCATTTAGGACACAGCGTCAGGGGAACCCGTGTATTTTTACCTTCATGCACTGTAACTTTGACTTAAGTCGCTTCTTAATTAGTAATTTTTGTGCGCTGGCTAGATTTTTTTGTGGGCTGAGAATGTGCGAGCAGTGCGCAATTGCGCACGCGCGCAGCCTACAGGGAACACCGCAGTACACCCAAAGAAATATTACTTGAAGTAGTGAGAACATATTTAGCTTTAGCCGTTAGCTGATAGTGTAAGTATCGGTATTGTCGTTATAGGGGTCGCTAATTGCGACGGTTTCAAATACAGTCCAAATGCCAATGCCAACGTATATTCGAGCGAACCTAAGAAAGTTACAATACTTGCATATGCAGCAAAAAGGTAATGATAGAGGATGCAATGAGGATGTCAGCCATAAGATGGCGTCAGCAAGTAGAGTATTTAAAAGTTACTGACACCACCTGAAAGTATTATTTTCCTTTGATTTCGGTCGGCCGTCAGCCTGAACTGAGCTCATATTTAGCCTTAGCGGTTAGCTTTAGTATTGTTAGGGTTCTTACAGCTTAAGGCAAGTTAAATTAAAGACTTTTCTAGACTTTTTTTAAAGCCTTTTGAAATACAATATTAGACCAAGTCGACAAAACACACAAAAAAAACAATAACAAAAAAACTTTCCATTCTGAAAAAAATAGCTCTCTCCAAGGTTTTACTCATGGAAAACATTGTACATGAAAAAGATGTTTACAATACATCATGGATCTACTGTCAAGAATTAAGTCCAAAGAACTCTTTTTCTACTATCATGTAGCATTTTTACCATGATCCAGTAAAAGTGACTTTTTCACTAAATCTCTTTAGTTCAAAAAATATAAATCTTATTAAAGTGTTCACATTTTCAAGACTTTCAAAAATTGGACTCAGGAACCTTTTAATGCCATCTCATCTCATCTCATTAGCCGTACCGCTTATCCTCATTAGGGTCGCGGGGGGGCTGGAGCCCAGCCATCTCCGGGCAGTGGGCAGGGGACACCCTGAACCGGTTGCCAGCCAATCACAGGGCCTTTTAATGCCATTTAAGGCCTTATTTTAATTTTAGTTTTTTAATAACCCTGATTGTTGAGCATTGCCTTAGAAGTCACCAGCTGTGAATAGCACAATATTGTCAACTAGAATTAGCGGCTTCTTTCCTTTTTCAACATTTTATCGAGACAGCTCTTGGCATCCCCGCACCCCTACTGAGAATAAGCGGTGCAGATAATGGATGGATGGATTGCTCTTGGCTTTTAGTCAAACTTTTGATCAGGCCCTCCATCCATTCAACTTCAGCACCCTTTCAGTAGTTACTCAGTGAGTACTTTGAGGAGAAAAAGAAGGGAACATTTCTTTATGATTAAATAATTCATCAGTAGTTTTAGAAGAGTGCAGAGGGAAAATGTAATTTTGAATTGTGGATTTGTATTCATCCATCCATCATCTGCACCACTTATGCTCAGTAGGGTCGCGGTGGTGCTGGAGCCCATCCCAGCTATCCTCGGGCAGTGGGCAGGGGACACCCTGAACTGGTTGCCAGCCAGTCGCAGGGCTGTAGATGTTCAGTTTTATAAAAGTCAAGTCATGTTTATTTGTACAGCCCTTAATCACAATAAGTCTCAAAGGGCTGCACAGACAATACACAATCATCAACATGAAATGTAGGTAATTTGATGAAACATATCTAATCGTCACAAATGCTTCAATTGCCATCAAGTATTATGATTAGGGTCGGGGTCTTCATTTGCATGTGATCAGGAAGACCCCGGGAGAGAGAGAGCACATTAATGAACATCAGCATGCGCTATACTCACATCAAACAAAATGTAAATCTTGTTCAAGACACACGCAGTGCAAATATCGCCGAACAGCTGACGTCGCTCTCCGCTGACCCACTTCACGCCCGCCGCGTCCTCATCAAAGCTAGCCGTAAAATAAAAAGCGGGATTAGACTGGAAAAGTAATTGGAAGGTGACGCTGGTGCTGCTGGGGGTTCTTTATTTAAAAGGATTTCAGATGGAGCGGTGTGCTTGAGCCTTTATACACAATCTAACCAACTTGCACTTCAAACTCTTGTTCAGTTATAATCAGGGTTACTTTAACTTGATTACTTTCAATTACTTTTGGATTACTCCAATACCAAATATGCTAATAAAAGACAAAATAAACTAAATATGAATACAATGGGGCAGCACGGCGGCGCAGTGGTTAGCGCATGTGCGGCACAGTTCAAGTCATGGGAACCTCCTGCGTGGGTTCAAATCCAGCTCCAGACTTCCTGTGCGGAGTTTGTATGTTCTCCCCGTGCTTGCGTGGGTTTCCTCCGGGCACTCCGGTTTCCTCCCACATTCCAAAAACATGCATTTCAGGTGAATTGGCCGGTCCAAATTGTCCCTAGGTGTGAATGAGCGAGGGTGTTGTCTGTCCCTGTGTGCCCTGCGATTGGCCGGCAACCAGTTCAGGGTGTCCCCTGCCCACTGCCCGATGATTGCTGGGATGGGCTCCAGCACCCCCGCGACCCTACTGAGGATAAGTGGTGCAGCTAATGAGATGAGATGAGATGAATACAATGACTAAATTTTGTGCAGGCTTGGGGAGTAACGGAACACATGGAACGGCAAAAATTATGTTGGCAATCTGTTTGGATTTATTTTCATTTTGTTTCTGTCGCATTTTATGTTAGTTTTGCCGGAGATCAAAGAAATCAAAGCCAGGAGAGAAAGCTTACCACGCGTTGTGAGTCATCATTTTATTCATATTTAGTTTCTTTTGTCTTTTATTTTCATATTTGGTATTGGAGTCATCCAAAAGTAATTGAACGTAATCAAGTTAAAGTAACCCTACCCAACCCTGGTTATAATTTATTGGTGCAGCCACTTGTCTGTTTGGGAGTCGTTTCATTTTTCACACACAAGTATATAATGTTACAGACACACTGAGATGTTACATGTATTTCGGAAGAAATAGTGTTACAAGCATAGTGGAAGCACAAAGGACTCTTCTCATCCCTGCCACCAAATCTTTGACCTGCTGCCTTCTGGTAAGTGCTAAAGGTCCATTAACACAAGGACTAATAGGCTCTACTCCAGGACCATCACCATCCTAAAAAAGCACACGAGACTGAAAAATATATATCTTGCCTGTCAAGAACCTGAACAGGATCAAGACCCAAATGCGTGTTGCAATGGGCAGATTGTGTGTACTTGGGTGGGCTAGGTTTTCTCAGGTTTGTTCTTACCTCTTCGTAAGTTTGCCTCTTGGGGCTTTTATGAAAGTATGATGCTACTTTGCGTGAATTCCATTTTTGCAGTTGGTTCTGGTCCCCATTAACCGTGATAACAGAGGTATCTCTATTTAATACATATATTCCATTTTAACACATGGATGTAGTTGCCGTTTTAAAAGATTCATATCCAAAACCCAATGTGAGCGGTTACTTGGCTCGTCCAGCAATATTACAGACCAATTACATTTAAAGATGTAATCCGTATCGCTCCTCTCACCATTTTAAGACTGTGTATTATCAGGAGGAATTTGAAGCTGTTACGATACACATGCTATTCAAATTACCATTGCTTTAAATGACCGTTATTCATTATTTCCGCGAGAGCTAGCCGTTGAGCTCAGATCAACAGGAGAACAAATCCACTCCTTAATATCAAAGCTGAAAAACGTCTCGGATTGAACAGAGGCCTGAGGCGAACCTCCACTTTGGAGGAAGAGTGGTAGCTAGCATTTTGAGTAGGAGACTAGCCGCCAGCTACAGCGCGGCCGGTAATGAATTTAAGTGAGTAGCGAGAGGTGCTAGCAAAAGCGCTTCAGGCAAATAGGAATGGAGCTCCCCAAATCTGCTGCAATGAACCTCAATCACACGCCACTTATGCTGCCCGTCAGTCAATCAAAACACAAACGCGAGTCACAGGATTAGAAGGGAAATCGAGTTGAGCGAAGGGAAATTGGGGGAGTCGCTTTATTTAGTGGGTCGTTTCACTTAAAATCCGAGGAATTGCCCAATTGCGGTATCATTTTGAGAGATTACGCATTCACCGTATTTTCCGGAACTAAAGGGCAGACCGAAATATAAGGCACACATTCAAAAAAATAGTCTTTTGGTAAGGCTGCAACAATTAGTCGATGTTGTTGACAAAAGTCCTTCGTCTCCCCCACTTGTCAGTGCCACAATTAAAAGAGAAAATTTGAGTTAACCATTTAAAAAAAACAAAAACAAATCAATAATAGTAAAATGGCATCACGGAGGCGCAGTTCTGAGGTCATGAGACTGAACCTTCCTGTGTGAAGTTTGCATGTTCTCCCTGTGCTTGTGTGGGTTTCCTCCCACATTCCAAAAACATGCATGTCAGGTTAATTGGCCGGTCCGAATTGTCCCTAGGTGTGAATGAGCGAGTGAGTTGTCTGTCTCTGTGTGCCCTGCGACTGGCGGGCAACCAGATCAGGGTGTCCCCTGCCCACTGCCCGAAGGCAGCTGGGATGGGCTCCGGCACCCCCGCAACCCTACTGAGGATAGGCGGTGCAGATAACGGATGAATGAATGAATAATAGAAATAGTAGACGATTACACTTTTTTTTTATCTGAAAGCTTCTTTCCCTGTCCTCCTTGCAAGTTCAGAATGCTTTAATCTCTTGTCTCCTTATTTTGAGTGTCTACTAAACTTTAAACTTATCACATTACTAAACTATATTGATTCAATAAATTATTATCCTATGAAGTAGCATTTGATTGCAATTATGCATTACCAATTTCATTGACCACATTTCCCGGTCTATAAGGCGCATCAGAATATAATGCTTACCCTCACCTTTCTAACAATTTTATTTTTTGGTGCATCTTTTAGTTCAGAAAATATGGTAAATATAAGTAAGTAATGTTTAATCTTTTTATGTGCTTTGTACAAAAGTAGCAAGATGGTACAAGTGTAAGATACTGCATCATCTTCACATTTGAATCAGTTTGCCCATGAACCATCAGCGATAAATAAATCAGCAATGCGCAAATGTGAGATATTACCTTGGGGGGTGAAACGGCCAAAGCGGAGACGACAACCAGCAAAAAGGTCAAGGCAAAGCGAGGAGAAGGAGCTTCTGGAAAGGTCGAATGGAGAGGGGAAGGGGGGGCTTGAGGAGTGAGCTGGATACGAATAAAACGGTAGCGGGAACATTGTGTTCCCTAACCTCTGTCAAAAGGAAAACTGCTGAAAACCTGATTGAAATAATACCAGAGTTGATTACAGGGCTGCAATTAAAGTGGGAAGCAGGCATGTTGTGCTCTGCTTCTGCTGGTATTTTTTTTTTTAATTCTTTTTTTTCTGTCATTGGCAGATTCAGCTATGTCTAAAGCAGAAACCCAGGCAAAGGAATTAGTATTTTTGGAATAAAGCAAAGCGGGCTATGGAATTGGGAATTGCGACAACAAACAAAATCGCAGATGAATATTAGGCTACCTGAAATGCAATTACTGTATTTTCTGCACTATAAGGCGCACCGGGTTATAAGGCCCACCCCTAAAACAGTTTTTTTGTCAAATATTTTCCATACATAAGGCGCACCAGACTCTAAGGCGCAACAGTGGGAATGTCAACAAAACAGTCAGATAGTTCAGTCAAATTTATTAACCCCTTAACATTCTGACGGCTCGCAAAGACATGGCGTCTGTACGATGTCATCAATCACTCAAATATGTCATCTCACATATCATTAGAAAGGTTAAACTCTTGGGATTAAAGAAATGTCAACCATTTCTTAGTTTCTAAGAGAACATACTGAGCAGGGAAACGTGGTTCTTTACTGTGCATATGACAATAAACACTTTGAATTTAATTGAATTTAAAAATAGACTCATCACAGAAACATCAAGATCAGTCTGAAACAAGATTCCGGGAAAATATGAAGCCAAGGTAGCTCACCAAAGTCGTCTTGCAGCCGTCACATTCAATAATAATACGCAAACATGGTCCTCTTACATCCTTGAGTGTACTAAATCCAACCGTGTCAAATATTTACATACTCCAAAACACGCAATAATGCTGATGAATAAAATAAAAAATCAGCTGAAAAGCATTTCTGCATCGATGGTCGTTGCTAGCTGTCTGTTTAGCCTCATAATTCCTGTTCACAAATACAGACTAGTAAAAAAAAATTCTCCAGGCCATAGAGCAACCTAGCATGCAATTTTATCAACGAGGCAAAATCGAGTCGTCGACAGCTTGCCTTAGTTGCGAGACCTTGCGATTTAATATTGCACCATATTATAAGGCGCATGGTCAGCTTTTGAAAAAATTAATGGCTTTGAGTTGTGCCTTATAGTGCGGAATATACGGTACTTAAACAAGTGGTCGTGTAGAGATATGTCCTGTCAAAACAAAAAATGACAGAAAATGTATTCACAAAAACGGCGCGTTGAGAAACTTATTGTAAACTTACATCCCCAGTTAAAGAAGTGAAATTCTCTAGTTTGCATCTATCTTTGACGGACTTTTTTATCACCAATGCCCGGAGCTCAGATAACAAGCAACCATAGCTCAGCTTCAGAAAACAAGAGTCAAGTCAAGTCATGTTTATATGTATAGCCCTTAAACCAAAAAGTCTCAAAGGGCTGCACAGACCACAGATGATTGCAAACCACAGACTATTATTACACCATCCCCTGATCTAAAACCTACATGAGGCCAAGGGAAAACTCAAAACCTCTATTCATAAAAGTGGAGATAATTGTTTGGGATGCCCTTAATAAGTTGATTGGTAAATATTTCCCCACAATAAGTATGTGTTAAAGATGCCTGTCTTAGTTCAAAGAGTCCTCATGCTTTATTCTATGCGTCTATCTGCTTTTATCACAGCTGTTTGGAAAGGAACACATGAGGTTTGAGGAACTTTTCAAGGTGTTGCAAAAAATGAAAAAATAAAAAGAATCCGTACAGTTCCTCTAAAGATTTTTATCTTTTGACTTCACAGTTTTGGATTTTTTTAATTGCAGAATCTTCACCTTATATTATGAATATCCATCCATCCATTTTCTGCACTGCTTATCCTCACTAGGGCCACAGGGGTGCTGAAGCCCGTTCCAAAAGAGCTGTGATAGGTTGTTTGGCAAGAGATGAAAAGTTGGATTTAAAACTTGACATTGGGTTCAAAAGTGGAAAGTCCACTTTTATTGACCGTAAATACTCACATATAATCTTACATATCATATAAGCTGACCCCCTGAAACTGCTTTAAAATAGCCACATACTGAAAAAATACGTACCTAAAATATAAATAAAACTGCGTGTAAACAACAGTTATTATTTAAATGTGTAGATAACAAATAGTAATATAACAGTTCTAAACCTCCTGTGTGGGTTCAAATCCAGCTACCAGACTTCCTGTGCGGAGTTTGTACGTCTCCCCGTGCTTGCGTGGGCTTCCTCCGGGCACTCCGGTTTCCTCCCACATTCCAAAAACATGCATTTCAGGTGGATTGGCCGGTCCAAATTGTCCCTCTGTGTGAATGTGCGAGCGAGTTGTCTGTCCCTGTGTGGCCTGCGATTGGCTGGCAACCGGTTCAGGGTGTCCCCTGCCCACTGCCTGTCAGGAAACGGACCAGGAAGCAGGAAGTCGGAACTCATAAGCGTAGACGATCTGTCACTTTAATGAGGAAATAAAAGTTGTCCAACACACAAACGGACCAAAGACAAAACAAAAGAGGTTTAAAGGCAATCAAAATTACAAACTAGGTATTACTCAGATCAAACAGGCATGAACAGGTCTTCAACAAGGTAAAACAATGGTCTGGCAACGGACAGTCCCAAAAGGAGCGTTTATGTACTCCATAAGCAATCGGTTCAATGCGTCTCAGCCGGTGTCAAAGGGCGGGGCCAGCTGGGTGCCATGACAATCGTGCAGGACATGACACTGCCCAAAGATTGCTGGGATGGGCTCCAGCACCCCCGCGACCCTACTGAGGATAAGCGGTGCAGCTGATGAGATGAGATGAGATAACAGTTCTAAAATATAAAAAAATGAAACTGTACCTTTAAGCAGAGCTTTGATGGCAAACGCTAAAAACACCATTTTTGGATTTCACAATGATTTCCTTCTTCTAAGCGATCCTTGTAAAAAAATTCCACTTTTCCTTCCCCTTATCACAAACTTACTTCAGACCCATTTGGATTGGCAGAAGAGGCAATAAAGCGCACTTAATCACAATCAAACCAGACGTGGTACCTCCCAAATACAATCGGGACGGCGCTGATTGACGGAACAGCAAGAAGAGATTGCGTGAGTGAGGAGCATGGGTGGCAATGCCTGTTTATTCCCCTTGGTTATTTTTTGTTGTATGCACATACAAGCCGAACCCCTGATTTCAGTATTGTATTTTCTATGTGAGTATCTACAGTAGCTCCATTAATTTCTTCTTTACTACAACTTATTTTCTGTATGATAAGCGCTATCTGCTAAGGAGAAAGCTATCAAAAGAGTCCATGCATATGTATAGCTGCTGCTAAGTTTTGACACAGTCAAAGGCCATTTTAGGAGAACACAACATCATTTTATGGGGTGAAAGACAGTATTCTATAGGCATAGAAGAAGACAGAAATAGTTTGTGATGTAGCAAAAGACAACAGATTTTTGGCGTAGAGGAAGTCAATGCTGGCAAAAAAACCCCCGACAATAACTTTAGTTTTGTCAAGACCAGAACGGAACAGGACCCCCTTGAGTGACGTTTACCACAAGTTTTATTGAAAGAGAGAGAGAGGGCTGCGATCCGGGATTGTGATCCGAACACGGAAGTGGATCTTCCGTAGCGAGCGATGGTGGTGTCAGGGGCAGAAAACTGGTTTGTAGGGGAGCAAAAACCGTGGTCGGGGTCAGAATTGGGTCGTAAGCCGGGATGAGAGAGCAGAGGTGGTCGGGATAAAAAACGGGTCGTTAGTCGGGAAGGGATTGCAGGCGTGGTCGGGATCAAAAAACGGGTCGTAAGTCGGGACGGGAGAGCAGAAGTGGTCGGGATCAAAACAGGTCGTAGCCGGGAACAAATGGGAGCAAACACGGGACAGGCAGAATATTCGCAGATGGACTGAAAACAGGGGACTGACTGGACTGGGTTTAAGTTGAGACAGGGAGCCAATCAAACCCGCTGCGGTTGGCGCCAAATGAGCGGGCACAGGTGATTCACATCAGTAATCATGACAAGTTTGGGTTAAAGAAAGAAGCTAGTTTTTGGCATAGGAAACAAAAAAAGAAAAAAAACGATGTTAGTTGTCACAAAGAAGAAACTAAAAAATAATGGTACTTTTTGTCAAGCTTTGAGTGTAGCAGAAAAGTAATGCCAGTTTATGACAAAGAAGATGCCAATGCTGTGCAAAAGACAACTCTAAATTTGGACGTGGAAGACGAATGACTTTCCAAGAAAAAGATTACTCTAGCTTTTGTTGCAGAAGAAATAAACAACATTTCGGAGAGAAAAATATGCTAGCTTTTAGCATAAAAGAGCATTTCAGATTTTCGCAGAAAAGAAAATGATAAAAACGCTAGTTTTTTTTGTTTGTTGAGGGTGCCACATTGGCTTTTGGTGCAAAAGAAAAACAAAGTAGTTTTGTACAGTCCATTCAAATAAACCATTTAGGTTAGGTTAAATCATAAGGTTGTTCTGTCAAGACCAGAACGGAGACAGGACCCACTTGTATTACGTTTCTCTCAGTTTTATTGGAAAAAGGAAAGAGTTGTACCCATGATCCGGTGATCGCCGGGCGAGGGACGCAGGTTGGTCTGAACGCAGAGGTGGGACTTCCGTGGCGAGCGATGGCATTGTCGGAATGGAAAAACGGGTCAGTAGCCAGGACAGGAGAGAAAAAATGTGGTCGGGGTCGTAAGCGAGTCGTAAGCCAGGAAAGGAGAATAGATGTGAGCGGGGACAAAAAAGGTCGAAAGCCGAGACGGGAGAGTAGACGTGGTCAGGATCAAAAATAGGTCGAAGGCGGGGGACAGACAGGAGCAAAAACCAGATTGGAGTCTACAAAAAAGGCTCGTCTAGTGTAAACTGGTTCGCAGACATACTGACAAAAGGGGACAGATAGGAGTGGGTTCAAATAGGGACAGGGAGCCAATCAGAGTCCGACAGACAGACAGACAGAGCTAGTTTGTGTTGTAGCAAAAGACACCACTAGATTTTTGACGTAGAGGAAGTCAATGCTGGTAAAAAACCCCGACAATTACTTTATGTTGGTTTGAAAAAAGATGCTAGTTTTTGGCATAGGAAACAAATCTACCTTTCTGATCAGACAAAAATGATGCTCGTTGTCACAAAGAAAAAACTAAAAAATGATGGTACTTTTTGTCAAGCGTTGAGTGTAGCAGAAAAGTAATGCCAGTTTATGACAAAGAATATGCCAATATTGTGCAAAAGACAACTCTAAATTTGGACATGGAAGACAAATGGCTTTCCAAGAAAAAGATTACTCTAGCTTTTGTTGCAAGAGAAATAAACAACATTTGGGAGTGGAAAATACGCTAGCTCTTTGCATAAAAGACCATTTTAGATTTTCGCAGAAAAGAAAATGATAAAAACGCTAGGTTTTTTGTTTGTTGAGGGTGCCACGTTGGCTTATGGTGCAAAAGAAAAACAAATAAATAATGCAGTCCATACAAATAAATAATTGTTTGTTGCTTTTCTACACAAACATAAGGTTGATCTGTCAAGACCAGAACATAGACAGGACCCACTTGCGTTAAGTTTCTCTCAGTTTTATTGGAAAAAAGGATAGGGTTGCACCCATGATCCGGTGATCGCGGGGCACGGGAAGCAGGTCGCTCTGAACGCGGAAGTGGGACTTCCGTGGGTAGCGATGGTGGTGTCGGGAACGGAAAAATGAGTCAGTTGCCAGGACAGGAGAGCAAAAACGTGCTCGGGTTCGGAAACGAGTCGAAAGCCAGGAAAGGAGAGTAGACGTGGTCGGGGACAAAAAAGGTCGAAAGCCGAGACGGGAGAGTAGACGTGGTCAGGATCAAAAATAGGTCGAAGGCGGGGGACAGACAGGAGCAAAAACCAGATTGGAGTCTACAAAAAAGGCTCGTCTAGTGTAAACTGGTTCGCAGACATACTGACAAAAGGGGACAGATAGGAGTGGGTTCAAATAGGGACAGGGAGCCAATCAGAGTCCGAGGCAGACAGACAGACAGACAGACAGACAGAGCTAGTTTGTGTTGTAGCAAAAGACACCACTAGATTTTTGACGTAGAGGAAGTCAATGCTGGTAAAAAACCCCGACAATTACTTTATGTTGGTTTGAAAAAAGATGCTAGTTTTTGGCATAGGAAACAAATCTACCTTTCTGATCAGACAAAAATGATGCTCGTTGTCACAAAGAAAAAACTAAAAAATGATGGTACTTTTTGTCAAGCGTTGAGTGTAGCAGAAAAGTAATGCCAGTTTATGACAAAGAATATGCCAATATTGTGCAAAAGACAACTCTAAATTTGGACATGGAAGACAAATGGCTTTCCAAGAAAAAGATTACTCTAGCTTTTGTTGCAAGAGAAATAAACAACATTTGGGAGTGGAAAATACGCTAGCTCTTTGCATAAAAGACCATTTTAGATTTTCGCAGAAAAGAAAATGATAAAAACGCTAGGTTTTTTGTTTGTTGAGGGTGCCACGTTGGCTTATGGTGCAAAAGAAAAACAAATAAATAATGCAGTCCATACAAATAAATAATTGTTTGTTGCTTTTCTACACAAACATAAGGTTGATCTGTCAAGACCAGAACATAGACAGGACCCACTTGCGTTAAGTTTCTCTCAGTTTTATTGGAAAAAAGGATAGGGTTGCACCCATGATCCGGTGATCGCGGGGCACGGGAAGCAGGTCGCTCTGAACGCGGAAGTGGGACTTCCGTGGGTAGCGATGGTGGTGTCGGGAACGGAAAAATGAGTCAGTTGCCAGGACAGGAGAGCAAAAACGTGCTCGGGTTCGGAAACGAGTCGAAAGCCAGGAAAGGAGAGTAGACGTGGTCGGGGACAAAAAAGGTCGAAATCCGAGACGGGAGAGTAGACGTGCTCAGGATCAAAAACAGGTCTAAGCCGGGGGACGGACAGGAGCAGAAAACAGCTTGGAGTCAGGGTCTATAAAAAGGCTTGTCTAGTGTAAACTGATGTTCGCAGACGGACTGACAAGAGGGGACAGATAGGGACAGGGAGCTAATCAGAGTCCGAGGCAGTTGGCGCCAAAGGAGTGAAGCACATCGGTAATCATGACAACAGTCCATTCAAATAAATCATTTTCTACACGAACATAAGGTTGTTCGATCCCCTGCACGCCAGCTAAGCTTTCAAAAAGTTTGATAGTGTCGCTCAAATAAAACACTGCTTCTTGAGTGTATTGCAAAGGTTGAAAAATAAACCCACTGTTATATAAATCATAATCCAAAGCTCTAATAACAATAAATCATTAACACTTGACCCAAATAATTAAACGTATTCATGTCACATATACACACACACAGACAACAGGCTTGCTAACTCTGATCCTGATTTACATCATTATGATTATGAGTGCCGTAATTACGTGCGCCTTTATCACTCATTATTAATAGCAACGGCAATATTATTAGGCTGTCTGCTGGCGCGCAGGCTAATTACTGCGTGGAACTGTCCGGGCGCCACGCCATTTCTCCAATAGCTCCAAGGTCAGCAAAGCATCAACCGGTTCCCACACTTACTTAATTCTGCCACTCATAATCGCCTGTAAATGACACAGAAAGCCTTAATTCTCTCTCGCCCGCAATTTATTAGTACGTGTTTGTGCTTCCGGGACCCCGACAGTGCATTACTGTCACGGCTAATCCAATTACAGCAAGCGAGCGACCGGTTGGGCCTGAGGGGAGGAGTGGGGGTGCAGGTAAGGACTGGAGTCGGTGCACCCCGCTGAGGGCGAAACGCATTAGGGTGGCTTTTTATCACCGCCATGATGGCCTGATAATTATGCAGCGGATCTATTTGCTAGTGCACACCTTTTGGAATGTGTTGTTTACAAAGAGAAGGCGGTTTGACTGTGAGTTCACAGTTAAAAAAATGAATGCAATCAGAAGTTGTTTTTTTAAAAAATGAATTTACATGATGAAGTGTAATTAACTCTAACAAGCAATTATGAATGCAAATATGAGAGTTGGTGGTTTCACACATCCTGCCATCATGTCTACACTCAGGTCAACTCCAAAAATGATGCAATTTTATGTAATTGGTGAAAATGCACTGATAATTATTTGCAAAAACGGAAAATATACCTTATTATGGGGTTTTTGTTGCTGCTAAATGTTATTGCACCTCTTTTCAATGTAATACTGTTACAAAGCACTATTCTTTCTTGTTCACAAACATTACACGATTATTATACCTCAGGCAAGTCTTTAAGCACTAAAATATTTTTTTCTGCCTCTCATCTGATAGTAATTCGTCTTTTTTTCTCTTTAAAATATTTATTAGAATTTTACCCAGGAGTTCCCTGTCTAATTGCAATATGATGTTTCACAACATGATATCAATAACAAAAAATACACTTCAATTCCTTTTTTGGCGCATATCTGAGCTGTCTTCAAGTGATCAGCAGAGTAACTGTAATATTCTTCCGTATCAGTAGGGGGCAGCAGAAAATATCATCACCAGAAATGCACTTATATATATATATATATATATAATATATATAATATATACAATATATATATATATATATATATATATAATATGTACAATATATATATATATATATATATATATATATATGATATATGATATATAACCAGTAACCTCTTACCCCTGTAATTAGCTCATTTAATGAAGTTTTTTTTTCAAACTGGAAAACTACACTGTAAAAAAAAAAAATCTTATGTCTTGGCAGAGAATTGTGCCCTTTATTTTTCTGTATTTTAAGGTATTTTATCCCGATTTCTAAATGAAATAAGAAAAATACACCTCAGCTAAACAATCTTAGCTAGCGCATGGATTATTTTTGCTCATTTTAACAAACATTTCTCTTCACGATTAGAAAAAAGTGCTTAATGCCAGCACAGCCATCTGCTCTTTTCCAGAATATGCACCTTTTTTTCTTATTTGGAAGTAGAAAAAGCTTTAAAAGAAGACAAAATAAACTTAAAAACTAGCAACATTTGCTACCAATGGTGTAAGAATGTATATTTGCGGGTTAGGAAAACATGTTTAAATCTATAGTAAAAACAATTTGAACTGAGAATAATGATCTGTCAGTGGAACAACATTTGCTCTTTGCAGCATGAACTCAAAATTAGTCTTCAAAAAAGATTCAACCAAAACTCTTTACCTGTACTCTCCTAAGCCATATCTGCTAGAAAATGTCACGGTTGCCCATGGTGCCCAATGGGCCCCGCCCGTTTGACGCCAGCTGCGGCTCGTTGACTGATGAGCTTCCCTCCTATTTAAGCTCAGTGCTCTCATTCATCCTTTATCAGTCCGTCAATGAACCTCTGCACCCACAAGACGTGGGTTTTGACTCTGTTCGGTTTGCTGCTTGTGTTTCCTGTCCGGTATCGTTCCGTCTAATTTGTCCTGTTTAATATCGATCTCCAGTTTCGTTCCTGGCTATTTTGTTCTGTTTGTTATCGATCTCCAGTGTTTGGTTTCGTTTCCGTCTATCTCGTCCTGCTTGTTGTCCAGTCTCCAGTGCCTGATATCAATCCTGCCTGTCCAGTCCTGTCCGGTATCGACCCCATCTGTCCGATATCTGCTCGTGCAATTAGTATCGATCTCATCGACCTCTGGCTTCGTGTCATTCCTCGCCTGACTGCTGTCTTACGTCTTCCGCCCAACGATCGCCGAATCACTGGCGTTTTGGGTTAACGTGCATGACTGCCACATTTCCCGTAAAATAAAGCAAGACATCTGACTCGGTCCTGTTTTCCTGTTGGTATTTACTGTCCGGTATTGTTCCCGTTTATTTTGTCCTGTTTAATATCGGTTTCCAGTTTCGTTCCCGTCTATTTTTGTCCTGTTTAATTTTGATATCCTGTTTCACTATAAATCCTGTCTGTCCCGTCCTGTCCGGTATCGACCCCATCTGTCCAATATCTGCTCGGGCATGTGGAATAGATTTCGTCGGTCTCTGGCTTCCTGTCTTTCCACGCCAGACCGCTGCCTAACGTCGATGACTCCAAATTTCCCATAAAATAAAAGCTTGTGTGAGAAACGTCACGCATTAGGGTCCTGATCCTGTTCCAGTTCATGACAAAATCTACATTTCCTTTGGCGATGTGCCATAGATTTTTACAATGGAAAAGGGAAGTCCTTCAGTTAAAAACCCCGGTGTAAGGTCTTACTTGTCAACACTCATAATTAGATAAAAATATTTTACTTGTGTCACAAAAAGCCTTGTTTGCCTCCCTTCTGAAATGTTTTCCCTCCACTGGCACAAACACATCCAGTAAATCAACCGTTTTGTTGCATTAATGTCACTTTCCCTGGTTGAGCCCAATAACGGCAAGAATTTGCTATGCTTGTGACAGCAATTACTGCCGAGGCTTTAATTAAAGACGGTGGAAATCGCGCTCGTGGGACAAAACCAAACGAGCCTTCGCTGACGTGGCGCCGCGTAAAGTCACATATTTCATCTCGCTAATTACGTTCTGATAAAAATAAAAGTAGTTTTTTTTTCAAAGGAGCCTGGCAGGGATTACGCATCGGCCTTCTGAGAGTTAATTCTGTAAAAAAAGAATCATTTTTGGATGAATACGAAAAGCTTGGGGAAAAATTCTTATGTGGAAGAGTGAGTTTCTACTCAAGCACACATGAATTTGAGGCCATTGTGACTCATTTTCTTTTTTAAATCGGCAAATGTGAGGTCAACTCTTAGTGAAAGGTAAAGAAAACAGCAGGGGATTGGTGTTTGAATGCAATTCTATGGAGGGTGTTCGATACCACATATTTTCAGACCAATATTGATTCAATTACTCAACTCTTCAACAGGTATCAATACCGATACAAGGAAAAAGTATGATACAGTGGAACCTCGGTTTTCGAACGCTTCTCAGTTCGAACAATTCGGAGTCCGACGAAAAATTTTGAGAAATTCTTGCTTCGCTGTTCGGTCAAAAAATCGGAGTTCGAACGCCGGTAATAAGTGAGTGCGTACGCTAGGGTGCGATTCTGAGCGGCGTACGGGTGTAGATCGCTCTTTTCCTGACCAACTGTTATCGCGTGCGGACGTGTAATATAGGTGTACCAAGTGTTTTAGCCCCTAATTATGCCTCCGAAAAAAGTCAGTGCAAGCAGCAAAGTTGCTACAGGTGAAAAAAGAAAAGTAGTGCGTACAACTATTGCATTTAAGAAAGAAATAATAGCAAAATATGAAGGAGGTGTGCGAGTGTCTGATCTTGCTAGGGAATACAGCATGGCTTCTGCTGACCACCACAAAGGTAAGAAATCCTATTCATAATTCTTTTCTTTATCCTTTTTTTAACATTTTTACACGTTCATGTTAGCGTAATTAAGATTACCATAACGCGAACGTACGTTTAGTCTGGGTTAGCTTTATGTTTACGTTGAACATTCAAGGTAAACATTCAGGGTGTTGGAACGGAGCCCAACTTTCAGGGTGTTGAAACAGAGCCCCCTTTCCAATGAACCGCTCACCACTTGTTGTGGAGACCCGGGTGCTAAATGACTTGTAAACAACCTGATTTTTTTTATTTTTACACGTTCATGTTACCGTAATCTTTTGTACGGAAGATTACGATAACGCGTACGTATGATTAGCCTGGGTTAGCTTTATGTTTACGTTAAACATTCAAGGTAAACATTCAGGTTGGAACGGATTAAAACGATTTACATTATTTTTAATGGGAAAAATTATTTCGGTGATCGAATAAATCGGTTTTCGAACAGGGTTCTGGAACGGATTATGGTCGAGAACCGAAGTTCCACTGTATGGTCAATAAATGCCTTTAAATCTCCACATAATGCTTCTTTAATACTGCATTAAGGTCATGACAATGTACTATTCTTCAAATGTTTAGTTCTTCATTGTCAAATAGCCTCTATAGGACCCGTTCCAAATACTCCTCCCTGAAAAAGGCTTATATATGGACGATACGATCCCATGTATAGAAACCCGAAAATGATGAATTGCAACAACAATTTTACAAAGTAGCAAAAGTTTTCTAGTTTCTGATTTTAAGGGACATTTATGTGCTGCAATGGCAGCAATCATCCAGTACACGTAATAGCCAGGCACATGGGGAAATAAAAAAAATAACAACTAACTCTGTCAGAATCCAGAACAGGAGGAGGACCCAGATGCGTAACGTTTCTCACACAAGCTTTATTTTACGGCAATGGGGTAGTTATGCAAGTTAACACAAACGCCAGTGATTCGGCGATCTCTGGGCAGAAGAGGTAAGACAGAAGTCCGGCGTGGAAAAACAGGAAGCCAGAGGCTGACGAGATCGATACCAGATACATGAGCAGATACCGGACAGGACGGGACAGACAGGATCGATGCCAGATCCACAAGCAGATACCTGACCGATGGGGTCGATAACGGACAGGACGGGACAAACTGGATTGATACCAGATACACAAGCAGATACCGGACAGGACGGGACAGACAGGATCGATACCAGATCCACAAGCAGATACCTGACCGATGGGGTCGATAACGGACAGGACGGGACAAACAGGATTGATACCAGATACACAAGCAGATGCCGGACAGACGGGACCGATACCGGACAGGAGGGGACAGACAGGATCAATATTAGATACAGGAGACTGGAGACAGATATCAGACAGGACAGGACAGACGGGATCGAGACCAGACACTGGAGACTGGAGTCCGATATCAAACAGGACGAGATAGACGGGAACTATACCGGATACCGGAGATTGTAGCAAGGTATCAGACAGGACGAGACAGACGAGATCGATACCAGACACTGGAGACTGGAGTCTGATATCAAACAGGATGAGATAGAAGGGAACGGTACCCGATATCAAACAGGACGAGATAGACGGGAACTATACCGGATATTGTAGCAAGGTATCAGACAGGACAGGACAGACAGGATCGACACTGGAGACTGGATTCCGATATCAAACAGGACGAGATAGGCTGGAATGATACCCGATACTGGAGATTGTAGCAAGGTATCCGACAGAACGAGACAGACGGGATCGATACCAGACACTGGAGACTGGAGTCCGATATCAAACAGGACGAGATAGAAGGGAACGGTACCAGATATCAAACAGGACGAGATAGACGGGAACTATACCCGATACCGGATATTGTAGCAAGGTATCAGACAGGACGAGACAGACAAGATCGATGCCGGACACTGGAGACTGGAGTCCGATATCAAACAGGACGAGATAGAAGGGAACAATACTCGATACTGGGGATTGTAGCAAGGTATCAGACAGAACGAGACAGACGGGATCGATACCAAACACTGGAGACCGGAGTCAGATATCAAACAAGACGAGGTAGATGGGATCGCTACCAGACAAGATACACAAGCAGGATACCGGACAGAGTCAAAACACACGTCTTGTGGGTGCAGAGGTTTGTTGACTGACTGGCAAAGGGTGAGTGAAAGCACTGAGCTTAAATAGGAGGGAAGCCAATCAGTCAACGACCCACAGCTGGCGCCAAACGGGTGGGGCAAATTGGGGGCAATGGAAAACTGTGACAAACTCTTTACTTTTAATTCATCACTTTTATTTTTAATATGTCTGTGCAGGTGTTTGAGTTGTTTTGGGTTGATTGGGTGGGGCAGGGGGATTTTACTTTCTTGTTGTATGCTAAATGTTTTATACAGCACTTTGAGGGAAAAATGTTTGCCTGAAAAGTACTTTACAAATAAATTTCATTTGATTCGATTTAACCTAGAATTTGTAATGGCATGACTGAAGAATAAAATCCATGACCTAATTTATGTAAACCAACAATCTTACCAGTAGAGCTACCTGTGTAAACACTCTTAGTTTAGGGGTAAAACCCTAGCTCCTAGCCCTAGTTCCAAACAAAACCATAACCCTAGGTCCAACCAAAACTATTACTATAACTTTTTTCATGATCACTTAGTCCTAGAATTTGTACTATCTTGACTGGGGATCAAACCCAAAACCCTTCCATCCTTCCAGTCAAGCTAACGTTTAATGCACTTAAATTCCATAGTTTTGGGCAGAAAACCCAAACTCTAAAATTTGTATTGGGTTGACTGGGGATCAGATCCAAAACCCTGTGTGTTCAAAAGAAGCAGCCAACCAGTCAAGCTAGCGGTTAATGCACTTTAATTCACTAGTTTAGGACTGAAACCCTTACCCTAGAAGCTGTACTAGCTTGACTGGGGATTAAACCCACAACCCTGTGTGCGTGAAACAAGCATCTTACCAGTCGAGCGAGCAGTTATTGCACTTTAATTCCCTAGTTAGCGCTGAAACCCGAAAAACGTGGAATTAACATCGTCCTAGTCTGAATACAGACCACAATGCACAAATAAACGAGGTAGCGAGACTGTAAACACATTAACAATACATTGAATTTTCCGCATAGTCTTTTGAATCCTTCAGGCAACCTTTTCATAGCTCCGGGTAAGCAACACACTTTGACTATACATGCAACGTTCTTGGCCTAGTTTAGAGTGAAAGAACCGAAGAACGGCTCAGCTCATTGGCTGTATTTTCCGGATGAATCTGGTTCCGTAACTTACTTTTCCCTCCATAAGTGAAAATTATTAACCCACTTCGCAGCACACACTTTGAACTACTCCATCACATCTATCTGTGACTCCCCCTGCATCATTTTGATTGTCAGCTGCGTACAACGTTCGGGCTTTTTGTCGATTTGGCATTTGGTCTACGCAAAGGTGAGCCTGAAAATACCATGCGTACAAAAAGCAGAGACAGAGCGCTTTCTTTAATGGAGATGTGGTATTTTCAAAGCCATTCTTTTGCCTCTGCTCAAATGACACGAAGCGTCTTCCATTAGCAATTATGCCACATTTGAGGCGGAACACATCCTGGAACTTGAGGACTATTATGTGGAGAGGATATGTCTGCTTTCTGAGTGCAGCATTTCGAAAGAGGGAAAAATAAAAAATCATGGAATGGTCTCTGTATTTTAGAGGACCTGATTCTAAAACGGCTGCATTTCCTGTAATAGCGAAGCCAAATCCATTCCTCAATTACTTACACTCCACTAGGAAAATTAAATAGCTCACCCAAATTAATTGCTTCTTGATGGCTGTAATGAAACCCTCTGACATGACATCTGTAAAACAGAATTGTATCCATTTTCTAAGAAAGATTGCACAGCAGAGGCTGATAGGAATCATACCATTGGCTGCAAATACTGATTGCTGTACAGTGGTACCTATACCTACACATGTCTCTCCATACAAAAGTTTCAGGTAATGAAATACCTGAAAGGGAAAATATTGCCTCCAGTTACAAAAGCGTTTCAGGATACAAAGTCAAAAATACCTTACAGTATGTGCTGGAAATTGCCACATTTTATTTTTGTTGACAAAAAAAAAAAGAAATCAGTGTCAAGCCCAGAACGGAGACAGGACCCACTTGCGTTATGTTTCTCTCAGTTTTATTGGAAGAAAGGAAAGAGTTGCACCCACGATCTGGTGATGGCTGGGCGCGGGAAGCAGGTCGCTCTGAACGCGCAAGTGGATCTTCTGTGTCAAGCGATGGTGGTGTTTGGAACAGAAAAACGGGTCAGTAGCCTGGTCGGGGTCGGAAACGAGTCGTAAGCCAGGAGAGGAGAGTAGACGTGGTCAGGATCAAAAACCTCTTGTTTGTAAGTAGGGCAGCGTCTGTATTAGAGTTTAATACTTTATAATTTTCTGTTTATTCATCTTTATATTGTATATTTTGCCAACTGGAGTGCAACCTTAATTTATATAATCAAGATGATTCTTGTTTCGAGTCTGATTATAATAAACGCCTGTTACTAAATCAATACTCTCCATCCATTCCGTTTGAGGAAATAGAGTCCAGCAAGAAACCAGCATGTGGCATCGATGCCGGAGGTTGGTGGCAATAGACGGTCACACGTGACTGCTTTGTGCTATTCCCGATCCTGCAGGAAGTGTTTGTTCAGTGTGAGTAAAGGCTCATTAACGGCGCACCAGAATCCCTCAGGATCAAGCCGATCGCTGTAGCAAGGGACGATCTAACACAAGAACAGGGGCGATAATGGCCTGTGACTGTCACACAGAGGTAGACAAACACCGTGTGTTGTTGTCATCTCAGAGGGGTTTCATTGCTGGGGAGTGTGTCATGACACCGGGCGACAGTTAACGTGCCAAGCGAAAGTATTGCGCCCCCTTGCACCATGAACTTTTTGGGATTTTGCCATATTTCAGGCTTCCTAAAGCTAATAAACTAAAAATATTTTCTATGAATCAACACATTAGACACAATCATGAAGTGGAACCAAATTATTTCAATTTTTTTAATTAAATTTAAATTAAAAAGATGAAGTGTTGCAAAAATATTGACCCCTTGTTCTCTCAACTCAGCCAACTGTCTCCACAAGTTCCCCAGTGACTTTTGAATAATCCAATATCAACCTAAATGACTAACAACGACAGAGTGCATTAAGTCTCAGTTTAAATGCACCTGGTCTGTGATGGGCTCAGAATTCTTCGAATGCAGAGATTAGAGAACAGATGGAAGACCAAAGAACAAACCAAGTAAGTTTAGGATAAAGTTGTGAAAACGTTCGAAGCAGGAATGGGTTTCGTAACATTTACACATCTCTTGGGGCACTGTGCGAGCAATAATATCAAAATGGAGAGAGCAAAAACCACTAGAAACCTACACAAACCTGGCTGTCCCTCTAAACTTTCAGCCAAAATGAGGAGAAAAATAATCAGAGGAGCAACCAAAAGGCCTATGATAAAACATTGGGTGACCTGCTGGCATACACAGCTGAGGTGAGACAATTTGTGAATTAGACTATTTGTCTCAACGGTTTCTGATTGGATCCCTGTCCTCAGTTAAACCCAGTCCTGTCATTCTCCTGTTGTCAGTCCGTCTGCGAATCTCTGTTGATCCAAGGCAAGCATTTTTTTGACCCTGACTCCCTCCTGTCCCATTTTTCCTCTCGTTTGTCTCCGTCTACAAACTGTTTTAATCCCGACCACGTCTGCTGACCCCGTCACGGCTAACGATTAGCCTGGGTTAGCCTTATGATTACGTTGAACATTCAGGTAAACATTCAGGGTGTTGGAACTGAGCCCAAAATTCAGGGTGTTGGAACGAAGCCCCCTTTCCAAAGAAGCGCTAGCCAACTTGTTGTGGAGACCCGGGTGCTAAATGACTTGTAAACGACCTGATTTTTTTATTTTTACACGTTCATGTTAGCGTAATCTCTCGTACGGAAGATTACGATAACGCAATGTACGATTAGCCTGAGTTAGCTTTAGTTTACGTTAAACATTCAAAGTAAACATTCAGGGTGTTGGAACGGATTAAAACGATTTACATTATTTTTAATGGGAAAAAAGATTTCGGTGATTGAACAAATCGGTTCTCGAACAGGGTTCTGGAATGGATTATCGTTGAGAACCGAGGTTCCACTGTACTTTATTACTTTGATTTCTTGGAGTTCTGATATGAATAACTTATCCCCCCAAAAATGGAATCAAGGAACCAGGCCAATTGAAATAGAAACACAATTTATTAACACAGAAAATCATTGATAAGGGGGGGAAGGGGGCTCCGAAGATTATGTAAGTTTTCGACTGCTGAAAGCCGAAGTTACTAGCACAAAAATAAAGACGAAATTATCATCAACATAACTTGAAATTTGCTCAAAAAATATAAATTATATCGGTGCTCTATTGAGATTTGTGTGGAGATAGAGTATATGACAGCGTGAAGGAAATACTGAAGAATGACAAAACTGTAAGCTCTGGGGCGAAGTGGACAAAGACTTGAGCAAAGTGCAAAGCTAGATCCTCAAAATAAGAATCAGTAAGAACATACAGTCAAGAGGGGCCACTAATGGACTCCGGCATCATTAAAGGAGATGGAGAAAGAAGAAGAAGCCTTCTAAAAAGGTCATTGCGAGGTTGACAAATAGTGAGTTATTTTGTACATCCGAGCTTGTGTTGTCCACCCTTATTTGCTGGCCTGTGACATAAAATGCGTTTTAGCTTTTTAGCAGGCATACACATGAGCGCACGTAGGTGAAGGTTTTATCATCCCAGATGCTAGATTGGCTGTCACTGCAGCATGAGTGACTATCTACCAGCCTGTGTGTGCATGCACGGATTGCTTCCTTGTTGACGGCTAGACTTCAGACGCAGAAGCCCCCTCCCTCTAGTCCGTTTTATCGCTCTGCAGTGGGCAGTAGGAGGAAGGGGGTGCAACGCATACAGACACATACCCAGACACGTCCTGCCTCCATCATGCATACAAGCAATACCCACCCTTGACTCATATGCCCACACTGGCAGATAAACACAAAGCTGGGCTCATTTGCATTGCGTCCCACACATCTCCTCCCCCTTCTGAGAACATCCCATGTGAAGCCTTGGGCCTCCTCCCGGCCCTTCAGCACACACAAGACATATTTGAGTAAATCTGGCACAACAACAGCAGCAGCAGCCTCTGTTGATTCAGAGGAGTGCAAAGATGCATGTAAAAAAATAAATGGATCAAAACTCCAGCGCCGAAATTGGTGGGGCTTTCAAGTGAGTGTTAAGTCATTCAAATCAGGATTCAAGTTGAGGTTTTATTCAAATGAGGGTTTGGAAACAAGGGTAAGAGTTTCAAATAAGGGATTCGAGCACAGATTGGAGTTTTAAACTAAGGATTTTGAGAAGGGTTCTAGCGCTGTAACAACCCTTTATTTATGAAGACAAGGGGAGCTTTGTCTCAAATCAACATCTGGGTTCCACTAAACGAGGCATGTTCAAAGTCTGGCCGAGGGGCTAGTTATGGCCCTTAAAATTTTTTTTAGTGGCCATCATAAAATTATTATGTGGCCCGCCAGTAACGTTGACCGTACAAAAACAAAATCACCATCTCCAGGCCTTTGGTCCCCTTGCCTCTTGGATTTCTGTAAAAAAGTTTAGCCCACCCTTTCTCCAGCATGGCGACTGTAAATAAAAAAAGGAAAGTTGACTGAGGACTACTGCTTCTAGAACAAGTGAAAATTTGAGTTTTTTTTTTTTTTTACTGAAATCTGAAACAACTTAGTCAGCCTAATTTGCCAAGAGTCTGTGGCTGTTTTCACAGAATATAATATCAAGAGGCACTGCCAGACAAAGCAGGCTGATTACAAAAAGGAAACTGGAAACAAATGCTGTGAAAAGGTGAAGCAACAGGGTGTCATGATTGCCGATTCAGAGCACCTGCGACTGCTTAATTCTCCATTTAAACCCCCGACTTCCAAGAGTTCCCTGTCAGATTGTTATGCGAACCGTTGCTCCCAGCTCGGCAAGCTCTTACGTCAGACTCTGTTCCTGCCCTGTTTTTCTCTGCCTGATCATCGTTGCCAACCTGTTTCCGGACCTGACTGCCCCGTTCTGCCTGCCTGTTATCCGATCTGTTTTGTCCCGCTACCTTGCTGCCTCCTATTGCCGACTTCGTTTCCGAACTTGACACCACCCTTGCTCTCCAGTCCCGGCTAACGACTTGTAATTTAATCGCATTGTGGAAGCAAGCCCTGCTCTCTCTCTTTATTGATAAAAACTGAGAAAACGAGCGCTATTGGGTCCTGATGTCTGTTTCTGGTTTGTGACACTGGGAGCTGTTTTAGCTGTTTTATTGCAGCGCTTTTTTACGAGAACCTCCGAGTCAAACGAAAATGCTACAAAGGTGAGCGACAAGTTTGCGATGCTGATTGTCAAGCACTGCAAACCTCTCATTTAGGGTGACATTATTAAAGACTCTTCAAAGAATGTTAGATTAGGTTGTCGGCCCACGCACATTTCCAGTTCACCAAATCTAACTCGCTTTCTGAAAAGTTTGGACACCTCGACGCTACAAAAAGAGCTAGGGTTGATAAGTTCCTTTAAGGTTTTTATTACAATTGAACAAATGAAACAAATAATGTATTCTGAGCCTTTAAATGAGAACGAGACATTTGTGCGTGTCACCGGGACTTTGACATCAACAAACCATAGTTTAAATACCAGAAAGAGGGGGACTGTCCACTTCCTGGCCAGGACAAGTACAAGGACAAGGTATTATTTGATAGCACATTAGCTATCCCTTGGAATGTGAACATATGACAATAAGTCAAGTTGAACTCAACAAAAAAAGGTGGCATCCTCGGCGGAGAAACGCCAGGTTTGCCGACAAAAAAACACACAGAAGGCAGCCAGGCTGACTGGCAACCGAAAACGAAAAGCGGCAACACTACAAAACCTGTGCTAACGCCAGGCATGCTGGCCAAACAACGCACAGTTGTGAGTATCAACCAGAAGCAACAAAACAGGAAAGCCCTCGGCAGCCTCTACTGTAACGAGGAACTCGTCGGACAAAATTATCCCAACTTTGCCGCAAAACACTAATGAAAAGCCACAATCACCTACATCCAAATTGAAATGAGCAGTGTGCAATCGCTTTTCACCGCGATTGCTTTTAGTTTTTGAGCTGGCCTTAAACGTGCTGATGCAGTGCCCCCTGGGGACAACTGAGGTGCCCACAGACCTGTTCTGAAAATAGCTGATCAGTGCTGGGTCATTGTGGTTTTCTAGTACAATGAATTTTTTAGTCATTGACTCAGTCTATTTTAACCCCTAATAATTACAACCTGGTCATACCATAGTAACAACATAGTAATAACATGAGATAGAGAGAGATGGATAGATAGATAGATACATTATCCATCCTTGTAGGGAAATAAAATAATAAAATAAGAGATAGAATAGAAAAATAACCTATATAACGTGTTGATATAGCGTATTTAAATAGTGCTACGGAAAATATACACTGTAATAAAAATAAGGTAATATGCAAATGTGGCTGTGGGGTTTAATGTGGGCTTTTACTCCCCCGGGTGGAGTTAAAGAACCTCATGGCATGAAGAAGAAATGATACCCTCAGTCTGTCCGTGGAACAAGACTGTGACAGCAGTCTGTCGCTGAAGCTGCTCTTCTGTCTGGAGATGATGCTGTGTAGCGGATGTGATGAATTGTCCATGATTGACCGCATCTTGTGAAACTGGGTGCCCTTTGCGCTAATTAGCTACCAAAAGTAGCTCTTGACTTAAAGGTTGCAGACCCCTGTGCTTAGGGGGATTCTCCATTCTGAGACAGTTGTGTTCCTTCAATGATGTCATACCTTTACAGGAAAAAAGCCACATGGGTCAATTTTAAGAGTACATTTCTGGAGTCCCCATTTGATTATTGGGACGAACACCACATGTTTTGCGCCTAGTTGAAAATAATTTCTGCTTGGGAATTCCTTTTACGCCTGTGTGCACCGACATGCTAATAGCCTCGATGCCCAGAAGTCCTCGTGCACAGTGTGACGCTCGCGTGCGAAAGCGGGTCTGCACTGGCAGATGCTAATCTGCGCGGCGAGTCATTATCTGCTCTTCCTGGGCCATTAGACTAATGCTAGGGGAATAACACAGAAAGGTAGATGAGACACAACGTTAACAGGGGCTAATCACCGGGACCACTTCACACGGCGAGTTCAGCTATGACGCTAAGCATCCCGCCGGGCGCTAACCCCCTGAGCGCCGCAATCACGCAATTACATGAGATGGGAGCATTTTATTATTAACGTTCAATAAATTGTTTCAAATATTTGAACGAGCTGCGGTGAGAGGGCTTTGATTCGGCTCTTGAATAGCTTCTGAAGTGCTAACGAGCTCTTTTGCCACGGTTCCAGCAGCAGCTCCCCGTCTCAATGGATTTGAATTTAAATCAATATGTGATGCCGTTCTATTCTCGGCAAAAACTCAAGTTGGAGTATTTTTCAACAATAGAATTAAAGTCAACCATGTCAAGACATAACAGAAGGAGGACCCAGATGTGGAATGTTACTCACAAGTTTATTGAAATAAAGAGGAAAGTCGGCACTCGCTGGACGCGGGAATCAAGCGGCTCACGGGATCGGAGCATGTTCTGAATGCGGAAGTGGATCTTCCGGAGCGGCAGATCATAGCGTAGTTAGACGGGACAGGAGATCTGAACGCGATCAGGGTCAAAAAACGGGTCGTTAGCTGGGACGGGAGATGAAAAGGTGGACAGGGTCAAAAAACGGGTCGTAGCAGGAGACAAACGGGGAAATCAGGAACGGACGAGTGTAAAACGAGAGACAAAAACGGGACAGACAGGAGTCAGAGTCAAAAATGCTTGCCTAGTGAAAACAGAGGTTTGCTGACTGACTTGACAACAGGCGAGTGAAAGGACTGAGCTTATATAGGACCAATCAGGTAACCAGCAGCAGCTGGCGCCAAACGGGCGGTCACGGGTGAGTGTAATGAGTCATCATGACAAACCAGTGTGCATTAAAAAGTCAAGGCGGTGAGTTAGTGGCAATGGGTTGAAGTATTCGAATAGTGTTAGTCGATTCAAAGTATTATTAAATGTACAGCAGATACTTGGGGTAACACCAGTAACACTCATGGCAAATAAGCTCAAAGCAAATCCTAAATCGAATCTCAGGCAAAACCAATGATCAATTAATCACAACAAATTAATTATTCCATTAATCCGGAAGGTTTTTTTAAGTAGTTATTTAATCTGTGGATTAGGATTTTGGATTCAAAATGTAACCTTAACAGTAAATGTTTGCAGATTTTTAATTAGATTATCTTAAAAGCCTATAACTGACAGTGTGTATTATTTTCCGCTTGCCAATAGTAAGAAATAATGAGCAAAAATACATTAACTATCATATAAACACTCATTTTCTAAAATACTCATTTTCTAAAATACACAAGAAAATAGCATTAATTTTATATAAAATTTGCCTCATCTCGACATATTTGTCTGCCATCTTGCTCGTGCGGGTACCCCCCCCAAAAAACAAGATGGAAAAAAGAAAGGAAACATGGTGCCATTTGGTCCTTTTGAGTCTCCGTCATTTGTATTCTTCCTTGTGGTTTTTAGCAGTCGTTTTTGGTTGCAACAACAATAACAGCAACATCTAGCGGTCAAATAATACACACTGTTCCTTTAAATGCCTGAAATACTTCATCTCGTTTAATGAAAACAAAAGATTTCTGCAATTTTAAAACCTAGCCTTATAAGGCACCATTTTGTTAAGTACTTTTTAAAAAAAATCTTAAATAGTTTTTATCCCACTCATGTGTTATTTTTAATGTTGACCGTTTTAATGTTTCTTACAGTACAAATCTGATGTTACGCTCTTTTTTAGAATACACTTCAAATTAAAGTGGTTTACAGTCGCTCCCCTACTTACGACCATCCGACTTACATAGCATCAGCCTATCCCAGCTAATACTTGGGATGGCATAGCCAGCCCAACTGATCGCCGACAGTGTTTACAGCTAGCTTGAGCTAATGTTTGGGAAGGAGTGGATGAATCATTAGCATCTAAGTCTGAGCATGACTTGTTAGCATGGCTCATTAGCATGGCTCATTAGCATATCCGTTAGCATGTAGCAGTTAGCATAATTTGTGGGATGGGCTGATGCTATGCTAACTCATTGACATCAATGCTGTAAGCACAGCAGCATGGTATTGGGATGTCGAAAAATATCCGGACATTGCTGTAAGTAATATTTTGTATTGTGTGCACCTATTTCCGAGTAGAGGACAGAGCTTTAGTGCTTCTTTGACTTGAGAAGAAAACGGTTTAGTTTCGTCACTTTGAGTTGCTGTAGTTTGTATTCTTCCTTGTGCCTTGTAGCACTCGCTTCCGGTTGCACTACACAACAGAGCAACGTCTGGTGGTCATGAATCTACACAGTGTCCCTTGAAAGTTTCTTACTGCAATTTATTTTTAAGCAGTACAGTGATAGCTATCGAGTGTATCGATAGCAGTGTTGCCTTACATCACAGGTGTCAAATAGGCGGCCCGCGGGCAGATCAGGCCCGCCAAGGGATTGAATCCGGCCCGCGAGACAACACTCAGAGAAGCGCAAGAGAAAAACAAGCTGCAGGTTGAAAGCCAAGTGCCTCTCACAAAGACACTGTAATTGTATTTATTGCGCGCGCTCTCTCTCTCTCTCTCTCTCTCTCTCTCTCTCTCTCTCTCTCTCTCTCTCTCTCTCTCTCTCTCTCTCTCTCTCTCTCTCTCTCTCTCTCTCTCTCTCTCTCTCTCTCTCTCTCTCTCTCTCTCTCTCTCTCTCTCTCTCTCTCTCTCTCTCTCTCTCTCTCTCTCTCTCTCTCTCTCTCTCTCTCTCTGTGTCTGTCTCTTTCACTCTCCGTGTATTTTAACCCCTTTTGCTCTAATTTCCTTTTCTCTCTTTTCTCTTTCTCTCTTCATACCCTTCGCGCTTTCTTTTCTCGTCGCTCTCCTTCTGTCTTTCTATCTCTCTTTGGATTTCTTTCTTCCTCTCCTTTTCTTTTCCCCCTCTCTCACGACTTTTTATCTTTTGTTTCTCACGCTCTCTCCCTCAATCTCTTTTTCTTTCTTTGTCCCGCTCTCTCCTTTTCCCTCCCTCTTTCTCTTTATCTCTTTTTATTTCTCTTGAATCTGCTAGTTCGGTCCCCGAAAGAATGTTTGTTCTATCGTGTGGCCCCCCGAGTTAAAATTAGTTTGACACCCCTGCCTTACATGAAGAACCCCTCCCAACAAATGAAAATGTATGTTTTGCAATCTGCAACTGATTAAAGTTGGCTTTTTTCAGTAGTTGATTTTCCTTCTGTGAAGACCCCTGCTGGAAAACCAAACACCTGAAAACATTCGATGTGGAACAGGAGCATTTTTCCTCAGCAGGCACTTTCACAGCAGGGCGCATTTCGTCTGCATATCAGCCGATCCGACCAATAAACCGGCGTCCCGTTTAACTGCTTTGTGCGTGAGGGCAATCGAAAGCACCCAGCCACGCTGCAAACTGGCAGTACAGATTAAACCCCCAGCACCCGCGAAAACGTTGAAGAGATTGCTAACGAGGTGTCTTTCTGGAACCGTCTTCTTTTTAATGAGCTGTTACTCGATGAGAGTGACACCGAAGCGACGGGGTCGCTCCTGAACTTATTGAACGCACACCCGCAGTGTCCTGGAGGACATGACACTCAATATGAGACGATCAGAAGCACATATTTACGTAAGGTTAATGTAACACGGGAGAAAAACTGAATTGCACTGTAAAATACCAATCCGAATGATTTGATTGGCCGATGAGTTTAATTGTTTGGGCTTGCCATGGCACCCAATTGGCCCCGCCCATGTGTCGCCAGCTGCGGCTCATTGACAGATTGACTTTCTGTCGATTATAAGCTCAGCGCTCTCACGCTTCCTTTGTCAGCCCGTCAACGAACCTCTGCCCCGCAAGACGTGGGTCCTGTTTCCTGTTGGCATTTCCTGTCTGGTATTGTTCCCGTTTATTTTTGTCCTGTTTAATATCGGTTCCCAGTTTTGTTCCCGTCTATTTTTGTCCTGTTTATTATTCTCTCCAGTTTTCGTTCCCATCTAGTTTGTCCTGTTTTATTTCAATATCCTGTTTCATTATTCTATCCTGTCTGTCTGTCCCGTCCGGTATCAACCCCATCGGTCTGATATCTACTCGGGCAATTGGTATTGATCTCGTCGGCCTCTGGCTTCCTATTATTTCACGCCAGACTACTGCCTAACGTGCATGACTCCACATTTCCCGTAAAATAAAAGGCTTGTGTGAGAACGTCACACGTTTGGGTCCTGATCCTGTTCTGGTTCCTGACAGGACAACTGCAAAGGAGATTGCATAAGATGTAATTTTGTTATTTTGACTATTACGCCTCATTGTTGTTCAATGTTTCAACCATCATGCACTGTTCGGATTATTGTCCCTATCGACTGATTGTGTGGTTGTTCTTTTTTTTCTTCTTCTTCTGCTCTTTTGCAACCCAGGAGATCAGCAGGTTGGAATTTCCCATCTGTGAAAAGTCAAAATACACTTTTTTAAATGCTTCGTATGCTTCTATACCACGGAGCGGTTTATTGTAGGCAGACTTTAATGCATTCATAGCATATGAATAACCTACTCTTCTCGTCGGCTGAAAAGTAGTCTGTGTAATATAGTGTAATAATCTGTGAAGCCCTTTGAGACTCTTCGTGATTTAGGGCTATACAAATAAAAATGACGACTTGTCTAGCCACATTCTGTAATAACTTTAGTAATGATAACAATAATAACAATTTAAAAAAAAAAGCCTAAATCCACAGTCTGATCACTAAACTACTAGGGCTATAGATGACATAGGAAAAGGCGTGATTAGATTTTATCTCATCATCACGGTACAACAGGTTTCCCCCCATTAATTAATTTAGGATCAAGTATTAATATTGTCACACAATGAAATACAGTGGGACCTCGCTACTTCGCAGTTCCACCTTTGCGGGTCTAAAAAAAAACAATATTAAAATAAAATAAAATAAAAAAAAATATATATATATATATATAAAATTTTAAGCATTTTTGAAGGGGCGTCGCTACTTTGCAGATTTTCACTTTTTGCGGGTGGTTTTGGTCCCCATTAACCGGGTCTAAAAAAAAATAAAATAAAAAAAAAAATAAAAAATAAATAATAATGTGTGTATATATATATATATATATATATTTTTTTTTTTTTTTAAGCATTTTTGAAGGGGCGTCGCTACTTCGCGGATTTTCACTTTTTGCGGGTGGTTTTGGTCCTTATTAACAGCGATAATCGAGGGATTACTGTATAGGTCATTCATAAGCCATAGCATATAAGAGTGCTTGCATATAAGAGACCCCTTAAAACTGCTTTATCATGGCCACATACTAAAATCAAAATATTCATAAAGCGTGCATCTAAACACCCATAATTATTTTACAATGCTGTCAATAAAAATAAAGATTAATATACTGGTAAAAAGCTGGAACATCTTAAACCATTTACAGTAAGGAAATATTCTGTATTCGTGCATCTGTGTACTTGTGAATGAAAATTTGACCTATAATGATAAGACTGAACATTAAAGTTTATTCTGCTTTGGATTTATATATCTCAGAGTCGTATATTCCAAGGAGTACACACAACCAGACATTTTTCCAGTCCATTCTTCCAGAAAGACATCACACGTGGAACAGTCATATTATCCTTCATACTTAATGATCCAAAACGTTTTTTGCATTAAAGTTTGCCTACCAGGTAAGCGGATTCTTGACACCCTTTCTTAGCACAACACATAAAGTAAAACGCTCTTGGATATGTGTTCAAATGACCACCATAGAGATCAAGGTAAAGAGAATACTCCTTGTTCTTGTTTAGCACACAAAGTCCTTGATTATACTTATCATTAGCGAATGCTAAATCTCAAGAGAGCCGGTGATGGAGAGTAGAGTGGAACCTGAGGAGGGCAGTGAGGGGAGGCCTATTAGGCAGGTCTGTCACCTTTCGACCAACCTGGATCCCCTCATCACCATAACAAGATGACCCCAACCCCCTTTTCCTCTACACTTTCTGCTTGAGCCTCATTAAGAAGTCAGACAGCGGGGCCCAACTGCCATCTTGATGGACGGGATGAGAGTAAAATGAATGTAGAGGAAGAGAAAGATGAGACAGATGGTTAGAACCCAGGTTTAATCAGGAGGAAGGAACAAAATGGGTTTTTGCGGTAATCTGCCCGGAAAAAAAATGTTTAATATCTCAAATATTCCATTTAAGTAAGATCAGGGGAGTCCCACCGACCAATTTTCAGCAGCATGTAAAATAAAAAAAATTTAGTCCATGAATGATGTCACATACAATACACCAGAATTTTTCTAAAACATCCAAAGCATCTAATTAACTATAGACACATTTGAAAGGAATAGTATTTTTCATGAATAATAACATTAAAAAAAATCTAAACTAACCTTGAAGAAAGCTATATAAGGTGTCTGGAAAAAATATTTTGGTTGTGCATAGTTTATATATATATATGTGTGTGTGTGTGTGTATGGCATCTCATTATAATAATACTGCAAGCTTAGCAAATAATTCATTAAAATAACGATAACATGTCAACTGAAAACATTGAGGTGATTTATATTTTTTATTCTCATACACAAAAAAAGCATTTGGTATGTGACCAGTATTACTGCTTTTCTGTTGAAAAAAGTAAAGAAAGTATATTTAAATGGTAATGTCAGAACCGAACAGACGGTGGACCCAGACGCGTAATGTTTTCACACAAGCTTTGTTTTACGGTAACGGGCCAGTCATGCGCGGGAACACAAACGCCAGCGATTCGGCGATCGCTGGGCAGAAGAAGTGAGGCAGAGAAGTCAGGCGCGGGAAAACTGGAAGCCAGAGGCAGACAAGATCGATACCAGATAGAGGAAACACAAGCAGATACCACACAGGACGGGACAGACTGGGTCCATACCCAATACTGCATACACGAGCAAGATATCGGACAGGATGGGACAGACGGGATCGATACCGGATACACGATCAGGATACCGGACAGGACAGAACAACGGGATCAAAACCAGATACTGGATACACAAGCAAGATACCGGACTGGACGGGACAGACGGGATCGATACTGGATACTGCATACTGGAGCAAGATACCGGCAGGACAGGACATACGGGATCAATACCTGATACTGGACACACAAGCAGGATACCGGACATAGTCAAAATTCACGTCTTGCAAGTGCAGAGGTTCGTTGACGGACTGACAACTAGTGAATGAGAGCACTGAGTTTGAATAGGAGGGGAGCCAATCAGGCAATGAGCAGCAGCTGGCGCCAAATGACTGGGCCCAAGTGAGGGCAATAGGCAACCAACTTTACAGCCTTGCGGTATGTGGCCATCACCAATCTTGGATCAGCATTTTGAATAATATTGACTTTGTTTGCTTTAAATGACATTCCAGCTGTTTTATCCATTTTAGAAGACTTATTTTTTTTGCATTACTGAGGATTCGTGTAACAAACCAGGGTGTACCTGTTTTTTTAAATTAGATGTGTGATTGGTTGTATTTGTGTTACATACTGTGATGACATCTTCAACAGTGGCAGCATAGCTGCCTCGTTAGATGCAGAAAACATGGTTTATACTGATGCCTTATTTCCTTGATTTTTAATGTTGTGTTGTCAAGGACAAAAAGGTGCTTGGATTTTGGGTGGAGTTTCTAGCCAAGTCTGCTTAAAAATGACGCCGGCACTGCTCTCTCGCAGCTTTGCTTTGCCATTGCATTTCTTCCTCCCTCGTGATTAACGACAGCTGGCATTAGTGTGTCTGGCATTGTTCTATGAGAGGTCATTCCCCTTACGGGTTGCGCCCAAGAGGACAGGTGCATGCTACACCTAAACAGGTGAAATGTGCATTAGTGCAGGGTTTATGCATCAATTACGGACATTTATTTTAGGCCATGCAAAAAGGTTAAGGTAGCATTTCCCTGTTGTAAAGGGAAGAAATTCTTGCAACTGAAAATGTAAGCTATAGCATCATTTTTAACCAAAATCAATGCGGGAAAAGATGTGTCTAAAATATTAACACACATATTATTGAGATACACAAATAGATAGATCATTTTCTCAAAATCTAAACAGCAAATGTCTTGTTAAATGCACATGCAATATCAAGAATCACATATGTAAATCACACTACTTGTGGATGTGCAAAATACATGATTCAGACCAGGTTTCTTCTACTGTAGATGGAGAAATTACAAAATTGGCTTTGAAAGTCCTTAGAAATGCTTGAATTTGATGAAAAAGGTGTTCAAACAGCGATTAAACAAGTGGATTTTCGCAACTGAATTCAAATAGCGTTACAGTGGGACCTCGCTACTTTGCGGTTCCACATTCGCGGGTTCAGAGCTTGGAGGGTCTAAAAAATAATTATGCTGAAATAAAAATAAAAATAAAATGTAAAAAATATATCTATATATATTTAAAAAAATTTTTTTAAGCATTTTTGAAGGGGCATCGCTACTTTGTGGTTCCACGTTCGCGGGTTCAGAGCTTCGCGGGTCTAAAAAAAAAAAAAAAGTTAAAAAAAAAAACAATATCTATATATATATATATATATATATATATATATATATTTTTTTTTTTTTATTTTTATTTATTTTTTTTATTATTTTTTTTTTTAAGCATTTTTGAAGGGGCATCGCTACTTTGTGGTTCCACGTTCGCGGGTTCAGAGCTTCGCGGGTCTTAAAAAAAAAAAAAAAGTTAAAAAAAAAAACAATATCTATATATATATATATATATATATATATATATATATATTTTTATTTTTATTTTTTATTTTTTTTTTTTTTATTTTTTAGCATTTTTGAAGGGCCGTCGCTACTTTCCGGATTTTCACTTTTCGCGGGTGGTTTTGCTCCCCATTAACCGCGATAACCGAGGGATTACTGTATTGAACTTAAAAGAGAATGCAGGATTTGGACTCCCTGAAAAAATGGAGTGTCATTTTGTGAAAAGAGTTTCTCAATATCCATCAACAGATTATTTTGAGCCAAAGCAATGGTGACTACTCGATCCAACTTCTTACGTGCAGCCACTCCATCACTGCCAACAGACAGCAACACACGCCGCTTAACTATCTATGAGTTCACTCTTGCACCAAATTGCTCCCCTCTGTGTACAAATCCTTCATCTGTCAGTGCTCATAAAAACAAACAAGCTTATAAAAAGTGCGACGCTACTGGCATGACGGACGCGGTTTAGCCTTCCCTATGGGACCCTCTAATAGGAGTCCTCGTTTCATGACGTGCTGCCCCTGAGCTATCGATTGACCGGGCGTCCCACGCGCCAGACTCCCTCGGGACCACAACCGAAGGTCTGCGGGGCAAAGTCAAAGGTAAGGAGGTCAACAACCTCCCCATCTGGCCTTTTCACCATCGGACTATAACCATCACCGTTAAAGATCGGGGGAGCAACTTACTGACCAGTAGGTTAAGTCGACACCACGTGCCGTCTGCAGGGAAATCAAACGTAAAAGCACTTCCTGTCTTTCCTCGCAGCTGTTGGGAGAAACTGTAGATCTGCTCAGGGCTCTTAAGTTAATCGATCCTGTTGGAGCGTTCATGTTCAACAGTCCGTTGGCTTCATCTCTCATAGGAACACAGAAGAAAGCTCTTGCTCATCTTGAGAAGTTATGATTAAACAATTGGGTTTGTCGGCTTTTTATCCTCTGGTATCATTTATTTTTTTCCCTTTTATGTATCAATTATTTTGACCACGTAAAGGTAAGGTTTTACAGTGTTGCCTTTATTTTCACAGTTAGCTGCTCCATAATTATGCTTATTCGGAGAATTCCCACAAAGTAGGTATTACATATGTAAATTTAGTGATTATATATCATAGCGTAACTGTCAGGACCAGAACGGAAACAGGACCCAATTGCGTTACGTTTCACCCAATCAAAAACTTCTCACCGGCTTTTCATATAATATCGTACCTGTCAACCTACAAAGTACGTTTGTTATGCATTTTCAGACGTGTATGACGTACGAGAAAATCTGTACGGAAAAACGCAAATTTGTCAATGATGGGTACCATCCGGTATACACAGACGATCACGAAACGGCAAATCAATCAAGTTAAACGACTTCGCCGCGGAAGCCTCCATCTTGGTATAGTTTTTTTCCGTCGCAAACGAAGCGAGCAGTTTTATGTAGTGAAAGGAAGTCCATCTCTTTTTAGAGAACCGGCTTTTTCGGCTTAACTCATTAAACTCAAAACGGCTCACTTGCTTTGATGCATTATATTACAAATTATTATGTTGTATAAAGAAGAAAAAAAGGAAGTATAAAAGGAGCAAATAAAAAAGACAGGTTCGTGGTTATCCCTTTAATCAGTATATTACCATCAATAATTTAATGCAGAAAATGAATTAATAATTTGAATAAGAAAATGTATTATTCTACTTGATTATATTTGCATGTATTTTTTTCCTTCTACAGTGAACGTGCAAGCTACTTAATTTTTGAACTTTTTGTTATAATAAACCTCATTCATGTCGAGCAACTCAGTGTCTCACAACAAAATGTATCAAATATATATATATATATATATATATATATTACAATATATATGCTATAACGAAACACATGTACAATATAACTTTTAAACTACATATATAAACATGTTTGAAAAAAAAATATGGTGTAAGATTTTTTTTTTGTATTTTGTAAGGAAAAATACGACAGTTTGAAAGGGCATGCAGCCGTGGAGGTTGACAGGTATGAAATATACACGCTTAAACTGGGTTTAAAAAATGCAATGTTAGAAGGCTAAAAAATTATGTACTGAATGTTTCTCTGGTTCTGAACTAGTGTTTCAAGCTATGGCTTTGGTTTTACATGAGGGTCTTTCAAGGGTTTCAAACCATATTTGAGTCTTTGTATTTGTTCTTCCTCTGCAACCTTTTGTCTCCCTGTCTCAGTCCATAGTTTGTTTTAATTTATCCTCTGGAATCATGGTGTATTCTAATAAATTGAAAAGGGAAGTCCGGCTAATAAATCAGAGGCCGTGATAATGAAGAAACCCCTTAAATAGGATATTAAGATTTATATCAGAGGCTGCGCTTGTACACTGACAAGCGCACAATTGCCGCCCTCTTCTCGCTGTCGTCCTTTCCGTTCTGTCTCTCTCGAGTTAAATTGCCGGCCGCCTCTTTGGCCGGTCTGACAGGAAGGCTTCTTATCAGAGCTGTGCAAAGTGAAAGTGAAGGGGCGGGGGAATGAGAAGTACAAGCGGAAAAGGTGGAGGAGGGTGCCAGGTCAGGATAGAAGAGCAGAGGGGGAAATTTCCCCGGTCGGGCCTTTTGTGTTATTGGCTCAATGTCTGGGCGTGAATGCAATACAAGGAGCTTCATTATGCCGGCACAGTGATTACGTATGAGTGACGGGCTGTGGCGTGGAATTATTTGAAAGTGTGTGCATGTGTGGTTTCCACATTGCTTTTGAGATGTGAGATTGAATTGGTGCGGCGTTACACGCTCATGGGAGTATGCACGTTTGGGTGAAATGGGTCCTATGGTCTACACACACATATGCAAACAGACAAACTCCCACATAGTGACTTATTTACTCCAGAGGCGAGGTGCAGAGCTCCTCACACAGTAATTGCTTTTTTCTCTTTTACCTCCATCCCCTGGCATCATGTCGCTTCTTTGTTCCTAAGAGCTTACGTGCAATAAGTTAAATCTGCGAGGGTGCAGTGTTCACATGCATTTGAACAAATAAGTGTGTTGACTTCCTGAATATGCCGGCATGGGTGTAGGAAGATATTGAAGTTTGAACAATATGCCTTTGTTCAGGGCTTATTGTTACATGAACAATGTATGCACTTTTATCATGTAGTTTGATATTCTTTTGTGTTATGATTAATGATGGGAATCATCTGTGCCCGCTCATTTGGCGCCAACCGTAGCGGGTTCTGATTGGCTCCCTGTCACTATTTGAACCCAGATCTGTCAATCCCGTTGTCAGTCCGTCTGCGAACCTCAGTGGCAAGCCTTTTTCGACCCTGACTCCCACGTGTCCCGTTTTTTGCTCCCGTCTGTCTCCGGCTACTACCTGTTTTGATCCTGACTATGTCTGCTCTCCCGTCCCGGCTTACGACCCGTTTTTGTACCCAACTACGTCTACTGTCCCGTTCTGGCATACGACTAGTTCCCAACCCCGACCACGCCTTGCTCTCCCAGTCCCGGCTACCGACCAGTTTTCCCGTCCCTGACACCGCCATCGCTCGCTACGGAAGATCCACTTCCGTGTTCGGATCACAATCCGAGTACGAGAGCGATACACTCCAGCGTACACCAGATCGTGGGCGCAGCCCTTCCTCTTTCCTTCAATAAAACTTGTGGTAAACGCTACGCAATTGGGTCCTGTTTCCGTTCTGGTCCTGACATTTTAAAATGTGTAAGAAAAGATTAATGCTTAAGTCACTAATTGGGAATATAAATAGAAGGAATCATGGGCTTCTCCACCACAGCTTGCTGATGAAGTGACACTGTTTAAAACTCCACTAGACATGGACTTTAGACTTTTTTTCCTTGGATTACTTTCAACGGGACCTGGACTCTGCAGGTCTGCATCAAACCTTAAGTACCGGTACCATTTTCCGTTCACTTTGCCGGCTGTGGTTTTTGGACTGTGTACTTTATATTCAGTTACAATCGAGAGTCGGGTTTGGGTTATTTTTGTGATCGTGTTACATGTTTTAATGTGGACGCATGCGGCTTATATACAGGTGCGGCTTGTGTAAGTACAAAAGCGGTTATCCCCCTAAAATGTGGTGGGTGCGGCTTATAATCAGGTGCGCTCTATAGGCCGGAATTTACGGTACTTTAAGTAGAATGGGGCGATAAAAATTAACCAGCCTGACCCTTTCAAAGCTCTAAACCTGAAATTGCCCCTAGTCTGGGACTTCCACAAGACTGTTAACGTCAGGAAACTGTGCATGTCTATAGGTACAGCTGTGACATCATCAAGTTGTCTAAAAAGGCATAGCAGATTTAACAGCAGGGAAATCGGCACATTAGGCAAAAAAATCGTATTCATTTTTATAATACGACCAAAGGGAAATATTCTTTGTATAAACAGGCTGACATGTATGAGTACCTGGCATGGAGTGTTTAAAGTGCAGATTTTCTGCACAAGAACAACAACAAAAAATCTGCACTGACTCCCTGGCACAGTGATTAAACCGATATCCGTCTTGTTGAATGCTCAGTAAGAGGCATTAGGCTTATTGTAGCAATATTCCTTTAAATACCATTAGTGCCTTCTCTAACGCGCACATGTCGTCATGTTGAACAATGTAAAAGGAGCAAATCAATGACCGCGTGTGTGAGAAATTACCAGCGCAGCAATGGAACATTCAGCTTCACAGAGAACTGCTCTACTATGGGCTCTATTAGGCTGTTGACTAATGCTTCTCGCCGCATTCCCATAATTAAAGGCCGTGTACAATTCAACGCTCAAAAGGCGGGTTCCCAGCGTAATAGCTGCAATTAAAGGTCGCACACAAAGCCGGGGCTGCTTTTGCAGTCGCAGCGCTTGATGCTGACAATTAATTGAAAATGCAAATACGCGTGCTGATGAAAGAGAAAGACTGCGCGGTGGGGATGGAGGGGGATCAAAAAAAAGATTATCCACCACACTTAAGCCGGCCCAGGAGGTGTCGGGGGAGATTAGTATTCCTTTCGCATAGCAATCAAACCAATCGGATAAGAAGCAGAGGGTGACCTTGCATTAAACATGACTAGCGTCGCGCTAGGAAAAGGTGGAATGCTCAAACAATAAACAAACTGCACTTGGGAGGAGAGGTTTTTTCATCCTGTTCAGATCAACATCCGGGGTCACAAGACTTGACGAGCAATGTTGGGCATGTTACTTTTAAAAATTTACTGGTTACGTACCACTTCTTCCAAAAAGTAACAGTTAGTAACTGAAGTACTCTATAGCAGGGGTGGCGAACAAGTTTGACACAAAGAGCCAACATTTTTAACTGAGAGTGAAAGAGCCACACCGCGCACTCTTTTTACCTATCTTTTCAAGGTGCTCAATTTTTGCTTGTGTAGTGCATTACCTTTGGCGAATTTCGTGTCAATATTAGCATGGGTTGTGCTAAAATGACGCTGACGATTTGAAGTCTTGAAATGGGATATCGTGGTACTGCATAATAAACAGAGTGATTTGCCATTCTGTTCGACAAAAAAGTAAGCTTCCCATTCTTCCTGAAATGCCCTGTGTTCATCTTCATATTTCTGTTTCGCTTTGCATTTTGCCATTTTGACCATGAGGGGAACAGTTTGCACACTCATGAAATGTTTACTTAATTTCCTGGCATTAGACGTAACCTACACAGCATTAGAAACAACAAATCTGCCAAATTAATTTCAAAATATTTATTATTTTTGATATTAACTCTGATAGATTTAAGTGTGTTTTAAAAGGGGAAAAAACTAAACATGAAACAAGGCAAAGAGCCACAGTATATAGAAAATATGATGAGGCAAAGAGCCGCATTCTTATTGGCCAAGATCCGCATGCGGCTCTAGAGCCGCGTGTTCGCCACCCCTGCTCTATAGCATAGGTGTCAAACTCACAGCCTGCAGGCTACATCCGTATAATCAATAACTGCTTATCTTGTTCAGCCCGGGACCAAAAAGTTGTGGTCTGAGTTTCGGACCTCTGTGCAGATGAGATTGACACCCCTGCTCTATAGTAAAAGTAACTAGTTACCAGGGAAAGTAACTATCATCCTAACTTTAAGAAGAAGTTGTAGGTCAAAGAATATGAAATTTTCTGACCAGTATTCGAATTAAATAAATAGAAAAGAACAGAGAGGTTGTTGTGTTTTAGAACCTTGTTATATATATGTAACGGGTGTAATAATAACTTTTGTTTTGTTGAAATTCCTGCTGAAATATGTTTGTATAGTTTGTGTATAAGTGTCCTGCAATGACGAGTCCAACAGCGCCACCTGCCGGTATGGGGTAAGGTTTAGTTTAGCCTCTGATTTTATGACCGTTGTTAGCAGTCTCCAGCGCGCTGCTAACGGTAAGCCACGATCTTTTAGTGCGCTGCAAAAAGTGAATTGACAACATTTAAACCAAAACTGACAAATCTTGCAACATACACAGTAATGTAATCGATGTCAAGCTGTTTGGATTTATTTTCGTTTTGTTTCTGTCGCCATTTATGTTAGTTTTGCCGTGTTGAGAACCAGCGGAGGTGCTAACCACATGGTGTGTGTTTGTTGTGTCGCTCATTGCAGGTAAATTGTTCCCGTTTTTACACTCGTCGTTGTAATTATTTCTGTTTTCACAAATATATAAAAAGGATGATGTTGGTTGAAATTCAGATTGAAAAATACGTCGAGTTGAATTCATTGCAAAAGTAAAAACCACTATACGATCACTTGTTAAAAGTATCTTGTTAAAATGTATGTAAAAATTATTGTAATGGTTGATTTTCTGAACTCTATTGTATGTCAAATGAAAAGGAAACTATTTGTTTGATATGCTTTGAGTAGTCTCCAGCGCGCTGCTAACGATATTAAGAACTAGCGGAGGTGCTAACCACATGGTGTGTGTATGTTGTGTAGCTCATTGCAGTCTCCAGTGCGCTGTTAACGCAATTGTAATAAAAGTCCCATCAAGTCATCAAGTCCAGCATGAATGTGGATCCTTGGTGGGAGGGGTACACCGCAGTTACATATATTATATATTCACCCTTTCCAGGGTGACCAGGCTGCAATGGATGTTGCAATAACAAATAATAATACACAGTTATTGTCAACATAAAATATAGGTTATTCATAAGATATAGAACAAAAGTGTGTTTTAAGACTAGATTTAAACAGCTCTACTGAGGTTGCAGATCGAATCTCAGGGTCTGTTAAAAAAAACATACCGTACTTGTAAAAATCACGGTAAACCGTCCTCATCTTCCTCCTTAGAACTGAAGCCATCAAAGTTTTCTTCCTCAGTGTCGGAAAGAAACAGTGTCATATAGACTGATGAAAGAGAAAGACTGCGCGGTGGGGATGGAGAACCAGGGCCCGGATGGAGAACGCTCGCAAACTTGCGGATCTCTTCTTGGCTCTTGTGATCACTAGTAGACCAGCATTTTCAGAGCGAAGGCTCCGGACCGGAACATAGGAGGGAATTAAATCTGAAAGATATGAGGGAGCAAGTCCATGCATGATTTTGTATAATACCAACAGAGCCTTGAAATCACATCTTAAGCTAACAGGGAGCCAATGCAGGTTAGCTAAAATCTAGATAATGTGATCAAACTTTCTTGTCTTAGTTAAAAGCCTCGCTGCAGCATTTTGTGTAGTTTTAAATTATTTTTGTTGATGTTGTTGATTCTATGGAAATAGTTTGAGTTCCTGGTGATATGTCAAAATTATTTTTTGCAAGGCACTGTACAAATTCAGTTCCCACATCAAAAATGGAATGGGAATATGTCTACATGTTTGTTCTCTATAATGTATGATCACAGATTCTCGGTTATCACAGGCGGTTGTGCAATGCATCCCTCATGGTAAAAGGGACTTCACCATATTCCATTTATATAATCATCAGTATACAGCTCCACATGCATCCGTTTTATCAGTCAGACGCAGTGGCCCAGCGATTTGTCACGCCCACGCTGCTGCCAAGCTGCCATGAACTTTGCTCAGTGGAGAACTTTTTGATTCAGAAAGCACCCGTCACATAAAAATAGACAAAATTGACGCAATGGAAGAGCGAGGCGTGCGTGCAGTTGTCCTGGCAACAGAAAAGGGAAAGCAGAAGCCTTATTTGGATGAGCGACAGGCGAAAGGGCTTGACAGCAAAAAGAAGCAAGCTCATTAAGTGAGCTAGGCGCACCGACAAATAAGCATAACGTTCAGCGAGTTTTCACACCGGGAAGATATTTTGAGATTCTGAGATTTTCAAACAAACTATGGTATTGAATGCAAAATGAGATTTCTGCTGGATTGGGGGTTATTAAGTGTGTTCATTAGAATAACACAGCAAAGCTGACATCCAACTGGTTGCTCATAGCCCACAAGTCACATGAAACTCATCAGGCTTCTCAATCCAGCACGCCAAAAATAATAAAAATATAATAATATAGATAATATAGATAATGGAAAATAAAGTCCAGCACGACAAAAAATGGTTTATGTAGCACTCTTACCCCCCAGTGTCTTTTAGTTTTTTAATGCAAATTTAAACCAATTCAATGAAATTATTTATTTATAAACAAATATAAAATGAAGAACAATAATTCCTGGCTACAACACACTTCACTTCGCACACTCTATCTGCTTCACAGAATATCATCATCGTGTTCTGCCTTCTGATTGGACAATCCCGAAGAAACCCAGAAGAAAGTCTTGTTTATTTGTGACACCCTTAATCACAAAGAGTCTCAAAGGGCTGCACAGACCACACATTATTTCAAACTGCAGACTATTATGACACCATCCCCCGATCTAAAACCTACAAAGAAAGCTCAAGAAAGAGGAAAATGAAGAAACCTTGAGAAGGGACCTTCCAGGATGATCAGGCTGCAACGAATGTTGCATTAACAAACAATACACAGATATTCTCAACATGAAATATAGGTCATTCATAAGCTATTGAATATAAATGTGTTTTAAGCCTATATTCAAACGTTTTTAGGAACTGTAAACGGGACTTTTATTGCAAATATCTGAATTAACCTTAAACTGTAAAGGTTTAAATGTGCTGTTTTTACTTGGTGGAAAAATAAAGGTTTCAATCTCACAGAGTTCTTTTTGGAACATAACACCCTGTTAACTGTACAGACGCTGCCCGACCTAAGATCGAGTTAGCTTCCGGACGATTGTTTGTAAGTTGAATTTGTTCGTAAGTTGCTTCAGTGCTGTATTTTGTATGTTTAAGGTTTATATAAGTATCTTTAAGGCTTGTATAAGTAACCTGTATTGATTTGTACTAAAAAAATAAACATTTCGTCAAACAATATGCTCTATAAAGATAAATAAAGTGAGGTTTAACATACTTTTGGAAGATGACGTTCAAGAAGTCCTCCGTGTTAAAGAGTGGATGAAAAAAAAGCGATGCAACTGTTTTCTCAACCGCATCAAGCTTTCTTATTCCACTTTTCATTTCAAAAGAAAAGCCTCACCTCTTTTTTACACTTCACACCAATTATATTCAATGGGTGCACGAGATATTAAACAATAAAAACGTCATAGTTCTTGGCACGCTAGCGCTACAGTACACATTGTTATGATTACACACGAAGCAGGAAGTAGAAGCCAGATTTCTTCTTCGGTGTGGATGCTGGGTGACCTCTCATAACGCCACGGCAGAAAGAAGCACTACAGCACTGTCCTCTACTCTGATAAAGGTGCATACAATACAAAATCAAATTTACAACAATGTCCGGATATTTTTCGACATCCCGAAAAAAAATGTTCGTATCTACCGTTTTGCATAAGTCGAATGTTCGTAAATAGGGGAGTGTCCGTATAACATCTCGATGTCTTCATGTATATCTAAATCTATCCAAACTACTTTATAAATAAGATTGTGTGAGTGACTTTGTGTGTGTGTGTGTGTTAATATGTAACTAATAAGCTCAGGAACGGCTAGACCCTTTTTTATGAACATGTGCACAATTGTACTGTCGTGCATGTCTTACACAATAAATACCAACAAAATCAATAAACATCTGCTTTCGTGGGGCCTCAAACACTCTCTGGCAGCCAAATTGGGTACTGCAGCTCCCGACCACCAACCACTCCAAGCAGCCAAATACTATCTTCTATCGGCTTGGAAAGGCCGGTCTATTTGTGCATTCCTTTATAAACGCTAGTGAGAAAAATTGGAAAGGTCTACAATATTTTTTTCCTCGTGTGTTGCCGAGGCATCAGATTCTAGAAAGTTTGGCCAACAATGTTCTACTGAGTTGAAAAAACTGAAGCTGTTAAAACTGACAGCTGTACGATTGCACACTGTCCTGATTGGGGTTTAGTATTCACTGGCCAAGCTCAGTATTCACGTGCCCTAGTTTTTATACGTTTCAATTTTCATCAAAATTCAGTCGCATTTTTCACACGTCTGCCAGCCTGCATGACTTGGCTCCAAATACTCCATGAATGTGTGGATTCTAGATTCTGACTGCCTTTGTTTATTGATAAAAGTTCAACGTACCAGATGAAAAAACATGTTAATAGTTTAGGGTTAAAGTGAGGGTCCCAAATAAATTTAGAGCCAATTGCTTACACACAACTGAAATGAAATGAAATGATCTGCATTTATATGGCGCTTTTCAAGTCAATGACTTCCCAAAGCGCTTTACAATGTGCTCCACATTTCCCAATAGCGGCCTTGTATTGCAGCCATGTAAGACGCTAACCTGCTTATTTGGGGTATTAGGGGTTCAGTGTCTTACCCAAGGACACTTCGACATGTAACACGGACGAGCCGGGATTCGACAAGACGAGCGCTCTACCTCCTGAGCTACTGCCGCCCCAAACTGCCACCTTTGGTGCAAAGCATAACTGCCGGCTTGGTCTCAAGGTTGCACATGGTACCATGGTGCTCCCTCAACTCCACCTTGGATTGGTTGCCATTACAGTGAAGAAAATAAGTATTTAAACACACTGTTTTTTTCTATTCCTCCCACTTATTAATCATAAAGGGGTCTGAAATTTTCATCGTGGGTGCATGTCTATTGTGAGATAGATAAACTAAAAAGAAAAATCCAGAAATCACAACGCGTGATTTTATAACAATTTATTTGTGTGATATAGTTGCAAATAAAATATTGTAGAATGGGCAAATTGTGGAGTTGCGGGTGCCATCTACAGTGTCCATTAGCACGATGTATCATACAACTGCCAGTGTGAATAAACACATATTATTTATCAATAAAATATTGTGTCTTTAATGTCTCTTTACCCTTTTGCACATTTTTACCATTTTAATTTGTTTCAATTGCATTAAAAAGAGAAGCCCTCCAATGTCACTCTTCATGCCGACCTTTCTTGTGTAAATTATAACTATAACCTTATCCTCCTTGTTTTATAACCTTATCTTCTCTGTTCCTTTATCTTCTTGTTTTTTTTACCTCACTGTGAATGTGTGAACCTAGAGTGTCATGCCCAATTTTGTTGTCACAATATGTTAACCCATTTTGTAACAATGACAATAAAGGTATATTCTATTCTATTCTATTCTACTTGTATAATGACAATAAAAGGTCATTCATTGATTCATTCATTCATATCGTTTGTTGTGACTATCTGTTGCGATTGACAAATGTTGCATTGTTATGTTTCTGGTCTAGTAAATACGTGGTAAGGCATTGAATGACACTTGCATGAGAACTCAAAAATAGTGTATTCCGAATATATAAAAATATTAATAAAATCGATCTGAACTCTTACTGCTTTGGAATTAGATCCCAGGCAAAGTGGGTAAGTGTTTATTTCTCCAACACAGCAGTTAATAATAATTCACAGGTTCCCTGATCAGCTCGTCTTGTTTTTAGTCCATGTCATTTCCACGGTGAGTCTGCCAGAAGGTAATCGTACAAAGATTTATCAAACAAACCTAAGCCTACAACGAGGCGAAAAACAATATTTAATAGCCATATGTAAACACAGTAAAATAAATCATGAATGAGGTATTTGCACTTTTAACCAAAACATATGTTTGCTTACCGTAAGTTCCGGACTATAAGCCGCTACTTTTTCCCCAAACTTTCAACCCTGCGGCTTATTCAGTGATGCGGCCAATTTATGTAATTTTTCTAACGGCCGCCAGCGGCGCTCGAGTACAAAAGGTAAGATTTAGACTGCAAATTCTTGGCTTGACTAGCGGCGAGAAATCTTTCACTAAAACTGGCCGCATGCGAAAGGCAACTTTTTCGCAAGTCTGCCAGTCAATCCTGACAGCATGGGGCAGCATCAAAAAATCCACCATCACCAACAGGTTCCGAAAAGCCGGTCTGCTGCGTGACAGAGAGGAGAGCACAGAATCAGGAGTGGATGGGAGCGTGGGACAACGTCTATATGACACTGTTTCTTTCCGACATTGAGGAAGACGACTTTGATGGCTTCCATTCTGAGGAGGAAGATGAGGAAGGATGTTTTTTTAACAGACCCGTTTACTGTGTTGCGAGCGTGTTGCTAGCGTGTTGCTACCATTAACTGCCCGGATGAAAGTTATATTATTATTATTAAAGCTTTGAAAACTCTCTCGGTGCACCGTTTTTCTTTGTAAATATGTGTAACCATGTATAATATGTATTTGCAACTGTATATTTTTGTAATGTATTTATGTGTATTTATTTTGGACACTTATTCTGTTATGTTTTCGACGGTCGAATTAAAAAGAAAGGGGCGTAACAAACGCGGGCTGATGGGAAGTGGGGACCGGTAAAGGTGAGTGTTTGTCGACACGGCGGACAATAGTGGATATATATTTTTCCCACCCTTACCTTTGGAAATATACATTTTTTTCTTTGAATTACTTTCAACGGGACCCAGACTCTGCCGGTCTGCATCGAACCTTAAGTACTGGTATAATTTTCCGTTCATTTTGCCGGCTGTGATTTTTGGACTGTGTACTTTAATGAAGGATATTCTGTTACAATCGCGGTACTGGGTTAATTTTGTGTTAAAACATTTTTTATGTGGGCGCATGCGGCTTATATACAGGTGCGGCTTGTGTAAGTACAAAATCGGTTTTCCTCTTAAAATGCGGTGGGTGCGGCTTATAATCAGGTGCGCTCTATAGTCCGGAATTTACGGTACTTACAAATTTGACAAAGCTGTAAACTTGGTGCTTTAATTTAGAGATCACTAAAGCCAAATTGTTCAAAATGTCAAATCGTTTTAAAAATGTACACGAGAGTAAAGGCTTTCTAATGGATCAGTAGCCAAAACCACAATTTCCTTAAGTGGTCGCTAACAATAGCGTCTTTCTTAAAAAAAAATCTAGCTGATCTAAGTGTATATCACTCGCTTTTTCGAGGGATACACGAGTATTGAATTAATGTGCAACAAATATGATAGACTTACTTCAATACCTCAGTGAATACTGGAAGTTGTGTGTGATGAAATTAGGCTAGCGAACATCCCAACAAGGGTTGGCTAGGCTAACAAGGCTAGCCTGGTGAAATAAAGCTACTGTTTGGTCAATGAACCTGCCGTTGTTATTTCTTCTCCCTTTTGTTTTGTAGGACTCATTTTGAGTTGCACTATACAATACAGTAAAAATAAAAAGATTGCATCATGTACCTTAAGGAAGTACTGCGGCTGTAGTTTATGGCCCGATTTTCAAGACATCAAAATGACTGCCGTTCTAAAAATGTTCCCGTCAAATCTTAAAAAAAATCTATCAATGATGGGAAACACGGAGACATAAAATATAGAAATATTTATACAGTCGTGTTTAATTCAGATTTTACTACAATGTACAGGATTTAATTTGTTATCATGAATCACCTCTCCTCCTCATATAAAAATATAAAATTTCGGGTTTGCTTTGAGCTCGGTCCTTCAAATCAAGTTACCAGAATTGGTTGGGTCGGCTTAAATACCGGCAGCACTGGGCAGGGCTGGATTTTTAGGCCCTGATAGGTTGGTCGTTTTGGTTGTAACATTTCTCAGAATTCACTGTGTGAATATAACTTGTTTTTATATTCCTAAATATAAAAACAATCTTTCACACACACACACACACACACACACACACACACACACACACACACACACACACACACACACACACACACACACACACACACACACACACACACACACACACACACACACACACACACACACACACACACACACACACACACACACACGAAGTAATGTTTCAATAATCAGTCTAATTGCATCCCTTGTACGTTTATCAGTCTTGTACTCTTTTATTTTGCAGTCGCATTTCCGGTGTATTTTTCTGTTTCCTGTGTGAATAAAGTTAACTACACACACGGGGGCGGGCAGTGCTGCCGAGGTGGTGGCTCCGATGGGCCACCGGACAGTGCTCTCCCGCTTGGGAAATTTATTTACCTTAATGCTTGTTTTTATTTGAGTAATTCTGCCAAGATAGAGTTTATATAAGTTTTAACTTTAACAGCCCAATCCTACCTCTAATAACAACCGTGGCTGAGACATGTTAACCTTTGGCTAACTTCTGACTGTTCCCAGCTTTCCATCTCAGTTTCTGCAACTTTCTTCAGGAAGTCTGAGCCTATGAACACTCCATTGTCCTCAATTGCAGACGACTTAGACTGCTTGGCACCATTGGCATTGCCTTCTCCACCCCTCCTTCTCCTTTTTCCTGTTAAGCGTACTTTTTAATTGAAGATGACATATTTCCTTTTCATATCACAGCGCTGCAGCCGCCCGCCCATCCATCTCTTTCCCGCTACCGCCATGTAAAGCGAGAAGGGGATTTGCTCCTTCGTCTAATTAACGCCTCTCTCCATCATTCTCTTCACAGCAGGCTCTCTGCAAGATTCTCACCCCCGAGACCTTACTTTGCCTCTCCTCTCCCTCTCTGACCCTTTCTTCTCATTACATTTTTCTTGCTTTTCCTTTTCACACCACTCCATCTTTCCCCCCTTATTCTACATCTCTGCCGTTATCCACTCCTTTCCTCGCGCCTACAATGAGTAAATTAGGCTCGTCCCTGGTACCCCACTGCTAAAGCTCATGCCCACGGGCCCAGAAGGAAAGCCGCACCGCTGTCTCCTATTTTTAGATCACGGTGAAAAAGGAAACAAAGATGCGGGGAGAGACAGCTGAAGGTCACTGGGTTTGTTGTGTGGTGGAGCTTTGGCGTAAATCTTCAAGAGAAAGTGACAGGTACATTCACACTGAAGATTGAATGTGACACAAACAAGAGACTATTGTTTGTCTTTCTGGGGAGAACTGACCCTCTGAATTTGTGTGATGCAGTGATGTACACAAGAGGGCTACATTTATCAACTACATTCATCAAGTGTGACATATTCCAGCAACACCGAAAACAATGGAAATAAACGGAATAAAGAAGTCAGGTTTTTTTTAGTTTAACCTCCTCCAAATACTTCAAAAAATTTATAACAACCGTATTTTCCGCACTATAAGGCGCACAGGGTTATAGGGCGCACCCCCAAAAAATAGTTTTTTGTCCTATATTTTCCATACATAAGGCGCACCGGATTATAAGGCGCTACAATGGGGACGTCGACAAAACAGTCAGATAGTTCAGTCAAACTTATTACCCCCTTAACATTCCCAAAGCTTGCAAAGAAGCAAATACGTGTCTCAGACATGTACGGAAACAGTGTCTCTACGATGTCACCAATCACTAAAATGAATCCTTCCAAATATTATTCGGAAGGTTAAAGTCTTGGGATTCAAGAAATGCCAAACATTTCTTAGTTTCCATTTTATTTTTTGCTGGCAACTGTGTGGACAACAAAGTAAGAATTTTAATGTGCAGGGAAACGGGGTTCTTTACTGTGCATATGACAATAAACACTTTGAATTGAATTTAGTTTAAAAATAGACTCATCACAGAAACATCAAGATCGTTCTAAAACAAGATACTGGGAAAATATAAAGCCGCATAGCTCACCTAAGTTCTCTTGCAGCCATCCCGTTTAATAATGCTACGTAACCATGGTCTTCTTACAACCGTGAGTGTAATAAATCCAGGAGAGTAAAATATTTACAAATACAGAATAGTAAAAAATGTTTTCTCTATGCCGTAGTGCAACCCAACGTGTGATTCACATTCATCTTTTTCGGCCAATTGCAGGCTTTGTTTCGCCCCTTTAGCCTATGCGAGCCTGTAAATGATAAAAAGGATCTGCCCCCTTTACCTCCGAATAACTTTAGCCAATAGTGACTGATTCAAATGATGATTGACACATTGGTTAGGAAATGAAACGCCTGTATATAAATCCCAGCATACACCGCGGACTACTTTGCCTTCGGGTGGAAAATCTAGTCGGCGGTTGCTTGCCTTAGTTGCAAGACTTTGCGACTTAATATTGATCCATACATAAGGCGCACTGTATTATAAGGCGCATGGGTCAGCTTTTGAAAAAAATAAAGGCTTTTAGGTGCGCCTTATAGTGCGGAGAATACGGTATGTTTAACATAATTGAACTAATTCAATGCCATAACATACAAATAGTTTTTCAGAAACATGAATGCCAAAACGTAAAAATACATATTTCAAGGTTCATTCCCACAAACTATTATAAAGGGTTGGGTGCTGCTCACCAGTAAGTATAAACCCTCTGGGGATGATTTCAGTATGATAAATCATCGTTAGATGGCAGGAGCGGGTTTGAACAGATCTTTGTCTGCACATCGAGGAATCCCTCCCTTCCCTGTGTTGCTTTTTAACAATTTATATCTGTGCGATATAGGTTCAAATAAGTTTTCGAACACCTGAGAAAAAGAATGTTAACATTTGGTACAGTCGCCTTTGTTTGCTTTTACAGAGATTACAATTACAGAGGTCAAATGTTTCCTGTAGTTTTTCACCAGTTTTGCATACACTGCAGGATGGATCTTGGCCCACTCCTCCAGACACATCTTCTCTAGATCAGTCAGTTTTCTGGGTTGCTGCTGAGAAACACGGAGTTTGAGCTCCCTCCAAAGATTTTCGATTGGGTTCAGGTCTGGAGACTGACTAAGCCATGCTTGAACCTTGATCTGCTTCTTAGTGCAGGTGGACTTCTAATGGGCGGACTAACAGGTCTTTGAGGGTCAGAATTCTAGATGATACACAGGTGTTCAAATACTTATTTGCAGCTGTATCACACAAATAAATTGTTAAAAACCCATGCATTGTGATTTGGGGATTTTTCTTTTTAGTTTATCTCTCTCACAGTGGATAGCACCTACGATTACAAATTTTAGACCTCTCCATGATTTCTAAGTGGGAGAAATTGCACAACAGCAGGGTGTTTAAATACTTATTTTCTTCACTGTATATATATATATATATATATATATATATATATATCTCATCTCATCTCATCTCATCAGCCGTACCGCTTATCCTCATTAGGGTCGCGGGGGGGCTGGAGCCCATCCCAGCCATCTCCGGGCAGTGGGCAGGGGACACCCTGAACTGGTTGCCAGCCAATCGCAGGGCACACAGGGACAGACAACTCATTCGCTCATTCACACCTAGGGACAATTCGGACCGGCCAATTCACCTGAAATGCATGTTTTTGGAATGTGGGAGGAAACAGGAGTGCCCGGAGGAAACCCACGCAAGCACGGGGAGAACATACAAACTCCGCACAGGAAGTCCGGAGCTGGATTTGAACCCACGCAGGAGGTTCCCAAGACATGAACTGTGCCGCACATGCGCTAACCACTGTGTCGTCGTGCTGCCCTATATATATATATATATACACCCTACTGAGGATAAGTGATACAGATAATGGATGAATATATATATATATATTTTTTTTCTGTTTGTGCTGTGGAAAATTCAAAACATGGACATATCCCACTAGTACTCCTTATTTCACTCGTATTTTCTACTTCTATTCTGCTTTTTGGTTGCTGCTTTCAAGATTGAATGAACCAGTCTGGAAATGTTCACGCAAAAGGGAAAAAAAACAACTGCCACATGGCACATACTAGTAGCCTGAAGATAAACATAATTGTACCTCACTCATGTGGCTTGGACACACTGGTTAGTGACAAAAAATGCTCAATTCCACAATCAGAGCCGTGCTGATTGCCTAATACAAAACAACCAAAATATACCTTAACAACCTAGCTGGCGTGCTGCACATCCCTCGTGGCAGTACAGAGAGTAAAGAGGACTTCATTTACTTCTCGACCTGTAATAAACAACGCAATCACTGACGGGTAGGCTCGAAATGATGAGGTAATTACGCAAAACGACACTTTACACACTACACCTTTCGCAATCGTCTCCCGTGGTTTTCACCTCGCCCACCCAAAGCCCCTTTTCTCCACCTTCCACCTCGACTTTGCATATTCATAACTCATCTTCTCTCTTAACACATACCTATTTATGCAACATGTGATATATTCACACACCATACACGCCGAGATTATCTGCAAAATGGCATCATGAGTCATTGCCCTCCCCCCTCGGAAATTTTAAATAGAAACTCAAGTTGTCTCATGGCAATGATTCCAGACAGTTGGTTCCAAATCATCAAGCTTGTTTTAATGAAGTGATTGAAGGGAATGCAATGTTCCAAGTAGAAATATATGCAAATACCTGAAATTTCAGGAAAAGAATTCTAGCATTACAAAGCATATATTTAGAAACAATCAATTACCTACCATTTATTATGTTTTTTTAATAAACCTTGAAAGTTTTTCAGCCATTACCGGTAGAAGTGGGTGAGATAGCAAAAATCATTTTTTTTTAAATAAAATCACTTTTTTGGGAATTCATGTTTTCTAGACCACTGAATACTTGACCATTTTCCTTATAAAAATAATATTCCGATGTAAATTAGTCCACAAGAAAAACATTTTTATTCAAAGAAATATACAAAAACAATTTAATTGTATATATATTTTTTAATGGTGGTGTGCGTCTTTTGAGGTGTCCTTTAAAAAGTTGAAAGTTAAATAATTTGTTAGGTACGTGTTAACAATGGCTAACTGAGTACAAAGAGCCATTATGCTTTTTATACACAGCATCTATCTGCTTTAATTTTACTTTTAGCAGAGCTGTTCGGTGCAGAACACGTTAGGGGCTGTGCTGTGTTGACTGCACTATGTTTACTGCTCACCTTGCACAATGTTGACTATCTCTTTTTGCACTATGATGACTATTTTTGCACCAAATGCATATGTTGACCATTTCTTGCACTATGATGACTATTTTTGCACCAAATGCATATTGCACAAACCCTTACGATACCAACTGTATGTAACATCCTACATGCCGACATTTCTTGCGTAAATTTTGTGTAAATTACAACTATAACCTTATCCTCCTTGTTTCATAACCTTATCTTCTCTGTTCCTTTATCTTCTTGGGTTTTTTACCTCACTGTGAATGTGTGAAACTGGAGTGTCATGCCCAATTTCGTTGTCACAATATGTTAACCCATTTTGTAACAATGACAATAAAGGTATATTCTATTGTATTGTATTGTATTTTATTCTATTCTAGAGTGACGTAGTGCTCGCCCCCTGTGTTTTTTGTTGATGCTTTTTTTTAGTGCAGCACGAAAACGGTAAAGTAAAAAGATTGCACATCTTCAAGTACGGTCCAAAAGCCAACCAGAACCCTAGGAAAGAAGGAAAATGAAGATTTTTTTCCAAAGCGTCCAAGAAATAGACATACTTGTACATGCATTATGAAGGAGCTTGACAGAGGCTGCAATGATGACACAGGCCAAAGGAGGCAGGTGTGAGTCAAAAGTTCCAAATTCCATCCAGTTCCTTTAAAAAAGTAAAATAAAATGCAAGTTAATGCTACTTTCAGTGTCAGCAGCCTTTTCCATTAATCCATAGGTGTCAAATCATAGGCCACATCTGGCCCGGCGAACAATTTTTTGCAGCCCGTGAAATCATTATAAATCTACTGTTAAGGCCCGGCTCAATGAAACGCTGATAACTTTTAAACTACAGATCCCACAATGCATTGTTTCTGCTGCCGCCACAAGACTTCCCGAAAATGTTCCCGCAGCGATCGAGTTAGCTATAGCCTGACTAGCACAGCCACTTGTAAACTGTAATTAAAACATTGCCTTAAATATTTTGGACTAAACAATAACAGTTTTGTGTTGCTTCGGCATACATTTAGAATTTACAGAAACAAAGAAAATTAATACGACTTATTTTATCCCCAAGTCAGTTGTACTCATGAAAAGAGTCATAAAATCTTGACCCCTGTAATATGTGTAAGAGAAATTATAGTTTGATTATAGTTTGAATGTACCTTTGTTTGATGTTATCCTAAAAAGTACCTCTCAAAGGCAAATATTATATCCAGGTGCTGTTTGTATTCTTGCAACAAATGTATCCTCTTGGGGCCCTCTAACGATTAATCAAGATGGCCTTTGCTTTGGTGCTGGGAAGTGCGGGGAAGGGCTTTCCTCCCTACATTCCTCTCGTCTTACAGTGACGCATTGCACCTTTTGTGATACAAAGTTTCACTGTCATGGTTGCCATGGCGCCCAATTGGTCCCCGCCGTGTGGCGCCAGGTTCTGTCTCGGTTGCCACGGCGCCCAATTGGCCCCGCCCATTGACACCAGCTGAAACGCGTTGACAGATTGCAGCCGGACTATTTAAACGCGGTCTTGTGAGTCGCCTGGTGTGAGAGCGTCAGCGAAACTCCTGCTAGACTCTTTGTGATATGCCAAGTCCCGTGAATCTCCGTTTTTTGCCTGTGTTTTGATCCTGTTTTATTTTCAGCCCGATCTGTTTGATTTTGACCATTTCCTTGTTCTGATTTCAATCTACTTCCGCGACCATCGATTCCCGGATCGAGTTGCGCTCATTCCACCTCTTCCCAATAAACTGTGAGTAACGTTACGCAATTGGGTTCTCATTCCTGTTTCCTGTCCTGGTTCGTGACATTCACTTGCCTTACTGCTCATGTATTATGGTCACACGCCATCTAGCGACCAGCATTGTTCACTTCGCTTAAGTGTTTTCTGTGTGAACCAATCAGATTTGTTTCATGTATTCATGTGATCTCGCTTAAGCCAATCAGATGTGTTGTTTTATGTCCGTGCTCCCAAATAGATGAGTCTCTAACCATTGGGGGAGTGTGATTTCTTCCTGTGCCTCTGATGAAAGGGCTATCAAAAACCTGAATCTCCGACTCAGAGTGTGTTCTTTTCTACATCCTAATACAATCTCAAGTTTTAATCTTGATAATATGTTGAATCGGTATCGATGTGCAAGATTTTAGTATCAGACTGAAACTAATCAATGCATGCGTCTATAATGGAACAGTCCAAAGAAAGCTTCCTGCCAAAAGCACAGCCTTCTTCCAAGTAGGCTTTATTCACCCATGCTTTGTTGCCGTGCCAATTGGCAAGCCACCATGCCTACATGTCTGGCTGGCAGGGAAAAGCAAAGCTGTACCCTTCACAGCCACCGTGTTACTAAGGGCTGCTCCACAGGGAGGAAAACGTCTGCATGGTGAGCCCCTCGACTGCCCTCACCGCCCCCCGCAAAATGGGCAAGTTTATGATGTCAAAGCACTTGATTTTAGTGTAATAGATCGGAGTTTACACAAAGGAACGAGCCGTTCCATTTCATTAAATATACCCCAATATGTCTCGGTTGAATTGAGGACTACTTTGAGGACAAACGGGTCCGTTTAACACAAGACGAGAGGCTGGAATCCCTTGAACACTGTCGTTAACCCGCAAGGCATCGTGGGAGGTCCCGGGGTTGGAAAGTGCAGTTTGGGCTTCCTGCGAGCTGCCCTCCAGGCATTGCTCTGTTCCTCCGCTTGTTCTCAATTACAGACCATAATGATGAAGCACCTTGCACTCGCTGGCTTACAGAGCCACAGGGCCCCGTATCGGGGCCTTATTAATATTTCAACTCCTCTTTTTAATACCGTATTTACCCTCATCCGCTCAACGACTTTTTCTACAAAACGGGCCCGCTCTCACTTTAATGGCGTTTTCGCTAAAGCAGTCTTAAATTGATTTTTATTAATTTCATTAAAAGCCAAGTGAGTGTGGCTCTAACATTGTGATTATAGAGTCCATGTTGATCTTAGAAAATCCAGTTTATCAGGGTATTAAAGTCAGAAGTGGACTTTAATAAAAGTTAACTCACTGGGTAGGTTTACATGCAGGTAATTATCAGAGTTACTGCAAAAAGTGATGTGCCGTGAGGTTCATGTCTGGTGAGACACAGTCAGAGCTCCAAAGAACCGAGTTTACAGCTTATTCACCCTTTCTTTGGCAACATTTAATATGCTTTGTTTAAGATGCAGATTGTTTACATAACAATATACAAACTAACATAGAAAAAAAAATATTATCATCGTACCTTTACTTATATGAATTAGCATCTCCTGCTTTGATTTAAAAGTCCGTTATGGAAAACTTCAATTCTATTATTGGGCCAAATCAGAATAACTGTTCCTGGTCTCAATATCGCCCCCTGGCATGCAGTTCTCCCACAGCCCCTACTGCAGGGAATACTGAGATTCGGAATTTTTGGCGACCACTTGTTCTTAGTATTTGAATGTTACATGGGAAAATTAAATTAGAGTCCTCAGTACTGAGAGATCAAGGTTAAATAAGAAATGCAAGTACAGAGATGAATGATCCACACAAACTCTAGCTTACTGGCTAAAACACCCTCATGTATATTGGTTAGTTTCCCCAGGACATTTCCCCGAAAGCGAAAATGCTCCAATCCATATACAGTAAATTTCACAGTTGTATCCATCCATGTATAGTGTAAGCCAGTGGTGTCAAAGCCAAACGGATCAAAGAACGAAATTAAAGATTAGGTCGGACTGATCGAATGTTAAAAACTTTTTAAATGACGTACCTAGTCCAGTGAACCTAATTGGATCTACTGAAAAGCTAACAGATATACCCCAATATGATCAGATAATTAAAGCTCGATGTTTTTTTGCCTTTTTCATTCATCTTTAATTTTCAAACAAGCACAAAAGACAAATTCCCTTGATTTAAAGATCTCTGCAGTTGCGTTGAGATTTTAAACGCAGACCTGAATGCAGATTTGAGAAGGAAATTGATTTTTTCTGAGATAAAGTGTTTGAGGGGTATGTTAGGAGTGACTGGATTGGATAGATTGAGAAATGAAACTGCGAGACTAGAACTGGAGTAGTAGTGGAACTGAGCAAGCGTGTGGATAAGAGAGTACTTGGATGGTTTGGGCACATGGAGAGGATGGATGAGGAGCGAATGTTGAAGAGGATCTACAGAGCAGAAGTAAATGGAAGGAGACCAAGAGGAAGGCTGTGATTGACGTGAATGGATGGTGTTATGAGTGCACTGCAGGAAAGAGGTCTAAATGTAGTGGAAGCTAGAGCTCTTGTTGGTGATAGGAATGAGTGGAGAGGGATGTTTAGACGCGTTCTAGGGGATGGGCAGGGCACCTCTATGATGCGACAGGGGTAAACCAGTGAATGCTGTCGGGTCCTGCTGTTGAACAAAAGAGTGTGTTGTGTCATCCTGACCCGAGTGACATGGCCGCTTTCTTGTGTCCCATCTTATCTGGAGTGACAAAAGCATGACCAACTTGGGTGCCGTGGTGCTTAACTTGTTTGGTTGTTTTGGGCTTTTGGGTTGGTCATGGTCCAAAAATGTTTGTGTGTAACCTTTCCCTTTTTTAATTTTCTTTGATTTTATATGTGTTTGTCTTGGTGTCGGTCACCCCTCTCGAGGGATATGACCAGGGTAGATAGATACAAATCTCCATTATATACATTAAATGAATTAAACTTTAGATTCAGTAGTCTGAATTTTACATTTTTCCAAAAAGTGGGCTAAAAACATGTCAATAATATACATTTTCTATCATTCATTAGACTACAATAAAAAAAATACAGTATCATCTCAGGGGCGAAAGAAACCTTCTCATGTGCAAGATAAAGCCCCAGGTCTTGAACTTGACGTCGATGGTGTAAGTCTTTGCCTTTTGGCAAGCAACGTTCGAGCACAACTTGTAAAAAGGTGGTGGTAGCTATTAAGCTCACTTTTGGAGCGCGGAGGAAAAAGCATGGTGTTTTGTCTAAATTGGTGAGTGACAAGACTAGTCTTTTATTTAAAGTCAATAGTTAAATACGACCTCTATTAGCATGTAAGCGTCACTCTCATTTTGCATTTGACTTGACTTGTCTCTAAGCATGTAAACAGTTTGCTGTCTTCTTATCCCAGTCAGACTATTTCCAGCACGTAGTAAATGACTTCCATTGACGGTTATACATGTCAAACATTAATTTTACTGTGACATGGGTGAAGAAGAGTTGTAAGAGATGGACATGAAAATATATACAACTGTGATGGTCAGGAGAAGGCTATAAGGGAGTTCTAAGCCCATTCATCTCACAGCAGTCCAATATTATCAGAAGGAACAACCACTCTTACCAAACACACACATACGCATTCTGCCACACACACTTTATTCAATGTACCTACGCCTCTCCCTCCCGTTGGAACCCCTCGGCTTTCAATCACATCTAGTGGTGCCCGTTTTTCCCAGCAGGAAGCTAATTCCGCTTTCATCCCCAAGTAATATTGGCCTTATCACCCGCACCACTGCACCCATGCTACGACTCGCTGAGCCACGAGGAAACAGGGGACGGGGAGGTCGGCGGCCTCAAACCAGGCAGGATGAATGTCTGCTTGGCGGAAGCGATTGTAAGGATGTTGCCCCGTTACAAACTAGAGCACACAAGAACACACAATTATAGGGACCATACCATAAAACGTCCAAGTCTACCAATATAGTGTTGGCGTAGACCAGGGGTCGGCAACCAGCAGTCGCACGCGAGAGGTTAACCAGTGGCATCCAGTGAAAAAATATTGTTCTTTTCAGCCAGCATGGACAAATCACTGGTGCTTTGTGCAAAAAAATGACCATGCTGTTTGTTCATTATGCCTCGAGAGCGTTGTACCTCGCACATCAAGTGTTAATCATCATTACGAGACGAAACATGAACATGAAATCAAGAATAGGTCTGACAAGGCGGATACATTAAAAAACGCTGTGTCCAGATACGGCCAACAAACACGGACTCCTTTGTTAACGCTAAAATCACCACCACTGAAGCAAGTTATCACATTGCTCACTGCATAGCAAAGCATGAAAACCATTTAATATCTGCGACCAAATCAGCTGTTATCTCTGTTGCACTTATTTTCAAGGAGCCTTCTGCCTAGCTGCTGTTATTTCAAGTTTTGATATTTTCTGCAATAAGATTTCATGGATTAATGGTATGGTAGCTGTCCATTTCACTTGTTTTTGATTGTAGTTCATTGTTGCTGAAGAATGGTTGATTCTGGTTAATTCTTGTGGAAAAAAGTTAAAGTCATGGATGGCTACAGGCCTTTCCACATGTTGCTCACATCCATTTTTTTGTTTATTGATGAACAAGAATAGTGGAAGATAAATTGGTCAGTTACACGATTTCAATGTATATCCATGTTGTATATCGGGACTGGTGTTAAATTACAGCTCTGTTGGATATAAAAAAAAAATGTTGTGCGAGTCATTGATCTTGGTGTGGCACACTGATTTACAAGAAAATTTGAAATTGGCACTCCACACCGAAAAGGTTGCTGACCCCTGGCATAGATGATCCGTAACTGAACTTCGTGTATTTGAATCGAGTATTCGAACGAAGAAAAAAATAAGCTGAAGAGGGCAGTTTAGTTGAGGACATTTATAACAAAGTTACAAAATAAATAAAACAGAGTGTCCTATGGACCAATTGTTCAGGAGAGCGTTCTCCTTTCAAAGGACATCGAAAAATGTCTCGCCCCTCTCATTTTGGAAAAAGGCGTAAATTTGTCGAAATGGAACATGAAACTCTAACAGGCACTTCTGGGAACTCCCATTACAAGGCAAAACAAAGGATCCTAATGAACAAGAGACTTTTGTTAAAACACAAAGCTGGATTTTGAAGGTTGTATGTTAAGATGAGGCTGACGCATAAAAAGCCCATTGTTGGGAAAATACTGATATGAAAGAAAACATTCATATGAATACAGCAAGGTAATACTACATTAAAATATGTGGATAAATATGGCGTGCTTCTAATAATACAACTAAGATAGGTGAAAACTCACGGGATGACTTAGTGGCTCAATTTAATAATGTAAGAATTGCTACTGAAAGTACTGTGACACACACAAAATCAATTTCTAATGTTTCGCAACACAATATGTCTTACCAAATTTGGCTAAAAACCTATTAGATGGAAATAGGCCTCCAATGGATCTGTTGACATCAGGAAAAAAATGCAGGTAGATGTAAATGTAGCAGTTAATGGGTAAAAAGTTCACTACTCAGACTGTTTGAGCAATGTACTGACCAAAACAGTGGTAGATTACTAGCCATCTTTTATTTTAATCATAAAATATTAATTATTACGTGTGATCCACATGCAAGGACTACTTTAATATCAATGTAGTCAATCTACCTTAAAATGTATTGTTTTCCAGTCGTAGAGTTGCATCGTGAAAGAGCGAAAAAAATTATACAGTATTTCCAAACACCGTCCAAAGCCTAACAAGTAAGTACAGAAACATCTGTCTTCTGAAGGGTTCTGAAATGCCACGTTGATGCTATGAGATGCTAATCAATGGCTTGGACACATTGAATTGTGCGCCCGCCCCGCTGTTTGACTGACAGTATACATCAGCCAATCTCAGTCACGCATACAGTCAGTCACGCCCAGCCAACACACAAAGCCCACCCTAACCTGAAATGGAATGAAATGATTTGCATTTATATAGCGCTTTACAAGTCAATGACTTCCCAAAGCGCTTTACAATGTGCTCCACATTTCCCAATAGCGGCCTTGTATTGCAGCCATGTAAGACGCTAACCTACTTATTGGGGGTATGAGGGGTTCAGGGTCTTACCCAAGGACACTTCGACATGTAACACGGACGAGCCGGGATTCGAACTGGGATCCCTTGATCCCAACACGAGCGCTCTACCTCCTGAGCTACTGCCGCCCTACTGCTGCTCATGTAATAGCATTTGCTATCTGTTGTCTGCTCTGAACACAATGCACAATACATTGATATCAATCACAAAAATAATTTAATATAAAGCAAAAATAACCGGAACGCGAAGTAGCGATGGGTCTCTGTACTAACACCCCTGAGGGAAAGCTGCAGCCCCCTCCCAAATTAAAATTTTATCTATATTATATACATACATACATATTATATAATATATATATATATATATATATATATATATATATATATATATATATATATAAATGCAATTGTAAGATGATGTTATATTATATCCTATTTTTAAAAATAAGAAATATGACCAAATTAAGTTAACAAAAACAAAACTGCAGGGGAGAATGACATTTCTTTAAAAAATTTCTACAGGTAATATGCAGACACATTTATTTCAAAGAAAAAAAGTGGGCCTCCGATCACAAGAGGTTCAAAAACACTGCTTCAGTTCCCAACAAACAGCACCATCTTAAACTCTGTTAGTTTTAAGATAAATGCAAGCTGACACATCGTTCTGGGAGGACTTCCCAGTAGTGAAATCTGAAATACCATTAATAGAATAATTCTGCACTCACTATGTATGCAAATCTTCGACAATAGCACACGTGGAGCCCGTGACTGGAGTATTTCCATCAAACTGGAGGTATTTCCCCCGTCGCCTCCCCGTGCAGCGCTAATGAAGACGTATGGTACAGGTAGAGTGATGACATTTACACAGGCGGTCGACAGCCTCCATCCGTAACACGGCTGTCTGCGCTGTGATTGGGAACGTCCACGCTTTAGGGACGAGAGTACTTGAATTTAAGGAATTTAGGGAAATGAAGTCGCTCGCTTGGAAAATAGACAATTTGAATGGAATGATGGTTTCACAGTATTCTGTGCTTTTCTGGCACCGAATGTATATCGACTGTTTCTATCCATCTGGCTATCGATTTATCGGCAAGACGTTATTCAATATCCCTATTCACTTTGCATTTTCCTACTCTGTATTGTACTGCAATGTAGCTAAGGAGAAACTATGAAAAGATAAAAGGATAGACAGAACAATAAGAAAGATAAATGATTGTTTGGATGGAAAGAGGGACAGACTGAGAGACAATGGCTTCGTACAGTATGTATCCATTAGGACAGGGGTGTCAAACTCATTTTAACTCTGGGGCCACACGATAGAACAAACATTCTGTCGCGGGCCGGACTAGTAGATTAAAGAGAAAGAAAAATAGATAAAGAAATAAGAGAAAGAGAAAGGGAAAAGGAGAGAGGGCGGGACAAAGAACGAAAAAGAGAGAGAAGGAAGAGAGCGTGAGAAACAAAGGCTAAAATGTTGTGAGTGAGGGGGGAAAGAAAGGGAGAGGAAGAAAGAAATCCAAAGAGAAATAGAAAGACAGAAGGAGAGAAAAGAGAAAAGAAAACGCGAAGGATATGAAGAGAGAAAAAGAAGAGAGAAAAGGATAAAAGGAAGAGAAAAAGAGAGACACAGAGAGTGAAGAAGACGGAGACAGAGTGGGAGAAAAGGGGTGGAAAAGAAAGAGACAGAGAGAGAGAAATAAATACAAGTACCGTGTCTCTGTGAGAGGCACCTGGCTTTAGCAACATCAAGTTGACATATTTTAACCAGAAGCTTGTTTTTCTCTTGCGCTTCTCTGAGTCTCGTCTCGCAGGCCGGATTCAATCCCTTAGTGGGCCTGATCTGGCCCGCGGGCCGCCTGTTTGACACCTGTACATTAGGAGGTCTTCAACTCATGAGCGTACAACTTAGTTCCAACTGGCAATTGGTTCTTTGAGGTCGCTCTACTTATATATCCAACAAGCTCGTCAATATTTTTTAAATGGAAGCTCAATATATTTTTAAATGTTGGAATTTATTGACGGTTTATGGATCTCTGGGCCATCAGGCACCACTCCTGTGGTGTGTCTTGGGCAACCAAGAAAAAACCCGCAACCTGATGAAAATTATAATTCTGGTGCAAATATAAAAATGGTAGAACTTCTGAATCATCAGGTCCACAAAGAGTGCATAAGCAGAGTGACCTGGAGAGTACAAGTGTTAGAAGAGATGCAGCAGACAGGCTACAAGTCAAGTCAAGTCATGTTTTTTTTTGTATAGCCCTTAATCACGAAATGTCTCAAAGGACTGCACACGTTACAATGACACATCCCCTGATCTTAAACCAACATGCGGGCAAGGATTAACTGAAAGCCTCAGCACGAGGAAAATAAACCCAGAGAAGGGGCCTCACAAGTGGTAATCCCTCTTCCAGGATGACCATGGTGCATTGGGTAGCAGTACACAAACATATGTTGGTATTTGTCCAGAAAGTGCATGACAGCAACAAGGCCTCAAGCCTGTAAAATAGTCAAAAAAGTCCATGACATCAACGACGCAGCATCCCATCTCTGCCAGCTGGTCGATGCAGACGTTGACATGCTTCAGGTCCAGATGCTTGTCCGCTGACTCATCTCGAGTCGTCCTCCTCAGCCTCCTCGTTGACTTATAGACAATACAAACTCAAGAATCATCCACTGTACATCCACTGTACAGCCTGAGAGAGGAGAGGCTTTTGTCTCATCCACATGCTCAATTCAACATCCGGGTTGCGAAACTAAACTCGGAAAAACAATCGCTGGAGCGAAGCAATTCCATTTATGGTTTTTATTACAATAAAACAAATAAACTAAATATATTCTGAAATTGTGAACACAGAACAGAACTGTGTGTCCTTCACAAAAGCATCAAGAAAATGGCTGACCATTATTTTAGTAGGAAACGCGTGTAGTTTTAAAAGAACCAAGCCTCAATTTCCAAAACCTCGTTCTGACCACAGCCCTGTTCAGACTGGATCTTGCAGGTGGTCTGGCAAGACTCAAAGTCTACCCTGAACAGTAAATTGGAACATCACTTTGGACAGTGGTTCCTATGCGGGTTCGATCTAACCCAATGGGTTCGGTAAGTCAGTCTCAAGGGTTCAGTGGCGCCTCTGCCATTGTGTAAAGACACAACTACTCATCGTATCTAACAGAATGACAAGCCCCGATTGGTCATTATTGGCTCCAGATGATCACATGACATTACTTGGCCAGTCGTTGGTGCGCGGAATTAAGCGCACTCAGGTGTGATACAACGTGTGAATGTCATCGTAGTACACCATGTTTCACTTCATATTTCAATCTATACGATGCTGAGCAAAAAATAATGTTGTTGGACAAATATGTACGATATGGATTCTGATGTATCACGGCATAGAACCGGAATCAACATTTTATCTTCACGATTTGCAATGCTATGTTGAGCATCTTTAGCCTTGCACCGGTAAAACTAAAGAGCAAACCACACACCATTTGTAAAACACTTATAAAGCCAGCCATGTTAAAGATGATGAATCCAAAACTCGGAACAGCGGGTAAATTATCTCAATTTGTTTTCCTTCAAATGACAATATCAGCGACAGATTAGAGGATGGTTTGGGAAATTGTAGATCTGATAGAAAAATGTGTCTTGAATTTTAAAAGAAAAATTATTTTTATATACACTAATGTTCAGTAATTACGCTTATGAAACTGGTGGTGTTTGTTAGCTCCAACAGGGTGAGAAAACACTGTCTCAGAACAATGTCAAAACTATATAATATCTGAATGAATGTCTTGAGACATTAGATGGATAGATAGGAACTTTATTCATCCTCGTAAGGAAATTCACACATCCAGCAGTCTCCCTTGTTGTTTATTAACAGATTAACAGGATGCCCTCGGGCTGCTTCGTTGTAGTTTAGCCACAGCGGCGTGGATGACGTCACACGCTAGTCCAAAAGGTCGACGTCCCTGCAGCAGATGGAGTGCCCAGGGATACACCACTTCGTGTTAGCGAGTCCACCTCCTCTCCGCTTCCTGCAGGCTTTCGTGTCTCTGTCTAATAGCGCTGAAGCCGGGTAGCTCCGGGTAGCTCCGGGTAGCTCCACGTTAGCGTCCGGGATGCTAGACGTGAGCCACGTTTCCGTAAAACACAGCAAACTGCACTACCTGTACGCTTTGATGTTTTTCACCAGCACAGCTTCGGTCTTATTTGGTAGAGAGTTCACATTTACCATGATTACGGACGGTACCGAAGACTTACAACGCAGCTAGCCGCTTAGCCAGCTCTGGCTCTCCATCCACGATTTCTTCAGGGCAATGAGGTGATTCCTCGAATACACGCATTTTTGTGTGTTAAAACCCATAACGATAGGATAGAAAGTAATCCAGAGTGTAGTTGTCAAACGGGACAAAAAACACCGAGATAGAAGCAGACACTTAAAACAATAAATCACAAAAGAGCAAAATGACGCGGAGCTGCCAGAAAGGCTGCCGCTCACGGCGGCACCGCTTTGATCTTTCAGGTGAATTAAGTGAATACATCAAGAAGTATATGAGTAAATATTCAAATAATGACATGATGATTAAAATAAATTAAAAGGTTATAAGAGTGAGAGGTAAACTCATGACTACGAATGCAGTGACACATATTCTAACATGTCCAACACAAAGCTGACTTCGGGCAGTGGTGAGGGGACACCCTGGAGGGCTAGCCAATTGCAGCAGCAAAGTCAAACATCGATACAGATTATTTTTACATGAAGCTTGAAGTCATGTTCTTTCCCACTGCTGCTAGGAACTTGGAGGGCCCGATGCCGTCTCAGTGATGAATCGGACCACGTACGTTATCAAACCAGCCGTCTTCCATAAATTGTGTACGTGCAATTTCACAATAATAAATACCCATACAACCAATAAGAACGCCTCAAGGGCCCATCGCAGACACGCGCACCCACGCCTTCCATTTGCCGGAATTAAATCTCTGCGCTTTCGGAGACGGGGAGAGTTGAATTATTTATGGCCGGCCGTCTCCGGGCAGGCAGGCCCGTAATAAAGTTACGGGCGAGACTAATTTGCAGTTTGATGAGGTGGGCTTTTAGCGCTTGATTCCAGGCCAACATTAAGTACATATTGTTTTTGCCGATTTGATTACTCCTTCATTGTTATTGTTATTAATGCACCGACTGCGATCGGGGCTGTGCAGACTATTCCACGAGTTTCTCATTTGCTGTGGTGAGCGATATAAAAACAATATTTAAAGAAAACACTGACCAGAGATGAATAAGTGAGTAATCTGTGCGTGGGGAACCGTAAGCAATATAGGGGAGGTAATCCTCTTTTTAAACATGCAGTAAAGGTGGTAGTACTCCATCTTTTTACGGCAGCCTGGAGCCGTTCAGCGTCTAAATACATACTCCTACGCAGTCAATCATTTTCCTGTTTGTGAATAAAAACTCAACCACACACACGCACAAAGACTTACACCCCCTGACTGCCTATAGAAAAATAAAGTAGAAAAGCCAGCCACACACAGGTCACCGAGTGCTGTTCAGTAAGGCCTTCTGATTTAAAACATAGCACAGTAAACCTTGTAGCCTAATTTGATGCCTAGTTGTCGAGGCTGTAAAAATAAAGCACTTTAACACGCTTTTAAAGGCATAAAGGTAGTAAAGACTGTTATGGAGATTAAAAGACAAGCAGAATTGCGGTCTTCTACAAGCCCTGGCGGACCCCTTTGGAACACAACCCAAACGAGAACAAGACAGAGTGCCTTGGGTCCCCCGTGAGTGCTTTGATTAATGACATCCCGCATATTTATTGCTTAACGCGTGGAACAGGAGCTGACAAGCCCAACAATTAGGTCAATTACGGCATGACGACGTTGTTGTGTTGGGTTAACTACTGGACTCTCTGTGGTGGGGAGCCCCCGTTTTGCTCACGGAGTGGCATTTAACAGAGCAGGTATGCAAATGAGCTCACCTGTCGGCGTATTCGGTCTTGTTGTTGTTGCCCCGGGCGATGAATGGTGTTTGGTTTTTGCTTTTGTTGATGTATTACTTTTTTCATTTTATGAGCCATTTATCATAGAATGGGTTGCATGGCTTTATTGTGCCTCTGCTGAATATACACACATATATTAATCCAAGATAAATATTTATAATGCAGGGTCAAGAATAATTTATGAGTATTCCTCCTGGTGATTCTAGATGTCTGCTGCTTGCATGTGTTCTAGTGGAACTTTTTCATGAAATATTTGTAATGTGTCATCCATTTTTTGTGATTGTGATTTAGTATCCGATGCAAATCAACCCATATTGCGATTAAAAATAGCAGATTTTATATAGGCTTGGTAATATACATTAGTAATAGGTTTATTCTCTTTTTATTATTGGACACCTGCAAATGAGATTGGATAGGATGCCCGTTCTTTATTTTGAGTATTACGCACTGTTGTTCGTTTTTTGACCGTTATAAATGTTTAGAATTCTATCACTATCGGCCAATCATGTTGTTCTTTGATTCCTATACCCTTTAGGAAAGGGTTATAAAAAAAGGGCCAATCTTGTGACGCGGGCACGAGGTAGCCCCGTACAAGCACCTCAGTAGCTCGCACACAGGTCTGGAAATGGTTTATCAATTATAGGTCATAGATTGATTTTCTAGGAAATTTTTTCCTAACTGGCTTGAGAAATAATATACATGATCAGTGTCTTTTAAACATTGTTTTAGTGGTTGCCTGTGCTCATTCTAACCCCAATAACCCCTAATAAATTCAACCTGGTAATAATATTTTAACAACAAAAGAATAACATAAATTGCTATTTTAGAACTGCATTTCAAACTGGAACCCCTTTGTGCTAATCACTAACAATAGTGACCCCTTCTGAGTGGTTTAGTACAACCAAAATGAGAGCTACAAAGCACAGATTACAAGCTACCAAGATTCAAAGTGACCAAAACGCACCATTATAAATCTTTATTTTTTGTCAAGAACAAAAGAGAAGGAGGACCCAGATGCGTAACGTTACTCATAAGTTTATTGAAATATGGAGGAAAGTCAGCGCCAGCAATCCGGTGCTCGCTGGACGCTTGAAGCAAGCCGCTCACGGGATCGGAGCATGCTCTGAATGCGGAAGTGGATCTTCCGGAGCGGGAGATTGTAGCGTAGTTAGACGGAAAAACAGGTCGTTAGCCGGGACGGGAGATCGGAACGTGGTCGGGGTCAAAAAACGGGTCGTTGGACGGGACCGGAGATCAAAACGTGGTCGGGGTCAAAAAACAGGTCGTAGCAGGAGACAAACGAGGAAATCAGGAAGAGACAAGTGGAAAACGGGTAACAAAACCTGACAGAGGGGAGTCTTGCCTTGTGAAAACAGGTTCGCTGACGGACTGACAACAGGAGAGTCAAAGGATTGAGCTTGAATAGGACAGGGAACCAATCAGGTAACCAGCAGCAGCTGGCGCCAAACAAGCGGGCACAGGTGAGTGTAATGAGTCATCATGACACTTTTGCCCAGCCTTTTCAAGGTTATTGGGTACCCATAGCAGCACGATAACGAACAAATAAGCTTATGTCATGCAAAAAAAAAAAATCCACATTTTGCAACTTATGAATATTTCAAAAGAAAAAAGCATATTCTTTTACCACTTTGTGACACTAAATAATACACACTACCCCATTAATGATGACAACAAAAAATAAAGAAACTACATTTGTACCAGAGGCAAAAATTCACCTATACATTTACCTGTGGGTGGTTCCTTTTTGTTTTTAAAGTATAAAGACAGCCAAGTGGGGGCGACGTACGTACCACCAAGTAAAAAAAAAAGAGGCTCTAAAATTCACTAGAGTGTCGCCTCGGCTCTGCACGACGGCGCTTTAATCAAAGCGAGTAAGCTCGTCGGATGCTCCTAAATGGCCCTGGAGCACCTTTTGAAACACATCGACACCCTTTTGAAGCAAAAAGGGTTCACTTTTATCCCCTTAAATGGCTTGTAAAACAGCCCCATTGACTATACAAGCACCAGCCGCCACTTTGCGTGCCTCCTCGCTTCGGCTGCCATTGTTTGCCAAGTGAATGAGTCAACTATATCGGGGGAACGCCGGTAACCGGTTTTACAATATCCCGTTTATCTCTTGCTACTCGATGGCTTTTTAAAGCCAGAGAACAAGATAAACATTTTCGATTGACGCGTGAGCTTTTACGCTGCTCGGTGTGAAATTTACACCCCTACTTTCTGGTCATTTTTTTTCTGTGCCAATTTTCAGACGAAAAATACCAACACAGAGGCTGGAGGCAATAATGGACCTGCGAAACAAACAGACAACCACACTCGTGTTGAGCACATTCAAGCTATGAAACGAGGCAGCCCTAGTGTGAGCGCTGCCATCCATCATGAGGTATTGCCTGTCCTCATTAGTCCTAATCCACTTGTTTTTGCAGTCTATTCAACTCGTCATACACTACTATGACTGTAATGGGCCCCAAACACACAGAGACACTCGCCCACTACGCACACATATATAAATAAACCTACACTCTTCTCAAGCTCCCTTGCTAATAGTCTAGGCGTGCTGAGAGATGTAAAAGGGAGGCTGCCTCAACTTGCCTATTCCATTAAAATTGACTTAGTGCACCGAGAAGACACTGCAGTTTAGGGATTTAGACTCTTTCTTTCTCTTAATCCGATGTTATCTCGATGTGCAACCTCCACTGAGATCGTAACCTGCGCAGAGGAGGTTCGAACCAATCATGGTTGGAAAAGAAGCCATAGAAAATAGGGGGAAGAAAACTTTCTGGAAAGTGGTGCATTGTGCTAAAGATCATCAGTTGTGTCGCAAGAAATATTCCATTAACAAACCACTACACAGGACACCGAAAATTCTAGTTTTATGGTGACTATGAAAGCACATATGTCAGGACCGGAACGGAAATAGGACCCAATTTTGTGACGTTTACCACAAGTTTTATTGAAAGAAAGAGGAAGGGCTGCGCCCACGATCCGGTGTTCACTGGATCGGGAAGCAAGTCACTTCCGAACGCGGAAGTGGATCCTCCGTAGCGAGCGATGGCGCTGTCAGGTACGGAAAAAAACGGTCGATAGCCGGGACTGGGAGAGCAAAGCGTGGTCAGGGTCGCAAACGTGTCGTAAGCCAGAGCGGGAGAGTAGACGTTGTCAGGGACAAAAAGAGGTCGTAAGCCTGGACGGGAGAGCAGACGTGGTCAGGATCAAAACAGGTCGTAGCCGGAGACAGACGGGACCAAAAACGGCAGGTGGGAGTCAGGGTCGAAAAAGGCTTGCCTAGTATACACTGAGGTTCGCAGACGGACTGGCAACAGGGGACTGACAGGACCGGGTTCAAATAGTGACAGGGAGCCAATCAGAACCCCCGGCGGTTTGCGCAAATGAGCAGGCACAGCTGAGTCACATCAGTAATCATGACATTGTTTTAATGTTGTGTCTCCTCTTTATGGGAAACAACAAAGACATTTTCTTTTTAGCTTAAGATAACTTCTAGAAAACAAAAACATGATTGCTCCAGGTAGTTAAAACAAAAAAAACAAAGATCTACAAATAACACACAACAGATAATGGCAGTTGAATTAATTATTTTATTGTCATTATACATAATCACTTACATGATGTTATGAATATTATGAATAGAATGACTTTAGTATGTAACATATTACGGTGCTAAGCGGAATGCAGAGTGGGGAATGCAATTCACTTGCCTCACAGCAGAGGGCGATAGAGAAACCGAGGATTCAGATTTCGCACAAAACCTCAGCTTCAACCAATTGTATTCGTAATAGTATTAATGTCATGATTGCCAATTTGGAACACCTGAGGCGGTTTGATTGGCACCAACAGCCCGGACAAGCTGATTGGTGGCCACACCCTTCTTAAGCCCCCGGCTTCAGTTCAGTCTTTGTCAGATCGTTGCGAGCTGTTGTGTTCCACTCAGTGAGCTTGCCCGTCCGACTCTGTTCCTGTTAAAACCTTTCTACTGTCTGATCTGCGTTTTTGACCCATTTTTGGACCTGACTACGCCTATTCTGCCTGCCCCTCTTACCTGACCCGTTTGCTTCGTTTCCTGCCTGCCTCCTGCCTACGACCCCGATTACGAACTTGACATCTCCAGCCCAGGCCAAATGACTTACCATTCCCGCCTGTCTTCGTCCGACATGGAAGTGTCACTCCAGCCTCGCTCGCTCTGGTTTTCCATCAGTTCTCGGATAAAGCAAGCAAGCCTTACTCTCCCTGTCTTTTCAATAAAAACTGAGAAACGCATGCTATTGAGTCCTGTGTCTGTTCTGGTCCGTGACAATTAATCAGCTAACATAAGTAAAGGCGTACAGTAAGTCTTTTCTGGTTATATAGTTTTTGTTTTTTCAAAATTAAGGATAACTATTGTTGCTTTTCTGCAAAAGGGGCAATGCAAGGACTTAGTTAAGGTAACACACAAACATTTTCTATACTACAGTTCATATATTGCTTCCTTACTCTGCCAATCAAATGATGAATAACATTTAGGTTTATTTATTCGTAATATCTGACTGTGCCTCACCATCCACGAACCTCCCTGCACGTCACTGCAGTAAGGTGTGTTATAATTGAGAAGAATCATGACACCTCCCTCTCTTTTGTCATTCTTTATGGTGTCTGAATCAACGGGGAGCCATTATTTGAGTAGCCGCAGTCGACAAACAAGACAGCCACTGTATGCGGGAACTCCCTGGGTAACACTTCAGACTGCTGCAGTCACTCACTCATAGACACAATCCACGCATTTACATACCACATACAAGCACGGACATCAATTAAAACGCACGTTTGTAAACAGCAGGCGAATTAATATACACGGATTCAAACAGAAATGATAATGGTGAACCCCTGCTCTTCGTAAATGAAGCAAAACCGCAAATCCAAAAGGGGGACGAACGAGGATGCACATGTGAACACGCAAATTACACCCAGAGGGATAACTTAGCCTCGTTTCCACAACGAAAGGCCACAAGGTGTGGGATGCTAATTTGGTCGGATGTGAATACGCGGATGTTTTCTCATGCGTATCGCAAAACTCCTACGGGGAGAAGAATAAGGTAACCTTGCTGTAAAAGAAAGATCCTTTGCCCTTTTCATCCAAGTTGAAATTATTTGACTGTGGAACAGGTTGCTAAAGGTGTTGGTGATGGGTGACCTCTAACTGATATGAAAAGTATTTGTCATTATATGGAATCGAGGTGGGGAGAATGGGTGCACACTTTTCACCTACTACTAGCGTTGTTAGACAGTGTTTTATGATTCAAAGTCTGTTCAAAATGCACATAAGGACTCAGTTCTTGCATTTTTACGAGGCATCACCTTTTGGCAGGGGTGGGCAAACTACAGCCCTCGAGGTCAAATTGGTCACGTCTTTTTTTCTTTTTTGCTAAAACGAGAATGGTTTAAAAAAAAAAATCAAAATCCTTTGAATATTAATGATTTAATGATTTTAGGCAGGAGCTGGATTTGTCATGATTGCTGATGTGTCTCAGCTGGGCCCGCTCATTTGGCACCACCCGCTGCGGGTTCTGATTGGCTCCCACTATATGAACTCAGTCCTGTCAAATTCCCTGTTGTCAGTCCGTCTGCAAATCTCTGAATACTAGGCAAGCCTTTTTCGACCCTGACTCGCACCTGTTCCGTTTTTGCTCCCGTCTGTCTCCGGCTACGACCTGTTTTTCTCCCGACTACGTCTGTTCTCCCGTCGCAGCTTACGAACTCTTTTTTTACCCCGACCACGCCTTGCCATACTAGTCCTGGCTACGAACCCGTTTGTTCCATCCCTGACACTACCATCGCTCACTACAGAAGATCCACTTCCGCGTTCGGAGCACAATCAGAGTACGAGGGCGATTTGTTTCCATGTCCAGCGACCACGGGATCGTGGGCGCAGCTCTTTCTCTTTCCTCCAATAAAACTTGTGAAAACGTAATGCAAGTGGATCCTGTTCCCGTTCTGGTCCTGAGAGGATTACCCACATGACATATGCCATGTCTCTAGCAGTGCATATTTTGTGGGTTACAGGGTTATAACGGTTCAAAAATCACTGGCCTTGAATATCCTAAAATTACAGTTAGCTTCACATTACACATGTTAATTATCAGTCCATCTAAATGCCACAACTTGATCTCAAAAACTGCTCTGAATTTGACAAATGTAATATCAACCAGAGTGACTCAGTCAAATATATAGGTGTCACATTTGATCCCAAACAGTCCTTCCAAACACACGTTAAGAATATTAGCTGGTACAAAATGCTGCAGCGAGGCTTTTAAGATAACAAAGTTTGATCACATTACCATGAGCGGCTAGAGCCTTCTGTGCCGTCCGTAATCATGGTAAATGTGAATTCTCTACCAAATAAGACGACGAACTGGCTGTGCTGGTGAAAAAGATCAAAGCGTACAAGGAGTGCAGTTTGCTGTGTTTTACGGTAATGTGGCTCCCGTCTAGCATCCCGGTCGCTAACGTGGAGCTACGGAGCTTCAGCGCTGTTAGGGCAGACAGAGACACAAAAGCCTGCGGGAAGCAGAGAGGAGGTGGACTCGCTATCTACGTGAACACGAGGTGGTGTAACCCTGGGCACAAAGATTTCCATCTGCTGCAGGGACGTCGAACTTTTGGCCTAGCGTGTGACGTCACCCACTCCGCTGTTACTAAACTACAACACAGCACCCCGAGGCCATCCTGTTAATCTGTAAATAAATAACAAAAGGATACTGCTGGAAGTGTGAATTTCCCTACGGGGATGAATAAAGTATCTATCTATCTATCTTTTAGCTAACCTGCATCGACTCCCTGTTAGCTTAAGATGTGATTGTCAGGTTCTGTTGGTAGTATACAAAATCATGCATGAACTTGCTCCCTCATCTTTTAAATTTAATTTCCCCCTATGTTCCGGTCCGGAGGCTTCGCCCTGAAAATTCTGGTCTACTAGTGATCCCAAGAGCCAGGAAGAGATCCGCAGGTTCGAGAGCGTTCTCCATTCGTGCCGTGGAATATTCCACCCTCTGAGATTCGATCTGCAACCTCAAGGGAACTGTTTAAATCTAGGCTTAAAACACACTTTTATTCTTTAGCTTATGAATGACCTATATCTCACGTTGACAATATCTGTGCATTGTTTGTTATTGCAGCATCCATTGCAGCCTCGTCATCCTGGAAGGGGATTACCTCATGTTTCAGGGTTTCTTCATTTTCCTCACGTTGAGGTTTTCGAGTTTTTCCTTGCCCTCGTGTAGGTTTTAGATCAGGGGATGGTGTAATATTAGTCTAGTTTGCAATAATCTGTGCAGACCTTTGAGACTTCTTGTGATTAAGGGTTAAACATGACTTAACTTGCCATAGCAAAATCACTCAGTTTATCCATTTTTTGCAAAATATGTTTGGGAATGGAAAATCCTGTCACAATAATGTCATTATCTGGGGCTCACAAGAATTTCATGAACACCCACTCTAGAAATGTACGTACTGTATTCATCTCCCATTCTAAAAGGACATATTTTAGTTTATACATTGAGCCTGCTATGCCAGACAGAACCCAACAAAAAAAAATAGACTGTTTTTCACGCACGCTCGACGAATACAAACCAGTCTCACGCGCAATCTGCAGCTATCTTTTGACAAAATAAGGCAATGACTTTCACGTTTGCCATGAGCTGGGAAATGGGAAATGACAGTTATTCAGCCGAAAGGGGCGGGGGCGCCCGTCTCTTAGCTAACCTATGCGGCAGGCTGTGAAATAGCAAGCCAGCCAACAACAGGGGGAAATAAATGACTTTCTGGACAAAAGGCAGCTGCAAAGCAAAAAGAATTTCTCCTGAGGCTAAAAGGGGGAATGAGAGAGATGGAGGAGGGAGAAGGGGCGGGGGGGGGGACTACATCACCTTGCTCGGCGCTCCATATCATTTGCATGCTTTATACTCCCCCTAGCCCCCTTCATGCAAATGACTCATAACGTGGAAATAGAGAGACTTTGGAGTCGGTGTCAGGAGTGAATTTATACGTGATTGCCTGACAGCCGCCGTGTCCTAAATCATTTTCAATTAGATGACACTTTCAATATCCAGCCTCTGATTTAGAGATATTAAAAACTTCTCACAGTTGAAAGCAGGCCAGCTTATCTGCAAGCTTGCTTGCCACACCTCCCTCGCTCCATCTTCCCCTTTCATCCCGCTTTCTCATCTCCACCTTGTTAAAAAGGTATACCTCATAAGGGCGCTTTAAAAAGTGAGGAGGAGAGCTTCTTGCATTTGGAATGGGCCGAGATTTGCAATTCATTTGAGTGTAACTTAGTTGCTGTGGTAAGCAAAAGCATGGGTGGGGGGAAAAGGGACTCATTTGTGTTCAAGTGATTTCAACTCCAGACCGAAAAGATCGGGTGTGAGTCAAGACTAGTTTACTCAGTTCTTTTTTCAACTTTAAAGGGACGCTGTGTAATATTTGATCACAACATGTCGTATTGTGCTACAAAGCACAAGGAAGAATACAAACTATGGACACTTAGAGTGACCGAACATATTATTATTACCCAGCCTTACACAAGGTTTTTGGTTTTGGGGTACCCGTAGAAGTAAGATGGCAGAAAATCATGTCAGCTCCCTCTAGGTGAGCCTCATGTTACGTAAAATAAATACAAATTTCTTAACCCGAGATTATTTTTATAAATGCACCTTTATACGATAGTTCAGGACTTTTTGCTTATTATTCAAATAAATATATTGTTTAATGAACAACGTTTTTTATCACTGAGAGGCGCCAAATAATACACAATGTGTTATGATTATGGTGGTAGATGAAAGGACCCGTGTGGGGGAGCAGGAACTGCAGGCAGAGGTTCTCAAAAGTAACTGGGACAGTACTTGATAACAAAAATGAGGACCGAAGTACCAGACAAACAAGTGGGTACTAAACGACTAACAACATGTCCAAACAAGAAACTAGAAACAAACTTGACAAAGTTCAAACTAGAAACGACTAAAACTGGATATGGAAACTGCAAGGAAAAAATTAGCAAAGTAACAAACAAACCTGGCCCGGAACTGAAAATGACACAGAGGATGATAGAAAAACAAAAAAATACCAATAACCCAACAGATAACATAGTTGGGGCCCTCTGGTAGTGGTGGGTATGTCAGACCCTAACACAATGGCCATTTAATTCCATATTTATGACAATATTTTGCAAAATTGTTTGATCAATCCTCAAAGACAGGAAATTTTCAATAATTTAAAAATCATGCACGTTAACCCAAACGTCAGTGATTCAACGATTGTTGGGCGGAAGACGTAAGGGAGCAGTCTGGCGTGGAACGACAGGGAGCCATGGACCGACGAGATCGATACCAATTGCATGAGCAGATATCGGACAGATGGGGTCGATACCGGACATGACGGGACAGACAGGATAACGGGTGCAGAGGTTCGTTGACGGACTAACAAAGGGTGAGTGAGAGCACTGAGCTTAAATAGGAGGGAAGCCAATCAGTCAACGTTCCGCAGCAGGCGCCAAACGGGCGGGGCCAATTGGGCGCCATGGGCAACCGTGACGACTGATTTCCACCACTTCTGAACAATTAAAAGAATGTTTCTCTCGCCCCTCTAACCAAAAATATGAATGTATATTTCCTCGATGAATTAAAAAAATATGCTGTGTTTAAAAAAAAAAAATGGAAAAAGGTTTAATAGTTGCCCACCCCTTTGTATTATTAACCATTCAATACATGTTGGAATACAAAAAAATTCTTAATGGTCTAATTATACATAAAATAAATTCTCAAAGGGGCACGGTGTAATGTACTATATACTGGTACTGAAAAGTGTTCCAAAGCACACGGCAGAATACAAACTACGGAGACTCAAAGTGACAACACCAGGCTACTCTCCACTCATGATCCGAAAGGGCAGGCAAGAGTTCCTAACACCGGTACATTAGATTCAAACAAACGCTGATACAAGAATGCTTGGGATGTGACAAGGAAGTCAACAGACTAGCAGAGAGCCAAGGGGACAGAATGTTTTAATCAAAGGTTAAGGTTTTGTTTTGGCATCGGTGAGAAAGGTGAATATTGGTGGGAAGATAAGACAATGATTGCTCGATACTGGTACAAGTCCCCTCCATCCATGCCAAAACTACGAACTTGGTTTAAATGGTGATGAGGGAGAGTCGTGATAGGAGGGTAATCAGGACAAGTGACCACAGCTGTGGGGAAGAAAATGGACCCAATAAGGTGGAGAGACAGAGGGGAGAAAAAGAGGGGTTTGATATAGCGGAAACATACAAAGAGACACAGGAACCAGAGTGCATAAACGTGACAAATGGGGAAAAAAATTGCTATCATTTCTTTCTTTGAGGTGATTTTAGCACGCTTTAGCTAAAATATTGCCTACAAATGGTGCTTGAATAATTACAGCTCCTTTCATTTAACAGTAATGTAATGGTGATTTTGATTTTAAGGAAATGTGTCTTTTGTGCCTGTTGGAAATTAAAGATGACTATTAGAGCCTTAAGAAAATATTGCTTTATTTTTCTGATCATCGTGGAAAAATATATTTGTTAACTTTTCAGTAGGTTCAATTAAGTGTACCACTTCACAACTATTGCACCTCAATTACAATTTGCTGCCCAAATGAAGAAATTCTACTTCAGAGATAAAATTACAAGCAAAACCAACACAAATTAAAAAAAATAATATTGTATTTAATTCTCAATTGGCAGCATTTTTTAATCAAATGCAAAATGCTTCACTTTAGCAGCTTTGTCTTCAAGATGATGAAAACCAGATCTCATATTCTCCACTGTATCTTGTTTGACCATGCTCAACATGTGTAAACAAACTTTACCGGTCTTTTTCTGTGGTGTAAAATGGCAAGTGTCAACTCACATTTGAAGGGAATAATTGCCGTCTACTGCTCAGGAGTTGACCATATGAGTAACTTTTTGAATCTCGTTCGTGAGTAGGGCAGTGTCTGTATACAATGGACAGTACCATAACTATTTTGGCTTCGGTTGCACTTCAATAGCTTAGCCAACTTTGAAACAACATGGATAACATTTGCGTGATATCCATCTCGTCTTTGAGCCATATTTTGAGTCACGAAAAGAGCCAAAGGTTACGGACTTCAGACTATGCATGTCATTTTTTAGATTTTTAACATTCACTCAGTCTGGCCATCGGCTTTTAGCCTAATCGTAAATTCCGGACTATAGAGTGCACCTGATTATAAGCCGCACCCATCACATTTTAAGAGGAAAACCGATTTTGTACATACACAAGCCGCACCTGTATATAAGCCGCATGCGCCCACATTTAAACATGTAACACAAACACTAAAATAACCCAAAACCGACTTCAAGTCCCGCGATTGAAACTAAATGTACTTCATTAAAGTCCACAGTCCAAAAATCACAGCCGGCAAAATGAACGGAAAATGATACCGGTACTTAAGGTTTGATGCAGACCTGCAGAGTCCGGGTCCCGTTGAAAGTAATCCAAGGAAAAAAGTTTATATTTCCAAAGGTAAGGGTGGGAAAAATCAGATGAACACATTTACTCACGCAACTCCTTTTTCTTTACCCCACTTTTTACTCCCTCTTCTTTCCTTGTCTGTCCCTCTCCTTTAGCGGTCCCCACTTAAACTCGGCACCCCGCGTTTGTTCCGCCCCACATTTTTCGTTCACGCGTGCAAAACATATCAGAATAAGTGTCTAAAATAAATACAAATAAATACATTAAAAAAATATACAGTTGCAAATACATTTTATACATGGGTTACACATATTTACAAAGAAAGACGGTACACCGAGAGAGTTTTCAAAGCTTTAATAATAATAATATAGCTTTGATAGGGCAGGTAATGGTAGCAACACTCGAGCGCCGCTAGCGGCCGTAAGAAAAATTACATAAATTGGCCGCATCACTGAATAAGCCGCAGGGTTGAAAGTTAGGGAAAAAAGTAGTGGCTTGTTGTCCGGAATTTACGGTAATCTTTTATTCGGCCCTTCTCTCTGTTTGATGTTGACACTCCTGTATCAGATGGACCTGGTAGGAAATTCCCCACTCTCGCCATTTAAAACAGCTTATCCCCCAGATTGGCATCAAACGGCAATGGGGAATGGCACAAATTAAATGACTTTGGTAGTTTCTGTGCCTTGACCATTTCACACTTGGTTGATGCGGTTTCGGCGAAGCTATTAAAGACAAAACAAGGGACTTCATTGGCAAGCCTGATGCCGACAAACAGCCGGCCGTTGGAAAGCAATAAAGGCTTGATGGTAATGGACACGCAATGAGTGAAAAGCGCATGCGAGCCAAGCGCATCTCGTCCCATCACCATTACTTTCGACCCGGCCCACTTCAATCTTCACCCTCGCTGCCCTTTTCCGGAGCAATAAAACCAAAAGCTTGGACCAACGCCTCCCTACTATACCTCGTCCTTTCCCGCCTCCTCCATCGTTTTTCCTTATCTACCTCCTCCTCCCAAGTTCCGCCGACAGGCCTGCAAGGGGCCGATAACGCTGCCAGCTGAACAATGGCGGCAAAATTTGTAGACTGATGGAAAAGAGCTGGAGGTGGAAAGGGGGGATCGGGGACATAAATCAACACAGCCGCCACTGATGGGGCTCTTCAGCAGCAATAAGGGAAGCAATACCTCTTGAAGTTGGACAGGGGGATAGAGCAAAGACCAGTACTCTCGTTTTTGAGAGGATCGGTCATACCATATGCAGAAATAAAAGGTATGAATAAATACCGATAAGTACATGCCATTTTAACAGATAAACACATACATTTATCCCGTAATACCTTAATATATGACAATGCAATTTATTCATCTATTCATACATTTTGTCATTCATTTGGGTTTTATTTTGTAATGTATATTGTCATGTATTTTTTAATATATTGTGTCGAGTATCTTGTGTTACAGTTGCCATGGCGCCTAATTGGCCCCGCCCTTGTGGCGCCAGCTGCGGCTCAGATTGGCTTTCCGTCTATTTAAGCTCAGTGCTCTCATTTTTTCTTTGTCAGTCCGTCAACGAACCTCTTCCCCGCAAGACGTGGGTGTTGACTCTGTCCTGTTTCCTGTTTGTATTCCCTGTCCGGTGTTGTTCCCATTTATTTTTGTCCTGTTTAATATCGTTTTCCAGTTTTATGCCCGTCCATTTTTGTCCTGTTTATTATTCTCTCCAGTTTTCTCCAGTCTAGTTTGTCCTGTTTATTTTCAATACCCTGTTTCATTATCCATCTTGTCAGTCCCATCCTGTCCAGTATCGACCCCATGTGTCCAATATCAACTCGGGCAATTGGTATCGATCTTGTTGGCCTCTGGCTTCCAATCATTTCACGCCAGACTGCTGCCTAACTTGCATGACTCCCCATTTCCCGTAAAATAAAAGGCTTGTTTGAGTAACGTCACGCGTTTGGGTCCTGATCCTGTTCTGGTTCATGACATTGTCAAAACGAAATGTATTTTGTTGATAGATGAGCCAATTAGACCCGCTCCCTCATTTGAATAACATTCGTTCCAACAAAATACATGACCAAATACAATACACGAAAAAATACACCACCAAGTATATGACAAAACACACAACCCAACACAGAACAACACAAGTACACGACAGAATGACCAAATACTGAAATAAATAAATAATAACCAAATGAACGACAAAATACACTACACGATGTGAGACAAGATACAGAAAACAGTAAATGATGAAGTACCCGACAATATAAACCACAAAATACAGAGAACAGATGGTAAACAATAAATGACAAAAAACACAATGGGTTTTTGAGATTTATTTGTGTGTTCATTTATATGAATGGCATATATTTATTACTACATTTTTTTTCTACCTATCTACAAGAACGAAAAAAATACACCTTAAGCTCACAAAAGAGAACGTAGAAACAACACAAAGGAGGAACAATGCAAGTTTTCACGGATGCCCGGCGGGGAGTTGACGTTTAAAAGCGTATAAAGCAAGATGGCCGACGCGAACAATCGAAAAGCGCTTGGCAAAGGTGCTGTGATAAGTATGGAGATGGATTGAGTAAGCAGCGGGGGCTGCAGGGAAGGGGCCCGAGGGGAATGGATGAGTCACATTTTACCTTTATACTGTAGTGTTGGGCTTTTCACAGTGTATAGATAATGGACTGAGCCACTTAGCAATCAGACAAAGAATAAAAGAGCTGCTCTCAGCTCCCTTCCCATACAATGACTTTCGAAATGTCTCTTTTAAAGCTAACATTTATGGACATAAAAAAATATTTCAAGCTGTTTGACTAAAAATGCAAAGATAGCCTTAGTAAACTAAAGGCCATTTTGAGATTTTACTAAACTTTGGAGACCAAATCGGAATATTTTATGGCGCTGATCCTATAATTTAAAGCGACACTTTGTGATATTTGACCACTAGATTTAAGTATTGTTAGACTAGCCAAAAACGAGTGCTACAAAGCACAAGGAAGACTGCAAACTACGGAGACTTATAGTGACCAATGTGCAGCATTTTTCTTCTCAGTCCTTCACAAGGTTTTTTGGTTCTTGGTTGTACCCGTAGTGGCAAGATTCGGGAAAATCATGTCAGCTCCCCAGGTGAACTTTATGTTATGTAAAATGAACACAAATTTCTCAACTTACGAGTATTTTTAAAAAGTGGACGATTATAAGAGTCTGTATTTATCATTAATATTATTATTATATATTCATATACAAAGTGCTAAATATCCTTAACCATGAAAGATAATCATGTTTAGGGTGACGTTGGTTAAAACAAAACTAAAATTTATATACATAATGTAACCGCGGTGTACCTGTCCCACAAAACATTCCGCATTCATGCTGGACTGGATGATGAGGTTTTTATTACAGTTGCTGCAAATGAATGAGTCACAACACGTGGTAAGCTTCTCCGCTGGCTTTGATCTCTTTGGCAGCTCGTTGTAGATTGCCCAAAACAGATCAAAGAGCTTTCTTTTCAGTTTACATAAAATACATTTTAGAATATCAACCATCACAATACATTTTTACATCCATTTTAACAAGATACTTTTAACAAAAGATCGTGTAGTGTTTTTTTTTTAACGTTTACAATGAATTCCACATATTTTTCTTATAACTGAATTTTAACCAACATCATCCTTTTTTATATATGAGAAAATAGAAATAATAACAATAATGAGTATAAAGAACGGGTACAATTTACCTGCAAATGAATGAGTCACAACACAAGCTTCTCTGCTGGCTTTGATCTCTTTGATCTCTATAAGGGGAATTAGCATTTTAGCACAACATGCAACGTCCGGCAAAACTAACATAAAAGGTGACAGAAACAAAACGAAAATAAATCCAAACAGCTTGACAACATAAATCACATTACTGTGCATGTTGAGAGATTTGTCCGCTGTAGTTTTTAATGTTTAAAATTAACTTTTTGTGGCACACCAAAAGATCGTGTCTTACCTTGGGCAGCTCGTTGTAGACTTCCAAAAACCCCCACCTTCCTGTCGCAAAGTCTAAAGCCCAAACCAAACCTTACCAGATACCAGCAGGTGGCACTGTTGGACTCATCATTGCATCATTGGACACTTATACAGAAACTATTCAACATATTTCAGCAGGAATTTCAATAAAACAAAAGTTATTATTACACCCGTTACATATATGTATAAAATTATATTTTGAAATATAAAAATATATATTTTGCAATCAGGGTAGGAGCCATCGCTTTACGATATAAGACAGACGATATACAAATATCCTATTCATTAGGCTGTTTTAGCTCTTCCCAACTCATCAGTACAGAACCGCTATTTGCTCATCTTCACTGAAGATAAAGATATCACGACCAGAACAGAAGTAGGACCCAGATGCGTAACGTTACTCAAGTTCATTGAAATATAGAGGAAAGGCAGGGCCAGCGATCCAGTGCTCGCTGGACGCGGGAAGCAAGCCGCTCACAGGAGCGGGAGATCGTAGCGTAGTTAGACGGAAAAACAGGTCATTCGCCGGGACGGGAGATCAGAATGTGGTCGGGGTCAATAAACGGGTCGTTAGCCAGGACGGAAGATCAAAACGTGGTCGGGGTCAAAAAACGGGTCGTAGCAGGAGACAAACGGGGAAATCAGGAACTGACGACTGGAAAATGGGTGACAAAAACGGGACTGACGGGAGTTAGTCAAAAATGCTTGCCTTGTGAAAACAGAGGTTCGTTGACGGACTAAAAACAGGCAAGTGAAAGGACGGGGAACCAATCAGGTAACCACCAGCAGCTGGCGCCAAAAGAGCGGGCACAGGTGAGTATAATGAGGAATCATGACAAAAGAATGTGAAAAAGTGAAAAATTCATGTCAAATAAACTTAACCTTATTAAAAGAGATACAATTCAGATGGATTTACAAAAAGCAATGGTTTGATTCAGAGCAAACGTTTTTCATATAAGGATTGTTTTTGCTCACTGATTCTGTCATTAGTTTCTTCCATGAATAGGAAGTAACGATGATTTTACCTATTTCAGGCGTTCCCTCAATTTAAATCAGATATTTTCAGGCAATAGTAAACCTAATTCATCATACATGATCTGCATCGACTCTGCTTCTGAATTTCATATCTCACCTCTGATCTTTATAAATATTCCGTATACCATCCGAGGGAATTTATCACGGTCTTTGCAGCACAATCCTGAAGAATTCTATTTATAGTGGCCCGTTTTGTTTAGGCAAGATTAGACATCCCGCGTGGAGCTTAAATCTCCATTAATCATCGGCTTTCTGTTCTTGCGCCCGCCGCTGACGCAGATAAGAGCTGGCGGTGAACCTGGAAAAGACAGAGAAGGGGAGCAAAGCCAAGAAGAAGAAAAAAAGGGGAGATCACAGACTTGTTAAAAAATAATAAGCTGTTACAGAGGCAGCAGCGGAAGGCCTTGGCGAGATGGGAATCTGATTAAATTAAAAGCTCGTTCATCAACCCTTGACCACTAACTACTCCCCCATTATGTCTCTTGTTCCGTTTTTTGGGCTCTGGCCGCTCCGTGTTTTTTGCCGAAATAGAGGTCACGGGTTGAAGGGTCAACCGGAGGAAAAGCGAAAGAGTTTGAGGATAAGCTTGGAATCAAAACGGCAACTTGGCCTTATGCCTCGGCAAAACAGCCCACACTATTCAGGGTCGCTGGTTTTGTGTAGTGTGAATGGAAGGCAGCGGGACCTCCTGGTGAAGAGGAGGAAGTGCTTTGAAGAGCCGCTTCATAATGGCGGTGATAGTGCTGAGGTCATCAACCCTAAGTGTTACACCACGACTGCCGGATGGAGAGGGAATCCACCCAACTGCTGTCCGGTATAACTCAAGAGGATTTGTTTAGATGATTTTGTGGAAGATCCCGTAAGTAGCAAGTCGGCCTTACTGGTAGGGTCCCACCGACTTGGTTTGATGTTATCACGGGTCTACACTAGTGTTTTTGGATGTTCAAATGAAAGGAATATGTAAGGCGTTGTTTTTTTTGTGACTTCATCGTTTATTTCTAAGTACAGTGGAACCTCGGTTCTCAACCAAAATCCGTTCCAGAACCCTGTTCGAAAAGCGAGTTGTTCGAACACTGAAATCATTTTTCCCATTACAAATACAGTGGAACCTCGGTTTTCGAACGCCTCTCAGTTCGGACAAATCGGTTCTCGACCAAAAATTGAGAAATTCTTGCTTCACTTTTCGTTCCAAAAAATGGGAGTTCGAACGCAGGTACGCTAGGGGCGATGCTGAGCGGCGTACGGGTGTAGATTGCCCCCACCCTTCGTGAAGAACAGTTGTCACGTGAGCGCGCACTTTTTTTCTTTCATTTTTAATATCGGTGAACGGATTGTTTTAACCCCTAATTATGCTCCGAAGAAGGTCGGTGCTAGCAGCAAAGTTGCTACAGGTGAAAAAAGAAGAGTAGTGTGTACAATTATTGCATTTAAGAAAGAAATAATAGCAAAATATGAAGAAGATGTGCGAGTTTCCCTTCTTTCGAGGGAATAGAGCATGGCTTCTGCAGACCACCACAAAGGTAAGAAATCCTATTCATAAATCTTTTCTTTATCCTTTACCCGCTCACCACTTGTAGTGGAGACCCGGGTGCTAAATGACGTGTAAACGACCTGATTTTTTTTTATTTTTACACGTTCATGTTAGCGTAATCTTTCGTACGGAAGATTACGCTAACGCGAACGTACGATCAGCCTGGGTTAGCTTCATGTTTACGTTCGTGGTAAACATTCAGGTTGTTGGAACGGATAAAACGATTTTACATTACTTTTAATGGGAAAAACGATTTTCGGTGATCGACCAAATCGGTTTTCGAACAGGGTTCTGGAACGGATTATGGTCGAGAACCGAGGTTCCACTGTAATGTAAATCGTTTTAATCCGTTCCAACACCCTGAATGTTTACCTTTGTTTACCTTTAAGACACAAATAAACAAAAATGTAACCCAGGCTAATCGTACGTTCGCGTTATCGTAATCTTCCGTACGAAAGATTACGCTAACATGAACATGTAAAAATAAAAAAAAGGACAAGGAAAATAATTATGAATAGGATTTTTTACTTTTGTGGTGGTCAGCAGAAGGCGCAGGTGGACTGTGGAGAGGGATGGAGGAGGAAGGAAAATTATTGTTTGGAAGGAGAGTCCCCTTCCATAAAAACTTCGGGGAGCTCTTCTGTCTGAGGGGTGCTCACACGTTCAAATCTCTTTGCTACGGATGACTCGGCTACAGGATGTTCTTTTCTCTTTAAATATCTATCCAATCACACTTGCTTCTGCCTTCTTTTTAGCACTTTTCGGAAGTGGAACATGACAGTGTCGTTAAAGTCATTGATGACTCTGGTGGCTGCAGCTTCATCGGGGTGGTGGAGTTCGACGAAATTCTGTAACTCAGCCCATTTGCTACACATTTGTTTAATCTCGGACGTTCCCTAGTGTAGTGGAGGTGCAATTGCACCTGAGAAAATTAAAAGGAGTAAAAAAATGTGATGTGAAACATCCACCCCTAGACGGTACCACTGCACTACAGTTAGCCATAGCTGTCGTACCGGCGTTCGAACTCCGATTTTTGTTCGAACTACGAAGCAAGAATTTCTCGAATTTGTTGTTTGGACTCCGATTTGTTCAAACTGAGTCGTTCGAAAACTGAGGTTCCACTGTACAGAGACCCCTGGATACTTTGTGCTTGGGCTATCCCAGGTTAACTCCTTCGCAGTGTTTTAATTGATTTGTCTCTATTGTCAATAATATAAACGTATCGTTTATTGTGGGCAAAAAGAGCGCAGAGTAAGTGCTGCACAGGGCAGATTGTGTGTGCGTATATTGGGTAGGCGTGACCGTTTGCATGTGCGAATGCGATAGGCTTGTGTATGCTGTCAGTCAAACAACCAGGGTGGGTATGCGCAGTCTGTGAATCAAAAAAACTTGGCGCATGGCTACAGCTACATTTAGCTTTTTGGGGCTTGCACGAATGTAAAATGGTACTCATGTCTATGTTCTTGCACATGTTGACTGCACTATGTTTACTGCTCACCTTGCACAATGTTGACCATTTTTTTTCTGCACTATGATGACTATGTTTGCACCAATGCATATGTTGACTATTTTTTTGCACTATGATGACTTTTGCACCAAATGCAAAATTGCACAACCCTTACGATACCAACTGTATGTGACATTCTACATGCCGACATTTCTTGCGTAAATATCATGTAAATTATAACTATAGCCTTATCCTCCTTGTTTTATAACCTTATCTTCTCTGTTCCTTTATTTTCTTGGCTTTTTACCTGACTGTGAATGTGTGAAACTGGAGTGTCATGCCCAATTTCGTTGTCACAATATATTAACCCATTTTGTAACAATGACAATAAAGGTATATTCTTCTTCTTCTTCTTCTTCTTCTATATTAAAAATAAATTAATTAACTAAATTAGAAGAAAGTCAGAAGAGTGCAAAGAAACGACTGATCACCACCGGGTGCTCCATAGATTATTATTGGGTTCCAAAAGCGACTCGGGCAGGAGAAGACAAGAGCAATGCTGCTGGTCCAGCCTACTGCTAACAGCTAGGCTAAGAACTCCACCGCTGCGGACCCTGTACCGTACCAACGCAAAGTTTATCAGCCCTGAAACTGATGACTTGGAGCAACAACTCGAAGGAAATCGCTACATTTGGAATGGTTTTATTTTACAATGTATTATTAAAAGACCTGGTTCAAAACGGGGACAACCGATGCTGGTGCGCAGCTAGCCAGCTGCTCTAATTGCTTCCTTACTCTAAAAAGAGAAGCCCTTGAAGTTTTGTTTTACTTTTGTAAAAATGAAGTTAAAAAAGAAATCATCCCTTTAACTAAAATTCTTTGTTGTGTGTTATTCTTTATAGATTATTTATAGTCGTTATTACAACCGTTTACTCAAAATTAATGTGGTAATCTCGAGTTCAGTTTAACCCTTTGGGGGCTTTAATGAAGGTGCAACGCTACTTTGTGGTATTTCACTTTTCACCCAGGGTTCTGGTCCACAGCGAAAACATAGGGGATCTTTGTACTTATTAAAATGGATCAAGGGGCGGCAGTAGCTCAGGAGGTAGAGCGCTCGTCTTGGGATCAAGGGATCCCAGTTCGAATCCCGGCTCGTCCGTGTTACATGTCGAAGTGTCCTTGGGTAAGACACTGAACCCCTAATACCCCCAATAAGCAGGTTAGCGCCTTACATGGCTGCAAGGCCGCTATTGGGAAATGTGGAGCACGTTGTAAAGCGCTTTGGGAAGTCATTGACTTGAAAAGCGCTATATAAATGCAGATCATTTCATTTCATTTCAAGATGGCGGGGCACACAGACGCAAAGGCTCTTGCTCTGATTTTGACTCCATTTACGCATAACTCAGCATTAGACCTCTACACTCGACTGGAGCTTGTGGAAATCAGTTACTGACATCACTGACGAATTGTCGAGTGCTCCGTGGATTGTTATTGGGTTTGTGAAGCGATGGTTGACACCCAACCACTACAGTCGCCACTACCTGGGTTGCCCGGATGGTGTCACAGGATTATGAACAGTCACAGTAGACCCGATGTTACAGCGTCCTACCTTACATTTTCTTCATGTTACGATGTTGAATAAGATGTATTTTTGGCCCCTCGTTACCGCATTTTACCCACCATACATACAAAATATTTTGCTAGGCCAAAAACTATTAAGTACCTCATCCTTTTCTTGGCGAGTTATTTTGTTATGAAAGAAGACCATTGTAGTGTCCTCTATTTGTAGAGTACTTTTGCTTCACTAACGTTGTCACTAACATCCTTCGTTCCAATAAAGGTAATCTATTTAGAGTTTTTATATTTACAAACGAAAGACAGTGGAACCTCGGTTTTCCAACGCCTCTCAGTTCGAACAAATCGGTTCTCGATCAAAAATTGAAAAATTCTTGCTTCGCTTTTCGTTCAAAAAAAATCGGAGTTCGAACGCCGGTACGCTAGGGGCGATGCTGAGCAGCGTACGGGTGTAGATTGCCCCCAGCCCTCGTGAAGAACTGTTGTCACGTGAGCGTGCACTTCTTTTTGCTTTCGTTTTTAATATCGGTGAACGGAGTGTTTTAACCCCTAATTATGCCTCCAAAGAAGGTCGGTGCAAGCAGCAAAGTTGCTACAGGTGAAAAAAGAGTAGTGTGTACAACTATTGCATTTAAGAAATAAATAATAGCAAAATATGAAGATGTGAGAGTTTCCCTTCTTTCGAGGGAATAGAGCATGGCTTCTGCAGACCACCACAAAGGTAAGAAATCCCATTCATAAATCTTTTCTTTATCCTTTAACCGCTCACCACTTGTTGTGGAGACCCGGGTGCTAAATGACGTGTAAACGACCTGATTTTTTTAATTTTTACGCGTTCATGTTAGCGCGATTAGCCTGGGTTAGCTTCATGTTTACGTTCGTGGTAAACATTGAGGGTGTTGGAACGGATTAAAACGATTTTACATTACTTTTAATGGGGAAAAAACGATTTTGGTGATTGAACAAATCGGTTTTCGACCAGGGTTCTGGAACGGATTGTGGTCGAGAACCGAGGTTCCACTGTATGTCTAAATACTGTTATGGTTGTGTTGTATCAAGCAGAGAACACTGAATTCCTCCTTATGTAGATATTCTCCCTACCATATAGTGTTTGTAAACAAGTGTGATGTAGCCAAGGTCCGTGCACATTAAGACAGAAAGGTGGAGTTCATCTCATTTCACACTAGCCGATTGACAGAAAAAGATAGTAACATCTTATACATGTGGAAGCTGCGAGGTAGCAATTCTATTTTAGTGATCAAAGTCAAAAACAAAAAAAACTTTATTTTGATCGGTGCTACGAATAGATTATTCAAAATTTTTCTAAAAATGCATCACAATGCAAGCAAGAAAAAACACAAAATTCTGTCTTAATTTCATTCTGCCCTTTTCTCCCTCCTCTGCATCCACCCACTTGTTCTACCGTACCAGCTCAAGTCATGTCACACCAAAGGTAAAATTTCATTTTTCCTTAAATAAAAATGGGCTTCATTCTCCTTTTCACACATTATTTCAAAAGTTTCAATTTAATAAATATTCTAATTTTAATATGTGTTTGATGGGGCAATTTTTCCCAAATATAACTGTCAATTGATGTTAATATGTTATCGAGTGAAAAAAAAAAATAACATATGCAACTTTTTAAAAGGGTAAGAGGCATGAGCGCTAGCATCACTTGGTGTATCTATCCACAACAGTGCCCCTTTAATAACAATCATCATATGTGAATAGTGATTGGCTGGCAAATAGATAATGGTTAAAACATTACCAGACAGCCAGCACAGTTGGAGATAAAAGATTTAGAAACTTATACTGGATATAAAGCCTCTTCACCTGTCAGGCTTGATGCCCCTTCTTTTATATGGGTGGGCCATTACATTTTTCATTGACAGGGGTTGGTTGTAGGGCGCATTATAAGGATTTTGCTGTCAATATACATCTGTCTTGGGGGTTTTATGTACTTATATTCGAGACTAATGCTCCTTCATAGGAGATAACTGGTGGTAGATTTTGGATGAAAGATTTTTGTCATGACAGAAAAACAAGTCGATGGCATGTCATGAATAGATGGATGAGAACAGTAGAGTGTACTACTACTGACATCATCCAAGGTACTACAGTATAGAGCAAATTCAACCTTTTTTTAATGTTCGAGTATTTAAAAAGATTTAGAATTATTTAAAATGAGTTCATTTAAATGTAAGAATATTTTAAAATGTCTTTGTTTTTTTTCCATTTAATTTTTTAAGACCAACAGTAAAGCCCTAGTTGAAGAAAACAAACACTATATTTTGCCTTCTGTCACGGACCAGGAACGGAGACAGGACCCAATTGCATTTGTTTTACTCAGCTTTGTTTAGGAGGAGGAAAGGACTTGCGTCCACAATCCCATGATCGTCGGTCACGGGTAGCAGATAGCTGGGACGCGGAAGTGGCACTTCCGTGTCAAGCGAAGGTTGTTGTTATAAGCAAGAACAGGTCGATGGCCGGGGGCGGAGGAGCAAAAACAAACGGATCCGAAAAGAGTTCGGCAACGGGAATCAGACAGAAAACAGGGCAGGATAGAGTCGGAAAGTCACAAAAGCTTGCCTAGTGGGTAGCATAGGTTCGCAGACGATCTAAACGAGTGTTTTCAGGAAGGACGGAGTTTAAAAAGAGTCCAACAGCCAATCAGGGTCTGTGGCTGTTGGCGCCAATGGGGCAGACTCAGGTGCCCCGCATCAGTAATCATGACACCTTCTTTTCTAAAATGATTCGAAATCGTCAAAAATAATTACCAGCGAAAGATTATTTTCTTTTAGGAATATAACCTCAAATGGCATAGATAAACAAAATTAGTCCACAAATGTGTCTACCTGGGCAGCACGGCGGCGCATTGGTTAGCGCGTGTGCGGCACAGTTTTAAGGTCTTGGGAACCTCCTGTGTGGGTTCAAATCCAGCTACCGGACTTACTGTGCGGAGTTTGTATGTTCTCCCCGTGCTTGTGTGGGTTTCCTCCGGGCACTCCGGTTTCCTCCCACATTCCAAAGACATGCATTTCAGATGGATTGGCCGGTCCAAATTGTCCCTAGGTGTGAATGAGCGAGCGAGTTGTCTGTTCCTGTGTGCCCTGCGATTGGCTGGCAACCAGTTCAGGATGTCCCCTGCCCACTGCCCGATGATTGCTGGGATGGGCTCTGGCACCCCCGCAACCCTTCTGAGGATAAGCGGTGCAGCTAATGATATGAGATGAGACGTGATTACCTGTATTACCTGATGAGCAGATAATTTTGCAGAATATATCCATTTCTATAAGCCCATTATTTCTGATATATGATCATTTCTCATACTATAATTGCTCCCCCTTGTTTTGGGGGGAGTATTTTGTGTGAGTGTGCATTTGTGTTTGTCAGTACATCTTCATAGAACGTTGGCCAATCATGCGCATTTTCAACTCCTAGCAGACACAAGTAGTCAGGAAACAAGAACAAGTGTAAGGAAGATGTAGCAGTGTGAATCCCTCCACATCAACTCAATGTTCTGACAATAAGACCACAAAAAACCCAAAACAAGGCAAAAAAGAATAGGGGTACTGATTTGTGGGTCTGGAATGTATGAGGTCCTTCCCCAGTTTTCCAGCATCTGTTCCTTTACCAGAGGCAAATTTTCATTGAGGCCAATGCCTGTGTTCAGAGACTAAAAGAGGAATTACAATGAGATTAAGAGGCAAAGTGTTAACCACTGACACCAGCGTCTTTTGTCTAAATTCTGGATTTCAGAAGGAATGGCAGGAATCCAGAACCACTCATCATAAAAGGAGACTTTAGAGAGAGTCCACTCCTTCAAATTTTTGGGTGTGCACATCTCCGACGACCTCTCCTGGTCTGCAAACACCAGAGCGGTGGTAGGGAAGGCCCAGCATCGACTGCACTTCCAGAGAGTGCTCAGGAAAAATAATCTAAAATAGCAGCTGCAGGTGTCATTTTACGAAGCCACAGTGGAGAGCATTCTAACATACTGCATTACGGTGTGGTATGCTGGGTGCACAGCAGCAGACAGGAAAAAGCTCCAGAGGGTCATCAAAACAGCCCAGAAAATCGTCGGTTGCTCTCTGGCCAGTCTGGAGGACATTGCCTGCTCTCGCTACCTCAGCAGAGCGGAAAACATCATCAAGGACTTTTCTCACCGCGGCCACCACCTCTTCAACCTGCTGCCTCCCGGCAAGCGCTACAGGTCACTCAAAGCAAAAACAGACGGAGAGACAGTTTCTTCCCCGCAGCCATTACCACCCTAAACAGACATCGCACAAAAAACTAAAAACTCTTGCAAAAACTACCTCACACGAATGTAAAATGGTACTCAAGCCTATGTTCTTACACATGCTGACTGCACTATGTTTGTTCACTGCTCAAAACAGACACCACACAAAAAAACTGAAAACTCTTGCCAACACTACCTCATACGAATATAATGGTACTCATGTCTATGTCATGAATTACACTCCTGAATTATGGTTGGTGCTGATGTTGAAGAGCTTAACATGCAAGAATTCCAAATCAAGAGGGTGAATAGCTTTTGTCTAGGGCAACAACAGCCTGTCTTAAACAGCCATCCAACCAACTCTCCAAAACCCCAGCGACACAAGGATATGCCATTCCTACCCCTGGCATCAGTACCTGCCAGAAAACCGGCTCCAAAAACCAGAGCAATGGCAACCGATATTTTTCTAGTTGACAAACCCTGCAATATAAGAATCGACCGTCAAAGTGTCTATGGGCACTGAAAAGATGAGCAGAAGTTCGGAACACATCTCCCAGATTGCACCTTGGCTGGCTTTCCCTTCCATCACCCGGCCATCCCCTTCTTAACGCCGGCAGGCGATGGGGGAGAGTAATAGGGTCCTTGGGCAATTTGACCCCCACATATGAAAAAGGCAGACGCACAAAGCAAGGAGTGAACAGGACACTTAAGGAATAAATGGAAGTGAAGTGGGGGGAGGCGGGGGACGAAGGAGGAAGACTCGAATATGAGAAAAGATGAGGAAAGAGTTGGGAGAAAAACAAGTGCCCATCGATGTGTAAAAAACGTAATTGAAAATGTCAAAAGACGTAAAGGATGGCAGCAATGAACCGAGTGTGGCAGTGTGGTCTGTCAATGAACCTCCCTTCCATACAACTGAAACGACAAATGTAAGGTTTTACATCTGTGAGGACAAGCGGCTCGGAGAATGGATGGAAATGAAATGGGACAGGGTTGAACACATCATACAGAACAATGGGAACTTGCGGGTGAAGAACCCAAAGGGACAAAAAAAAAAACTGAATGCATCACTCACAGTATGATATGCAAAGGAAAATATCAATGGAGAAAACATGAAGTTGCATTCAAGTCCCTCTATGAACTTATGTATTGATTTTTCTCGTTTTTATATGCACGCATACACACAATATAGGAGCTTCAAAGAGGATCAAGTTATAGAGCTTGGAAAATGGATGAAGTGCTACCTGAATTATTTTACTTTCTACAAAAATAAACCAAGCACCATTTTTTTTTTTAAATGAACCATTCAAATGTAAACAAAACACACATTTTGAGTATTTTAAAACCAAATTTAATTTTGTTTCTTTTCGCTTTAAATACTTTATTAAAAAAATCTTTTTTTGAATAAAAATGACACCTTTCCGGGGTGGAGAGTCTTGTACAATATAATAGCAATCATCCACCCGCATTCGGGTGTTTTAAAACACCCCAAAAAAATAAAAAATAAAAATAAAAAGAATTTTAAAAATTAAACCAAAAGACAAAGTATTGTATGATAGAACATATAATTTATTTTTTAAAAAAGCAAGCCATTTTAAGAGATTTGAAAGAAAAAAAAATACCTTATTTGTTTTTTTTTGCAGTCACGTTTTTTTTTTTTTTAAGGCAAACCAATTTCTATGTTTATATGCATGTTTTTATAAAGAAAAAAGTTAAAGGTGTAATGAACATTGGAAAATTTTGAGGGATTCAACATCAAAACACCCTGAATACGTAAAAAACGTTTTGGGAGATTAAAAAAATGTTTTTACTTAATTGTGGCTTATTTTTTGATTCATATTTAGATGGTTGTTTGTTCAACAAAAAAAAAACAACTGTAGTCAAAATAACAAAGATCCCCATAACCTTAAGTAGCCCGGCCAATTGAGAATTTCTTCTACTTTTTTCTTCTAATGAATTTATTTTAAGAGTTTACAAAAACATAAGGTTGGGGCTCTACTTCTAATAGTGACCACATGGAGAAACCTTACTACAATGTTCAAGATTTTAACAGAAATGACCCACTGAGCAAAAACTGGTTGAAGACATTAAAAGGATGACAAAGTCTGTCCAAAAGATTCATATCTGGTCGAACGCAAGAGTGGGAAAGTTGTTTTGGTGTGGTATAGATGTTTAAAACACGACTATTGTCACAATGTAGCCTTCTTTTTCATAAAATTATTATCATTAAAACCACACGGGTCTTAAGGGCACCAATGAGGACGCATCTCTGGACAGCTTTCTCCACTGTTGAGGGTTCCTGGGCTGTTTTTGGGTCACGGCAAAGTTGGCACCAGACCATTCCTGAGTGTTCTCGGCTGAGTTATTTTCCGGTCCTCTCCTCCTGTCCCCTTGGACTATGCTGATGAGAACTATCTTGGTCAGTCCTGATGATTTTATGACGTGACCATAGCACTGGATTTTCTGTCTGAGCGCAGTTGACAACAATTTTTCGGAGTCCAATGTGCCTTCTGATGGGGATGCGCACCGTTTTGTTTGTCACAAGAGCCAAGTAGTCAGTCAGTAGCACCGCATATCCATGGCCTGGATTTTCTTCTCCAGTTTTGCTGTGAGAGTCTATGTCTTGCAAGCACTTATTTATTCTGCCCACTCATCCTGATAGTCTTTTATCTTATTTTCTCTTCAAAGTCTTTATTACATATTTTACCTTTTGAGTGCCATGTCTAATCTTGTCGCATCCAATGTTTCACAACGTTGCTATCAATGACAAAGGCAATTCAGTTCTGAGGGTTTAATTCGCAATAAAAGATAACTGTTGCAGCGGCTAATGACTCTCCAGCTCTTCCTTGTAAATAGATTTGCCTTTTTTTTATCCTAACATTTTTTTTTTTAATCGTATTTTCCTCTTGAAAATCTTTATTACCATATTTTCCATACATAAGGCGCACCGGATTATAAGGCGCTACGTCGACAAAACAGTCAGATAGCTCAGACAAACTTGTTACCCCCTTAACATTCCGAAAGCCTGCAAAGAAGCAAATACGTGTCTCAGACATGTACAAAAACAGTGTCTGTACGATGCCACCAATCACTCAAATGCATCGTTCCAAATATCATTCGGAAGGTTAAAGTCTTGGGATTGAAGAAATGCAAAACATTTCTTAGTTTCCATTTTATTTTTTGCTGGCAACTGTGTGGACAGCAAAGTAAGAATTTTATTGTGCAGGGAAACAGGGTTCTTTACTCTGCATATGACAATAAACACTTTGAATTGAATTCAGTTTAAAAATAGACTCATCACAGAAACATCAAGATCGTTCTAAAGATACCGGGAAAATATAAAGCCGCATAGCTCACCTAAGTTCTCTTGCAGCCATCATGTTCAATAATGATACGCAGCAATGGTCTTCTTGCAACCGTGAGTGTAGTAAATCCAGGAGAGTAAAATATTTACAAATACAGAATAGTAAAAAATGTTCTCTATCCCGTAGTGCAACCCAACGTGTGATTCTCATTCCTCTTTTTCGGCCAATTGCAGGCTTTGTTTCGCCCCTTTAGCCTATGCGAGACTGTAAATGATAAAAAGGATCCGCCCCCTTTACCTCCGAATAACTTTAGCCAATAGTGACTGATTCAAATGATGATTGACACATTGGTTAAGAAATGAAACGCCGGTATATAAATCCCAGCATACATCGCGGACTACTTCGCCTTCGGGGAAAAATCTAGTCGGCGGCTGCTTGCCTTAGTTGCAAGACTTTGCGACTTAATATTGATCCATATATAAGGCGCACTGTATTATAAGGCGCATGGTCAGCTTTTGAAAAAAATAAAGGCTTTTAGGTGCGCCTTATAGTGCGGTATGTTTATCCTGGAGTGTCACGCCTAAGAATATTCACTATGTTTGTATCAATGACAATATCGACAATTCTAATTTCTAGACATTAACATGCTATGTAGGGAACTTTCCAAATTCGATTGTGACTATGCATTTGATATATGCAGGTGTGAACACGTGCAGAATCTCTCCTGCTTTTTATTATTCAGATCTATTCGGCACACGCGCCAGCACCTTCTCTCGGCTACAATTTAAAACGGCAGTGCCGGATCAGCACTTGACCCGGATGTCAGCTTTAGCATTTATCCTCACCTCCATTTAACGTGGCCTTTGCTCTTCTCCTCCTCTCTGCGACGTATCCTCGCCTCACTTCATCTTTTCTTCTCATCAGCGCAGATGAAGAGGAAAACCAGCACCTGCTTTACCCTGCAGATGAAATAAGCGTCACTCGTAATTCAGCACATCTCTGCACTATCTATTTTATTTCATCTTGAAGGTGGCGAAAGGTGAATGAGGCCGCCTTTGTACTTGAACAACATTCACACAACTGGAGTATTCCTGCCCGACTCATTGTCCAAGTCAGCGTAATGCATGTAAAAATTCTTCTTTATTCAAAAAAAATCCATTATGCCGCTCTGTGTAATTTGCGCGTTTCGTACCTCAAGACTGCTTTCAAATGCATAAAAATCGGATACAGGATATTAATTATCAGCTGAAAGGAGCACAATCAAAAATGCATGAAAAACTTGGCCACCTCATTTGGAAAATAAGCGTTTGTTAACCTTGCATGATATAGGCCAAATGCTGTCCATCTCGAATGCGATTGTGAGGATAATTAATTTATACAGCCTAGTTCACATTTTTCAAAGAGCTATTTAAAGTAGGTAATGCATATTGCTAGCCTAAACCAATTCCATTCCTTTGTGGATATTACATATGCAGTCATTAAAACATGGGAAAAACCAAACTCATTGACTAACTAACTGAACTATACAGTAGATTTAAAAGTTGCTCTTTAATAACAAACATTTGTCCCAAAAAATTACTGTGCGGTTGTTTCCTCTGTGCAAATCAATGTCGTTGCGTGCGTGGAATAGTTTAAACAAATTTAAGCGACACTGCAGTTAGTCCAGCTAGGAAATTGCAGGAAAAATAAGTCAACAAATACATTTTGAGAAAATCCTTTGGTTCAGTTGGTAGTTATTTTGAGTATTATTATGTTGTTTGGTATTTTAAGATTTTCAGAATTATTTCTATAAAACTAAATAAAATAATCTAATATGGCAGATCATTTTGCTCAATTGATGTATTTTTTCTCCATTTTAGAAAGAAAGAAGTTTGTGAATAAAAAAAAAATAACAAAAAAGATAAAATAATAATAAATATATTTATAAAACAAATGATAGGGATTGCTACAAAAATACTATATAAGTACTGCTACTACAGTACTACTAACAATGCACATATGAATAGATTACAATAGTTTATCTACCCAACGTTCTTTCTATATATTTTTCTGCTTATAAGTCTTAAATTCCATGGCATGTCTAATCTCATGAGAAACAGTGTTTCATTTGTTGTGATCAACGACAGTAACGAGAATTCTAATTGTAAAAGCATGATTACATTGGAGGGCAGCACGATGGCGCAGTGGTTAGCGCGTGTGCGGCACAGTTCTGAGGTCATGAGATCGAACCTCCTGTGTGGAGCTTGCATGTTTTCTCAGTGCTTGCGTGGGTTTCCTCCGGGCACTGTGGTGTCCTCCCATATACCAAAAACATGCATGTCAGCTTAATTGGCCGGTCCAAATTGTCCCTAGAAGTGAATGAGCGAGTGAGTTATCCGTCTGTGTGTGCCCTGCGACTTGCTGGCAACTAGTTCAGGGTGTCCTCTACCCAAAGATGGCTGGGATGGGCTCCAGCACCCCCACGACCCTACTGAGGATAAGCGATGCAGATAATGGAATGGAAATAAAATGGTTCCGTTGCTAGTTATTTTGAGTATTATTTTTTTTGCCATTTTAAGCTTATCAGAATTATTTTCTAGTAAAATGAGAAAAAAATAATCTCATATGGCAGATGATTTTGCTCAATTTCTGTATTTTTTTCACCCAGTTTGGAAGGAAAAAAAAATTGTGAATAGAGTAAAAGTGATAAAAGTATAATAAAAATAAAAAATAAATATATTTATAAAAACAAATGATAGGGAATATTAAAAAAAATACAATATAAGTACTGCTACTACAACTAACAATGCACATAAACAATAGAGACAATATTTTATCTACCTATTTATCCTAACGTTCTTTCTGTATATGTTTCTACTTTTAAGTCTTTAATTCCATGACCCGTCTTATCTCATTGTAAACAATGTTCAATTTGTTGTGATCAATTCTAATTGTAAAAGCATGTTTACATTGACAAAATTATATCCGGGTAATACAAAAATATATATTTTTTTAAGGGGAACTACACACGTATAATAGCAGTGAAGAACTTATTTGACTGGTTTAAAATAAAAGGCACTTATTGCATAGCAGAGGTTGGTAGTGGCAGTTTTTCTTTTTTCCTCATGCTGAAGTTTTGAGTTTTTCCTTGCCTGCATGTTGGTTTAAGATCAGGCGATGGTGTAATTGTAATCCTCTGCAGTCTTTTAAGACAAATAAATGTGTGACTTGACTTATGTGTGGAAAAAAAAGCTAACTTGAAGAGACAAAGATGGCAGAAACAAGTCCCCTTAATAAGCAACAATGAGTTAAAAAAAAGTGATCTTCTAAGCAAAGGAATCAAGCCACAAAATACTCACTGCATTAAAACCTTGTGTTGATGTGTTGTAAGGCTAGCTATCACTATAAACATACATGACATTTTTTGTCTAAAACAAACAAAATACAAGACAACTGATGAGACAATGAGCCACACATGTATAAAAGTGGGCGGTGAAAGCTGATTGGAGGACATAAAGAAGAAGACATATAAACCAGTGGGAATAACATTTAAAAAATGAAAACAATTCCAAATATTAAAAAAGACATCAAAGAGCATATAAGACAGCTGGGGCCTTCGTACAAAAAGATTTGAAAAAAAAATTGCACTGCTCCAGTTGTTTCAATCAGTGACTTCCATTTTGCTCTATTATGGCGAAACAGATAAGAGTTATCACTTCCAATTAAAATCCACAACAGTTCTCTCTTGTGATTTTCCTGGGAAGAAAAATTATTTTCTCGAGGCTATTAATTAGGGAAGAAATAAGCGGACGAGATTTAAAGGAAGTCATTTGCATAAGTTGATGACAAGGATGGCGATCATCAAGATAAATACAGCTACATACACATGAATATTGATGATTTTTGTATGCCATAGGTGTCAAACTCCGGACCCGCCGGCGACATCCGGCCCGGCGTACAATTTTATCCGGCCCGTGAAATCATTTTATATACATCTACAATATTAACCCGGCTCTAAGAAACGCTGATAACTCTCAAACTACAGATCACACAATGCAGCGCTTCTGCAGGACTGCAGGACTTCCCAAAAATATTACTCATCAATCGAGTTAGCTGTAGCCTGATGATCATAGCCCGATTTAAAACTATCTACTGTCAAACAATATGTCAAAACAAGACTGACAAGTGCATTAATAGTGAGTCTTTGAGGTCGGGAAGGGGAAACTTAACGGCCAAGGACAAACTTCTATCTATCACGATATAATGGAAGGCTAAACGGAAAAGAGCAGGGTGCGTTTCTGTTGCTGTGGGTGACGCGGATGCTAAACCCTCACAATGGCCAGGCAACAAGTTGAATTGGAAAACGGTGCCTTTCAAATTCGAGTTAAAAATAAAATCGGTTAACCTGTGTGTCTTCTTTGTGGAGCTAATATAGTCGTAATTAAGGAATTTAGAGTAATACGGCACTAGGACACAAAACAGTAAGGATGAAAAACCTGAATGCAGATGAGAAAATACAAAAAGTTATATGTTTTCCACCAAGGCAAAATTCACAAGGTGAAAAGCACACATTTTATTTATATTCCCTTTTTTTCCCATATTTTGAATTTGTATAGTTTGGACAGGAAATATTTTTATGGAAAGCAAAGTGTTTTCATGTTTATTCTAGAATAATATTACTGTCTGTTTTGAATTCATATTTATGTTTAAAAAAAGTAAAGTTTGAGAGTGTTCAATAAATATTTAACCAGTTCAGTCCTCAACAAAAGGTGTTGTTTGAGTTTTAGCCCTCCATGCAATTGAGGTTGACACCCCTGGTGTATGTCAACAACAAGCACAAGGAAATCTCATAAAAAGGGAACCCGAATGGGGAGCAAGGTTCGCCGAAGAAGATTCGGCTTACCTTAAAGTTTGACAAGTTTTTCAGTGTCAAGATAAGCTGGTTGAAGCCGCCAAGTGATGACGAGGCTTAAGAGAAATGTCACAGAGATCTTCTGGGAGAGAGAAGGAGGCCTTCCTGTTGTAAGAACAGACGACTATAAAGGCGTCTACGCGGGGTTTTAGCCTCTGTCGTCGCTGGTGCAAATATCACACAATTGGGATTTGACGAGCTTCTTCAATGCAAGATACTGGCACCTTATTCTTCCCCACTAAAAACAAGTGTTATCTTCTTTGCCAATGAACTACTACACGAAAACTACTAATGCACATAAACAGGGTTGGGTAGGGTTATTCAACTTGATTACTTTCAATTACTTTTGGATTACTCCAATACCAAATATGCTAATAAAAGACAAAAGAAACTAAATATGAATAAAATTATGACTCACAACACGTGGTAAGCAATGTTCCCTCTAATTTTCCACGGGTCTGAGCGTTCACACAAATTCGGTGAGCAACGCTTGAAACAACAGTGAGCAACCATAATCCCAAGTGTGGCAGGATAATTAGTTATCAAACATGTCCAAAACTTGCCATCAAGTTACATTTTGCTGAGTCTTCACCATTGCAAAATTATTTTTCTCTTTTGAATGAATTTACTCATGAATTATTGCCAAGGTTGCACGGCCTACAAACGTCGTTTGTTCTTACAATTCTTTCACAAGATATCCATTTCTTTTTATTTCCTGATATATTTTGTCGCATAATATTAACATTTTTGGGGACTTATTTAGTCGGTTGCAAGATACAGAACTGTACTTAATCACATTTTTTAGTGGAAGTACAATGTTGGCAACAAGATTCACTTGATATAATTGGAAATTATTTGAATGCAACACAAACTTTTTTTCTTTTTTTCTACTTTTTTAAAAAATTCCTTTTAAAAAAATCTCATTGTGTTTATTTTTTCCGAGCTGTTACTTTTTTCTTTTTGTTCTCTATTTACTTTTTTCCTACATTTCTTTATTTTATTTTTTTGTGGCTTTTTTCTAAATGTTTCCTTCTTTTTTTTCTCTTCCTTTTGTTTCTTTTTTTCTCAGCTTTTCACTACTTTTTCATTTTGGTATTCTTTTCTTTTTTGTTCTATTCCCCCTTCCTTTAAGTCATTTTGTGCATAATTTTACTTAATATTTGGTCATGTTGGGATTAAAGAAGAAAAAACAACCTGAAGAGCCGTTTAGGACCCGAGCCGGTTCCTTTTAGTGAGCCGAGCCGAAGAAGCCGGTTCTCGACAAACTCTACTAACTTTACTCAACTTCGTTCGACTTCAAAATACCGCATTTAGGACACAACGTCAGGGGAACCCGTGTATTTTTACCTTCATGCACTGTAACTTTGACTTAAGTCGCTTCTTAATTATTAATTTTGAGCCCTCATTTTTGTGCGCTAGCTAGATTTCCTTGTGCGCCGAGAATGTGCGCGCAGTGCGCAATTGCGCACGCGCGCAGCTCAGAGGGAGCACTGGTGGTAAGTTTTCTCTCCTGGCTTTGATCTCTTTGATCGCCGGCAAAACTAACATAAAATGCGACAGAAACAAAATGAAAATAAATCCAAACAGCTTGCCAACATCATTTTTGCCGTTCCATGTATTCCGTTACTCCCCAAGCCTGCACAAAATTTAGTCATTTTATTCATATTTAGTTTCTTTTGTCTTTTATTAGCATATTTGGTATTGGAGTAATCTAAAAGTAATTGAAAGTAATCAAGTTAAAGTAACCCTACCCAACCCTGCACATAAAGCTAAGGTTAACTTCTACTCCAAAATAAGCTTTGTTTTTTCCTGTGGTTTGGCTAGCATCTTTTCCCTTGATGTTGAAAATCAGCGTTGCTATTTTTAATGGTAAAAGGTAGGGTCTATGTCTACATCTATGTCTAAATCAGAATGTGTCCTCTGTAGTGTTAAAAATAAGGCTGTTATAAAAATAAATACATCAATAAATAACGCAGCTACCTCGATACATTTTTTTTTCAGTAACGAGGTAATCTAACTTATTTCAGCCGTTGCAACGCCATTATTGTTATTGAAGCTTGAAAGCGGTGCATTACTTTGTCACGAAGGTAACCTGAATATCTTCTGTCAGCTTTTTGGCAGATTCATTTACCGACAACAAGCGACTGTAACCATGGCTCTCATTCAAATAACACAGAAGCCATCTACAATAACACAAACAATGCGTGCGTAATGACGTCACACAATAGAGAACTCCTACCGTACTATCACAAGAAAGAGCGCTATTCAATTTAAAATTCTTAACATCTCATTCGTGGAATCTAGCAAAGGGTTCTTTCTCTGTGGTTTCTGCTTCTTTGAACATTAAATGTCACAAAACTGCTGCTCGCTACTCACCGAAAGAAGTTTTGTTAACTATCACAAATACAGAATGGGGGAGGATAGAAATGAGGAAGAGAGGGGAGGGAGTGACGAGTGAGAGAGACGGATTGGATAGTCACTTATAATGTTTTACTGTTGACTTTTGTTAATATTTGGAGTGCAGTTGCCTATTTCTACTTGACCAGTTGTCTCAGGTTGTAGGAGTTTGTTTTTACTTTACACAGCAGTGTTGAACACACATTAAATTTTAGAACGGTTTACTTTTGTTGTAAAATGTTTTTTTTTGTCATTGTCCATTATCCATTATCCATTATCCATTATCAGTTAAATCATGATACACCTCACAGCCAACTGGCCGAGACACTTGATCCTAGCCAAGAGGCTAAGCCAAGATCCTACAGTGTAGCCACAAGGCCAAGAAGCGATCAGTGCGAATGCACCGTTCCCGGAGGTACTGCAATACCGGGCCGATGCGACAGAACAAGGTCTTATTCCATCTCCCCGTTACAAGAATCAATCCATCTTAGCCAAAAGGCCGAGAAGCGATACTACACTTGATCTTAGCCAAAAGGCCCAGAAGCGATACTACATTTGATCTTTAAAAATACTTGAAGTACAGTTGCATATGTCTACTTGAGCGGTTGTCTGACTAGAGAGTGTGATTTATTCTATAGATTGAAACACTACAGTAAAGGTTAGCTTTGTATCTTCAACATGCATGTCTTTTTCTGTGTCTAAAGTTGACGTTGTCTTCTATGTATAAACCTAGCATTCCACTCAAGACCCTAATTGAGTTTATCTTCCTCTGTGACGTCATATGAAATGAAATGAAATGATCTGCATTTCTATAGCGCTTTTCAAGTCAATGACTTCCCAAAGCGCTCCACATTTCCCAATAGCGGCCTTGCAGCCATGTAAGGCGCTAACCTGCTTATTAGGGATATTAGGGGTTCAGTGTCTTACCCAAGGACACTTCGACATGTAACACGGACGAGCCGGGATTCGAACTGCAGCCCCAGCAGTAGCTCAGGAGGTAGCTACTATATGAATAATCTATAATTTTCGTGGACAATATCTGTATTATTTGTAATTGCAACATCCTTTGCTGTCTGGTAATCCTGGAAGGGGGATACCACATGTGCGGTCCCTTCTCAAGGTTTCTTCATTTTCCTCATGTTGAGGTTTTTGAGTTTTTCCTTGCCCTCATGTTGGTTCCAGATCAGGGGATGGTGTAATAATAGTCTGGAAAAAATAGTCTTTGTAATAACCTGTGAAGCCCTTTCAGACTCTTTGTGATTAAGGGCTATACAAATAAAAATGACTTAACTTGACTTGACTTGACTCTCGCATCGTCTTCTTCTACGGTAAAATGAGCATTGTCTCCACTGAGAGGAAGTCTAGTTTCTTGTATTGGAATTTCTGACGTTCTAAACATACAGCGTGATATGAGCTGACCAGCCCACAACGTTGATTAGATAAGTGGTGAGTTGCCGACGTGCCAACTGGAGTGTGAACATCACGTTAAGATGCAAATAAGGATGCACGGCTCTCCGTCTGGCTTGAATGCTCTGTGGATAGTGCATGCCGAGACACACCTCGTCAATCTGAAGCTGTTACTTTTTGGCCGAAAGGTGGAAAAAGAAAAAAGGCTGATGAAAGTGTCCATATAATGGCTGCCGCCGCCCACAGCACCTCAAATGAGCCAGGGGTCCTTAATGGCAACATTTCATCTCTGCATTTTCCTTTGTCCTTCCAAGCTCTAGCTTTTCTTCCCGCCTCCCACAATTTTGTAATTTACCCGAGGATGGAGGTGCCTACCTGCCTGGCACATGACATTGATTTCCATCAGAGCTTGGAAATAACCTCTGAGCTGTTGCCAAGGCAACCTACCTTTTTGCATGTTTGCATATCGCCGAGGAGAGCATTTTTTTCCTTTTTTTTTCTTTGTCTTTTTTTTTTCCTTGCCCACCGACCGTTGAGCACAGCGCGACGGGATGACAAATGTGCTCAGGTAGAAGATGCAATGGCGGGGGATGGTGGGACATTTGAGGAGGCGAGAGCAGCGGCTGGAATGGACGAAGAGAGAGATGGATGGATGTGCCAGGCCGGAGAGAGCGGGGTGCGTGGAGGCTGGGGGAAAGGTTATTGATGTCTCCCCAACGGAGGATGATGCCAAAACATTGACAGCTTTGGACTTGGGCCTCTTGATGAACATCAGGATGGACACAGGCGGAGAGGAGTGAATTTTGTTAGTTGGGTTGCGGGTGTTTGGGGTTGTAACTAAAAACACGGTGACAATTTCGCTCTCCTTAAAATGCAGTAATAGTTCACAACCTGGGCAGCACAGTGGTGGTTAGCGCGTGTGCACCACAGTTCTAAGGTCATGAGATCGAACCTTACTGTGTGGAGTTTGCATGTTCTCCCCGTGCTTGCGTGGGTTTCCTCCGGGCACTCCCGTTTCCTCCAAGATTCCAAAAACATCCATGTTAGGTTAATTGGCCAGTCCAAATTGTCCCTAGGTGTGAATGAGCGAGTGAGTTGTCTGTCTCTGTGCGCCCTGCGACTGGCTGGCAACCAGTTCAGGGTGTCCCCTGCCCACTGCCTGAGGATAGCTGGGATGGGCTCCAGCACCCCCGCGACCCTACTGAGGATAAGACGTGCAGATAATGGATGGATGGATGTACAGTTCACAACCCACGGATCCCTTAACCGCTTGGGATGTTGGCGCGCCAATGAGCTTTCTCCATTGTTGACAGTTCCTGGCCTGTTTTTGGGTCGTGGCAAAGTCCTAACCCTTCACCCATATTTTGTTCCATCTCCCTTTCTTATCTTCCTTTCTTACACAATTCCTTATTTCCTTTCTTCCTTCATCCGTATTTAGTTCCACCATGCTTTCCTACCTTACTTCCTTCCTCTATTCCTTCATCCATGTTTCCTTCCTTCATTCATATTTACCCCCGTCCTTCCTTCATCCACGTTTCCTTCCTTCCTCCCTTGCTTCCTTCCATCCATCCATCCATCCATCCATCCAACCATTCATCCAATGTTTTGTTCCATCATCATTTCTATCTTTTTCCTTCATCTATATTTCTATCTGCCTTCCTTCCTTCCTTTCCTCCTTCCTTCCATCTTTTTACTTCATCCTTTCTATCCTCCTTTTCCACTTCCCTTCAAATCCATCCTTCGAGCTCTGTACCATTCCATCAGCAGAAGTCGTCTCATGATTTCACTTTCCACATCCTAGTATCAACACTCAAGTCGGAGAGCGGTCGAGGAGAAAATTAATTTCTTACTGTGATTATAGCATTGGGTCTCGCTCTGCATGTCCCAGGAATATTCCAAACGTCAGCTTTTTATCAAACATGGTTTGCAACAGACAGACCGTCTAGGGATGGAAGCCCGAACGGTGGCTTATAAATGCTTCAAATGTGCCTCACCGTCTCTAGTAGTAACATGGCAATATGCTTACACAACACAATCCAATCCGAACCCAGTTTAGCATCTTTCCCACCTCCTGCCAACCCATGGAAACAGCACATGAAGATGTTAATGCTCGCAAAATCCTTTCATCCAAACAACCAGAGAAAACATCCAAGTGTGGGCCAAATGCAGCAGATGGAAGAACCTTTCAGTTGGACATCAATCTCACGTCGTTTATCCCAGTAGCTTAAAATCTCCCGATACATCTCGGGAGGCCGACAGCAAACAAAATTGATCATTACAAAATTCATGAGGTCCAGAAATCTAACATCGCGCCTTTCTCTTCCTAGAGGGCAACACTATTTCATTTTTTTTTCTTTTTTATAACCTTCCTCTATCACCTGCTACAAATCTGCACACACTGACTAAGACGCGCGAAAGGGCACATTTGCATAGCGTCTATAGGGTGGAAAATCTGATCATATAAATGTAAATAAGGTTAGCTTAGCGCATATTTTCCCAGAGAAAACAGCGATTTGATAAGGTGTCGAGAAGGTGCTCGTGAGATGTGGATGGGGTGGGGAGGTTTTACGGAGAGTTCGTGGATCAGATTTTGCATTCATGCCACCGTTGGCAGAGCTTGATTTATTTCGGGGGACGTTTGGCAGCAGATGGTGCTGCTAATGTTTGCCAACGGGGGGCAGTAATAGGGGCACTATTTGTTTGTATACAGGAAACCTTGACTTATTCTCAATTAATTTTCTGGGTAAAAAGTACAGAATCACTTTAGATGGTAATTTGAAAGTAAATGACAATGGCTAAAACTATAAACAAACTGCAATTTTAGGAAATTCAGACCTGGGTGGCAGTGGCTCAGGAGGTAGAGCGCTCGTCTTAGGATCAAGAGATCGCAGTTCGAATCTCGGCTCCTCCGTGTTACATGTCGAAGTGTCCTTGGGTAAGACACTGAACCCCTAATACCCCCAATAAGCAGGTTAGCGCCTTACATGGCTGCACGGCCGCTATTGGGAAATGTGAAGCACACTGTAAAGTGCTTTGGGAAGTCTAGACTTGAAAAGCGCTATATAAATGCAGATCATTTCATTTCATTTCACCTAAAATGCTAACTATTACTACTGCTACTAGTATTACTATTACTATACTACTTACTATGTGACTTATAATGATAGCAATGATACTAATATTTATTAACATTATAAACGAGAAAGCCATTTTTCAATAATTGTTTTCTAAACTGTCATGATTACCGATGTGATGCACCTGTGTCCGCTCCTTTGGCGCCAACTGCCTCGGACTCTGATTGGTCCCTGTCCCTATTTAAACCCACTCCTTTCTGTCACCCGTTGTCAGTCCGTCTGTGAACCTCAGTTTACTCAAGGCAAGCCTTTTTCGACCCTGACTTCCACCTGTTTTTTTGCTCCTGTCTGTCCCCCGGCTTCGGCCTGTTTTTGATCCTAACCACGTCTACTCTCCCGTCCCGGCTTTCGACCTCTTTTTATGTCTAGTCTCCTTTCCTGGCTTACGACTCGCTTACGACCCCGATCACGTTTTTGCTCTCCTACTGACCTGTTTTCCGCTCCCGAAATCGCCATCGCTCGCCACGGAAGATCCACTTCCGCGTTCAGAGCGACCCGCTTCCCGCGCCTAGCAAACACCATATCGTGGGCGCAGCCCTTCCTCTTTCCTTTAATAAGACTTGTGAGAAATGTAACGCAATTGGGTCCTGTTTCCGTTCTGGTCCTGACATAAACATGTTTACACCATTTTTTGATCATGTACAATATATTGTTTATGTACAATTGCTCTTGGTCTAACTATTATACTATAATTATTAATTTTTGTTGATAAGTCTTTCTGTTTATTATGTTTTATTTATGTTTATTGATATATTTTGATAGAATCTATACTTCTAGATTTTAGCTTTCCCAAATGACTGATCTAAGTTTTGGTCTGAGGGGAAAATAATCAATTTTAGAAGCAAAGATGAAAATTAAAGACATTTTTGATATAGACATAGGTTTTAATTGGCTTATTTATTCAGAGTTGTTTTGGTCCTATATTTACTAAAAATCAATTATTTTTTTACATTTGCATTACACACTCGCTTAACTTCCTAAAAAACAAAGAGTTAAGATTTTATCAAAGATAAAAATTAGTTTAAAAATTAATTTTCACTGTTATTACATTTAATTACAACACTTAAAATGAAAATGTCTAATATGGCAGATGGAAGATAATTTAGATCATTTTGAGCATTATTTTTACTATTTACTATTTTGAATGATGCTAGGATTGAGTTAAAGAAGAAAATTAATACTGAAAAATTAAATTGCCATAAAGAATGTAGTTTTTCAAATTTTACCAGACAAAAACATAAAATATTAATAAAATGAGAAAAATAATAAGAATAAACTTAATGATAATGGGGCAATAATTTGATTTTGTACTGTATATAACCAAATAAAAAGTTTAGGTTGTGGTACTTTTATTAGCATGTGCAAGAATATTAGAAAAATATAATTCCGGTCTGCAGAAGTTACGTCAACTTATCTAAAGTTCAAAAAATATGCCTGTATATATGTAAACAATACTTAAAATGCTGAATCAAACATTTTTTCCAAACAAAAACATCAAAACTATTATAGAATTAGCTGTCAGGTTCCGGACGGTTGCCATGGCGCCCAGCTGGGACCGCCCCTTGACACCGGCTGACTTGCATTTTCTGATTACTCCTGTGGGTACTTAAACGCGCTCTTTTGAACTAGGCTTTGCCAGATCGTTGTTGAAAACTTGTTTATGCTTGGTTATACTTGTTGTGCTTGTTGGACTTTGTTGCACTTCGGTGTAACATTCTGAGAGATTCTTGCAAGTTCTGTTTAATTCGAGAAATGCCTAGTTGTAGTTTTGCCTCTGTTTGACCCGTTTTGTTTTTTGGTCTGGTCCGTTTGTGTTTTGGACAACCTTTCTTTCTTAATTAAAGTGACGGATCGTCTACGCAAATGAGTTCCTACTTCCTGCTTCCCGTTCCGTTTTGTGACATTGGCTAAATAATTTAAAAAAAGGAAATTATGCAACAATGGAGCAAGAACTTGATTTTTCTTTATACCTAATTATGATTTTTAGGTTTCGTTACTTTTGTCAGCATGTGCAAGAATATTAGCTTGACAAAAACGCGAGAATTGCTCGCAAAACGTTATCGTGAAGTTAACAAATAGCGCTTTATCCCAATTAAAGCGACAAGTTTGTCTACAACAGACATAGGCCAACTAACGCTTTTTTGCATGGAACGGATAGTATCAATAAAGCTTCTCTTTTTAGTGTCGTTTTCAATTTGTTTCAAGTTGAAATTTAAGCCCCGAATGAACAGATGAAAGAAAATAAAAAATAAACAGTGCACCGATGAGATTGGAAAGGTGAGCCAACGATCATGACAGTAATAAGTACTTTTGAAACACATACCATTACATTTTAAATGAGTGCTAATTATTAACGTACCGTATTTTCCGCACTATAAGGCGCACCTAAAAGCCTTTATTTTTTTCAAAAGCTGACCATGCGCCTTATAATACAGTGCGCCTTATTTATGGATCAACATTAAGTTTTCCAACTAACTTGCAGCCGCCGACTAGATTTTCCCCCGAACGCCAAGTAGTACGCGGTGTATGCTGGGATTTATTTACTGGCGTTTCATTGGCTAACCAATGTGTCAATCATCATTTGAATCAATCACTATTGGCTAAAGTTATTCAGAGGTCAAGGGGCGCATCCTTTTTATCATTTACAGGCTGGCATTGGCTTAAACAGCAAAACAAAGGCTGCAATTGGCCGAAAAAGATGTGTCAATCATCAGTTGAATCGATCACTATTGGCTAAAGTTATTCGGAGGTCAAGGGGCGCATCCTTTTTATCATTTACAGGCTGGCATTGGCTTAAACAGCAAAACAAAGGCTGCAATTGGCCGAAAAAGATGTGTCAATCATCAGTTGAATCGATCACTATTGGCTAAAGTTATTCGGAGGTCAAGGGGCGGATCCTTTTTATCATTTACAGGCTGGCATTGGCAGAAGCGACAAAACAAAGCCTGCAATTGGCCGAAAAAGATGAAAGCGTATAGCACGTGGCTGACGGCACACAGAAAGCATTTTTTTCTATTCTATATTCGTAAATATTTTATTCTCCTGGATTTACTTCACTCACGGATATAAGAGGACATTGGCTGCACATTATTATGAACACAACGACTTCGGTGAGCTACTCCGGGTTTTATATTGTCCCTGTATCTTGTTTCAGACTGAACTCGATGTTTCTGTGATAAGCGGTGCAGATAATGGATGGAATGGAGTGTCTATTTTTAAATTCAACTCAATTCCAAGTGTTTATTGTCATATGCACGGTAAAGTTGCGAGCGAAAAAAAAAAAAAACTAAGGAATGTGTGGCATTTCTTGAATCCCAAGACTTTAACCTTCCGAATGATGGAACGATGCATTTGAGTGACATCGTACGGACACCGCATCCGCACGTGTTCTCGACACGTATTTGCGTCTTTGCAAGCTTTGGGAATGTTAAGGGGGTAATAAGTTGGACTGAACTATCTGACTCTTTTGTCCACGTTCCCATTGTAGCTCCTTATAATCCGGTGCGTCTTATGTATGTCAAAAATAGGATTTTTTCGGGGTGCGCCCTATAAACCGGTGCGCCTTATAGTGCGGAAAATACGGTATATATTCCTGTACAACGTGCATATTGCGCAACCATATTTTCTCTTGAAAATTGTCATTTTACTTTTTCTCGGCTCAAACTAAGCATCGTAACATTGTTGAACATGTGAGGCCATGATTAAAATCATGCATTTAAAAGAAGACTATGAACACAATGCTAGCATCAATTTTCCAATGTATTTATTTAGTGTTCTTGAACGTCTGATTCATCATGAGATACACCAAATAGTCATTTCCTTTGTCGTGCTTTTTGCATTTATGTATATCGTTCCGGACCATGTTCTGTTTTCTTACATTCGTCTATTGTACTGTGGCTAAAAACAATGCCATAATAAAATAAAATCGAGTGCCCTTTCATTTGTCATTTATATCACTGGTGATGAAGTGGTTAGGATACAGCGAGACCCGGGTTGGATTCCTATTACATCCAATGTGTGGCGATTATTGTCAGTGATATTTATTGACATATCAATAATTGCACACAGTATTATATTACGGTACAACCTTGTTTATAATGCGCACCCTGTCATGATTACCGATTGGAATCACCTGTGCCCGCTCATTTGGCGCCAGCCGCTGCGAGGTATCTGATTGGCTCCCTGTCCCTATTTAAATCCAGTCCTGTCACTCTCCTGTTGTCAGTCCGTCTGCGAACCTCTGTTTATACAAGTCAAGCCTTTTTGACCCTGACTCCAGCCTGTCCCGATTTTGCTCCCGTTTTTCCACCTGTCCGTTCCTGATATCCCCCGACCTGTTTTATGATCCCGACCACGTCTGCTCTCGCGTCCCGGCTTACGAACCGTGTCTGACCCCGACCACGATTTTGCTCAACTGTCCCAGCTATCGACCTGTTTTCCGTCCCTGACACCGCCATCGCTCGCTACGGAAGATCCACATCCGTATTCGGATCACAATCCAATTTCGAGAGCGACTTTCTTCCCGCGTCCAGCGAGCACCGGATCGCGCGTGCTGCCCTTCCTCTCTCCATCTCAATAAATTTGTGAGAAACGTTACGCGATTGGGTCTACACTTTGTTCTGGACGTGACACACCCAAACTTTGAGTAATGTAAATTGTACAAATTTTATTTGATTAATTTGACGCTTAAATGACGCCATAATTTATAATTCTGTTTCAAATCTTACCGTTTCAAAATAACTTTCATTGGATCCAAAGATTGAATCTGCAGATATTGAAGGTGGTGCCCGCAATTTGAAATTTTGCTACTCTCTGCTGCTATCTCCTGGTTCAAAGTCATGAATGCAGCCTCAGTCAGTCATGTCATGTTCATTTGTATAGCCCTTTATCACAAGGAGTCTCAAAGGGCTGCACAGACCACAGATTATTGCTAACTACCGTATATGCGCTATGGCGTTAGCATCCATGACAACTTCCGCTAACAATGCATTGTGTGTGATGTCACTTCTGCATTTTTCTATTGTTTTCATTGTTGGTGGTTGCTTAATTCTTATGTCATGTCCTGCACGGTTGTCATGGCATCCAGCTAGCCCCGCCCCTTGACACCGGCTGAGACGCATTGAACTGATTGTTTGTGGAGTACTTAAACGCTCCTTTTGGGACTGCCCGTTGCCAGACCATTGCTTTACCTTGTTGAAGACCTGTTCATGCCTGTTTGATCTGAGTAATACCTAGTTTGTAATTTTGATTGCCTTTTAACCTGTTTTGTTTTGTCTTTGGTCCGTTTGTGTGTTGGACAACTTTTATTTCCTAATTAAAGTGACGGATCTTCTACGCATATGAGTTCCGACTTCCTGCTTCTCGGTCCGATTCCTGACATCTTATCAATTCAACCATTTTTTATTTAATTGATCCTTCTTAAAGCACAAACTTCACAATCTTTGACGAGGAAAAATATAATGGAAAGTTGAACCTACATATACTAAATTACCCTGGTCAAAAGTCCATTTCACAAGTACTCAAAGTCTTCTTTTTCATGTTTTTGGGGTTTGGGTTGGCGTTTGGACGGTATTTGAAACAGGATTTTTTTTTTACTTTTACAGTTTTCTGGCTACACTAACAAAAACAACAAGGGACGAGCATGAAATCACTCCTACTTCCTTATTTGTTGAGGGTCTCGGAACAACGGTGACAACGGTGCTTAAGGTAAGATAAAAGGAGAAAGGTGGGGTGGGGAGAAATTATAAAGGCTCTTTGAACTCAGTTGGCAGGAAATGTTTAAACTTTTCAAAAACCCTTAAACAACGCACCCCACCTTTCAAATTTAAATCGGTCATTAGTTTTCCTCTCTGCCCGGCCCCTGTGAAGTTTTAAAACCCATCGCCCACCAAGTTTGCCCACCGCTGGTCCACCTAATCGCCACGATGGATAAGTTCAAAGCCGAGGCGATACACGGAAATATTTTCTACTAACGGCGCGGGGAGAGAATGAAAGCGCAATTGCTGACTTGAATCCAGATTATTCCCGGTCGCCTATTGTGCCACGGAATTTGATCTTTTGATTCGTACCCAAACAAAAACTGAGTATGATTACTCCCCACATCAAAAGCCAGCTTCAAACTGAGCAGAAAAAGGACAACAATTGGATCCAAGGGCGCACTTGAGAGAACAAAAATCGGCGCTGACCTCGCGGGAGGTTTCATCACAGTCGATGCCGACTCAGTCAATGGCGCATGAAACGGCTTTGGTTTTATTGGCGCGCCATTCAATCAGTTCTCGGCTGTACGTCCTTGGAATTGTGGGGGGGGTCCAAGCATTACGGCGGGCCCCCGCACCTGCCCACGTCTTACTAGCCAATCCCTTTTAATGTCTCCCTCCTCACTTCCATTCCTGCATAAATACAATCGGGGCCTGTCAAGTAGAAGGCGGAAACGCCGGCTCTCGCCGTCTCCGCCGCCTTTGATTGATGATGCCGGGAGAACGCCGGTCCTCCCAGCGTCTTTGAATCTAAGCCCGAGCTGGCTGCGTGCCAACGGAACCTCCCACTTATCCTTCAAATGCTCAACCTCTGACCTTTAAGTGTGGCGGGATATCGATTCATCACTTAGCTCAGCTGGGAGGCTGGGGAAAACCTTCTTCTTTATATATATCAGGGTTGGGTAGGGTTACTTTAACTGGATTACTTTCAATTACTTTTGGATTACTCCAATACCAAATATGCTAATAAAAGACAAAAGAAAATAATGTGAATACAATTATGACTCACATCACGTGGTAAGCTTTCTCTCCTGGCTTTGATCTCCGGCAAAACTAACATAAAATGCGACAGAAACAAAATGAAAATAAATCCAAACAGCTTGCCAACATCATTTTCGCCGTTACATGTGTTCCGTAACTCCCCAAGCCTGCGCAAAATTTAGTAATTTTATTCATATTTAGTTTTCTTTTGTCTTTTATTAACATATTATTAAAAATGATAAATACAATGGGCAGCACAGTGGGGCAGTGGTTAGCGCGTGTGCAGCACAGTTCTGAGGTCATGAGATCGAACATCCTGTGTGGAGTTTGCATGTTCTCCACGTGCTTGCGTGGGTTTCCCCCGGGCACTCCGGTTCCCTCCCACATTCCAAAAACATGCATGTCAGGTGAATTGGCCGGTCCAAATTGTCCCTAGGTGTGAATGAGCGAATTGTCTGTCCCTATGTGCCCTGCGACGGGCTGGCAACCAGTTCAGGGTGTCCCCTGCCCACTGCCCGAAGATAGATGAGATGGGCTCCAGCACCCCCGTGACCCTACTGAGGATAAGCGGTGCAGATAATGGATGGATGGATGTATAAATACAGATATTTTAAACTCAGTTTATCTGTTCATGAAGCAAGCATTTGGGGAGAAATAGCCACTATTTATCTTTATAAAAAACAGTTATCAATTGATATTAAGAAATTATATTTGCTAAGAGAAATGCGTCTGAAGACTCCATAGTACAACTTTTCGCAGGGTAATGGAACCAGTAAGGTACAGAGACAAAATACTTGGTCAGTATCTTCAAAAATGACCATGTGGTCTGATGAGTCCATATCAAAACTTGTGTAAGGGTAATGGATATAGCTAAGTTAAGCAAGTCTTAATCCGAGTCCTAAAAACAGCTACAAAAAGGTAATGGAGTGATACAAGTAAACTTTGTGGACAAATATCAATGATCCCATTCATAATGCTATGTGGCTAATATTCAAAAGGTGAACTGGATGTCTCTTGATCTTAATAAATTGAACTTGGTCAGGTATGAAAAAAGATCATTCCAAATGCGTCCGACAGCCTCATTTTTAAAACAGTGGAAAAGATTTATTATCCAGCCTATGATTTGTCCTTAAGTAAACCCCAATGAAGTTTGTTTTTCATGGAGTGAAGGATTTTATACATTTTATAAAGGATATTATACAATTAACTAAAAAGTAAGTGCATGTACACAGTTTGATGCAGTAGAGAGATTCACTGACTGTTTTTCTTCAAGGTACATTAGAAGGTTAGGCTGTCTGGAATGCATCAGACGTATTTTGATAACAGAATTCCTGTGAGTGCTGACGGGAGAAGGCCAGACGCACAAGGACAAACATCGCGACGCCATTCGGCGAAGAGGTGGTGAAGCTGCCACCTGGCGCGCCCATGGGAGGAGTCGGCATGCCAGCTTGTGAAAAGACGTGGGCAGAAGAACTTCAGAAGATCGATCGCGAGGGACAATCGAGAGAGAGGCTCGACGAAGAGCGACACTAATTCGGCTAATTCGATGGAATTGATTTAGTTAAATACTTTAAGAAAATAAATCTGCCCCTGTGTGAAAATGTCGGCTATTCTTGTTCATTTTACCATAAAGAAAAAAGAATGCATTGTTAGGCGAATGTAAGTTGTGCTTGGTTAATGGAGTCAGATAACTAATTCGAACAATTTGGTATACGCTACATTCTAATGTATTAATTTCCTAACAGGAGGTAATGCTAGCTAGTTTAATTTTATTAGCACATTAGAATCTAATGATGATGAGGCGCATTTTCTTGCGGTGCTAATGGTAGCTAGCTTTTTTTATTCACACATTATAATCTAAGGTCGATGAGATTTCTTGTCTAGGGAAGCTAATGCTACCTAGCTTAGTTTCATTTCAGATTCAGATTCAGATATACTTTATTTTCATTCTAGTACACGTGTATACAGAATCTAATACACGTGTATACAGAACGAAATGTCGATACATCTGACCCGCACAGTTTCCTTGAATGTACAGATATAAATAAAATGTTGTATTGAGTCGGAGTATTGTAGTACTAATAATATACTAAATAATTATGGCTATGTATATTATTATAGTATTACACAGTAGTGCACATCAGAATCTACCGCCAATGAGCAGCCTGCTCTCACACTGCTAAAGCTAGCTAGCATTATGTTATTAGCGCATCAGAATCTGACATATATGAACAATAGGTTTAAAAGCTGCTAACTGATATCAGGTTACTAAACTCTATCAAGCCTGTTGTTTCTGAATTGCCAAACAAATTCCTAGCGTAGCCCTTTTGTTTCTGCCGTTAGCGGTTCTACCTCCTTGGCATCGACTCCCACCTCCGCCGGTCACTCGGATGATAAACAGCGCAGAGTTTTAATCAAGGCCAATTTGCATGCGGACGGGAAGGGGGGATGTGGTCCACACCCCTCCATGAGGCTGCCACCCTTAAAGATGGTGTAGAAGTATGAAAAAGGACAAAAGGGGCACGAGTTCTGATTAACGGTGGGGAGACAAGATTGTGGATTCGGAGGGGCGGGAACGTGGCTGAAAACAAGAAAGGTCCGAATAAGCGAAGGGGGATTATTGAATTAGCATATGCCAATTCTGTTTCGTGTGAGAGGGCGTTATCAGGGCGGAAGATTAGCTACAAAGTTAAATGGACGGTCTGTCAATGAAAGTAGGGGTGACCAAACGTCTTACCATCCGGGTTTAGGGCCATCTATGTCTGTCACTTATTGTTTAACACACCAAATGAAGTTTTTTTTTTAAACCTTATAACCCTTCCTAATTAATTCCTGAATTAACCTTCTTTTTCAGCTTATTTGAAAATCATAGGAAATTTAGCTTTAATAGCTTAAGGTCAGTTACACTAGATGTATTTTTTTCGGCATTTTTCCGAGTCTAGCAATAAACGGTCGGATAATTATTAAGGCATTGGCATTTTCGATTGTCAACCGAGTAACATTTAGCATTAGCTAGCGCTATAGTACAAGCATCGGGCAACAAATTAAAGTTATCACATTTTTCCAGTCTTATTGTAAATATAATTTTTCTCCCACTGCATGTTCGTATGATTTCGTATAGTGACAAAGTAAGTCATTAAAATAACCTGTTTTCTGCTACCTGTTTTCTGTCCTGGTCCTGACAACATGTTTAAAACTAGGATTGGCAAACTTCCACCAAAACGGAAATCTTATGTGATCGCTGGAGCGGTTTATTCACGTACAAAGACTTACTTCAAGATAAAGCAGCTGGACAATGAAATAGAAGAAGGATTATTTTTGGTGAATTTGTTTAATTTACAAATCAATATGCGAGTATGTGAATAATTTGTTTAGAATGAAATAATAGACCATATAGTACACCGACTGTGATCATTCAATATGTACATTTCAAATATGTTATATATATACATCTCATCTCATCTCATTAGCCGTACCGCTCATCCTCATTAGGGTCGCGGGGGGCTGGAGCCCATCCCAGCCATCTCCGGGCAGTGGGCAGGGGACACCCTGAACTGGTTGCCAGCCAATCGCAGGGCACACGGGGACAGACAACTCACTCGCTCATTCACACCTAGGGACAATTTGGACCGGCCAATTCACCTGAAATGCATGTTTTTGGAACGTGGGAGGAAACCGGAGTGCCCGGAGGAAACCCACGCAAGCACGGGGAGAACATACAAACTCCGCACAGGAAGTCCGGAGCTGGAATATATATACATATATATACATATATACCAGAGCCACATCCCCCTCATGGGAGGTGGCTAGAGTCAAGAACACATTCACATGTTTGTGTCTTTCTGCGAGATTGACACAGAGGATGAGATTCCTAGTTTAATTTTGTTAGGTGGGGTGACCAAACCCCACAATTCCAACCCCCAATGCCGAGTGCCAAGCAGGGAGGCAATGGGTACCAAAGTTGTAAGTCTTAGGTATGACCTGGCCAAGGCTCGAACCAGCAACCTCCTGGTCTCGGGGCAGGCGACATACCCCAATGTCACCGAGCTGGTGTTAACATGGTTAAATAACCTGAGGTATACAGAGTACGGAGTGTCTAATGTAGTATGTCTCAACAGGGGAATATTAGTTTAGACACAAAAATAAGTTTGACTTACCTCCTGCCACAGAAACTTGGAATTTACTAGAAAACTAATACATTGTGACAGTACATAGTCTTTAAATGATTAAAGTGGCACCCATGAAAGTGTTTTTTTGTCGTAAGCCAGTTTGCCCTTTAGTGTTTCTAACATACCTGTCAACCTGTATGTTTTTGTCGTACAAAGTACGTTTATTATGCATTTTAAGACGTGTACGACGTACGAAAAAATCCGTACGGAAAAACGCAAATTTGTCAATTATGGGTAGCATCTGATATACACCGACTATCACGAAACAGCAAATCAATCAGGTCAAACGCGTTCGCCGCAGAAGCCTCTATCTCGGTATCGGGTTTTTTTTCGTTGCAAATGAAGCGAGTGGTTTGATGTAGTAAAAGGAAGTCCGTCTCTTTTTAGAGAACCGACTTAACTCATTTTAAAGAGAGCCGGCTCTCAAATGGCTCACTTGCTTTGATGCATTATATTACGAATCATTATGTTGTATAAAGAAGTTAAGAAAAAAAAGGAAGTATAAAATGAGAAAATGAAAAAAAGACAGGTTTGTGGTGATCCCTTTAATCAGTATATTACCAACAACAATCTAATGCAGAAAATGAATTCATAGTTTGAATAAGAAAATGTATTATTCTACTTTATTATATTTGCATGCATTTTTTCTTCCTACAGTGAACGTCCAAGCTACTTAATTTTTAATTAATAAACCTCATTCATGTCGAGCAACTCAGGATCTCACAACAAAATGTTAATTAACAATATAAATGATATAACGAAACACATGTACAATATTACATGTTAAACTACATAAACACGTTTGAAGAAGAAAAATATGGTGTGAGATTATTTTGTATTGTGTAAGGGAAAATACGACAGTTTGTAAAGGCATGGAGCCGTGGAGGTATGTTCTAATGAAGAGCCCGTTCATTTACATAAAAGAACCGATGACCCAATCCAAACATTGGCAGGGTTTTTACTGTCTCAGTAATAGCAGAAAATACACTGCACTCGGTTGAAAATGTGTGGTGTTTGCCAGAGATCGGCAAAGACTGACATCAGCTTTTAACAGCCACATAGTGAACAGGTTAATGCTCATTGGCTGCTGAGGAGACTGAAATCTGCTTAGTAACAATAGCAACAGTAAGAGAGTCAAGGTTTTTATTACCAACAAGGGTTTTCCTTCTATTTTCCTCTTCAAACACCTGCCCACGATCTTATTATACAAGAACACCCACCAAGACATCTAAGATTAAAAATGGAAGACTGTCCAACTTTTTTTTAGACGTTAAATATTAAAGAATATCCTCCAGCTGAGAATAGTAAGATACCTGCTGTTCGAAATGGCAGGAATGCCTTTGTCTCAATTTGCAGTTAGCATGACGCAAAAACCAAAACGCTTTTGGTAAAACAGTCAATCATCACCTTCCCTCTAGAGACGCCCGCAGGTAGGCCGCATGTGGTCCGACAAACACGTTTACACACGCCGACAAATTTAAAATCCTGTCACTTTTATCTAGCTTGAAAAGTAGCAGATGCTAATTAATCCAGACATCCCGACCGCTAACAGCGTGTTAAGACGTCATTGATGCGGATCTCGGTCGTCTCAAGCTGTGCGACACTACAAACACGTTTGATGCGTCCCAGGATGTGCAGTTTCTGCCAAAAAACACCGCTGATATCGACAGGATGGATATGAGGCTAGCTGATGAAAAGCAGGAGTAGTCCAATTAGCGGATTTGGGAGCTGCTGTCCACTAGGAGAGCACGAGTGATCAAATATTTAACTTCGGCAGCTTTCTTAAACATGGAGTGATTTCAAAAATTCTCTCTCATGTTTAGGATGGAGTAGTTTAGCCAATTTTTTACTTTTATGTTGCTAGGGGAGTGGACAGTTTTCTTAATAGAGGATTAGCATACACTTAGCAAAGGGCATTATCAAGCTTGGGCAAAAAAAGTATGCTTAATTCCTTGTTCTTTTCAGATATAGATTACCGTAAATTCCGGACTATAGAGCGCACCTGATTATAAGCCGCACCCACCACATTTTGAGAGGAAAACCGATTTTGTACATACACAAGCCGCACCTGTATATAAGCCGCATGCGCCCACATTTAAACATGTAACACAAACATAAAATTACCCAAACCCGACTTCAAGTCCCGCGATTGTAACTAATTTTTATTTTTTTTTATTTTTTTTTCATGACGTCATGGGTTTTCCCACATGCAGATGTTTATTTTTGGTTTGAACAAATTTATTGACACTAATAACAGAAAAACAATCATAACAATCTCAACAGCAATTAAGCACATTCACAATATTATATTTCAATGACTTTTTTAACAGCAAGCACAATGTGAGGTTTGAACAACCCTTCTCGAAAATCTTAATAGCAATCAAGCATATTCACAATTTCATTATATAACATCTTTGTTAGTGTCAATAGATCCGTCCAGGCCAAAGTCGATTGTCCTCGGTCTGAACAAATCCACCGGGGGGGTTTTGGGGTTTTTAAGGGTTATTGATCTATCTTCGTTATTCATTATCCATTATCCGTTATCGGTCAGTTCATAATACGCTACAAAGCCTAGGAGCCGGGACACTTACTCTCAGCCAAAAGGCCAAGCTAAGGTCCTAGCCCAAAAGCCTTGCTGCACCGACACCAACAGCAGCAAAACAAACACGACAATCTCAACAGCCATCAAGCATATTCACAATTTTTTTATATCTGACAATATGACGTGACGATATGACGTTTTAACATTTTTTCCTGACATTTTCAACATCAATCAAACAACTTCAGAGTTATTTTCTTTTAACAGTAGTTAACCAGCGTGTAAAAGGCAATACTATTGTGCAAGGGCATAGCTCTGCCATCCCACCCTCCCAAGCAGCATTCTTCCAGTCCTCTGTGTGGGTCCTCTCCCTTCTGCGTGGGTCCTCTCCCTTCTGGGTTCCACAACCCAGGCCGTTGCTGCCGGGACTCCCACAGTGTAGCTCCGGCTCCCCCCTCCGGGTGGGTGCAGACGAGTCTTCTTTATGGCTGCGTCCTAGGCCCGCCGCCCGCAGATTGTATGGTATCTGCAGCCATTTGGAGCACAGCCACGGGGGGGATCTGCCTGCACCTCCATACCAGCAGGTTTCTGGAGGTCCAGATGGCGTCCTTGATGGCGGCGAGAGTGAGCCAGTCCCTGGCAAAGTCGTTCCGAGGCCTCCTCGACCGACTCACCCCGTAAAGCACGTACTGTGCATCAGGGACCTCCCCTGCTGGCAAGTCCGGGAACTTTCCTAGTTGGTCGGCCATTGTCCACAAGACCTGGGCAGCGCTGCACTCTGCTTCGCCTGTGTTTGCTGCGCCTAAAACGTGGGCGGTGGTTGAGTATAACTCGTGGTGTAATATTGTGGCACAACCATGTTTGACTCAGGTCAGCTAAATGATGCTTTTGGTAACTATTTGGTGGTGGACATTTTTACTGTCAATTATGAAGACAAAGGTATTTTTTTAAAAACCCCATTATGACAAATTCCCTTTGAGGCGGTTTCCTTCATCAAAGTCCACAGTCCAAAAATCACAGCCGGCAAAATTAGCAGAAAAATGATATTATTAGGGTTTGATGCAGACCTGCAGAGTCCAGGTCCCGTTGAAAGTAATCCAAGGAAAAAAGTGTATATTTCCAAAGGTAAGAGTGGGAAAAATATATCAGATGAACACATTTACTCACGCAACTCCTTTTACTTTAACCAACTTTTTACCCCCTCTTCTTTCCTTGTCTGTCCCTCACCTTTAGCGGTCCCCACTTAAACTCAACACCCCGCGTTTGTTCCGCCCCTCATTTTTCGTTCACCCGGTCAAAACATATCAGAATAAGTGTCTAAAATAAATACAAATAAATACATTACAAAAATATAGAGTTGCAAATACATATTATACATGTGTTACACATATTTACAAAGAAAGACGGTACACCGAGAGAGTTTTCAAAGCTTTAATAATATTAATAATAATATAGCTTTGACAGGGTAGTTAATGGTAGCAACACTCGAGCGCCGCGAGCGGCCGTTAGACAAATTACATAAATTGGCCGCCTCACTGAATAAGCCGCAGGGTTGAAAGTTAGGGAAAAAAGTAGCGGCTTATAGTCCGGAATTTACGGTATATCCTAAACAAAATTGAGGATAATTGAAGCCAATTTATCTAATTGTTATTCATTTTCCACATTGTTTCAGTAGTTTGCCTATTTTAAAGTTAGAAGACAGCCTAATGTTTTACAACCAGTTAAGACAAATGGTTGTTGTCTAAGGATTTTCCATTATCTCCCTACTTTCGTTTTTGTCATGATGCAACCACTTATTACCATGAGATAATACACCTGATGGTGCAACCTGGACAGATCTTCAGTGACTCTCCCAGGGTCAATGGGTGTTTCGGGTCTTATTTAGACATTCTTGCCCAGGAAACAGCGGGTGATCAATCCCCTGACTTGTGTCCAGGTAGCGTACTACGCCACACCTACCCCCACCCCTCAATCAGAGCCAGCATAAATCCTTTTCAGCTGCTACCAAGATGTTGTTGATGGCTCTTCTCCTAAGCAGTCAACAAATACAAAGGAGCCTGAGGACACAGTGTAAGGACCTGCCTGCAAAGCCCCTGCAGCCCAACTCAGTAGGCTCCCAGCGGGCCCTCCACCCATTTCTCCGGTATTTAGCCACAAGATCAGCTCACATTGCCCTCTTTCTCTCCCGAGATTCATCCAACCAGTCTTCCCAGGGGACCATCAGCTCAAGGAGCAACACCTGCTCGCTGGCTCTAGACATTCGAACCATGTCTCGCCGCAGTGTTGTAGCTTCGACGATGTCTGAGAATCGCAACGGCTTCCCTATGTCCACCAGTACCTTGAACTTGGCGTTGACGACCCAGGTTTAAAAGTGATTGTCAGCTATTTTGGTTGTTGCTCTTCTGACTTTACAGCCATGGTTCTGTACCTCATTTGCGCCCAGATTACTCTGGAATGAAAACCTCAAGGAAGATGATCAGTGTTCATATTACCCATGTCTCAACCCAAATATTTAAATAAACATGAGGAGGAAGAACAGCCGTTCCTCTTCAAAGACTTGCTGAGATCTGGACATTAAAGATGTCCAACTATTGGTCATTTATTTTCTGGCCAAAATTTCCCAGATCAGGACATCATAAATGAAAATCTAGCATTGGTAATGGTAGCTAGCAGAGAATTTTCTTAAGTAAGTGAATGAACGGCGAATACATAGAGAAAATAATTGAATATGAAAAAATAAGTTCAGGTTATTCTTGAAAAAAATACTGGTGTATTTGAATAAATTAATTAGCAACCATCATGGTGTCACTATCAGTAGCTTCAGAGGTGATAAACGTCCGGAGTTTTTTTCTCAGGATACAACCTTCAGAAATTGCCTAAACTCTTCTGTGCCTTTGGTATCTGTACTCGCTGTTTCAGTATGCTATACCACAAAATACATGCCAATCTATTATGAGCACTCTGCGCCCTAGTGGTAGAGTCTGCAAATTCTAGTAACTTGGATTTTCTTTCATATGTAAAGCAGGATTTTTGCCTGAAAGATATCTCGAATTTCTCGTAACGGGCCATCGTATAACAGCCTCACCTGCTCCGCCCGACTGCACGTCACTTGTTGAAGCATCGGCTTTGCAATGAAGACAAAAATCATCAAACAATAAAAATATCAACCTTTATTCTTTGAGCATAACATATCAAAGATAAAACTTTATTATACTGTCACAAACAACAAAGAACTATACAACAGTAAACCGAGTAACCAGAACTTCCTTGGGTTCATTAAAATTCTGATTGTGAGAAAATTGTGGAATCGCAAAAGATTCCCAGGGAGTCTATTAGATCTAGATCCAACGTGAAAAAGATTCAAAGCATATCTGGACTGCTTTGAAGGAAGTATCTTGACACATATTTACCTAAATGACAGCAAAACATGTGACTAAATAATTTCAGCTCGCGATGGAAAAGTCATGCCACTATGAGACAAGCACACACAAGCAGGTTGTTTGACACTTTTTTTCGCAACAAATGAAAAAAAAAAAGAATTATCGAAACACTCAAGATATTCTGTATGATACAAAAGAAAAACCCTCTTTAATATCGATTCACAAGCCAGAGAAATGGACAATGAGCTATTCAGCCCCATGGTTTACAATATCGTTAGAACAAAGTGAGTAAAAATACACGGATAAATGGACACTGTAAAATACAAGGTGACGGCTTTCTATAGGACAATAACACTTTTTATATAAAACATGACAGCGAGGAAGGAAAAACTAAACAAAATTTACAAAAAAATACTGCTCTACACAGTAACGGACTGTGTGAGTCAGGTTTTGGTATACAATAACGCTACTCTAAAAATATGCTGACACGACTAAATAACTGGACTGGATGCATGATGACAACAAACAAAAACAGACTGCACGAATCAAGAGTTAAGCTTGTGGATTCAAAGTTGTTTGGACAGCTATAGGCGTATTTTGCAAGATGTCGCTCATTTTCTTTGACTACAGATGCTCCCCTACTTACGACCATTTGACTTACGAAAAACGGTAGATACGAACATTTTTTTCAGGATGTCGAAAAATATCCCGACATTGCTGTAAGTTCGATTTTGTACAGGACATTACTGTAGTGCTCCTTTCCGCCGCTACCGGCGTGTGGCACTGTGAGCGATCACCCAGCATCCACACTGAAGAAAAAATCCGGCTTCTTCTTCCTAGTTCTTGGGTAAACATTCTGCACTGTATCTCCAGCGCGCTAGGAACTTTGACATTTTTATTGCTTAATAACTCGTCCATCCATTCGATATGCTTGGTGTAAAGTGTAAAGAAGAGGCGAGCCATTTCTTTTGAAACGAAAGTGGAATAAGAAAGCTCGATGCGGTTGAGAAAAGTGTTTGATCGCTTTTTTTTTCGTCTACTTTCTACCACGGAGGAGGAAGTAGCCTAAACCTTGAAGCTCGTCTTCCAAAAGTAAGTTAAGCTTAACTATATTTATCCTCATAGTGCATATTAATTCATGAAATGTTTAGTTTTTAGTACAAAACAATACAGGTTACTTATACAAGCCTTAAACATACTTATATAAACCTTAAACATAGAAAATATAGCACTGAAGTAACTTACCAATAAATTTAACTCACGAGCAATCATCCAGAATCTCGTTTGTAAGTTGGGCAGCTTTTGTATTATGAACCTCTTTGGCATTATTTTACTTATTGCCATTGATGGTAAAAATATTATTAGCAACAAATGATTTAAAATGTGAGGTGGGATTTTATTGTGGTATTTTTTTCAGGGATGGGGAACTCACCGAAGTTATTTTTGGGTTTTTAATTGTTTTAGGGAAAAAGTTCGTTTTAGGTTTATTTCATGCGAGGGTAACCTAACAAAAATCAACGAGGTACAGTATATGACCTAATAATTAGTCAAGATCTTAACAATTCCGACATTATTTTACAAAAACAATAAAAAGTGTAAATGAAAATGAAAGATGACAATTTTCATTTCCACTTAACAAATGGGACACTGCGTTATAATTGACCACTAGATGTTGCTGTATTGTCTACTGCAAAAAAGGGTGCTAAAAAACAAAAATTGTCAAAGGATGAGTAAAATATTAAGAAGAAAAATGGTAAGATTTGATCACTTCCAGCCTCCGTGGTTTGTATTCTTTCTGGTGCTTTGTAGCAATCGTTTTCGGTTGCACTACACGATACAGTGACATATAGCGGTCAAATATTATACATTTGAAATTTTGGCAGGGAAAAAATGAGTTTTATGCACCTGTAGCATCTGTTTCAGGTATAAGTATTAATAACTACGAAAGAGTTGGGTATCTCTAAAGTATTTTTCCTATTTTTGGTGAGGCTTTCATCCTTTTTGTAACTTAGAAATAAATAATCACATTCCAAAAACAAGTTATGATTAGAAGCTTAACTAGAACCTCTCTAAGTGGTCCTACTGTGAATGGCTCCGCCTCTCGCTTCAAGTCCATCTGATCCGCCGAGCCAGTCGTCCCAATTATCATAAGCGATATAGAATGTGAGATAATGGATTCCCCACCCCTGTTGCATGTTGAGACCGAACTTCACTATATTTATTTGGTTTTAACGAGCGCTAGTCGACTGCTTATGTGTACTGTGGTAATGGAAAAAGTGGATCTTTGCTGCAAAAGTCCCATTAGGAAAAAGTGGATGTACAGTAAATGTGAATGTTCTACATCTCGTGTGTGAGGACGTGATGTTGGAGCCCCACCCCGTTAGCCTGCACGCCATTGGCCGGGAGAATCTGAGGTTGCCCGTTGGTCTTGGCGAGGACGGCAGGACGCTCGGGTGGGTGCGATCCCGGGTGAATGTTGGACTCGTTTAGCCGGCGTACACGGTACGTCTCGTAGTGGATGCTGCCCGTAATGTCCTTGATATTCTGCATGTGCGTCCTGAATCATAACAGGGGAAAAACTATTACTGTAATCCCTCGCTACTTTGGGGCCTCAGTGTATCGTGAGTTGAAAAATCACTTATCTCTGTAAGCAGGGGCCAGCAGAGGGCATTTTTTGCCATTCTGTCACCAAATAAGTGAACTGCACTTGTGCGGCTGCGATCCATTATTCTTAATCGCATATTGTTGCATTTTTTAGTCTTGGTGGTTCTATTTTGTTGTTCAGTCCAGCAAAAAATAACGCACTCGTGCAGCTGCAACTGACTATTCCTTTTTGCATATTGCTGCAAGCTGGAAATGGCACAGCGCATTTTCCTCAAGTCTGACAGCTCTTTTTTTGCGCTTCTGTGCAACAGAATGTAAACTGCACTCGTGCGGCCGAGATCCATTATCCCTGATTGCATATTGCAGCAAGCAGGGACTGTCAGGTCTGGCTTTTCTCTTTGCCGTTACTGTTTTCCCACCCAGAACCAACAGCACTTACAAGGCTGCAATACACTATCCCCAATCCCATATTAAAAACAAGAATAGGCATTGTGGGGAGTTGTGCCATTCTGATAAGCCTAAAGTGAAATGCAAGGTTGTGGCCGCAATCCATTACCACCTGTCTATTGGGCCTGGCATCTGTTTTTGCTATTCTGTGGAACAAAAACTGAAGAGAACTCATGTAGTCATAATCAGTTATCCTGATTGCATTTTGTTGGGGCTGTCAGGTCTTTTTTGCTGTTACTGTATTACTGCCTAAATTTAACTGCACTTGTGTAGCCATAGCCATTCATTATCCCTAATCACATATTACTGCAAGTGAGGATTGGCATAGCGCACTTTTGTAATGCCCAGCAGCTTTTTTTTCTGTTATTACTGTATTTCTGCTTTAAATGAACTGTACTTGCGTAACCATGATCCATTATCCCTGATCCTATATTGCTGCAAGTAGGAACCGTCCAAAGGCACTTTTATCGGAAGGCCTGCTGTTCCGGAACACCTAAAATTAAATGCATTGTTGTGGCTGCAATCCATTATCCCCGATCGACTATCACTGGGAGCAGGGGACGGTTGAGCACTTTAATCTTTCGCTCCGGGCCACTGAGGCATGCCATTGTGGCCCGCTTAAAATGAATTGTTTTGGCAACAATCTTTTATCCTCGGAACAAAAGCAAGAACATTTTCCTGAATACATCATCAGCCAAAATATCAAGACACAAAATTGTGATGATTTACATATTTTCTATTTTTAGTCTTTTGAATATCAAAACCTAATTTAAAAAACAAATATCAACGTAACAATTTAATAAGTTAAAATACATTATTATAGCAAAAGTAATGTATGATAAATACATCATTAAATAACTTATCAATCAATGTTTAGTTTCATAGAAAAAGAATCTTCTTTCTGTGTGGATTTTTTTAAAAAGTTTTTTTTTATAAATATTTTTAAAAATCGTTTATTATTTATGTTATTAATATTTGCAATAACAGATTCTTCCCTTAAAACATTGCAAAGATTTGATTATTAAAAAAAATATGATATTTAGAAAAAATGATTTGAATATTAATTTTGAATATCTTATGCTAGCATATTTCATTAAAATATGTATTTACTGCAACATAATGTTATGTTATAATAATAATTCTATTTTAATTTAGTGTCTTATTAAATTCAAAGGACCTTGACGTTGCGTCAATAATAAATGCTCTGTTTCATGATGTTTAATCTTCCTTTTTACATCCAAAGTGACTTTCATACAATAAAGCTGCATAATAGAGGAATGTTTATGTGTTCTAGTGACATAAATAAACCCCGGAAAGATATCTGACCTGATGAGGAGGTCCCGCAGGTAAGCAAACTCACAGTGTGCAATGTTCTCCACTGCAAAACAAAAAAAGAGACATGCGCGGCGGTCAATTATTGAATCCTTCCGTTTTCTCATGCCCTGTAATGGAACTCGACACCCACGGGCAAATCAGGCAAGCCATTAACTACAACCATATAATGAGAAATTATATGTGCTCGTAAATCCAACACGCCTGCGATTCATCTTATCACCGCAGGATGGTGCTGTTGTTGACCAAAGCTATTCTGATGGATCTCACTTTTGTCTGAAGTGGATTTTCAGGGACTTAACATTATTGCTGCGACAAGCGACGGGTGCTAAAACATGTTTGAATTATAGATTATGTCAAGAGTGCAAAAGAAGTCTGGGACAGGGGGCTTATTTATGTAAAGCTTTGAAATATAGAGGCACCAAATTAAATTCAGTTTGGGGGTTGGCCAGTGCTGATTACGGACATTGAGTGAACTTGCAAGCTGGGTGCCAAATTCACAAATTAGACACTTAAAATTCAGTCTGGGAGACAGACATCCAGTACACTCAAAAGAGCAGGAGCATAAAAAAATATTAAATCCTATGATTCTTTTTTGCATGGACCAAAATCTATTCAAAACATTTTAAAATAAAAAGAAAATAACATGCTAATCAAAAATTAGCAAGATTATCTGCAGACAAAGAAAAAATGATTTTGCTTAATTTAGTATTTTTTGATGGAGAACAGTGGAACGGTGTGGCAGCTAAGTCAGTTTTTGCTTGCAGATGACACAGCGCTTGTGGTTGATTCTGAGGAAACATTGAGAAGGTTGGTAATGGAGTTTGGAAGAGTGTGTGATAGGTGTAAGTTATGTGTGAATGTTGGGAAGAGTAAGGTGATGAAGGGTTCATGGGATGGAGTGGGCATTGCTTTGGAAATAAGGTTGAATGGACAGGTGCTGGAAGAAGTTGAAAGCTTTAGGTACTTGGGTTGTGATGTTGCTGCAGTTAGTGGAATGGAGTGCGAGGTATTGCACAGAGTGAATCAAGGATCAAGGTTTTGGGTGCTCTGAGGAGAGTGATGAACAACAAGAGTATGAGTATGGATGTTAAGAGGGGACTGTACGAGAGTGTGATTGTGCCGACTGTGTTGTAAGGTGCAGAGACTTGGAGCCTGAACGCAGAGTTGAGAAGGAAATTAAATGTTTGAGGAGTATGTTAGGAGTGAAGAGATTGGATAGATTGAGAAATTAAATTGTGAGTAACAGAACTGGAGTAGTGAAACTGAGCAAGCGAGTACTCGGTTGGTTTGGACACATGGAGATGATGGATGAGGAGTGAATGTTGAAGAGGATCTACAGAGCAGAAGTAAATGGAAGAGGACCAAGAGGAAGGCCGCGATTGACGTGGATGGATGGTGATATGAGTGCACTGGAGGAAAGAGGTCTAAATGTAGTGGAAGCTAAGGTTCTTGTTGGTGATAGGAATGAGTGGAGAGGTGCTGTGAAAGGATAATCGGATATTTGGACGCGTTCTAAGGGATGGGCAGGGCACCTGTATGATGCGGCAGGGGTAAACCAGTGAAAGCTGTCTGGCCCTGCTGTTGAACGGAAGAGTGACATGGCTGCTTTCTCGTGTCCCGTTTCATCAGGAGGGACGAAACCGTGACCAATTTGGGTGCCTAGGTGCTTAACTTGTTTGGGTGTTTGGGCATTTGGGTTGGCCATGGTCAATTCTTTTGTGTTTTTTCTTTCTTTTCCTTTTTTTCTTTTCTTTGTTTTTGCATATGTGTTCTTCTTGCTGTTGGTCAACCCTATCGACGGATATGACCAAGGTAGGTAGACAGACAGACAGACAGACATATTTTTTACACTTCATCATGGCTCATGGATTAATTAACTGCTAGGGTATTAGGGGGACCACTTCCTTTAGTGTGTCTTGGGCAAGTACAGCCTAGCGGCGCCCATCCCTTTAAGGGCAGTTTTTTTAAATAGGGTTGTGCCGCCCCCCAACATGAAACAGATAGTACTGGTTTCTATGGTTACCAGTAGCAGGATAAGCCTCCTGATCTGACTCAGATACAGCATCTTCATTATCTGGTCGCCGTTGAAATCGTGTGATTTGGCAAGGTCTAGTTGGTTGTCCAATATTTTCAGACAGTGTTAACAGCCAGGTGAGCACAATGATTGACATACTGTCATTTTTCATTGTTTCAAACATCTCATAAGATACATTTTATAACTTTAGCATAATTAACAGTCAGAAACTTGCTTTTTGGCTACAGGGTGGGGTGTGTTGTTTGAGGTGTCCTTGAGAGTAGAATAATTTTTCTATTAAGTATGTGTTAACACTGCCCAACTGAGTTCAAAGGTACTTTGAAATTCCACCACGCCTATCTGCTTTTATCTTACTTTTGACAATACCGTTCAGGGACGTGCAACATATTAGGAAGAAGGAAAGGAGGGCAGAGGATTTTCGGTAGGAGAGTGACTTCATGCCCGTCATCGCCGTTTTTTGTTCGTGTAGCATTAAAATGGTAAAGTAAGAAAAGACCCGGTTTAAATACAGTCCAAATGCTAACCCAACCCCCCCCAAAATAGACACCCCCACCCAAAAATGAAAAAAAAAAAAAAGAGTTTATTCGAGTGGATCTAAGAAATGCATGTATTTGCACGCGCATCATAAATAAGCTGACTGAGGCTGCCATCATGACTTGAAGCCAGGAGATGGTGGCAGAGAGTAACACAGTTTCAAATTTAGGTCAGCCAATTAAAGAAACACATGTGAAATATAGCGAGACATGTTTCGAAAAACAAAATAGGAATGAAAGAAAAAACATTCCTGGCCTTAACACCCCTCACAGGAGCCTAAAAATGATAGACCTAGTAAAGTTTCAGAAGGTACGTTTGGGGGTGCATATTTGGCATTTTACCCTCAATAGTGCCCCATTTTGTTCTCCTTCCCAGAATCCTCTTCCCGTTCTCCTGGTATTCCTGATCACTGCCCACGACAGCGAAGGGGATCATTTCCTGTGCGGAACACAAAAGCAGACAAGGTCACATTTTTCTTGACACCTTTTGGTGACATTTTCACGTGTTGGCCACGTTACCCGGATTTTGTCATTAATCATCCTGTCCTCTGCATCCTCGTCAAACTCTTTCTGCGGGTACACGTCGATGTCGTTGGCCCGCAGACCTTCCCTTATCTGCAAGGGACGGTGAATGGTTACAGTTGAATGACAGTGGTATTGATAGGGCAAGGGTGGGAAAACTAGGGCCCGTGAACCACATGCAGCCCAGCAGGTTTTCCAATCTGGCCCACCGAACGAAAATGGTAAAATATTGCGACAATATTAACAAAGTGAATCAAGTACTATTAATAAAAATGTTTTTACCTTTGTCCCCACTGTGCGTCTACTACAAGAAATACGACTACATATCTACTACAAAATTATGAAAAATCAAATATCAAATTTCAGTTCTTAAACAGGAACCTTTTATATTATTTCGATTTAATTCTAAAGAAAAACAATACAACAGTAATACAAAAATTCAACATACTACAACAAGATACTACTACAGAAATACTAAAATAATTCTACAATGAAAATGCTACCAAAATTATTTCCACAGTAACATTTTAATACAGAAATACTACTTAATTTTTTTCCGACAGTAATATAATTCAGGAATTCTTCTACAGAGATGCAATAGGAAACATTACAAAAATACTACTGCAGAAATACTAAAACAATACAACTATAGAAATACGACAAAAATGCTACTAGATAAATACTACAATGGAAATACAACATCACTAATACTCTAATACAGAAATATTACTACAGAGATACCACAAAAATACTTCTACAGTAATACTATAAAAGTACTTCTGTAGAATGACTATAATAGAGAAATACTACTACGGACATACTACTACAATAATCCTATAGTACAGGAATACTGCTAATGAGATACTACTGCAAAAGTACTATAGCAAGACTACAAAAACACTATGAAAAAAATACAAAAACCTTCTACAGAAATACTACTATACAAGTAAAATACATCTACAGAAATATGCCGGAAATACTACGACAGTAATATTATAATACAGAAATACCACTACAGAAATATGAGTCAAGTCTTATTTATTTGTATAGCCCTTAATTACAAAGAGTCTCAAAGGGCTGCACAAACCACAGTCTATTGTAAACTACAGACTATTATGACACCATCCCCTGATTTCAAACCTACACGAGGGAAAGGAAAAACTCAAAATCCTCAAGATGAGGAAATGAAGAAACCTAGAGAAAGGACCGCACATGAGGTAATCCCACTCCCAGGTTGACCAGGCTGCAACCAATGTTGCATTAACAAAAAATAAAATAAAAAATAAGATATAAAATAATTAAAGTATAATATGAAATAAAAAATAAAATAAAAAGGATGATCTACAATAATTATACAACAAAACTAAATATTAAATGTAGTTCTTAAAACAGGGACCTAATATTGTTTTTCTTTAATTGGGAGTGTTTCAAAACCAATTTGATGACACTAATCTAATGAAAATGTAGATGGATGCATGTTCTAGTTATTCATAAATGCATTTGGATAGTCTCCAGGACTGGCCCCTAACATTTTAAGCCAATGCGGCTCCCGACTCAAACTTTTGCCTACCCCTTTGATAGAAGGTGTTTGGGGGTACACTTACCGTTTCTTTGAAGTAGTCCCGTTCCTCCAGCGTCAACGTGTCGGCTTTGGCGATGACGGGTACGATGTTCACCACCTTGCTGAGACGCTTCATGAACTCCACGTCCAGGGGCCTCAGACTGAGAAAGCACAAATCAAAATTTTGTAAAATGTAACATGCAATATTTGAAAATGTTGAAGAGATAAAACGGCGTTTTACAACCAGTGGGCTGTGGGACCTTGCCTCGTGTGATGCTGTTAATTGCAAATAGAGCATGTTATTGCTCAATATCATTGCTAACATTCATCCATACCAGTGGGTGGCATGGAGGACTTTTTCCTTTTTAAATACTAATTATGTCATGAATCGGAACTGGAGGAGAACCCAAAAGTGTGACGTTTCTCACGTAAGCTTTTATTTTACAGGAAATGGGGCAGTCATGCACGTTAACCCAAACGCCAGTGATTCGGCGATCATTGGTTGGAAGACGTAAGGCAGCAGTCTGGCGTGGAATGAAAAGAAGCCAGCGGCTGATGAGATCGATACCAATTGCACGAGCAGATATCGGACGGATGGGGTCGAAACCGGACAGGAAGGGACAGACAGGATTGATATCAAAACTGGATATCGAAATTAAACAAGACAAACTAGACACTGAAACGAAACTGAAGATCGATATTAAATGGGACAAAATAGACAGAACAACACCAGGCAGAAAACACAAGCAGGAGACCGGACGGAGTCAAAAACCCACGTCTGGTGGGTGCAGAGGTTCGTTGACGAACAGACAACGGGTGAATGAGAACACTGAGTTTAAATAGAAGGGAAGCCAATTTGTCGCTACACGAACAAAATCCGGCGATGACGGGCAGGGTCAATTGGACCCCATGGCAATCGTGACAAATTATGTGCTAATACGGTAGTACATTATATATAATAACTTAATTTATTAGAATCAACAGTCTAAGATGGCTGACTCCCGATTGGTGTGTGAGTGTGTGTGTACCAGCTCAGTAGCCTAGATGGTAAGGCGCCCGCTTTGAGACTGGGAGGTTCGGGTTCGCGCCCCGGCCGAGTCATTCCTAAGACTTAAAAAGTGGTCGGCGGCGCCCTCTCTTGGCTGCGGCTGCATCGGGTCAGATGCAATCGACATTTCGTTCTGTGTACATTGTTACACAGAATGACAATACAAGGAAATATTATTATTATTATTATTATTATTATTATTAAATTGTAAAGCGCTTTGTGAGGTCTTCATTGACTTGAAAAGTGCTATATAAATGCAGACCATTTACCGTATATATATATATATATATATATATATATATATACATTAGTGTGTGTGTGTGTGTGTATTTGGTAATAAGAAAAATTCTTACACATTGTTTTGCCAACTTTAATAATAATAATAATGTTAAACTATTTAGTTCCAGTGGCAGACAGTCTTTGCTTATCTTAAAGTCCCAGTGGGTAATATCTGACCACTAGACGGCACTATACTGTCTAATGTAAACGAAACCCAGTGCCACAGGGCACAGCGTAGCAGCAAGTTACCAGACAACCATGGCATCGACCTTAAGTAGGGATTCCATTATGTAAAAGAAATACAAATATATCAACTTATGATGTTAAAAAAATTAACATTGGGATGACAGTTCAGGTATTTTTGCCTGGTATTTAAATAAATGTTGGGGGTTTTTCGTACCACTGTGAGGCACTACATATTACACACGGTCCCTTTAGGTATTATCTTTATTATTTTTCTAAAAAAAAAAAAAAAAAAAAAAAAAAAAAAGAACACGAACAGAAGTGTAAAAACAGGTTAAAATATAGGAAAATCTAAAAAGACAAACAAAAAAAAGCAAAGTATAAACCCTGAATTACTTTGTTTAAAAAAAAATAATAATGATAATAGTCGTTATTATATTGATAAAAAAACGTTTATACTGTCAGGCATGATGATAATTTGAGATTTAAGAAAACACACAAAAAACAGGAGCCCGTAATTACTTAAACAGTTTTTATTTTATTTTTAAATTAAAAAAAAAAGTGCCTTGGTTCACAATAGTTTGCGAAATGCTAAGTTAAAAGCTCTTATTTGTTCGAAATACCAAAGTTGACTGCAATGACCCAAAGCAGCCACTAAATGTCAGTAGAATCATGGCTCGTATTTTCAAGCTGACGAGTGTTGAGCAATCCAATCCAGAGCTCTTCAGTTTTTGATTTTTTTTCCTTTTACTTTATTATATTTATTTTCTTGCTCTCTTTATTTCTACAGCACTTTATGTTCCATTGAAAATGGTTAACTTTGTATTGTTGATTTTGATTGTATTATTTTCTATTTGCAAAGGTAAATAAAATCGTTTAAAAGAGAATAATGCAGCATAGACTGCAGTTAGCATGTTTTGCAGTTATTTCTAAATTCCATGTCAAAAAACTCAAAAATCAAGCTGCCATAAAAAGTTGTTTTATATATTTTTTTAAAAAGTCCTCGGTTGACAATTGATTTCCGGCATGTAGCTCTGACGTCACAAACACGTTCGCTAATCCGTACCAATATAAACACATTTTCTGCTCTCAGAACTTTAGTACATATTTATATGAGTGCGCCTTTTTCACGGCATTTAAGGACTTTCAAACCCAATTTTCCAATTTTCCTCAGTACCATTGAAAGAAGAAATCTGGTGTGATTCATGTATTTTGAAGAACCACTAACATAACTGCAATTTACAAAATGCAATTTTTCATCTTGCGTGTGCATTTATCATGACATACTATTTTTAGCTCGAGCAAATTGCGAATACAGACGTTCACCTACTTACGACCATTCGACTTACGTAAAACGGGAGATATGAACCATTTTTCGGGATGTCGAACAGTATCTGGACATTACTGTAAGTTATATTTTGTATTGTGAGCACCTATTTCGCAGTACAGGACAGTACTGTAGTGCTTCTTTCCTTCGCTCCCGGCGTGTGGAGCTGTGAGAGCTCACAAGGAATCCACCCCGAAGAATAAATCTGGCTTCCTTTTCCTAGTGTGTGTGTAAACATTCTATACTGTCTATGTCTAAACTGTCTCCAGCACGCTAAGAACTTTGACATTTTTATTTTTTATTATCTCGTGCATCCATTGAATAGGGTTGGTGTAAAGTGTGAAGAAGAAGCAAGCCATTTCCTATGAACTGAAAGTGGAATAAGAAAGCCTGATGCGGTTGAGAAAAATTTCGGAACGCTTTTTTTCGGCCACTTTTTTTGCCTCAGAGGAGGATCTCTTGAAGCGCATCTTCCAAAAGTAAGTTAAACTCAACCTAATTTGTCTTTATAGAGCATATTATTTTATGAAATGTTTATTTTTTTAGTACAAAACAATACAGGTTACTTATACAAGCCTTAAACATACAAAATATAGCACTGAAGCAACTTATGAACAAACAGCGTCTGTATATTTGTTTTTGAGACAAATCTCTCCCCAATTAGGTGTTAAGTAAAAATGACACTAATATATAGCTTACATTTTCAGTTTCAGTAAGTTCTTTTGATTACAATTTACCACTGGGAAATGCTACCTTCATTTTAGCATGATGATAAATATCCATAATTCATTTTTAATCACATATTTCATAGTGCCCTGTTAAGGTATGATAGTAACCTGACCCCTAAGGCGTGATGACACTTCATAGGACGATGTCATACAAACTAATGCCAGTTGCTGGTGAACCTGGGAATGTAATGGGAAAGCGAAGCCCCCAGAGAGGAGTGTCAGCATCATTTTCAGGCAGACTTGTAGAGAAATGTGGCAAACATGTCAATCATTTACCAACACCTTACCCAGAATTCAAGCACTTTTCAACCCTTGAAAACACAACATTAAAATTCTAGCATTTTCAAGGATTTCAAGCACTCGTACGAGACCTGCTCCAATCAAACCCCCATAATACAATTTGTGGCTCTTAAATTCGCTAGTCATGGCAAGCCTGGGTCAATGATCCAGCCAGGATTGGACGGCAGGACAGGACAAGATAGAAAATAAAAAAGAGGAGTGTAGCATCTGTGACAATGAGAGCTTGTGTTTTCATCAGATGCTAATTGTGATATACACGAATAAGCATGCGTATATTGTTGTCTTCTAGCATATGTTCGCAGAAGCAGATGCTGGCCATCTGTTGTATACAGACTTTCTCTTATATACGGCTAGAAAAAAAAAAGAATCTTTATTATTCAGCGCCTCCTAGTCATGAAAAAAAAAACCTTCATGAAAACAATAATATTCATTTAAACTATAAGCAACATAACACAAACATAAAACAAGCATTTTAAGTCAAGAAATTAGCATTTATTTTACATAACATGAGTCCCACGATGGGGGAGCCGACATGATTGTCCGCCATCTTTTAGCTAAGCGTAGTGCTTGTTTTCAGTTGGACTACAATACAGTGGTCGAATATTATATATTACACGAGAAATGACCTTTAAAATCTGGGGTAGGCTAACTTTTTGAGTCGCAGTTTTCATTGCGTTAAAAATATTTGACTGAGGGGCGCGGTCATTAGGGAAAATATGATTGATTTTTTTTTTGTAACCGTCGATACAGAGTTTCAAAGCCGATATCTTGATACCCCTTTGATACCTACATAAGGAGAATAAATAAAGTGGGCCTATGCAATTTCTCTCAGTTGCTTATATAAATAAGTATCCATGAAGACATTGATTTATATATATCGTATTTTTTTGTGTATAACGCACACCCCTCCTTTTTGTATTTATTAACAATCAATATATTTTGTTTTCCTTTTTCTCAGCTCAAACTTATCATTGAAAGTGACAAAGGTTGTTGAATATGTGCCACCATGATTAAAATCATTTATTGACAACCTAAACTATGAACACAGTAACAACACAAAATTAACAATGTATTTATTCCATTTCCTTCAAAATCCGATTCAGTAACAGATACTCCAAAGAGTTGTTTCCTTTGTCGCGCTTTCTGTTTTCTCTATTCTCTAACATAACTAAAAAATTAATGTGGTGATGAAATGCCTTTTCATGAGTCATCTGTATCCCAAGTACTCTCGTGGATAGTATGTGGCGCTCTCCCCGCTGCAATCCGGGTTTGATTGCTGTTGCATACAATGTTAAGCAATTGTGATCAGCTATAATCTGTCTTGGGGCAACAGTAGCTCAGGAGGTAGAGCCATTGTTTTAGGATTAAGGGATCCCAGTTCGAATCCCGGCTTGTCCGTGTTACATGCCGAAGTGTCCTTGGGTAAGACACTGAACCCCCAATAAGCAGGTTAGCGCCTTACATGGCTGCACAGATCACGGCCGCTATTGGGAAATGTGAAGCACAATGTAAAGCGCTTTGGGAAGTCATTGACTTGAAAAGCGCTATATAAATGCAGATCATTTCATTTTCATTTAATGTCTCTCAACTGATCAATCAATGCACAAATACAGCACTTATTTAGTTCTGTGCAACCCTGACCCTAAGAGGCGTTTTAATTCTATGCGCCTTATATAACATTCATCTCATCTCATTAGCTGCACTGCTTATCCTCAGTAGGGTCGCGGGGGTGCTGGAGCCCATCCCGGAGTGCCCGGAGGAAACCCACGAAAGCACAGGGAGAACATACAAACTCCGCACAGGAAGTCCGGTAGCTGGATTTGAACCCACACAGGAGGTTCCCAAGACCTTAGAACTATGCCGCACACACGATAACCACTGCGCTGCCGTGCTGCCCCTATCTCATCTCATCTCATTAGCTGCACCGCTTATCCTCAGTAGGGTCGCGGGGGTGCTGGAGCCCATCCCGGAGTGCCCGGAGGAAACCCACGAAAGCACGGGGAGAACATACAAACTCCGCACAGGAAGTCCGGTAGCTGCATTTGAACCCACACAGGAGGTTCCCAAGACCTTAGAACTGTGCCGCACACGCGCTAACCACTGCGCCGCCGTGCTGCCCCTATATAAAATTTAAAAATAAAAATACAAAAGACAATTTTTTTGAGGGGCCGCCTTATAATAAAGTGCGCCGTATCGTGCTGAGAATACAGTGTACAGATTCTCATAAGCAGCTGTAGAAAACCGTGTGAAAAAAACCTTCTAGAAAGCATACACTTAAATCCATGCGGGCTTAGCGCTCACCAGAACCTCACAACCTTGCTCGAAATCCGTAGCGCGGTTACACACTTACACATTCCACAAGAAACAGCTGCTGCGACATAAATACCCAGTGAGGGAGGTTGTCTAACAAAAACATACAGACATAGACACACACTTTCACCTCCTCCCAACGGGGAGGTTAAAGTGGGCGAAGCTGAACGTCGGAAACATGAGGAAGTCGTCGAAGAAGACATCACGGAAAGGTCCAAGGTCACATGATGCGGTTTATAGGAATGCTATGTAGTAATCATATGAATATTAATGAAACCTTTGCCTTGGCTGTGTTAGGCATTAAAGGATAACCTATCATGAAAAGGATGGAAACACATGTTTCTGGTTGAAAATAGTTCAACAGCAGGGCTTTTTTTCTTTCCCCTAAGTTTCTTTAAAGGGACAGTAGTGCCATCAAGTGGTGAGCTAATACATTCATTTAGAAAACCCACTAAAGAAAACAATTTAGTAATCTCTTGGTTATCATGGTAAATGGGGACCAGAACCCCCTCATGAAAAGCAAAAATCAGCAAGGAAGCGTCACACCTTCATAAAAACCCCCCAAGGGATGAAGTCTTTACCGACTAAAAAAAATGTGACTGTAACAGAAAGCAGGGATGTGATTTGACCAAAGTGAAATTATCTGAAAATTAGCGGGGGGGGGGGGGGGGGGGGGGGTGATTGCTAGCTTGGGGGGGGGGGGGGGGGAAACCAGGTAGGACCAGGGCAGTGCCCTGGTGGGGGGAAAAGTGGGGCGAAGCCCCCCCCCGGAGCTCATGGGTTTTTTTAAGTACTTTCAATGCACTCAGATGACAAAGAAATAGACAAGACAACAGCATAAATTTTCAATGTATATTGAACTATCCCATATAAAATTACAGTTTAAGTCAACTCAAAATCAGTCACATTAAAAAACATTTCCCCAACGCCACTATCTTAATTGTAAAGAAGATGGTTCCAGTGGCAAGGGAGACCCTAGACGACCGGCAGTTTGTGTCAATGATTAACCATGTTATTAATATTAAGTAAATTATGTACCATAATAATATCGTGGCCATTAAGAAAATCAATGGTAGAATATCATACAAGTACTTAATTTAAAAAATATAAATACTGACAATAGTTTTGATTACTATTAGGCTTAATAATATTTTTAAATTTCCTAAATCATATTTTAAATGTAATAATTTATTTCTTTAATAGCAGCGTATCCAAGTATTTGATAAATGAAAGTACAATAAGTATAGGCCCTACAGTAAAGTGTTGGTGTAATGTACACATGAAAATCTATTATTGTAATTGTTAAATATTTATGGCCATTTTTATTACGTTATAATATTTTCGAAAAAAATGGGAAAACTGTCAAATAAATTTGAAAAGTTTACCACCTACCTCAAAATTCACGACTCTATCAGCAACTGGTACAGGTTGTTGGGGTGGATCACGTCTCTTTATTACCGCTTCCGATTGTGATGTCAATAAGGGATGGAGGCCGTAAAGTTTTGGAGTTTTCGTTTGGGCACCGAAACTTCCAGCGATGGAATAATTTGTCGTTCTTGACTGGAGTTCTTTCACGTGTTTTTTGCTCTTTGCGTGACTTTCAAGAGCTTTGAAACCTCTCCCACCATAGTCGATGGTATCATGACACCAAATGCAAAGTGCTTTCCCGGCACGATCGATCTTCCGAATAAAGTCATTGAACAAATTCGTCACAGTCTTCTTTCCAACATTCGTAGATAATTCCTTCTCCAACCAGTCCCATCGAAACTTGTTTTTTACAATCTTATCAATTTCTTTAGCTCGCGGAGCATCTTTGCGTTCGATCACGGACATCTTTCTTTAAACACCCGGCAAAAACGTGTGAGAAATGAACAATGGCACACTCCTATAACAAGCGCGTTTATTGGTCAACACGAGACTTCAACCAATCGCAAGTACGTTTCATTTCAGTTACGGAAACACTCAAATGGCATGCTGTCGAGACGAAATCGTTTTTTTTTACCAATTAAAACACCGGAAATTTTAAAATTTTATTTTTGGAGATAAAAAAAGCGGAATTCCGCGAATTAGCGGAAAAATCACATCCATGAGAAAGGCAACTAGAGATCTACAAATAAAAGCCAGAACACATAATTGTAGTTGACTAATTATTGGTAATGATTGTCATAATACAAAAGTAAAACGAAATGGGAAGCCTTCAACCTTCAGAGTAAGTAAGCGATTTAGAGAGCGGCTGGATAGCTGTACGCTAGCATTAGCTAATCTCGACTTCAACCAGGTCTCGCCGATGATTGAAATACAACCGTCCCAAATGCAGTGTTTTTTAGTACAACCCAAGCACCACCAATTATAGCTTTTTTAAAACTCGTTTTTCCTTAAAAAAGGACAGGATAGGCTTAAATATGATGAAAAATGCTGAATATAAAAATGTAAAACAAAACAAAAATGTAAACAATGCACCGTCTGAGATAACCCACTGCCTTGAAATGGTTCGGTCTGCTCTCTTAAAAACACCCCATCCAGAATAAAAATTCAAGATGTATTCAGTGATTTATGAATTTTCTCCTTGTAAGTTGACAACATTACCATAACAATTTGATTGATAATCTATAAACCAGGAAATACTAGCTGTAGCTTTACACATTGACTTGTGCGACTGCCCTGCTGTTTGACTGACAGCATACACCAGCCTATCACAGTCACGCACACATACAGTCATGCCCAACTAACACACTAAGCCTTCTCTAACCTGCACCTGAGATAGCGCTTGCTGAAGGTTGTCTGCTCAGAACACAATGCACGAGACATTGATATCAAATAAATTCAAAATTAGCAAAGCCGTAAGCCAGCAACAATCGAAGAACGAAGTAGGAAGGGGTCTTTTTTGTGCGAAAGTTGACTCTTTTTAAATAATAATAATAATAAAAAATTCTCAGCTATAAGTTCTTTTCCATTAATAATAATAATAATAATAATTTCCTTGTATTGTCATTCTGTGTAACAATGTACACAGAACGAAATGTCGATTGCATCTGACCCGATGCAGCCGCAGCCAAGAGAGGGCGCCGCCGACCACTTTTTAAGTCTTAGGAATGACTCGGCCGGGGCGCGAACCCGAACCTCCCAGTCTCAAAGCGGGCGCCTTACCATCTAGGCTACTGAGCTGCAGGTAAAGGTTCTTATAATATCGATTATTTTCTGATTTTATTATATTTTTTACTTTTTTCAAGTAAAATTAACGAAAGAAAGTGATAGTATGAAAACTAAATAGCAAAATAAGGAAAAAATATTTGAAATTAACACAATTATTTGATAAGGCCCAAAATAGATTATGAATTGTCACAATGATCATTTTTTAAATTAAAATAATCCTTCAAATAAACAAATTGTAATGTAGGAAAAATAATTTAAATGACCAGAATCAACTGATGTTATAATCAAAACATGATTGAACGTGATTATTTGTTAAAAGTAAATCATTCTTATATAATAGAATTTAAAAAAAAGAGTAATCTAAAAGACAATTGAAATGTGAAAGTGCTTATTTATCGTGAAAATAATAAGTACTGAATACTAAAACAAGAACAAAATATATAAAATGAGAAAATATTCAATTTTGCAAAATGTTGACAAAAACATATCATGAAAGTGATATTAACGCCAAAAAATGAATAAAACAAACCGTAAAATAATAAAATGTATTAAAATTAGCAATTGTGAAAGTAGATATTTATACTATAACAAAATTCTTCAGAAATGTAATAAAATATGAAAACAATGTCTGATTTAGCGATATGTGGCAAAAAAAAAAGACGTGATATCAAAAAAATCTTCAAAATGAATTGTAAAAAAAAAGAATAAAAAATATTCGAAATAAAAAACGATTATCAATCATAACGTGATAATAACAATACTAAAAATGAATCTTATAAAAATCATAAAATAAGAAAAAAACAATTTAAATTACCACACTTTTTTGATAGGGCAAAATGAATATTTATATTAATTTAATACTAAAAACAATTCCTGAGTTACATACAAAACTATGAAAACATATTTGAAAGGAGCAAAACCATCGGATTTGGTGAAATACGGCAAAAAATATTTCTTATGAAAGTAATATGAATACTAAAGATAGCCCTTAAAACAAATGGTAAAATAAGGATATGAAATATTTAAAATTACGATAAATATCTGATGAGGCAAAAAGTGATTATGAAACCTGAAAGTGAGCATAGTAATACTAAAAACGAAATATTTCAAATTAGCCCGCCTATTGGATTTGTTGAAATATGGCCATATACACATATATATATATATATATATATATATAATATATATGTGTGTGTGTGTGTATACATTGTATATAATGTGAAAGTTATATTAATACTAAAAATATTCATAAATTAGAGATACAATAAATCTGCTAGTGTAACGAGAAATAGTTCTTGCCCCCAGTAAAAATTGGTAGTAATTTATGATAGTCTGTGTGTCCTTCAAAATTCTATTACACTAGTCCACCACTTGAGGACGTCGAGTATCCCACACCATTCCTTCTTATTTTAGCCTTTAAATCAACTATACAGTATTCTTAGTAGGCCTCAGGTGGGATACAATATAACAGAAAACTCTTATATAATTTGTCAGCGTGACACAGCACTCTCACAAAACGTCCAACAAGCCAAGAGTGAGCGCACGAGCTTTTATTAAATGCGATTCTCCGAAGTTCTCCTCGAGTGTCTCAGAGGAGGTAATGACTTCCACATGTGGTCGCAAGAGAGCCAAATGCGGTTCAACTGATGGATTTGGGAAAATCCCCAGTAGGCCTGCTGCAGTTTGGCAGTGCTGGGAGACACGGCCGTTTGCATGTGTGTGTAGTTAGCGATATGCTTGCGTGCTGCATTGATGTGTCGGGTGATGCCCTTGTTACAGGGACGTATGAAAACACCCCAGATAGGATGCCAAAAAGGACTCAGGGCCCGTGGGATTATTGGAGTACCAAGACAAATGGCAGACACAATGTAAAAGTGAGAAAACACTGTTTGTAACCAGAGACACCCTCACGGATTTAGGGGGTTCAGTAATCCTCCAATTTTCGTGGGGATTGCATTCCCAAAAAGTCCCACAAAAGACAGACCCGCGAAGTAATGAAATGAAATGATCTGCATTTATATAGCGCTTTTCAAGTCAACGACTTCCCAAAGCGCTTTACAGTGTGCTTCACATTTTCCCATAGCGGCCTTGTATTGCAGCCATGTAAGACGCTAACCTGCTTATTGGGGGTTTAGTGTCTTACCCAAGGACACTTCGACATGTAACACGGACAAGCCGGGATTCGAACTGGGCTCCCTTGATCCCAAGACGAGCGCTCTACCTCCTGAGCTACTGCTACTGTAGAAACATTCATTCATGTATTAGATATAATAAACATAATGTATAAGACTGCAAGATAACAACTATAGATCTACAAATAAAAACACAAAACACAGAATTGCAGTTGAATGAACAAATCAATTAAGGATTCAAGCAATAGTACAACAATACTTTGTTTCACTCAAGGCTAACACATGAACCTTCCTTTTAGTCATCATCCTTCCGATCTTCTCTTTCTTCCACTCAGTCGCTTTACTTCCACGTCCTCTCAAATTAGACAACAATACTGCAGGTCTTTACCTTTTAGTGTCTCCTTTCAGATAACCGTGTCTGGCCAACTGCACGCTAGCATGGGGGAAAATCGTGTTGAGCTAAGTCTCTGTCGTGATTTGAATACAACAGTCACGGCTGTAGCGGTTTCCTACGAATTGTAGTTCCGGGTCATGCGTTTTATCGGTCATGGATCTGGTGTTAGTGTGATACAGGCTCAGCAGCGGGGGCTTGTGCAGGCTCTTATGTAGCCGGACCGGCGGGCCCACTTTCGCTTCCTCACTGAAACCGCCTTTGTCTCTTCCTGAACCCTATAACACTCAGCAGAGCAACTGCTGGTGATCAACATTTCTTTGCGCTCTCCTAGCTTTTCTCAGAGTTTAATGAACGAATTACAAGCCACTAAAATACTAGCTGTGGCTGTGCTTTGCAGTTTGTTCCACCCGACTGTTTAACTGACAGCATACACCAGCTCATCACAGTAGTTCACAGTCACGCCTACCCAACATAGACACACAGTCCTCTGCAATGTGCCCCCATGATAGCGTTTGCTGTATGTTGCCTGCTGCAGAACACAATGCACGATGAAAATCCACAAGGTATCGAAAATGTGAATAGTAAACCTCGATCCGGGGAATACTCTACCAACGCCCCTTTATGGGAAGATCCACGCCAAGTCTCTCTTTGCCCCCTGATGGACAGAATTACACCGGTCTCTCTACAGGCCTTGACGAATAACCCCAAAATGCACACCAGTCATCCACAAGTCCTGTTTCTTATCAGGAAAATGTCATGCTTAGATATATTTCCATACTTACAATAAATATTTAAAATGTGTCAGCATGTAATCAAAAGAAAGGTTGTCTTTGTTATGATTCATGATTGCTAGGAGTTCCAATTGCAAGATGCCTCAATATGGAGTATTTCAATATGGCGTGTTACATGAAATCGGCCACATTTTTGCATCTAGATAAGAACATTATTAATAAAGAACAGATTTAAACAACATGCTTCCAAGGGTCACCTTGCTCTCTATCCCGGGACATTAGAACCACAAGCAGCCACGCTCATGGTGAAAAACGTCTCAAAGACAGTCTTCGACTCATGCGCCCACTCCAGCTGACTCGGACTATGTCTCTGTCGCTCTCTCAGACAAGCTACCTTCTCTGCTTTTTCTTTCATTAGGTAGTTTCACTTTCCGCAATATACCCACCACTTTTTCAAACACTCCAGCAAATCCATCCCATTTCTATTTCCATCTTGGTAAAATGTTTGATTATTGACTTAAGTTTGAATACAGTTAGTTGTGTTTTTATGAACCCTTGTGTATATGTGTCTTTGACTGAATTAGTAAATTATGGCCTAATCAATCAACCGCGGATTAATAAATACAACTGTAGCTTCTGAGTTTGAGGGTGATTCTATAGAATGGATATTTGGCGTCCTCTATTGGTCATTGGAGGTAAATGCAATTGCCACTCAAGTTCCAAAACTATTTCATTTTAAACACAAGATAGAACGGCACAATGGCTTTTTGTGCTCACCAGTGGCCAGTGGGCGGGATGAAGTATATGCAGCAGTGCACCCTGGAGTCAGGAATCCTTTTCTTCCTGTCGATGTTGATCTCCTCTTGCAAGTAAGCTTCGTACTGGTCGTTGATGAACTTCATGATGGGCTGCCAGCTAAGAGGAAGTGGAAATAAAGGTCACATAAATCAAAATAGAACCCATAATGGACAGAACAGGCTCAAAAACTGAAGGCAACTTCACCAGTTTTCATTGTTGATCTGATCGCCGAAGCCTGGCGTATCGATGACAGTCAGCTTCATCCTTACGCCTTTCTCCTCAATATCTGGACACAGGGATGGGGGAAACACAAAGTCAAATAAAGACCAGGAATGCCCACAAAAATGCCTGTTTTTGAGTGACGGATTTCCCCACCGTGACTGATGGACTTGATTTCCACAGTTTTAGGGATTCTGTCCTGTGCGTTGGGCTCCGCCGACTTGCGGCTCACCTTGGATTTGAAAAGCGTGTTCATCAGGGTGGACTTGCCGAGGCCGCTTTGTCCTGTATCACAAAAAATAAGATGCACAAGACAAATGAAGACTTTTTAAGGCTAGTATTGACCAAATATGACGACAAAGAGTGGGCAATTAATTAATGTTTTGTCATGCTGCAGTGCAGGGGTGAGCAATTATTTGGAGTCGCGGGGCGCATTGGGGTAAAGAAAAATACATTCTTAAATCAAAACTTGTTTAGTTTCATATTTAAAAGGTTCATTCGTCAAAGCAGCTGATATCGATTTAAAATTTTGGCCAACTTTGAATTTTAGTTGGACACCCTTGTAGTTTTTGAAACAACGTCTGCCCGGACGCCCGGGGCGTGCATCTTTTACGTCGGGCGTACAAATTACAAAATGCCTCCGCCCGGTTGTCCGACAACTTTTTCACCCCCCCCCAAAAAAAAACCTGAAATATTTTTATTTTTTTCAAACAAACGTTTGTATTATTCAGATTTCGAAATCTTTGGTTTGGAAATTTCGGTTCGTTTGGCAATTTGCTTACTCTGCAGCCAATGACAAGCCTGCATTGAACTAGAAAAATACATTCTTTATTCAAAACTTGTTTAGTTTCATATTTAAAAGGTTCATTCGTCAAAGCAACTTAGATCGATTAAAAATTTTGGCCAACTGTGAATTTTAGTTTAACACCCTTGCTTTAGTGGCAAAAAACCTTTGGAAAAATACATTGGTTGTGGAAGCCTGTTTTAGTCCCACTCCTACAAATACCGTGTAATAACAGTCATTAATAAAGGAAAATAATAATACAATAACGGTTATTTCGGAAACGCATATCAAACTGATGGCCCTTAGCACTAATCTGCAACAACCACTAAATGTCGCTTTATTGCGTAGTGCAACCAGATAGATAGGTCTAGATAGATAGAGGTGTAGAGAGAGAGCGAGAGAGAGAGACAGAGAGAGAGAGAGAGAGACAGAGAGAGAGACGGAGAGACATATATAGATAGATACTTTATTCATCCCCGTAGGGAAATTCACACTTCCAGCAGTATCCTTGTTGTAAAAAATAAAAGATAAAGAATACAAAAATACCCAATGAGTGCCAGAAACCACAAGGAAGAATACAAACTACAGAGACTCAAAGTGACCAAACCACACCGTTTTTCTTTTCATTTTTTTCAGCCTTAAGCAAGGTTTTTGTTTTTTTAGGATACCCTAAGCAGCAAGATGGACAAATATGTCAGCTGCCTTCAGGTGAGCCTCATGTTATGTAAAATAAATACAAGTTTCTCGACCTACGACAATGAAATCAATTCTTGTTAATATGATAGTTCATGTATTTTTGCTTATTAATCAAATCAGTATTGTTTTTAATGAAGTTTTTAAGGCTAATATTGGTAACATGACCATCAGGAAGGACAATAACTAAATGCTGATACAAAGTTTTTATATCCTGCAGTGGCTAAAATACATTGGTTGGCTGAGCCTATTATACTTCCGTTCATAATAACCATCTACTAATAGCATAGGTAATTATAACATTGCAAAGACATAGTAACGACATGCTAACATTTGTTATTTCAGAAATGCATGTCAAACTGAGAGCTTCTTGCGTTAATCTGGAACAAACAAGTAGTTATCAGCTTCAAAAAGGTTATAGACCCCTGCCCTAGAGTCATCTTTTGGCAGGGGTCTCAAACTGGTGGCCTGGGGTCATTTACAGTTTGCAAAACGGCATTTTGCCGCCCCCAATCCTTGACATCAAAGTTGCATGTTAATGCAGCCCAAAGAGACACTATCTCAAGTGGCCCCCATAAATTAGGGGTTTAAGACAACAGGTATAGCTTTGGGGGCTTTAAACCCCAACCCCCTGCTCAAAAAAACAGACCACCAAAAGGCAATTTGTGTTTTTCAGACCTGTACTGCAATTTCAATGCAATTTTTGATTTCAAAAGAAAGGTGCATTTTAGGTGATAGCTTTTTTTTTAAGGAATACTTGAAAATAGTAACATGTACCAGTAGATGACGTTATTACCAACTAATAGAATATAAATGAAAAAAAAAAAACACAACTATAGTTTTACAAATAGAAACAAATTGCAGTCAAATAAATGGTCTTTATTGTCATTATACAAAAGTACTACAAAATTGGGGGGGCTTCTCCTTTCCGTGTAAAAAAGCGATTTTAAGAGCGGCTGGTTATCCAAATGCTAGCGTCAGGTAATTACGGCTTCTGCAAGGTCTACACGATGGTTAAGATAGAAGATTAACAAAGGTAGTGGTTTTCCACAAGTAGTAGCTCCAATTCATCCGTTAATGGGTAATGGATCTGGCGTAAGTGACTAGCCATGTTATCCTAGGATTTACTTCTCCCTCCAGACACTGTGTGTCGATTCCAGAACGCGATAACAATCCACGGAGCACCCGCTGATGATCAGCCTTTCTTTGCTCTGACTTTCCTCAGAGTGCGATTGAATTGATACATTGCTTTTCAATGTACGGAGCTGCTGAAGTTACGAGCTGACGCGTTTGTTTTGGTGGCCATTTGGGCAAGGGCTGTTTGGCTGATGATTTACACCAGCCTTTTACAGTCGCACTGCTAAGAAACCTCGCCTCTACTTTATTGGCTAGTGCTATTAAAACTTACCTCTGATTGGCTGGCGCTGTTATAACTCGAACTGTGACGACTTTAATGCAAATGAATTGTAATCATAATTCCTTGAAAAAAAACGCAGTGTCTTGAGATTACACTTTTGCACTACATCAAATCGCGATACAGATTCGATTTCGGGTAATCGTGTAGACCTAATGGATAGACCGTGTTATTAGACACTCTAATGATGCAAAACCAAAACTAATAAGAGGAATATACAATTAGAATATATAAAAAAAATAAAATAAAATAAAAAGTATATTATTAAAGGTGGTGTCCGTGACTTTGAAATATTCTACCTGCTGACACCATCATCATTGCAGCCTCCGCCAAGCTGCTTGTATGGCGTGTGTATGTACGTGTCTATCTGAGACGCATTTGAATGAACTTTTGCGGTTTTGGGTCAGCATTTGTACTGTATTTGAATCAGTACTTTTACTTTCACCGTTTTCGTCCTGGAATAAAATTAAAAAACGCGAGCACGTGAATGTAACACTCTCTCCCCATTCCTCAGCGTAATGTGCTGCACGGCGGGAAAGCGAATGATATTTGTGAGACAAAAGCTGATAGGCGCAGTGAAAAAAATATGTATATAAAGGCTATTTGAACTCAGCTGGGCATTGTTAACCCATACTTAATAGAGAAAATATTTAGTTTTAAACTTTTTAAGGATACCTTAAACTACACACACAATGTTTAAATATTGGATACCTGCGAAGGAGATTGCATAGAACGTCAGTTCGTGATTTTGACCATTATTGTACATGTACTTCTTTTTTTGACTATTATGCCCTGTTTACATCATTCTCTCTATCGGCCAATCATCTTGCTGTTCTTTGATAGACACACCCTTTAGGGTGGATCTGCTTTTGTAATCTAGGAGATTGAGTAAAAGGGCTCAGGCGAGGGTTTCTAGAACAGACATCCAATGATGTCTTTTCTTATTTTGGGTGTCTACTAAACCCTAAACTTATTAAAGAGCTACTGTATGTCCATTTAATAATCTTAAAAATAGCTGTGCCCCCTATGTAATCTCTGCTCTCCCCAAAACATTTGTTTGTGGTTGCATTTATTTCCCCATGTCAATGAAGCATGGAAATAGTGAGACAGCTGCAGAGTCAGATTTAGGTCAAGAGGACAGATGTGTGGACCACACACACTTTTTTGTATTTTTCTCAATGGACTCAAAAGTCCATACCTAAAACTTTGCTATTGTGGTGATCTACGAGGTCAGCTGGTGTGGATAATGTTATCATGCATGGTGATATGTATATAAGTTCAATAGAGATGTGTACCAACTCAAAGCTACATTCAAAAACAAAACACTTAAAAGGGACAGTGTGTATTTTTTGATCACTGGATTTCGCTGTATTGTGCAATGAAAATGAAAACGAGTGCTAAGAGGCACATGGGAGAATACACGACTCAAACTGATCTGGTGGAACTTCAATATTTTTCTTCTCATTTTTTGCCCAGTGTTTTTGAGGATTTTGGGTACCCTCAGCACCCCTAAACTATGGGTATTTTAAATGCAGATTTATATAATAGGTCATGTATTTTTTTTAATAATATTAAATCAGAATTTGTTTTTTATTAATTACGTTTTTCCCCCTAGAAGTGCTAAAAAATACACACTTCGACATGTTTTGCTGACTTTTTTCTAACCAAAATTAAAGAAAAAGAAAAAAGAAAAAGACTAATAATAGCGTAATCATTATCTATTTTTTTTCTATATGTCCAAAAGAATAGCATAAAATTGTGCTTTTTAAATTATTTATTTCTAATAGTGTTAAAATAAAAACTACTTAAGTTCATTTCAAATATTTTTTTCCTACTAATATTCAAGAAAAATATAACACTAACACTATGATCATCTTTTTGTTTCTAATATTAAAAAATAAATACATTGAAATAATAAAAACAATTTTTTGCAATTGAATTTTTTTTTTGTACAGTACTTGTGTTTCAATTAGAAATGCCTAATTGAAAGAAGTGTTTTGCACTTTTAGGAAAAATTATTCAAAAATCATTTGGTGCCATATAAAAAAATGATTCATTCAACCATTATGAAAAATAAACTAAATATTTTTCACATTTTAAATATTTTTTTTGTTAACATAAAAACACATTTTACGCATTTTCAAAAATTGTTTAGAAAAAAGAACACACGTTTTGCACGTTAAAAAATATCTACATATAGCTCCTATTTTAAAATGATAAGTATTCATTTCATACAGAAAAAACACATCTCAGATGTTGCTGTGTCTTTTTGAGTATATTAATATTACAAAAGAAATAACAGTGGTCTTGGATCAGATACACTAGGTTCCATGGGAAAAAAGAGAAAGAAGAAAAAAATAGAGAGAAAAACTGTAATATGTATATATATATATATATATATATATACGCGCGCGCACACACACACACACACACACACACACACACAAGAGGGCGGCATTAGACCTGAGTGGTTTAGTGGTTTACGCGTCTGTGGCACAGTTCTGCAGTCATGGGTTTAAATCCAGCTACTAGCATTCCTTTGCAGAGTTTGCATGATCTTCCAGTGCTTGTGTGGGTTTCCTCCCACATTCCAAAAACATGCATGTCATGTTGATTGGTGGGTCCTAATTGTCCCTAGGTGTAAATGAGCGAGTTGTCTGTCTCTGTGTGCCCTGCAACTGTCTGGCAACCAGTTAAGGGTGTCCCCTGTCCAATCCTAGAGGACAGCTGGGATGGGCTCCAGTACCCCTGTGATCCTACTGAAGATAAGCAGTACAAATAATAGATGGATTATATATATTATATACATATATCAAACATTTCTTCTTGTGGGGTAAGAACAAATCTTTTATTGCTGTGCACCAACACTGGATAACCTTTTGCACCGATTTAAAATCTGTTACTAGAATGTATTTTGACAAAAAAGTGATCAATCATCTAAGCACACATACCATTTGCACATGATGTGATAAAGCAAGTCGATGCATGTCAGACCCCGAGTCTGGCTGGCTCACAGTCCTGATAAAATACATCCCACGTGCACTAGCCTATTACAAAAAATCTCAAACTCAGAAGAAACTGCCTTAAAAAAAGTTAAAAAAAAAGTAATAATTGTCATTCAGCAGGAACGCATATGTATTACTTCCTGGTTTTGTGCACCAAATAAGACTTGAAATGGATACTTCAACCTACAGGTGTGCTTTATAAATACAAATCAGGTTAAATATTGAAATGGCATATGCATTCTCCCCATGCATCATTTATTAGAGTAGGTGTGGGATTGAGATGTATATATGGGTATGGATATAAATAATATACGTATTATACCCAGGGCTTCTTCGCGTTTCGGTTATCACTGGTTCACTGCCTCGCAGAATTTTATCGTGCATTGCGTTCTGCATTTTGATTGGCTAAACAGAGGAAGATGCTTTATATCACCAACAAAGTTGGACCACTCCACCCCCTAAACCTGCTCGGGAACCACATGTGGGTCTTTCGTGCTCTCTAGTGGCTACCTGGTGCTTTTTTCAAAAATGTTTTATTTCTGTAGGACAGAACCAGCAAGTAAATGCAGTTTTCCATAATGGCCACATAATAGAGAAAAAGTATCATGTAAAGTGAAAAAGATCGCGTCCTTAATTTATCAAGTCAAGCAATAATAAAGCAAAATACTTATTGAAATTATAATTTGACAGTACAAGGGTTATTTGTAAGAAAAAAAAACATTTTTAAAGTACAATACTTTTATTTGTTAAACAAATACTTGTGCCAGTAAGTTTGGTTTGTAAATAAATAAACGTTTCTACGGATTATCATATTTTGCACGGGGTTGCTGACTCCCATCAAGTGCGATAACCAAGGGATGAAAGTATATGAATTTAATATTTTTTATGTAATACTTTTTTGGCCCTATTAAAAAAAAATCACAATTTCATAAAAAAATAAAATAAAATTGACCACCCATCTCTGAATTTATGTCGACGCTCCCAGTTTCGTGCCGTGTTAAATACTTCATGTTCGCTATTTAGCCCCGAAGTTCATCCATAAAAATAACTTCTTTGTTCCTAAAACAAGGAACGTGGCAGCCCGACCGAAACAAAAAAAAAAAACTATCTTCCTAATGGATACCATGTGATTGTTTTCCTTGAATTGAATGCTGAGTCAATAACTGTTGTAAACACATACGAAAAATTGACTGCGTATGGCTTTATTGGAAACATCTGCAGCTTTTTCAAAAGAAAGAAAAAAAACCCCGAAGTAAGCGTTCGGTGAGCTGCAGGACGGCTTGAAAGGTAAGTCGTTTATTTGAGGGGAAGCGTGGCTTCTGCGATGGCCACATGTGCTCAAGAGAGTCTAGAGAGCAGTTAAAGTCGTGTTGAATTATTTTGACGATAAATATCAGCTCTGGCCAAGGCAAACATGACCAAAGCGCAAGGGCGGTGAACTCGAGGAGTTATTGTCTGAGGTCCTCAACGCGTAAAATGTTGCCCCAGACAAGTGGTGCACTGGAAACAGCGGGACTTTAACACTTTGACGTTTTACTGAACCACTTCCGAATCAGACCACAAAGAGAATGCAAGAAATTGCAGGGCACAGAGAGATATATTTTTTTAAATCATTAAAGACATAATTTGGAATAATGAATCGAGACACTGGGTGGTTAGCATGCAGCCACACGGTGCAGAGGTTCAGGGTTCAAGTCCAGCTACCTCAGCCTCCCCGTGGGGAGTTTGCATGTTCTCCCTGTGTTTCCTCCGGGCACTCAGGTTTCCTCCCACATTCCAAATACATGCATGTCAGGTTAATTGGCTGGTCCAAATTGTCCCTAGAAGTGAATGAGCGAGCAAATTGTCTGTCCCTGTGTGCCCTTGCGATTGGGTGGCAACCAGTTCAGGGCGTCCCCTGCCCATTGCCTGAGGATAATTGGGATGGGCTCCAACAACCCTGCGACCCTACTGAAGATAAGCGGCACAGATAATGGATGGAATCAAGACAGTATTAGATTAATGTGCATATTGCTAAATCTGATGTAGTAAATTATAATACAGAGGTAGTTATTTCCATTATCTGCACTAGCATGTGGTTAGCGAGTCGTGTGGCTTAGAATTCAGCTAAACACAGTAGGATACATTTAAGCTACTTGCTCAAGGGTCAGGAACCTATGGCTCAAGAGTCATATATGGCTCTTTTCATGAGTCGATATGGCTTGGAGATAAAATAGAAACAGTTTAACTATTGAATACATAGAGCCAAAAGACACAATGCCGAAACTTAACGCAACTAAATTTATCTCTCTCTCATATATATATATATATATATATATATATATATATATATATATATATATATATATAAGAGAGAGAGCAAGAGAACAAGAGAGCGAGAGAGAGAGAGAAGCACAATGATAATGAATGCAATGACTAGCGCGTGTGCGGCACAGTTCTGAGGTCGTGAGATCAAAGCTTCCTTTGTGGAGTTTGCATGTTCTCCTCGCACTTGCGTGGATTTCCTCCGGGCACTCCGGTTTCCTCTCACATTCCAAAAACTTGCATGTCAGGTTAATTGTCCGGTCCAAGTTGTCCCTAGGTGTCAATGAGAGAGAGCTTGTATGTCTCAGGATTAGTTTAGGATGTCCCCAGCCCACTGGCCGAGGATAGCTGGTAAGGACTCCAGCACCCCCGCGACCCTATTGAGGATAAGTGGTGAAGATAATGGATGGATGGAGAGAGAGAAATAGAGAGATAGAGAGACACAGAGAGAGAGAGAGAAATAGAAGAGAGATCAAGAGATAGAGAGAAAACATTATTACTACAGTTTAAGGTCAAAGTCTCACACGAATTGACCCTGTTTCGGCTGTAAATCACTAAATCCATTTTTTAATATGGAAGCTCATTAAACAATCCATGGTAATTGTTGAGAAAATTTATGCTGAAAAGCCACAAAACCTATTTTTTGCCCAGAAGCTCTAGCATACCACCTAGCGTAATTTGATTAAGTGAGCAATCAGAATGGACGGAGCTATATGCAGGACAGGACAGGCGGACTCCTTCTCGCCCAGCACCGTCCGCACTGAAGGCAAATACGTTGTTATCCTCGTTTGCAGTATTTCGTGCCATTTTTTATAAAAGCATCTTGTTTGAAAACCATTGTTTAGAACAAAAATGACAGTCAAAATGAGCATTAACACGCTTGAGAAACTGCAGGAGGAAGACAAGTTGTAAGTGGTATATTTCTATTTCTATGGGACACAGGCTATTGTATTATTATTTGCAACGAACAACCTCATACAGGTGCATCTGATTCCGGACGATACAGTACATGGAGTGCAGGTGGACTTCTAATAGGCCGACTAATACGTCTTTCAGGGTCCGGATTCTAGATGATACACAGGTGTTCAAATACTTATTTGCAGCTGGAAAGGTGGGGCGGCAGTAGCTCAGGAGGTAGAGCGCTCGTCTTGGGATCAAGGGATCCCAGTTCGAATCCCGGCTTGTCCGTGTTACATGTCGAAGTGTCCTTGGGTAAGACACTGAACCCCTAATACCCCCAATAAGCAGGTTAGCGTCTTACATGGCTGCAATACAAGGCCGCTATTGGGAAATGTGGAGCACATTGTAAAGCGCTTTGGGAAGTCATTGACTTGAAAAGCGCTATATAAATGCAGATCATTTCATTTGCATTTCAGCTGTATCACACAAATAAATCGTTAAAAAAATCATGCATGTTTTCCTTTAGTTTATCGCTCATGCACCTACGATGAAAATTTCAGACCACTTCATGATTTCTGAGTGGGAGGAATAGCAAAATAGCAGGCTGTTCAAATACTTATTTTCTTCACTGTAATTAATAAAGAAATACATTTTTTGAAAAGTGGAAGGACTGATTGTGGAAATTAGAGATGTACATTGATGAATATTCAATCTGTAACAAGCACATAGAACGGTTTTCAGTCCGACTCACCAACAACCATGATGTTGAGCTCAAAGCCCTGCTTCATGGCCTTTCTCCTCATCTGCTCCAAAATGGCATCGATGCCGACATAGCTGAAGTCTCCGCCGTGGTGGGATTTGTCCCCTTTGCCGTGCGGCAGCTTAGTGTGGTCCGACATGTTGCTGTGGCTCAGACTGACTTCTGACCCTGGACAAAGTATAGAAAGCGATTGACCTGATAAGTAACTGAAAAGATTTTTACTTTTTCAGTTTTGCATAATTCCTTAAGATGTTCTTTCAGATAATAAAGTAAGGCAAGCAAACATTAAAATATCTTTCCTGAACCCTGCCAGCAAACCCAACTGCTGTCATTTTCCAATAAACCCCATAAAAATCTGTTGCAACAAGCAAAAGGAAACATGCAAATTGGTGCCAAAAAGCTGGTATGTAGCACGTTTCCCCTTTTGTGGGAGGAGCCAACACTTCCTGCGCAATGACAGCGAAGCCACAGAGTTGTCTCGAAACCGCAGGCACGCACACGTGTGTGCAGACCTGAAGTATGAACTATAGCTGTTTTGTGAATTCCAATTAACAACACAAAACCACACTCTAAAGGTTTTATAGCTAAAGCCACAACATTATATACACTTGCAGAGAGTAATCAAGATGATCCAAGATTGAAAAGAATGGTAGAGTTAAAAAAAAAACAGAACATCTGCTGTATTTTCATTGCACTATTGTTATGATGCACTTAAACTTAGGCCAGTCTCTGTGTAACTAATTTTGCCCATTTATCTTACTATTCTTTTTATTTATCATACTGACGCTCCCTTACTTACGACCATTCAACTTACCTAATACAATCAATACGAACATTTTTTTCAGGATGTCGAAAAATATTCGGAGATTTCTGTAAGTTAGATTTTGTATTGTGTGCACCTTTTTCCGAGTGCAGGACACTATTGTAGTGCTTTTTTCTGCCGCTACTGGCGTGTGGTGGGGCTCTGAGAGGTCACCCAGCATCCACCCGAAGAAGAAATCCGGCTTCTACTTCCTGGTTCGTTTGTAAACCTAACAAGGTATACTGTAACTCTAGGGCGCTAAGAACTTTGAGATTTCTAGCGTTTAATATCTCGTGCATCCATTCAATATGGTTGGTGTGAAATGTAAAAAAGAGGCAAGATGTTTCTTTTGAAACGAAAGCGGAATAAGAAAGCTTGATGCGGTTGAAAAAAATGGTTGGAACGCTTTTTTTGGCCACTTTTTAACACGGATGAGGACCTCTTGAAGTGCATCTTCCAAAAGTAAGTTGAAGTCTATTCAGCTTTATAAAGCATATTATTTTATGAAATGTTTATTTTTTAGTGCAAAACAATACAGGTTACACGTACAAGCCTTAAACATACTTATATAAACCATAAACATTCAAAATATAGCACTGAAGCAACTAACAGACAAATTCAACTTACGAACGATCTTCCAGAATCTCGTTCGTAAGTAGGGCAGTGTCTGTACTATCCTCCTTTAAATGTTTATTATGAATTGCAACGCCTAAACTAGTTGTGAACAATGTTCACTATGTTCTTGTCAATGACAGAAAAGACAATTACAATTCTAAATTAAGTCAATATTAGTTCTCAGTAAAAACAAATGCCTTTTACTTAGTTTTAAATTCAAAAACCAAATAAATACAGTGACACCTTTTACGCCTTACTACGTAGAAATCGTTTTTTTAAGTTAAACCATTACTTTGTTAGCATTTTTGATGACTCTGAACAAACAACTAAAAAGACAAATTGTTTTGACAGCAGAAAACCAATAAAATGAGCTGATTCAGAAATAGCAATCTGCTGTTCATTTGTTTTCACTAAATCACTCAAAGTGAAAAAAACAAAAAAATCACATATTCAACCAAGCATCTGTCTGAGCACGCACTAACAAATTCAATACTCAGTACACTATACACAACTTGGGAAGGTAATAGTGGGGGAAGGAGAAACCATGTGAGGAAAAACACCCAAGGATAACTCATCTAAATTGACAGATATGACACTTGTGCTTCTCCTTAAGTATCAAGTGTGATGACTTTTACCCTCCAGGCGAATACTGCCACAATACACCACACACCAGACGAAACGAAGAATAACAACGTTTTAATGCGCTTGTTTAGACATTAAAATTGACAGTTACTTAAAGCCTTCAATCCAGCAAAGCACACTATACAAGAATGAAAGTTAAAGTACAAAAAGGCTGTTTTGGAAGCAAACATTTGGAAAATGGGCACCCAGCCTGCAAGTGACAAATGAGTCAACATCTGAAATGGAAATAAACAAGCTTTCCAAGAAGTCTTAACAGAAACGGCACTGTGCAGTTCTGAGAGTATAATTACAGAATAAAACATGTTATATCAATAAGTCAGATGCTTTATAAAGGACATATATCCTGTGATTTTAAGCTCTCCCACAGTATATATGTATAGGCATTTGTTTTTTTTCATATTCTACACCGGCAAAGAAGATTGCATTGGATGCACGTTTTATCTATTTATTCATTTTTTACAATTCTACCTCGTTATTTTGACTATTTACATCAGTGTCACTATTGGCCAATGATTCTTTGATTTCCACACCCTTTAGGATGGATCTGTAACCTACGAGGTTTCATAAAATGAAAACGGCTTGAGGGAGGGTTTTCAGAACAGGCTGATATTTCATATCCGAGGTTTGCATCCACTTCTGTTCTCCTTGTAGGTTCAAAATCCATTGATGACCTCTCTCCTTTTTTTGAAGGTTAATTAGATTTCTATAATTAACTTTTGACCCAATGGTAATTATTTTTGTATGCAAAAGCAATTTTGTTGGGAGACATCTCACCAGTAAGTATGTAGCCCTGTTCAAAAAACAAAAAACAAAACAATAAACAATGCACCTACTGGGACTTGCTATGCATTTAAATACTATAGGAACTGGGGCGGCAATAGCTCGTCTTGAACCAAGATGTCACAGGTTCGACTCCCGGCTCATCAGATTTCAATGTCCAAGTGTCTTTGGGCAAGACACTGAACTCCTAGGGAGATAGATGCCTTGCATGGCTGTGCTGCTATCAGTGTGTAAGTGTGTGTGAATGTGCGAGTGTGAAGCACATTGTAAACTGCTTTGGTAGGTCTTCAGTGACTTGAAAAGCAATATATATAATTTCCATTCAAAGAGATGGGTTGGAATTTGGACTTTTCCCCCCAGTTATTTGAAGCAGATTGAATTATTTGAACTTAAATTAATTAAATACCCCCCTCCATCGAATGTTTATGAGTTTTTCCTTGCCCGCATGTTGGTTTTAGATCAGGCGATTTTGTCATTGTGGTCTGTGCAATATTTTATGACATTTTGTGATTAAGGGCTATATAAATAAATGTGACTTGACTTACATGACAAAAGTCTCCAAAAGTTCATTGAATTGAATATGTCTCCTTCAATTAGTTTGTGCTGACTAATGAAGGGTGGGATCCATCTTGACAGCACCCATTAGCAAATTTATCGGTTACAGACCCCAAAAAAACGATTTGAGGGGCCCCTGCGTGGAGTCCTCGCAAGAACATTACAGCTTGGTATCGAATTGTGTTTTCATTGAGGCCCAAAAATGTCGCGCTGCACTCCTGTGTGCAGGTTCTGACAGCCCGGGACGGTTCTCAGGTTCCTTCCACTCAATCCTAATTTGGTTTCCGCTTCCAAAAAAGAAAGAAAAAGGCAGCAGTTTGGCATCACACCTACTTGCAGCCTCCATTGGACCTTTATATGCTCTTGCAACGACTACTTGATTCAATCACACCAATGTCCTTACTATGCTAGGGCCAAATATCTGTAAACACAGATGAGACAAGTGCATTTGGGATGGAATGAGATACAAGACACAAAAAAAAAGATTATGTAAAATGTGTAAGGAAACCAAAATACTAACTAAATCGTTGTTACAGATCACAAACTTCTGAAAAAAAAATAATAACCAAGATAAATCATCTTAAAGGAACAGAGTGTAATAGTTAACTTCTAGATGTTATTGTATTATGGAGTGCAACCACAGACAATCGCTAAAAGCAAATAAAGATTCTTTTTTTTGACTAGCCTAGTGCAAAGAAAGAAAAAGGGAGAGGAAAGAAAGGATAAAAGAAGAAAAGCAAGAAAAAATAAATTAAAAAGGAGAAAAAGAAATAAGAAAAAGGGAAAAAGAAACAAGAGAAAAAACAAGAAAAAGCAACATGGAAGGAATGAGGAAAAAGGGAAAAATACTAAAATAAAGAAAAGAGAAGAAAAAAATGAAAAAGAAAGAAAAGCAAGAAAAAGAAGGCAAATATAAGGTAACTATTCAAAAAAGACAAAGGAAAACTAAGAAAATGATAAAAAGAAAGACAAAACGATAAAAGGAAGAAAGCTACAAAAAGGGGAAGAGACGGAGAAAAAAAAATTGTGTTTTTTGGGCGGCAAGATCGCCGACAATGAGCTCCCTTGGGTTAGCCTAATCTTATGTCAATTACATGAAAAATTCTGGACCCCTTGAGTCTTAAATATGCACATTTTTATTGTAGTTTATGTATTTTTACTTATTATTTTAATCCATATTGGATTTTTTAGTAAGGAATGAAGTTTTCTTTTACCCCTAGGAGGCACTAAATATTTCTTAATTTTATTGATGGTAATTTTTACTCCTATTATTTGAGTTTTTCTTTTCTTTTAACAATAGTGTGTGTGTGTGTGTGTGTGTGTGTGTGTGTGTGTGTGTGTGTGTGTGTGTGTGTCTTTTGGCATTTCGGGTTATTTCGCTGTTGAAAAAAAGGCGGATTTTTTTCTCATAGTACATTGAACTTTTTTATACAGATGAGTTGCAGTTAATGCCAGTTAATTTGATTTGACACTATTTTTACCGTTGCAAACAAACATCTCGATGATGGCAAAGACCTTTAAATGGATCAGGTCATTGGGGGCACTTAAGTCAAGAGCAAAAAGCAATCCTGATACTCAGGAATGCAGATTAATCCGAGCTGTAACATGAGTCCTCTGAATAGCGCCTGGCGATGGGCCGGAGCAGAGTACGAGTCGCCTCGCTGTCCTCGCTAGGGAATGCGGACGCTTCGACGTGACAGGATGAGATCCGTTTTTGGGTGAGAACATTTTCGATAATCCGATGCCATCACTTCCATGAATTCTTCAATTGAGGAGATGCTCCAAAACAACAATACGTTGACTCGCCAAGTGGGACTCCTGGACACAGTGACCATCTGCAGTCATAGATCTTTGCTTCTAAGAATAAAGCAACGCTCTTGCCAGGGACAAATGCAAAGACAAACAAACACATTCAAGATGACTATGGGGAACAAAGAAACTCCCTGGTTTCCTTAAATTTGGACTATTTTTGCAAACAACAAGCTGGCCATTAGGATCATCTCCCAAGGATTACGCATTCAGAAAGCATCGAGGCCGCAGGGTATTGAGGACTGATCCTGCCAAATGTATGAAATGTATAAATAAAAAAGACCTACAAATGTATGACATATAAGTAAATGAACACAAATAAATATATATATTACTTAAATGAGATTTATTTATTTGTGTATGCATTTTGTCATTTATTTAGTCTTTATTTATATACATATCTATTTTGTCTTTTATTTAGTCATTTATTTATATCCATATCTATTTGGTCGTTTATTTAGTCATTTGTGTTGTCGCGTAGATTGGTCGCGTATTGTGTCACGCGTACTGTGTCGTATATTGGTTTAGTTTAATAATAATAATAATAATAATTTCCTTTGTATTGTCATTCTTTGTAACAATGTACACAGAACGAAATGTCGATACACCTGACCCGTTGTAGCGAGTCGATGCAGCCGCAGCCAACAGAGGGCGCCGCCATTATACCAATTCGCGCCTCGACCGAGACATACCTAATTGGTATAATGGCGGCGCCCTCTGGCTGCGGCTGCATCGACTCGCTACAACGGGTCAGGTGTATCGACATTTCGTTCTGTGTACATTGTTACAAAGAATGACAATACAAAGGAAATTATTATTATTATTATTATTATTATAATAAGGTATGTCTCGGCCGAGGCGCGAACCAGCGACCTCCCAGTCTCAAAGCGGGCACACTACCATCTAGGCTACTGAGCTGGTAGTTGCTAATTTAGTTGCATTGTGCCATGTCTTGTGTCCCTTATTGTGCCACATAGTTTGATCTCGTATTGTGTTGCATATTGTGAACGTAGTTTGGTCGCGAATGGTGTTGTATTTTGTCGCGTGTTGTGACGCAGTTTGGTCACGTATTGTGTCGCAGATTATTTCGCGTATTATGTCACATATAGTGCTGCGCATTGTGTCGCGCATTTTCTCGCGCATTGTGTCGTGAAGTTTGGTCGGGGTTTTGTCGCGTATTGTGTTGCGTGTACTGTGTCAAATATTGGTTTAGTTGCTAATTTAGTTGTATTGTGCCATGTATTGAGTCCTTTATTGTGCCACAAAGTTTGGTCTCGTATTGTGTTGCATATTGTGCCACGTAGTTTGGTCGTGAATTGTGTTGGATTGTATCGCGTGTTGTGACGCAATAGTTTGGTCACGTATTACGTCGCATATAGTGCTGCGCATTGTCTCGCGCATTGTGTCTGAAGTTTGGTCGAGGTTTTGTTGCGTAATGTGTCACTTACTGTGCCGCGTGTACTGTGCCGCGTGTACTCTGTCGCGTGTACTGTGTCGCATATTGGTTCAGTTATTGATTTAGTTGTATTGTGCCATGTATTGTGTCCCTTATTGTTCCACATAGTTTAGTCTCGTATTGTGTTGCATATTGTGTCACGTAGTTTGGTCGCGAATTGTGTTGTATTGTGTCTCGTGTTGGGACGCATAGTTTAGTTTGGTCACGTATTGTGTCGCGTATTATGTCGCATATAGTGCTGCGCATTGTGTCGCGCATTGTGTTGTGAATTTTGGTCAGGGTTTTGTTGCATATTGTGTCGCATAGTGTGTCGCATAATGTGTCGCGTGTACTGTGTCGCGTGTGCTGTGTCGCGTATTGGTTCAGTTGCTGATTTAGTTGTATTGTGCCATGTATTGTGTCCCTTATTTTTCCACATAGTTTTGTCTCGTATTGTGTTGCATATTGCGTCACGTAGTTTGGTCGCGAATTGTGTTGTATTGCATCGCGTGTTGTGACGCATAGTTTCGTCTCACATTGTGTCGCGTATTATGTCTCGTATGACGTCACATATTGCGCTGTGCATTGTGTCGCACATTGTGTTGTGAAGTTCGGTCGGGGTTTTGTCTCGTATTGTGTCGCATATTGTGCCGAGTAGTTTGGTCAGGGTTCGGTAGCGCATTGTGTTGCATATTGTGTATTGTGCCTCATAGTTTGGGCTCGTATAGTTCCGCATAGCTCGGTCGTGTATTGCGTCGCGTAGATCGTCAAAACAAAATCTTATTCTAAAAAGGGGGTGGGTAAAACTGGCTAAGCTTTTCACTGATCAACTGTAATGCCTTTCTTCATCACATATCTATCAATAGACAAAAAGCTCAGGAAACTACAAATACATGTAATATGAATGACAAAATAAATAATGACAAAATAAATGACAATGCATAAATATATTAATTGTCTTTACTTTATATATTTGGGTAATAAGTGATTGTCATCTATCAAACTTGCATTTATTTGTAGGTAATTATTTATACATTTATACATACATTGGTCCTTCATACCTGGACACCATTACCATCTGTAGTCATAAAAATGTTTTCAGACTAGAGCCACACACTTGGCAGGGACAAATATATAAACGAAAACAAATTCAAGATAGGTATGGGAAACAAACCATGACCTGCTCTATTTCGGCTACTTTGTTCCCAAAAATTCAAACTATTTTCAGAAACAACAATCTGGCCTTTGGGATCATCTAGAATGATTAGGCATTCGCAAAGCGTCAAAGCCAGCGGCGAGTCTAGTGAGTCATGTCGCTATTAGAGCATTCTAATGTGACACAAAGACGATTCTGCAAATGACCTTTGCTGCACGCGCCGCCGAATTTCTGGATGAGTAAACAGGCGACAAACGAGCAGAGACGCAGTGTGACTCATACACAAATCCCAACTCATGCAGCAAATTACACAGCTTTGACTAGCTGGTACAGGGGTGTCCAAATTTTTCAGAAAGCGGGCCAGATTTGGTAACCTGAAAATGTGTGAGGGCCGACTGTGCAGCATTGCAGTCTTTAAAAAAATTCGCTCTCCGTGAAAGGTTTGTGTTGCTTGGCGATCAGCGTCGCGACCTCATCGCTCGCCTTTGTAGCATTTTCATTTGACTCGCATGGACTATTGAAAAAGCGCTCCAGTGTCGTAAAAACAGCTTCCCGTTGCTCTACCTTTTCACTGCATTTATTCCTTTCTCTCCACTGTGGGCCAGTAAAAATTTGATCACAGCCTGTAACTGGCCCCCGGGCCAGATACTGGACATGGCTGACCTCGTGTAATGGCACACATCAATAATGCAAAAACTAAATATATGAATAAAAAACATAACAGGAGGGCGGCACGGTGAATGAGTGGTTAGCACGCTCGCGGCACAGTTCTGAGGTCTTGGGATCAAAACCAGCTACCAGCCTTTCTGTGCGGAGTTTGCATGTTGTCTCCGTGCTTGCGTGGGTTTCCTCCGGGCACTCCGGTTTCCTCCCACATTTCAAAAACATGCATGTCAGGTTAATTGGTCGATCCAAATTGTCCCTAGGTGTGAATAAGCGAGTGAATGGTTGTGTCTCTGTGTGTAGCTCAGGAGGTAGAGCGCTCGTCTTGGGATCAAGGGATCCCAGTTGGAATCCCGGCTTGTCCGTGTTACATGTCGAAGTGTCCTTGGGTAAGACACAGAACCCCTAAAACCCCCAATAAGCAGGTTAGTGTCTTACTAGGCTACAATACAAGGCCGCTATTGGGAAATGTGAAGCACACTGTAAAGCGCTTTGGGAAGTCACTGACTTGAAAAGCGCTATATAAATGCAGATCATTTCATTTTCATTTCATTTAAACCTATTATAAGAAATAAAGAAAAAACGTTAATTGATATAATTTGGACATAGCGATTGGAAGGAAGGCAAGATCTTAAGCCCCAGCTTGAGGGTGTGTCTGAACTGAATTTTGGCCCGGCTCGGGCCAAAAATGTGAATTATTACGTCCGGGTTCGGACGGGCTTTAATTCTCTTGTATGTAAATGTCTGGATGAGTGCGTAATGCCCTGTCAGTGTCAGAGCTACTAACAAGAGCCGTTATATGCAAGAATCACCAATCACCATACCTCACTATAATGTTGCTATGCTAACATCACAGTGTGCTGAAAACTTTGAGCCAGTGAACAGTTTTGGTCACTAGAGACCGTGGCCTGCAAAAAAACAGAAGTCGCCTCATCACAACACTGTGCTGTACTTGCAATGTCAATTCAAAGAACTTATTCCTGTCTCTGTCTATTATCCAACAGCCATTGTTCCTTCCTCCCTCCCTTTCTCTCTCTTTCTTCTTTTCTCTCTCTCACTTCATCATTTTACAACTTACCTATCCCAAGTGTTGGGTTTCCAAAATTGAGTTGTGCGTGTTACCAGTTAAATTAATTGATGGGACACACAACAGTAACCAGTGCATCTATGACCCTTGTGGTTAAGGGTACACCTAAAAAAAACAGCATGTTCACAAGGGTTGGTAGACTTTTTAAATCAAAGTCGGCTGTTTTTGGTGTTAACTTGATCAATCCTCAGCAAAATTGAGGGTGACATTGTTTGTAAGGTTGATTCTACGGGAATGGAAGCAATTCTTACTACCGAATAGATTAATTTTACCGTCACAATTTCTTTTTTAGCCCAAATGTGTCATCGACAACTGACCCGTCACATTAAAACGCATTAAAATAGTTGAGCGACTGACAACATTCCTTCATTCAACTCCCTTAATGAAAACAGTGTCAACTGAAAGCAGATGTTAGGACAATGGCAGCATTTTTGGTCTGATCAAAACATTCTATAAGATGATTTTTGTCTTCAGTGACTTTCGAGAGGATTACGTGAGACTCGAGTTGTGTTCCATGGCTTGTGACCAGTCCAAGCTTTCATTTTGCATGAGTGGACAGATCCCATCAAAGACAATTGTGCTCTCTCATCCCTCATGAAAAGAACCTTTTGGAGAGGTTTTTGCTAAGTTATCTAACTGAACATGTTAAGTGGAACCAAATTATTTTAACATTCTACATCATAGGTACAACAACAAAAGTGAAAAGTAGGCATTGCAAAAATATTGGCCAATTGTTCTCTCAACTCAGCCGACTCCAGAAGTTCCCTGATGGTTACTGAATGATCCAATTTCGACCTAAATGACTAATTTCGCAACATTTACACATTTCCCAAAGCAAGCAATAATAATCAAAACGGAAAGAGTATAAAACCACTTCAAACCTACCAAGACCTAGCCATCCCCCTAAACTTTCAGCCCAAACAAGAATAAACTATTCAGTGAACAAACCAAGAGGATCATTATCACATTGGATGAATTGGAGGCATACTCAGCTGAGGGGGGAAAATCTGTGCATAGGAAAACTACTAGTCGTACCCCATCATTCTTCCCTTTATGGAAGAGAGGCAAAAAGAAAGCTTTTCCTGAAAGAACACCATACAAAGGCCCATTTGGCATTTGCAAGAAGCCACAGAGGGAGAGAAATAACACATGGAACAAGATGTTCTGGTCAGATTTGTGCAGAATGCAAATATTTTATGGGGGCGTAAGAGTAACACTGCACAAAATCCCGAAAACACCCTTCCCACTGCCAAACATGGTGGTGGCAGCATCATGCTCTGGGGTTTCTTCAGCAAAGACTGGGAAGATCGTGGGAGTTGATGGAAAGATGGATAGAGCCAAATACAGGGTGATTCTGGTAGACAATCTTTTAGAGTTTGCAAGAGACTAAGAATGGGGTACAGGTTCGCCTACCAACAGGACGACCCTAAACATTCGTCCAGACCTCAATTCTATAGAGCATTTGTGGAAATATCAGGAACAAACGATCACCATCAAACCTTAAGGAACTTCTGCTGTTTTTTAAGGAAGAATGGGCAAACATTTCGGTCGACTTGTGGCTGTGATCGCAGCCAAGGGAGGTTGTCCAAAGTATTAAGTCATAGGAGGCAGATATTTTTGCATTGCCTTCTTTTCAATTTTTTTATTGTCAGCACAATGTTGAATACATTTGGTTTCTTTTCACGATTGTATTTAACATGTTGATATATCTTAGGGAATATTTCTAAGTTTTCTTAATCTTTAAGTTTGAAGCCTGAATTATGGAAACCTCGGTTTTCGAACGCCTCTCAGTTCGAACAAATAAGTTCTCGACCAAAAATTTAGAGAAATTCTTGCTTCGCTTTTCGTTCAAAAAAATCGGAGTTCGGACGCCGGTACGCTAGGGGCGATGCTGAGCGGCGTACGGGTGTAGATTGCCCCCACCCCTCGTGGAGAACTGTGACCACGCACTTCTTTTTGCGTTTGTTTTTAATATCGGTGAACAGAGTGTTTTAACCCCTAGTTATGCCTCCAAAGAAGGTCGGTGCAAGCAGCAAAGTTGCTACAGGTGAAAAAAGAAGAGTAGTGCGTACAACTATTGCATTTAAGAAAGAAATAATAGCAAAATATGAAGAAGATGTGCGAGTTTCCCTTCTTTCGAGGGAATAGAGCATGGCTTCTGCAGACCACCACAAAGGTAAGAAATCCTATTCATAAATCTTTTCTTTATCCTTTAACAGCTCACCACTTGTTGTGGAGACCCCGGTGCTAAATGACGTGTAAACGACCTGATTTTTTTGAGGTTCATGTTAGCGTAATCTTTCGTACGGAAGATTACGCTAACGCGAACGTACAATTAGCCTGGGTTAGCTTCATGTTTACGTTCATGGTAAGCCTTCAAGGATTTGGAACGGATTAAAATGATTTTACATTACTTTTAATGGCAAAAACGATTTACGGTGATCAACCAAATCGGTTTTCGAACAGGGTTCTGGAACGGATTATGGTCGAGAACTGAGGTTCCACTTTATGTCAATAAGTTCTCGGGCAAGTGGGGAGTTGAGTTCAATACTTTGCAAGGCATTGTAGTCTTTTGCATTGCCTGTGTTTATCCTCCTTGGTTACACATAAATAAGTCATGGGAGAAAAAAGGATCAGCAGAGAAAAATAGGAAAATGACTCATGGAATATACGACAAATGGTGTACCATAATGATGCAACGATGTCTTGTGGTCGTCAACTGACACTGAACATAAAAACGTTAAAACACGGAGGATTTGTAAGAATGAGAAATTTGTCTTTTCTACTCATGTACAATAAAATCAAGTGTGTTTCCTTTATTTGACTGAGTATTGTAGAGGGTTTGCTAGAATCTAGTAAAATGTTGTGGGGTCTTCAAAAAGTTCTGTTTGTTTTGGGAGCCATTTGTGCAAGGGTTGTTTGACTGACAGGACACCTTCCTATCACAATCACGCACACACTGCTAGCAATTTGCCTCGCCTTTATTGGCTAGTACCATTAAAACTTGCCTCTGATTGGCTGGCTGTGTTCAAACCCGAACTGTGACAATTATTGTTGGCCAAAGGGGCCATCACTCAAATAACAATCGGACTATAAATCCTTGAAACCAAAAAAAACAAGTGTCTTGCAATTAAACTATCACACTCCGTCACACCTCGATATCAATTACATTTCGGTTACTCATGCATCCTTAGCGCGGATCCTCCACAAAGAAAAACAAACAAAAACAGTGATGGGTGAATAATTAAAAAAAAGAAAACTCTGGGAGAGAGAAGCCCTGGCCAAGCCCGAACATGAACGTAATGATTGACATTTTAGGCTTGGGATATTAAATCTATTAACTATTATACTAATTGATGCTTAGCTTCACTAAAAATCACCATGAATCACAATTATGACACAGTTTCTACCTGGAATAGGCCTGTTAATACGAGCAATAAACAAAATGGCATTCTTTGACCGTGGGCGCTCCAATGATTACTCGATTACTAGTTGCCGCTATTGTGTTTGTTTGTCTTCTCCCTTTATTTATACACCAGTAAACTGAAAGTAATGACATTAATAGACAAATAACTGTCACAAAGATGAATGTTTTCGGTTGGGTGGCACAATGCAACTGCTATGCCATTGGATTGCATACAAACATAAAAATAACAAATAAGGACTATACTGGAGGGACACTAAGTGTTTTTAAATGTGATAACACACAATAGAAGTGTTTTATTGTTTGTAGTCAACCAAAACACATTTTAGCTCAGATGTGATTTCTGTTTCTCGTTCTTCTTGTAAGTTTGCTAATTTACTCATTCACTCAGATGGCTACTAAAAGGCTTTTACACTTATGAGCGTCCGCAGATCAGGGAAAAAAAAAGAGAAAAAAAAAAACATGGCTCTCGTGAGAGGAAAGCTTTTTTTTGCCCGGTTTCACCTTGACTGAATTTCCCGTTTTCCTGTAGGTGTGCATTTACTGTATTTATCTTGGTCTGCCTTTACATATTTCTCCTCGCTTTCTTTTACAATAATGGCCCATCAGTGGAACTCTGAAAGGAAGGGAGGAAAAGAAGTAAGATCCAGGAACACAGTTGTTACAATTTACAATAAAAGTTTATTTTTCTTTCAATAAATTCAGCTATAAATTAAAAGAACGACGTATGGTGTACATAAAGACTGGACTTTATAATAATGTTTGCAATTCTAAATAGCTCTGATAAAAACATAAAAGCTGTTCCCTTCCCACGCAGTACTTTGAGGAGCATATTCATATCCATGTGAGCACTATTTAGTACTCTTTAAAGTTTTATGGTGCATTTTCCTGGACATTACCAGGAAAGAATGGCATTTTAAATTGCAAATAAAAAAATGAAGCAGGTGTGCAAGAAAATGAATGCCCATTTTATAACCTCTCTAACATGTTAATGACGGTTTATCACACGAATGCAAAGCACAGAACAAAGAACCAGACTTGACAGCAGACCTTTGTCAGACGACCATTAAAATATTTGAAACGGAACGCTCCTCAAGACTAGATAATTTACGCTGCAGTCTCTTTGGCCAAAAATGATGAAAAGTCTTTACCGAAACATAAGTCTGTCTCACTGCTGAATCCAAAGTGGAGTCATCCAAATATCTTCATGTTTTCCAGTCCAGTTTCACCGAGCACAGTTTAGTAGGATCTGAATTTAAGTTTGTCTTTTTAAAGGAATGCTACGTGCCTGTCAAAACCTGAACCGACGGTGGACCCAAACGCGTAACGTTTTCACACAAGCTTTATTTTACGGAAATGGGGAAGTCATGCGCATGAACACAAACGCCAGTGATTCGGGGATCGCTGGGCGGAAGAAGTGAGACAGAGAAGTCAGGCGCTGGAAAACAGGAAGCCAGAGGCAGACGTGATCAAAACTGGACAGGACAGATACAGGATACACAAGCAGATACCGGACAGCACGGAAAAGATGGGATCGATACCTAACACTGGATACACAAGCAAGATACCGGACAGGACGGTACAGACGGGATCTTACCGGATACTGGATACAACAACAAAATACCGGACAGCGCGGGGACAGACGGGATCTTATCAGATACTGGTTACACGAGCAAGATACCAGACCGGACGGGACAGACTGGATCGATACCAGATACTGGTTACACGAGCAAGATAACGGATAGGACAGGACAGACAGCATCGATACCGGATACTGAATACACTAGCAGGATACCGGACAGGACAGACGGGATTGATACCGGATACGAGATACACGAGCAAGATACCGGACAGGACGGGACAGACGTGATCGATACTGGATACTGGAGCAAGATACCGGACAGGGCGGGACAGACGAGGTCGATACAGGAATCTGGATACACAAGCAGTGTAAATACATGTCTTGCAAGTGTAGAGGTTCGTTGACGGACTGACAAGGAGTGAATGGGAGCACTGAGTTTAAATAGGAGGGGAGCCAATCAGGCAACGAGCAGGCCCAGGTGAGAGCAATGGACAATCGTGACAGTGCCTGACTGTTAGGACGCCCCCTAAAAACACCAATAGTAGTAAAAAAAAGAAGCTGAAAATGAAATGAAATGATCTGCATTTATATAGCGCTTTTCAAGTCAATGGCTTCCCAAAGCGCTTTACAATGTGCTTCACATTTCCCAATAGCGGCCTTGCAGCCATGTAAGGCGCTAACCTGCTTATTGGGGGTATTAGGGGTTCAGTTTCTTACCCAAGGACACTTCGACATGTAACACAGACGAGCCGGGATTCGAACTGGGATCCCTTGATCCCAAGACGAGCGCTCTACCTCCTGAGCTACTGCCGCCTCAAAATGCAACACGCACGACAGCTTTCATGCTATTTTTTTAAACTTCTTTCTTACCGTTTTCATTCTTACGTTTTCTGTTGAAAACATGGCTGGGCAATAATGCCTATAGTCACCAGGAATTTATTAATCTGGGACTGAGACTAGATTTCCTCATTTTACCAACTTCTGTGACACAATATATCGAGGGACATCCGGAGAGCCCCGGGATCTCCGTGGGTGGCCAGCCAACTCACAAAGCAAAAAAAGACATCAGAGGAAACCAAAAGCAGAAAAACAATACCAAGAACTCCCCTCACCCTGGCTACCACCTCTTACATGCTGTCCTCTAAGAACATGCTAGAGGTCCCTTAAAACAAGGATGACCAGGTTCAAAAACAGTTTCTTCCCCAGGGCTATCACCACCCTAAACAAGCTCACAACACCATAATATATATTATATGTAGTGCGTGTGTACAGAAAAATGCGTATTCATACTTTATTTCTTGACCTTTATTTGGGAAACATGGTGCTGCGAATATCAAAATCTATAGTCCCTGAGAATTTAGCAGAAACACACAAAAGCCAGAGTTTTATATGTATTATTCGTATGTGCAAGTCCACAGTTCTTTGGGGCACCAAAATATCTTGGATGAGTGAAGCTGCGCACAAGTAAACAGGTTATTCGAATCGGTATTGAAAAGGAACTACATTTTTTCCCCCGGGTGTTTTTTAACATCTGGGTTGTGAGGTGGGTAAAACAAAGGAGTAAAGCGGTTCCGTTGAGATTTTCTGCCACAAATGAGGTACAAAACAAAATATTTGATTCACAAGTGCACAGTCAAAATGGTTGACAATCACTTTCATACTAAAAGGGCTGGCTATGACATAAAAGGATACTTAAGCGGCAGTAGATGTAGTTTTTTTCAATGCATTATTATTCTGATGCACTTGATGATTTTTAGATCTTGTGTAAATCGTAAATATATTAATTTTTGAAACAAATCCTTCCACATATAGGTGTTGGGGAAGTAATATGTAGCTTACTATCAGTTGCAGGAAGTTCTTCGCGTTACAATATACCAGTGGAAAAGGCTACCTTAATTTTATGTACGATGTCTATAATTGATACATAATCCATGCAATAATACAAATTTGCCCTGTTTAGGTGTAGCATGCACCCAGGGTTGGGTAGGGTTACTTTAACTGGATTACTTTCAATTACTTTTGGATTACTCCAATACCAAATAATAAAAGACAAAAGAAACTAAATATGAATAAAATTACTAAATTTTGTGCAGGCTTGGGGAGTAACGGAATACATGGAACGGCAAAAATGATGTTGGCAAGCTGTTTGGATTTATTTTCATTTTGTTTCTGTCGCATTTTATGTTCGTTTTGCCGGAGATCAAAGAGATCAAAGCCAGGAGAGAAAGCTTACCACGTGTTGTGAGTCATAATTTTATTCATATTTAGTTTCTTTTGTCTTTTATTAGCATATTTGGTATTGGACTAATCCAAAAGTAATTGAAAGTAATCCAGTTACAGTAACCCTACCCAACCCTGCGTGCACCTCTAGGGTGCGATGACACCTTATAGGACAATGCAAAACAAACAAATGCCGTTTGCCATTAACCACAAGCGAAGAAATGCAACTGCAAAGAGAAGCCACAAGAAAGCAGCGTTGGTGTCATTTTTAAGCAGACATGTGAAACATGGCAACAATTTCGAGAATTTTCAACTTCTTCACCAAAAGATTCAAGCATTTTTTAAGAATTTCAAAATTCGGGCAAACCCTGTAAGAAGTGTATTTTCAATCAATTTCATCAATTTGGCCCTGGCTGACCATGACTAAATATTATGAATATCATCATAATCGGACCTAAACAAATTAACATCTTGCAGAACAGTGGTTTTAATGCACATCCAAGCCATCACTCATACAGACGTCCATGCATTCTACAACAACAAAAAGCTGCTAATTAAAAATCCTGACGTGATTCTCAGCACCACGTGATGAGGCCAAACGCTAAGAGGGGCCCAGGCCGGTCGATGACGGCCACAGCTGACGCGGACAGACATGGGCGCTTCGGAAAAGCTTTGAAGAATGCTTCTGGCTCCTTTTATCTTCCAGTTCAGTGCTGGCCCTGACAGACTTTTAAACATTGGGGGACTAATGTGGCACCAAGCGAATGGCCTAACGGGTTGTTAAATTTAGGCTTTTCTCACTGAGAAAGGTCTTATAATGACCATTCCTACAATTATAGTTCTCTAGAATAACAGCAAAGGAGTTGAAGTTTGTGTACAGACACTCCCCTACTTATGCACATTCGAGTTACAGATAACTGTACACACGGGAAAAAAAATTCCGGATGTCGAAAAATATTCTGAGATTGCTGTAAGTTAGATTTTGTATTGTGTGCACCTTTTTCTGAGTAGAGGACAGTACTGTAGTGCTTCTTTTCGCCGTGTGGCGCTGTGAGAGGTCACCCAGCATCCACACTGAAGAAGAAATCCGGCTTCTTCCTAGTTCTTGGGTAAACATTCTATACTGTATCTCCAGCGCGCTAAGAACATCCAATCAATACGGTTGGTATTAAGTGTAAAGAAGAGGCGAGCAGTTTCTTTTAAAATGAAAGTGCAATAAGAAAGCTTGATGCGGTTGAGAAATGGTTCAAATGCTTTTTTTCAACCACTTTTTACCACGGGGAGCACCTCTTCAAAAGTGAAACTCAACTTTTTCTTTATAGAGCATATTGTTTTATGATTGGGCCTTTCACGGTTCTTTTAAGTACATGATAAAATATGGTTCACTGTAATAGAATTGCAGTAACAAAAAAAAAAATCACATCACAGGTTCAAGTGCCTAATTCACAAATTGCAGAAGTGCATGGGGTCTCCAAACCACAAATACTTGATATTCTACACTGGCGCAATTGAAGCACAATAAAATTTCCCACAAATTACCACGTATTAATCAAATTTTTGTTAGCATTTCATTCTAAACACAAATAAGATGTCTTTTGTCCTTTCAAACAGTCCCTAAGAGACCGTCAAAGCGAAGGCCAATACCTATGGGAGGTCTCAGCGGTGCTGTGATACAGACTATGTGACAAAAATTATTCATCTGTGAGACACATGGAAAGGAAAGTCACAGGCCACAGCCAGAAGGGGAACTCTTAAACGACAAATGGCTGACTTTACACAGAAATATTGCACAGTAAATCACACAAATACAAAGCATAAAGTAGAAACGAGGGAGTCATGACTTGGCGAAGGTTTTTTTTATCATAAGGAAAGATTTGCACGACAGGACTTCAGGTGCCAGTTCAAGAAACTGCAAATGCAATGTCGAGTAGTTTTCAAGCATCTGGAAGCAACGTTTTTCAAAACTTCTATAACAGTTTGAAGTCAAAATTATTGTTTTTGCCCCAAGAAAAATATGAATAAAACTTCTCGTTTGACATCATAGGAACAATCTGCGTTTCTCATTGGGAATTTTACGTTTCTATGTCTTATTCCAGGCCTTGGCATGAAGTGAAATTCATGTATTTTTAATATTTATTTTCTTTTGGTTATTCTTGCACTAACTTAAAGAGTTCTCACTTTTACAATTCTCATTCGAGAGAAACAGGAAAGAAAAGGTAATTTCCCCCTTTCCATCTCGGTAAATTCTATTTGTGCAATCTTTGACAAAGCGATTTTTTGGAGGAACACGGTTAGTCTGACTTTTTGACTTCATACATAGGAAGCAAGCATGGCAGCTCTGAAATCTTGATTTTGAAGTTAGGGGGGAAAAATAGAAGCCCAAATTTAATCACGCGTTGTTTAATGACACCAGTGGAGAGAGAGAGAGAGAGAGAGAGAAAGAAACTGTGGAATTACCGTATTTTCCACACTATAAGGCGCACCGGGTTATAGGGCGCACCCCGAAAAAAATAGTTTTTGGTCCTATATTTGACATACATAAGACGCACCAGATTATAAGGCGCTGCAATGGGAACGTCGACAAAACAGTCAGATAGTTCATTCAAACTTATTACCCCCTTAACATTCCCAAAGCTTGCAAAGAAGCAAATATGTGTCGAGAACACGTGCGGATGCGGTGTCCGTGCGATGTCACTCAAATGCATCGTTCCAAATATCATTCGGAAGGTTAAAGTCTTGGGATTCAAGAAATGCCAACCATTCCTTAGTTTCTATTTTCTTTTTCGCTCACAACTTTACTGTGCATATGACAAGAAACACTTGGAATTGAGTTTAATTTAAAAATAGACACTCCATTCCATCCATTATCTGCACCGCTTATCACAGAAACATCGAGTTCAGTCTGAAACAAGATACTGGGAAAATATATAGCCGGAGTAGCTCACCGAAGTCGTTGTGTTCAATAATAATGTGCAACCAAGGTCCTCTTATATCCGTGAGTGTAGTAAATCCAGGAGAATAAAATATTTACAAATACAGAATTGTTTAACATGTTTCCTCTATGCCGTACACAACCACACTTGCTATTCACATTCATCTTTTTCGGCCAATTGCAGGCTTTGTTTTGCCGCTTTAGCCTATGCCAGCCTGTAAATGATAAAAAAGATCCGCCTCCTTTACCTCCGAATAACTTTAGTCAATAGTGATCGAGTCAACTGATGATTGACACATCTTTTTCGGCCAATTGCAGGCTTTGTTTTGCCCCTTAGCCTATACAAGCCTGTAAATGATAAAAGGATCCGCCCCCTTTACCTCCGAAATAACTTTAGCCAATAGTGATCAATTCAAATGATGATTGACACATTGGTTAGCCAATGAAACGCCGGTAAATAAATCCCAGCATACACCGCGGACTACTGGCGTTCGGGGGAAAATCTAGTCGGCGGCTGCTGCATTAGTTGCAAGACTTTGCGAATTAATATTGATCCATAAATAAGGCGCACTGTATTATAAGGCGCATGGTCAGCTTTTGAAAAAAATAAAGGCTTTTAGGTGCGCCTTATAGTGCGGAAAATACGGTATATGATTTACTACCATCTTATCTATTAACACAAAGTAAAATTTGCTCACTCTTGCACACGACATCATTCTTACTCCTTCACATACTTTTCATCACCTGCACACTCAATCATCCTGACCAAATAACAGCCGACCCTCCTACATGACGATTACACTCCACAGAATAGCTACGGAAACTGAAACGAACAACATCCGACAAACAGACCCTCACGTATACATTCAAATCATACGATTTGACATATCTTCATGGATGAGAGAGTATCTTCTGAACAAATACACTCCATTCCATCCATTATCTGCACCGCTTATCACAGAAACATCGAGTTCAGTCTGAAACAAGATACAGGGAAAATATATAGCCGGGGTAGCTCACCGAAGTCGTTGTGTTCAATAATAATGTGCAACCATGGTCCTCTTATATCCCTGAGTGTAGTAAATCCAGGAGAATATAATATTTACAAATACAGAATAGTAAAAAATGCTTTCTCTATGCCGTCAACCCAACGTGCTATTCACATTCATCTTTTTCGGCCAATTGCAGGCTTTGTTTTGCCGCTTTGTCTCTCAGCTACTGTTAGGCTGTCCAGCTCTTTGCCCACAACAGAGCTCGCTTTCCTAGCCAGTTTATTGAGACGAGAGGCATCCTTCTTCTTGACGCTGCCTCCCCAACACGCTGTCGCATAGAAGAGGGCGCTTGCCACAACTGTCTCATAGAATATTTTCGGGAGCTTTTTGCAGATTTTGAAGGAGGCCAGCCTTCTGAGGAAGTAAAGTCGGCTTTGCCCTTTCCTACATAGAGCTTCTGTGTTGGCAGTCCAGTCCAGTTTGTTGTCCAGCTGCACACCCAGGTATTTGTAGGTCTGGACAAATTCTACACATTCTCCTTTGATGGTTACAGGAACCGGGTGAGTTCTGGTTCTCCTGAAGTCCACCACCATCTCCCTGGTCTTGGTGGTGTTCAGGTGCAGGTGGTTTGCGTCGCTCCATCGGACAAAGTCCTGAATCAATTTCCATTACTCCTCCTCCTGCCCATTTCTGATACATCCCACGATCGCAGTGTTGTCGGCAAACTTTTGCACATGGCAGGACTCAGAGAGTTGTACTTAAAGTCCGATGTATACAGAGTGAATAGGAACGGAGAGAGCACGGTCCCCTGCGGAGATCCTGTGCTGCTAACCACAGTGTCCGATGTACAGCCCCCCTGTTTCACATACTGGGGTCTGCCTGTCAGGTAGTCAGTAATCCATTCTACAAGGTGTGAGCTAACTCCCATCTCTGTCAGTTTCCTACTCAGTAGCAGAGGCTGTATGGTAATGAAGGCACTGGAGAAGTCCAAAAATGTAATCCTCACAGCCCTCTTAGCCCTATCCAGGTGAGAGAGGGATCGGTGTAACATGTATACTATGGCATCCTCCACTCCCACCTTCTCCTGGTAAGCAAATTGCAGAGGGTCGATGGCGTGACGGACCTGTAGCCTCAGGTGGTGCAGCAGCGACCGCTCCATGGTTTTCATCACATGTGATGTCAGGGCGACCGGCCTGAAGTCGTTGAGTTCCTCAGGTCTTGATTTCTTTGGGACTGGGATGATGCAGGATGTTTTCCACAGCTGAGGGACCCTCCCCTGTTCAAGGCTCAGGTTGAAGATGCGCTGTAGAGGGTCTCCCAGCTCAGACGCACAGGCTTTCAGCAGTCGGGGGATACTCCATCTGGACCAGCTGCCTTGCTGGTTCGCAGCCTTCTCAGCTCTCCACACACCTGGGCTGCAGTTATTTTTAGTGGGGGGATGTCTTCCATGCTAGTGTCCAGAGGGGGAGGGGGAAGGACAGCTGCATTACTCAGGGGTGAGGATGAGGCGGAGTGGTCAAACCTGTTGAAAAAGTTGTTCAACTGGTTGACTCGCCCCACATCTACATCCACAGCCACACCCTGCTTGGTGCTGCAGCCAGTAATTGTTTTCATCCCTTCCCACACCTCCTTCATGTTGTTGTTCTGCAGCTTTTTCTCCAACTTCCTTCGGTACTGCTCCTTCCCTTTCCGGAGCTGGACTCTGAGCTCCTTCTGTACTCGTTTTAGCTCCTGCTGATCGCCATTTTTAAAGGCCCTCTTCTTTTGTGTCAGAAGGCACTTAGTCAGATTTCGTGTGCTAATATGTGCATTTTTTAGACGCGCTCGAATAAACTCTTTTACATCTTTCTCAGGGTTTTGTGTTTGTGATTGGACTGTACTTGAAAATGGCCTTTTCTTAATTTCACCATGTTCATGCTACACTGACAAATAGAAAGAAAAAAAAACTGCAGGGATTTCCGGAGTCCCTATCTACTTCACATGATACTTTGCCGCCATCATGTGGAGGTTATGGAGAATGGTATTTACCTTGCGAGTCTGTCCTACAGAAACTACTGTATATATATTTCTCCATTATCAAATAATTTTGAAAAAGTGTGATGGGGGCCACTATGGAGTGCCAAAGACACTCATTTAAGGGTGGAGAGGTCCAATTTTGTTGGCGATAGAAAGCATCTTCCTCTGGTTAGCCCAGCAGAATGCAAAACACAATGCACTATAAAAATGTGCAAAGTAGCAAAACTGTGATAGAGCAAAGGATTAGTGTATTTTACTTGCATTGCTTAAATGGACATCAAGCCCTACAAGCATTATGCGTATAAACTCATTCCTAGAGCAGTTTGACTTTGAAAAAGAATATTTTTGATAGGAAAAGCATTTAGATATCCCAAAATATTCAAAATCCTCCACGACTCAAACCAATTTCCAAATATTTTTTCCACTATAACTGCAAGTGCCTCAAGTTATCAAAGCTGAGGCTGGATTATCACAGATCATATTCTTAGCCACTTTGTTGTGATGGCCCAATATAAACCAACAACAGGTGTGATTAAATTCATGTCCTTTTATCTTTAAGTCGTCCTTTATAGCTGGAAACAACAATCCAATCCCTCCAAAATTGGGACAATTCCCATTGAATACAGAATTAATTATTCTCAATGGCCTGCTTTTGACTTGTGACCGGAAATGAATCCCCACCTTTAGCCCAAAGCTAAACTGGTTTTGTATTTGGTTACCAACAAACCCAATGAGGACAAGCGTCATTGAAAACGGATGGATGTTAGCATTGATCAATTGGTTTTCTTTATGGATCTCCAGATAATAAATGTTGGGGGGGGACTGTGTAATGACGGGGGTTAGTGTTCAGAGAGTGGAAAACTGCTCATGACCTTTGAGTGAGGAATTTAATATATTATAAAGGATCTTGGCCACTAATGATGTTAATGCGAAAAAAAATTGTACAACTAATTACCACCAAAACTGTACAACTATGGGAACAGATAGACATGTTTTTGACTTTTTTGCCAAAGAAGAGCTGATCACATGAGCTAATGCTTGAAGGAAGTTTTTGTTTTATGTTTAACTTTTTGATACCTTAACCAAAAAAAAGTGCCTTTGTTTTCCCTACACCACTAAAACAGGCTTAGGGGAGCAAAACATGTTAAAGGATCTATTGTTTGCAGATATGAAGCCTCAAGGGGTAAGATGTTCATGAAGTTTGTCACAAGTACTTCAGGATACACATAAATATATTTTATTGCACTTATGGATTATCTTTCTGCAAATAACATAAAAAATTGGTAGAAAAAACATGCAACAATTAAGCTTTTGTTATAACAAAACCTGCTTATTGAGCCGCAGCAGTAAAACGAAGCAGACGGCTAATGTAGATTAGCAGCTAACAATAATGTGTTATTATAGCAGTTCTCCTCTCATAAGACAATGTAACTTCTTTAAATTTCAATAGTAATGACCTAAAATAAAATAAAAAAATAAATGAATAAATAAAATAAAATAAAAATTCAATGGAGTAAGTTCATAATTATCCAGAGTTACACATCTTAGCCAATGCTAGCGCCTGTGTATTTGGCTGATTTCTTGCTCATTTTTCAAATTCTATATTCTTACAGCAACTCTAAGGGGAAGGCAAAAAAGTCAACTATAAAATGTTGAGTTTGATACTGCAATTAAGGTGAGCTACTTTGGAATGTGTGTTTATTAAGTTATGCATTTTGAAATTATACAATGCTGCAGTAGTTTTGTCCTGCAGTAGACAGAAAGAAGTAAGACCATCCCTGCAGCAGTAGTTTAAAGACTATGGAGAAAAAAAATATCACAATCCGTAATGCAACAGGGTGGGCTAACATTAGCAATTTGAGTTAATTTCATTAGCTGTAAAAAGGATGTCTGCGTGATAGCAGTCGCAACATGTTAAATTTGCTAATTAGAAGTGTTGTTTTGGATTTAATAGCGAGCTGATATTATCACTATAATAAAAATACATGATGGAGGCTCTAGGGTAGGACAACGTAATAAGTTGATGCGAACTATATAAAATGGAATTGTCTTTTTGACTCATAACAATGTAGTAGATTGTTTACGAAATTGGACTTGGCACTCCAGGATAAGCATGTAATAAAAAGACTTAAAAGGGACATTGTGTATTATTTAGCGCCGTCTAGTTGTAAGAAAACCTTCATTCATTGAAAAACATTATTGGTTCAAAAAAATAAGCAAAAATACACAATGACATAAAATTGCATTGTTTTTTTTTTAATACTTGCAGGTCAAGAGATTTGTAATCATTTGACACAACATGAGCCTCTCCTGGAAAGAGCTGACATACAGTGAATATATACCATTTTGCTACTACAGGTACCAAAAAACAACAACCCCCAAAACCTTGCTAAAGAGTGAGGAAAAAAAATGGTGCATTTTGGTCGCCGAGTCTCCGTAGTTTACATTCTTCCTTGTGCTTTTTAGCACAGTAGAACGACACAATCAAGCAACACCTAGCAGTAAAATAAAACACATTGTACTTTTATATTTGAAAATCACTGTGATAGCCATCCAATCGAAATAATACAATGAAAACCAAATTTGGCACCTAGCTAATGCTTAACACAAAAATAAGAATCAGAATTGTCATTTATAAGCGTCATCGCCCCCACGGGTCGCACCAAAGAGGACAGGTGCATGCTACACCTAAACATGGGCAAATGTAGTAAACATTGTCCACAAGATTTGATGTGACACTCCAGGATAAACATGCACTTAAGACTTTGTAGGCACATTTACAAGGTAGTGCTTGAAGACTGGCTTAAGTCAAAAACCATGTGGCGTGAGTGTTATAAAGCTAAGGAAATGTTTTATTTTTCTTTAATGCATGGGCTTCCTCATTTAATGTAAAACTATTCAGCAAATTGCTGCTAAAGAAAAAGACAAAAACTTCGAAGAACCCAAGAGACACCCAATACACAGATCCATTAGGCTCAAAAAAGGGGGAGGGAGGATTTCCTGTGTGCAACAGTTTGAATCAGTCAACTCTTCCTGAACCATCAATTTCAAAAGCACCAAACTATTACATGCCTTCATCGTTTTAAGGATCAAAGTTTGCAGTAACCCTGATAGAAGCACATTGATTATCCATGCATGTGCAAGACACAATGGGAGAGGTATCAGAAGAGGGGGTGGGTAGACAGAGTGGAGTGTTTTGGGGGGGGAGAGCACTAGTAATGATGACCCCCTAAACGTAATCTCACACAACAATGGCCTGCATAGCGAGGATAAAACATGATCTCTTCTGTTTTACTGATCTCCTGCCAGACTTGTGCTCAATTTCACCACCACAGGAGACACCTGATAAGCCCATTTGAACGCCTAAAAGTAACAATAACTTACACTTCTTTGCCTTCATCTGATCTCAATAGTAACAATAAAGAATCTCTGCCCCCTTCCCCCCAAAATTCACAAGAACACATGAAGGACATGAACTCACCCAACCTTCTAGTTCTCCTTGCTGCTCTCCGACTTTCTTGTTCTCCTCAATTACAAGCTCCAGCTGGTGTTGCTGCAACTAGCCACGCCCCTCGCCCCGCCCCCCACAGTCATGTGATCCCTGTTTCAAGAGGTGGCGGGGAAAACTGGCCACGCTTTACTCAGCCACACCCCTCATTCATGAGAAAGTCAATGGGAGACATTGTGGATGAGCGGATTGTGGGTTCTTCGCTTGATCACAAGACGGGGGAACAGGAATGTGTGCAAATTAGCTGATCTCTTTGACTGGTCTCATAAGTTGTCCAGAACAAATTGATTCACGACATGTATCAATTGAGTCGTCATTGGTGACAATATGATGAACAGCGACATCTACAACGAGATTCGACTTGGCACTCCAGGATTAACATGTAGTAAAGGACTTAAAAGCAAAAAAAAAAAAATAGCTGCAAGTTAGTACTTTGTCCAGTTCACTTGTTACAATAACAATCAAGTCAAGTCACATTTATTTATATAGCCCAAGATGTCTCGAAGGACTGCAAAGGATTACAATGACACCATCCACTGATCCTAAACCAACATGCGGGCAAGGAAAAACTCAAAACCTCAGCATGGGGAAAATAAGAAACCTTGGGAAGGGGCCTCACAAGTGGCAATCCCCCTTCCAGGTGGCAATAGATTTAACAATGGGTAACAGTACACAAAACATAGTGAACATCCACTATATTCAATTTTATGGTAAGTGCATCAGAGCAGAGGTGGGTAGAGTAGTCAATTTAGTTTATCATAATAGTACTCAAGTAGAAGTAAAAATGAGTCATCCAAAGAATTATATCCATCTCTCTATCTATCTATATCTCTACCTACCTACCTACCTACCTACCTACCTACCTACCTACCCTGGTCATATCCCGCAAGAGGGGTAACCGACAAAGACATAGAAAAACAAAGAAAATAAAAAAGAGAAAAAGTAGCAGAAAAACACACACACAATTTTTTGGACCATGGCCAACCCAAATGCCCAAACACCCAAACAAGTTAAGCACCTTGGCACCCAAGTTGGTCATGCTTTCATCCCTCCAGATGAAACGGGACTCAAGAAAGTGGACATGTCACTCGGGTCAGGGTGACACAACACACTCTTCTGTTCAACAGCTTTGACTGGTTTACCCCGGCCGCATCATACAGGTGCCCCGCCCATCCCTTAGAACGCGTCTAAACATCCCACTATACTTTTACAACACCTCTCCACTCATTCCTATCACCAACAAGAGCTCTAGCTTGCACTAGATTAAGACCTCTTTCCTGCATTGCACTCATCAACACCATCCAAAGAATTACTCAAGTAAAAGTTAAAAGTACTTGGTGAAAAAAGTACTGAGAAATTGTACCAATGGCTTATTTATTGATTTAGCTATTCAATCAGATGATCATATTATCAAAGTACATCCAATCAGCAATAAATTACATTGTATTTCAAAAAACAAAACTAAATCACCTAGGTAAATTCAACTGTATGTATCCCTTAACCACTAGGGTCGTAGGGGTACCATTTCCTGTGGTGTGTAGGGCAAGTACAGCCTGGTGGCGCTCATCCCTCTCCAGGCCTAAAAAATGTTTCCACCCGGTCTCAACTTTAATAAACAATTTAAAAAAAAACGATAGTGTAATTAAAATAAATAAACTAAGCACATTTAAACCCTAAGTACTTTTTTTTTTAACTCTGCAAGCAGAACAACAAGCTAGCCCAGGGGTCGCCAACACAAAATGTTGAAAGAGCCATACTGGACCAAATAAATATATATATAAATGAATAGCCTTATATAAGCCTTATATTGAATGCAACACATGTATCTATATTAGCCTATTATTGAGACATTTTTGTGATTAAGGGCTATATAAATAAATTTGACTTGACTTGACTTATCAATATGACTAAGTTTGATGCAGCACATCCTGTGGAGAATGACATAACCACTCTCATAACCATTCTATGATACCGGTGTTGTATTTTTTATTTTTTCACCCAAAAAACAAAAACTCATAAGTTAGATAAATATTCTAGGCATGCAAAATGGACTGCGAGGAAAAAAATGCTGCATTTTCACATGGGGTTTCTAAGAGGGTTTCTCTCACAAAATCTAATCATTTTCATACATTTCTAAAATAACCATTTACAGCAATTTTCGGGTTTCCATTTGTAAAACAATATTTAAATTAGCTGAAAAATTACTTTTGTTTCTGAACGTTTCCCTCAAAGGAAAACGTAATGACACTTAAAAATAATTAATAAAAGTGTGCGCCTGTGATCAAACACTCCTACACATAACTTTCACCATAAAAGTGAACATTAGAATTCCCTGCAAGACTGAACCCTTTGAGTTTTGATGATACATTCCCACAGTTCATCTCTCTTTCAACAAGGGGAGTATTTTCCATTCAAGCGTTCAGGAAACAATTATTAGAACGAAACTCATGACCAGTGGTGTTTGACCTTACCATTTCCTTGTGGGAACTAAAGTTTAAACGCGTCAGAATTATTTTATTAGTCCTGGTAAGAGCCTAAAAAGCATAGCTCAGACTAATTTATGACGAGATAATCAAATTAGAATTCACAAACTGTGGTTATCCTTGTAAAAACCACTCCGGAGAACTAGATCTCCACTTTCCATTGACAAATATACAGCAGGAATCACGCGGTGGGCGGCCTTTGGCCCCTTACCAAGGGCCAATCGGAGCGTGTTGCACATGGAACCGAGCAACCCGGTAAAACTTCCTGCCTGAGAGGTTGGGGGTCGGGAAAAATAAGGAGAAGTGGGCGGAACCTCTGGGAAAGGTTGGAAGGTTGGGGACTGACACGAAGGGAAGAGGAGGAACATCTGGTTCGGTGTGCATATCTCGGGGGAAGATAGCTAAAATCTGTCAGAGACTTCCTGTTGTGTTTTTTTGCTGAGATTGCATTGCTCCCTGTGGTGTAAATGAAAACAGCATGTGTGAGGGGCGAGGAGGTTCAATTCCCGACACCCCGAAGAGGCTTTATCGCTCTTCCAGGGTACTAGAGCTGGGCAATAGATCAAATTAATCCGGTTACAGTAAATTTTTGTTTATCGCTTGGGTTTTGTACCAAAAAAGTACACATGATAGGTAAAATACATGAAGTAGAAACTCTTTTTTTTCTTTTCACAGTATTCAATGAAATACTTCATTATACAATAAAACCGATGAGCAAACCCTTTAACAGAGTCTAGCATATTGTAACAAATAAAAGTAAGGTGTTTTTTGTTTTCACAAATAACTTCTGTACTGTCAAATATTAAAGCACAGAGATTGTATAGCTCCGGGTCAGCAGCCTGCAGCTCGTGAGCCACATGTAGCTCTTTTGCGCCGCCCTAGTGGTTCCCTTTCAAATATGTATGACAAGGGAAAATTGAGAGAAGGAAATACATAAATATAAATATAACATTATCTGATGGTTTTCTATAGGACAAGCATTGTCCATCCATCAATCCATTGTCTGCACCGCTTATCCTCAGTAGGGTCGCGGGGGTACTGGAGCCCATCCCAGCTATTCGAAACAGTTTTGTTTTCAAATGCTTTAACACTTTTGGAAGTAAATAAAATATATTGAATAACTAATTTTTAAGTATGAATAACTTTTTTCTTTAAATTTCAAAACAGGTAAGGCAGAACTAACCCACATTTTTTACCTGAGAGATCATTTTTTTTTACCGATTGGCGTGAAGGGCTACCACTAAAATAAATAACACCTTATTTTATTATTATGTTATTACAATGTTTTTACAAGGTTCTAATTATGTAAAGTTAAGTCAGCCACTAAAACATCAGGTCGACTAGAAATCAATTTTTCTTGAAAATCACGAATACCCATCGTTGTTGAGCTATTTTCAGAATCTGTCCGCGGGCTACTCAGATAGGGAGGTTGGAGACCTCGGAAATAAAGCTTTTTAAAAAAGATTGCAGCTCCAGACATATTTGTATTAAAAACTCCGATTGTCGAACATAATGAGTATGCAAATCAGTGATGTCGCGAGATAGTGAATAGGGAACCGTGTTGTAGCGAGGGTTGACTGTAATTTGTAACCGTTGTTATCCTGACGGACTGTTTTCATTTTCTTATAACCAGCGCTACATGTACCAGATTTCAACCAAATTCACATATTTATTCATACTATAAGTGTCTCAATCAGTGTTTTTGTTCACTGGATTGATCCATTTAAAAATAAAAAATAAAAAAAGTGCGCTATCATGGAAGTTTTTGACTAAAGATTTTGAACTGAATGTAGAGAGAGAGAGGCATTGTGGGTGGTAGTTCACCCCAAAAGCATATCAACATGTTCAAGGTGCTGTGACACAAACCAATGGCAGACTAGAAACTTATATGAGGCATCTGACTCACACAGTTTGAATTTTGTTGTTGATGTCGTATAGTGGAGAAGATATCGTAACAAGGGGGAAAAAATATTGTATTCCATATTGTAAAATTTGAATATTGTAAGGTAGAGGTGCCATACCCTGGGTCCACTGTATCAAAGTTACTTTACGACTTGAATTAAAACCAGATGAATGGTTTTAAAAAAGATATTCAATACCGCCCTTTTTCAGACCGACACCCAAAATTTTTAGTCATTGTTACTAATACCACATACGCACAGTCCTAATACATAAAAATGCCAGAAAAATGACAGATATTTCTAAAGTAATACCTTTAAATTCCGACAAATATTTTTTTGTCCTTTTTTTTTTTTTAGGGAAATGTTCACTCTCTGCGTTTTATGTCCAGTTAAACCCACCAAAGCTTTCCCAGCTGGATTGTTTTGCATACTGAGACGGGATGCCAAGGTCATCCAAAGGCACGGAGTCTGTATGTACTTATCTAATCCACAAGAACAGATTTGCCTTAGCCAAAAAACATCTTTGCACATTCTCACAGGCAATAAGCAACTCACATAGGGTTTCCATTTCCCGGTTGTTAGATTCCGTCTCCACTGCTTCCATTGCCTCCATTGCTCCTCTTATTTTGTTAAAACAAAGCAACAAATTGAATCTTGATACCACCGCAACCGCTGCCGACTGGGCTGACACAGACAAAGTCGTATCCTCACTTTTTATGATGTTCTGCTGTAAATTCTTTCCCTAATGAAGAGTAAACACTGCCTCTCCGGGGGATCAGCCTTCTGGGGAATCCGTACCCCTTCCTGGATTAGTAGAGGGTTAGTTGCGATGGACAACGGAGAAGCGGATGTCTTCAGAGCTTCCATGTCGAAAGGCAACACGATTGTTTCAATGGTCATGTTTGTGTCCCAAAACAACATGTCTACTCGTACAAATCAGTCAAACAGGTTGACACATTTCGTCATTTCTGTGTAAAATTAGCTCATAGTAACTTCCAAACTTCACCGACGATTTTACAACAGGGGTCACAAACTCATACTTAGAATTATTAATAACATCAATGGATCTATCGTTAAGGAATAAAACAATACAGCATGTAAGAAAACAAACTATAAATGTAAGTAGAAAAATGAAATAGAAGCAATTCAGATTATAACGTGTGTATTTAGTCTAAAACCTTTATTTTCTGACCAAAAACTGTTCTAAACATGGCTCATTTTAAAATAATTTTTGGTATAAGATGACAAGACAGAAAAAAAACACAAGATGTGTTTGATTACCATGCTAAAGCAGATGAAACTTGTATAACACACTCATAAACTGTGTGAATCCACTTTTCTCTAAGCCTCAGTTCAACAGGTAATCTCCAAGAGGGAGCAACCATATCAAACCCTTTCATTAAACGTACATAGTAAGGCAGGGACCACATAATACTGTACCGCGGGTTGCAACTGGCCCCGGTCAGAGTGTTGAGGATCCCTCTTTTAAAACATAGGTCACTAAAATTTTGAACCTGAGAGCTACTTTTTTTGTACCTGATTATGATATGTATTTTTGACGTGGATGGATGGTGTTATGAGTGCACTGCAGGAAAGAGGTCTAAATCTAGTGGAAGCTAGAGCTCTAGGAATGAGTGGAGAGGTGTTGTAGAAGGATAGTGGGATGTCTAGATGCGTTATAAGGGGTGGGCAGGGCACCTGTATAATGCGGCAGGGGTAAACCGGTGAAAAGCTGTCGCGCCCTGCTGTTGAACAGAAGAGTGTGTTGAGTCACCCTGACCCGAGTGACATGGCCGCTTTCTTGTGTCCCGTTTCATCTGGAGGGACAAAAGCATGACCAACTTGGGTGCCGAGGTGCTTAACTTGTTTGGTTGTTTTGGGCCTTTGGGTTGGTCATGGTCCAAAAATGTTTGTGCGTGTTTTTTGCTATTTTCTTCCCTTTTTTATTTTCTTTGTTATTGTATGTGTTTGTCTTGCTGTCGGTCACCCCTGCTGAGGGATACGACCAAGGTAGATGGATAGAAAGATATGTATTATTAAAATAAGATCATGTTATTACTATGTTGTTACCATGTTACTATTATGTTTTATTAGATTTTATTTATCAAAAGTAGGGTGAGAATAGGCTCAGTAAAATAAAACATCTTAGGGGGTGAGTGAGTGGCCTCACTACATTACAAGACAAATCGAGATGCGAGACGTTTTGAGTTAAAATACAAGAGAAAACCCAATTTTCAAACACTACGACTAGAGGGCCAAGTGCTTGAAAGCTCCATTAATCTTGTATGTGCAAATAATAATAATAATAATAATTTCCTTGTATTGTCATTCTGTGTAACAATGTACACAGAACGAAATGTCGATTGCATCTGACCCGATGCAGCCGCAGCCAAGAGAGGGCGCCGCCGACCACTTTTTAAGTCTTAGGAATGACTCGGCCGGGGCGCGAACCCGAACCTCCCAGTCTCAAAGCGGGCGCCTTACCATCTAGGCTACTGAGCTGGTAAATGCCACAGGATCTGAATTATAGGTTAATTTTCACAAGAATTTCGGAAGAATTGATCATGTATTGATCTCGTCAATGGTTCTTCATGCCAGTCAATAACATTTTTCAGACCGTCGCAATGACCCATCGATGGTGAGCTATTTTCAGAAGTGGTCTGCGTTCTTACGGGACGACGTGGTGCCCGCAGACCGACGTGACCCCAGTCTCTCATCATATTCCCGTCGCTCCAAAGCAAACCATTCTCTTTGCTAAACGATGCAACCGCAATGTTAATTGTTGGTTTATATTAAAACATAAGTCAATTTATAGGTTTATATAGTTAAACCTTCTCAGTGAATGCTTCCTTTGGGGCACATGATTAATTGAAGTCATTGTTTTTTTATTGGCCACAACAGGGTCGTCAACTGTTTTGGCTAGGCTAAATGTCGGCAGTGGAAATGTGGTGTGAATTATACAGTACAAATACCGTATATTAATGAAGGCTTTTTTTCCTGGCTGTTGAGAACATTTTTGAACTGATCAAAACCCATTTCCTTTGTGTATAGATGGGAACAGAATACTTTGTGGTAAAATTTCAGTCATTCATAAAAGTTTAAAGAAAAGGAGAAGGGATAATCCCCCTGCAATAAAAAAAAAAGTTGTACTCAATTTAAGTGTTAATATTCTTATTTTACCTGTATTTATAAGTTGCTTTTTCCATCATAAAAAAGAAAAGAAAATCAAATATCAACCAACGTTTTTCTAGTAAATTAAGAAAAGGGTTATATTTTTTGAAATTTTCAAAATAAGAATAAATGTCATGTATCACCTGTGCCGGCTGATTTGGCGCCAGCCGCTGCGGGCTACCTGATTGGTTCCCTGTCCCTTTTTAAGCCCAGTCCTTTCACTCTCCGGTTATCAGTCCGTTAGCGTACCTCTGTTGTTACAAGGCAAGCATTTTAACCCTGACTCCCGCCTGTCCCGTTTTTGCATCCGTTTTTCCACCCGTCCGTTCCTGATCTCCCCGTTTGTCTCCGGCACTGACCCGTTTTTGATTCTGACCACGTTTCTGCTCTACTGTCTCAGCTATCGACCAGTTTTTTCGTCCTTGACACCGCCATATCCCGCTCCGGAAGAAACACTTCCGTATTCGGATCACAATCCGATTGCGTGAGCGGCTTGCTTCCCGCGTCTAGCGAGCACCCGATCACGGGCGCTGTCCTTTCGCTTTCTATTAATAAACTTGTGGTTAACGCTACGCATTTGGGTCCTGATTTAGTTTTGGTCGTGACAAAAAAATATTTTTTTTTCTTACTAAATAAGAAAATAATACTTAAAAAAAATAGCAATTTAGAAACATTTTGTTGAAATAATAATTACAATAAATATTATTTTAATTACATTTCAATCAATTAAATAACTATGACATTAAAATTGTATTTTTTTATTTTGGGAGTAAAATTAAAAAATAATAATAAGCAATAAAAGTCTTTGGTATTAGTTAATAACGTTCTATAATTGGATTTTTTATTTACTTTTACGCTTTTCTAATAATATTTTCCTTATAAATCAAAATAAGAAAAAACAAATATTTATTGAAAAAAGAAAGATATTATCTGCAGATAGAAACTTTTCATTTTGCAGCACATGTAAATGGAAGTGTTGAATTTTGAATTGATGTTTAAAGAAGCAGTACAATATGAAATTTGAAGTACCCTTCGAATTGCCTTCAAGTACTACTGTCCGTTTTGTTTTGTTTTCAATCTGTTTCAAGTTGATATTAAAGCCATCCATCCATCCATCCATCCATTATCTGCACCGCTAATCCTCAGCAGGGTTGCAGGGGTGCTGGAGCCCATCCCAGCCATCTTCGGGCAGTGGGCAGGGGACACCCTGAACTGGTTGCCAGCCAGTTGCAGGGCACACAGGGACAGACAATTTGGTTGCTCATTCACACCTAGGGACAATTTGGACCAGCCAATTGACCTAACATGCATGTTTTTGGAATGTGGGAGGAAGCCGAAGTGTCCGGAGGAAACCCACGCAACCCACAGGGAGAACATGCAAACCCCACACAGGAGGTTCGATATCATGACCTAAGAACAGTGCCGCACATGCGCTAACCACTGCGCCGCAGTGCTGCCCGATACTAAAGCCCTTCATTAAAAATGAGCAAACAAAAGTAAATAAATAATGGACAGTGTACCAAGGGGTCAGAACCAGAAATTATGGCCAGGATAGCTCAAACCACAGCCGCACTTGGCAGACTTAAACCAATCAGGAGGGACAAGAACATGGCAGTGAAATCAAACATCAGACTCATGCAAGCGTTGGTTACGTCCATCTTCCTCAACGCTTGCGAGACAGACTCACAGCATTACTGAAAAAGAAAATCGAGGGCTTGGAAATGTAATGCTACAGGAAACTTTGAGGCATCAGCTACTTAACCCATGTGACAAACAAAATGGTGTGCTACCCCACCGGAGGGCACATTGCACCCTACGAAGAACTGTTGTGTACTGTGCGCAGGCGGAAACTTCAATGGTATAGTCACGTCACAAGATCACCAGGAGTGACCAACATAATTCTCCAGGGCACAGTCCAAGGGGGCAGGAGGAGAGGAAGACCGAAAAAGAACTGGGCCGACAACATTAGGAATGGTCTAGTGCCAACCTTGCCACGACCCAAGAACAGGCCAGGGAACGTCAACAGTGGAGAACACAGTCCAGAATTGCATCGTCATTGGTGCCCCAACGCCCTATGTCATTAAAGGATCCGTGAAACGTACCGAAAAGTTTGGAGAAGTGAAAGATCGATCATGACAGCAATTACCATCTGCGAATCACGTATATTCTAATATGTTTTTAACGAGTGCTAATTATTTTAAGACATGCAAGTGTAGTGCACTTTTGTGGAATTTAATAAGTTATTTGTTGATGAGGGAAGTCACTTGCATATTTATTAAATGTATTTAGTTGAAAGCTTTAGGTACTTGGGTTGTAATGTGGCTGCAGTTGGTGGAATGGAGTGTGAGGTATTGCACAGAGTGAATCAAGGAAGCAAGGTTTTGGGTGCTCTGAGGAGAGTGATGAACAACAAGGGTATGAGTATGGATGTTGAGAGGGGACTGTATGAGAGTGTGATTGTGCCGACTGTGTTGTATGGTGCAGAGACGTGGAGCCTGAACGCAGATTTAAGAAGGAAGTTGAATGTTTTTGAGATGAAGTGTTTGAAGACTACGTTAGGAGTGACAAGATTGGATAGACTGAGAAATGAAATTGTGAGAGACAGAAGTGGAGTAGTCGTGGAACTGAGCAAGCATGTTGATAAGTGAGTACTCGGTTGGTTTGGACACATGGAGAGGATGGATAAGGAGCGAATGTTGAAGAGGATCTACAGAGCAGAAGTCAATGGAAGGAGACCAAGAGGAAGGCCGTGATTGACGTGGATGGATGGTGTTATGAGTGCATTGCAGGAAAGAGGTCTAAATATAATGTAAAATAGAGCTCTTGTTGGTGATAGAAAGGAGTGGAGAGGTGTTGTGAAAGGATAGTGGGATTGTGGACGCGTTCTTAAGGATGGGCTGGGCACCTGTATGATGCGGCAGGGGTAAACCAGTGAAAGCTGTCAGGCCCTGCTGTTGAACAAAAGAGTGTGTTGTGTCACCCTGACCCGAGTGACATGGCCGCTTTCTGGTGTCCCATTTCATTTGGAGGGACGAAAGCATGACCAACTTGGGTGCCGAGGTGCCTAACTTGTTTGGGTGTTTGGGCAATTGATTTGGCCATGGTCCAAAAAATTTTTGTGTGTTTTTCTTTCTATTTATTTCCCTTTTATTTTCTTTGTTATTGTATGTGTGTGTCTTGTTGTCCGTCACCCCTCTAGAGGGATATGACCAAGGTAGATAGATAGATACATTTATACTGTATACATCAAATGTATTTGTATTCTATACTGAAATTTGTATTTATCAAAAAAATAAATAGCATCATAACAAGTGTTTCAATTCAAAAATAAAACCTAGAGAAAATAAGGCACTTCCTTGCCCTTTTGAGTTTTCAACAAATCTAATCTAAATCTATATAATCTAAACTGTTATATACATGTGTGTGTGTGTGTGTGACCTACAGGCTCTGAAATGGCTGTACAGATTTTCGTGAAAATGTACAAGGTTGTACTTTAGGAATCTTCAAAGGGTCTTTAGATAGGTCCAATGTCAATGCACCCCCAATTAATACCAACAAATTCATAAATACATCTGCTTTTGCGTGGTCTGCTTTTATGGGGTCTTTAAGGCCCTCTGGTGGCCAAAGTGAGTACTGCAACTTCTGACCATTAACCTCTCCAAGCAACCAAATCCAATACTGTATTCTATCAGCCAATCTATCTTGTTTTAACAAATATAGTGTTTAAAAAGGAACATATTATATATTTTTGCTTTAAAAATTACAATTTCAAAACAAACTTCAGACACTGTATCGGCAGATACTGTGCTTCAAAAGATATCCATCGAATCAATCATTCTTTTTCCTCCTGCCCCGACATTTTAGAACCTAATGTGACTCAAAAAGTTTTCCCACTGCTTCCTTAGAAGCTGGTGCAAGAGACACACACATTGTCTAGTTTGAGTATTTTAGCATATGCTCACTTAAAATATAAACATGCACACACAGATGCATACACACAAATTCCCCCTGTGGATTTTTCATGGAGGCACAAGTTAGCAGATGGTCCTACTGTGGTGCAATTGACCATCTGCTAGCTTGTACCAACACTTACTCACGGCAATTTTTGTCTCTCCTGCTTTTCGGCCAAACGTCATTAGCCAAAAGGGTCTGACCACACATGAACTTTCCAAGTGAGTTATCAACTTGCACACATCTTGATTTAATTCCAACACGGAAATGCCAATTTGTTATTTCCTTTCGTTTTCCTTGACAAAGAAAGATGCTATCAAGGGAGAGTAAACGCTGCCACGGTTTGGTTAATAAAACTCTGATGGTCTGTATCCTTTTGTTTTTCATTCCTCGAGATTAGGAAATGAGATTAGAATGCTGTGATGAAAAATCTCTCCTAAAATCAAATCTTGACTGACACATTGCTGCATTTTCAGCACCGACAAGTGTGTCTAGGCAAGAAATTGAAAGAGAGAGACGGGGTGGGGTCGGGATTTAATGGCGGTTCTGGGATTTTGCAAAATGTCTTAAGAGGACAAAGGTCGTGCAGGAGTGGTGGGAAACTTCTTTAACCTTCGACCTCACCCAGATGCTCTATGTAAACTTCAACATCAAAATGGTCTCTTCTGGGTTAGAGGAAATCCCTGTGTCAGTTTACTCTTTATCTAAGACAGCAATCTATGGCTTGTTATAATATATCATGTTACAGAAGCCTTGTTAACATTTAGTCTCTTTGATATTCCATGAGGTTTTTTTTAACTTCAATGGTGAGTTGAGAGTAAATAAGTACTATTACTGTACTCATGAACTGAGAGTGTTGTAATATAAATTCTGGTTGCCTGGTTTCACCTGTGTCACATTGCTCTCTAGTGGAACGTTTAGAAAGCACATATGCCATATGACATTCACTTTATGAGTTTTTACTTCAGGGGGAAAAAAACAGATGTTAACGGTCGTTTTAGGATAAACAGCAAAATACTTGTACCGTTACTTTTTTGTTTTTCGCCATGTAAGCACAATTTTTAATGATAATTCGGGGAAATCCAAGTGAATGTACATACTTTAATCAATCAAACTTCAGAACTCTAATTGTTAAAATCTATGATCAATTGGAATATATCTGTACTTTCAGAAACAGTTTCATGGACAGGGTTGGGTAGGGTTATTTTAACTGGATTACTTTCAATTACTTTTGGATTACCCCAATACCAAATGTGCTAATAAAAGACAAAATAAACTAAAAATGAATGAATTTACTAAATTGTGTGCAGGCTTGGGAGTAACGGAATACATGGAACGACAAAAATTATGTTGGCAAGCTGTTTGGATTTATTTTCATTTTGTTTCTGTCGCATTTTATGTTAGGTTTGCCGGAGATCAAAGAGATCAAAGCCAGAAGAGAAAGCTTACCACGTGTTGTGAGTCATAATTTTAATCATATTTAGTTTCTTTTGTCTTTTATCAGCATATTTGGTATTGGAGTAATCCAAAAGTAATTGAAAGTAATCCAGTTAAAGTAACCCTACCCAACCCTACTCATGAATGTATTCAACTTAAAGGAAGTGTGTGTATTTTTTGAGCAATAAATGTCGCTGTTTTGTGTATGATGACAGACAACAAAATGACCCAATGCATTTTTTTAACAGGGAAATATTCGGGCACTAAACAAACTCGTTTTGGGACAAATCACAACGACCCATCAGTGGTGAGCTATTCTCAGAACTGGCCCAAAGGTTCTCAGGTGTTCTTAGGGGGCTATCTGGTGCCTGCAAAAACATGTTGGTAACCCCAATCCTTCATCCTTTATCTGTCACTCTAAAGCAGTGTTTTCCAACCTTTATTGAGCCAGGGTATGTTTATTACATTGGAAACATTTTGCAGCACACCACTAACCAAAAATCTTTTAAAATGACACTGAATAGTATGTTTAATTACAATATAATGTATAAAACCCCCAGTTTTTACAGCACAAACATTGGACAATGACATAATATTTGCAGAAAATGATTCATAAATGGCAGCACGCCGACGCAGTGGTTAGCGCGTGTACGGCACAGTTCTAAGGTCTTGGGAACCTCCTGTGTGGGTTCAAATCCAGCTACCGGACTTCCTGTGCTGAGTTTGCATGTTCTCCCCGGTTTCCTCCCACATTCCAAAGACATGCATTTCAGGTGGATTGGCCAGTCCAAATTGTCCCTCAGTGTGAATGAGCGAGCGAGTTGTCTGTCCCTGTGTGCCTTGCGATTGGCTGGCAACCAGTTCACCTGCCCACTGCCCGATGATTACTGGGATGGGCTCCAGCACCCCCGCGATCCTACTGAGGATAAGCGGTGCAGCTAATGAGATTCATAAATGTTTTATAAAATTTTAAAAAGTGACATTGGATCATTTCTCACGGCACACCTGACAATCTTTCACAGCACACTAGTGTGTCGCGGCACAGTGGATTAAAATCACTGCTCTAAAGCCAATAATCCTGTACGGTGATGCAACCACAATGTAGTTATTTTTATTATATTTTTTTTTAAACAAAAAAATAAACTGTAATTTAGGTTCTGGGCAGCACGTCAGCTCGGTGGTTAGCGTACAGCCCCACGGTCCGGTGGCTACAGCAGCCTCCCCGTGCAGAGTTAGTTCCCTGTGGAAATCTGGTTTCCAACCACATTGCAAAATCATGCATGTCAGGTTAATTCGCCGGTCTGAATTGTACCTAGCTATGAATGAGCAAGTGAATCATCTGTCTCCGTGTCCCTGTGACTGGCTGGCAACCAGTGGAGGGTGTCCCCTGCCCACTGTCCGAAGATAGCTTGGTGGGCTCCAGCACCCCCGCAACCCTACTCAGGATAAGCGGCACAGATAATGGATGAATTGATGGATTTAGGATCTATTATCAATATTGTCACGTGCCGCTGCCTGACGATTCAGAGGTCTGGCTCGCCTCTGAAGAGATGCTGTACACTGAAAAACATTGATGACCAGATGATGTAAGTGCTCTATCTGAGTCAGATCAGGAGGCTTTTCCTGCTACTGGTAACCTGTAAACCAGTGCTATTAGTTTCATGTAAGGGAAACACCTACTCTAAAAAACAGCCTGGAGAGGTATGGGAATCCCCCTAGGCTGTACTTGTCATGATTACTAATGTGACTCAGCTGTGCCCGCTCCTTTGGCACCAACTGCCGCGGGTTCTGATTGGCTCTCGATCAGTATTTGAACCCATTCCTGTCTGTCCCTTTGACCCTGACTCCTACCCGTCCCGTTTTTTGCTCCCGTTTGTCTCCGCCAACGACTTGTTTTGATTCCGACCACGCCTGCTCTCCTGTCCCGACTTACGACCCATTTTTTATCCCAACTACGTCTATTCTCACGTCCAGGCTTACGACTCGTTTCCGATCCCGACCACGTTTTTGCTCTCCTGTTCCGGCTATCGACCTGTTTTTCCGTCCCTGACACCGCCATCGCCCGCTACGGAAGATCCACTTCAGTATTCCGATCACAATCCGATTGCGAGAGCGACTTAATTCCCGCGTCTAGCGAGCACCGGATGGTGGGCACTGCCCTTCCTCTCTTTATCTCAATAAACTTGTGAGAAACGTTGCGCGATTGGGTCCTGTTTCCGTTCTGGTCGTGACAATACTTGCCCTAGACACGACCCAGGTGTTCGAGGGATCCGTGTACTGTGAACACTGAATTAAGGGTTGAGTTTTATGATTTTGTGCAGCCTGAATCTGAATATTTTGTTTTCAGTTATTTGTTATGGGGAAAATTCATTTGAGATACAAGAAATTTTGGATACCAACTCGATCCGGGAACAAATTCACCTCGTATGTAATGAGGTCAATGTAAAGCCATTTTGGGGGGGATTTTTTTTTTACAATAATAACATAGTTATCTGAAATGTGCTTTTTACAGCACAGTTACAAAACAGCTCAGATGTTTCCAGAGGCGATAAGGTGCAAAGTGATGGACTGAAGAACAACAGGCTTGTCTGTTCAAGATAAGAGAATCCAATACGCTTAAAATCGACTCGATACTCATCAGTGTGTCCAAAGTCTCATTCCAACCTCACGCTGGTCGGAGTATCGTTTGTTTCTTTTGGGATGCGTCCAGATGATGAAATATGTTTTCACAGTTTGTGATGCTGAGCTCGGAATCGCAAGAATGCCACGAGCGGTGGCGAGCAACATGAAACCGATGACGGAAGATTTAAAGGTGACCTTTGCTACACTCTTCCCAGAATTCCTATAGCCGATCTTTGATGGGCTCGCTCACGGAAGCTGACTCACGTGGATCACATGACCCGCGAGAAAGAAAGAGGAAGTGCTCCCTCGGGCGGGGAAACAATCAGGTTGACGTAACCCGGAAGGCAAAAAGGAAGGAAGTATGTTTATGTGTTCTCTTTTGTGTGTGTCACAGGCACAAGATTTCATTTCTCTTAAAGTTGAATGGTCAAAACAAACAAGTTTTTGGATGAAAACACTTTTTTTTCATTTAAAAAACTTGAGGCACACAACTTGTGTTTAAAAAAACAAACTGCTGGCTCCGGTTTCATTTTTTTTTTTAAACGGACATTTGTGTATTATCTAACAGCTCCTAATGGTTAAAAAACATAATTCATGAAAAAAGAGGTGGATGAAGGGTGCAAGGCAATTGGTGTGCTGAACGGATTTGTTCAAATGTAGAGATCTGGGAATGGATGCAAAGCGAGGATTGTATGAAGGTGTGGTGGTACGGTAGTGATGTATGGCTCAGAGGGCGTGGTGTTTGAGAGTACATGAGCGTAATAGGTTGAATGTTTTCGAAATTAGATGTTTGCGTAGTATGTCATGATTACTGATGTGAATCAGCTGTGCCCGCTCTTTTGGCGTCAACTGCCTCGGACTCTGATTGGCTCCCTGTCCCTATTTAAACCCACCCCTATCTGTCACCTGTGGTCAGTGTGTCTGGAAACCTCAGTGTACTCTAGGCAAGCTTTTTGACCATGACTCTCAACTGTTTTTGGTCCCGTCTGTTTCCCGGCTTCAACCCGTTTTTTGATCCTGACTATGTCTACTCTCCTCTCCTGGCTTTTGACTTGTTTCCGATCCCGACCACGTTTTTTGCCCTCCTGTCCCTGCTACTGACCCGTTTTTTTTTCCATTCCCGACACCGCCATCGCTCGCCATAGAAGTCCCACTTCCGCGTTCAGAGCGACCTGCTTCCCACGTCCAGCGATCACCGGATCGTGGGTGCAACCCTTTCCCTTCTTCCAATAAAACTGAGAGAAACGTAACGCAAGTGGGTGCTGTCTCCGTTGTGGTCCGGACATAGTATTTGTGGAGAGACACGACTGGATCTTTTAATAATTGAGGAAGTACGGAGAAGAACTGGTGTGGTAAGAGAGGGTTGATAAAATTGTTTTGAGATGGTTTGGACATATGGAAAGAATAAATAAAGGCCGTTTGACTAAAAGCGGAAGCAGTGGGAAATAGAATGAAAGGGAAGGCCCAAATATGGTTGGATGGATGGGGTTAATCGTGCTCTAGAGGTGAGATATTTTAGAGTGTGTGCTCGGGATAGGTGTGAATGGCGAAGGATAGTTAAGAATGACTGATATCGAGGCATATGATGCGGAAGGGGTAAACCAGTGTATGCTGTCGGGCCTCTCTGCTGATGAATGGTTGCATGGTACAGCAACTCCCTCGTACCCCTTTTTGTGCTGTGGGCTTAATGTTCGGTGTCAGGTTGGAACGAGTGAAGGGGAATGAATGTATGGTGAATGTGAGTTGGTTCATGACTCTTCTACTAGAGGGTTAATGCTTAGATACACATATAAAATAAACAATATCAATATGAACAATAAGCAAAAGTACACCAGAAAATGAGAAGAAATATGGTGCAGTTTGGTCACTTCCAGTAGTTTTTATGCTTTATTGTTCTTTGTAGCCTCCGTTTTCGGTTGCACTACACAATTCAGCGATATTTAGTGGTCAGATATTTGATATTGTCAATTTGAATTATCCAGACAATATGGGTAGCCCAAGTTGACTCTATTTTTACCATATAATTAAATTGTGGTGGTCATGGCTTTGGGAAAATAATTGTGTTAAGTATTTTGTTGTGTTTTGAGGGGTAAATTTGTTTTCTTACTTTTACCTGTTTTTTTTTATAGTATATAAGAAAAATAATAACCAGAGTAGTATACACCTGTGGATTCACCTGTGGGTTGAATTATATTTAATTTTTTAATAAATTAGGAAAAAAAACCTAAAATGTGCTAAATCATCTACGAGTGGTCTTTTTTTCCAAACTGTATTTTAAATACATTTTCCAGCACAACCTGGCGTCAGCCTTGGGGAGAGTGGCTGAAGAGTGCCCACCTGCACCTCACAGTTCCAGCTCTTTATTTTTACTGGCTCCGACAAAGGGGTTGTCAGGTCATTGTCTTTGTTACAATAATGTTATTTCAGGTTTCGTTTGTTTCTTGTTCGGACCCTGTGTTAGTTGTTTTGAGACGACATGTTTTTTTTTTTAATGTATTAAACAACCATCTTTTTTTTTTGGCACGTTTATCTTCCCGTACACTAGCCAGACTGTAAACGTGAAAAAAACTGTAAAATAATAGCTATAATCATCAAGACTCTCTTCCAGTAGAACTGTTTTTTTTTACGACATTTCTAATTGTTATTCTAGGAAAATCATATAAATAATAACACAAATAAGGAAATTGTACGCTAGTAAAACATTTTTTTTTAACATTTTGAATAATTTTAATAATAAAATAGTTTTAAAATTGTTTTTTTTTTTCAATCATGCATTGCAAGTTCAAATGTCAACAATAACATCACATTTTTTGCAGAAAATAATTTGTTGACACCATTTTAATTGAATTTTCTTTGGCTTATCAAGGGCTCCTGGCAGTTCGTCACATCACAACGGACAAAATAATTCAGAGAACAGCGCTGTCAGGATTTGTCTTCAAAGTAACAATTCACAAAGTGCTTTGGGCCAAAATGCTTAAAATAACAGTTATTACAACTAGTTTCTCAAGAGACACATCCAGGTGTCATGAAGAAAGGCCCTTATCTTTGTACAGTAAATCAAAGTTTAGGGAACAGGAATCAAAAAATTGTTAAATACAGAGGGACTGGAAACTCTTTTTTACATTTGTAAATACATATTAATAAGTGATTGACAATAAATGGAAGTTTCAAAATGTTTACATTGGCTCAATAGTGCCCCTGCAGGTTGCATGCTAGCATTGCATTTTGCTTACAAAAATTAAACGACTATATATATTCACACACGCACACACTGTGCTCTGTATCTGCAGAGTGAGGCACACAACTCTCTTGCCTCATGGCAGAGGGCGATAGTGAGACCAAAAATGCCGATTCGGTGTACACCTCAACCCCAACAATAGAATTAGTGATAGTATTAGCAAGCTCAAGTCAAGCCATACAGTCATTTTTTCATCACATTGCGTGGACTTTGTTTATATAATGGAGGATTACCTATCTATTGATGCTTTCATTCAAAAGGAGCAGTACATCGATATTATTTTTATGTTAAGGTAAGATAATATAATGCTTATTGTGCAACAGCGTTAGAGTTTTACAGTGAACCATTTTGTAATGTTGGGGATGTATTCCAAAAACAACATATGAAGTAATTTTTTTACAGTCATTGTCCAATTAAATACTCTATTATGGCATTAACCAAAGAGCAAACCATTTTTACAGATCCAAACATTCATTTAACAGATACTACTTTACACTGTACCTGTTATTTTTTATTCATCTATGTATTACAAATAATTTCTCTGTTAGCCAATCGGAATGTAGGAGAAATGCATGATGACAACCTGTGAAGCAGCGATACCTTGAAAGGTAAACCAAGTTAGAACGAGGGGTTACTGTATGAATGCACATTTTTGGGGGAAGGGTGTCATAAATATACGAAGCATGTCAACGCCTGCATCGACTAGCTGGCAGAGATGGGAAGCTGCGTCGTTGCTGTTATGCACTTTATGGACAAATTTCAACATATTACCCATTTTTTTCTTTTATCTATGTTTACTATGTTTTGTGTACTGTTACCTAATGCTAAATCTATTGCACCCTGGTCATTCTGGAAGGGGGATTACCACTTATGAGGCCCCTTTTTTCCTCACGCTGAGGTTTAGAGTTTTTCCTTGCCCGCATGTTAGTTTAAGATCAGGGGATTGTGTCATTGTAGTCCTGTGCAGTCCTTTGAGACATTGTGATTAAAGCCTATACAAATAAATAAGACTTGACTTGATTTGAGAAAAGAAAGATATTTCAGTTGAGGAAAATGTTACTTTTTCGCAGTAAGTGTAGTGTTTTTTTTTTTTAAACATCAGGGCTGACCTAAGTGAAACCAGATTAATAAAAGCTTCACCGAGGAAAAGGGTATCGCTAACAGCACGGCTGATGTTTGCGGTGTCGGCATCCGACAGCGGAAAGCGAGATCTCAGAATCCCGTAACAAGCTGAAAAACCGCCCAAACAACCGGAGGAGCTTTGAGAAATTAAAGCAAGACACGCTTCAAACAGATATACATCTGCATGGCGAGGGTATTTTATTTAAATAAACAGCACATGTCGTTTTGTCGTGTCAATAGCAACTGTTACTAATGACATTGCCAAAGCCTGCAAATGACGTCCGGAGGCAACGGGCCCGATGCATTCTGCTTTTCCGAGGGCCTCTTGAACATCACTCAACTCTGCTTGCAATATAATGGGAATAAACAGGCAAACGACTGTCATCATCGTAATGCAACAGCTAATTTAAAAATACTTGGCACGGGAGCAAATAGTTGGACGACAACACCAGTATTTATCAAGCCTTTGCAGCAGCATTAAAAGTGTAACTAATACTAATGGCCAAGGTTAGGCTTTCAAAACAAATCATAAGAGTTTGGGTATTAGCATAAATGCTAGACAGGCCTGCGAGGGAAAAGACGTGCGTGCTTGGAGGTTAAGCAGTCATTATGTTTAAAATGGGATAAAGAAAAGACGCAAGAGAAAAATCCAAGTGGTAATAGGGTAACAAATAGAATGCAAATGGAAAAATGTTACAAACTTTTATAGGGACAGTGGGTATTTTTTTAGTGCCCTCAAGGGGAAAAAAAATCATCTTTATTCATTAAAAAAAAACAATATTGATTTAAAAAAATAAGCAAAAACACATACACTATCGGGCAGCACGGCGGCGCAGTGGTTAGCGCGTGTACGGCACAGTTCTAAGGTCTTGGGAACCTCCTGTGTGGGTTCAAATCCAGCTACCGGACTTACTGTGCGGAGTTTGTATGTTCTCCCCGTGCTTGCGTGGGTTTCCTCCGGGCACTCCGGTTTCCTCCCACATTCCAAAGACATGCATTTCAGGTTGATTGGCCGGTCCAAATTGTCCCTAGGTGTGAATGAGCGAGCGAGTTGTCTGTCCCTGTGTGCCCTGCGATTGGCTGGCAACCAGTTCAGGGTGTCCCCTGCCCACTCCCCGATGATTGCTGGGATGGGCTCCAGCACCCCCGCGACCCTACTGAGGATAAGCGGTGCAGCTAATGAGAGATGAGACATACACTATCATATACACTGAAAAGGCATATTTTTTTTACTAATTGTAGGTCTAGAAATTTGCACTTGTTTGAGATAATATGGGGCTCACTTCAAGCAAGCTGACATAATTGTTAATAAAACCCCAAAACCCTGCAAAGCTTTCAAAAAACATTGATTTACTCTCATCCTTTGTAGTTTGTAATCTTCCTTGTGCTTTATAGCCCTCGATTCCAGTTGCACAACACAATACAGCGACATTGAGAGGTCAAATAATACACAATGTCACTTTAAAGATTAAATCTTTACAAAAAGTTGTACAGACGCTGCCCTACTTACGAACGATCGTCTGTAAGTTGAATTTGTAAGTTGCTTCAGTGCTATATTTTGTAAGTATGGTTATATAAGTACTGTATGTTTAAGGCTTGTATAAGTAACTTGTATTGTTTTGTACAAAAAATAAACATTTCATAAGATAATATGCTCTATAAAGATAAATAAAGTCGAGTTTAACTTACTTTTGGAAGATGCACTTCAAGAGTTAGGCGACTTCCTCCTTCGTGGTAAAAAGTGGCCGATTTGACCATTTTCTCAACCGCATCAAGTTTTCTTATTCCACTTTCATTTCAAAAGAAACGGCTCGCCTCTTCTTCACACTTCACACCAACCATATTGAATAGATGCAGGAGATATTAAAAATTAAAAATGTCAAAGTTCTTAGCGCGCTGGAGATAGTATAGACATAGTATAGACAGTATAGAATGTTTACACACGAACTAGGAAGAGAAAGCGGATTTTCTTTCTTCCGGGTGGATGCTGGGTGACCTCTCACAGCGACACACGCCGGTAGCGGCGGAGAGAAGCACTACAATACTGTTCTATACTCGGAAAAAGGTGCACACAAAACAAAATATAACTTAGAGAAATGTCAAGATATTCTTCGACATCCCGAAAATGTTCGTATCTACTGTTTCATGTAAGTCAAATGGTCGTAAGTAAGGAAGCTTCTATATTTATGAGATAGATGGTGTAGTTCTATTCCAATACAATTTTTACACTACAATACCAATATTAAAACCCTGAGGATTGTCTGATATTATCGGATCCAATATCAAAACAGTACATGCTGTCGTATGTACTTTTTTTCTCAAATCCAAATTTGACAAAATGTTGTTCAAATTTTGATTAATTCCTTTCCGTGACTCAATTCTGGCTAACAATATCGACCTGGATTTTATTCCAGGCTTATCTTTTCAGTATCAAAGGACAACACATTAAGTTGGGGGTCAGCAAACTGTGGCTCACGAGCAGTTGCGGCTCTTTAGAACTGCCCTAGAGGCTCTTCATAGCTTTTTTAAAGATTCAGATTCAGATTCAGATTCAGATCTACTTTATTGTCATTCTAGTACACGTGTATACAGAACGAAATGTCGATACATCTGACCCGCACAGTTTCCTCGAATGTTAAATATTAAATAAATATTAAAGATATTTAATAAAGAAATTTGGGCAAACGATATTTGTAATTTATTTGTAATTTTTCTATGCTAGGTCCGACCGACATGACACAAACATACTTAATGTTTTTCAACATTGTAAAAATGTTTTGCATACATTTTACAAACTCAAATTACTAACTTTCATAGAGGAATGCCCTATTTTTTCTTAATTTAAAATAAGCATTGTTTTATAATAAATATATCTGCAGTTTCAGGCATTTTTGTTCTTTATGTCCATGATGGCTATTTTAACATTTTGGGTTGCAGATCCCTACATTAAGCTAACTGACTACTTTTATATAAGCACCAATATCATTTTTCCATGAAATAGATTTCATTGAAATACTATAAAATCCCATATTGTTTTATATCTAGAAAACTGATAAACGATATCAATATCAGGTCACATAATTCTTAAATTCCAGGTTTGCCCTGCTCGAGTCATTTTTGGTGCAAACTTTAGGCCAGCACTTTGCATAAACACAGGCAAATAATCAAATTGTTTCTGTTGCTATTATTGGTAGTAAGATCATGCGATTGACAACTTTGCTTTCAAATTTTGTAGTTACAGTCAACTATCTTCATGTGTGGGCTACGATTTCATGGTTTGGAAGGTGGAGTGCTAATGTGGTGCAACAAAAAAGAAAAACGTAACAAATATGTGTTTTATACTTGGTCACCTGGGACAAACTCCAACTTCAATGCAACTCAAAAAAGGTTCTTCCAAGTCTCAGTCATATCTAGGATGATTGTAACCAGAGCTTGTCATCATGGTGAGAGTAAAAGTGAGCAGAACTACGCATCCAAAGAACATTTTTGAATTTTTGAAAAGGGCCATGCAGTTGTGCACCTAAAATGTACATCGTCAGTATCAAAATCTGTCAAGAAGTATTGGTGCGTCAGACAAATTCAGTCATAAACGATACCGGTTAAACCTGAAGCAGTTGGACACGTGTGCTTCAATGTGTAGAGGTTAAGTTAAATGACACATGAAAACAAGAAAAATTTCTACATTGCAGAGTTCCAATACCAATATTTTGTTGAGTAATTACTCACTTATAATTTTTTTATAAATTTCTGGTTTAATAGTAATGTCATAATGGAAATATACAATATAAATATATAAAATGGTTATATTTATTCAGTGTTATTTTTCATTCAAGCTTACAATTTTTAGATTATCTTTTTCAAACTCACTACATTTTTACATTATATAAATACGATTAGTAGGTTACGTTTTATTGTGCCGAGCGTTTGCTAAGGCATGTCATTCTCTTGCCTCATAGCAGAGGGCAATAGCGCGACCAACGATTCGGATTTGGTGCGTACGTTAGCCCTAAACAATAGAATTAGCGACAGTATTTGCAAGCTAAAAGCAAGTCAAGCCATAGTGTTTTTTATTTCATTGCATGGACTTTTTTCATGATGGAGGATTTTCTATCTTTTGATGCTTTATTCAAAAAAAGGCAGTAAATAGACCTCATTTAGAAGTTAAGGTAAGACAATACAAGTTTTTTTTGTGCTATAGTTTGTATCGTTTTCTTGCTCTGCCAATCAAATTATAAATTAGATTTAGGTTCATTTTTTTCTAAACCTGACTTTGCGTCAACACAGACGTACCTCAGCGCACATCACTGTTATATATTGTACTCTTCCTGTCTGCCAAGTGAACAAAAGAATAAAGAATCTATGTGTAGTGTATGGAAGCATACAAAATTAAGGATAAAATCCGAGTCTTAAAGACTTACGTTCAGGATTGGGCGATTTACGTCCAGCGTGGTTTGGTGAGGAGCATCGGAATGTAGTCACAATGGTGTTGTGGTGAGGATTCGGATGGTGCGGGTGGTGCACTGGCGGGTGGTGGCCGTTGTTCTCCACCGGCGCTCTAGTGATGCTGATATCAGGTTTGCGGATGTCCCCGGGACTTGGGTGCTCTAACTTACGAGTGTGACTTTGTTCCTGGCTGCGACCGGTCCCGTTGACGTTCCCGCTGCCTTCATTGCGACGCGTCCCCGGAGAGTCTGTCTTGGCGAACGTCACCTCCCTTTTGTGGCTCATTTCTGGAGTTCTGGAGTGGCCCAGGACTTCGGGGCGCTTCAGGGCACTATTGGCTGCGTAACGCATAGATGAGGGACTAGTGACGTCCATCGGCTTGCTGGGCTGTGGGCAGATATCGATGGACAGCTCGGAACGACGGGAAATGGGCTCGGGAGTTTTTGAGCCTCCTCCGCCCATAATGGAGCGAGGCTGGGTGTAGTTAAGGTTGTTGTTGTTGGTTGTGACCGAGGCAGCGGTGCCTAGGTCGCGGTAGTAGATGCTGGTAGGGGACATGGCGTTGCGCGAATTGGTAGTACGTCTGGAGCCTGGAGATGAGTGAGCTGAGGTGTCCACGTCCTCAACCTCGAAGGACCTCTTCAGGGCTGTGAGTGAAGGGTAAAGATGACACATTACTACAGTGAATCTGTAAAGTTTTATTATTCAAATAATTTCCTTACTTTTCATCTTCAAAATGACAAATTAATCCAATCATTCCATGAAGTTCCTAGCTCCAGATTAGGGGCTTTAAACTCATTTTAGCTTGAGGGCCACATGGTAGAAAAACACTGTCACTCAGGCCCAGAATATTGTTTTTTTTTTTTTTTTTTTTTGCATTATTATGATAAAAACCTCCAACTACTCTCTCCAGCACTTGTTGTCTCATGACCTAGATTTTGATGTGAAAACACAGAGGGAGAAAAAGTCTGTCCTCTTTCGTGATTCTTAGTAAACTATGAACTTGATGTCCACAATTTTGTTCTTTTTTGTCTTGAACTCATTTGGGATGGTACAGAAGCATAATGCAGAAACACAGATTAGTATTATAAAATGTTAATTCTTTATGAGGACAGGGTTCGGTACACAGAAAAGCTAGCAGAGATGCATAAAATATAAAACACACCCAAATCAAAAGCTGTAAAATGTGTTAATCCAATAAAACCAAGCAGTGGAGTCAACAATCCAGTAGTTCATTAGGCGGACTTGTAACCTGGCAAGTCGGGCAGGGATTCGAACTCTGATGCAAAGTGAGGCACACAATTCAAGTCAAGTCATATTTATTTGTATAGCCCTTAATCACAAGAATTCTCAAGGGGCTATGCAGACAATACAGACATTGTCAACATGAAATATAGGTAATGACGGGAGTTTTTTTAAAATTCCTCGAGCTCACAATATCCCTAAACATTATCTAATAAAAAGAGATCGCCCACTATATGCATTTGTGTAGTATTTTTGTCGTAATAATTTTATGCACGTATATAGCGACTTCTCCTGTTTTGTTTGATCCATTTACATAGTTTAAATTATAGTTATTTGACTGAAAATCAACCGCCTTTTCATCATTAAACCAGGTTTCAGAAACTGCAAGGTTCTCAAACTGCTGCAAGTATTATGTAATTGCTCCAAAGTTTGCAAACATACTACTGTTCAGGTGAATCTTTGAGAATTTCCCTTTGGATTTAACCGTACAATTAGAGTCATTTTCAGTGTATTACTTGCATTTTTTTAGCTAGTTGATAAAAAATGGTTATCCGGATCTAACTGATCAGCCAGTTCCAAAGGATTATTCACAATTCTCTTGTCTCATGGCAGAGGGCGATAGTTAGACCATGGATTCTGAATTAGCCTATACCTCAGCCCCATACAATACAATAATCGATTATTAGCAAGCAAACAGCAAGTCAAGCAATCCAGTATTTTATTTTTTTGTGTTGAATGTACTTTCATTCATAATTCAAGATTCCTTATCTATTGATCAAAGACTGCATTTATAAGTTAAGAAAACACAATCAAGCATTTTTCTTTGCTACAGTTTTTGCTAGTCTGACAATTCAACAAATACTTCCTTGCTCTGCCAATCAAATGATAAGCAAGATTCAGGTTACTTTATTTGTAAATCCGACTGTGCTTCACCTGACACAAACCTTACTGCACGGCACTGGTCAGTTTGGTATTTCCATTATTGTTAAACCTTATCACAAATATAGACAATTTGATAAACAAATCCAAATTCAAGCAAAACGAAGAAATGCACTTTGTGTCACAATGACCCGGCTCGGGAACACCTGTGTTCAGGATTTGGCGCCAACAGCCAGGACAGCTGATTGGCGCACCCTGTACATTTAAATCCCCAGCTACCGGTAACACTTTTATCCGATTGTACTATGCGAACTGTTGCCATCTGCTCAGAAAGCCCGTACCTCCGACTCTGCCTGCCTCCTGTTTTTCTACCTGATCTCCGTTGCCGACCCGTTTCCGAATCTGCCTACGACCTGCCCTGCCCGCCTGACTCCTGATCTCTCTTCCGAACACAACGACGCCCTTCTTCTCCAGCCCCAACCAACAACACGACGACTACGCCTGTCCGCGACCATTCCCGCCAAGCTTTCACCCGTCTGTCAAGTCTCGACAATCCGTCAAACAACGGATCGAAGATTTACATCTTGTCATTCCTTCCTTCCAATAAAAACCAAGAAACGAGTGCAAGTGATCTCAGTTTTCCTTCCGTCCTGCCTGACCTCTGCCAATTAGTTTGAGATTTTAAAAAGGGACTATTTTAAAAATCAAAACATGAGGTCATAAAACTAATTAAAAATTCCCTCCCAAGTTTTAAACGCCCCTAACTCCTATGATGGAAGTCTCTCATCGCTCGCAGCATTTAGTTTCAGGAAATGTATGAGTGGATTTGTCGTGACCTCAATGCTACATCTACTGTAACACATTCAAATATACAGTTTTATGCAAGAGTATTTGAGGCATTATGTGTTTTGCACACAATGGGTCAAGAATTGCTCACTTGCCCAGAATTTATGAGCAACACGAGCGTACATCCTTCCTGGAGGTTAGTCGTGACAGGAGCAAATAAATGCACTGTACAAGATGATGATAGTGAGGGATGGGACTCCCCCTCTGGTGAACTGCTGAGAATGAATGACGTGCCGTGCCGGTGCCCGGGAGCTGCTAACATAATGACACACGAGCCAAGTTGTCCCCCTTAAAAGCAAATGTTGATTATTTTATCACTTTGTGGCCCCTGGTGCCTTGAAGCATGCGTGCGTATATCCTTTGAAACAAGTCAGACTCATGTTATGCGAGTTATTGCATCAACGGGAATGGATTTGTGTTTATTTTTAAAGCGAGCACACCCGAAATGGAGAGGAACTTTTACATTCCCATATGCCCTGTGTGCAAAGTTAACCACTAATCTAATTTACTGGCTTTCGGTACAACTCACACATAATAGAGATAAATAAATGGACACTTCAAGGACACAGAAATAATCGGTGCAGAGTAAATAATGATGTCGAGATTGATCTAAAACAAGAATAAATAATAACTTTGATAAGATACTATCCTTTGAAAGGATATCATAGAATATAATCAACACAAATGCAAGAAAGATAGCAGCAGTTATGTGTCCAAACATATTTTATAATTAAAATAGGAACATAACCGCCATCATGATAGCATACATACGTATACTGTGCTAAAATGCAAGTGCGAAAATCCCAACACTGTCGTTACTGTTTTTACCCTTGAGTTAAAACTTCAAGGACCCTTACACCACAGAAAAAATAAATCAATAAATAATCATGTGGCAAGTAAGCTAAACTAAGAAAAAACAGATTTTGATCACACAGCATTAATTGAAAGGGTGTCATGAAATGCACGAATGGTAAATGGTCTGCATGTATATAGCGCTTTTCAAGTCAATGACCTTCCAAAGCGCTTTACAATGTGCTTCACACTTACCCATTCACACACACACTCACACACCAATGGTGGCCATGCAGCCATGCAAGGCGCCGACCTGCTTATTGGGGTCATTAGAGATTCAGTGTCTTGCCCAAGGACGCTTCGACATATAACACGGAGGAGCCGGAAAGCTAATAACAGTCACAACGTTCCAAAATTATTGAATCGTTACACAAGTGATGCAAGCCCTATAATGTTGACATAAATACTTATACTGTACTAAAATGCTGGTGTGAAAATGCTAATGTTGTTACCTATAATTTGAATTAATGCATTTACTTTCAAACAACATTTTGGGATTGGGTCTGTGTTACAACAGTGAAAAAAAATCCACTAAAGCAAATATATAAAAACACTATTTATAAACAGTGTATAATATTTATAAAAACACACTTTAATAAGAAGACATTTATTGTAACAATGTAATATCAAAATGCTAAGAAGTTAACTGACTAGTGAGAAAAAGAGCCGGCTCTCGACTCCCAAACAGCTCTTCAGATTATTATTATTATTAATTTTTTCAATTAAGGCGGGAGGAAGCGGAGAATTCAACAACCACGGCAGACGAAACCACGAAGTGTCATGATTTCACACATTTATGTAAGATGAAAGCTTGTTCTATTTTTATTTTGTAGCTTACGAAACAACCAACGTGCCGTCTCGAACAACTGGATTCCCAACATGTTGCTAGAAGTCACTGGTGTGAAAAACAGTAGCGCTCATTGATAAAGCGTTTGCATCCTCTAGTGGTAGTTAACAAAATTCACATTTAAATCACATCACACGGACAGCATTAAATGAGGCGGTATCGAGGTTTGGATTTAATTAAATTTTGGGGAGGCGCAACGCTTTACTGTTAACGTCCATGAGTACTTCCGTAAACAAGGGGGGAATTGCGCGTGACGTCATGTGTCCTCTATGTGCATGAGGACCAGTTGTGGCATTCACAAAGGAGACAAAGTCGCACATTTAGTTGGTAATGTGATCTCGGGCAGCACAGTGGTGCAGCGGTTAGCACGTGTGCGGCTCAGTTCTGAAGTCATGAGATCGAACCTTCCTATGTGGAGTTTGCATTTTCTCCCCGTGATTGCTTGGATTTCCTCCGGGCACGCCGGTTTCCTAGCACATTCAGGTAAATTGGCCGGTCAAAATTGTCCCTAGGTGTGAATGAGCGAGCGAGTTGTCTGTCTCTGTGTGCCCTGCGACTGTCTGGCAACCAGTTCAGGGTGTCCCCTGTCCACTGCCCGAAGATAGCTGGAATGAGCTCCCACATCCCCGCGACCCTACTGAGGATAAGCGGTGCGGATAATAGATGGATGGATGTGAACTATCTCACAAAAACATAGGACTTCAGCCAAAAATTGGAATTGACTATTAAGCTCTGCAGTGTGAACCTAGTCTTATACTCCGGTGAGACTTGTATGGGAAATTATTAACATATTATTATATCATTAATTACCAGTACTGTATATCAATTCGGTACATCAAGCTTAACCGCAAAGGGTGCTCTAGGCCTGTGGTGATGATTTCAACCTTAAACTAGTGTGTAAAGGCATTTTTTGAAGCAGAAGGCGGAACCATGTTTTTGTCTACCTCCTGAGTGGGGGAGTTGTTTATCGGTAAAAGTGAGACCGAGGTGTCATGATTACCGATGTGATTAACCTGTGCCCACTCCTTTGGCACCAACTGCCTCGCACTCTGATTGGCTCCCTGTCCCTATTTAAACCCACTCCTGTCTGTCTCGTTTTGTCAGTCCGTCTGCGAACCTCATAATTATAATAGACAAGCCTTTTTCGACCCTGACTCCCACCTGTCCCGTTTTTGCTCCCGTCTGTCTCCGGCTACAACCCGTTTTGATCTTGACCACGTCTGCTCTCCCGTCCCCACTTACGACCCGTTTTTGATCCTGACCACGTCTGCTCTCCTGTCCCGGTTTACGACCTGTTTGTGACCCCAACCACGTTTTTGCTCTCCTGTCCCGGCTATTGACCTGCTTTTCCGTCCTTGACAACATCGCTCGCTACGGAAGATCCACTTCCGTGTTCGGATCACAATCTGAGTAAGAGAGCGCTTTGCTTCCCGTGCCTAGCAAACACCAGATCGTGGGCGCAGCCCTTCATCTTTCCTTTAATAAAACTGGTGAGAAACGTACCGCAATTGGGTACTGTTTCTGTTCTGGTCCTGACAAGAGGAGAATGATTTAATTGGATTTAGTGATTTGAAGTGAAACTGATAGTATGGTAAGCATGATCTTTATGCTGGAATTATCTGAATGCCAAAATATTGTATGTTACATTGGTTCTGACATTACCAGGCATGTCAATTGAATACCGTACAGGTATTCAGACTCTTGTTCTTTATTTCATCTTTTGAAGATTACATTGTCATGATTACTGACTTAAAGCTCCTGTGCCCGCTCCTTTGGCGCCAACTGCCTCGGACTCTGATTGGCTCCCTGTGCCTATTTAAACCCACTCCTTTCTGTCACCTGTCTTCAGTCCGTCTGCGAACCTTAGTGTACTCTAGGCAAGCTTTTTCAATCCTGACTCCCACCTGTTTTTGCTCCCGTCTGCTTCGACACATTTTTTGATCCTGACCACGTCTACTCTCCTCTCCTGGCTTTCGAATTGTATCAGACCACATTTTTTGCTCTCCTGTCCCGGCTACCGACCCGTTTTTTTCCGTTCCCGACACCGCCATGGCTCGCCACGGAAGTTCCACTTCCACGTTCAGAGCGACGTGCTTCCCGCGACCAGCGATCACCGGATTGTGGGTGCAATCCTTTCCTTTCTTCCCAATAAAACTGAGAGAAACGGAACGCAAGTGGGTCCTGTCTCCGTTCTGGTCCTGACAGATGTATGTTTTTGGTGTGGGATTTTATCAAATAAATTTCCCCCCAAAATGAAACTTATACTCCAGGTGCGACCTAAAATTTTATCTTAATTAGCCATTTTTTCCCTGGTACAACTTATCGTCCGGAGCGACTTAGATATTTGATCAAATTACAACAAAAAAATATATCAATATACTCTCAAAGTAGAGTTCACATTCACACACGTTTTAATATTTTCTACCATTAGATGGACTTACTTTGTTCTGCAATCGGCCTAATAAACTTTTCTCCACTCTCTTTAACACCATTAATATCGTAAGTTTTAAGTGGACATTTATCTTAGAGAACTGCGCTAATGCACTAACCCATGTCCTCTTCAACCTCGGCCTTCCTTTTATTTTCTCTCTTTTGAAAATAAAACCCATTCAAGGTTGTGGCTACTTTTGAGTCCCACCAAAGTATGTGGGAGTCTGCCAACATCAGTCTGCAGAATAAACTAGAGTCATGAACGTTATACACACTTCATTCTAAAGACTTTGTGTTTGTTTACTAAATGTATAGAAGTTGTACAGATGATAGAAGGGGAGATCACAAAATATATAAATATATGTACAGTATATACGCATATATTTTTTTCACGTTGTTCGTCATGGAAAAGGAGATGAACTGATTGGCTTGTTCCGATGACTATTTGAGTTCTCGGTTACGGCTACTTTGTGATTATACGGCCTCGGGCCTGAGAATAAAGCACACGACTTGAGCGCTTGAGTTTGTATTTACAGAACGTGCAGTGAAGTGCACATGATTTAAGAGACGATACGGATTGCAAGCCGCGAACGCTTTCATTTTCGGGGAAAAGTAGCGGAATGGAAAAATATACGCGGTGCATCTCCAAGGCGATCAGTCGATTCTGATGTTACGTTATCCTCGAGGGGTTTTTCAATGCGGTCAGCTAGATATACACAAAAATAGGTTTCCAATCATGCGAGCATGAATATTACAAGTTGAATACTCAAGTGTGGGAATGACGGATCAGATGTCGGGGTATCGTTCCCCTTCAAACGGCATTCCCAGACTATGAGCTGGAGTGGTCAAATCTATGAAGGAAGCTCATTAACAACGCAGAGTAGGACGACTGATCACAAATGTACAGTCCCAGGAGTGAGAATTACACAGAAAAGAAAGTAGTGTTTCAGCTAGGCTGGAGGAAGCGGAGAATTCAACAACCACGGCGGACAAAAACACGAAGTGTCATGATTCCACACATTTATGTAAGATGAAAGCTTGTTTTTTTTTGTAACTTACGAAACAGCCAACGTGCCTCTATCATGTCTTTGTAGATTTCAAGACAGACATACAGCTGTAGTACCTTTATTGTACTTCATGATTATTTGCTATATAGACTCCAGGTGTTAAAATAGTCATTTTGTTCTTTAGCACATTCCGAGCAATGGACACCAGCAAGCAGTGGTCTCATTGATGTGTTAAAGTAATAAATGACATCTAAGCAGTGCACACCTTCAAAAACTATTTGTAATGGTTTCCCCTAAATGTCAATAAGCATGAATATACTTTTGCTCTGTTATCACAGATGCTACCAACTTAGACGTAAGAAGTCAGAAAGTCGGTCAAAATCACCCCTCCTCCTCCTGAGTCCTCACAAATAAAATCTGTAAATGTGGGTTTGCTATGGGCTTGCTCCCTTTAATCAAGTTAATTGGTCGGACTTGAGCTGGGTCAGGCTGTAATACCCTAGGTCCGGGTCCGGTCGGGCTGGATATTTTTAGGCTCTTACCTCTATGCCTACTTCACTGTAGAGGATTTTATTGCATTTTTCTATGGTATTTATTTGCAGTAATTTTAAATTGTGTAATGATTCATGATAGATTTAATAGATTGTTGTTGTGCCACTAAAACATGTACATACGTTTCCGGACCGAAAAAAGGAATGTTAGCAATAAATTCGAAAGAGCGCCTTGTAATCCAGTGCACACTATAGTCCAGAATATACGGTAGAATTTCTATACTTCATATAGAATTATCAGTTATGAAATAATTTTAGACTGTCTCGGCAAATTTCAAGAAACTCGTGAAAATCCGTTCTTACAGAAATGCTAAGCACCTTTTTAATTTTCACAATTTTTTTTTCAATTTCACGAAGCTGATTTGAAGATATTTACATTATTTTCCGTTGTATAAGGTGAATCAAAAACCTAATAATTTGCCAAAAGTTCGAAAGTGAGACTTCAATCCAGGGCATCTTATAGTCCGGAAAACACTGTACTGTCACGGACCAGGAACGGAGACGGGACCCAAATGCGTTCATTTTACTCAGCTTTATTTAGAAGGAGGAAAGGACTTCCACGATCCGATGATCGTCGGTCACGGGTAGCAGATAGCTGGGAACGCGGAAGTGGCACTTCCGGGTCGAGCGAAAGCAGTGATGAAAGCGAGAAAAAGGTCGATGGCCGGGGCAGAGGAGCAAAAACATAAATGGGTCCAGAAAAGAGGTTTAGGGAATCAGACGGAAAACAGGGCAGGATAGAGTCGGAGAGTCACAAAAGCTTGCCTAGCGTGTAGCATAGGTTCGCAGACGATCTGATGAGTGTTTTCAGGAAGGCGGGGGTTTGAAAAGAGTACAACAGCCAATTAGGGTCCGTGGCCATTGGCGCAAACGGGGCAGACTAAGGTGCCCCGCATCAGTAATCATGACAGGTACCGGCGCTGTGCAAGTAAATGAATTGTTCAGAACCACATGCTGTAAATTTAGTCGGATGTGAGAGTAAATTGGTCTGATATGCTGGGGATTGTGAAATATTGTGTACGTGTCCTGTAATATACTGGTGACCCACTCAACTTATATCCTGTTTATCATTTAAAGCCAACAGAGACAGATTTAAATTACCAAGCACTGATAAGAACTGTGGAATAAATAAGAATGTCATTACTAATCTGGAATCATTTGAGATATGAACGATGTTTTAATATTGAAATTCACTGCACATATTTGGTCACAGTTCTATAATTCCTATCTTTACAACAGGGGTGTCAAACTCATTTTAACTCGGGGGCCACATGATAGAACAAACATTCCCTCGGTTGCCGCACTAGTAGGTTAGAAAAAAAAAAAGAGAGAAAGAAATAAGAGAAAGAGAGGGAGAGAAAAGTAGAGAGGGTGGGACAAAGAAAGATAGAAAGGGAGAAAGAGAGAGAGCATGAGAAACAAAAGACATAAAAAGAGAAATAGTGAGAGAGAGGGAAAAAAAATCCTAAGAGAAATAGAAAGAGAGAAAGAGAGGAGAGAAAATGGAAGGGAAAGAGAGAAGGCGAAAGCAAGAGAGAAAGAGAGAAAATAGAGAGAAAAGGAAAACATGAGAGAGAGCAAAAGAAGGTGAAAAGACACAGAGAGAAAGAGACAAAGAGACACAAAGAAAGAGAAAAAGACAGAGAGTGAAAGAGAGGGATAGAGAGTGAGAGAAAAAGGGAGGAAGGGAGTGAAAGAGAGGGAGAGAGAGAGAGAGAGAGAGAGAGAGAGAGAGAGAGAAATACAAGTACGGCATTTGTGAGAGGCACCTAGCTTTGGCAACATCAAGTGGATAAATTTCAACCTGCAGCTCGCTTTTCTCTTGCGCTTCTCTGAGCGTTGTCTCAAGGGCCGGATTCAATCCCTTAGCGGGCCTGGTCCGGCCCGTGGGCTGCCTGTTTGACACCCTTGCTTTACAACTTCATTGATTTAGTTGTGAATATGTAACTCTATTTGTGTATTATTTTGTAGTCAGAAGTGGTCCTAAAAGTCATCGTTACGCCCAAAACCTTACTTCTCTGAGTGGGATACAGGATGAGAGACAGAAAACCTGAATTTTAGCTCAAAAATGCCAGGGAGCAACATTGTATTAAGTAAGGTCCAGCTCATGTCCCGAAATATGTATGATTTCTTCAGGCAAAGGTTAAGCATCAAGTTTTCCCAAAGGATGATTAGAGTATCCCCAGGAGAACAATGTTTTATTTAAAAGTGGGACCCCTTTAATGTTTAGCTTTGTAATCAATTTATAATCAATTAATGTACTGCCTTTTTTGCATAAGAATTATGGTAAATCACCAGTTTTTGCAGAATTGGTTTTTTACAGCCATTGTTCTGTACCTCATTTGTGCCCGGAGTATTCTGTAATAAAAGCGGAACTGCTACTCTTCTTATTTTGACATATTTCTCATAACCCGGATTTAAAAATGAGGAAGAAAAGCTGATGTTTTACTTAAGTTTTGTTGAGCACCAACCTTGTTTTCATGAACCCTCTTAAATTCTTGACATCAAGAATGCACACATTCCCTAACAGTTTATACACAAAAGAATGGGCAGATGAATGAAAACCACCTAAAACAAACTAGGTTTTGGCTATCCAAGGACAGTCCATTGAATATTTTGCTTTGTCAGGCAAATCCTTGACGCCATACCATCAAACGCACCCTCCCATGCTAGCTATTCGTTGTTGATGTTGCGGAGAATTAATGCAGACAGAACTACATAAAACATTCTCCCGACTCCCGGAAAGACATTCCGGACAAACACACAAAGATTGGCGTGCAGATCTCAAGTCAAGTATCTGTGATGTTTGTGGTTACTTTGTAGTGGCAGATGTTTAACCTGAGCATTAGAATCACTAATAGGCAAAATGGTGGAATTTTTGCACGCAGTAACAAGGTAAACCAGCCAGCTGTTATATAGCGCTTGACTACAGGCAGCAACCTTTGACAGGTAAAGCCGGGCTCTGCTCTTTTTAATGGGCTTGCTCATAGACGAAATGATTTACATCAGTTGACAGCGGAGATTCCACTTCACACCTCTGCTGCCTGCAGGTTCCAAAAGAAACACCTGGACTTACACATGTAGGTTCTAAACACGACACGGAAGAAATCAAACGGCTGAAAATCTGATTTTGGGGGCCAAGATTTCCACAGATACACAGTCAAAAACAAACAAAGTGATATCATAAACGTGAGTTGTTTTATTTCTGAAAACATGAATGAGTCATTGTGAAGCTTCAGAGCAGCTGGAGGAAGCATGTCTGGGAGAGGAACAGGAAGAAGGTAGAAAAGGGAGGATGAGGAAAAAACACAATGACAAAAGGAAGCTATGTTGGGTACACAAACAAAGATGACAAGAGTTGTGTCTATCTTCCTTGAGCTTTATAGCACTCATTTTGGTTGCACTAAACCTTGCAGCAACATCTAGTGGTCAAATAATACACACTGTCCCTTTAAATATAGAACCCAAATACTCATAAACAGTTTCTTCCAGGGGCAATCACCACCCTTAACTAGCGCCCAGTAATGAGAAAAATATAATGATATAATATAATCATCTTTCCAACGTATAGAAAATGGGTATTAATATCTTAATTGTCAACTTAAAGACGCCTCCCGACTTACGTACATTCGACAGATTCCGGCAGATATGATCATTTTTTTCGGGATGTCGAAAATAACATTGCTGTAAGTTAGATTTTGTATTGTGTGCACATTAATCCAAGTACAGGACATTACTGTGGCACTGAGAGGACACCCAGCATCCAAAAATCAGATTCCTCTTCTTAGTTTGTATGTAAACATACAGTGGTACGTGTACTGAATCTCCAGCGCTCTTAGAACCTTGATGTTTTTATTGTTTAATTTCTCATGCATCCATATGGTTGGTGCGAGGTGTAATGAGGAGGCGAGCTGTTTCATTTGAAATGAAAATGGAATAAGAAAGCATGATGCGGTTGAGAAAAGGGTCGGAACGCTTTTTTCGGCCACTTTTTTTTTACGGAGGGGTACCTCTTGAAGCGCATCTTCCAAAAGTAAGTCAAACTCAACTTTATTTATCTTTATAGAGCATACTATTTTACGAAATGTTGATTTTTCAGTACAAAACAATACAGGTTACTCATAAAAGCCTTAAACATACTTATATAAACCATAAACATACAAAGTATAGCACTGAAGTAACTTACAAACGATCGTCCGGAACCTAACTCGTTTGTAGGTCAGGCAGCGTCTGTATTTTGGAATTTTGTTTCTGCTCCATGTGGTTGCATTATTTTTCATTGCACTTTTGTTATGATGCACTTACAATTTAGGCCAGTCTCCAAACACTACATTATATTTTTGGCTATTTATTCTGAAATTTTTGGTTTATTCTTTTCTTAATAATGGACACATGCAAAATAGATTGCATAAGATTGCAGTTCGTTATTTTGACTATTAAACCTCACTGTTGTTTGTTTTTGTTTCTGTTTATTTTTACTTTTTTGCACTGTTTTCATAATTGTCACTATCGGCCAATCATGATGCTGTTCTTTGATTACCACACCCTATATTCTTGGAGATTTTGAAAAGTAAAAGGGTACAGGGTATTATCATTATGTTAGACTTTCTTATCTGAGGTTTGGGCTCCCTCCTGTTCTCCTTGCAAGACCAAAATCTATTTATTGTCAACTCTCCTTATTCTAAGCTAAACTATAAACTTAAAATTATTTTCTCTCGTTTTTCTATTTGAAAGTCTCTGTTGGAGTGCCGTGTCTAATGTCGTTTGAAACAATGTTCATTTAGTTGATATCCAAGACGATAAAGATAATTCTAATTCTACTTCTATTAAATGGTAGATAGAGCCAACGTCTCATATCCACTAGTGCACACTGTACTTTTTTAGAAGCTTGACCATCCCTGAGGTGGTGACCAAAAGCCAAATGTGACTGTTTTAGTCACAGTTGTAAACAATTTCAGTGTTAAGTAGTGCTTTGTTAAAGGTAAGCGAACCACACCCCTGAGGCACACCAAAACCTTGGTGGCCTTGTGGGCTAAATTTCTCATGTTATTGTCTGGCTCAGGGTGAAATTCTGACCTTAGGAAGCATCAAGTTCCAACATGTATGATACACATAATTTATTACAAAACTAGACCATGGATCTAGATCAAATTATTTATAATTTCTATTCAGTCCCAAAGGATAGTTGAGTAGTTTCTTTGAAGAATCTGATATGCGGATTTATTTAAAAGGTTATGGAAATTCCTGGGTCAAACCTTTGCCATCACACAGCCTCTGATGGCTGTCCTGACGTCTCAAGAAGAGTTGAAAGGCGAGTTCCTTAGAAACAATGTACAATGTAATTTATTTCAAATACTGTGCATCTTGAAGTTACAGTACTGTCTCAAAAATGAGAATATCATAATAAAATTATCTTTTTCAGTAATAAAATTCAAAAGGTTTTTTTGTTTTCAAATGTCCGTCCGGTTCATTTTTAAATTTTTCTTATTTTATTTTAAAAACGTCTACAAGGAAAAAAATGGGTTGGGGTTAGGACATAAAAGCTTCAGCCTACTCTTTGGCCACAAATTATGTCTTATATTATTGTATTATGCAGTTGTTTTATTGTGCAAATATTTTGCTGTTTCAATTTGTTAATTAGTAGTTAATGGGGTTTTTTTGTGCTGTGCCCTAACAACAAATAAAACTCGCCTAAAATCGCAATCCAAGAAGTACCCAAAGTAAATTGGATGCTGTTCTTGGACCATTGATAATATGGACGGTTTAGGTCTATTTTGAGAGGTAAGACACTGAATCTTTTTCCTAAACTTTTCTTTTGCAGTAGAGTGAAGCATGGGCATTTTTACTGGAAAACAACTGGAACAAAAGCATGAAGCATTACCCTGTCCCAGGTCAAATTTAATCACAATCTGAAAAACAAATCATTGTAATTTAAACATTTCTCTAAACGTGCGTCATGGCGTTTTCAAAAGTAGCCATTTGGAGACGACCAGCTTACAGCTTTAAAACCTCTGCAAATTGCTTATTTTACTTTGGCAATTTTCAGACACTATGAAAGAGTTAAAAATGTTTTGACTTTTACTTTAAAGAAGTCAATCACTGATTGTGCAAACTTGCGGGTGATAATCATGCTCAAAAATCGATCCAGAGTTGCATTTATGCACGTTTATTCTCGGATCTGGTTTGAATACACATCGTAAAATCGCATACATTTATGTTGGAAATTTCATTGGCTAACTAATGTGTGAATCATCATTTGAATTAGTCACTAGTGGCTAAAGATTTTGAAGCCAAAGTAGGCCATGACATTTTTTTCAATACAGGCTCTCATAGGCATAAGGAATGCAAAGAAACGTGAAAAAAAGCTTGCAATTGGTTGACAATTGTGACAATCAAAAGGGAAGAGGCTAATGGAAATTCTTACTTTTTATGGATTGCAACAAGGATCGTCAGACAATGCAGGAATGCCTTTAGGCGGACTTTTTTATCTCTGCATTATCGTGGTTTTTGGAATAATATTTTACATTGTTGGATTCACGGGACTCTTGTGAATGTGACAAGACCATGTTTGTGAAGAACAGTTTCAGATGTGGAATGCTGCAGCACTTTTTTGGTGAGTTATACTGGCTTTATAGTTTTCAGGTACCTTTTTTTAGACTGATCATGTTTATGTGATATGTAAATTTCGAAATGGTCATCATATCCTAAATCCTAAAGTTTAAGCTTTCCAATGATATGTGGCATGACATATTTCAGTGACTGGTCACATCGCGAAGATACGTATTTGCTTTTTTACAGTCTGACGGCCCGCAGGCGGGCAATCAGAACGTTAAGGGAAAAGCCACAAACAGGCAATAAAACAAAACAGAAATGTCAAATATTTGGGATTTATTCCTTAGCCACTGAATTACTGTAGGCCTTTTATTATTTTAATATTGCTTATCAGTTGAATAGCCCACTTATATACTCATCTCATCTCATCAGCCGTACCGCTTATCCTCATTAGGGTCGCGGGGGGGCTGGAGCCCATCCCAGCCATCTCCGGGCAGTGGGCAGGGGACACCCTGAACTGGTTGCCAACCAATCGCAGGGCACACAGGGACAGACAACTCACTCGCGCATTCACACCTAGGGACAATTTGGACCGGCCAATTCACCTGAAATGCATGTTTTTGGAATGTGGGAGGAAACCGGAGTGCCCGGAGGAAACCCACGCAAGCACGGGGAGAACATACAAACTCCGCACAGGAAGTCTGGAGCTGGATTTGAACCCACACAGGAGGTTCCCATGACATGAACTGTGCCGCACAAGCGCTAACCACTGCGCCGCCGTGCTGCCCCACTTATATACTTTTCATTATAATTTAATATTATGTATATAAGATTTATATATATATATATATATATATATATATATATATATATATATATATATATATATATATATATATATATATATATATATGAGTCTTGTAATACCTCAGTTTATCTATAATTAATCCACAATGTGTAAAAGTTTTACATTTTAACATACCAGAAAATAAGGAACTTTATTACAATATTCTATTTTTCTAAAACTGAATAAAATGGAAATGTTGTGTTTGCCCCACTTCATACAGTAGGTCAAGTTTTTTTTCTTACTCTAAATTAGAACAAAATCTTTATTTTAAACATAACTTCATATTGTAAGATTTGCGAATAATTCAAATCAAGTTCCATAAATTACCAAACACGGTCAAGAAATGCAAGTATAATATTCGCTAATGTTACATGCTTTACATGTGCGCTACATAAATCCTCTAAATAGGTTTTTTTCTCATCAATTACTAAATAAGCTATACATGTCTTCGTATGATCTTATCTACAGTCATGGGAAGCACAACCAAATTCAGGATGTTCTTTAGGCTAGTGTTATGACAGCTGGAAGGCTTTTAGTAACCATTACGGATGGCAGACATGTGACAATGTTTCCAATTATGAGTCATTCAAATGTACATTACCGTCACATAAATGCACATCATTCTAACAGCATGTCAATGACGAAAGAGTACAGACCTTCAAAATCTGAAATGATTCCATCCAAGTGTGGATTGACTCCAGAATCCGACATGTTTTGTTCCTTGCTACTGTCCCAATGTTGACAACTGGCGTCACACGCCGACAACTTTCTTTGACTTAGTAGGACTGGCTGAAAAGTTGTGGGTTCAAACTAAACTTTGCAGAATGAACCTGCCTCCTCCTTTCTCCTTTATTCCCCCTTCCTTTTAGGAGTAGAATCACTCCCCTTTACTCTCCTCATGTCCTGTGAGGATGTGTGTAATTCCCCTGCTACCACCACATACACTTACACTCTCGAATCTTTTCATGTATGCGCGACCATATTTATACTGCAAGTGCTCAATTATGTTTTAGTGTATCGGATTCTTTTTTCCTGCCTATTTGTTCCTTCTATTCAAGTCAAGTCAAGTCATTTTTATTTGTACAGTCACAAAGAGTCTGAAAGGGCTGCACAGACCACAGATTATTGCAAACCACAGACTATTATGACAACATCACCTGATCTAAAACTTACATGAGGGCAAATAATACACAGATACACAAATATTACCAACATAAAATAAAGGTTATTTATATGCTATAGAATAGAAGTGTGTTTTAAGTTTAGATTTAAACATTTCCATTGAGGTTGCAAATCGAATCTCAAGGGGAAGAGCATGCTACAGCACCGAGGCCCGAATGGAAAACGCTCTCGAACCTGGGGATCTCTTCTTGGCTCTTGGGATCACTAGTAGACCAGCATTTTCAGAGCGAAGGCTTCGGACCGGAACATAGGGGGAAATTATATCTCAAATATATGAGGGAGCAAGTCCATGCATGATTTTTTATACTACCAACAGAACCCTAAAATCACACCTTAAGCTAAGAGGGAGCCAATGCAGGTTAGCTAAAATTGGGGTAATGAGATCAAACTTTCTTGTCCGAGTTAAAAGCCTTGCTGCAGCATTTTGTACTAGCTGAAGGCTCTTGATTTTTGACTTCGGGAGAACAGACAGTAGTGCATTACAGTTTCTATAATATAATAATGTTGCTCCTAAAGTCATCATTGCCTTTGGAAAAAAATAATTAAAGGCGGGGGTGCATCGTTTGAGCAGTCTTTAAAAAGGCGAAAGTAGAATACTTACTCTATTAAGTATGTGTTGACAATGCCCAACTGAGTTCAAAGAGCCTTTATCCTATTTTTTCCACCGCGCCTATGTGCTTTTATCTGACTATTAGTGCCGCTGTTCTGTGACTTGCAACACATTAAGAAGCAGGAAAGGAGGGGGGGGTGATAAGGGGTGGACAGTGATTACATGCTTGTTCATGTGTTTTTTGTTAGCCTGAAAATGGTAAAAGTACAAAAAGGCCTGTTTTAAATACAGTCCAAATGCCAGCCCGAACCCCCAAAAAGATGAAAGAAGATTTCATTAGTACTTGTATAATGAGCTGACAGGCAGTGCTTATGACTTGAAGCCAGGAGATGGCAGCAGGGAGTAGAAAAAGTTCAAATTGCGGACACCACTTATGACAAGATCCCAAAAATTGGGAAATACAGCTGTTCACTGTGAGAATCACAACTTTTTATTAAATTATAATATTTTAAAGGCACAGTGTGTATTATTTGATTGCTAGATGCCACTGTGTGGTGTGGGGCAGCTGAAAATGAGTGCTTAAAAGTACAAGGACGATTACAAACTACAGAGATTTAAAGATTTAAGAGATTTTAGACCCAAAATATTGGTCAATTTAGAACAACTCTAAAAAAATGGGGTAATGTTATTTTTAACCCAAAAATGTGTTGGCTGAAAACAACCACAAACAAGACCAAAGCTCCATCCGTCCATCCATCATCTGTGCCGCTTAATCTCGGTAGGGTCACAGGGGTGCTGGAGCCAATCCCTGCTGTCTTCGGGCAGTGAGCAGGGGACACCTGAACTTGTTGCCAGCCAGTAGCAGGGCACACATAGACAGACAACTCACTCGCTCATTCACACCCAGGGACAATTTGGACCGCCCAATTAACCTGAAATGCATGTTTTTGAAATGTGGGAGGAAACCGGAGTGCCCGGAGGAAACCCACGCAAGCACGGGGAGAACATGCAAACTCTGCACAGAAAGGCTGGTAGCTGGATTTGATCCCACAACCTGAGAACGGTGCCATGGATGTGCTGACCACACAACCGCCATGACGCTGACCCAATGCTCTCCCAATATAAATTTAGGTTTGTGTAAAAGAGCCCAAAAACCTGTTAAACTTCTCAAAAAGCAAAAAGATCTTCAAAAATTTGGAAAAATAAAATTGTGCGGTTTCTTCAAACTAAAAATGAGAAATTATAATAGAAACAACCAAACATCTTAGTCATTTTTTTTATAAAAGAAACCTAGAAAGTTTAATTTCAAAATAGTTCCAATCTTGACACAATTTGGGCTATGTCGCTAAAAAAAACTTCAAGGGATGATGCATGTTATTAGGACTTCCAAGTGATTAAAAAAGGTAATTCATTAATGACAAAAACAAATACTGATCTGAATAATAAGCTAAAATACAAAAACCTTATAAACAGGATTTCCTTTTTAGAAAAAAATGGTGCAGTTTAGTCACTTTGAGTTGCCGCAGTCTGTATTCTTCCTTGTGCTTTTTAGCACTTGTTTTTGATTGCACTACACAATACGGCGACATCTACAAGTCAAGCGATTGTCATGATTACCGATATGCATAAACTGTGCCCACTCCTTTGGCGCCAACTGCCTCGGACTCTGATTGGCTCTCTGTCCCTTTTAAAACCCACTTCTATCCGTCCTCCTTTGTCAGTCCGTCTGCCAACCTCAGTTAACAATAGGCAAGCCTTTTTTCGACCCTGACTCCCACCTGTTTTTTGCTCCTATCTGTCCCCCGGCTTTGACCCTTATTGATCCTGACCACGTCTACTCTCCCGTCCCGGCTTTAGACCTTTTTGTCCTCGACCACGTCTACTCTCCTTTCCTGGCTTTCGACTAGTTTCCGACCACAACCACGTTTTTGCTCTCCTGGCCCGGCCACTGACCTGTTTTTCCGTTCCCGACACCGCCATCGCTCGACCTGGAAGATCCACTTCCGCGTTCAGAACGACCTGCTTCCCGCGTCCAGCAATCACCGGATCGTGGGCGCAACCCTTTCTCCTTCTTCCAATAAAACTTGAGAGAAACGCAACTCAAGTGGGTCCTGTCTCCATTCTGGTCCTGACAACGAGACACCCTTTCTCCTTAAAGTGTACCTAATGATTTCTTTTTTAGGTATCACGAACCGCAAAGGCTTTAAGGGGTATTTCACATGGGGTAAATCCATAAAAAAGGACTGTGAAAAACATACATACCGTCAAATCATGTACCGAGGGCAAATAAAACGTTATACAACCTATAATCAAGCCAAAATGTCCTCTCACAGCCAAGGCTCTTTAAGTACTCTAACGTATATTTCACTTATGACCAAGCGGCACTCATAAGCCAGCTGGTACTTGAATTAAAGTGTATTCGCTAAGGCGTTTGCCACTTTCTTGTGTGTGACAGAAGCCGGTGAAAGTTGACATTAGGAAAGCGGGACGGCGCCTGCAGGCAATCAGTCAGATTCCAGCACCGAGAAACTACCTTCTGCAAAGCGTGTTATCAGGGGAAATGGGCTGGAGGGACACATCCCAAACGTTTTTTGGAAAAACACAGTTATGAAGATAAGTTGTGTGGCAGGCAAGGTTGGGTAGGGTTACTTTAACTGGATTACTTCAATTACTTTTGGATTACTCCAATACCAAATACGCTAATAAAAGACAAAATAAACTAAATATGAATAAAACGATGACTCACAACACGTGGTAAGCTTTCTCTCCTGGCTTTGATCTCTTTGATCTCCGGCAAAACTAACATAAAATGCGACAGAAACAAAATGGAAATAGATCCAAACAGCTTGCCAACATCATTTTTGCCGTTCCATGTATTCCGTTACTCCCCAAGCCTGTACAAAATTTAGTCATTTTATTCATATTTAGTTTATTTTGTCTTTTATTAGTGTATTTGGTATTGGAGTAATCCAAAAGTAATTGAAAGTAATCAAGTTAAAGTAACCCTACCCAACCCTGGTGGCAGGCTAGTGTAGCACTTTAAGTAATCCGATGTGTATTTGTACATGTATGTAAATGTAGCGGAGATTCTTTCTAGTCTCCGCGATAGTGTCTCATAACTAGAAGAAGGATATGATTTAAGGGCTTACAACATTAAATTGTGGACTAAAAATTTTAGTCACATTGTCATAGAGGTTTTAGGATCCAGTGCCATTTTTTTTACACAATAAGTTAGCTAAACACCAGTTACATACAGTCAGAGGATGCAGGTGAGGCACCGAATAATTTTGGTATTATTAATGTGATTAGCATGTAACACATTATTGTGCCGAGTGTCTAAAGATGCAGAGTGAAACCTGCAATTCTCTTGCCTCATGGCAGAGGGCGATAGTGAGAGAGTGATGATTCTGATTTGGTGCACACCCCATCCCCAGACAATAGAAATAGTGATAGTATTAGCAAGCTAACAGAAATTAAGCCATTCAGCATAGACTTCGTTGATGAGTTAAGGTAATTATTGTATGCTACAGTTGATATATTTATTTCATGACTCGGTCTTGTTTCCGGTTGGTATACCCTGTCCGGTGTTGTTCCCGTTTTTTTTGTCTTGTTTAATTATTGGTTTCCAGTTTCGTTCCCGTCTATTTTTGTCCTATTTCTTATTCTCTCCAGTTTTCGTTCCCATGAAGTTTGTCCTGTTTATTTTCGATATCCTGTTTCATTATTTATCCTGTCTGTCCCGTCCGGTATCGACCCTATCTGTTTGATATCAATTGGTATCGATCTCGTCGGCTTCTGGCTTCTTATCATTTTACGCCAGACTGCTGCCTAACATGCATGACTGCCCCTTTCCCGTAAAATAAAAGGCTTGTGTGAGTAACGTTACGCTTTTGGGTCCTGATCCTGTTCCGGTTCTTGACAGTTGGTTTGTGATTAATTCCTTCTTTAAGTCCACTTCAGCATCCTATCTCAAAAGTACAGTGAAACATTGTTTTTTGCAGGTATTCATTTTCGAAAATATCCTATTATAGGCAAAATAAACTTAGTAGAAACCTTTATTGTTCACAATTATTATACACTGAAACCAAAGATATAACCCTTTTTACAGGCTCAAGTATTTTTCAACAAAAAGTACCCCTTACACATGTTTTCTTCCAAGTAACGTCAAAAATGAAACTGTAACGTTATTGATGCATAGGTAAAGAAGAAGCGGGCGGACTGTTTAGCCAATCAAAATGAAGACCACAATCAGTGACTTACCGAGCCCACGTTATAGCGATGGTTTACTGTATGTCATTCAGTTAAAAAACGAAAATGTACAGCTAAGTAAGATGCAAAATCATGAAAAGGAAGTTAACTCTCAAAAGAACACAACACCCTTCCAGCACAGGAAGCAGACCCGTCCACTCCTGGACTGTGCTATCTAATCACCATTGATTTCACATCACAACAGTGTTTGTATGGCAGATAAACAAGCAGTCACAGCTGGCGTTTTAACAGGCTGCAAGAACCTTTTTGACCCAATAACTCCATTTCTGAGAGTGCAAATGGCATGCTAAACCTGGCCCGTAACACCTGAGAGGTCAATCGCGACACAAGGAAATATTGTGCGTTTACGGCATGGTCACTGAGGTGTCACTGGATGAGGAACAGAAAATGGCATTTATGAGATTATGGGTTCACCACTGGAAAACATACAGGTATGTCCCTTAAAAATCTTGACATTTTGCTTCATTTCAAAGCTGGTGCGTTTGGGCCCGCGCACTGCACGTGCTAGCGAAAAGACGAGACAACATGTGTAAAAATAGGTATGGAAATACGCACTGTACTTAAATGCACACAAGTGTGTGGCCAATGGCATCTCAAAGTGAGCCGTGTTGTAAAAGTCGCACCGCAGAGTTGTGGGACGCGCAATAAGAGCAAAAAAAGGAAAAGTCTGCGTGTAAAATACAGTATTTATGTAAACATGGTCACAAAATGAGCGACCAAATAAGACAAGGTTCCAAAACAACATCTGGGGCCGTGCAGCGTGAAAGTTTACTGGTGTTGGGTCTTATAGCAAGTTTTTGGGTGGTCATTCGGCTAAACAGACATATTTTACCATTTCTTTGATATAGACATCTACTTGTGAGTAGTATTTTGGTACTATCATGGTGGAAAAATGTATCTCCATTGTCATTTTTGTTGCTTTTTTGTTTTTAGGTCCCCAACCTTCTGGGAGCTACTTTTCTTTGTTAATAATTAGTGGAAAGTGCTACCAGTTGGATATGTATTTCTAAATTAACAACCTATAAGGTTTTTACTATGCTGTTACTATGTCACCCGTTGTCAGTCCGTCTGCGAACCTCAGCTCACACTAGGCAAGCCCTACGACTCTGACTTCCTCCTGTTTTTTGGCTCCCGTCTGTTTCCCGGCTTCGACCCGTTTCTGTTTTTGACCACGTTACTGCGCTCCCGTCCACCGACCTGTTTTTCTGCTCTTGACACTGCCATCGCTCGCTACGGAAGTGCCATTTCTGCGTTCCGAGCGATCTGCTTCCCGTGACCGACGATCACTGGATCGTGGGTGCAAGCCTTTTCCTCCTTCTCAATAAAACTGAGAGAAACGAACGCAAGTGGGTCCTGTTTCCGTTTCTGGTTTCTGACATTTACATGCTAGTTATCAAAAAACTCAATACTTGTTAACAACATTTGAGCCTAAAAGGCATGTATGCGATTTACTACAATAGGCTTCAAAAATTTGAGCTTCAACCTACTCCCTTTGGACTTATATTTGTCACGACCAGAGCAGAGTTAGGACCCAGATGCGTAACGTTACCACAAGTTTATTGAGATAGAGAGGAATGGCAGCGCCCGCGATCCGGTGCTTGCTGGACGCGGGAAGCAAGCCGCTCACAGAATCGGAACGAGTTCCGAATGCGGAAGTGGATCTTCCAGAGCGGGAGATCGTGGTGTCGAGGACCGAAAAAAACAGGTCGAAAGCCGGGACGGAAGAGCAAAACGTGGTCGGGGTCAAAAAACAGGTCGTAGCCGGAGACAAACGGAGAAATCAGGACCGACGGGAGTCAGAGGCAAAGTGCTTGCCTTGTAGAAACAGAGGTTCACTGATGGACTGACAACAGGTGAGTGAAAGGACTGAGCTTAAAAAGGACGGGGAACCAATCAGGTAGCCCGCAGCGGCTGGCGCCAAACGAGCGGGCACAGGTGATACTAATCAGACATCATGACAATATTTATGTATTTTTGTATTGTACAGCTGTTTTGTGTGCAAATACTTTGTTGTTTCCTTTTGTTAATTAGTGGTTTGGGATGTTTTCTGTGCTGTGCCTTAATAAAAATGAACACAAAACAAATCATTTTGCTTTTCCTGGCTTTAAATGGACCCTTTCATTGGTTTGTAAATATTTTGACGTATCTGGTGGGCGGGGCTTAAACTTTAGGCAAAAGCAAGGGCGAGATGATGTGTCAACAAGCGAACACGCTAAATGTTTAGCTTTATATCATCAAAATGGATGGGTTAGATGTTACATTTAGCCAAAGCTGGATACAAAACAAGACTTGCGCTTGTCAGATGACAGGAAAATAAAGCTGTCGTTGCTGTTAGTAGTTATCATGTTGTGTGTTTGTGTGCCAGTATTGGAGAAAAAATCCCAGCGGACAATCGTGATCAAAGGAAAACAATAAAGGTTTGGTTAAAGCATTTAAGTGAAAAGATTGGACCGAGGCACTCATCAACGATGCTCAAGTTTGCAGTGCCCACCTTATATCAGGTAAGAGAAATAAAACATACATGATTGAAGCTGTCGAGTCCATGTCAGTTATTAGATCCTCAGAATATCTTGTTTTCTGAGCTTCTGCTAACTGTTAGCATGTAGCCTAAATCCCAACGTGAGCAATGTGAACACTGTGTGCGGCTACTCGAACAAGCACGCATTGCAAACAAAGGTTGGGCACGTTTCATGCTTTTCTTAATTTTTTGTTAAGAGAAACATATTTTGATGGCATTTAGGCTACACACTAAGTGTTAGCTGAAGCCAAGAAAATAGCAAGATACTTGGACGATAAAATTAGTAATATGGACTCGATAGCAACAACCATAATCGTTTAATTTATCTTACCTGATATGAAGTGTGCTTTGCAAACACAAGCGATTTGATGAGTGCCTCAGTCCAATCTTTTCTCTGAACTGCATTTAACTCCAAATATATTTTTTTCTCACATAAGCAGTGTTTCGTGGAATCTTGTAAAACTTTAATTTACGATAACCAACATTTTTTTTTTATTTTTTTTTTTTCCAAATCTGGCACAGAATCATAACAAATTTATAAATCCAACAAGCAGAAACAAAAGCTTGGTTTCCTAAGTCTTCTGAATGAACGCATGGAATATTATTTTGCCTCTATAGCTTTGACTGTGACGTCTTGCTATGAAAGGGTCTATTAGTTCAAAGTGAGTGTTTGCAGACTGAAATCATATTTTTAAAAATAAAGTAGTTTCATTATAGGTCAAATACCAACAAATATTAAATTAACCATGATAAGCGTAATTATCATAAATTTGACCTGGCATTTGGTGCATAAAAGGAATTATATACACTTGAATGAAATGATTGACGCATTGGCCGCCAGTGAATTGTTCTGCTTATTCTCGCTCCATTGCAGTCAGCTCGGGGCGTTTCTTTCGTATTGTGACGCTGGATAATGTCACCTGTCACACATATAATATTTCTGCAAGGCACCATTACTCACAATGCTTTAATAATGAGGGTAGAATTAAATAAATGTGGCGCCGGAGGAGGGCAAAGGCGAAAGGGTGAGGCGTTCACCCCTAAAGGATATCCTCTATACCTCTTTTATGGAACACGGCGAACTTCCTTGATATCTTTTCAAAGTGAGATTGGGACTTTACATGAGATTCTTATTATGGTGGCTAAAAAGACGAGCGCTCTACCTCCTGAGCTACTGCCGCCCCTCGAGTAAGGTATAGAAGTGTGTTTAATTATATTATAATTAAGATAAATGTTTTATTGTCTAAAATGTTAAAATATCTCATCTCATCTCATTAGCTACACCGCTTATCCTCAGTAGGGTCGCGGGGGTGCTGGAGCCCATCCCAGCAATCATCGGGCAGTGGGCAGGGGACACCCTGAACTGGTTGCCAGCCAATCGCAGGGCACATGGGGACAGACAACTCACTCGCCCATTCACACCTAGGGACAATTTGGACCGGCCAATTCACCTGAAATGCATGTTTTTGGAATGTGGGAGGAAACCGGAGTGCCCGGAGGAAACCCACGCAAGCACGGGGAGAACATACAAACTCCGCACAGGAAGTCTGGAGCTGGATTTGAACCCACGCAGGAGGTTCCCAAGACATGAACTGTGGCGCGTTTTTTGTTTTTTTTTTTACAATATGTTAACCTGGTTGAGTACTCAGGTCAATTGTACCATTTAAAATAGACATCCATATTGTTAAAATGTTATTTAGTTGTTACGGTTTCCATGGCGTCCAATTGGCCCCACCCGTGTGGCGCCAGCTGCAGCTTATTGACAGATTGGCTTTCCGTCTATTTAAGCTCAGTGCTCTCATTATTCCTTTGACAGCCCGTCAACGAATCTCTGCCCCGCAAGACGTGGGTTCTGACTCGGTCCTGTTTTCCTGTTGGTATTTCCTGTCCTGTATTGTTCCCGTTTATTTTGTCCTGTTTAATATCGGTTTCCAGTTCCGTTCCCGTCTATTTTTGTTCTGTTTATTATTCTCCCCCGCTTTCGTTCCCGTCTAGTTTGTCTTGTTTGATTTCAATAACCTGTTTCATTATCAATCCTGTCTGTCCCGTCTTGTCCGGTATCGACCCCATCTGTACGATATCTGATCAGGCAATTGGAATCGATCTCGTCGGTCTCTGGCTTCCTGTCTTTCCACGCCAGACCGCTGCCTAACGTGCATGACTCCCCATTTCCCTATAAATAAAAGGCTTGTGTGAGAACGTCACACGTTTGGGTCCTGATCCTGTTCTGGTTCCTGATGTTAGTTATAATTAGTATTTTTCCAGTTTTTTAATACTATATATTAACTTTTTTGAGTCTTCTGGACAAAATATAATGCTATTTAAAAAAGCTAAATTAATTTTAAACTCTTTAAAATGTAAAGAAAATGTTATTTTATGTGATATTTTTCCTTTTTTTTTTTACTATATTCTAACTTTTTTGAGTCTTTTAGGTCAAAATATTCCATCTAAAAAACAAGTACATACATGTTGTACAATACAGCATATTAAAATGCTCTTAGCATATTATTTTTCCTTTGATTAACTTTATTTTGACTTTTTTGAGTTTTCTGGACAAAATATTATTCTATTTAAAAAAATCTAAATACATTTTCTATTTTTAAATGTTAAAAACGTTCTCTTACGTAATGTATCTATCCATCCATTATCTGCACCGCTTATCCTCAGTAGGGTTGCGGGGGTAATGGAGCCCATCCCAGCTATCATCAGGCAGTGGGCAGGGGACACCCTGAACTGGTTGCCAGCCAGTCACAGGGCACACAGAGACAGACAACTCACTTGCTCGTTCACACATAGGGACAATTTGGACTTGCCAATTAACCTGACATACATGTTTTTGGAATGTGGGAGGAAACCGGAGTGCCCGGAGGAAACCCACACATAGGGAGAACATGCAATCTACACATGCGAAAGTTCGATCTCATGACCTCAGAACTGTGCCGCACACGCACCAACCACTGCGCCGCCGTGATGCCCCTCTTACGTAATGTTTCCTTTTTTTTTTCTTCTAAATATTCTGTATTTTACTATATTCTAACTTTTTAAAGTTCTCTGGTCAAAATATAACTAAAAATTCTCACACCTCCCAAGGGGAGAGGGCCCCTCTCCACAGGACAGATGTTTTACAATCCAAAAATTAGAAATATACTCTGCATATTATTTTTTTCTTTTTTTAACTATATTTTAACTGTTTTGAGTCATTCTATTTCAAAACACATGCATCAATGTTATAATATCCAAAATGTTAATTTTTTGGGCCAATTTTTAATTCAAATGTATACATAAATGTTTTACCATCCAAAATGTTAACATGTTTTGTGTGCGTTATTTTTATTATTATTTTATTATTTATTATTTTTTTTACCAGATGTTCACTTTTTTAGTGTTCTGGTCAACATACTCTACTATTTGAAAATAGATAAATAGAAATTCTACTATCCAAAAATATCCAAATGTTCTTTGAGTTATTATTTTTTCTTTTTTAAACAATATTTTAACTTCTTTGAGTCTTCTGGTCAAATATTATATGTAAGATGTGTATATATTTTATGAAACAATGGTAGTATTGAGTATTACAACACTGACACCATGTGGACAAATTTTTACACGCATGACATAATGGAGATGTTTTTTTCTGGTCTAGTAAATTAAGAAGTGTAATCCTGAATACTGAATTAAACCCATTAACTTTTCTGTAAAATTTGCCTAAAATTCCAGTCCAAAACGTACTCAAAGTAAATTGAAAGCCTTTCTTAAAATAATCACTGCAAGTGCTTCTAACATTGAGTAATCTGAATTAGAACACACAGAAAATGTTCATTTTACCTCTGAAAAGTGAAAGGTCCCGGGGACTCGCATGCTCAAAAATCTATGGGTCCCAACAGAGATCTATGGGTCCCCAAAACTTAGTGTTATCGAGGTTGAAATCGTAAATCGGTGACAAATATATAATATAAATCTACATATTCATTCAGTTTTAATCATCAAATTATTAATTCGTTTTCTGCATCAAATTATTGTTGGTAGTATACTGATTGAAGGGATAACCACAAACCTGTCTTTTTTTATTTTCTCCTTTTATACTTCCTTTTTTTCTTAACTTCTTTATACAACATAATTCGTAATATCAATCATCAAAGCAAGTGAGCCGTTTGAGAGCCGGCTCTTTTTAATGAGTTGAGCCAAAAAAGACGGACTTCCTTTCACTACACAACGAGATATCGTACGCCGAGATCGGTGGCAGACGAAAACTCGAACCGCGAGACCAAAACAACAATGAAAAGTTTGGAGTGCAGTAAATCTTTGTTAAAAAAAAGGAATCGGGTAATAATGACAATTTTGTGGCGAAAAGGTTGCGTCCTGGGGACGCACGTTGATTTGAGACTATGCGTCCCCAGCAAAAATGATGCGTCTAGGACGCAGGGACGCGGGCAAACGAGAACAATGCAGAAATAGAAGGTTTTTATTCCCACCTCATTTTTCTATTAAATGCCTGCAGATGAGTGTAGCATGGGCATCTTAGGTGAGATAATAGCTTGAAGCCTTTCCTGGCACCGTGTCAAATTTAAATCACAATCTAAAAAAAATTTCTGAGGATAGGTTTCCAAAAGTGGCCGCTTAAAGACAACCAGTTTTCAGCACAAAAATATTTGCAAATGTGTATTTTCCTTCAGCCATAATACAGGCTCGTATAGGCTAATGTGGGCTGTGGACCGTTAAACAAAGCCAGCAATTGGCCGAAAAATATGCTAATCAGAAGTTCAGAGGGTAATGACGTATAGAAAATAATTGTACAGGGTTTGTTTATTTGTAAAAAGGAATTATGGGGCTAAACAGACAGCTAGCAATAAGCAACATCTATTGATGCAGAGATGCTTTTAGGCAGATTTTTTTCCCCCCTGTAGGCATTATTGTGTGTTTTGAAGTAAATATTTTACTTGGTCAGATTAAATAGACTTTGGTGGATGTAAGGAGATCATGTGTGAATACTATCACCAAATTTTATGGCTACAAAATGACATTTTTGTTGGGCAACCCCTTTTTTTATAGATTTCAAGTATTCAAGCTTTTCAAGGATATGTGGCATGACATATTTCAGTGACTGGTGACATTTTAAAGACGTGTTTACTTCTCAACAGCTTTAAGAGGTTAAAAGCCAATTTGCTCAGTGTCACTTAGATTGACGTTCACATTTAATCAGGTTAATCTGAATTTGCTCTTAATGCAGACAAACATCCATCCCATTGACTTGAACAAGCATTCAAATCAATTCAATATTACTGTTGCAAAAGCCTGCAGGATCATCCGCCATCTGCCTCTTTTGCATCTTAAAATGAACCATGTGTGTCAGTGTCAAGATGAATCCAATCTCATTTTGAGGAATGGGGACTTAACTCTGTTCGTAAATTGACACTACTCGGCACAAAGAGATTTAAAGCGAGCTGGTGACAGGCCACCACTGCCGCTTTGAGATTCAGGCGGGCCCGCCTTGGGAAAAGCCTGATCCCCTCTGCAATCGCCCTCCACAACAACAGGCCTTGCTGGCCCAACCAATCAGTCTGACCTTCATTGTCTCACTGTCATGTATGGTCTTTATTTTGAAATTTAATTCCTATTTCTTTTCCTCTGCTACAGTTGGCAAAAGTGAATTGCCCCAAGGGGACCAATAATTTAAATCTAAATTTAAAGCGCAGGTCCACATTTGCTCCTTCTTCAGTTCGTAACGGGCAAACTGCGTAGTATTTGACCACTAGATGTCACTGTATTGAGTTGTGCAAACAAAAACCACGAGTAAGAATACAAACCACGCAAAGTGACCACGCCAAAACGTAAAGGATGTTTCAAAAAATGTCATATTAATAATTGTGATATGTATTCCCCTTTTATAACACACAGAATGATAATTTGTACATAAAAAGAAAAGAAAAAAATAGTAGTTTCCTGGAGATTGTTACCCAAGATTACCGACTTGATGTGTCGCAGGCATATTGAAAATTTGTGAAATTGTTTACATAATCCACTTGCTTTTAAATCTTTCATTCAGATTTGAGAGGACAAATCTTGCGATCTTCAACATTAATGTGTTTTTTGTGATATTTACATCTCAAAAGTGACCAAACTTTTTGAAACACCCCTTAAAAATGAAGAAAGATAAAAGAGACAAAAAAATTCAATAAAGAAATGAATAAATGAGAATTTAAAAAGGAAGAAGAAAAAAAGGGGAAATAAATAAAAAGAAAAAGAAAAAAGAGGTAGGGCGCTCGTCTTGAGATCAAGAGATTGAGGTTCGATTCCCGGCTCTTCCGTGTTGTATGTGGAAGTGTCCTTGGGCAAGACACTGAATTCCAAATGCCCCCCAAAAAGCAGGTTGGTGCCTTGCATGGCTATTGATGTGTGAATGGGTAAGTGTGAAGCACATTGTAAAGTGCTTTTGGAAATCTTCATTGACTTGAAAAGCGCTATATAAATGCAGATAATTTCATAAAGATTTTTAAGGGGAACAAAAAAGTGGGGAGGAAAATTTTTTTAAAATAAATAAAAAATTAAAAAAAATTAGTTTTTGGGTTACTGGGGATTCCCTTAGCAGGAATATGGCAGAGTATGAGTATTTAAAAAAATGCATGTTTATATGACAGTTCATGTACTTTTATTCATTATTCAAATAAATATTGTCTTTTAATGAATTTGTTTTTTTTACCACTAGGAGGTGCTAAATAGGACACACTGTCCCTTTCAGTTCTAAGAGGATGAAACTTGAGCAAGAAAGAGATGAGGCCAATCAAAAGCAATGAGACAGACAATAACAGCAAATCTGGACGGCACTTACTGGCTATCCTAGCTCGCTCCATAATTCCACCTCTGACGGCCACTTTTTGGAATAAAGTTTTTCCGCGTTCCTCTTCTGTTCTTCATGAACAAGTTCCTCTTTTCATGCCCCGACCGACTGACTTCGGCGCCCCGTTACCCAAGCCTCCTCCCTCGCCTCCTCTCCTCCCTCCTTCGTTTTGACTTCCTCCAACTTTTAATGCCTTCAGTCTGTCAGGGTAACAACTGACAGCGGCGGGCCATGTGCTATTCATATGGAGTCCCTGTTTTTTATGGTGTCCCTTAGCACAAAGTAGATATTCAAGTATACCTTGAGTAAACCATTAGAACAGAAGTCGTATTCATAAAGTATATCTTTTGAATATTACACTTTATGACTTATGTGTCCGCACTGTCTATTTATGTGTCGTACTGCCTACTCGTGAGTCTTAGTGTAGTGTGTCCAAGCAAAGTGTGTTTTTTTATCTTCTAGAAACTGAAGGCTGAGAGAAACGTAACTCCGATTCTCTGTTTATGCTGCAGAATTGACAATAAAGCTGACTTTGACTTTTATTACTTTTTATAAACTTGACTGTGGACTGAAGAATACTCAACTTGTATTTAAAAATAGACAGATAAATCCAATATTAATTTTAAGTATACTTTGAGTATAAGATACTTAAAGTACATATAAGCTTGAATGCGTTTTTGAAAAAAAAACACATAGGGTTATACTCCACTCTACTCCCCTATACGGTTATGTTTTGGTAGGGCTGAAAGCAGTATTATCAAAGTTAAGCAATGACGGGACAGCTTCTGCTGTAAGCCCAGTCCTTAATTACGTTTTTTGTTTTGTTTTGTTTTGTTTTGTTTTTATTACAGTCAGAAGTGGGTAATGGGGAATAGGCTGTCTGTCTGCCTGTTGGCGCCCTCTTGAGGACATTGGCATTCTGGATCCTGACACTATACTATACTATACTATACTATACTATACTATACTATACTATACTATACTATACTATACTATACTATACTATGTTTTGGTGAGTAGGAAAGTAGAAATATCAAAGATGAGCAATAACTAGACAGCTTCTGCTGTCAGCACAGACCTTAATTAGTTTTTTTTATTACAGTCTGGTGCGGGTAATGGGGAATAGGCTGATTGTCTGCCTGTTGGCGCCCTCTTGAGGACATTGGCATTCTGGATCCTGACAATATACTATACTATACTATACTATGTTTTGGTGAGTAGGAAAGTAGGAATATCAAAGATGAGCAATAACTAGACAGCTTCTGCTGTCAGCACAGACCTTAATTAGTTTTTTTTTATTACAGTCAGGTGCGGGTAATGGGAAATAGGCTGATTGTCTGCCTGTTGGCGCCCTCTTGAGGACATTGGCATTCTGGATCCTGACAATATACTATGCTATACTATACAATACCATACTGCTATTTTGGTGAAGAGGAAAGTAGGAATATCAAATACGAACAACGACTAGAAAGCTTCTGCTGTCAGTACAGTCCTTAAATACGGGTTTCTTGATTACAGTTGGGTGCGGATAATGAGGAACTAGTGTGTCCATCTGGCTGTGGGCGCCCACTTGAGGACATTCACATGCTGGATTCTGACATTTTACTAGACTATACTCTCTATAATTAAGAAAACCGAAAATGGGAACGACCCAATTATTGGGTCACTTTTTGGGTCACTTAATACATTTTATTTATCTTCGTGCATTTTGGAAAAAATTCAATACACCGTGAAACAAAAAAAAGGGAACGTTTTTATCATCCGTCTTTTTTTGGGCTCTGCTGTAACAGATGTTGCCCTTATTGCAAAATTGCCACCGGGAGACTTGCATGCACACGCACAGAAGTTAGAAAGTGACGACATCAGCAGTTTTTAACAAAGAGGAAATGTGCACTGACAATTCGTAAACAAAAGCAAATATTAACTGAACATCCTAAAGGGAATATTGTGTATTGTTAAGAGCTTCCTACTGGTAAAACAAAACACTCATTAAAGAAAAACAATACAGATTTTGATAATAATTAAATTTTCACACACTATTGTATAAATGTGATTTTTTTTTTAAATAAGCATAGGTTTATACATTTGGATTTATTCAAAATGAGGCTCACCTAGAGCGAGTTGACGTAATTGTCTGCCATCTTGCTGCTATAGATAACCTCTAAATCCAAAAGCCTTGTAAAAGGCCGGTTAAAAAAAATTCGAAAAATGGTGTGGTTTGGTCACTTGAAGTCACCATAGTTTGTATTCTTCCTTGTGCTTTGTGTTTTGATTGATACACAAAATAAGATCTAAAGCACATTAAGAATGAATATTATAATAAATCAGTCAGGAATAAATTAATCCATAATCCGCTAGGGCTGCAATTAAAGGGACAGTGTGTATTAATCAGTGCTTCTCAGTGGTAAAAAAAATAAAGAATATTGATTTAAATAATTAACCAAAATACATAGATCATATGAATGTACACTATTTTTAAATAAAAAATACTCGTTGGTCGAGAAATTTCTATTTTTACATATTATAAGGCTCACCTAAAAAAAATGACATTATTGTCCTCCATATTGTTGCTATGGGTACACAAAACCCCAAAAACAAAAACCTGGAAAAATGATGGTCCAAAAAATTTGAATAAAAATGGTGCTTTATGGTCACCTTGAGTCTCCATACTTATTGGTCTTACTTTTAATTTCTATCATTCATTTTCAGTCTTTTGCCCAGTCGAGATGACATTTCTGGCTTCCGATAGCAGATCCATTCACATCATACACCTCTTTGACATGTTGCCCTCTGGTAGGCGCTACAGGCCCCTTAAAACATGGACACACAGGCTCAGATCCCAGGGCCATCACCAAGCTAAACAAACCCACAAATTGTGAAAACATACCTTGCGACTTATTGTTCTTTTTTGTTTTTCTTTTGATGTTGATGCTTAATGAAATTGTGAAAATATATGTACTAACAAAAAGTATATACTTTGTGAATTATATTGTTTTTTTTTAAACATTGCTGCTGCTAAATGTTATTGCATTTCTTTTTATTGCACCATTGTTACGATACACTATTCTCTGCATCATCATTCATGATTATAATAACTTAGTCCAGTTTTCTAGGGACTATGTTGTAATTAATTTGTTTTCTTATTCATCCTGATGGTCTTTCACCTTTTTTCTCTTTAAATTATTTAATACATGTTTACCTTGGGTGCCATGTCCAATGTTGTTGCATTCAATCTTTCACAACGTTGATATCAATGAAGAGATCAGCAGGTTCGAGAGCGTTCTCCATTCGGGCCCCAGTGCTGTGAAAAGGTCTTCCCCCTGAGATTTGATCTGCAACCTCAGTGGAAATGTTTCAATCTAAGCGTTAAACACACTTCTAATCTATAGATTATGAATAACCTATATTTTATGTTGACAATTTCTGTGTATTATTTGTTATTGGAGCATCCATTGCTGCCTGGTCATCCTGAAAGGGGATTACCTCATTTGCAGTGCCTTCTCAAGGTTCTTCACTTTCCTCATATGTTGAGGTATTTTAGTTTTTTCTTGCCCTCGTGTAGGTTTTAGATCAGGGGATGGTGTAATAATAGTGTGTGGTTTACAATAATCTGTGGTCTGTGCAGCCCTTTGAGACTCTTTGTGATTAAGGGTGTCACAAATAAACATGACTTGACACTAAAAACGATTCAATTCTATTGCACGACAGAATACAGTGACACCTAGTGGTAAAATTATTCAAACTGTCCCTTCAACTTTCATATAAGGTGAAGGCCTCAAACGATCATTCTGAAGGCCACAACCGGCCGCCGGGCCGCGAGTTTGAGACCCCTGCTCTGAGTGTTGTTTGAGAGGGGACAAAGTTCACAATTGGAAAGCAAAATCTTTGATGAAACAGAAAAAAAGCAAGCCTCCGTCTTTGATTTAGTGTACATGAAAGTCGACACGTTTTTATAGAGCATTACTATTCCTCGTTTAAGAATAAATCTCACAAATTGAAATAGCATGAACACAAATAAAAAAGATCAAGCGATGCTCTCTCCCTCTTGTGCTCATTCTGACATCAGAGCAGTGAAGTGAGAGAGAAAAGGAACAAGATCAAGGATTCCTTTTAAAAGCATGAGCTTGTTTGCATGTGTGCATGTGTGTCCTCAGCTCACGTGATGAGAGTGGAGAAAGCGCTTGAATTGTCATTTGTAACTGCGTTTGTATGCCCGTCCGTGCATACAGTTACAAGAAGTGCGTTGTTCAGAACTTGCACGCGTGCCGGTTTGCGAAACAACCGAGTTTTGACGTCGTCTCGGGCTACCACGAGCAAGCGATTGGATCAAAAATAAACAAAGGGAGGTACGATGAAGTGCAGTGTTTCTCAACCAGTGGGTCACGACCAAAAAAGGGTTGCGGACCCATTTAAACTGGGTCACTTGGCTTTGCCTTGGCACAATAAGGCCAAGAAAAATGTAAAATGCTCGTAATCAAAATCACATTGGCTTGAACGTTACTTGAATTTTACAGAGGCAAGTCGGACATCGTTTGGTTCAATTGTCCGACGCGCTCTTCAAATGTTCATACGTCACCGAGGTAGGGCAATGATATGCAAGGGCTGCTTTGCAAACTTTGTGAGTCATCTTTATTGGCCATATCCAGGCTAAAAGGGTCTGAAACTTTTGAATTTTGTACTTGATGTTGCCGTTTCTGTATGTTTATGGTACCGCTTGAAAGGGACAGACGTGCACCAGAGAGTCTATTCATGGAGAGATTCTTCACTCTTTTGGTAAAACGTTTCCAGTGACAATAGTTTTTAAGAAGTCGCAGGTTCAATTCCCGTGTTATATCATGGGTGGGCAAGACACTGAATCCCTAATGCCCCCGATAGAAGGTAGTTGCCTTGCATGGCTGATGCTGCTATCAGTTAGTTAGTGTGTGAAAGGGAAAAGTGTGAAGCACATTGTAAAGAGCTTTGAGAGGTCTTCATTGACTTGAAAAGCGCAATATAAAATGCAGACCATTTACATTATCGAAAATAAAAAAATACCAGAGGGTTGATGATACTCCTTTAACATTAGATGGTGGTAGTGCTCTCCCTGCAAATGCAAGTTGACAACCGCCCTATCACACCATATTAATAGACAGGTAAAGGTTGTATAAACATGTTGCGAATATATGTAAGAGATATGGCTTTTATCATATTGAAAACAAAGTTAAAGAAAACGCTGGTTTACTGGTGATCCCAAGATCCAAGAAAAAATCTGCAGGTTCAAGATTCTCTTTTTTTTTCCTAAGCGTTTTCTATTTTCCCCCAAGACTACCTGTAGCAGCAAGATGGCCGACACTTATGGTAATACACGTGTTATGTCAATTTCTAAACCTATGAGTATTTCAAGGAATGCATGTTCATTTATTTAAAAAAAACACAATGATTTTGAATAAAAAGCCAAAGTACATGTACCGGTTATATGTCTAAAAGTTTTTTTTATTTTTACCAGTAGGGACCTCTAAATCAGGGGTCTCTAACGTGAGCACCAGAAAATTCTAGTCGGCCGCTGCTTGCCTTAGTTGCGAGACCTTGCGACTCAATGTTGATCCATATATTTCGGCTCACTGTATTATAAAGCGCATGGCCAGCTTTTGAAAAGAATAAAGGCTTTTAAGTGCTCCTTATATTCGTGAAAATACGGTAATTACAAAAATCTGGACCTAAGAGTTTAAAAAAATGTAATCGTGCCTGTGGTTTCCTAGTAGAATCAATAGTGTTTTATATAAATGAATTAAGTATTTTTACATCACTAGTAGTTGCTATAAAATACGCTTGGATTTAAATACGCCTTTGTGTCTTGGTACCATTTTCTTAATGTTAAAGTAAAATATTCGTGAAAGCTTCTTACCTTAAACTTGAAAACAATCAGAACTAAACATAAAAATATAATCCAACATTTAAAGAAATGAAATAAACAGTTTTTAGATTCCTACCGCCTAAAAGCGCCTGCTCTTAGTGTCTGTTAACAATATATATAAATGACATCATGAGCCATCTGGTTGGAAGCTTAGTCATTTTCTGGCTCTACTGTCCAAAGTGTAATAAAGAAGGAGTTTGCAAACTTTTTTAAATGACTTTTTGTCATATTTGTTTAAACTGTCAGCATGATGTGACAATAGTACATGAAGAAAATAATCTGAAAATAATAGCCCTCTTCGGTCCCATCTGGTGCCTATAATTTGATTTGCGAGAAATCTCCATGCTTGAGGGAAAAGAACGCCAATCAGAGACAGGAGGTTTGACACTCAAGGTGTCAATCATCGAGTTGACCTAATACCTATCTTGCGCTTCAGGAGTTTTGCTAAAACTCTGATGGGTTTCGGATGTAAAAATATTAATAAATCAATGTCATTACCTCATTGCCAAAGACTGGGTATAAGACCTAAAACTTATGAGGATTTAAGTGATGGAGAATTGGCAAGTTCTTTAAATGTTGGTATTTTTATTGATTATTGTTCCCCAATGAGTCATTATGTAACCCACAGAGCATCTGTGGCTAATATTGGTTTGTTTAATGTGCTAATGATATCTTGTATTGGTAACGCTGCTATAAATGTTGAAACTATGACAGTTTTTTTGTGAATTTTTCAAATTTACCATAAGTATAAATACCGTAAATTCCGGACTATAAGCCGCTACTGTTTTACCAAATGTTCAGCCCTGCGGCTTATTTAGTGAAGTGGCCAATTTATGGAATTTTTCTAACGGCCACCAGCGGCGTTGGAGTATCAAAGGTAAGATTAAGACCAGTAGAATATGTGCGCCATGAAAGACTGCGACCTCTAAGTTTTTGCATACATTGTCTGTAAAGTAAAGGTACGTTCCGATAATGAGGAAGACGCTTTTGAAGGCAATAGTTATGAGGAGGAAGTTGAGGACGATCTACCATGAGGGGGGTTTGGGGTTTTTAAGGGTTATTGATCTATCTTCGTTATTCATTATCCATTATCCGTTATCGGTCAGTTCATAATACGATCTACCGTGAATTTCACAATTACTGGATGCTTTCTTTTGACAGACACGTTTGATGCATTGCGAGCGTGATCCTACTAGCGTGTTGGTACCTTTCAAAGGCACGGTTTGGGATGAAAGTTATATCATTATTATTAAAGCTTTGAAAACTCTCTCGGTGTACCGTCTTTCTTCGTAAATATGTGTAACCATGTATAATATGTATTTGCAACTATATATTTTTGTAATGTATTTATTTTAGAGATTTACTCTGTTATGATTTCTACGAGCGAATCAAAAAGAAGGGGCGGAGTAAACGCGGGCTGATGGGAAGTGGGGTAAAGCTGAGTTACCGGTAGATCTGTCTGTTGTCGCAGCGGACAATAGTGGATATATATTTTTCCCACCCTTAACTTTGGAATATTCCTACCCCTTCATCTTCCTCATTAATTACATTTCACAGATAGCTCCCTTTTGTGGCTAAATATAACAAAACCTCAAGGATACACATATTACATAGGCCGGATATCAATAATTATAATAATAATAAAGAGATTTAGTTTTAATAATTAATAATAATAATTAATAATTTAGTTTTTCCAAATTGCTCAGTTTTGACATGATATTGTGAATATCATTTATACAATGAGTATGTAACGTATGACTGTGCTAAACGTCTGCAGATGAAGAGTGAGGCACGCGATTCTCTTGCCTCAATGGCAAAGGGTGATAGTGAAACCAAGGATTCTGATTTGGTGCACATCCTCAGCTGCAAACAAAATAATTAGTAATAGTATTGACAAGCTAGTAGCAAGTTAAGCCATCCAGAATTTTCTTTGTTCTCATTGCATGCACTTTTTTTCGTTAGGGAAGATTATCTATTGATGTTTTTTATTCAAAGTAAGCAGTTATAACGTATCACTGTGCTGAGCAGATGCACAGTGAGGCACTAGATTCTCTTGCCTCATGGCAGAGGGCAGTAGTGAGACTCAGGATTCTGATATTCATGCTTTTATTCAAAAGGAGCACTGCGTAGGCTTCACTTATAAGTTAAGGTAAGACAAAATGTTTTCTTTGCTACACTTTATATATGGCTTTCTGGCCCTGCCAATTAAACAATGATTAAGATGTAGGTTCATATATCTGCAAATATGACTGTGCCTATCCAGACCAGAACCTGCCCAGCACATCACTGACAGTATCATATACCGTATTTTCCACACTATAAGGCGCACCGGGTTATAGGGCGCACCCCGGAAAAATAGTTTTTGGTCCTATATTTGACATACATAAGACGCACCGGATTATAAGGCGCTACAATGGGAACGTCGACAAAACAGTCAGATAGTTCAGTCAAACTTATTACCCCCTTAACATTCCAAAAGCTTGCAAAGAAGCAAATACGTGTCGTAGACACGTGCGGATGCGGTGTCCGTACGATGTCACTCAAATGCATCATTCCAAATATCATTCGGAAGGTTAAAGTCTTGGGATTCAAGAAATGCCAACCATTCCTTAGTTTCTATTTTCGTTTTCGCTCGCAACTTTACTGTGCATATGACAATAAACACTTGGAATTGAGTTGAATTTAAAAATAGACACTCCATTCCATCCATTATCTGCACCGCTTATCACAGAAACATCGAGTTCAGTCTGAAACAAGATACTGGGAAAATATATAGCCGGAGTAGCTCACCGAAGTCGTTGTGTTCAATAATAATGTGCAACCAAGGTCCTCTTATATCCGTGAGTGTAGTAAATCCAGGAGAATAAAATATTTACAAATACAGAATTGTTTAACATGTTTCCTCTATGCCGTACACAACCACACTTGCTATTCACATTCATCTTTTTCGGCCAATTGCAGGCTTTGTTTTGCCGCTTTAGCCTATGCCAGCCTGTAAATGATAAAAAAGATCCGCCTCCTTTACCTCCGAATAACTTTAGTCAATAGTGATCGAGTCAACTGATGATTGACACATCTTTTTCGGCCAATTGCAGGCTTTGTTTTGCCCCTTAGCCTATACAAGCCTGTAAATGATAAAAGGATCCGCCCCCTTTACCTCCGAAATAACTTTAGCCAATAGTGATCAATTCAAATGATGATTGACACATTGGTTAGCCAATGAAACGCCGGTAAATAAATCCCAGCATACACCGCGGACTACTGGCGTTCGGGGGAAAATCTAGTCGGCGGCTGCTGCATTAGTTGCAAGACTTTGCGAATTAATATTGATCCATAAATAAGGCGCACTGTATTATAAGGCGCATGGTCAGCTTTTGAAAAAAATAAAGGCTTTTAGGTGCGCCTTATAGTGCGGAAAATACGGTATATGATTTACTACCATCTTATCTATTAACACAAAGTAAAATTTGCTCACTCTTGCACACGACATCATTCTTACTCCTTCACATACTTTTCATCACCTGCACACTCAATCATCCTGACCAAATAACAGCCGACCCTCCTACATGACGATTACACTCCACAGAATAGCTACGGAAACTGAAACGAACAACATCCGACAAACAGACCCTCACGTATACATTCAAATCATACGATTTGACATATCTTCATGGATGAGAGAGTATCTTCTGAACAAATACACACACACACACAAACGCGCTATCACGAATGAACTTCCCATCACTCACGCTAAGGTTGTAGCCTATATTTGCAGTCGCTGAGGCAGATGGTCATGAGGCACAGACAGTCACGTGCGCTTGTTCAATCATGCAAACGTTCACGTATCCTCCCCCCTAAAAAGCGTACCACTCACTCACTCAGAGTGGATGGTGGGCCCCGGGCTGCACATTCATATGAGCCGTCACTTCAGAGCGCAACCTACAGCCTAACGCGTGACTCCTACATTCTATATTTAGTTATGTAAGAGTGGAGCGAAATAACAACAACAAAAAAAGTCACCAGCACGCCAGCCCGGGCTTGGGGGATGCCTGCCAGCGACTGATGCACAATGAAGGAGAAGAGAGGGTGGGATGAGGGTTAAAAAAATGAGGTGGAAGGAGCGGGCAGGGATAAAGAAAGAAGTCTTGAAGGATGTTAATGGAAGGCTCACAATAAAATGTCCCATTACTCCACAGGAGGACTTGGCGTGCATAGTGGGAATAAAGTATAATGTTCGTTCGTTTTTTAAACCAATATTGACACTTAAATATTAAGTAACGTGATTTCCGGTCAATAAGTTGCAGTTTTTTCCTAGTTTGGCCGAGGGTGCGACTTATACTCCGGTGAGACTTATACTGTATGTGAAATTATTAACACATTATATCATTGAGTTGAGTACTACTAATTTCACAAGTTATTTTCACACTAAACCACAAGAGGGAGCATTTTTCGGCATAACACTGGTAATTTATAAAAACAACTGAGAAGAGCTGAACGAAAATGGCACAGAAAATAAAAACAAAATCTGCAGATTACAAACTGCAGCTCGTGAAATATGCAGCCAAAAACAATATTTAAGCAGCAGAAAGAAAGTTTGGAGTTAGCAAGAAGCGGAGGTGACAATGAGTCTGACGTAAGCGACGTAGAAGCAGAAGGAGGAAATTGCCAATCGTCTAACACCTGATTTGAGGGAGTTGTTTACCCGTAAAAGTGACACCAAGGATGAAGATTTTACTGGATATAGGGATTTGGAGTAAAGCTGATAGTTTAGTAAAATTGTTCTTATTGCTAGAATGATCTGAATAACTCTTAATACGTTACGTCGTTACATAAATTACCAAGTATGTCAATCATGTAACGGTAGTATGACGTACACATATCCAGCCTGTGATTCTCTATTTTATTTTTAGTTAAAATTGCATTTAGAGATTACCTGTATGTTTTTGGTTTTGGATTTCTGTTTTCATTTTGTTCTTGGTTTAGTGCCCACTTGTTAGTTTGTCACTTTATTTCTTGTATTTTCCTATTTGGTTTTGGTCTTAGTTTCTGGTTTGGACGTTGTCAGCTTTGGTTTTATTTGGACGTTTTGTTGTTTTGTGAACCCTTGTTTGTTTGTCACTTTGTACCTGATTTTGTAAATAAATACATGGACATCCATGTTTTTTTTAAAACCCCTGCCCCCAGTGTCTGTTTTACCCTCTTTAGTCAATTTTCTAAAAACCATAACAACAACTGTCCCTGAAGAATTCTAAATTTAAAAAAAGAAATGAATGAATAAGTCGCTTATTTCTCCAAAGTACTTGGTTGTTGGAAAATGACTAAATGTTTTTCAACCAGGCAAACAATCAGAACAGTGGAGCCTTAAGAACCACGCTTCTATGGTTGAGTAATATAACAGCAGCACAAGCGGCGTGATGCGGTGTAGCCGGCCACACTAAGATGACCTCAGCACAACACTACGAAGTACTCTTCTCCCCCACAACCTCCGTCATCGTTACACACCGCCACGAACGTTCTGCCAAGAGAAAGAGAGAGAGGCGCCTTTCTCGCTCACTCCTGAGGCATGTACAGAGGACGACAAAACTCTTTACATCACTCATCCACCAAAAGCCAAATTTAGAAGCTGACCCTGTACGCTCACAATTGCGTTTCCATGAGGAAACGGACATCAAGCAATTTGTGCACAATGGAAGATTCATCCCAAATCTGGAATCAATTTTGATGACACATTCTCCTAATTGAACCTGACGCAAAAAGTGAGCCTCCGCGCAATTTAGAGACAAAAGGCACATCATTTGAGTAATCAGGAATAACAAGGTCTGATTTTGTGGCTATTTTCCAATCAGACCTTCCACCTGGCTGTTAAATTTGGGGTTTAAACCAGGCTTGGAAGCCTTGATGAGTAGAAAGAGCCCAGAAAAATAATAATCAGCCAAATTCAGAAGAAACACTGCCCTCCAATTGCATCAAAATTCGGAACTAGGGATTGGTCAATCCAAGGTTACTTGCGTTTTAGTTCTTATGTGGGAAAAACCACATCCATGAAACCTTGATACCAACATGTCGTTTTCTTCTAGCCAAAAAAAGGTGACCCCCAGTCTGTGAGTTTGAGGCCACCAACTTAATATGAAAGTGCAATACATGTGAATTCTAGATTCACTTATAACTGATTGATTAAGAATAATTGTAAAAAAATATATTTTTTTTTTAAAAACATTTTTTATATTTTTGTTTTGCCTATAATGTTTTTTTCCCCTCCTGGAAAACTTGATGAGGCCCAACCCCACCTAGAACCAAGTTCCGGTGGTCCCCAAGTAAATTGAGTTTGATACCCCTGTTCAAGGACTTTAATAGTTAAAATCGTAAAATGCACAAAAATATACAATATTGTGATGTCCGTTACTTTTGTTACTATAGTTCACACATGAACCTTTAAAGATAGGACGTGACGCGAGGGAGGAAGGAGGCAACAGATGCGTATGTTTTGTCCTTAGAAGTCAGTCTGTGAGTGCATATGAACTGTGTGAGTAACAACCAACAGTAGCTTTTGTTTGAACGTTTATATAATAATAATAATATAATAATTTCCTTGTATTGTCATTCTGTGTAACAATGTACACAGAACGAAATGTCGATTGCACCTGACCCGTTGTAGCGAGCCGATGCAGCCGCAGCCAACAGAGGGCGCCGCCGACCACTTTTTAAGTCTTAGGAATGACTCGGCCGATACTGCTTGTGATTTTGTTATTAAATTGCCGTCCGAACTTAATTAGCAACTGAATGCATCATTGATCACAGCGAAGGGCATTACTGGGACTTTAATAATTAAAATGGTAAAATCCTCTCAAATATACAATACAAATCGTAATATCTGTATAAATCTTATAATCCCTGCATACTTTGCGCTTGGATATTCGCAGCCCTAGGGTTAAAAATATTTTGTGATATATTTTTACCGATTGCATATTACTGCAAGTTTTTGGGTGTTTTGTCCACCAAAAAGGTCCATTATCGCCCAATTGCATATTGCTGCGAGCAAGGGGGATCCGCGGCTCTTTTTGATGTATTGTCCACCAAAAAGTGAGCTGCACTTTTGTGGTCGCAGTCTATTACCCCTGATTGCATATAGCTACGAACGGAATTTGCACTTATGTCGGGCCTGGCTACCTTTTTTTGCTGTGACTGTATTACCGCCTAGAATAAACTGAACTTGTTGTCACGATCCATTTTCCCTAATCCAACAAAGCACAACATATCTGGCCCGCCTGCCTAAAATGAAACGCACGGTCGTGGCAGCCAGAGTACAGGCCAACAGAGTGCTTTCATTTAGCGGTTCTGGCTGCTGAAGTGAGTCATTATTGCCAGCCTAAAATGAACTGCACTGTTTTGGCCACAATGCATTATGCCTTGCTGACTATTTATGAGTGCAGGGGGCATACATTTTTAATGTTAGCGATGGAATGGTAATTAGTCGTTATTAGCAGTGTTTGGAATAACGCCGTTATAAAAAAACGCTGTTTCTTTCAATATTTGGTTAATCCACATAATTATTTTTTCCGCTGTGGCCGTTACTGTTATTGATGGTCAAAAGCTGTGCCTTACCTTGGCTGCAGAACCCCAATGGTGACGTGCCCTTGCAAAGATGATAGCGCTGTATTTTGTGTTTTCACCATTCAAAATAGCCACTACCATACAGTTAGATAACAATTACAAATACAGTATTTACTAATGTTCCAAAAGAAAAGGCAAATGAGGGCTGAGTTGCAAAAAAAGTCCTATATATGACAGCACCCGGCTCATGTCCTTCGCGATGGAAACGTGTCTATGGAGGTTATTGGAGGTGAATGAAGGAAACGGTTGTATAACTTACTAACACGAACAAAATTCAGTATTACTAAATTAGAGCATTCAGTAACAATTTAATTGGCTACCACTTTGGGTGCATTTATCGCAATGTTCAGGTGATCACGTATTTCTAGTTTCTTCAAAAGTAAGTCCTGCCTATCTCGATTTTTTGTCGAACTTCATTGTTTTCAATAACATACAGCACAAACATTCACCTTTCTAATCTGTTTAAAACATTGAACAATATCAATCCATTATCTGCACCGCTTATCCTCAGTAGGGTCGCAGGGGTGCTGGAACCCATACCAGCTATCTTTGGGCAGTGGGCAGGGGACACCCCAAACTGGTTGCCAGCCAATCGCAGGGCACACAGAGACAGACAACTCACTCGCTCATTTACACCTAAGGACAATTTGAACCGGCCAATTAACCTGACATGCATGTTTTGGGAATGTGGGAGGAAACCAGAGTGCCTGGAGTAAACCCACGCAAACATGGGGAAAACATGCAAACTCAGGAGGGTTCGATCTCATGACCCTAGAACTGTGCCGCACACGCGCTAACCACTGCCCTACCGTGCTGCCTACATTGCACAATATCTGTGACAAAATGAAACGCTAGTTTTATTGGTATCTGAACCCTCCTGTTGTCCTCATTTTCTGTAAGCAACCTGTGTACATGTTGTCTTTGTGCCAAAATGACACTGAAATATATTTATATTTTAGCAGAAGACATAGCTGACATTCTCATATCAATGAGAAGAGAGCTGTAACCGATGTCAAAGATCCGTTTATTTCAGGAGATTGATGGATCCCACAAAATTCCTGAAATCTGGGACGATAGATCGTTCACTTCATAAATCAGTGCACCCATGGCGACCACTTGAAACTAGTAAACGAAACCCTCCTGCTCTTGGTTTGACCTTAGTGTCCTTAAATGCCACAAATTACAGAAGGAGCATTGACTCATACAACGATCCAGAGATATTGAAGATAAAAAACGTGGATCCGCAGCATGACCGCACGCAGCTTTTCCACAGATTCCCAACAAGTGAAGACGTTTCAGGGCTCGTAAAGTCAGCAGGGTGAGGAAAGGCCACATCATTCCTCATGCTGAGTCAGCAACTGGCACAGTGTCCAGTCTATGCCGAGGGCCAACGAGCCATTGCTGGGAAACGTACAAAATTAAAACCAACTCATGACTTCGTTACGACTTACTCACAAATAGACAGTGCGAGTACGGTGCACACTCGTGTTTTTAATCATATCCAGGGGAAAAAAATGCAATTTATTAAAATCACAACTGTAGGATCCTTCTTCCACTTTGCTTACAATTTAGATCCCATCGTGAGGTCAGCTGGACCACAAAGCCAGATTGTCGGTTCATCACGGTATAGCCGTGCTGCAACTGACATATTTCCTTTGCCCCAGACTGTAACCATTAGACTCGAAACACAGCTGGGAGGAGGCTGTAAAATCATCTTTTATCAAAGATGGTATTTATGATTGAGTGTGGTACGATCTGGCAAAGTACGCTGACACTATTGTGGACATTGTCACAGGATCATTTTGCAGATTGCTGTCATGTGTGACTGGAACTGAAAAACCCAGTGACATGTTTTCATTGGATTTAAAGGGATTGGAAACAATTTAGGATGCTAAGGTCCAAAGGTTAGCTAGAGTTTTGTACTCAAGAGTGTGTTGTAATATTAAAATGAATTACTGTCTAAATTTAGTCATGATTGCATAATTTCTTCATGTATCATTCCTTATTTATTTCAGTCATTAAGAACTTCCTTTATTTTGTCATAGTTAGATGTCAGTTGTGTTTTATTTTTGGCCAGAATAGGCCCCAAATGTTATCTCATCTGTGCCAACCAGAACTGTTTTAGACAGGGGCATGTTGATGGGAATGTCCACTCTTAAAGTCTTAGTTTTCTTTCAGCCTATTTTAGTATAGGAATGAACTTGATCTTTCTACAGCCATTGTCTATACGTCATTCGTGCGCAGAATATTCTGTAATAAAATAAAATAAACTTGAAGTATCTGGTCATCACACCAACCTTTATTTTGATAACCTACCATTTTGCTCCCAATCTAACAATATTAGCTTATGAAATGAAATGAAATGATCTGCATTTCTATAGCGCTTTTCAAGTCAATGACTTCCCAAAGCGCTTTACATTGTGCTTCACATTTCCCAATAGCGGCCGTGATCTGTGCAGCCATGTAAGGCGCTAACCTGCTTATTGGGGGTATTGGGGGTTAAGTGTCTTACCCAAGGACACTTCGGCATGTAACACGGACAAGCCGGGATTCGAACTGGGATCCCTTAATCCTAAAACGATCGCTCTACCTCCTGAGCTACTGCCGCCCCCAAGTTTAGTTAGTTTATTAGTTTACATTATTAGCCAAGAAAAAATGGGGACCAAAGTCTGATTAGAAGTGTGCAAAAATGAGAACCGTTTTAAGGCAATTTAAACGGAACTTTATGAATGGGAGATGTATTCGATTTTTTTGTTGTGTTTTCTCTATTTCCATTTTCCACGGGCTACTGTTGCACTCTTGTCCTGGTAGTTCGATGTATTCTGAAATTGTTAAGTCAACTCAAAGGATTTTCTGACAAAACACTGTTCAACCAGCCCCCTAAAGTAGTCATATGGATGAATATTGTGTTTGTAGAATATATTTTTCATTATTTTTTTAAATTTCTTGTTATTTTTTCATTATTTTTTTTGATGAATGACTTTTTTATGATTTGATTTGATTTATATTAATTTATGTGTAGTTATTTCGGGGGGTTTGGGGCATTTTTTATTCATGATCTTGTTTTTTTTGTTATTTTGTGGTGGATTTCATAATTATGTATATATTTTTTGTTTATGTTATTCATTTTTCTTAATTCCTGTAATTGATGTTTTGGGGGAGATTTATAATTTTATATCATTTTACTTTTTTTTTTTTAATTAAAAAAATCTACTATTCCATTCATAAAATGTATCCTTAAACGATGCATGAGTAATTTATTGAAAAATGTTTCAATAGTTTCTCCATGACTGAACGATAACCAAAATATTTTTTTGTATCGTGTGTATCTGATTTGGATTATGCCTAATAATGCAAAACAATTTGCAAATACTTCTTTTATTTAAAAGTCAACGTGCTCACATCAATCTTAATTCTTATTTTTGTGATCTCAACCTCAAAAGTTTGACTTTTGGCTATCGAAATGTCAAAATCAGCGCAACAACCGCTGCTTTTACCTCCAACTCAGCAAATGTACCCATCAGTGATGAAGGGATGATGTCAGGGGGAAAAAAAGGAAAAAGAAAATAGCGAGTTCCTGCGGTTGGTCGTGGCTTTAGCGCTCTAAAATCAGCATGCCAAGACCCTGATGTCCAAATCCGCCATTTGGACTAGTGATGAGAATTCCAGCTATTTTTAGAGAAGCCACTCTTTCATCCCGGCTCACTGAAAAGAGCTTCCCAATGTTTTGTCAATTTTTGGGGTTTTCAATGATATATTGCCAACAATCACAACATTATGCATTAAATAGTTTGAAAAAATATTTATGTCTACTAATTCATAATAGTGTTTATTGTTTCAATATACAGTGAGCTTTTACCTCATTTGAACTTTCAAATAGTTTATACAAAGAAAACAACACAGAGATGACACCACTCATATTTAGAAGTCACAAGCACCTTTGAGGGACAAAAAAAGAGAAAAGGAGATGGTGAAATAGAAAGAGGGAGAGAGACTGAAAGAGAGAGAAAGAGAACAACAGCGAACGAGTGAGAGAGGAAAAGAGAGACATACAGAAAGGGAGAAAGGGAGAAAGAAAGACGGATAAAAAAGAGAGGAGGTTAAAAAGGAGAAAAAGAAAAGGAGAGAGAGAGAGAGAGAGAGAGAGAAAGAGCAAGAGAGAAAAAGAAAAAAGAGACAAACAACAAAATCTGAAATAGAGAAATAGAAAAAGAAAAAAAAGAGAGAGAAATAGGCATAGAAAGAGAGAGAAAAAGACAAAACAAAAGAGCAAGTGAGAAAAACACAGAGCGAGAATGAGAAAAACAGTAAAAACAGACAGAGAGAGAGAGAGAGAAAAGAGAAAGCAAGAAAGAGAGAGAGAAAGAGAGAGCATTTCAAAATGAGATGGCTCGTTATCGCTAGAGATCCAGCTCTTTCCGCTCACTTGAAAGAGCTGGCTCCTTAGGCCGTTTCGGTCGCGAACGACCCATCACTAAATTAGACCCCGACCAGCTCCACACATGCAAAAACACACTTAAGACACATGTCCCTGCAGGCGCGCACACACGGAAAGCGGGCGGTGCAACAATCCATGCTCATGTGGAGTTTGGCTGTGGAGCACGTCCGGAATGGATGGTTTGATGAGCATGACAAGGAAGCCAATCAAAACGCCCCGACCTTGGCAGCGACCGCATCGGAACTCGAATCAATGCTCCAGGGAGACATTTTTGGAAATCGAAGAAAAATGAGGAGGGGATGGAAGAGTATTCCAATGACGTATTGGGAATATAGTCTAACGTCCCTGGTTAGAGACGAGGTGTTTGGTTTCTGGACACATGTTTCTCCTGCTTCTCCAGTTTGTGGGTCACAGCCTCGCTAAATCTGATTTAATGGTTTGTTTTATGCCCCGAGTATTGATCTTGTTCATTATTTGTTCCCGATGTTGTTCTTGTTCCCAGACCACCACGATGTTTTTCCTTTTAGGATTAAGACTTTTGGCTGTCAACTCTCAACTACAGCTTAATAGACATCAATTTGACTAATGTGTCAACTTTCAAGTGAGGATGGGCGGGATGAGTTTTATTAATTTGACTGATTTGTTGATTTTGAAGTAGGATTAGGCCAAGGGTGTCAAATTCACATGGTAGGGAAAAAAAACCTTTCACTGGGCTGAACGAGTAGATTCAAAATTTAGAGAAAGAATGAGGGAAAGAAAGACTGAGAACGAAAAAGAGAATAAACGAAAATGTTGGAAGCGGTGACGCCGTAATGACAAAAAACTGAAAAAAGGGCATGTTGCTTCATTTAACCCTTTTTTTTATTTATTACGTGGTCTGTAGAGTCAGACTTACAAGAAACATGGCAATGGCAACAATTACAATCACTTCACCAAAAATTCAAGCATTTTCCTTACCTTAAAAAAAACTTTATAATGTAATGATTTTTAAGGATTTCAAGCACCCGTACAACCCCTGTGAATAGAGAAAATATTTAATTTTACTTTGTAAGGACACCTCAACCTACGTACCCCATCTTAGACCAAAATTTCAACCGACAGTGTGCCTTGAAATAACACACTGCTTTAAAAAAATATGTGAGGTGAGGTTTATAGTTCCTAAACGATTAAAGTAATAATTTTCCGCACAGATTTATAACCTACTTTGGGGCCGTATGGCCCAGCCCTATTTTGTATAAAAAAATAAGAGTATATCTTTTGGATTATACCGGTGTGTTTATTCCTGTTTCCTTCGGACTGTGACGAGATTAGTTCTTCCTTTCAACAGCTATCGTGGCTACACTTCATTCTCTTTCCTTCTCGATCGTTTGTCTGATAATCACCTCAGCTTTTGTCTCCTCTAGAGGAATTTGTCTGCCGCTGACATCTTCGCTTACCGCCTCCGTTCTCGATTTGCCTGTGGGACACACAGTACTGCAAACTCCACTATCTGATCTGAAGTTCCTGTCCAGAACACTATGCAAAAAGATCCTTCCATTGCCTGAAGGCATTTATTAGGGAGAAGCTCAACAAACAAAGCGATGGGGATATTCGGATGTTCACAACCAGTGTTGGGATGAATGCATTAAAAAGGAACACGTTCCTGGAATGTAATTACTTTACTCGGTAACTGGTATATTAATGTGTAATAAAAAAAAATGTTGGTAACTTCGCCGTTGTTACTACATGGGGCTTTATTGTGTCATTCATCAAATACAGACAATGAATCTGAAACTTTCACTGCAGGATATTTCGGCATCAACTTAATACAGTTACGGTGGCGCCATCTCGAGTAGAGTACGAGATCAATGAATTTCCCCTCATGCAGATATTCTCCCTCTCGTATCCACCATTTTTATTCGTGTATCGCGCGCACTCGTGTACAAAGTATGCCACTAAATTTGGAGTAAAAACATCGGTATAAAATTTTGTTACACTTTCTCAGCTAAGTGACAAGTGCCTATTATTAAAATAATTTATTGGAAACGTAAACTATGAACAAAATACCAACACACAACTTACTACATAGTGATTTACTGCCCTTCAAAGTTGTGAATCATCCTGATTTTTTGCATATGTATATTTCAGGACAACTTTTTGTTTTCTCCATTCTCTAACATTTATCTCTGGTACTACGCCGAAACATAGTGTGACAATGACATAAATTCGAATGCCTTTTCATTTGTCATCCTAATCACTGGTGGTCTAACGGTTAGGATTCAGACCATCACGACCCAGGTTAGATTCCCGTTGCATCTGATGTTTTGCGATATTTACGGCTGATCAATAATTGCAAAAATACCACCTGAAAACCTTGTGTAAAACCTGCACCCGAATGTATTCGAGTTATTTTTCATGGAGTCAAAACTGCACACCATACACAAATGAATACGGTACTCATATCTAAGCCAAATTCACAACTATAAAATAAAATAATCATATCAGGGGTCAGCTTACGTCACATATTTGGTTGTGTCAGCACGTGGGGAGGGGGGTTGGCGTATACAGGAACAACAAACCAATAAATAAGGTAGCTACTTTCTCGGTAACGAGTATTGTTACTGAAAAACAAATTGTAACAATACTCTCGTTCCTACTTCATGCGTTATTACATTACTCCACTACTTTGTCAATACAGGTCATTAATTATAGTATCCGATGATTGTTGTGTTCTCTTGCTTCACTTGCGTTGTCACATACATCCCTTGATCTATGCGCGGTGAAAACGTAAAAGGTATTTTTATTTAACTTCAAAATACAATTGAATTATTGTTATTGTGACGCCATCTCAAGCACAGAGTATAAAAACACTGAATTTCTTCTCATGCAGATATTCTCCCTACCGTATACAGACGCTGCCCTACTTACGAACGAGATCCGGAAGATCGTTCGTAAGTTGAATTTGTTAGTAAGTTGCTTCAGTTCTATATTTTGTATGTTTAAGGTTTATATAAGTATGTTTAAGGCTTGTATAAGTAACCTGTATTGTTTTGTACTAAAAAAATAAACATTTCATAAAATAATATGCTCTATAATAATAAATTAATTCAAGTTTAACTTACTTTTGGAAGATGGGCTTCAAGAGGTCCTCCTCCATGGTAGAGTGGACGAAATAAGAGCGATCCAACCATTTTCTCAACCACATCAAGGTTTCTTATTCCACTTTAGTTTCAAAAGAAATGGCTCGCCTATTCTTTACACTTTACACCAACCATATTGAATGGATGCACGAGATATTAAAAAATAAAAATGTCAAGGTTCTACAGTATAGAATGTTTACACACAAACTAGGAAGAGGAAGCGGATTTTGTCTTCGGGACGGATGCTGGGTGACCTCTCACAGCGCCACTTGCTGTTAGCGGCAGAAAGAAGCACTTCAGTACTGTCCTGTACTCGGAAGGAGGTGCACACAATACAAATCTAACAGCAATGTCCGGATATTTTCCGACATTCCGAAAAAAATCTACCATTTTTCGTAAGTCCAATGGTCGTAAGTTGGGGAGCGTCTGTATTTATTTCATCATGTAGCTATTTCCAGGTATTTTTAGGTGGTTGGCTTCTATGCCAATATATAGTTATTTGTGACTAGCTACTTTTGGAGTAACGTGCTGCTGTTGGATGTCAGTAACTAACATTTTTAATGAAGTAACTAATAATTGTAACGAATAGCTGTTTTTCAGTAACGCGGCCTTAACACAGTTGACAATATTGGGTTGATGCCTATTGGGGCATTAGGAAAAAAGGAAGATGTGGTTTCAGTGGCATCTGTGGGCAACATCAGGTGTTTTGTCTAATGAGCAAAGCCCTTCACGATTGTCTGCTCATCACGCTAAATAGTAGCGACGTGGCCTGTTTCCGTCCTTATGTTAATCACACGCCCGTTTTTACAAATGCTTGAGCGTCGTTGTCCAGTCGCTCTATTTTTAGACCTGATGTCATACCCGAATTAGCATGCAAGCCCGCTCAGCCGTAAGGATATGCGAGACCGTTCATGGCGGGTTTAGCGGGATTTTCCGTGTGTGCGGCGCTTAAATTAGCATTCTGAAATTGGTCGGTTTGTGAGAAAGCATGAAATCGAATTTGATTGCGATTGGGGATATTTGAGTGGAATAACTCAGGGCTATATTTAAGTCGTGGGATACAGCCTTAGTTTGACCATTTAGGACAGGAGCGCAATGGCGCATTTCTACGACTAGCAATGGGAGTGCCGTGGAACACTTCTACTATTAAGGATAGGTTTATTTCCAGGTCTCTTAGCCAATGAAAATCAGGTAACATCGTCCAAGGAGATTCATGTCTGATATTATATATATATATATATACACACCACAGCTATATCCCCCTAGTGGGAGGTGGCTAGAGTCATTTCTGACTCTTTTTGGGAGATTGATTCAGAGGAGGGGATTCCCAGCCCCTTCGCTCAACCCAACTGAGGTGTTGGGAGTCATTAGGTGACCAAACCCCCCAATTCCAATCCCTAATGCTGAACGCCAAGCAGGGAGGTAACGGGTAACAATGTTTAAGTCTTAGGTATGACTCGGCCTAGGCTTGAACCACAACCTCCCAGTTTGGGGCGGGCGCCATACCCCCAAGGCCACCGAGCTGGTATTATAATATATATAAATATATAGTCATCATTGGCCGTGAATGAGTCCAATCTTTGATGTCTAGTCTTTAGTGGCAGTGGCTAACCTTTAAGTTTTCAGTTAAACAACGAAAGTTTTAATCTTGGGCTTTGATTTGAAAACTTTGCATTCCCCAAATATTAAATCATTTAATGCCATAACTTATACAGATGCTTTCAGAAGCATCATCCCGATGGGCCAAAACTTAGATACGTATGTTTTCTGTTTTATTTTAAAAAAACTTTTTTAAAGACTGGTCAGTAATCATCAAGCTTCTAGGAATTATTTCAGTATGATAAATCACCACAACATGGCAGGAATCTTTGATCAGATCTTTGTCCACAAATCGAGGAGCCCGCTCTTCCAGGCGTTGCTTCCTCTATCCAGCGATTGGGAGTGTGCGGGCAGCCCCCGTGTGATCGCAATCGTGTGATCACGTCACCGGAAACTCAAAAGTTCTTGCAAAAGTTCAATGTTCTTGCATTGAAATGTTATTTTGCAAGCAAAGTGCCTTTGTGTTTATGGAAACAATGATTAGCTATTGGGGGTATCGTACATGCAAAAAAGTTTCAAAGTGAAATTTCTCGTTGGAATGCATCATTTCACAAAAAGCCGTATTCTCAGTTTTATTGGAAACCAGTATTTTCAAGAAACTTGCAATGTTCAACTTTTGTTTACTACACAATAGTAAAAGCTTGAAGCATACTTTTATCTAATGAAAGACAAGTGTTCAAACTTACTTACTTTCTAGTATGGCCTATGCCTATACTGTATAACTAGAGAACTAGAATTTCTTCAGGAGAATCATCTGGCATTGAATAATTTAATGTAATTTTTTTCATATTATGAATACACACAACGTTTCTTCCACCGTTACAGTTGGATTAATCTCCAGTTCCTCAGTGACCCTAATTAGTACAAGCGCTTTAGAAAGTAGATGGTTCATAGCCCAGCATTTATCATAATATCTTAATAAGGGCTTGAGCAAATAAGATGTGTCATTTCCTGCAGTGAGCCGCAGAGGATAGAGATAATGGCTGAGCTGTGAGGAATTCAACTTTTGCCGCCGTGTAAAAAGTGTCTCCACGGGCCTCGCAAGAGTACAATGAGCTTTTTAAAGACGAAAGCTGAACGATAAGAGCATTTTTATTCTCACCGTATGAGTTCCAACACGGGAGGTTAGGGTGATAAGGAGAATTATACGTGCAAAGTTTGACAGCTCGACTGGAGATGGTGAAGAAGTAAGAATCTCGTGTGGTGGCAAACGGAGGCCGAGTTGGGAGTCACAGTAGAGAGAATGGGGGCATTGTACAAGAGAAACAAAGATGTGCATTGACTTTCTTTGTTTGCTACTGATTTTTGAAAGACAATGAAGAGTGCTAAGAGAGCTTTTCCTTTTTAATAGTGTTGTAACTAACACGTTACAAAGGAGCGCGTTTCTGGAACACAAGTACTGTACTTTTGTCAGTAACAAATACTGTAATGCGTTATTGATAACATTTTGTAATTCAATTGTCGTTACAACAGAGTATTACTCCGCTACCTGTTGAAAGAAGATCCTAAACAGCAATGTCCCCTGATGGCTAACCTTTCCTCTGTACTCACTATGTAACATACAATTATCCATCCTGCCAGCAACGATTAACAACAGTGAGCGTAGTAGAACTGAATCAAGCACAGAGCGCGATGAATTTCTCCTCATAAAGATATTCTCCATACGGTGTGTACAGACTCAGAGACAGTTTTTTCCCCAGAGCCATTACCACCCTAAACACACACCGCACAAAAAACTGAAAAACTCTTGCAAAAACACTACCTCATACGAGCGTAAATGGTACTCATGTCTATATTTCTTGCACAATGTTGACTGCACGATGTTTACTTCTCACCTTGCACAATGTTGACTATCTTTTTTTGCACTATGATGACTATTTTTGCACCAAATGCATATGTTGACCATTTTTTGCACTATGATGACTATTTTTGCACCAAATGCATATTGCTCAAACCCTACGATACCAAACTGTATGTAACATCCTATATGCCGACGTTTCTTGTGTACATTTTGTGTAAATTATAACTATAACCTTATCCTCCTTGTTTTATAACCTTATCTTCTCTGTTCCTTTATCTTCCTGGGTTTTTTACCTCACTGTGAATGTGTGAACCTGGAGTGGCATGCCCAATTTCGTTGTCACAATATGTTAACCCATTTTGTAACAATGACAATAAAGGTATATTCTATTCTATTCTATTCTACTTGCATGCAAACTCCTCACAGGAAGGTTCGATCGCATGACCTCAGAACTATGCCTCGGACGCGCTAACCTTTCAGCCGCCGTGCTGCCCCGTTAATGTATTAGTTAATGAAATTTTCTGACAGGAATATTAAAGGGCTTTCTCGGAAAATGTGAGAATTGCAATAAAGTTCCTTATTTTTTTGTAGTGCAAGTTAAAAAAAATGTAAAATCATACATTTAGGATTCATTACAAACTCTTATTGTTCAATATTTCTGATTATGGTAAAAACTCAAATATCCCATCTCAAAATGTTAGAATGTCTTGAATAAGTATACTAGTGATCTATAATCAGCAATACTAAAGTAATAAAAGGCTTAATAATTTAGTTTAGATGTAATGAGACCAGAATGTATGACCTTAAAAATATTCGGAGACAGTGCTTTATAAGGCAGAATTGTTTAGTCTGTGTTGTTGTTGAGTGTCAGAGTTTGCACAATATTGTGGCCAGTGTTATACAAGATTACATGATAATGATACGCTACGATCCGGGTCATAATTGAGTCCATTTTCCATCCAAATATCTTTTCAATGTCACCACATTATTTTTGCTCCAGTGTTCACTTGAACCTGCAGGTCAACATCAAGAACACTCCCCTGCAAAGTGGAATAAATCTCGTAACACGCTCCCCCTGGCTAATTTCAAACACAAAAGAGTGTATTGAAAGCTGAGGACAAGCCGCGAGAGGATAAAACACAGAGGATTGTGATCTCTCATGCGTAGGAAGTCATAACAGTCAAGAATAAAAGAAACAAAGTGCATTTAGTCGACGAGTCTCCCTGTCGATTCGGGGTCACTGCATTTGAAAGTGGAGGATGACTCGAGTCTGTTGAGCTCTGCAAGTCCAACAAGGTCCAGATATCAAAGTATTAAGATTTGAGGATGTTGTTTTTATAGATGTTGTCAAAAAAATGATGAATTAAAATTGTGCAGTTTAGTCTTTTTAGTCTCCGTAGTTGATCATCTTACTGGTGCTTTTTAGCCCTCATTTTTGGTTGCAATACACCACACAGCGACATCTAGTGGTCAATTAATATACACTTGGCCTTTAATGACATTAAATGACGTTGGCACAAAATAGGATATTTTAGACAATTTGAGTCGCTGCAGTTTGTATACTTTGGTTGCACTACACCAGAGGTCTCCGCAGACCTGTTCTGAAAAATAGCTCACCAGTGCTGGATCATTGTGATTTTCTAGTAAAATGAGTTTTGTGGTGGTTGAGACTGAGTCTATTTAACCCTACTTCTAATAATTAACCCAGTAAGAGCGTGGTAACAACATATTAATAACATAATATTGTTATTTAAGCAATGCATATCAAACTGGGTTCCCCTTGCGCTGATTTCAAACAAACAGTAGTTCTCAGCTTGAAAAAGGTTGGAGACCCCAGCACTACATAATACAGAAGCCCACTGTCCCTTTAAAGTCTGTCTTCTTTTGAAAAAATACATGAGAAAAAAAATCATAACATTAGAAATACTATAAATTAGCAAAATTAACTGCCATAGAAGACGATTTAGCTCAGTTTAGTTATTTTTCTTATTTTACAATGTTTTTTTTTGCACTTAAAATGAAAGTATAAAATATCGTAAATAATCACCGTTACCAGATGATTTAGCTCATTCAAAGTATTGTTAGAATTTTAAGTCAAGTCAAGTTGTTTATTTGTATAGCCCTTGATCACAAAGAATCTCAAAGGGCTGTACGGACTACAGACTATTATTACACTATCCCCTGATCTAAAACCTAAATGAGGGCAAGGAAAAACTCAAAACCTCACCATGAGGAAAATGAAAAAACCTTGAGAACACTTCCCAAAGGTATCACATGACATATGACAACAATAAAAACATCCCCCAAAAGGAGAAAAACAAATACTGTATATTTACCAGATCCAAATAAGCTTATTTTTATGTCTAATTAGCTCAAGTTTAAAGGTGCTTTGCAAACTTGAGGCAAAGGCCACAATGACACCTTAGGCCAAAGGTGGCAGTCAGGAGTAAAGTATCAGCAGCAGATAAAAAGATGAAAGAAAATTTGGAGCCTTAAATTGAAAATGCTGACCGTCCAACCTGGCAGAAATTCACAGTGAGCCTCTAACCTCTCGTCTCATGCTTCCCCTTCGCCACAATCAAGCGTGTGATGCCAACGATCAAAGCGCACCCACAAGTCAACTGAATCTGATTTTTTTTTAAGTTGAGATAAGACAAAGTGTGAAGTCCTCTGAAACAGCTCCAACCACGGGGCCATGGATCAGTACTTGGCCGCACGGAAAGAAAAATAAGTTCCATTATTTTTTGCCTATTACTGTTTTACTGACACCACTTTGTTTTAGACTAGCTTTGAGGTGGTGCGTTTGAATCAAAATCATTGTTGGTTGCACAGGCGAGCGCAGTTGCCTGTCAGACAGTGAAAATGTCACGTTGGAGACGAGGACGCCTGCTTGTAGAAGATCGGCGAAGAATGAATCAAACCAAACTTCTGCGCTTATAGCCAATCAGCATAGAGAATGGTCAACTACTGCCCACTATGTGATGTTCGATATTATACAGTAAAAGATAGTCAACAAACTTAGCGATGGAAAAATCTCTGGCAACAGAGTTGGAGGATGCAAGAATCCTATGTCAAGAACAGGATAACTAGACAACATAACACCAACACACATAGCCAGGGTTGGTTCTCTTATATTAGGCTTCCAAAATATTAAATAGAGGACTTGAGCTGACCCGCTTGGATGCTGTGACCTTCCCTGCTTTTGCCAATTCCCATCTAAAAGCACTATTGCACACATTATCCAGTTCGAACCTGTTACGACCATGAGTCACACATAGGGACATGGAAGAGGCTGTGTCGCTGCCTCAGGTTCAATTTCATCTACTGGGCTCCCTGTGTGAAGTTTGCATGTTTGCCCCATGCCCCCGGGCTCGGCGGTTTCTTCCTACACTCTAAAAACATGGCTGGGATGGGCTCCAGCATCCCTGTGACTCTAGTGAGGCTAAGCGTTTAAGAAAATGTTCCACATGATTATACAGTAGAGTTACGCTCATTATTATTATTATTATTCCATCCATTTTCTGCACCGCTTTTCCTCACTAAGGTCGCAGTGGTGCTGTAGCCCATCCTTTCCATCTTTGGACAGTGGGCAAGAGACATCCTGAACTGGTTGCCAGCCAGTCGCACGGGACACGGAGACATACAACCATTCTCAAGCTCAATGACAACTAGGGACAATTTGGACCAGCCAATTAGCGATGCATGTTTTTGGAATTTTGGAGGAAGCCAGAAGGCCCGGAGGAAACGCACGCAGGCACGCAAGGAACTTGCAAACTCCGCACGGGATGGCTTCGGTAGCTGGAATCGAACCCTGAGCCTCTGCAGCTTGAGGCCTCGCGGTAACCACCCAGACCCCGTGAACGCCATGATGACACCCAAATGTTCCACATGATTACACACTGGAAGTAGGCTCATTATTATTAATGTTGTTAGTATTTTTAATATTATTTGAGAAGAAGTACAAACTCATTTAATGCCATCCTACAGGCTGGGCCAGGAACATATTGACAGACATTTAAACCAGTCCGTAGAACAAAATAAATTGGGGCTATAAAACCCACCAACTCTGATGTTTTGCTTCCCTGAAAATGACAAGAGCGGATTCCTTGTTGTGTAATTGCATGCAAATTCCTTGCAAACATGCACGATTGACCGAGCAATATCCCCAGAGTCAAAATTTCGCCGTGTCCCTTTTGCGTCACAGAATCTGCTTGTGCCTATTTTGTCTGGAGTGACGACGTTTGTTTTTCCCTCCTGAGATTTTGTCCGGTGTGTTCCCTATTGTTGAAAACGAGTACAGGCAGATGCGACCCAAAAGAAAGATTCTTGTGTAATATGTGCCCATCCACACAGGACCTCATTGAGTTCACATAGCAATCGTGATGTTGTTTGGCAAAGTCAAACTTTAAAACAAATAGTTTTAACGTGAAAATTTCTACTTATAAATTTGTTCCAATTTTATTTTCCAAGTGGACCCGGGGTCACGATCCAAAAAGAACCCGAGATAGGTGAAATTAATGACATAAAAACCTTTTTTTGGGGACAATGATTATGCAACAGGCAGCACGGCGGCACAGTGGTTAGCACGTGTGTGGCACAGTTCTGAGGTCATAAGATCGAAACTTCCTGTGTGGAGTTTGCATGTTCTCCCTGAGCTTGCGTAGGTTTCCTCCAGGCGCCCCGTCTACTCCCACATTCCAAAACCATGCATGTCAGGTTAATTGGCTGGTCCAAATTGTCCCTAGGTGTGAAAGAGCGAGTGAATGGTTGTCTGTCTCTGTGTGCCCTGCAACTGCTTGGCAACCAGTTCAGGCTATCCCCTGCCCACTGCCCGAAAACGGCTGGGATGGGCTTCAGCACCCCCGCGACCCTACTGAGGATAAGCGGTGCAGATAATGGATGGATGGATGTATTACGCAGTAAAAAACTCAAATAGTCTTTTTCATCCAGAGTGCCGGGACACACTAATGTGCCGTGACCTTGTCTATGTCCAATTTTATCTTTGCCAAAAAGTTCTGTACCTTCATTTTTCCAGTGATAAAACAAGCAAGAAACATTTGCGTATTCACAAGTACTTGTCAGCAGATTAAACTCTTTTTTTTCTATTGTAATCATCTGTTTATGGGATATTAATATAAATTCAAATTGCATCACAAACAATAAAAAAGCAAACTAAGTTCAAATCTTGCTTCTAAATGTTGCTAATTTTAATTATTTAAGGATTTTACAAAAAAAAAAGAAAGTCAGTTGAATTTGTTTGCAAGTTGCTCCAGTGCTATATTTTATCCCGGCTACTGAACTGTTTTTTCTGCTCCCGATACCGCCATCGCTCGCCACGGAAATACCACTTCCGCGTCTGAGCAACCTGCTCCCCGTGACCAGCGATCTCTGGATCGTGTGTGCAATCCTTTCCCTTCTTCCTAATAAAACTGAGAGAAACGTACGCAAGTGGGTCCTGTCTCTGTTCTAGTCCTGACATGTATGAGTAACCTGTATTGTTTCTTACTAGAAAATAATCATTTCATAAAATAATATGCTCTATAAAGATAAATAAAGTTAAGTTTAACTTACTTTTGGAAGATGAGCTTCAAGAGTTAGACTACTTCTTCCTCCATAAAAAGCGATCTCAACTGCATCAAGCTTTCCTCTTCCATTTTAATTTCAAAAGAAGAGGCTTGCCTCTTCTATACACTTTAAACCAACCATTTTGAATGGATGCACGAGGCATTCAACAATAAAAATGTCAAGGTTCTTAGGGCACTGGAGATAAAGTATAGAATGTTTAAACTTGGAAGAGGAAGCGGATTTCTTCTTCAGGGTGGATGCTTGGTGACCTCTCACAACGCCACACGCCGGTAGCGGCGGAAAGAAGCACGACAGTACTGTCCTGTATGCGGAAAAAGGTGCACACAATACAAAATCTAACTTACAGCAATGTCCTGATATTTTTCGACATCCCGAAAAAAATGTTTTTCGTAAGTCGAACGGTCGAAAGTAGGTGAGCGTCCTTACTAAATTTTGGCAATATGATAGTAGAAGCTTGAAAAATATCAAACTTATTATTATTTTCCTTTCAACATTTTCGATGTACGGTGTGCCTTGAAATCTTTTAACGGAAAAAAATATGTGCCTCGGCACAAAAAAGGTTGAGACACACTGCTTAATTACCATTAAAAACAATGTACATATTAAAGCTCAAGTGTATTGATGCACAGTAAAGGATGTGGTACACAATGCACTATGCAAATCAGTGAAGTAGCGAAATCGTGAAAAGTGAACAACATTATAGCAAGGGTACATTGTTTCACTCCAACTGGGTATGGCAGCGCAAAGACTTTTTGGATATATTTTTTATAAATTGTTTTAAAAAGTTGTATGTCGTTTGTCCTTTTCCAGTGCAAATATTTGTGTACAATAACAACAAAAACACATTTTTTCCCCCTTTTAAGCAGGTTGATAACATCACATCCTTAATACTGATTCACATAATAATGTTTATCCCCCCACACTTTTTAGGTCATGCAGCGTTTCCTAATAAATCATGGAAAAAGCCTTTTTCATGATAGAAGTTGAGTGTTGTTGACGAGTAAATAATTTAATATTTATTCAGACATTTGTTTTAATTCTGCATGCTTATAATGAAAAACATGTTTTTATTTTGACTATTGAACACCTGCCAAGAAGATTACTATAGGTGCCAGGGTTGGGTTATTTTTTACTATTATTACGCAGCGTTTTTCATTATTTTCACGACTATTGCCCACTGTTTTTTTATATCTAGTGTGTTATTTTCTGTCATGATTACCGATGTGATGCACCTGTGCCCGCTCCTTTGGCGCCAACTGCCTCGGACTCTGATTGGCTCCCTGTCCCTATTCAAACCCACTCCTTTCTGTCACCTGTTGTCAGTCCGTCTGCGAACCTCAGTTTACACTAGGCAAGCCTTTTTCGACCCTGACTCCCACCTGTTTTTTGCTCCCGTCTGTTCCCCGGCTTCGACCAGTTTTTGATCCTGACCACGTCTACTCTCCTCTCCTGGCTTACGACTCGTTTCCGACCCCGACCACGTTTTTGCGCTCTATTTTTCCGTTCCCGACACGCCATCGCTCGCCACGGAAGTCCCACTTCCACGTTCAGAGCGACCTGCTTCCCGCGCCCAGCGATCACCAGATCGTGGGTGCAACCCTTTCCTTTCTTCCAATAAAACTGAGAGAAACGTAACGCAATTGGGTCCTGTCTCCGTTCTGGTCCTAACAATTTTCAGTAATTGCCAATCATGCTGCTGTTATTTATTTATTGACCAGACCCTATTAGGTTGATCTTTTTGTAACACAAGAGAATCTAATAAAAATAAAGTGCTCTGGGGAGAACTTTAGGAACAGGTTAGATTATTATACTTTTAAGGATTTTTACGGTCCTTTGTTTTCTTGGTAAGTTCAAAATTTAATTGGGTCTCTTCCCTTATTTGGAGTGCGTATTAAACTATAAATTTATAAGTTGTCTTGTTTTTCTTTTCCCACTCTGATATTTTATAGAATTAAAACAAATCTTTTCCGCTTAAAGCACGTAATAACATCAATTCTTTAACTCGCGTCTGTCTTCAGACTTTTTTAAATAATAAAACTATCGAAGATAAGACCACCTTTTAAATCAAAATGACTCAAATCATAGTACATGTTTTAGACTGTATTAGGTCATGCAACTGCAGCTGTTCCAAATAAAACACAGTCCAAAAACTCCACAATAGCAGAGAGAGCATAATGGGAGCAGAACCCCGAGGGGGCCGGTGCATCCACTGAGAGAAAAAAGGTCATCTAAGATGAACATCTGACTTTTCTGGTCAGGGGACCCGGAGGTACAGCCGAGGGTGTTTCGTGCACAACTGTTCTCCAAAACTGTCCCGAAAGACAAACTTGGACTTGAATATACTTCAAGAGAGATCACTACACAGACAAAAATCCTCCACGGGGTTGTGATAAAATCTCTAGCCGAATCAGTGAACTAGAAGTTGGCTTACCTGGATTTGGAGTTTTCTTCATCCTGTTTGGTGTCCACTTGCACTTGTGAAGCAGAGGAAGGGATTTATCTTGCTTGATGGTGTACTTTGAAAGTGATTCCTTGCTGCACACAGAGCGAATGTTAGGCTTGATTGGCTGTGTGCTGGGGATGCAGGGATGCAAGACTTATTAAAGGGGAGGGGGTGGGTTTGGAATCCCCTTCATGACGTAGAAATAGGAGGTGTTAAAGGAGGGCTTTCGTTTGGATAAGAAACAACAGGGATGATCGAATATACAATATGAATGCTAGTGTTTGTTTTTAATTGGCTTTTTACACAATAGCACTTGAAAACAGATGTATTCTTGTCAGGTTTTTGGTGGTGGACCCATGTGAGGGAAGCCGGAACTGAGGCAGAGATGTTTCAAAAAGAATGATGGTATTTAACTCATTCAATGCTATAACTTATAAATACATTTTCAGAAATGTTTTTTTGTTTGTTTTATTTTTTTAAACTATTTTACATACAGTAGTTTGGCGCTCCTCATCAGTCATCTGAAAATGATTTCAGGATGACAACCTATCATTAACTAGCAGGAGTGGCTTTAATCAGTTCTTTGTCCACACATAGCGGGAGCTCTCACTTCCTAGTGCTCCTACCTGTATCCAGCGTTTGAGAGAGTGTAGGCAACCCAGAGTAATTGTAATGAAGCAGTGTGTTGAGAATAGTGAATATAGGAATAAGTACAGACCTTTAACACTTATAATGCTTTTTAATTTCAAAAAGAGATGACAAAGGGGAGAAGTATGACATTTGGTACACCCCTGCAGGAAGGCGACCGCCATGGTGACCGAAAACAGGTGATCACGTCACCGGAAAACGTCGGGCACTGAAGAGTGCTTGCTAAGTTAATGCAAAAGTTCAGTGTTCTTGCAATGAAATTTCATTTTGCAAGCTAAGTCCTCTTGTGGTTATGGAAAGCATTGTTTAAATATTGGAGGGATCACAAATACAAAAAAAGCACAGAAGTGAAAGTTCTGCTTGAAATGCATCCTTTCACAAAACACAGTTTTTCCTCAAAAGCTTTTTTTGGAAACCAGTAATTTAAAAAAAACAACAACAATGTTCAACTGTTGTTTACTAAACAATGGTAAAAGTCTGAAACATACTTTTTTTTCAATGATAGTTGAGGGTTGAGTGGGCAGGCGACACCCTGAACCGGTTGCCGGCCAGTCGCCGGGCACACAGAGACAGACAACCATTCACTCGCTTGTTCACAATAAGGGACAGTTTAAACTGGCCAATCACTCCACAAGGGGAGGTTGCGGTAGCTGGACTTGAACCCTGAGCCTCTGCACCGTGGGGCTGTAAGTTAACCACCTACTGTATATACATACACACATGCACACACACACAAAAAAAAAAAAAAAAAATATATATATATATATATATATATATATATATATATATATATATATATATATATATATATATATATATATATATGTATATATATATATACATCCATTATCTGCAACTCTTATCCTCAGTAGGGTCGCGGGGGGTGCTGGAATGGCATTTCCAGGCAGTGGGCAGGGGACACCCTGAACTGGTTGCCAGCCAGTCGCAGGGCACACAGGGACAGACAATTCGCTCGCTCATTCACAACTAGGGACAATTTGGACCGGCCAGTTAACCTGACATGCATGTTTTTGGAATCTGGGAGGAAACCGTAGTGCCCGGAGGAAACCCACGCAAGCACGGGGAGAACATGCAAACTCCGCACAGGAAGATTGGTTGCTGATTTGAACCCATGATCTCAAAACTGTGCCGCACACGCGCTAACCACCACGCCGCCATATACATATATATATATATATATATATATATATATATATATATATATATATATATATATATATATATATATATATATATATATATATGTATATATACACACACAGTTCTGAGGTCATGAGATCGAACCTCCTGTGTGGAGTTTGCATGTTCTATGTGTGTGTCTGTGTGTGGAGTCAAAATTTGGAACAATTTACAAGACGAGATCAAACAATGTCCAACTATTCAATTGTTCAAATTTAAATACAAAAAAATATTCCTGGCGGAATACAGAGATGAAGAAATTGGAATTGTGAGTCTAGAACTATGGTTAACTTTGTGTTATTGTTCATATTGTTATATCACAACTGTCATTATTAATATTATTATAATTGTTGTTCTATCATTGGTGTATTTATTAGGGAAAATTAAGGGGTATGGAATAAAAGCATATATACACACATTTACTGTGTATACAATGATGAAATAGGCTAACTTGTCAGTATTATTTGGCAGGGGTGTGCTTGGAATGGTTTAAATTGAAATACGTTTATATCAGTTGACAGAATAACAACATTTTGCAGTCTACAGATCATACAAAAATTACAATTACCTCTTTGGGCGCCATACTAAATGTCTTTTTAGGAAATGAGAAGGCTCAGCTCCAAACCAATCACGTCTCACTTCTTTTCTGAAGCTTAGTCGTGATTGGTTACTTGAGTAATTGGTCAACTGGCCACGGACACGACAAGAAACTGGGATTTTTGTTGCTTAATTCTACAATTTCACAAACACAATTTAAATCTGAAAACGATAAATAGAACACATGATTAACAGCGACGAAATACCCATTTATCGACTAAATCCCACTCAAACAGAAAACATGTATGTGAAAAACTGTATTTACATTTACAACCTGCAATAAATGTATATGTATTTTTACTGTTTTGCATTTTGCACTCTCTTCATGGTACATAATGGCGAGACATCAAGAAATATTTATGGTGCTGCAGACGAGGTGAAGATTATCTTTTATTGTTTTTATTTTTTATGAAGCACGCAGATTTAGTTGGGATGATTTTTTTACTCGAACCACGCTTACTGTCCATTTCCTGCCAAATACTGCTCTCTGGTGGCTTCGTGACGTCAGAGGGATTTTTCAGTCCAGTTGTGTGTATTTGGTCAAATCAAATAAAAAGCCTCCTTAAACAGTTGTGAAATATTTTTTTTTATTGTCTGGCCGTTGCCAGACATGGGATTCAGAGGCATGTCAAATGCATTGGGTGTTCAACTATTATAACCCCCCTTTTAATTTATTATTATTATTAATTTTTTTTTGCACAGCACTGTTTCCAAAGTTTTTTAGGGTTGTGATTTATGATTCGCTTTTTTTAAATGTATGGTATATTTTTGTATTTGTTGTTGCACTGAAAAGTCAATTTTTTAGTAGACATTTTTGTTGTGTCATGGGGGGTTCTAGTTTAAAGTTGCGTGGTATAAAAGGGTTAAATGAGTTATAAGTTTATGTCATAATTTTAAAAAAAATGTTCTTTTATTTTAGGGGAACAATGATTTTCGAAAAATATGTATTTTTTTTCCTTTTTTCTTCTTTTTCTTAATTCCCCCCTGGCTTTTTTACTTTTCCTGTTTTTTTTTTATTTTGTTCTCCATTTTCTCTTTTATTTTTTTTCTTCTTCTTTTTTTTCTAGCGTTTTAAATCCTTTTTTTCCCCTCTTTTTATTTTTCCTGCTTGTTTTCATCTTTTGTTTCTTTTCTGCCCAGTTTTTCTTATTCTCATCTCATCTCATTAGCTACACCGCTTATCCTCAGTAGGGTCGCATGTAATTTTTCTTATTTTCCTGCTTTATTTTATTTTATTTTTTTTTCTCTTTTTTCGTTTCATGTTTTATTTTTTTCTTCTTTTGTTTTTAGTCTTCGCTTTTTGCTTGATTTTCCCCCTTTTTCTTATTTTTTTCCGCTTCTCTTTCTATCTTATCCTTTTCTTTCTTCCACAGCTTTTTACTTGATTTACTTTTTTTCTTGCCTTTGCTATCTTTTCTTCCTTTGGTTCTTTATTTTATTCTTCTTTTTTTTCAGACTGCCCTCACCACTACATCCACTTCTCTTTGGGTCAGCAGAACGTGTGCATGGGTAGGCAATGCCCACCCCTGCTAACGCCCCTGATGTCTGCCATTTGTTTTAAACACGTCTTCTGTGTGTTGTACAATTTGTGCAACAGGTGGCAGTCTTGAGCTGTTTTATTATTTTGTTTATTGTAAGAAAACAGTGTTTTCACAGAATTACTGTTCTCAGATTGCAAAACAAATAGCATGAATAATGTACAGGATTGTCTCGGAAAACTATAATATTGTAAAATATGTTCCTTTCTTAATGCAATAAAATCGAATTTTTTTTACCATTGAAAGCAGATAATTTGATCACAATATAGTAACATTCTGACACATTTTACAGCTGAAAGAAACCCCCCTGATCAAATTATTGTAATATTTTGAGACAGTCCCATATTAAAATGGATTAGTTTCCCGAGACAGACCTTCATGATGCAGGAAAAAAATGTATAAAATAGTCTTACCAACATAATTGTTAGTTTGATTTCCGGCTAGCGAAAAAGGGAATTGATTTGATTATTTGGGGATTAAAAAATGTACAATTTAATAAAAGGACGGGAATATCTATGTTTTATTTGAGCCATTTAAAGTAGACAGCATGTGACAAAATATAGAATTTAGTTATTTACAAGATATGTTAACAATATACTATTAACCTGAAATAATTATTTTACAGTGGTTTTTAATCTGGCAAATGTTCTTTCACAGTCAGGATGGCACTTTTTAACGTCATTGTTTATTTCACACGTTATGATGATTATATTCTAAATTTTTGAAATTCAATTGTTTAGATTGTTTTCATCAAGCTAGTTATATTAAGTGTACAATTTAATTCAGAATGAAGAATTTAAAACAAAGCCGTTTTTAAACAGTGTTTGACACCTTTTTCACAGTCAAATTCAAGCACTTTTTAAAGGACTGTCAAAGCCAAATTTCCAATTTCTCCAGCACAACTAAAATTAGAAATCCATCCATAGTCCTGTTGTTTGAAATAATTGAATACTGCCTGTCGGAAAAAGAACCAGGAAATTTGATAAATCTTAAACTAAATATTCAACCAGAAGCTATTGTTCACTGAATGGGGCGTGGAAAATAAAACAGAGTTTCTGTGCCCAATTTATTAGGGTTTGTTGCCGTCTCAGTTTAATTTATGTTGTAAAAAATTTTATTGTTTTATTTCTTACTGACAGCACTAAATGACATCAAACTGTGGATAAGAAAGTCACTTTGTCTAAAGTTTAACTTACGTGTGAACTAAGGCATGTCAGCGTCATTTTTAAGCAGACTTGTTTTATTTGTCGTCATTAATGCGTTGTCTAATAAGTCAGACTGCCGGGAAACGTGGGAACTTTTTTAAGCATTCAAAAGTACTTCACCCCAAAATTCAAGCACTTTTCCAACCTTGAAAATACAACATTAAAAGTCAAGCATTTTAAAGTATTTCAAGTCCACGTATGAAACCTTTCCTTCGGATAAAGTTTTTTGGGTTTGGTTAATGACTTCCTTTAAAAATGATTCAAATCATAATTGTCCATAATGACTGCAAAAAAAGAATCAGAATTCCTATTTTGGGTTATACACCCAACCCTCGTGGGGGTCAAAATTTTTAATCACACACATGCTTTATACAGAAAATTCCAAACAAATTTCCCATCATTTACAAATATTGCATCAAATTGTGCATATAAAAAGAAGAAAAGCTTAAGAACTGTACAAATGGCGAAACGTTTGCAAAATATATTTTCATTTCAGTTAAAATCATGTAAAAATAAACATTGACACAATACCAGGAAGTAGTGAACGGTTAACCATTTTCCCCAGCAGTCGTGTGTACTTTGGCCAATGCTAATAAAACGATTTGATAACACATGAAGGCCTGGGAAAGATGAATCATTTTCACATTACCCTTTAGCATGAATTCACAACAAATGATTTACCTCTTGAACACTTAACGAGTGCTACCAGAACACAAAGTTCAAAAATAAAATCAGGACTTTCGAAATTCACTAACATTTCAATGCTCTGGGTCACATACTTGACCCGAAAACCAGTAGTATTTTACTTAGCTTGTTTTTCAAAAAGTGCTACGTATTTAGTCATTACAGGGTTGACTTACACTAAAATGAACGTAAGGTTTAAAAACAAAAATAAAAACGGAATTGATAGTGTGAGAAAAGGCTGCCTTGCTTTCTGAACTAACCAAGTTATTGATAAAGTGAGGATTAATTAAATTGTGTGTACCAGAACGTACATAGGCAACCTATTTTAAAGTGAATAGTTCACTTAGAAGGCTTAACGGTACACTGTGTAGTATTTGACCACAAAATTTTGCTCTATTGTGTCATGTAACCGAAAATGAGTGCTACATTTACGAGGAAGAATCCAACTACGGAGTCTCAAAGGGACCAAACCGCAACATTTTTCTTTTGCCGAGCTACTTAAGAGGTTTCTGTTTTTTCGGTTGCCCGTAGCACTAAGATGGTGGACGATCCCTCCTTTTAGGTGAGCCTCGTTTTATGCAAAAGAAATGCTAATTTCTTGATCTAGTTAATAAAATGCATGTTTATACAATAGTTCATGTATTTCTATCTTAGTATTCAAATCGTTTTTTCACCACTATGAGGCATTGAATAATAAACTCTGTCCCTTTAAAGGGACACTTGTATTACCGTACTTTCCGGACTATAGGGTGCTCCTAAAACCCCCAGACTAATTCATGTTTGTCACGGTTGCCAATTGCCCTCACTTGGCCGCGCCCGTTTGGCGCCTGCTGCGGCTCGTTGCCTGATTGGCTTCCCTCCTATTTAAACTTAGTGCTTTTATTCACTTCTTGTCAGTCGATCCCGCCTGTCTTGTCCTGTCCTGTATCTTGCTCCAGTTTTCGGTGTCCGGTATCGATCCCGTTTGTCTCATCCGGTCCGGTATTGATCCCGTCATTCCCTTCAGGTATCTACCCGTGTGTCCTGTATCGATCCCATCTCGTCTGACTTGTCTCACTCCTTCCGCCCAGCGATCGTCGTATCCCTGGCGTCTGTGCTCACGCGCATGACTGCCCCATTCCCGTAAAATAAAGCTTGTGTGAAAACGTTACGCGTCTGGGTCCTCTGTCTGTGTGGGTTCTGACAAGTTTAAGTACGATAAAGAGTTTTGAAAAATGATTATTTATTTTTTTCAATTAACCTCCTGGCTCTTACTGTTGTTTTAATTTCGTGTGCCTTATAGTCTAGTGCACCTTATATGAGGAAAATATTTCAGCAAAAAATGTTTTTGGGAAGTGCGCCTTACATTACGGTGCACCTTATAGTGCAAAAAATATGTCCCTTTAAAGGGACACTTGTATTACTTGTCCTTCTAAAGGACATTGGTTATTAGTAAGCGCCTCCTAGTGGTAAAAAAAATCTTTATTAATAAAAAAGAAGAAAATACTGACTTTAAAACAAATAAGAAAAAAACATGATTGTGCAATTTTTTTCAAATACAGGTAGATTGATAAATTTGAATTTCTTTTACATAACATGAGCCTCACGTAGAGGTAGCTGACATAATTGTCGACTATCTTGCTTCTACTGTCATGATTACCGATGTGAATCACCTGTGCCTGCTCCTTTGGCGCCAACTGCCTTAGCTCCCTGTCCCTATTTAAACCCACTCCTATCCGTCCCCTTTTCTAAGTCCGTCTAGGAACCTCAGTGTATACTAAGCAAGCCTTTTTTGACCCTAACTCCCACCTGTCCCGCTTTTGATCCCGACCACGTCTGCTCTCCCGTCCCGGCTTACGACCTGTTTCTGACCCGACCACGTTTTTGCTCTCCTGTCCCGGCTATCGACCTGTTTTTCGTCCTTGACACCGCCATCGCTCGCTACGGAAGATCCACTTCCGTGTTCGGATCACAATACGAGTACGAGAGCCACTTGTTTCCCACGCCTAGCGAACGCCGGATAGTGGGCGTAGCCCTTCCTCTTTCCTTTAATAAACCTTGTGAGAAACGTAACGCAATTGGGTCCTGTTTCCGTTCTGGTCCTGACATCTACGGGTGCCTGAAAAACCAAAAACTTCGTAAAAGGCTGGGCAAAAAATGAGAAGAGAAATGGAGCGGTTTGATTACTTTTGAGTACTCGTTTTTGGCTGCATTACACAAAACGTCTAGAGGTCAATTGTACACAGTGTCCGTTTAAGTAACTGTATAAACGTTGTGTGTAACACTGACATTCGAATTTTTATAGTGTAAGAGTCTCAAACATTTATAATTAAGCTCGTTACAATCTCAATGGTTTTGATGCCACCTTCGTGTATGGGTAGGGTACAGTAATACTTCACGAAGATTAACAATCAGAAGTGTAAACGTTTTTTTTTTGTGTGTTTTTCCACATGAGGGCGACCATTTTAAGAGTTTTTGTGTCGAGTTACGATGACATCGAGGTTGCCAGGGTTCAGCTACGGTATTTATCCATGTAACACACACTTTTTAAATCTAATTAATAACTCAATGTTTGGCTGTGTACTATATACGAGGTTTTACCGACTTATCAGTCAAAGAACATCCCTGAGCACATGTATAACATTGGATGCAATGGAAATCGAACCCGGGTCCCAGTGCTAAGAGTGTCGAATCCTCACCATTGTTACAGAGACAACAAATGAAAGAGCATTTGGTTTTATCACATCTACATACTATTTTTGGACTACCAAATGACAAAAAAAGTTTTGACTTACATGAAAATATCAGAATAGAATAGAATTTATTGTCATTCATGTGAAATCCTTCTTAGCCTTGTTCCGAAGCACAGCCATGATGTGTTGTTGGCTGAAGCCTGATTGTTTGTGATGTGGTCATGTCCGAAACGATATTCTTAAAATGGCCGTCCCGAGACAAGGGTGGATATTGCCTCACACTCATTCTCCAAAAACAATCTTCTATGTTTAGACGAAAAGAGGACCAAACAACATAATAATATTATGAAATCCTTTAGGTAAGGGGTTGGGAAACAATGGCTCGTGAGCCATATGTGGCTCTTTTCATATAAAGTACGTACGGCTCGGAGATAAAAATATACTCACGCAAATCTCGTCTATTGCATTCCGATACTGATAAGTGTTGAGTTGAATCTAGTGCACGCATAGCTAACATAGCGTTAACAGAGCAAATAGTTTGGTCCATGATATCAAAAGCATACTCTCCAATTCAGTTTACAGTGAAGGTGTCGTACCAACGGACCCCATTTTTGCTATATGTCTTTAGGGAATCTTTTACATGGAAGTTCATTAACAATTTAGGTTCACTGTTGAGGAACTTTATGGTGAAATCCCACGGAAAAACTGTAAAAAGACAGAAACGCCAGCCAAGCACAGACCAATTTGATTGAGTTAGCGGTAAGAGTGGTTGGTGTTATGCAAACAACGCATTTCTCTCTGCCCAGCGACGTCAGTATCCTTGTTTGCAGTTTTTTGTGACATTTTTTTGCTGAATAACTCTGCTTGCACCTTGTTTTGAAACCAACTTAATGAAAAAAACAAAGGTGAAAATTGAGCCTTAAAGTAATTTTGGGAGGGAGACAAGTTTAAAGTGTTATGTTTGTTGGTATGGGACACAGACTCTGGCTCTTATGGATCTTTGGGTCAAAAAGGTTCCCGACCTCTGCTTTAGGTTGACCACTTTGGGTTTACAGTTTTAGGAGTAAAAACACTTGAACTGGTCCAAAGAAAAGGTAGCAAAATAGAGTCTGACATGATACTATGTAAAAACAGAAGCTTTCTTAAACAGTCATGTTCCTGTTATCTTGATCCATCCTAGCTTAATTTACAATAGCTTGCGATCATTCAGTGATTTACTGGAAAAGTTATCATAAAAACCCAAAACTTTTGAAAACACTCCAAACTGTTGACTCGTAATTCCTGTTGGTAGGTCGAATGGGATGTGACAAATGAGTCGTCTCCTAGCATGTTTTGCTTTCCTGGCATTCAGGTTTCACCATGAGATGCTCCTGTTGACAACCTTTAGAGAAGAACGCAAGGAACCAGTGAAAATAAGCTAAACGTGTTTCGAAAGAGTCACATTTTAACAGACATACCTTGCTCTTGATCGATTCCATTTGGGGGATTCTGTTCTCCTAGAATGAAACAAAAACAAGCTGTTGAGAACTAACATTAAAAAAATAATAATAAAATAAAAAACTCAAACAAGGGGCCGCTTTGGGTTCAAAAGTTGGCCCAGGGGCCTGGACCAGTAGACCAATCCAATGTATTGCATATGCATTTATGAATAAATATACATGCAGACATCTATATAGTGTATTTCTTTTTGTATTTGTCCTTAAGTAAATTTGTGTCACTGAATTGAAAAAGAACCTTTTTAGAATTCAAGCAAATTAATATATTCGGTCCCTATTTTTAAACGCAAAATGTGACATTTAGTTTTGCATTATATTTGGAATATACCTGTAGTAATATCCTGTAGTTGTATTTGTGTGGTATTTTTTTGTAGTATTTGCGCGGTAGTTTGTTTGTAGTATTTCTGTTGAAGTATTACTGTAGTATTTATGCAGTAGTATTTCAGTAATAGTATTTTTTGTAGGATGTTTGTAGTATTTGCGGAGTAGTATTGCTGTAGTACTACTGTAGTATTTATGTAGTAGTATTTTGTAGTAGTATTTTTGTAGTATTTGTGGAGTAGTATGTTTGTAGTATTTCTGTAGAAGTATTACTGTAGAAGTATTTCAGTAGCAGTATTTTTTGTAGTATTTGTGGAGTAATATGTTTGTAGTATTTCTGTAGAAGTATTACTGTAGTATTTATGCAGTAGTATTTCAGTAATCAAGCTCCCACTTGTCTGCCCTAACTGTGAGCCGTCTAGTCATTGTTTGTTTTGTCTTCTTATTAAAAGTTATCTCTATGTGATTGTGTCCCCGTTTGTTTAGTTTTTTTTCAGTTTTCACCATCCTCACCAGTATATTTATTCACCTCGTTGTTTAGTCTATAATATAGATCTAGATTGCACTTAATTTGCATAATATAATGGTGACCGAAATATAATAACAATAACTGAGCTGGTAGTGATAAGAATAAAGATAGTAATAACCAAACACCTGAATAATAGTCATGATAATGGTTGTAATAATACAAAAAAGCTTAATTGTTAGTTTGACCCATCTATTTAGAGTAAAGGTTTCTGCTCAGTAACATATTGTCACGGTCGCCGTGGCGACAAGTCTGCCGCGCCCCCGAACTCAAGCTGGAGCAGATCAGCTGATTGCTGGTCTGCTACTTAAGGCTGGGTTGTGGGTTTGGCGGGCGCTGGCTCATTACACATTCCCCGGTCTGTTATGCCTTGTCCTGTTTTAGTTTTACACATTGTCCGTTCTGTTATGCCTTGTCCTGTTTAGTTGAGTTGGAAGAATCAACTGTTTGTTTTGTCATGTCCCAGAGCTTGTGACAACTTTTATTTTGTGAATAAAAGTTTTGGATCATTACGCAATTGAGTTCTCCCTTCCTGCCTCCTGCCTCCGTTCCGGTCCGGTCAACCCTTCCACTCCACCACGCCTCGTGACAGCCCCCTTCCACTCCGCCCCGTGACACATATAATAGTGGATAACAATAATAACATCAATAGCCACATGACAGTTATAATAATCATCATCATAGTACCCATCTATTAACTTTATAATGCTACTTATCACTAATATAATTCCGACACAAATGATAACAATAACAATTAAGATATAATAATGACGTTAATTATTATCTTAAACCATTACTTTGCTATACAATGGTTCTGTTCTCTAGATCCCATTCAGACCAAATTTTAATCCCCTCTGTACTTTGACAATAATGTTTTTTGTATTTGGATTTAAACAAGTGAATATTTGGACATTGTTTGAGATCATCTTAATTTTTTTGACTCCACGTACTGACACACACATACTTTTCCTGATGGTTCTCACTGGTTCAAACTTGAAATTACTAAATCCCCTCAAAAGGGAAATGTTAGGATTCGAATGGAATACAGGAACCACGAGTGTCCAAATTCAAACAATGCCATCATCGTATTGTATAAATTGTGTTATTGGTATCAGCACCGCTCCAGGCTTCAATATTTTCGTCGTTTGGGAAGTTGAAATTTAGTATTGGGACAACCCTCACAATAACCTCTACTTAACCCTGCCAATACTTAACTGAGGTTATTGCGGGCGGTTGCAATTTCACTGGCAATTTCCACTCCGGCAAAAAATATTTGAAGCTAAAAGCATGCTTGAACTAGTATGGAATGAAATGAGGAGGAAAACTGCCTGTGATTACAGCACGAGTTAACCTGCTATCCTACATTTTGGTCATGTGACTTTCTCCATAAACTATGAATTAACATCACATTGGTATTACTATGTAGTTAAACACATTTAAATCGCCAAGTATGCATTTCTGGAATTTTTATGTGGATGGATGGGATCCGATATCAGGCATTGGTGCTGATACCAGACTTTTTTAAGGTATTGGTACTCTCAATGAAAGTCATTAACAATAGCACTGTGTGATTTCTTTGAAATGTAAACTGTAGTACAAATTAGATAGACATTATATTAACTATTTAACAACCAGGAACCCTAAAAGAAAGGAATGGTAAATAGATTTTAAATGAATGCATTGAGAAAAAAAATCAACTGTATTAAGAAAAAAAAATAGTCATTTTTGTAAACATAAAGGATTTTAACTACTAATGCTATTAGTATGTGGTATTGGTATCAATGACTACTAAATGTTTAAGAAGTGGTCCAACAAATGTGCTAAATTGGTACATGGATAGCATAAGGAATCTGAAAAAAGAGAGGGTTTTATCTTCTATTGGTATTAATATGTGGTATCGATAGGTGTCAGTGACGACTCAAGCTTTGGGTATCGGTCTGGCAAATGTGGTATTGTGGTGCATCCTTGGGGCTAAGGCTCTGTAATTGGCATTAATTAGATTAGTATTTTGGGGCAAAAAGAAGTTTTTTTTTCCCTACAAGTAGTCTTGGTGCGTGGCATCGATATCAATAACTTCTCAAGATTTTAGTATCGGTCAGACAAATGTGGTATGTGGTACATACAAGTCATACAGTGATTTATTTGCAAACAAAAGTGATTATTATGAAATAATGGTATCAGTATCAATGACAATCAAACTCACTCTCTCATTCATACCTAGGGACAATTTGGACAGGCTAATTAACCTTACATGCATGTTTCTTGGAATGTGGGAGGAAACCGGAGTGCCCAGAGGAGACCCAGGCAAGCACGGGGAGAACATGCAAACCCCACACAGAAAGGCTGGTAGCTGGATTTGATCCCAGCTAACCACTCAACCGCCGTGCAGGCGTCTGTGTTTATAGTAACAAGCTTTTCATGTTCAATCGAAACTAGATGAGTTATTCATGTACTTTCTACTAAACATAATACTGAGGTCAGGGGGTCTGAGAATACCGGACATCGGTTAACCCGGATACTTCATAATTTGGATAATTTTCCCGGTCCATTTGAATCGGATTAACCAAATTTTCCTGTATCTGGTATCAATATTGTCACACTCTGCGGCCGGGCAGTGCCGAGGTCCGGCTCACATCTGAAGATTGTTGCTTCACACCGAAAAACAACGGCAACCAGATGATGAAGGTATCTGAGTCATATCAGTGTTTTTTACCAGCTACTGCTAACCATAGAAACAGGTGCTATCTGTTTCATGTTGGGGAGCAAACCAAACCAAAACAAATCATCCTAGAGAGGGATGGGCATCACCAGGCTGTACTTGCTCAAGACGTACCGAAAGAAGTGGTGCCCTGACTTCAGTTAAGGAATAAGTGCGCGTAAACCTTAAAATAATTATCATCAAATAATATGAAATGACAATGATGATATGGGCTAATGGAAATCACAAAATTAAATGGAAAATGTGTGAAAGCAGTATACTGTACTAACTTCAAGAACATTTCCGCATCAGGACAGGGTATAAAAGCACATAGTACTAACTTCTAGAACAGGGGTCCTCCAACGTAGTGCCCATGGACACCAGGGTGCCCCTTAAGGACAGCTGAGGTGGACCTGTTCTGAAAATACCTCACTGGTTCTTGTAATTTTTATAGTAAATATATATTTCTTAGTGGTTGAACGAGTCTATATCACCCTACTTCCAATAATGAACCTGGTAATAACATAGTAACAACATAGTTACAACACAGTGGATTTTTTTTGTAAATGCTTATCAAACTGTGTGCCCTTTGCGCTAATTAGTAACAAAAAGAACTTCTCAGCTTGACCCCTGTTCTAGAACGTCTCCCTCTTAGGACAAGATAAAACAGCACAAAGTAGTATACAGTACTGTACTAACTTCTAGAGCGTTTCTTCATTAGAACGAGATACAAGAGCAGTCCAACGATCAGTGATCCGATGACCACCGCCGGTGCTGCTACTTTGATGGCCACGTCCGAGCCGTTCGCTTTTGATTCTTGTCCTAGAAAGGTAAACAACATCGCAGATAAAACCTGGCGGGAACATTCCTTTTGCACACCCAATAATATTTTTACTTTCTTTTTGGGTTTGGTTAGTTAAACATTAAAAACATTTTTTTTAAAAGTCACATTTATTTGTACAGCCCTAATCACAAAATGTCTCTAAAGACTGCACAGGTTACAATTACACTATCCCCTGTTCTTAAACCAGACGTTGGAGAGGGCACTTTATTCACAGAAGTCACTATATTCAGGGAAAAATACAGCATGTATTGGTGTATAACCAAAAGTGAGCATTATACACGAGGTTTTTCGATTGCAAAACATTGAATGCAACAAGAATAGAACCCGGGTCATGGCAATGAGAGCATCAAATCGTTATCACTAGAACACCAGTACAGACGCTGCCCTACTAACGAACGTTCGTAAGTTGAATTTGTTCGTAAGTTGCTTCAGTGCTATATTTTGTATGGAATTTATGTTTAAGGCTTGTATAAGTAACCTGTATTGTTTGTACTAAAAAACAAACATGTCACAAAATAATATGCTCTATGAAGATAAATAAAGTTAAGTTTAACTTATGTTTAGAAGATGGGCTTCAATAGTTTGGCGACTTCCTCCTCCGTGGTAAAAAGTGGGCGAAAAAAAGTGATCCAACCACTTTCTCGACCGCATCAAGCTTTCTTATTCCACTTTCATTTCAAAAGAAAAGGCTCGCCTCTTCTTTACACTTTACACCAACCATATTGAATGGATGCACAAGATATTAAACAATTAAGATGTCAAAGTACAGTATGTTTACACACAGACTAGGAAGAGGAAGCGGATTTCTTCTTCGGGTGGATGCTGGGTGAGCTCCCACAGCGCCACACGCCGGAAGCGGCAGAAAGAAGAACTACAGTACTGTCCTGTACTCGGAAAAAGGTGCACACAATACAAATTCTAACTTACAGCAATGTCCAGATATTTTTTGACATTCCGAAAAAAAATGTAAGTGTCTACCATTTTCTACCAAGTCAAATGTTCATAAGTAGGGGGAGCATCTGTAGTATGGATTATATTCTAAAAGGTATTGGACTTTATGTCATTATCACACTATTTTTAGTCATGGTACCAGAGACAAATGTTGGAATCGTGGCCATATGTATTCAACAGTGGTTGTCACTTATAATGCTTAGTTTGAGTTGAGAAATTGAGAAAAAGAATAAAACCTTCCCGCTTTTTAATCAAAAATTAAATTACATCGGTGGATGTTATACACAAATAACCACGGTAAGCTTTTTTTCATTCAATATATTCGACTGAACTTGCTTTTCAAGACATGGATACCTAAAAAAAAAACTAAATTGTTTCATCTAGAAAACAGTAGATTGTTTTACTCAGTTGAAGTTTTTTTGTTGTCATCTTGGTATAAAAATATTGTTTTACTTCAATATATTGTTTAAAAAGAAAAGAACAAAGACAATATCTTAAAACCAGGAAAATACATATTCAAAATGAAAAAAATGGCATAAGAATCAGTTTTTCTGCAGTATAATTAGAAAACACTTGCTGAAACTGAGACATTCTTGTTCTTTAAAACAATCCAAATTATTGTTTTTTAAAATTTAAACAGACCATATAAAAACTTTTAAATTTGATTTTTTTTTCTTCGTTTATACAGGACCGTCACACAAAATTACAATATTGTGATAAAGTTCTTTATCTTGAGCAATATAATGAATAATGCCATATATTTGCAAATGATTACAAATCAACAGAAATATTAAGTCTTTTATTTATTTAAATATTGCTATTTCTAGCAAAAATCCAAATATCCCATCACAAAATATTACAATATCGTGAAAAAGTATATTAGGGTTGGATTAAAGCTAAGGAGAGTGCCCTGTAAAATATGATCATTTCCAGAAATGAATATAAAATCTGCCATTTTTTAATTGATTGGTAAAAACACAAATGGATCAAATAATTGAAATTTCAAAGGAAAACTGTGTCTAGTTGCAGGAGAAAACAGATCCTATCAAACCTGGACCAAAATAACTTTAAAGAAGTTATGTGCGAAGAAATAATCTGTGAGGAAATGTTACGATGCACCGAGGCGATAAAGCAAAACCAAAGAAGCAAAAATCAAAACAAGCTGCCCAGTTCTGATCATTTTGTTTAAGAACTAATCTTATTCTCAAGATCTTTTTAACTTTGAAATACATGATGAACTTGTCTTTTTGATTCGATCAAAATGTGATAAAACTGTGATGAAAACATAAAAACAAATACCATGATAGGTTTTTGTTTCATTTTGCTTTGTTTTCCAATGTACCGCAAAAAGTCCCTGGTTCTGACAAAACTAGTTCAAACTTGTCTATCAGAACTTCAAAGTTTTTTTTTCTGAGGAAATAAAACCAAGAATCTCTTGCTCTTCTGGAAACACACCTAGTTTTGGCTGCTCCCACTTTTGGAATGAATAAATAAAGAAAAATGCGAATAAGGGCTGCGTGGCGCAAAACGTAAGCTCTATATTTCTACAGGTCCGTGCCAGGACAACCATACTGTGGAGAACAGTGCCAGATTATAACATAGACTTTTTGTGTTGTCATGGGTGGTTGCCGCTGTAATTAACCAAACTGCGTTAGCTTGTTGTCGTTCCTCGATGATTAAAGGACACTCCAGCGACCTGACGGCATTTTTGAGAGATAACTTCCACTGCTGTTCAATTCGGATGTATAAATTAAAACCTTGATTTGTGGTTGAAAACATTGGAATACCGTGAGTATGTTGTAAAGGGTTCCTGTAGCTTAGGGCAAGTTAAATTCAAGACTTTTTAAGACTTTCTTTGATGCCTTTATAAATCCAATTGGAGACCATGTTGACAAAAAAAAAACCTCAAATATTTCTTGCATACAATACAACGTGCACGGACATTTTTTCGGGATGTCAAAAAATATACAGACATTGCTGTAAGTTAGATTTTGTACTGTGTGCACCTTTTTCCGAGTACAGGACAGTACTGTAGTGCTTCTTTCTGCCACTACTGCCATGTGGCGCTGTAAGAGGTCACCCAGCATCCACCCCGAAGAAGAAATCTGGCTTCTACTCCCGAGTTTGTGTGGAAAAATACAGTACTATGTGTTTAATATCTCATGCATCCATTAAGTGAAGAAGAGGCGAGCCGTTTCTTTTGAAATGAAAGTGGAATAAGAAAGCTTGATGCGGTTGAGAAAATGGTTGGATCGCTTTTTTTTCATCCACTTTCTACCACGGAGAAGGACCTCTTGAAGCCCACCTTCCAAAAGTAAGTTAAACTCAACTTTATTTATCTTTATAGAGCATGTTACTTTATGAAATGTTTATTGTTTTAGTACAAAACAATACAGGTTACTTATACAAGTCTTAAACATACAAAATATAGCACTGAAGCAACTTACGAACAAATTCAACTTACGAACGTTTGTAAGTTGGGCAGCGTCTGTATTATTATATTTCTTTTTACTTTATTTAATTTATACTTATTTTCTGATTGTTTTCTCTGTATTTCTGTCTGATCCCTTGATGAAACAGTCAAACACTGCAAAGTTGAAACTTTCATATCAATATTGTTTGTAAATGATCCAATGTTCAAAATGTAGTATATAAAAAATTCAACAAAGCTTTTCTTATAAAAAATGTTTTGGTGCCCTCTACCACAACAAAGTGGTGCTATAATTCCCAGCATCACAACGAAATGGTGTGCACTGTAATTTGCATTGATTTAACATTCTTGGTGGCTAATACATCCCGTGGTACAACTAATCGATGATCTAGTTAGTTGCCACCGCTTTTGATTATCGATTTTAATCGATTTTGTCGATTTGTTGTTGTAGCCCTAAATGTTACTTCATCTTTTTAGTTCAAACAATTAAAAATCTGTTCACATTTTTAAGGCTTTCAAAGTTTGAATTTAAGACAATTAAGGCCTTATTTTTAGAAAAATTAAATTAATGCCTTTTAAGACTTTTTAAGGATCCGTGGGAACCCTGGCTGTAATTATTCAATTAAGTACTGTTAAACTTTCCAATCAGCCAAGTATTATATGAATAATGTTGAAATGTAAAATAATTTGTCTTCTAAAAAGCGTGTCATGTCATGATTACCGTTGTGAATCACTTGTGCCTGCTCCTTTGGAGCCAACTGCCTCAGACTCTGATTGGCTCCCGATCAGTATTTGTACCCAGTTCTGTCTATCCCCTTTTGTCAGTCCGTCTGCGAACCCTAGTGTATACTAGGCAAGCCTTTTTCAACCCTGACTCCCACCTGTCCTGTTTTTGCTCCCGTCTGTCTCAGGCTACGACCAGTTTTTCGATCCTGACTACGTCTGCTCTCCCGTCCTGACTTACGACCCGTTTTTGATCCCGACCACGTCTGTTCTCCCGTCCCGGCTTATGACCTGTTTCTGACCCCGACCACGTTTTTGCTCTCCTGTCCCGGCTATATCACAATCCGAGTTTGAGAGCGACTTGCTTCCCGCGCCTAGCGAGGAACGGATCGTGGGCGCAGCCCTTCCTCTTTCCTTTAAAAAAACTAGTGAAAAACGTAACACAATTAGGTCCTGTTTCCGTTCTGGTCCTGACATGTCATACATCTTGTATTTAGAGCGCATGCGTTGTGGAAAAGAGCAGCTCGCCGTTTTCATCTGTGCCGCAATGAAAACAAAAGAATAAGGCCAAAGTATTTGAAGCCGTAGTAATTAAAATGTCACAAAAATTAACCTGCAACTGTACCTGTACAGTTAGTATAGTGTAGTCGGGAATTTATTAGGTATTTTGCAACAAGTCTTTTTGCAGTGAGTGGATCAAATATGCAACCTGCTTCTCCTTTCAACCAAAATGGTCTTACCTGCAACCTGGGCTGTGTCGAGCAACGTCAAACTGGTCTCGCCGTCTTTGCCGCCGGTGGCATTGAACGCCACACAAGTGTACTGGGAGGGTTCCCTTCCGAGGGACAGATTCAACTCGCTGGACAGACCGAACAGCTTGTTACCCAGCTCTTCGGTTTTAGAATCTATATCGAGTTGCTTGGTTCTGACGAACCAGCCCAGTCGGCCTTTGGGGTAGCCGCCTTCCGTGTGGCACGTCAGGGTGACTTTTGAATCGGGTTTGACGTCTGTGGGAATGGTTTGGATGCTGGGTTTGTTGTATTTAGCTGCAAATGACAGTAGAAACTCATAAATATCATAAAATCTTAAAGTGGTACCTCTCTACACGAGCAGCGTTCAGAGTTTCTACATTTTTTTTTACGGCCAAATTCAAGCACTTTTTAACGACTTTTAAATCCAATTTTCCAATATCTCCAGTACCATTAAAAGAAGAAATCCGATGTGAATCTTTTGTTTTGCAGAGCCACGCGTAAGATTTTTATTTTTGCATGTGCATTCATTAAGACATATGATTATTAGATCTTGGGTAAAGTTGTGGATCTGAACAATATACTTTGATGAAATCTATCCCCATGTAGGTGTTGGGTTGTAAAGTAGGCTGAAACGTATTTGCTCAAGGTGTGTATTTCTAATCAGTTGATGTTCCTTTTGGCTGTATCATAGTCTTCCTGTTTTTGTGTAAAGGTGTTGGTACTTTTCATTTGGGGTGGTCTTTTGTCTTTTGTCCCAACATACCAGTACTTTTCCATGTGTTGTGATTTCAATAAAACACAAAGGCAGAGGGGGGGGGTGACCCAGAGTGATTGTGACCGGTGAGCCGAGAGCGAGTAAAGTGTCCGCTCCTCCCCCACTCCCCTCCCGCTGCAGCTGTTTAAAAACTAAAAAAGTCTTTGCCTGAATTTTCTTCTATCGTTAGCCAATTTATAGCTCCCCCACACGTCAGTGGTCTGCTACTTTGACGCCACAAGGGTAAAAATGAGTAATATGTAGCCCAGATTTTTAGTTGCAGGAAGTTCTTCCCATTACGATTAATGACTAAGGAACACTACCTTAATTTTTTGCAAAGTCCATAACGAAAATGTCCATCATTGATATGTAATACTTGCAATAATATACATTTTGTAGTGCCCTGTTTAGGTGTAGCATGCGCCTGTCCTCTAATGCGCAACCCGCCGAGGCGATGACGCTTTCTCTGACAATGCGATAAAAATGAATGCCAGCTGCCGTTAAAAACCAGGGAAGAAGAAATGTAACGGCGAAGCAAAGCCACCAGAGCAGTGTCTGCGTCTTTTTTAAGCGGACTAGTGGATAAACACGGCAAGAATTTTGAGCATTTACAAGCACTTCATTCAAAATTCAAGCACTTTTCAAGCCTTGAAAACACACCGTAGAATTCAAGCATTTTAAAGAATTTCAAGCTGACTTCTTAACATGAGATTTACAATTTTTGAGTTTTATTTTTGAAGAAAAACCTTGCTTGGGATACAATGGAAAATCCAGGTCACCAGCATTCACGTAGGCTACCAGTATCTTGTTCCAGAGTACGGGTGAAACCTACTAAAGGCCCAACATAATTATGCTGTAATTTAAGTATGTGTGTATATTCATTTGAAGTTACGGTCATTTTAATTTTAAGTGTACAGTAACTGCTTACGTATTATCAACAGTCTCTTAATCTCAGACCTGTCAACCTCAGCCAATGGCTCCCCGTATTAATGATCGCAATTCCCCTATTGAGCGATAATAACGCTTACAAGCACAACCCGACACATACTTACTCACAACAAGACATATTGTGCAGAATACCGCGACAATATTAGTAATAAACGATGACATTGCCGTCTGCTAACAGTGAACGAGACACTGCAGACTAGAGACGAAATGGACAAGACAAGATCGGTCTTTTTCTGAAATGTTTTTCCCGTATAGAAATTTTAACACGGCACACGCAATTTAAATCATCAAAAAACATGTAAGATTCGGGGAAAACATAAGTTGACAGGTCTGAAGTGATCTATGTCACTCCATCTTGCAAATGCCCCCTTCCACTGTAACACGCGCAACACTTTCGTTGGTAAGTGCTCATAACAAACTAGTAATTTATTTTCTTAATATCATTTATGTTATTACATTATTTTCTAAGTTGATTACTATTTAAATGTGGCTTTAGTTATCAGTTATAGCTACTTAGAGTTCACTTAAAAATGATAAATATGGTGAAATGACATCTGAGCCCTTTAGTGTTACCTGTGGCGTTCCGCAGGGTTCAGTACTTGGCCCTTTTCATTTCAACATTTACATGCTTCCATTAGGTGATATAATTCGAAAGTATAATATCAGTTTCCATTGCTACGCAGATGACACTCAACTATATCTTCCGATGGAGGAATCTGCCACACTAAACTGTGGAAATTTGGAGGCCTTCATTCTGAAAACGCTGGTCTACAAGTGATCCCAAGAGCCAAGAAGAGATCCGCAGGTTCAAGAGCGTGCTCCATTCGGGCCCCGGTGCAGTGGAATGCTCTCCCCCCTGAGATTCTATCTGCAACCTCAGTGGAAATGTTTAAATCTAAGCTTAAAACACACTTCTACTCTATAGCATATGAATAACCTATATTTTATGTTGTTAATATGTGTATTATTTGCTCTCGTGTAGGTTTTAGATGAGGGGATGGTGTCATAACATTATTTTCCACCAATAGTAGTCCTGCTACTCCACCTGTCAATAATATTCCTGTGGTATGGAATTCGGGCCGCATCTGCCGTCATGTAAGGCACAAGACCAGGGACCAGCAGTATAATCCTGTGGAGGTTACCACTAAAATTGCCATTAAGGTTCAAAACTCGCGAAAGGTTTCAGCTCAGTCCAGAGTGCTGAAGCTTGGCCTTCTGAATATTAGATCACTAGCCTCCAAAGCTTTACTTGTCAATGACCTTATTAATGAACACAATCTTAACCTTATTGGCCTTTGTGAGACCTGGTTAATACCAAATGAGTTTGTAGTGTTAAATGAGGCTACTCCCCCTAACTTTGTGAGTTCGCACTTGGCACGACCATGCATAAAAGGTGGAGGTGTTTCTCTTATATCGGAAGGTAAGTTGAAATTTACTCCTGGTACCCCTACTGTTTTTAAAACGTTTGAAGCACTTGTTATGAGGTCCTTATTGTCAACACCAATTTATTTAGTTGTTGTGTATCGCCCACCTGGACCATACTCAAATTATTTGGATGAATTTTCGGAACTGTTAACAGAC